>NC_065919.1:74844836-76092635 GCF_024586455.1 Bactrocera neohumeralis | reverse complement strand
GCCGGTTCCTCTTCGTGATGATTTAGCCAAGGTCTTCCTCAACAATAAGGGTGGTAGTTCCACCTCATCATCGTGCGGCATGTATGTAAAAATTAACCAGAAATCTCCTGCGTTGCATTCCGTTTTTGTCATTATCACATCAGCGTTGCTGAAATCAAGTTAAAGAAATACCGATAATTCATTTCGGATCATCATACAGGCTCTGGTTCTAAATACATCGTTGGTCGTTAGAAGCTTACGACTATTCGACCTCGATTCGGAGATGCCATTACTAGTCAGCCACAATTCCTGGATTAGGACGACATCGACTTCGTCTTGTTTTAGACGAAACAGTCAATTGGCGGAGGCCGCCTTGCATATTGGAGGTTAATCTCAGACTTCAGCCTCTCCTCCCGACTTCGTGCTCGACCAGCATCTCCACAAATAGCTGTCGGTCGGGAGTATCCTTATGACAACGGTTTCGAACCCACAGCTTATGGCTCCCTTGGCTTTGTTGAGTGGACCTAGGGATTCCGCATTTAGCAGAATCAGCGGTTGCCAATATGGTTCCTCGGTTCTCTTCAGCCTTATTACACTCCAGTTATGGGTGGGTAGTGAGAGGTTGCAGTATCTAAGATTTTCCTCAATCCAGATGCAAGCCTTGCGCCGAAGTGGCCTATCAAAATCAAGTCTTTGCATTCCAAGCCCTTTAATTTGGTAAATTATTTTCACGAAGATAGCACTAAAGTTTAAGAACCTATCATTTTGGTCGAACCCCTTTAGCATATAGCCAACCATACAATCAGCCCTTTCTCTTGATTTCATTGCAATTTCTTGCTCATACGAGCATAACAACTCGTAAAATTCAGCAAGTACAATAAAATAAGAATGCCAAAGAATTCTTTACCATTTTGCACTTCATCCCGTATCAATTTTGACTGCCAAGAATTTCACGAGTGCAAAACTCAAGCTAACAAGCATCGTTGCGTGAAAACCAACAACAAATCGCGAGTTAGGTTAGGCGTTTCAGAACGCTTAATAAAAGTCATAAACTTTTCAAATTTCTCTCGCATTCTTTTTTACGAATTTTGTCCTTTTCCATAACTTTTTCTTACTGCCTACTACCTTTTCACTTCGTTTTCAATTTCCAATTTCACTTACATGTCAACCATTTGACATTTCTTACCAGCTTTGCAAACTCATGGCCACGCCCCTACCCTCACAAGCGCTTTAGTTAAATAGTCACCTCATGTTATTTGTTTATGTTAAGTTAAAGTGAAGGCCCAGCGCCGTCCGTCAAACTCTAGCAATTCGTAAAAGTACCAACAAGTAATTAAAGAAGTGCTCAAATATGGCAGCTGCCATATCCCCCCTCCGCAGCGCCCATGTCATTTATCAAATTGCCTGGGAAAATTTAAAAAATTGCCTTCATCTTATTAAAAAGGCACTTCAATTTACAATTGCTAAGCTTAGCAACTGTCGAACTTTCGCACGCCTTCACAGTGGCAACCAACTACTGCGCCCATGCACCGCACCGACCTGACCAAGCGCGCCGTGGCTGGGCTCGCCATTCAAATTCGACTTAATTTCACTTTCTGGCGAGCGCTCTAAATCGCTTCCAAACCCTTTTAATTAATAATCTTGTCGTACACTCTCGCTTTTAAGCTGCGCCACACTTTTTATTCACATTTATATTCAGTTTTTTGTTTTTATTTTATTTTTTTGGGTTTTTTTATTTGCTGGGCTCCACACAAATGTGTCCGAAAGTTTACAAGCACCGAACCTTTCCTGGCCGCACTTTGTGTCCTCTGTGTGTATGCCTTTGTGTGTGGCTTTGCATTTCTTTCGCAATTTGTTTGGCCATGAAAGGCTTACACAAGCACACGGCAAGACAAAAAGAACGAGGACCTTGCGCTCAAAACCCTGTCCGCACCCCTCCAGAGCACTGCCTCCGCGTCTAATAAATTTATTTTTTATTTTCTTGTGTTTTTGTTTAATCCCGCATTTTGCGTTGCACAGTAAGTCCCTGCCCGTTGCTCGGTGTTTCGCTTTGTTGTTGCAAGCGGCGTGGCTGCTGCCGGTGTCGTTTCGTTTGTTGGGTGATAACATAACACGCCAAGACAAACAATGCATGTTAAACGGATTTGGCATTTTTTCTTGGACAACTTTTATATTTACGCTATATGTACTTATATATTTTTTGCTGTTGTTTGTGTGTTCAGTTTTTGTGAAAGTTTTTCAAATTTTATTTGCAATTGCTTTTTGTTTGTTTTGAAAGGATAATAGCTGCCGGGCGCCCTAAAGTAGGCAACAGCTGGCCGTGTCGTATGAAGCGACACTTTTTCCAAGCGCCATTTCGGCAAGCTGAGCAGCGCAGCTTCAGCGCTACATTAGAATTTCACTTTTAAATTGTCGGACGATTTTCAAAGAACCGAGAAAACGGCAAAAAAAAAATCTAAGAAAAATGTTAAATGACTTTCGAAAACACTTCAAAGCTTCACTTTTGTTTGCGCAAAGTTGTTAATCCGGGTTTTCTTCGTCATCACACCTTTCCGTCACACGTTGCCGTCATAATCCAGTGTGTTATATATTTATTTAGCCGCTCTGTACTGCAGTTTAAATAACTTGCATATGCTTCTAGGTTTGTAAGTATGTTTATCTTCGCCGTTTCTTCTTCTGCTGTTTGTGTTTGGGATTAGAAAAAATCCGCTTAAACTTTCTTTTGTGAGTCTATAAAAGATTTGCTTGCCTTTATAATTAACAGCAGTTTGAAATATTGGGTGAAACGGGAGTCATCGCTAATATTCTACGCTGGGTAAATATTGGAAGTCTTTAAACGGGATTAGCGTTTAAATGGTTTTTTGAGGGTGTGCAGATCTTTTTTTTCTTTTTCATGTTTTCTATAGCGTCCTTATGGTCTTATGATCTTTCTTGTATGTTTTTATTATCCTCAAAGAAGTAGAGTAATTAACAACACCGTTATATTAATTATGATATTCAATAGAAGTTGTCTACAATTCGTCAAGCGTAAACGGGAAGCACTTGCAGTGTAACCCAGAAATTCTTTTGTCCACGTCAAAAAAGTCTATCCTGTTAATATTCTATAGCAATAATTGTATAAAGTACAAATACCTTTTCTGATGTCTAAACCTGGGCTGAGAGAAATTCTTTGAGAAAAGTGGTAATGAAATCCCCAGCATTAATATTTTTTCAGCCTTCAGAAAATATATTTAGCGTTGAGAGTGATGCTAATGATGCAAATATGGACTCGTTTAAAAACTCATTACAACGTCTTACAAAGAAGTGATCGACTTGAACCAAATTATACGATATTCTTACAACAAGCTTTTAAAGCCATCAAAATCGGCTTCAGCTTGCTTAATCGACATTTAAAATGATTACTGAAACAACCAGAGACATCACAATATATAATATAAAAAAAGTTATAATCTATTACATAGAAAGACATCACGTTAGGTTATTTTAAACGGTCGAACGTAACAAGAATCTCACTTGAACTGTTGGGAATGCCGGTTCGTCATAATAAAAAAGAGCGTAAGATGCTTACAAATCGATAAAGAGCTTTGAGCCTATCGCAAATACATATGTTGATACGGCTAACGCCAATTTCTGTTATGTCTCCTGGTCCGTTGAAGGTAACCCTTTCGAAATGTTTCTTGCAAAGAGTGCACAATGGAGAAGAAAGTGCCTGGATGTTTCCATCCGGTCTCCTCCATACATCTTTGTAAACTTGCGGCAAGTTAAACTTAGTTTAGAAGACTCATGCATTCTACTCTAGGCCAAAAGTATCTAATTGTCGCACAGGAACTACTCGTCGACCGGCTTTTGCCAAGCGTACACCTCCAGTGCTAAAGCGCTAGACGCCAATGAAGTTTCCATCCCGATGTGACCGTGGCAAGGGTATCCCGCTCGCTAGCACATTGGCTTTGCATTTGCCAGCGATACCGCTATGACCAGGCACCCACTCTTCATATCGCACCTTAACCTTGACATACCGATTGATAGGCGAAATTATCTACAACTTCGAAGTTATGACTGTGACAGTGAATAGTGACGTTGGAGAGCGAGTGCGACGACTGTTTGTTTGATGATAGGAGTATTTCGTCTTTCCCTCGATCACTACCAGAGAGTCTTCTTTGTCCAAAGCGAAACTAATGGCGCTGTTGCTATGACCAATGATGTGGATGTTATCGGCGTACGCCAACAGTTATACACTCTTGTAGAAGATTGTACTCTCTGAATAGATCAGCTCTGCAGCTCGAATTATTTTCTCCAGAAGTAGGTTGAAGAAGTCACACGTAAGAGATACGCCTTGTCGAAAACTCGATCGGAGAGGTCCTTCCCTATACTGATGGAGCTTTTGGTGTTGCTCAACGTCAGTTTACACAGCCGTATTAGTTTTGCGAGAATAATAAATTCAGACATCGCGGTATAAAGGCATTTCCTTTTCGTACTGTCAAAAGCAGCTTTAAAATCAAGGTAGAGGTGGTGAGTGAGACTCTTTTAGAGCATGATGAATATCTGGTCACTTGTTGATTCGCCAGGCCTAAAGCCACACTGATAAGGTCCAATCGGATTGTTGACGGTGGGCTTTAATCTTCACATAATAAGGCCGATAGCACATTATATGCTATGTTTATTCCACGGTAGTTGGCGCAAATTGTGTGGTTTCCCTTTTTGTGGATTGGGCAGAGCATACTTAATTTCCAATCGTTGGCATGCTTTCGTCCGACCATATTTTACAAAGAAGCTGATGCATTATTTGAATGGCTTGGCCCACAATCCATCTGCCCTGCCGCTTTTTTGTTCTTCAGACCGGCAATTGCTATTCGAACTTGTTCATTGTCGGGAATATGTAACGTACGCTCCAACGTCATCGATTGGACAATCGGGTTCACCATCCCTTGGTGTTGTGCTTTCACTGCCATTCCGCAGATTGTAGCAGTGTTCCTTCCTTAATTACAGTATGCTCTGGATATTAGTCACTAGATTACGTCTTTGGGTTCTAAAAGAGTATGCTTTGGTCAAGAAACCTTCTCTTAGTCACCACATCTTTTTGTGGAATTTTCGAGCATTAATATGTATATTGAATATAGTTCGTTTGATTTTAAGTTGATTCGTTTTTAATACTAAAGGAGATTTTTAGAATATACAAAAAAATTAGCTTAATCGCTTTACAACTCTAGCCAGCAACAAATATTAATAGCATGTAGATATGTACATATGTATGTATCTTTTAAACTTTAAGCACAGATCTCAAATTATTTCATATTTAGAGCTTGAGGTAGTAATTAATAATCCCTCACTTATTTTATATGTATATATGTATGTATATTTAAACTTATATTTTCATGCATTTCACATACATACATACATACAGACACATTTTACATACATACATATTTACAGACACATACAGTATGTAAATGAATTTGTCAACAGTTTTTCATATTTTTATGCAAACTTCCTGGAAAGGTGCCACAACCATTAGAATTACAAATTTATTTGTTTGCTGGGTGGGTGCAATCGTATATGTATATGTATGTAATATTTTTTTCACTTTCCACAGGCGTATTTTCAATCAAGCAATTAGCCACCGTCGCACGCCGGCTGTTATGGACAGAGTGTGTCTCGTCTGCACGCCGACAGGCCACTTAATATATGCGCATGTGTGTGTGTGTGCGTTTTTTGATTAACAACTTTTTATGCATTCTGCAACAAATGCGGACACACATACGCACATAGCTGCGTGCATATTAACATAACTGTATATTTATACGATTTTAATGTGGCGTGAAGACGAGGGCGACGCCGCGTAACTGTTTACGCGCAAGAGTATCTTCATTAAATCAACAGAAACCTTATAGCGCGAGGCGTTCCACCCTTTAATGAACCTCTCAAGTGCCAGCACACAATTTAAACATTCGTATGTCTGTATGTGTGAATGCGTGTGTATGTATTTATGACTTTGTTTGTTTATTTGGTTGGCGCGTGTGTGTTTGTTGGCTCTTTAACGCACTTTTAGCGGGGGGTTGCCATCATGCGGGCCATTCATTGTATTTGTTGCAATAATTATTATGAATTTTTTGTTTCCATTCATTTTACGGTAAATATTATTCGCTGTGAGTTAATTGCCGTTATCCTGCTGTTATCCTAGTGTGAGCGCATCTGCAGGAAAGTTTGACACGCAATAAAAGTGTTGATTGTTTCGACGTTTTTCAGTTTTTTGTTTTTGTTTTTTTGTTGTTGTTGGTTCCTGTAGAATTGCTTATTTTGCCAAGCGTTATCCAGCTGGTGGGGATGCGCATAAAAATGTAAATGCTTAGCCCTCGGGACGAGTACAGCCTGGCAGCGGAAACGGCAGCGCGCAAAGAGGGTGGCTTCGCCGGGCCACCCGTGCAATGTCGCATTGTGCCACAAAAAAACAAAAAAATACGCGCAATGTGTATGTGGAATATGCATGGCGTGAATATTTTATTTTAGAGCAGCTATCAAAATTTTATCTTCTGCTTTGCATCACATTTCAGCCATCAATTCACCACAGAGCGTGCCGTGTGATTTGTGGAGTGTGGAGTTCAGTTGGTTTTTGCGCAATAAAATTGACGCTGAATTTTGAATGGCCAACAAATAAATATTTTTCCATGAATGTATTGTCGAAAAGCAGTTATTTTGGTTTTAGCAGTAATTGTATGACAATTAGCGGGATTCTGTAACCAGTCTCTCGTCTCTATTTGAGACATTTTGAGGTAAAGTATCAATTTGTGACTAGTTACTATTCACTAAACAGTCTCTAGCGTTAGTCTCAAAATATTGCCTCAAATTTGGACCTTTAGCAGGTCTCAAAACTAAAAAGAGCTCTTGTCTGCCATTTTGAATATACTGAATAGAGATCATCATAGATATTAATCGATTGTCGTATTTTTATATTTTGTAAGCAACTCAAACACGAAAAGGTTAAAAATAAATCAATTTTACATAAATTTAGTAAATATTATGAAACAAAATCAACATATATTTTTATTTTTATTGATAATTATGTTTTTTGACTATGTTATAGAAAATTTAATATTTGTTATCGACATATTTATTTTCATTCAAGTGTAGAAACATCTCTGAATAATGGAATGTAATAGATTTTGTGACTGTCACTTACAGAATAGCAAAATCGTCTCAAGTCTCAAAAATTTTCTCTAACTTAAAATCTCAATTTTAGAGACTTGAGACTGTATCACAGTACAGAATCGCACGGAATATGGCAATTCTCACCGCGAGAGAAGTGATCGTGTTCCAATAACTGGATTCTTTATGGATGTTTGAGCTTTGAAGCTTAGAAACATAGTACCTTGATTGTAATTAGTTATGGGGATCCTTCGAAATTTCTACAAGGACAGAATCAAGCAGTAAATTGCGGATTTTACAAAAAAACTGCTAAAGACCCATCTATCTTATCGTTCTCAAAGACATTTCCAAATATGCTGAAGAAATATAGCGCATACATAGAAGTACGTAAAGGGAAATGTGATCTTCATTTTTGGTGTCACGAATTAAGAAGAAACCCCTTGTAAATTGATCCATCTGAATCATAGCGCTGTTGGAAAGAAGCAAAGAGGTTCTAATGTTGAGTTGGAAGTATTAACGAATATCTTAGATTCTAAAGTTGAACTGTAATCGAAGCTTGTAACACGAAATACTTGAGTATTCCATTATGGGAATGCTTTAACATCATCTGTCTCTCTTTATTTTTGACAAGAAGTTGAATTGAAATAAATTTTCAATCGTTTTTCCCTACATCTAAAATGTGCTCATGGATCTTGATCTGAATGGTTCTCTCAAATGGTAATACCACCTTATTTCAGTGGCTCTTTTTCTACGAATTAGGTACATAAATCATCCACATAGACATTCTATCGAAGACCCTAACCTATGTACATATATACATACATATGTATATCCTAACGATACCTCAGAAACTTTTTAACATGTGGGAAAACTCTTGGTCTAAATT
Organism: Bactrocera neohumeralis; assembly: GCF_024586455.1. Classification (NCBI taxonomy): domain Eukaryota; kingdom Metazoa; phylum Arthropoda; class Insecta; order Diptera; family Tephritidae; genus Bactrocera; species Bactrocera neohumeralis. The sequence goes on along the minus strand of NC_065919.1, from coordinate 76,084,630 downwards.
CCCAACTGTTTTCAAAGTGAAAAGTTTCTTCTTTGAGACTGTCGATTCAAAGCAGTATTCGAGATTATATTATTTTTACCAACATTACCACCTGTATCTATCCCTGAAGCATCCTCAAGTAATCTGGGTTTGCTGAGCTGTAGCCGACCGGAGGGGTCATAGGTTGCAGATCGTTAAAAGGCTAATTATCAATAAGAAGTGCTGGCCAGCGTATGGCGGCTAGATGAGGAGAATCTCAGTGATCTTTTGGCTTGCACTGAATTCTTTATAAATTCTGAGTGATTATGGTACCTCCAGCGACATATTGGGTATTTTTTCTATGCTTTAATATATAATCAACCCACACATGGGTTGGTAAGCTCATGTCGTAGACACGTCAGCGGAGAATGAACTGTATCGTTCAATGAACCAACTGTATCGTCCACAGACTTTGAGGAAGTCTACTATTAATATCAGTTTCGTCACCAAAGAAGGTAGTTCCTACCGATTTGTGGAAAGTCGTCATAAGGTAAGCGTGTATCGAGAGAACCCTTTGCTTCCGTTCCAAAAAAAATAATAAAATTTAAAAAGTTTAAATCCGTTATAGTTATGTAGACCCGACCATTGTGGAACAGATAACTTCAGGCCTTTACTGGCTAGCATGTCAAATATTATACATATTTTAGAGGTCTGAGATCATGTTAATAAGACAAAATCAGTATTAAGCTGCAATATTTCACCCAAAAAGGTCGAGAGAACCTTAAATGGAATATTAAAAATCGTGAAACTAAAGGTTAGGCTAAACTGTGGAGTGTTTCTTGAGTGGACCGATAACTTAAGTTGCAATATTCTGATACTGAGTATTTTTAAGCAACTGTAACTTAAGTCCAAACTTATTGCTCCGCACGTTGGACCCACTTCTGAACCCTTATGTACATATTTAATCCGCTGCTCTTTCATACACATATGTAAGTTTAATGGCGCGCTAATCGAGGTCGCCTGTGAGACAATTTCTCACGATCAGTTAAAGTAAGCTTACGCAAACAGTAATTTTATGAGTTCCTTGCAACAGAGTGAGGAAAGAAGCAACGAATTTTACCATTTTTTACACTGAGAATTGCGTAATGCCACTGCTCTTTGACGAATAAAGAATTACTGCTTGACGCCCTCAAGATTTAACACTAGCTTTATGACTGCTCTTGCTCGCACAGCATTTACATGTGTCCACATGCAGTTACATTTACAGTTAAACAAACACACACACACACTTATTTGCATATGTAAATGTGTTCGGCACATAAAAATGTATTTCATTGAGTCGAAATCATCGCCATTTGCACCAGTCAACTAGCACTTAAAAGAGCGTCAAACAGTCGTGTACTAATAACAACAACGCCAGCAAGAGCAACTCCAGCAACAACAACAACAATGACAGCAGTAGAAAAATATGCGAAAACAACTCATTTCAACCCTTTAACCTCATGTTTTCACATTTTACGATCACAATTTACGACTTTACGATTTTGCGTCTGTCAATAAAAATGACTTTTTCGCACACAAGCGCACGCTCACATGCATACTCGTGTATATGCTGATAAAAATACGCAAATTTCTGCTGCATTTTGACAATTTTACTGTTGGCTGCGCTGTTTCATCTCCACTTTTGCCTTGGCTAGTGTTGTTGCTAAGTGCCTATAAATGAGTTTGTGCATATATGTGTATGTGTTTGGGTAGGTAAGTGTGAGTTGATACTTACATATGTATGAATGTGTGTGTTTGATGTGATTTTTTGCATGAATGAAGTTGTCTTGGCGAAAGAATCCTATGAATTTCCAGCGCCAACTTACTAGAAATGCCAAAAAGTGCTGCATGGACGTAGAAATTCTTCGCCTTTGAAGATTTAAGCAACATTTTCTTTATGCGAGTTTTTAAATTGTTTCTTAGGCACTTCTTTGTGGGCTAAATATGTTAAGTTGTTACGTGTATGTATGTATGTATGAATGTGTGTAGAAGTTTTTACGTTGCTAAGCTTAGTTCACCTTAACCTTTTATTTTACTTATACAGTGTGTAATAAAAGTATGTTACCAGATATTTTTTCTATTGCTTTGAAGTATGTTTCGAGTACTTTGCTTATTCCATAAATTAAGAACTTTTCTGAAGCCCACTCAAGTACAAAACCTTGAATCTAAGCAGAGCCACAATTTGGTTGTACTTTGTTTGCACGATATTTCAACCAACAGTAAGTGTTGAGTGACTGGCGCGCTGTTGTTAACTCGGCTATAATCGCGTAAGAGGTGTCTACGCCAATTAAGAAGAAGAAGAAGTGTTAAGTGGCCTGGAAGTTGAAATCATAGACTTGTTCCGATATAACTGCTCGATCATAGAAACCTATTATTATATTAAACGCTTCCAAGCATAAAATAATCTCGTCATAATTATCACTGTTGGTTGAAATATCATTATATAATGAGGTCGATGGCTTCTTAATTAATTCAATTAGCAATTTTTTCGAGATACTTTGCTAATTGAGTAAATTGAGAACTTGTCTGAAGCAATAAGGATATAAGGCCATACATATGGGGTATTTCATACCAAATTATTTATTTAAAAAAAAAAATTGTCAAATTTTCAAAAATGAAAAAAAAAAAAAATATTTAAAAAAAATCGGCCCACTCCGGGATTAGCAGGGATAGTTGTCAAATTAATTGTAGTTTTTTTTTGAGGAAAAAACAAAAAAAAAAGGCGAGCTTTCAAAAAATGGCGAACTTCCAAAAAATGACGACTTTACTTAAAAAAATCGATTATTTTAATGTATATAATTGATCGTGTTAAATTTTTTTCGTGCATTTTTTCGAAAAGTTCATTCAAAAACAAAAATTTAAAAAAAAAGATCCCCAAAAGTCAATTTCTACAAAAGTTATGGCTATTTGAAAATAAAAAAGCCTTTTTTTGAAAAATTCATAACTTTTTTGAAGTTGGACAAAAAATTTTGAAAAAATTCTCAAAAATGTTTTTCAAAGGGTAAAAAAGGATGGATAAGTTTCAGCAAAATCTAAAGGGGTCGGGTTCAAAAGTGGTCGATTTGGTATGGAATACCCCATATGTGTGTGTATTGAAGCTAAGCAGAGCCACAGTATGGATGAACAGTTATCATTAAGAGACCTGGAAGTCGAAATATCGGCTTGATCCGAAATAACTGCTCGGTCTTAAAAACCTTATTACACTAAACGCTTCCAAGCATAAAAAAATATTGTTATAATTAGCACTGTAGTTTGAAATATCGTTATATATTGAAGTCCTTGGCCTCTTAATTGCGTCAATTAACTATTATTTAGGAATATTTTTGAATTATACACAGTTTGCTAACAGACTGAATAAAGAATTTATTTGTGGTCTTTTAAGTACATTTTTTTAGAACATACATAGATCATCTCGCCAAACAGCCATTAAATCCAAGCAGAGTCATAATGTGAAAGAAATTTGTTGGAACGATATTTCAACCACCAGTTAATAGTCCACCGTTTTCTGTCAGGAAGTTGTAATTAAGGGCCTAAGCTGAAGTTACTGCTTTGTCGTAAAAACCTTTTAATTTTCAACTGAAGTTATTGGATGTTTCGCAAAAATATTTCCATTTTAATCGCCCTGACTGATTGAGGGCTGACATAGAAGGTTTAATTATATTAAATGCCTTGAAGATACAAGCGCACTTCATCTGCTGGGCTATTTCCATATTATTTGACTTAAAATTGTTAATTCTTTAGGCTAGATTTTAGAAGGGTCTTCAGTTTTGTAAATCAAACTCAAATAATTTGAATTCGTGATTAATAATTCGGCTATAATCGCGTACGCGGTGTCTATGCCAATAAAGAAGAAGAACTCAAATATTAACAGACTTTTTGAAATTATTTAGACAATAAAAAGTTCAGTCATACTTATCTGCACAATAGTATACGCTCAGCTCTAGTGTACATTGGGTATATCATGTGCCTTTATGGCCACACTTTACCACTTCCTTAGATAAGCTTACATCTTTTTATTTCTTTAACCTTTTCTCCTCTCTTCTTCTCTGTCCAAATTAATAAAACATAAAATTATAAATGTTTTGCATTTTCTGGCAATTTTTCAGATTTTTGTGAACCTTGGTGCGGCACATTTAACGGCTGAACAAACGCAAGGATCGCCACAAGGCAGGACCTTGCACGACGGTGTAAGTGTGTGCGTGACAGCTGAAATATCGAGCGTAAATGGCAAACTGAGAGGAGAAAAAAATTAAAACAAAACAAAGCGAAAAACGGTACTTAAAGGACAAACAAGGAGTGAGGACTCGCATGATAAAACAAACAAGTAAATATAAAAACAACAACAATAAACATTAAGAGCGTGTCGTTTAAGTGCTTGTAAGCGCAACAACACTTGAGCGTCCGCTTGCATATTTACCGCTGATTACAGCAAAATAACAAAAATAACAAACCAAGCGAAGCAAGGTGAAAGCAACGAAAAATTAAATAAATGCGCAACAACAACAACAACAACTACAATAAGCACTTACAAATATTTGGCACGATAATAAAATGTTATGGCATTGCAGAGGTGCACGCATACAGCAAAAGCTCATTTAAAACAAATGTTGCTGTCAGCAACAACAACAATAACTGCAATAATAACAGTAACAAATACAACAGTAAATGACATTAGTTCTGCCTGTAAGTGCTAGTGTCAGTAGTTGCCGTTATAGCGCAAAACAAAAACACGGAAAAGAGAATTCACGAAACATAAAACTAAAGTGTTGCCATACGCAGCCAAAAACAACAAAAAAATAACAAAATAAGTACTTACTTGATGCCATTGTGACTGCCCCAATGCCGAACGTTTGAGGCAGCAAATACAGGCACAAGTTGCTGTATAGCAACAGCAACGCCGCAAAAACAAAAGCATTTATAGGTGGCAACACTGTAATTAAGTGTAATGCCAAGTTTTTGCTGCCACAAACAGCATGAAAACTATCCAATTACAAAAGGCAAGTATTGTAGACGCACTGCTGACATTCGGTCGCATCAAAAACTCTTACACATTCTTGCCAATTACAACAATACCAACAACAATACCAACAACATATCAACAAAACGTGTGAGCATTGCAAGTGCAACAAAAACAAAGCGCGTAAAAGTACCGTTAAATTAAAAAGAATTACAAAGTATTCGTGTACAACAACAAAAAAAAACAACAACAACTACAAATAAACCGAAAACAGCTACGCAACACAAGAGATTTCACAGAAACTTATCCCGTGTTGCACGTACATAAATGACGGATTGCAGACTTGTGCAACAAAATGGCAACCCCGCAAATTTCCCAAATCATTATCAATCAAAAATTCCCATTTGCAAATGCTGCTGCTGCGCAAGCACAATTAGCAACAACAAAAACAACAAGTACAACTGCAACAAACACAAAGCTATGTCGCCTTCAAGAGAGTCGTCGTTGGGTGCGAAGAAAATGTTCTTGCACTGTGTTGAATGGCAAGCTCAACAACAACAACTACAGCAGCAGCAGCAACAACAAAAGCGACAGTACTCGCAACACGCTGCACTGGCTCCAGCTTGGTTGGAGCGAACAATTGCTGCTGATTTGCATGCTACTCGCCAGCGCGTGGGGTCCAACGGGCTGCGACGAGTCACAGGACTTTCAGAAAGCGAGTAAGTCGAAATTTGCATATAATTGCACCACAAATGTCTATTTGAATTCTTGAAGTGTTGGTTAATTCGTAATTATTGTTGTTAGATAAAAATGTTGGCTGAATTTAAGGGTTATATTTTGGTATTGGTAAGCGAATTCCGTAAACAAAACTACCGTTATAATAAGCTTTTATTGAAGATCCCAGTTTTCTAGTAAATTAGTAAAAATAGTTTGTAGTCTTTAAAAATATTGCCATTTATTTAAATTACTCAAAAAATAAATTATTTTAAAAATTACCAAACAAAAGATTTAAAAAATATATCGTAGTAAGAAATAAAAATTGAGTATTAGTGAATTTAGATATGCTTACATACTAACCCGCTTATACATACTATACAATTTTTTTATTAAATATTTAAGTGTTTAATGATTAAGTTTGATGCCTTTAAGGGAACATTTACTTTATATTATTAATTTTATGAAATTAAAAAAATTAACACGTGGCAACCGTTTACAAAAAAAAAATTCACTGGTAATTTTTTTGAAAACCTTCCACTTTGATTACTGTACTGTGTAATTAAATATATTTTTTGCTTAGAAATTTTCAATAAAGTGGCAACTTTTTTCTATAATATGGCCAGAATTTTTTTCCTGAAACCTCTTTACTTTACTATGCAAAGTTTAATGTCAATTTTACTAAATTAAAACTAGAATATTTGTTTATTAGCAAATAATATGTAAAAAAATCTAATTGGTGGCAACCTTCGCCAAAAATATTTTGTGCTCTATGCATTTTTGAATCTTAGCAGTTTTATATCCACATTGAAGTGTTTGTCCGTCTGTTTAAATTTTTAACAGAACATTTTCAAAAATGTGGCAACACTCTCTAAATGGCAGCCTTTCTAAAAAATATCTAACAGAAATTTTATTTCTATTTCTAGTTTTTAATACAGCAATTAAAGTGATATAATATTACTACAAACAAATATAAACAGGTGGCAACACCTCTCAAAAATTTTAACCGCTTTACCAAAAGTTATTTTCTTTCTTCAGTAAATTATTACATTTAAAACAAAAAACAATTTTTGCACAAAACATTTTTAAAAGGTGGCAATCTTCTTAACTTTTTTTTTGCAAAATACGAGTTTCGTTTGTAACAAATTACAAATCCAATAATATTAGTGCGGCCTAAACAAAGTTCAAACAAAAAACAGATGGCAACCTTCTTTTTTTTGCAAAATTCGAGTTTAGTTTGTTACAAACTCAATAATATTTGTGTGACCTTAATAATGTTCAACCAAAATAAAACAAAAAACAAAAAAAAAAAACAACAAAAAAGTATAAAAAACAGATGGCATCGTTTTTAACTCTTTCGCTTTGTATGTAACATCTAAAAAATCAATCATGTCGGTGCAGCCCAAATTCTGGTTCAACCAAAAAAATTGTAATGGATGTCCGCTTCCTCCTCCAACATGACTGCATATACCAGAGTAAAGTTATATAACTTCTGAATACCAAATAATATCATTGCATATGACATCTGACAAGTATGTTAAGTCTTAATTTACACTAAGTGACTATTTCAGCAACAATTTGCCACACAATGTGTCAAACTTTAAATTCAGCTCGTACGCCTTCATGGCATTCGTAATGCCATAAAATGGAGTAGCACTCAGCAGCACGAACCGCGCTGGATAGTAATGTGGAGAATTTCTGTAATTCCAAAGCGATTTATGACATTAAATGATGATTGCTTTTAGCTCTCTGGCGACTACTTGCTGCCAGCAAGCGGGCGAACATTGCATTATGAGTTTTCTAGTGGCGAAGTGAAGGCGCGCTGAAAAAAATATGAGAATATATGAAGGCATATACATATTTGTACACGTGTGTGTGTGTGTGGGTGCATTTCCGCTTGAATATAATACACACATTGACTTGGGCTGGCGTGGCGTTGCATTGACAACGCGCTAAGTGGAAGTCAAACATGAAGACAAACAAACGCACGCCTGCTACACATGCATATGTATGTGTACTTGTATGTACATCAGTAAGTATGTGCGTGAGTGTGTGCTAGTGCATTTAGCAAATGCTGCCACATGTGCGCCAACGCTGCTCCGGCTTGCTCTTCAGCAATTTTTTTGCTGCTTCAAATTCCCAATCTGTCATTGACAGCGCGCAAGCAACATCAACGCCAACAGCACAACATGTGTGTGTGGGTGTATGTGCAGCGCGCAGTGTTGCATAGAGCTTTGTATTCTTTTGCGCTTGCTTCTTTGCCATACTTCACTGCACCGCTGTGGGGCCAAAGCTGAGCGCTGAGGCGAAGAAATGTGCAAAGGACAGCATTTAGCCGAATGTGGCAACGCACGTCGGTCCTGAAAATTTCAAAACTGATGAAAAAAATGTCGGCTTACATACAAGCGAGGTTCACGAACATACTTACCTACTTGCCTCGTTGCAATGACCAATTCGCACTTGAGAATTGCACTTCTTAGTATGAAGTTGCGGGTTTTTTCTGAGCAATAATCGTGCTATAAGGAAACTGTGAGGCTAGTGGCTGAAAAACTCTTCCAGCAACTCGGAAAACGAATTCAAAACTCTGGCTGAATATGATAAATCAATATGAGCGCAAAGAATTTCTGCTTATTCTCCGGTAAGCAGAGTATAAGTCGGCAAGTGGCTTGTCGAAAGAAGCTTGCCATAAAAAAGTCATATAAAATTCATGAGTCTCAAAATACCTTAAAAAGAGTGGTAGACATGTTATGATATGTATGAAATATTGCTGTTGATGAATAATTTAAGTCAGTGTACGCCGACATAATTTTTTTCCAAAATTAAATATATGTGGCAACTCTAGAAAAATTAATATTAAGTAAATTTTAAAGTTGACAGCAATAATTACGAATTTTAGCAAACAATTCTATTTAATAACGGTTTTTATTTCTAGGCGGCAACTCTATTTTTAAAATTGCGCAGATTTTGAATTGAAAATATTTTAGCACTACTTTTCCATTCAAATAAATTGTAGTTATTAAGACCAAGCTACCTAAAAGTTCCTCTTCGTTTCCTCTCTTAGGCAAGTTTCAACCTTGGCAACCCTTGCAGAACGTTTTTCGAGTTTTTGTTAGATAAAACTATTTTTCCAAGACTAAACTAAATTTTTACGAGCGCCTTTTGGTTCTAGAATCTAGGAATCTGGTCAGTAAACACAATAAAACCATTTTTACAAGCTTTCAAGAGTTTCTGAAGAGCTTGCTTCTACTAAAAGCTTTAAATTTTTTCCTCAGCAAATACCCGAGTTATATAAAGCGAATAAGGACTTAAAAGTTTTTAAACTTCCCTGTTTTTCAGTAGCTTTATAACACCTTCTGAAGACTCTTTAAGAATACGTATTTAACTAGTTCCTTGTATTTTGCAATTTATTCAGAATTCATACCAGAATAGTTCGCCTTTTTTGCTATTTCCTCCGACAACCAAAGCGTTTTTCCAGCAATATTAGTAGAGATTGCAAACTTGTTCTTTGAAGATTAATATCTCACATTTCCTCCTTATCCACAACAAACATAGGGTCCCACTAATCCTATGTATTCGTCATTGCTGGATTCAGGGAATGCAATCACACGCTTTGAATACGCGGAAAACGGTTTAAGATTTATGTGTCATCACCTCGCACACATACAAAAACATATACTAACTATACAAGCATATCCGGCCTAGCTGGTATTGAGAACCGAGCGGAGTGTTGAGTAATCCTATTACAAATCCCCAGCTAACGGCAGCACCTGTGTAATGCCACCTAAAAGTGCATAAAAATATGTTTATTAAAACAACATATTCGCCAAGTTCCAAGAATCATTTGTTGCTTGCAACATCAAAGCACATAAAATGTTTGCTCTCATATGTACATAGTGCATGTTATCAAACTGTGTGCGTGAGCGGCTTATAACATATCTGACGAAATGTGTAGTACTTTTTATAGATTTTTTTATGTTGTAAAACAGAAAAGAAGCACTGTGGAATATAAAATAATACTACAACTTACCCATTTAGGATTAGATTAGGTCATGTGCCGACGGCCTAAAGACTGGTTAAGGTGGACTTTATACCGAAGGCAGGCAATACCTCAAAACCTCTCATGTTGGTACCAATAAATTCAGGCGCATCAGTTTATTCCAGTTTCTACTGAAAACGTTAGAGAGACTCTTGGATCTTTACACTAATAGGAGAATACTGAGGTGTAAAATATTAAGCGCCCAGCATACCTACATCAAAGGCAAGTCGGTCGACTCCATTTTGCATGAAGTAGTGTCATGGCTGGAGGGAACTCTTATGCACAAGAAATTTGCTGTAATATTCAGCACGGATATGTACACTAGAGAAGATTTTTTCAAACGTAGTTGTATTTTTAGCATAAAGCGAACTAGTTTTTTTAGTAGTAGTTCGGAACTAGTTAAAATATGTACCAGTTATTTTTCAATATGTAGTGACTTCTTTAATGAGTATTCAGTACGCTGCTCCAAAATATCGAACAGAATCAATAACCAGTCAAGGTCCTAAATGAACTAAAATTGAACTAGTACCACATCAGCTACCGCTTAGCATAATTATGCGGCATACTAATATACATGAATGCATTTTGACACTGCATTCGCATGAATTTGATTTAACATCGCTTGTTGCATCTGTTTACGATGAGGAGTAGCTGCCAGCGACGCCGCCAATAAATGTTGGGGCGGACACACCGACAGACAGACAGACACGCCGTAAGATGCATGTGCCAAACCACGAACGAACGCATGTAAGCATATTCCCGAATAGAGGGCGTGTTAGGGCAGGAAATGGGGGGCGAGTGAGTGGCATGTCGACGTTGCAGTGGCAGCAGCAGGAAGTCATTCAGAAAGCGCACACAAAACTAAGGAAAAATAGAAAAATCACAAAAAATGGACTATAAAAAATGAAATATTACGGTACGTTGCATAGAGAAAAGTAGCGGTAAAAAGACGTTTTAGAACTAACTTGCGTAGCGACCGCACGCCGCCGCTGGCCTTGAAGACATTGCATGCTTGCAGCATGGCGCTGCAGCTATGCTCCACAAAGCAGAGTCATAAAAGGCGAGTTTATGTGTTACCCAGATGTCAAGCGGTTGACTCGGCGTCGGATAAAGGCGACACACGACTTACGATTTAGCACTTAGCGGGGCTTACGTGCACGTTAACGCTTGTGGCAAGTACTCGGAACACGCTGGGTGGCAGCAGCGGCGGCGGCGCCGGCATTGCCGCTGCAATTTTATTGTTCGTAGTGGTGTTGTTGTTGCTGTTTGCGCTCGATTGTTGCCACAAATGCAGGCGTGGTGTGGCGGAGCGCGGCGCTGATGTTGCACGAGGGTCGTAAAAATGCAGTCAACATGGTGGATTTCCGGTGTGCTTTCAATGCTTTACGACTTTTTGATTTCCATTTGAATGCTGGGTGTGTGCGTATGTGTGTGAAAGCCCATATTGCACATGCAAAGCACCGTTATAACATTACTTTTGGCACTGACTCGCTTTCGGCATTTGAACTCAATTTTTCATGTACATTTTGTTGTTGTTGCTCTTTCTTTTTTATTTTGCTTTTGTTGCAGTACTGCTGTGCTTAATGCCACAGGTGACGCGATTTGATGTACTGTAAGCGCTTCGCTGCCCCGTGCTTTGTCAGCTTTTATATACTTGCTGCACATGCTTTTATCGATGCTTAAGGCTAAGCGTGGCAGCATTTGCATGCAACACCAGCATTTTTCAAAGTTAATTGCCCTATGAAACTGTTTTGTAAATGCAACAGGAGCGCATCTATTCTGGGCGCACGGCATGTCTATTAGATGCTGCAACGGAGAGGGAGTTAGCGCACAGTACGCAGCTGTTTAGGTTATGGTGAGGCAGTTCGTGACTGCACTGGTGAAAATATGAGATTTGTAGACTTTTTATGGATTCATTGATGCCACACATGCTTGAAACACTCCCAAAATAATGTATGATTGATTGTTTTCGTATACTATATTTTTGTATTAAGGGGTTACATGGGTTTGACGGGTAATTCTTAAAGATTTGAAAAAGGTTTTTTTTTCGATTACAACTTTTGAAAAAAATATGAACTTTTCAAAGAAATTTTAATTTATTTTTTTGTAAAAAAGTCTGCCAAAAAATCCAATTTTAAGTTTTTTCTCTTCGTCCAAGTTTTAATTTAAGGTTTTAGTTATACATGAATTTTTTTCACTTTATATGATCCTGTGAGAAGTTATCTTGCCAACGCGGGTGCATCTTTTTTCCGAAGAGTCACCAATTTGTTAAAAGTTGGCGCAGCCCCAGTTCGCAGTTTTTTTTTTCAAGGGAGGCTTCTCCCTCATACGACCTTTGCCGTTTAACCGCTGATTTAGCTTTATTTGTGTCCGGTCCTCCCTTATCGTCTTTGCTCTCGCTCAGCACGCTCTTGGCCTAAGTGTATTGGCATGTTCTTATCTGATCAGATTGAAGAAATTTTTTCGATTACAAGCTATTTGAAAAAAAGATTTTTATAATTCTAGCAGAGGTTCCTTTGCTAGTACGTCATAGCGAATTTTCATTTGCTTACAATAGCCTAATAGAAAGGGATCTCTGGTTCACCCCGACATCACCCGGGACAGATTTGAGTGTCGGTTTCGACATCCCTTCAATTCCCTTCATCTTCCTTCCGTCAAAGTTTGTGTTTTTGTTGTTCTTGTTCATGGTCCACTTAGAACCGCTATCCGTCCCCCAGAAAATTGGTCGCCTTTAATGGTTCCAATGTTGTCTTTATAACGAGGCCAAGGCGAGGGTTGACGCACGCCATTATACGGCTATGCGTTCAGAGTCGACCAGGCGAGGTCGTCTTAACGCCTACCTCGCTAATATGGGGCTATTTTACGCCCGGGGCGGTTGCCACATTGTCCCGTCAAACATTTCTGATGAAGGTCACCCCATCAGACTCAGATGTCAGAATGCCGCAACCACCAGTCCGGGGTTCTACCAATTCCTAAGCTAATCCTACTCAAAATCATTCAGGAATTGAAAGGCCGTAAAGACCGCAGGTCATTTAGCGTTACCCAGTATGCACCAGCTTGGACGCGATCTGCACCACATCCCCACTTCTATTGTTTGTAATAACTGGAAGGAAATTTCAGAGACTCCGTAAAAAATTATATTTTTGAGATATTCATCTGAAATTTTGCACACGTCCTTTCCTTCCAAAGTAGCTACTTATTTGTAGCAACGATCGACATCGAACTATTATAGCATATAGCCGTCATACAAACTGAACGATCGGAATCAGGTGCTTCTTTAGAAAACTTTTTCATTTGGGCCAGATTTCTTGACGATATTCAGTAAGATGTGTTGTTTAAGGCTGTGGTTCGAAGAAATTGTTCAGTTCGGATCAAAATTGCATACCGACTAAACGATGAAGAGATCAGACAACCATAGCATAAAGCTACCATACAAACTGTCGAATCAAATCTGAAAAAGGAACTTTTCATACTCTTTTAGGCTATCAGAGAAGCTTCTCTGAAAGGCTTTGGTGTTTTGTTTTTGCAAATAGATAACTGAAGTATTTCACGATATATTATATATATTTACAATGACTTTGAGGTATGTACACGAGTGAGTATGTATGCCCGTATGTGTGTGGGCGGACAAGCACTTTAGCACTTGTAATTGTCACTGCAATGCAAGCACAAACATACAAACGCCAACAAATTCATTCATCTCAATGCACTTACATTGCATATACTACCTTATATACATACATATGTACATGTGATATAATAAATATGTCTGTGTCACTTGTTTATTTGTATAAACAAACCGCCGGCAGTTAATATAGCCTTGTGGCAGCGCTTCCATTGCACTTTACTTTGATTTCATTTATATACTTTTGTTTTGTAGTTGTTGGCTTTGTTTTCCTTTTTTGTTCTTGTTGTCAGTGCTATTTGCGGAAAATACAAGCGCCAACATTTCCTTTTCACATTTCAAGCAGCACATGGTGGCATGCAACAAGGGCTGCGACACGTGTGTGCGAGTGTGTGTGTGCGGTCGACAACAGCAGCGATTATTGCTCTTTATGTGCATGCAGCAACATTTGTTGTTGCTGTGTTGTTGTTATTGTTATTACTGTTGCAATGTTGCTGTCATTATCGGTAGGCACTACAACTTTTTAGCGCTGACACGCGTTTCCTTTCTGCCATTTCCCAGCTGCGTGCCATGTGCACAAAGGTCGCTCAAACACACTCACACACACACACACATATGTATGTATATATGGTACATTTATACACATTTATGTAGGAGCATATAGCTGTTCCATCGGTGTCGGCGCTCCCTCGCGCAAGTTCACGCAAATAACTGTGTGTGTGTGTGTCGCATTCGCCTGATTTCATTATGCCGCGTCTTTTTTCCAGCGAAATGTTAGCGCAAAATGCAAATGAAATCCGATTTTCTGGCATCTCGCAAAGTTTTGGACATTTCGGTTGCGTCACATGCAGATGCGCCTCGGTGTGGGGTGTGTGCGGTGGCAAAACCGCAAATTCTACAACATATGATGATGTGGCACACGTGCTGTGTGGGGCTATGTGGTGCGATGCCATGTGCATCATAATAATTATGTTTATGCACTTTTGGTTATTTTCTGATTCGAAACTCCAGCAACAATGTTCATTCTATGTGTGACATTCCTATTTTATATTCACATATGTGGAATATAATGGCGAAAGGTCACGCAGCAGTTTTATGAATTGAAATTAAAATTAATGGCAATGTAGTGGAAAATTCATGTATTTTCTCATCAGTTGGGATCTGAAAATCTATTTTTTTATAAAAATAAATGCTTATCTGTTATATATATAAAAGAAAGTTGTGTTAGTTACACCATTTATAACTCAAGAAGGGCTAAACGGATTTGGCTGATAAATTGATGGTGAGGTTGCTTAGAACCAGTAGAACCAGGGTAGGGATACCTTTTATCTCTTTATGTCAAAATTAAATACATTTCATAAATACAAAAATTATATTTCAAATCATAGGCATTTGTTCAAAATTCATGTTTGTAGGAATCATTTGAATATATGCGTACAGATTTTTCCTCAAAAATAATACAATTACTAAGTATTTGGAATAGTAGAAAAGAACTGCAACCAAATACGCAGTGAAATGGATTATAACTGGCTCAGTAATCAGTCGTTGAGCATGTATTATACCGCGTGCGTCCCAAAAGACTGATGTCATAACCTTTCCAGACGACTTTTTCGTCTTTCCACGCCTGAGAACCGGTTCATCATGTGCAGTCCACTAGAATGACTGTCGATTGGACTCCAGGAGGAAATGATGAAGCCATATTTCTATCGCTGACGAAAAATTTCGGCTTTATTCCGATTAGAGAGCACTTAACCACTGCTCAGAATCAGTTATTCGTTGTTTTTGTTGGATTATGAACTTGCGAGACACCCACTTTGCACAGAGCTTTCGCCTCTTTAGAGCATCCTTGTCCTCGGTGCTCATTTCGCCTGTTTCCAGCTTAGCAAATATCTTTTCAACGATGGATTTCCCTGAGCCCAAATTCAACAGTATTTTCCCCCAAAACGCAATGCTTTATTAACACACGAAATGCTTTATGATCCATTTTTTTGTAAACTAACACAAGTTGCTTCACAAAAATGCTATATCTCATTAACTATAAGTTATAATCCAACTAAGAGAAATTATATAGATGGTAGTAGTATTGTTATCTATGTATCAGCCACAGTGAAGCGTGGACGGGTCCTTTAGTTATTTAGAGAAATGAAAAAAATTTCTGACGACGCTTTGAAAAAGGTTAACATTTTTGGCTCAAAAGGCATACTTTTATGCGACCTATAGTTGCAGCCAAATTTTATTTTGCTGTGAGGATATGTAAACAAGCAAAACTGCCGCATTTGGGACGAAGAGCAACTTGAAGAAATTCATTAACCGCTATTTCATCCAGAAAAACAACGATTTGGTGTGGTTTGTGGGTTGGTGGCATCATCGGTCCATATTTCTTCAAAAACTATGCCGGTGAGAACGTAACCGTCAATTGCGATCATTATCGCGCCAAGACAACCGACTATTTGATACCTGAAATTTAAACTCGTGAACTCGGCGACATTCGGTTTCAATAAGACGGTGCCACTTCCAACACATCGCATAAATCAATGGATTTATTGAGAGAATAATTCGGTGAGCAGATAATTTCACGATTAGTCCAGTCGATTGACCATGAAAATTTTGCGATATCACACCGTTGGACTTATGGGAAATTTTGAAGTCTAAAGCCTATCTTCAATAGAACCTTGCGACACTGTTAGCTGGACTTCTTATGAGACAAAAAACAAAAACAAAATTTTATAAAATGCTTCTAAGTGCTGACCAAGTAAGTATTCTCCAGCAATCTAGCTGACCAATGTCTTTTAGGTTGGAATCTTTGAAGCTGTAGAAGTATTGCTGAAGTTTGGGCATTAGCGAAGGTAATTTTCTAGTTTCTTACCATCTGTCTCGCAAGCTCCTCACTCTTCTGATTATGCTTCAACAAGTCTCTGAAGTCTGGAGGTTGTTTCTAAATGTTGTTTCTTAAAGGTATACTTCTCTCTACCTCAAAGTACTGAAGGCTGTGTGCGGTTATTGGCACATGACTATCCAAGTTAATGAAAGAAGTTAATAGACTTGCTGCTGGGAACAAAACCCGACTTGGTGTTTTCTGTTATGCCAACAATTTCAGCAAAAAGACAAGAAAAGCATTTCTAAGGGAGAAAGCAACTGCTTTTCCTTCTTCAGTTATTGATCCATGAGTAAATACATACCATGTATTAACCTACTTATACTGCAGATCACAGAACTATTTCGTCCTATTTTATACCGGGAACAGGGCAAATTAAGCTTGCCAAGATTTTCGTAAAACTCAAAAGAAAGCGTCAAAGGCCCTATAAAATATGTATACATCATACAGCGTCAAAAGCTGAGACGATTACGCCATGTTCGTCTATCTGTCCATCGGTCTGTTTGTATATACGCGGACTAGTTCAGTCATCAGTTTTTGAGATATCGACCTGAAGATGTTCTCACATCCTCTTCCTAACAAGTATATGTTTATTTGTCAGATCGTTTATATCGGACAAGTATGGACCAGTTCTAATTTGGACAGCATTCTATTTGACAAGATATCTTCACGATCTTTTACAGAATGTCACCCAATGTAGCGCTACAATCTTCGAATAAGTTCTCCAGATTGGACGGTTATAGCATATAGCTGCCATAGAAACTGATCAAAGTCAGACTAAATGCCTTTTTTAACTTTTTATGCGCCTGTGAAGGGTGTTATAACTGCGGTGCCAATATTTTAAAGTGAAATAAAATCATATATCGTAATCACTTCATATACCAGAATGCATAAGCAATGAATAAATATCGTTTAAAGATATTTCGTATATTATCCTTATTATGGTTATTGCTCCATTCCGTTTATAATTTTAACGGCAATTCAACGGCACACCCAGTCAGTAATTGGAAATACTTTCATGCAACATACCAGACAGCAGTCAGACAGGAATTCATTCATTAATGGACAGCGTTTACAACAACGTCTGCGTGCTCTTCCAATACAAATATACATATGTATGTGGGTGCTTGAGAGTGTGTGCGTGAGTGCTTGCAGTGGCCAAACCCTTTTGCCCCGACGAAATGAATGTGTAATCGAAGATATTTTATGCGTCACCGGCGCAAAATATTTTTGCTGCTTAATTTCTTAGTAATAATATTCTATTTCATTTTGCCTTTTGACATTCTGCACCGTTATCACATTTTGGCACGCTTCCGATGACCATGTGAGGTGGGGAAGGCGATGGGGGGTGAATGAGAGGGTGAGTGCGCTGGCGTTTCGCCGGCAACCTGGTGGCCAAGCGTGCGTTTTAATGGCTGCCAGCTGCTTTCACTTAACTATTAACATTTGCTGCGCTGGGGACTGAAGTACAAACATACATATTTTATATGTGTATATGTATGTGTGTATATCTGCGTTCAGACCAGGGACGCGATGCATTTCGTGCAGATTAGTCATATTGTAGAGCGATTAGCGAATGGGAGGCTATAGGTTTGCGGAGGTGAGTATATGTATATGCATTCATCTGTATTTGTATGTATGTGTCATACCAGCCACTGAAATGTGAATTATGACAAAGCGGAAAAGTGATTTCGAGTTCTTACTAATTCGCGTGGCGTTAGCGTGCACTCACATACACACACCTACTCACGTCTACATAGGAACGCACACACACAGTCAGGAAGTTCGCTTGTAAAACCCTTAAATATGTAGATTATGGTGGGGTCAAGTGGATTGCCATGACAAAAAGTCGTTAAATTCTATTTTATTACTTTCCTGTTCTTTGTGTGACGCTCACGTTGCAGAGAAGCCAACAGTTAGCCGAGAGAGAGAGTACACACCATACATAGCTCGCATATAATATTTGTCGACGGAATTTAGCGTTAATTGGAAATTAGTCAAGGGGGCGTACTTAAATGCTACTGAAAACGGGGTAGTTAGCAAATGTCTTACTCTTCAGTGTCGACGAAAATGTTTCGTTGGTGGCGGGGCAGAGGTCAGGCAAATCAAATAAATCGTGAAACTTAAGCACTTAAGGTGTGAGCATGAAGTGTGTTGCTAGCTGGGCGGGGACAATCAAACATAAGTGTCATAATTGATTTCGAACACGAGTAGTACTTAAACCGGTTAAAGGGTTAATGAAACTTGTGGGGGTGAGTAAAGTCGTAAAATAAGGGAAATGTTATGAAAGGTAGCATGTAAATAATATACAAGGGAAATTAAGCACTTAAAGGGGAAGTTGGTTCAGATAATAGCTTCGGGGTCGAAGTAGTAGAGCTTAATAGTGAAGTCTTTTGAATAAATTTTCATTTCGAAAGCATTTTTTCGACAAATCGTAGCAAAAAGTGAAAGAAAATGCTTTATATAAACAAAAAATGTTTTTAGAGCATATCTTGGGATTATTTTAGATCATAAAAATTTATCGTAAATCTTTATTAACAGAAGTAGGTGTTTTTTGTATCCTTTTGATTTGTCATAGTTTCCAAAAAAAATGGTATATCTGTTTTGCCATCCTCCATGCAGTGATTTCTCATTTTAGCTCCGCAAAATTACAAAAAAGCGCTTAAGAGCCATCTGCCAACAGCTCTGCTTGTAAGAGAACTCTCTTTCTCTCTCTCGGAAGTAGTGTGCTCAGTTTTCTTGTGGTGCCAGAAAAAAAACTAGGCCTTAGCATTGACAAAAAAGTTGCCTTCTTTGTTTTACAAAAATGATAATATGTACCTTCGATTATGTGATCCTCATAGACACTGTGCCCGAAATCCCTCGATACGTATATAAATTGCTGAACTATTTTAACAGTATTCTAAGGACACCTTTTCAGGTCTTCTAGGTATGCTGTCGACTCGTCCAAAGAATTTTTTAACTCAAAAATAACCTTTTGATTTTTTAGTGAAAAATTTGATTGGCGCTTGCGGTTTTGAAGCATTTTAACAAAGTTCAAATCATGTTGTACTTCCAAGGAAGCTGGCAAAAGCCTGCCAATTATTTTTGGTCTTATATCAGAAATTCTCATCATCAAAAGGGAGGTCTCTCGTCTGAGGCTATTTTCGTCCTTTCATTGTGGGTGTTTTTTAGGTAGCGGATATCCTGAGGAGGGATGATTCTTCGCCCAAACCGCTTTTTTCCTGCAAATTAAAAAAATAATTGCAATTTTGTAATCGAATCGAACAAGTTTCTGCTTTATGCATATAAATATGACGAAAAAAAATGATTAATATTGAATATCGGCTGGATGAATTAAGGAATATAATGACTGCCAGGTGTGCAATATATCTGTGTCATTATTTCATCCATAACATCCTATTATTGTAATAATTATCGAGCCAGGCAATTACCAATATGTCATAAGCGTATGAAGCAACTTAAAAAATATTGAATTATGCTAATGAAAATGCGAAAAACTCGACATTTTTTAGCTACACATAAATGCGCTTAAATCGTTGCATGCATAAATTAAATAAATTATTTTTATAAACGGCCGCTTACGCATACTTATGCGCTTACTTAGTTATTTATGCGTGTGTGTGTGTGTAGCGCATAATACAAATACAACAATGCGTTAAAGGATAAGCTGTGCGGCGAAAATAATTTACTCTAATGAACAATTATTCACCACCGACGCACTAACGGCAACTGGCAACTGGGAGCTGCACACATAGGCAAGTCCATCATAAGTACGAGTGTCTATGTATGCGTGTGTGTGTTTGTGTTGGGCGGAAAAGGCTTTGTGTGCTTGCAGAAAAACAAAGCAAAAAACACGTAAATCCTGTTAGACTGTTGCCACAAAATGATTAATGATGTTGCCGGTCATGTGTGCGCACATATGCACTTAATTAAATGTAATAATTCATTTGAGCAGCAAAATACACAGCAATATTTAAATAGTAGGTGAAAAAATAATAAGCGCGCTGAAAAAGCGTAATAAATGCGTGCAAAGCACACACACACACGTACACTGAGAAATAATACTAGTAATAAATAAAAAATGGCAGCAAAGTGAGTTGCGTAATAACAATACATATGTATATATATATCTGTGTGTGTGAGTGTGTTGAACTTAAACTCGCCGCAAACATATGTAGATTGAAATCATTTACGTGTTCATATTCACGCATAACTATTGCACAAGTTGTATTTTTTTTTGTTGCGGTTGCATGCCACATAATGGATTTGCTGCCTGGCTACTACTCAGCGAGATAAAGGCAAGCTGCTCACACACAACAAATGTTATTAAAATAATTTTAAACAGAAATGGCAGTTATGAAAACACTTGTTGTTTTTGCTCAGGAATTAAAACAACATTTTACTACACTAAAGGTGTGTACAATAAACTTATGCAATACTTATCCAATACTTGTTACTTATTTATGAAGTGAAGCACATATGAAAAAAACTTGGTTGAATTGGTTTACTTTTTTTTAATTCATTGATCGGCCTTTGAGCCTTGAAAATTCGCTTTTAAGGTTCAGTGAAGTTCACTACCTTTAGCCGTAGTCATGCTCTTCTTCAGTATCAGCAATATGCTGTAAAAGCTTCCAACAGCTCGGGCATTCTCCATTAATATACACGATATTAATTATTGCTCTAAAATACTAAATTATTGTGGAGTTTATTTCAATGTTATCCCCTTTCAAGAAAATGCTTATTTGTGATGGGACTGCTCTTAAGTTTCATTCATATTTGCTTCAATAACAACCGTATGATCTTCTGACAAACAAACGTTTCAGAAAAGCTCATGCTAAGAAACTTGAATTTTGAACTAAATAATAGCTGGTATCATTCACAGAAGATATTATTTTCTTTACTACTTTCGAGAGTAATGACTTGATTATCATAAAACGAAGTAATGAAGGAACACAATCACTCACTACTCTCAAGTGATCCGAATTTTGAAGAGCGAACAAGTCGATATTTCAAATAGTATTCGAGTTACCAGCTTCTAAAGTGTAGCCGCTCTCCATTTTCGGTCATTGGTTGAAAATTTGGCGAAAGACTCACGAAGAATTAATGCAATAGGTGACGGTGCATTATCGTGGTGCAAAAGCCAAGAGTTGTCAGACCATAATTCCGGCCTCTTTTTACGAATAGCTTTGCGCAAACGACGCATAACACTCAACTTGTATTCCTTGTTGACAGTTTGGCCGGTCGGAGTGAATTCGGTGTGCACCACACTTCGACAATCGAAGAAAGCTGTGAACATAACCTTGATTTTGACCTGCTTTGGCGTGGTTTTTTCGTCTTCGGCTTACCTTAGTCAGCCGATTAACGCTCGTCTGTTTCCAGATCTTAAGTATAAATTCAAGACTCACCACCAGTAATAGTATGTTTCATGGCTACCTGGTAGATGGAAAGCATTGTTTCACAGACGTTAACACGACGCTGTTTTTTCCAAAAAATTTGAAGATTTTGGAACTTTCACTTTTCTTAGGCCTAGGCGATCTTTCAAAATGGTTTTCACTGACCCTTCCGATATTCCAGCGATGCCAGTAAGATCTCTGACTATTAAACGTCGATTCTCTAGCACCCATTCCTTTATTTTATTGACATGATGATCATGAGTTGATGTTGATGGCCGTCATGGACTTGGTTCCTCGTCAATGCGTTCTCGACCCTCTTTGAAAAATTTGTACCAATCAAAATACTAGCTTTTAACAAACAAATACCACCGAAAGTATTTTCCAACATTCTGAATCTTTGTTTTCTTTGTTGAATAATTTCCTACTTCCCACTAATGATTATTTTGATGTGACATTTTGCACAGATATCACTGAAAGTCATACCAACCTAAAAAAAATAAGTCCATGAATGAGATTTCGCGCGAAATTTAAATTAAAAAGTCCTGCTCACAATCAGATATAAGTTTTTTGATTTGATCAAAAATCCATATTAGACCAAAAACGACCGAAGCCTTGCTGAATTTCAATTAAAAATTTTTGATTTCTTTTTGACCGTAATTCATTGTACGAACAAGCTCTTCTTGTAAACATTTTTTTAAGTTTCTTCCACGGAGAGTTGCTGAAACAGTGGAGGATCTTCTTCGTTTTTAATACACTTTTATACAAACCATTAATGTCGACTTAAAATAGACTACTTTTGAGCCAACACGAACATTGAGAATCCAGTTTTCTACAGACTTGTTATAAGCCTCGGCTGGGATGTCCTTCAGTGCCTTGCGCGAATAACTTTTAATGCCTTCATAGACTATTTGCGCGTTTCCAGAAGTGATTTTTTCAGTTTCATAAAGAAAAATAGACCACAAGGAACCAAACCTGGCGAATACGGTGGCTTAGCGATAAATCCCGTTCCTTTATTGGATATCATCTTAATTTTTAATTTTCACTTGGTTTATTTGACTTTATCCCGATTTTGGAGTGTCATTTGCTAGATTGTTGAGTATGTCGAGTCGATGTTGAGGTCCTTTATTATCTCTTTGAAGCGAACACTTCAATTGTGGATCACTTTTTCGCTCACTTTTTTTTTTAGCGATACGGATGTATCAGACCGCTAAATTTGGTTAGACGATATATAATATGTCATTAGGATACAAATAGTTTATTCCAATTAGTTTTAGCTTATTTTAGAGCAGTCCACTTTCAGGCCCATCACCTTTTTCAACTAGTTATGAATTATTGAGTAGAAAAATGGGTCCAAATGCATTAGTAACTAACTAAAGTTATTTGAAATATTCTCGAATTTGTCAGAGTTGTTTACGCCATTTCCTTACAAGGACGTTGCAAACTAGATTCAGACTAGTTCTAAACTAAAGAGAGTCTTATATAAATAATTTCAAACTTTTCCAAAACTGTTTTGATATTTGTCAAAAACTAGTTCCATAGTGGACTCAACTAGCTCTAAGTTAATTCCTAACTAAAATCCAACTATTTTCAAACAAACAAGTGCCGAAGTGAGCCCATACTAGACCTTACTATTATTTCTAAGCTAGACGCAACTGGTTACAAAATATTTCTGAAGTAGGTGTGCATGTATTTGAAGGTCTCTAAAACTCGAACCAAAGCTATCCAAAACTATTACCAGACTAGTTCCAAACTAATTGTCAACTAGTTGTTCACTTTAAATATGCGTTCTTTAAATCATGCACACACTGATGTACCAACTATTAGGCCCCCAAAAGTTGAACTTATTAATTGCTACACCATAAATAAAAATATTAAATTCAGACTTATATTTTTCAATATCAAAATATCATTAAATAACAGCTCAGTATCGCCGAGCACTTTACCATTATTTAACGAAAATAATTCTATTAATTTTGAAAAATAAAAACAAGAACACGTTCATCACTTAACACAATTACACCAAATAGAGTCTGTTTCATTTCACCGAAAAGAACTGTAAATTTTCAATTCGCTCACTGTGAGCGCAGCGTGAAAAACAAATATGATTAAAAATGCATTGCCGCTGGAGGCGAAATGGTTACTTTCTAATAAATAAATTGCGCGCGTTGGCATATTTAAACAGACAGCAAACGAATTCGAAATCAGTTTCATATTTTATGTATTTTTCAACAGCTTCCTTTTCTCAGTTTTTTTTTCGCTATTTCCCAACCAAACCGTATTTTGGCGGTCGAAAATGCGCCACAAATTGTTGTTGTTGTTGTTAACGTTTCGTACAACTGTGAATTCATGAAAGGAAAATGAATTTTTCGAATATCAATTGAATGGGAAATGAAAGTTCGCCACTGCATTCGTAATTAAAATGCGAAATTCTCAATGAAAAGTCAATGCAATTACGACAGAGAATGCAACAATGAAAGCCAGCGGCGACCAGTGGCGGCCTCACTCGCATCAAATTTGCAAAACGAACAATGCACAACGAGTGAAAGCGAACAGCAAATAGCAAATAGCAAATTAGGGTTAACCGAACTTAATTTCACTGTTGGGCAAATGATGAGGAGGGTCACTAATAAATATTATTGCATTTTCAACATGGCTTGCATTTCACATAAAGAATTTATGCTTTATGTTTTTATAAGTGGTATGCATTTCAGTATTTTGGTTATATTTCGAAAAATCTTTGTCGATATGAACAAAGTTTGGTACTCAAAACATTAGTGTAAAGCCAATTTTGAGGAAAGTTAGCAGAGTGTCAAAGTAGTAGAGTGTCAAGAATGTAAATCGAAAAAAATTAAACCGGAAGTGCTAGCGGAAACCATTATTGCTTAGGTTTTTATTATTAGTGATGATTTTAGTATACTGTGATTCCAAAACAGGAGGAGAAAATGGTTTTTAGGAACAAATTTTTTGCTAAAAACTCACAGGAGTCATATGATAGAATTTGACTTCTCTAAAGGTAACAATATTATATACACCTAGAGTTGCCATTTGGAATTACTACAAATACCGAATTTTATTAAAATTGTTTTGCTTGTGATTTGATACACACATCCCTTGGTAAGAGCCAATTACATAAACCATTCCATTAATAAAATGAAATATCTTGCATTTATACAGAGGCAAAGTGTATTTCGGTTCTTGTAAGGAACACACCTCGTGTAACAGTCTAAACAAATGTCGATAAAATATGAGGTAAAAAACTAAGAAAAAGTTAACTTCGGCTGCACCGAAGCAAATATACTCTTGAGTGGTGCATTTCTTTTAGTAACTATGTGTTCAGTTTGTATGGCAGCTATATGTTATAGTGGTCCGATATCGTCCGTTCCGACAAATGAGCAGCTTTTTGAAGAGAAAATGACGTTTGCAAAATTTCAAAATGATTATCTTAAAAACTGAGGGTAGATCGAATGTATAAATATTCGTGAAGATACCGCGTCAAATCGACTTAGCTCAACATACTGATCATTTATATATATACGCTTCCTTCTGGGTGCTACAAACATCGTGGCAAACTTAATAGACCCTGTTCAGGGTATAAAAACTAAAAAAATATATATCTAAAATAATGTGGCTCTATTTAGAAATACGAAAAAGTTGGAAAAAAATCTTCACGACTGCACGAAAGAAAAAAACATTTTACCACTTTTTATGACTGTTATGCTTTATACCTAACTTCAAACACGCACTGGCCGCGATTCACAGTAGAGCCATAAAAACTTAACCGGCTCTCTCTCAGTGAACGGCATATTTTGAAGTTAAACCACCACCCATTGTGTAATCGAGTTACCGTGAGAATCGAGAGTGACCCTTGCACAGCTTCCTTTCGGAGATTGTAGCATGTTAAACTCCGACTTATCCAGAATCGACCCCGATATATCAAAGATATATCCAGCAGGCATATGAGCCCACATGGCACTACCCATCTCTTTGCTTGCCCTACTAACCCTACACAACTGACATCGTTTTCCCTTTGGTCCAACTCCGTCGAAATAGGACGCTTTCTGGCCTAACGTTGGATGACTTCGATGGCAACTTATCTGGACCTTACCTCCCTAACAGAGACTAGATAACCGTTACAACAACAACTCTTTCGAATTTTCTAAAAATAGTTATCAAAACACCCATATCCGATTCTTTCTCTTCAAATTTTGAGACAAATAAGGAAAAACTGATTGGGCTGATTAAATTAAGCTCCTACCATTTAAATGGTTCGAACTTAAGAACTATTTCCGATATCAATTTGATATTTGAGTATGATATTTTTACAGATATTTGCGAAGTCTTTCTTAAAAATAAAATGTCCTTAGCTTTTCCATCATTACCTTCAAAGCGCCAACACTTAATGCCTGGAGATCAAGGAAAGTAGAATTAAGATTCGTGTATATCGCAACGTTGCTACATATTCTATTCCAATGGATTTCCGTGCGATCCAGAACTCATAAAATTTGATAAGTCCTTTAATTCAAAACATAGCTCTTTGCGGAAACACTTTAGAAGTAACTATTTATACAAGGAGCGTTCCAAAGTAAACAGGACTTAAAAAAAAAACTGAACAAGTGGTTTTTTCGGCAAAATCAATATATCTTTCTGCTTCAATACAGCTTTTTGCACGGTCCAAAAGCATGTCGAACGAGTGTTGTAGCTCGTTGGCCAGATATGGCCGCCAGTATGCGGTGCAAGCCTTTCGAATGACCTCTACGTCTGCTTAACGCTTTCCTTTCATAGGCAAATGCATTTTTTCGAAAAGGAAGAAGTAGCACGGTGCCATATCAGCTGAATACGGGGAGTGGTTAATGGTTAAAATGTGATTTTGAGCTCTTTAATGATGTCCTTCGAATATTGGATTCTGAGCAATTTTTGGTCGTCAGTCAATTTGTGCGGAACAAATCGTGCACACACCTTTCGTAAGCCCAAATGTTCGGTTAAAATGCGATACATCGATGTTTTGGAGATGTTTAATTCCATTTCCATGAGTTTCAATGAAGATTTCGGCTGATTTCACTCACAGTTTCGATGGAATTTCCGGTGATCACGGATTTTGATTGGCCCACATGTTCATCGTCATTTATGTCCTCACGACCACTTTGAAAACGTTGAAACCACTCGTGCACTCTGTTACGGGATAGGCAATCACTGCCATAAACTTGTTTCATCAATTGAAACATTTCGGTAAAAGTTTTACCAATTTTAAAAGAAAATTTAATGTTGGCTCTTTGTTCGAAGCTCATTTTCGCACCGATAACACAAACATACTGACACTTAAAACGTAATAACTTCACTTCCAATATATGAAATGTTATGAAATTCTCACTGGACAATAGATAAAGATAGCAGATTGAAACGCACCTTGTATGACAATCATAAAAAGAAGCATTTGGTGATCCTTCCAATAGTTCCATCATATCTTTTGCGCACATTAAAAACCTTAAAATTTTGGAAAATATTTCACTTCTTTCAAAATGCAACTCATTGTCAAAAAAAAAAACAAATTTTTATGGGAAAGTAGAACAAAGCAAAGAATCTAAACTTGCTGAAAATTACACGCACAGTTAATGAAAATCTCATCAATATCAAGTGGCGTTGAAATTAATCAGCTTCACCAATTTTACACTAAACTCTCGCAGAACACACGCCACACACACCAACAAACACAATCGCAAGTGGAGGAATGCAATTACAATGCAAATGGAATAATTTAAAAATTCACATACAAAGAGGAGCAAAGAGAAAAGGAAAGTAAACAAAATTACACAAATGAGCAAGAAAGTCCCAAAGACACGTAGCACAATGCACACAACGTAGCCGCAGCCGCATACGCAGGGGAACGCAACACAACGCAGCGCTGCCAAAGAAAAGGATGCTGCGGCACGTCGTATTCATGGCGTATCCTTGGTGCCAGGATGTTTGTGAAATTTTTGCATTCAGCAATAAACTGAAGTGCGTTGCAAGCGCATTTTTGGCACATTATTGCACAGACACGCACACACACACACACACGTACATTTATGCTCTCATATGTTTGGTGAGTGTCGGTGTGCGCGTTGGCACAATTTAAATGAACTTATTTCGCACAGTGATGAGGAAAAGAAATAAATAGCATTATATTATGAGGCATTAGGGTGGTACTTAATTAAAAGGCGAAAGTTTTACATAAGATTTCCACCCATAATCCTTGCTTTGGTATTAAAATATTACACAGACATCTTATGAATATCGATAGATTGCAATTCTGATAATTAAGAAGGCTCTGATAATTTCTGCTCCAATGAAAAATTCCAATTATTGTGCATTTAACTAGACTTTGGCCGCTGTTCGATGACTTTGTACTACAGTATATTGAAATTTAACCCCTATTTGAGGAACTTTAAATCCACTTCGACGAACCTTGACTCTGATTCGACGAATTTGCAGCTCCACTTGCTAAATTTCAAGTCCACTAAAGATAAGATAAAATAAGATAAATAGATGATGCTATGAGGTCAACGAGCAGGTGCTCTGAAGTTTCAGGCTCCATGTCGCAGAACTGGCAGTTTGCGCAAGAAGCTAAACCCATTTTACATAAGGGCTTCTTCGGCTTACAGTGGATAGTATAGAATGTGATGAATAGCCTGAGTTTGGCTCTAAGGATGTTGATTGTATATTTAAAACTGCTGGGGTTGTAACCACCCATTATCAACTTGGCATAGTGCATGCCTTGGATTTGTTGTCAATACCTCTCTCTGCCTATTTCCTCTTTCTTGAGGAACAGATTCTTTATGGTATAGGGATCCACCGCGAAAGGGTTCAGGTCCTACCATGTTAGTGGATGCTGTGGAGCGGGCGAGCTTATCAGCCACTTCATTCCCGGCTATACTTTTGTGACTGGGCACCCAGATGAGGTACACTTGTTTACGTTCCGATAGACTAATCAATCATTCTCTACATCCCTGCACCAGTAGCGATATGATCTCATAGACAGAGATTGCTTTAAGTGCCGCTTGACTGTCGCTAGGTATGGTTGTACGTTCGTTGTGATATTTGCGTTGGAGGTTTATCTCTACCCATCGTCCTATGGCAAAGACTTCTGCTCAAAAAATGCTCGGAAAACTTCGAGAGTGGAATCAATCCATTCTTACTACTAATAATAACCTTGAATTTCTTGGTGAAGTTTACTCTTTTGATAATGCTGCCCCTTGGGAGAATATCCAATGGTATTACTCCACTTAATTCCTTCAACCGCTGGGAAGGAGATAGCCTTATCTCTGCCACATACTTCTGCAGTCATTTGGAGCAGTGTGTGTTTGACTTTCATCAGGCATGGACGCATGACATCCGACATTTAGATGCATACAAGTCGCTGAAGCTCCGAAAGTTGGAGCCCTGTCGAAGTCTGCGATCCTTTTGAGGCCCAAGTCTCCGTCCCATACGTGATTATCGAGGTACAATCACCTGATAATCCTTAGCTTCAGCCCCAGGATTTACTAGCTAATCGATTGCATATCACTAGTGCAAGTTCAAGTCAGTGAATTGACTAAAGTCCGATGCGATGACCTTATTTCGATGCCCCCTGACCTCGGTTCAATGAATTTTGACTTTAGTTTGATTAACTTCGAGCACAGTAACCTACATAATTAGATGAGCTTTGCGTAATTCCCTGAATTTTGTTCGATGAACTTTGATCGCAGTTCCACGCTACTTGACACCAGTTTGACAATATTAGTTTGATGAACTTCTACGCTAGACCAAAGTTTCCTTATAGGATTTGACAAATTTCAACACTGATTCGATGAAAAATTTGTTCACTTAGTCCTTAAGAACAGCCCTAACATAGAAAACTATGAACGCTGCGCGAAAAGCAGAAGACGACAAAGATGTGTGAAACTTACAACGGAGATAAGGAAATGTAAAACTGTTTGACGCGGAGGGCGGGGTAAGACAGCGAATTGGGTTATGAGTTATTATGAATTTCAGCGCAAGAGACTGGAAATAAGTCTGAGTGTGTGGGTGTGTGCGTGCTTGTAATGAGATGTTTATAATTGCATATTTCTGCATCTCTCTTTGTATGGGTGTGTGTGTGTGGGAGCGCCTGTGTGCATGCTTTGGATTGCCGGTGTAAAAAAGCACAGCTGTTGTCGCCGTCGCCGTCGCCACCACCGCTGCTGCTGTTGCTGTTGCTGCTGCTGATGATGCCATTGCGCACGCTCGCGCGCGTCTGCACAAAGTTGTGGTTGTGCGGCTGCCTTTGTCGCGGCCAAAGCTGAAAGTGATTTAGTGACAATTGAAATAATTGCAGCGTGAAATGCATTCAGGAAACCACAATGTGGTGTGAAGCGAAGTGCATTTTACACATTCAACATTTTGCAATTACACTTTTGAGCAATGCACACACACACTTACACATACACATTCATATTAGATGCAAGCATATTTACAACTATATTTATATGTCTTTCTCACAGTATTCTTCTTGTTTATGAGTTGTGGCCGCCGTTTGTTGTCACCTACACGCACACATACATATATGTATATATATTTTGTCTCTGTATTCAATTATGTACCGTTGTCGCATGCATTTGAGCGCCGCAGCGGAAGATCGCAATTAGTTGCAAATAGATATGCCTGCTTATGAATGGTTTTAGGCTGCCATGGTGACCACGCGGCCTCATATACACGCGCACACAGCTGCACATATAATAAATATACATCGTACATGTATGTATGTGCCTTTAACGACAATAAAGCTGAATTTTTTGTCGGTTTCCATGTGAATTTAGCGCCCATTTGTTGCGGTCCGCATATTTTCGGTTTATTAAAACTTATTTAAGCGCAAAATGAATGCGTGGAAAAAAATATAACAGCTTTTTATTATCAACTAAATTTATCTGCTTTATAACGGCTACTAATTCTGCTCTAATTAGCATAAGTGATTAGCGCCACTAAATATTGCATTTCACTTGCAATTGAATTTATGCACAGACACGCGCACTCATATACATACATACACACATACACGTACACATCAGTATATATATACTATGTATTTATATACTATATACATATATATTTATATGCATGTAAGCAAAGCAAATTAGCTAAAATTTAATTGTTCTTCTGAAACCCGCGTAAATCGGATTGTATTAAAAATTTTACAATAAAATTCAACAATGAAAAATATTTCAAAAAATTTACTACATTTTTTAATTTTCAATAAAGCTTAGTATGAATAATTTTTATATTAAAAAATCTCATATAAACGAAACAATTTAGAAATTTTTGATTGTAAAAAAAAATAGTTCTCTTTCACAATGAACCACCAATGATACCAAAAGAATAGAAATTTGTAATTAAGTCGAAAAAAATTAAATGACAATAATATCCGTCATATTTTTAATAATTATAAGCAGCACCAACATCATTGAAGGAAATCATTTCGCCTATACTTATTAGAGGTCTTATGAACAAAAAGTCTACTGGATATGACAAAATCCAGGCTGAAACTTTGAAAATGTGCCCAGAACACAGAAACTCCTGCTTCCAATTTTTTCCCCCTTTCGGGTATAGGAGAAGATCCCTGAAGACTGTTTGTAGAGTAGGTAAGATAAAATAAATAGATGAGGATTACGCTGCCACCTAAGGTCTTTTGCGCTCTCTTCTAAGTCACAACGACTCACCTGGCCCCAGCATATTGCTAAATTCCCATAGAATGCGACAAATAGCCAGAGTTTGTCTCTAGGGAGATTAATTACATATTTAAACCATCTGAGGTTATAACACCCAACAGCAACTTTGAATGGCTTATGCCTTAAAGTTGTTGCCAATACCTCTTTCTAAATACTACTGCAGAGCAACTGCTTTATAGCACGAGGACCCATTCCGATGAAGGGTTGAAGTCCTACCATGTTAGTGGATGCTGCGAAACTGGCGAGCTCATCAGCCTGTTCATTCTCGGCTATATCTTTGGGACCGGGCATTCAGATGAGATGCACTCGGTTACGTTCCAATAGACTATTCAACCGTTCTCTACACTCATGCACCAGTAGCGGTTTGATATATTAACACCTTACGTATCATAGTTGAGTTAATGAACGAATGGTAATCGCCCCTTCAACTTGTCTTTGGTGACTATAGCAGAGCATTAGACAGCATAAAACGCGGAAGTATGTATTTGGGAATTGTTTCGATCTATTTAGAGGAATCCCTGAGAAGGTTACAACCTTAATCAAAGCACAATGCTCAGACTACAGGTGCAGAGTACTTCTTTCAAACATTGT
The DNA here is from genome assembly GCF_024586455.1 of Bactrocera neohumeralis. Classification (NCBI taxonomy): domain Eukaryota; kingdom Metazoa; phylum Arthropoda; class Insecta; order Diptera; family Tephritidae; genus Bactrocera; species Bactrocera neohumeralis. Next base: position 76,052,720 of record NC_065919.1, on the reverse strand, counting down.
ACACATATCCATAGATGGCAAGCTCAGAGTTAACTACTGAAGCTTAAATAAACATCATTCGCGTTTTCGGATAATATTTGCTTATGGTCTGTGAAGCATTCCAACATGCAAGCAAAACTTAACGATTATGCGCCAAGTCGGGTAGTGTTCTTTTAAGAATCAACATCGACTAAACGAAATCAATAGAAATGAGCACAAAATTCAACGATAATTTTATACTACTAGACAAAGAAATTGATCATGTTGAAGGCATGAATAAAAAGGTGTGGGGCCTAACGTCATCAACAATGGCGATCTGTATAAAAAGTGCAATTTGGAACCCATAGCCAACTATATACAACTAGAGATGGATACGTCACACACAATTCCGACAACCTCTTGATAGGAGCGCCCAAGATAGTTGTAAGAGAGACCGCCCTAATACCACTGGTAGGAGATTTCTAGAAAAAGAAACCGACGAATGCGACAAATCATGAAGCGAACTAAGGATGCTAGAAAAAAACAGGAGCAGGTGGAAATGCTTAATTGAGGCCCAATGCTACAATGCCATACACGTACATGAAATTTCGACAATGATTTTTATTTCAACTCACCGCGTTCATCAGCAGTTTAAAACATTTTAGAGCGCTTAGCATTATATTCTTCCGAAAGACCATGTGCAGAAAGTTATACTCTTTCTCGAAACTACCGATATATCTTTTGTAATCACAAGTACATTTATAAGCTTAACTATGTCTATAACTAAATCAGAAGGTAAGAGTCAGTAATGATGAACATCCATCAAAAAACAATTTATTAGTTTCTTTTAGTCACGTTGTTTTCTATGAACAATCTTCAAGACGAAACCAACCTTACTTATTAAGGAAAATAATCTTTAACTTCAAATTTTTATATCAATATCTCAAAAACTGAGCGACTAGTTCGCTTATATACATACATACAGATGAATGGATAGTCAGATGAACCTAGCTATTCCGACTCAATTCGTCACGTTGATCAATTAGATGTAACTATAAGAGGTGTATTGTTTAGACGTGTGGTTTTCATAATGGCAATACTTTTTTCTGTGTTAGTCTTTTTAATAGCTGTTTCAGGATTTATACTCAGTTTGGCTTGCCAATTTATAATAAATTGACTTACTATACTCCGTATTATCTTTTGCATTTCGATTCCGATTTTCACATTAAGTTATTTTTCAGCGATAGGGCTCACTTTTGTTTGAATGGGTATGTTAATAAACACATTTTTCGTATATAGGATAATGATAATCTGCAAACCATTGTTGAGATGCCTTTAAATTCTCAAAGCTCACTGGTTTGCTCAATGTGCAGAGGGAATCATTGGTTCGTATTACTTCAAAAAAAAAAGCCGGCCATAATGTTACAGCCTTTGGAATGACATTAAGACATGATTAATGACTTTTGACTGAATTATAGGATGTTGATGTGGATCACCTTTGGTTTCAAAAAGACGGCACTTGGTACCATTCAGCCAACGAAGCAATCAAGTTATTATAATACTTAGTAATGAGATCTATTTATGATGATTATATAGTGTCTAGCAGGGTTGCCTGCTGTTTTCTAAGTATGAGGAAAAGGTCTTCGACTTCAATTTCTAGTATGCCATCTTAAATGACTTCGTTATAAGAGTTGATAGGGCTTCTTCGATTATCGAAGTCACTGTCCAGTATCCATGATGCCAAAATAATGCTCTGTACTTGTTGGGATGAGCAGGGCGTGCTGTATTATTAGCTTCAAAAACCGAATGAAACCATTAAAGGTGAACGCTACCGACAACGCCACATCATATTTAAGTGAGTCATTGCTAAAAAACTCCCAGCATTTGCGATTAGACGCAATGCAATCATTTTCTAACACGATAACGCACCGGTCATGTTGCAAGACCGGTGAAAAACTATTTTGAAAACAGCTGTAGGGAACTTTTACCTCAAACGGCATATTGATCAGATCATGCCCCTGCTGACTACCATTACTCCCAGTCGATGCAGAACGCCAGTTCAAGTAGTCTAGTAGGGTTGCAAACCCTTTTATTTGCAGTTTCGATTAGGATGTTCGTCTTGTGACACTTTTTATATAATTTTTGTTATAGTATACTCTGGTTATGATTTTTAAAAGATTCACGGAGAACTGACCGCAAAACAGTAACGTACAAATGTACATACTCAACTGCATACAAAATGGCATTTGTGTACATGCCGGCCATTGCTATGTCGTTGCCTTCTTACAAATGTTCATGTAGTAGGATTCACGACGCCATTTTCAGTTCACTGTCGTGCTGCTGCAGTCTGTCGCGCTCATTGTGTTCAGCACTTCATACGCATAAGTCAACGACTGCAGTCGGATCTAAGTTTTCGCTTTAAAAGCTCTCTTAAAATTACTAAAATTTTATTTAAAGTGAGATTATACGAATATGCCGTTACTTTCCAACATCTTAAATCATATTTTGCCGGACAAGACGCGTCTGCGTTGAAAAAAAAAACTGTTTGCTTACTTCCGACTTCCTGCTCTGCTTTCTGCGGTTATAATTTTATGTGGGCCAAATAAAGAGCGAAAACACTTGCTCACATTTTAAGGCGAAAATATGCAGAAATTTAAATTTTATTGCAAATTATGCACATGTTTATGCATTTAGCTACCATATTTGTTCACTAACTGTAAATTTAAGCATAAACCACATGCAGCAACACAACCAACTGCGCTCGAGGTGAATGACACTGCAGCAAGTGCCGTTATGATAAAACTGTATGTGCCTGTGAGTATGTGTGTGTGTGCAGAGATTTTATGATTTATTTTCAAGAATTTGCATATATTTGCCTACAAATAAAGCTGTGCTTTCATGCTTGCGCACCGCATAGCAGAGCATGACACGAAATAGTAAAAATAAAATGGCATAGAAATAAAAATAAAATCAGCTAGAAGGTGTGTGAGTGTGCTTGTGCATGTGCCAACAATCTGAATTCAACGAAAATAGTTTGCTATGCATAAAATTTGTTTACCCGGGCAAAAATAGGAAATTGCGTAAAAATGCGTTGTTGTATTTTGTTGTTATTGTCACTTTGCCAAAATGTATTTTTAAAAAGCATTTTAGAACACAACTGTTGGCGCGTACATATAATAAGCACACACACACACGCACACAGTTACGCGCCGAACATATGTTAGGTCACACACATGGACGCACACTCGCACGCACGCACGCATACGCAACGGTAGCGCGGAATTTCTGGCAAGGAGAATTAAAAATCTAATTTGCTTTATGATTAAAGCGCCAAAAAATATTCGAATATTTATGCATGTGCGCTTTTTCGGGCGCGCCGCGCAGAGTGCTGGCGGCCATCAAATTCCCACTTGGCGCTTCTTTCGCTTTCGCCGCCGTCACTTTCCTTCGCGATTTACATTTACATGACAGCAGCGTCAAATGTGATTGCGTGTGTGTGTGTGTTGTGTTGCAAGTATGTGTGCGCGCAACAAAAAACTGGAAATCAAAGCAAATATTTGAGCAAAACCTAAGGCGCGCGCACACAAACACACACACAAGCGAACAGCGTTCGCGTCAAAAAGCTGCCAGCGCCGCGAGCAACGCGCTGCGCATCAACAAAACTTGTGTACAGCTGACGGGCGTTGCGCCAATGGAAATGACTAATGTGAAAACCCCTTGAGTTTTGAGTTTTCCCCATCAAAGTGCGCCACACCCCCCGCAGCGATAGCACGCCTCATCGTCGCGCGCAAAATGTCGCATTTCGTTTTTGATCTAAATCTGGTCGCGCGCACACACTTATATGTGCATATGTATCATAAGCGATCGCTTTGAATTTGAAATATACCCGCTGCGTTTGTCTTAATATCTTTCGATTAAGTCATGAAAAATTTAAAATCGTATTTATTTACGCTCACGAAATGCACAAAATGAAATGGAATGAAAACATTTGTCATTAAACAATTGTTTGCATTGTGCAGCGGTGTGGCAGCGCTCGAAATGCGGATGGAAATGTTTCATTATTCATATTGTTTTGGTTCCGGTACTGCTGATGTGTAAAAATCCAGTTATTAAAAGAGAGAGAGATTGGTTTTAAATAAAGTAGTAAGCTATAAAAAATTGAAAAAATTACATTTTTATATTTGAAAAAAAAAAAAAATTCGGCGGATCTCAGCCACTATTTTACCTTAATATATCATAGTATAACCCATAATACATGCATGTTTGAATAGTGATACTGTAGTTACCAAAAACTTATATTGAATAAAAAATGTTGCCTACATTTCAGCGCAGTGTTGCCTACCTTCGGGCGTATTTTCAATTGTATCTCTCATATTTTAGCTGAGAAGCCCATAACTTAAAACTTCAACAAAAAATCAGTGTGGATAATTTACAACAACTTCTTACAATATCTAAGAAGGATGGATTTCAATTTCTTGAAGCCTTCTTAAAAACTAGTACTTGTTATTTCTACAGAAAATTTCCAAGAATTACTAAAATAAATATGTAATTCATAAATTAACTTAGAAGCAGCAATAAAGAAAACAATAAAGCTTATTGTATAACGATTTTTCTATAGTAGTTATACCAAGAGGATGCAAAAAAAGGCAAGCGGATTTTACTTTTGTTCTCTTTCTTCATTAGTGTAGTGGTTTTTCGTTCAAAAAGCTTAATTTTGACGTCTTTGCGACACAGCATCTTTGGATCCTTAAATAATTCACAGTAACTTTTTAATGGGCTGTTTATTGCCTTTCCTTTCTCTCAAACTTCTGCACATTGCATCTCTCTCCCCCAACATTTTCACACTTCATCCATTTCTCTTACTTTATTATTCTGCCACACTTTCTTCCTCTCTTTTTGTGCAGCTTTTCAGCAATTGCTGGAGTGGGCTTGATATAACTTTTTGCTTCGAAGAGAACCCTTTTAGGTTAGTATGGCAGGATAATAAGTCACGCATAGACCGTGTATCAATGGTCATAGAATGAGCACTTCTTGAAGTTAAGTAGGGTCTTACTACTCTGATTGATGTCAGATTTGCTCCAAAGCGCTCAATGGGCGTGCTTCATTCTAGCCACCAGCCTTCGGAGCACTGCCGTAGGACTGCTTAGGAAAGTAAGGTCAATATATAAATATAGATTTTTGATAAAAGTTGTATAATTTTGTGGCTCTAGCCCGAAGACCACATTACGCGATGTTATTAATGATTCCTGGACCAAAAACGCGTGGTCGCCGCCCTTCCATAGGTTGACAAGAAGTCTGTCAGAAGCAATCAACTGGAGTACCTGCAGTTTCGGACCCTCAGAATCCTGAGTGGATATCTTCTTTACCCTCTGAAAAACAAGTGATTCCACTTCATCTTTCTCCAGCGGGTTAGCTAAGAAATACGCTCCGAGCCATCTTCCTGAACCTCGTGTAATAAATGTCTTTTGCCTTCTTATTGATCAGGAGGATGTAGCTTTAGCCTCCGTCTTCATATAAAAAATTATCCACGCCCAATATTCTCCAGTCGCTAATCGGAGGAACCGGAATCTGACGTTGTAGTAGGCGCAGCGCATGTTCCGGACGTATGATGATGAAACCGCTGGAATATTGTTGTAGTCCATCTCCTCCAGTTTTGTGTTTCGCGATAGATTCTGAAGCGTTCTGAGAGCTTCCTTCACATGTTTCAGCGATGGATTGTCTTTGAATTTCAGTTAAGTAAATCATACTGTCGACGTTGCGACTTTTCGAGAGAAAAGTTCTGCGAAAGATTTATGGTCCTTTGCGCGTTGGCCGCGGCGAATACCGTATTCAATGGAACGATGAGCTGTATGAGATATACGACGTCATTTACATAGTTTACTCCAGCTCTGAAAGTATTCCACGCAGTACCCGCCGGGGGAAGCAGAGGATAAGGAAGACCTCCACTCCGTTGTAAAGACCATGTAGAGAAGGACCTGGCTTCGCTTGGAATTTCCAATTGGCGCCACCTTGCGAAAAGAAGAAACGACTGACGCGCTGTTGTTATCTCGGCTTTATCTAGTTTCTACGCTAGTAAAGAAGAAAAAGAAATCAAACTCCTCTACGCTCCGTACCTGACGGCATGGCTGCGTTTGGTTTTAATTTCATTCTCGAAAAGCTGGCTTTCTATAGCTTTCCCACAATTTTCCACCACTCATGTGACATGTGTCCTAGGAGCCTTCTGTGATCGATGAGCGACACGATGAGATGTCTGTCGCCGCTGCTTTGGACTTTGCCGGCTTGTCGTCCGCGTGCCTACGGTTCAATTTCTGAGCTAGGTCTCTGCATTTTCTCTTTTTCATGGGTTTTCGTCAGAGAATTGCTGTGGAGGCGCTCAGTATGCAAATATTGTAGCCAAGTAGAAAACCTGTCTTTTTTGTTCTTATTTACTAAATCGAATTAGATGGTGAAAATAAAGCAATATTCGAGTGAAATACATATTAAGTTATAGGACATTCAATGTTTACTAATATGTGTATGAATAATAAAGTTGGTACAAGCATATGAGACGAATTTTAGAAGTCACTTCACAGTAACTGAAGCAGAAGATAATAGAAAAATAATACAATTATTAAGAAATTAGCTGCTCAAGAGGCTTGGAAATAATATAATTTGAAACCTAAAACTTTCTTTGAGTTCATTCTTTATAGCTTTCTGCCGAAAAGCTCTTCAGCCTGCTATAAAATGTGTCTGAAAACAAAAGCAATTCAAGTTGATTCAATTGTGCATTTTCCAAAATCTAATTGTTAATTTGTATATGCCAAAAGCAGTTAAATCATTGTCCAGCAGCCTTAGGGATATCCTCAAACTCACATATACACACAAACATAGACACATACAGATTAAAATATTTTATTTACTGAGCATCACTTTATTAAAATGAGCTTTTGAATTTCAATGCAAGTATTTGCTTTTCCGCCGCTGTGTCTTCCTCAGCCACTGTCTTTCTCAACTTAAAACTGAATGTGTGTGTGTGTGTGTGTGTGTCTGCCAGCAATTTTTGCAAGTGCTTAATATCTCCGAGCAGTAGATACTTGTAAGAATTGCTTTCGAGTGGACACTTCACTTGCAACATAATTGAATTTTACCTACAACACACACACACAAACGCACGCACACACAATTACAATTTGTCAAGTGTGTCTTCACTTATTATTATTTCATTTAAGTTCTTCACTTGATTTTATTTCCACTTTGTTGTCCGCCTGACAGCAACAACGTCCGAGATGTGTGAAGAATGCTGCTGAAATTTTCCGAATTTTATTGAAAATGAAAATGTATCATGTGACTGCTTGAAAACTGTTGCTAACATGGTCATCCGCCCGAGGGAAGACAACAACTTAACAATGCAAACACACACACTTACGCGCAAGCACACTGAGTGAGCAAGCGTGCAGCTGAAGTGGACAATTAAATCTGGACAATTACCGCACGCCACTCGATGCGTTGTCATTAAGTTCGTCTTGCCTGCTGGAGCGGCTATAAAAGTGCGCTTATATTGATGTCCAACGTCCTGCCGTGTATTCCCTTATATGTATTTGTCTGAGTAACGGCTTTTCCTGCGCATGGACTTTGGCAGATATGACACACGCGAAACCACTTGGCTGAGTGAAAAGCGCGGCCGCGCTTTTGTCGGATGTCTAGTGGCTGTCTTTGGCGGTAGACTCCCAACATGACGGCGGTTCAACGCTCTAGTGCGTGTTGCGTGGAATATGATATGTTGAAGTGCGGTAGGCGACTTGTTGGTAGTTACATGATTCCGAGTTTTCAGTTTCAATAGCCTCTGCCATATTGAAATATAAGAAGAAAGTGATTAAAACCATTCCACATACGCGCCTCAAAAGAATCTTTAAGAATAAATGTAAGTTCTTTTTATGGTGCATGCAATTGATTATACTATACAAGCGGTTCGCATATGTCTCGGGACCATTTAAGTTACCTGAAGGCCATCAAGGCCATTGTAGAACTTCGCTAAAATATCCAAGAAAAATTAATCTGTGACTATTACTCAAACTTTCTTTGACACTAGCTTACATTTGTGACGGGATAAAGCTTTATAAAAAGTCCAACGGCTGTGTGAAAGCTCTTGAGACTCTTATTGATTTACCTATTATATATGACATTTTTTTTTTGTAGAGTACTAAAATAATCTTAGAAACATGGTCCTCTGGAAATAGCCGTAAACTCCTAAAATTGGATCACTAGATCCTCATAGATCGACAAGGCGTTTTGAGCTTACTACAAACTTCAGTATCTGTCTGCCCCAGCAATTTCTCTTGGTTCACCAAAGTTGTATCTACCGATTTCTTTTAATATCAGTCTGGCAAAAGCCGACCGCGATATTGACTTTGCTAAGAGCTGGTAGCTCAGGTAACCTCTTACAGTTCACTATTTACCAGAAAGATCTCGCAGTCGCACAAGTTCTGGTTGTTGACCAGCATTTGCCGAGCGCACAAGAGGTCAGAGGAAAATCGGAAAACGAAATCGCTTTGAAATAGTTTGAATCGGATTAAATTGGGGAAAGCGTGCTTTCCCTAGCATGCTCATTGGCTTTCCAGTTTCCGGTGGTGCTGCAGTGACCACACCCATGCAAGTGCGATATATGGCAGAAGCTTAAAGCATGCACTTCTCGACTAATTTTGAACTTACAGTACTTAAACCGCACTTAAATCGCTAGCTTGATGGCAGCCAAAATCGTTTGAAAGACGCTACAGTGGTCTGATTGACTGAAACTAGAAATGATGGAAAGGCCCGAAAGAAGCCTTTACCTACTCACTATTTTAACTTCAACTCATCCGACAGCATCCGCAACCCTTATCTAACCGCTTCGCCCGGCCCATAAATTCCTCGTAAGGATATGAGCTGAGAAAGAATCGTCAGGTAGAGGTTCTGCGATGCAGTGATCTAGACTGTGAGGAATGCAATCGAAACAGTGGAAAACTTTAGTAAGTCTCTGACCGGTTGCTCTCATATACCCAGCTTCCCTAAATTCAATAGGAACTGTTGATCTTTCTATAGTTTACTTAAAAAAATTAGAAGATTTTGACTTCGGTTGGTCCCGAATCAAATACAAAAAATTTTGTGACTCCATAAGCTTTAGAATGTTTTTCAAAAAACGTTCGCTCTAAAACTCTTTCAAAAAAGAGCTTTATCTATCCCTCTATCTTTCTTTCATGTGATAATTTTCTAGTGCTTCTAAAACACACTATACGATATTCATGAAAGCTACCTCACCACAAGTAGATTAGATTAACTACAGTTGCAATCGTCGAAGCTTTTGGTCTTCATCCTTATAACACCAGAAGAAGAGAATATAAGAAATAAATGCCTACAATTTATAATACGCCGCAAACAAGCGTTTTCGAGCTGAATTCACAGAGACCTTTGAACTAGAAATAAACAAGTAAATAATTTTAAACAATTATGCCTGTTTCTGGCAACGCTCAATTTTGGCCAAACTCGACGGCACCCCCTACTTGATGACGATAAACATGTGATTAACTGCGCTGCTTTAAACTACTCGATGGGATGGGAAAAAGTCCAAAACACATTACTTAAAAGATTTTTTTGGGGCGACAGCGGGTGGAACTGATGCTTTCATGTTTATTGTTGCCTTTTTATGGCAACAAATTCGTTGCTGTCACTGTGCGCCACATGACAAACACAAGCGGAATAAGAAAGCCAGCTCCTCAATGCGGCGTAGCCTACAGTGTGGGAGCGCAGTGCAACAGCAACAATAATAAATAAAAATGCAAGCAGCAACACGTTATGCATAAGTGATTGTCAACATTTGCGTTGCACTTGCTGGGCGCATGTTGGCGCGGGCGGCGCGGCAACGCGCTGGCATGTCAATGCATCAAACAATTTTCGTGCGCTCACACGCACATATGCGCGCATATATGTGCGCGCAGAGTATGCTTTAAAACTCTTGTGTTTACTTCTTATTGTCTCGCTGCTGCTGATGCGTAAACACTGCGGATGATTAATTTTGCCGCTGCCGCTTAATGCTGCGCGCGCCTTAATGATGCGCGCGTTTATTTGCATTCCGCACCAGCGGCGATTAAACGGAAAAGCGCATGTGGCTGCGGCATGCGGGTTACGCGAGTTCACATTCAAGTTTAATCACAAAAAAAAAAAAAAAAATCAAGTACAAAATCCACAACATGTGTGGTGCAAGCGACAGTCGCGCCCCTTTTACAACACGCACAAGCAACCGCCGCGCCACCGAGCACCTGCAGCTACACAGCAACATTTTAATTATTTGTTTGCGCACCCAAAACGCTGTTGCTTTTGATGATTTGACATTAATTCCGAGAAATACTCGAAGCGCAAAAATAAATAAATGAAGAAATGACGCGCGTTTGTATGTAATTACATGCCAGCGACTGTGTATGTCAGCGCACACACCCGTTTGTTGCCATCACTACAACAAATACCTCATGCATTTACAAGTGCGCGCGTAGCGCCATCAATAAATGAAGCGCGCGTAATTAACTGTATGCGAAGCGCAGTCAACGGGAATTTTAAGTTGCAACAAATGCGCAACACGATGCGATACTTGTGTTTGCGTTGGGCGGTGAGAGCGCGCGCGCGGAAGGCATACAATTATTTCCAGCAAATAAATGTAGCCACAGGCGCAAGAATACAGTCGTGTCTTATATGAGTGACGCTTGTGCGGGCGTTGCAGGGGAAATACTTAAAAATTCAGCAAAATAAACAAAAGCAGCAAAAGCAATCATACGCGCGCGTGTGTATGTATGCAAATGGACACAGCAACATGAAGTCCACCATCCGCTGCGCCTTTGGCATTTTCAACGCGCGGCATTCAATTTTAATGAGAACGTACAACATGCGGCGCGTGTGTAAATTTGTATGCGTGTAAAAGTGTGTGTACGCGCACCTACTTGACAGCCGCCCCAGCCCTACCACCACTGTATATACATATGTATGCGCTATATAAATGTTTGGCGAAAGCAGGACAAGTGACTGACCGAGCGCCAACCGCCGCCACCGCTGAAGTTGGCGCACATTTACTCAGCGAATTTCGGCGGAATTGAAATAAAAAATGTATGAAAAAATTCATATTAAAAGCAGAAGAAGTAAAAGAAGTCAAAGTGGGCAGCCCTCAATGTGCCGCAGGACATGCGAACAACGACGAAGCGTCTGCCCACTGCGCCCCTCAACACCAGCGTGCTGGTATGCATTCAGGTGTGAGAAATTAAAATTGTTCGACTTTTTCCTCCTTTGTTCTAGTTATTCGCCTGACCTGCTTAGCGCCGTTAAATGGTGGTGGTACGTGAGTGGCAGATATTTATTTTGATTTACGCCGCTGCCATTTCTGATGCCGGATTTGTAACGGAAATGAAATGCCTACTCACCGACAGCCCACAAGACATTTTGATCCAGATTTAATGTGATTGGTGGTGATGCCAGTTGGCGAGTTAGTGAGTTCTGCCTAAGCCATTGAAATGATGGGAGATTGTTATAAAGACAACAGCAACAACAACAAAATAATTATTATTGGGTGTGACACAGCATTGCTGGCGTGACGTGCTGGACCTTGCGGCTACGCAGTAAGGTTTCTACTTAACACCTGGAGCTTAAACGAGCATTGAATGAATTTGCTTTGAGCCGACGGGGAATTTGCTGGTGTCAGTAATGCCTGTCTGGAGGAGATTTTATCTTCATTGACTGCTAATATATTTTCGTGCCAATTATTTTTCTCTTCTTCTTCTTGTGTGTATGAGTTCAAGTAAAGTCTTTAGAGAGAAAAAATTTGATGAAAAAATTGTGTGAATTTAATTTAAGTAATGACAATATGAAAGTATCGCTCTTTATAAGAAATTTGCCCAAAATCATACAACTTTCCGCCGTACAACTATGTCAAAGGGATGCTTAAAAAGGAGCTTGTCTCATAAACTGTACATCTTTAAGACCATTCTAAACACTGAAAATTCAGTTAAGAAAACATTTTTAAATTTTATCTTAAATTATTTTAGAAGAAATGTATTCCGGTTTACAATTAAGAGGAATTAACTTGAAGAAGACCAAGCGAAAGAGGTTTGTTTTGTGGTGAGTGAAGGCAAGAAAAAGTACATGGAGGCCACAAGCAAGGCTTCTTCGCTCCATGGGAACTACGTCGCTCTTAACAACTTTACATTAGAAAAAGTTTAGGACTTTTTAAATCTCGGAACCAGCATAAATTCCACATATGATCTAAGCCCAGAGATCAAGCGGTACCGAAAAGCAGATCTCTCTATCGACGAACAAAAAATATGTTTTATAAGTCTCCATTATTCTCATCATATCATACGTACGGCGCAGAAACAGACGTCAACCCGAGATGAGTAAGCATGTGGAACATACGAGAAACTGTTCTTTGCAAGATCTTTGTAGCTGACGAATGCTGAAGAAGATGAAAAAAGTTCAACGAACGCGCTGCAGCGAAATGGTCTTTCATCTCGAGACACAACGAAAGCAATGGCGCCCACGTATCCAATGGAAGGACCAGGTGCATTCGACCTGTCTGCCCTTGGGATCTACAACTGGCGTGACGTCGCCAAAGGTAGAGGCAACTGGCGAAATTTTGTGTTTACGGCCCAGACTTATCCAGAGCTGTGGTGTCAAATAAGAAGAAGAAAAACTTAAAGTACTGAAGATCATTCAGAAACACAGAGAGAGGTTGAGTTTTAAAGTCATGTAAAGTATATGATCTAGAAGTTCTTTTTTGCAGTTAGTTGAGGATTTTATTTGACATATTTAGAGTCATCTGAATTAGGTCAAATGTCCACCGTTTTGTTCGATAACTTGAGAAGTGGAAGGTAATTTCATTCAAACCACTCTCATAGAAACTCTACTCCGTATTTTCGAAAACTGTGGCATTTAATTGTCACAAGTGTCTTCCGAAGAGAGTTTTTTCTAAGAAAAACCATAGAAACCATAGAAAAGAACAAGTGGTAATCAATTGGTGTCAGGTCGAAACTGAATGCATAAACATTTCCAATCAAGCTCTCGGAGCTTGTAGCGATTTACTATTGACTTGTTTGGCCCGGCGTAGTTCTGATGTAGCACAACTCCTTTTCCGTAGGCCAAAGCAGACCGCTTTTGATCGATTCCTTCCGTCAAGCGGTGTAATTGTTGAAAGTAAAGATCCGCATTAAGAATCTGGACTGATTCCTTGCCAAACACATATCAAAACCATCCTGACCGTCAATCTTAGCTCAGTCACAATTTTTGTGGGCTCACATACAATCCTTTTTGGTTGACTTTCACGTAAGTGGATCGATTTCGAATTTCGATTCAAGAGTTGTTTTGCGTTAACTCGTGTGGTACCCATACATCGAGCCGTCCAATTGGTTTTTTGTGCAATGTTTTGCTCTTGGGAATAAAAACTGTGCTTACAAGACATTATTTTATCGATAAGTTCGACAATTTCTTCCACTCAGAGCCAAGAACGATATAAGACATCAAATTTTCAGTATCAGGGCCTTAAACACCAATTACATGTTCAGCCGCTTGGTTTCCCTTTTAGCCTTTATCGAAGAAATATGTGACGTATTCTCTCTTTGCTGTAACCCATTCCAATCGCAAAACTGTCCGGCGATCGGTTTTAGTACGAAAACTTGTCTTTCTAACGTTATACAGTATAACCCTATCGCAATGGTTTCAAAGGGGTTTAATGAAATCTTCTATACATATGAAGGATTCCCTCTATGAGTTGAATCTGAATAAAATCTTAAAAAATAGTTTTTGGTTAATTTTGAAAAAAAGTTATGTTCCCCAAAGCTCGGCTATTCGATAGTACCTGCCGATGTCAGGCTGTCATTTCCACTTAAACAAAGTCACACGCTATGCTAAACCATCTTTTCGTGCCAGATAAAGGCAGCTAAGCCTTAACCATAAAATACTTAACTAACCACTTCGAGCAGGCTTACTGGGTAACTGGAATGCAAACTGAAGAATTTAGTAAAAATTTCTTAACCTATGCAACTGATGGCTAAGTTAGCTTTACTCGTTAAACTATCCAGAGAAATACGCCTCATATTTTTCTTACTGAGTGCACAAATATTTTCCTTTGCCTTTTCAATTCCCCAACAAATTGGCTACTTCGAAATATTGCACAGTGCATTTACGACTCAAATGGAAATCAAACATAAATTCTACTTCTCGAATTGTAACTAAACACAACACACACACAAACACAAAGTGATAGAAAAAATAGAAAGCAAGCGATGCTAACACACATGTGAGCCCATTGAAAGGCACCAAACAACAACAGAAACCGATAAAGCAGCAAAAATTTATTCCCAACTCATCGTCAGTGTTGCCTGCATTCATCCTGGTCGTCTCCTGCACGGCCCCCTTTGGCGCCTAAACTCGTTTTTAACCCGCTGTTTTTCCGTTATCGTTCATGGCCATACTCTGTGGCAGCATCAGCGCTGCTTTGTATGCTGCTCATGCTTGAATAACGCAACATGACTGTATAGGTATTGTTGTTATTATTGTTATTGTTCGGTTGCATCAGCATGGTGAGCATTCACTTGCCGCTGCCATTCAAACTGATGCCGGCCAACGTTGGCGCCACCGATGCTTCAGCTGTTAGGCCATACAACAAAGTCAGCATTTCCGAAATGCCCAGGAGCCGCACACATACACACATATATACAAATACATTGAAACAAACACACACGTGCATGTTGTGGGGCATACGTGAGCCAACCGCTGCTTGCATCTTTGAGGTCCTCGCGCCAACCGTACAATGCCAGTAAGCATCCTAATATAACGGTGCATGTATAAGTGACTGCATGTGTGTGTGTGTGTGTGAGTATGTCTTTGATAGGCGATTGGGCGTGCCGTGGCAGTTGCACGTGAGTGGTTTTCCTTGCTTGTGTGCCTCTTGCCGCAGCAATCTCTTAACATGCATGCGTTGTTGTTGTTTATTGTCGCTTTTGTTGCTGTGTATCACAACACACACGCACACATACTCGTGCACATTTCTTTATTGCCAATGTCCTTGTCACTGCTTCGCTGCTGCTGCTGATCTGGGGTTATGGCTGGCGCTGCCCGTGCCGCGGTCAAAGCGGTTTGCTGCCGTTGCAGCTGCCCAGAGTCTCTCTGTGTCCTCATACAAGTATGTACTTGCATGTGTGTGTGTGTGTGTGCGCTTCGTGCTCGGCAACTTTATATGGCGAGCAATAAATTGTTGTTATTAGTTTTGATATTGGGTTTGATTATTTCGCTCCTTTGAATATTATTTGTTGCTTTGCCTCCTTGCCGCCATAAAAAATGATTCACGGTACTCCTCGAAGAAGAGGTCATGACTACTGATAGCTTTCGTTGAGCGTAGTTTTTTTTCCGTTTCTATTTTCTTCTTATTTTGAGCTTTCATTGGAAGCGCCGCGCAAGTGTTATTGCCGATTGTGGAGTAGACATTTCAAACGGAAAGCGTTTATTTTTATATATGGCTCATTACTCTCCGCATTTGCTGAAGTAGGCTTACTTGTCACAATACAACATTGTAGGTATAGTATCTTTGATAGAAAAGCTACAAGAGATCGTGCTTTCTGAACTGTTGGAAAATTTGAAAGAGCTTTAAGAAAACATTGGTTCATCAAATAAAAAAGATTGGTAATTGATTCTCCTTTGAGAGATCTTTAAAAAAGTGCTGAAAATGTTAATTTCGATTGCACCGAAGCTATAATACTCATCGCAGATGCATTTCTTATAGCATAAAAGTGTATAAAAAGATATATATGTATCTTGATTTTTATAGGTCACTTTGTATAGCAGCTATATGTTATAGTGGTCCGATCTGAACAATACATTCCGAGATTATAGGGATGCTTTGGATAAGAATCTGTGCTAAATTTTGTGAAGTTATCTTGTTAAATAAAAAAGTATTTCATGCAAGGACTTAATTTTAAACGGTCATTTTGTATGGCAGCTATATGCTATAGTCGTCCGATCTGAACGATTTATTCGGAGACTGCAGTGCTGACTCAGAAAACAACCTTTGCCGAATTTCGTGAGGACAACTTGTTAAATAAAAAAGTTTTCCTTACAAGGGCTTGATTTTGATCCGTCATCTTGTATGGCAACTATATGATATAGTGGTCCAATCTTAATAATACATTCCGAGATGCGAGCGATCTTTTGGATAATAATCTGTGCTAAATTCCGTTAAGTCTTCCAAAAAGGAACTTGATCTTGACCGATTAGTTTGCATGGTAACTATAAGCTTTAGTAGTGCGATATCGGCAGATCCGATAAATGAGCAGGTCCACGGGGAAAAACGGGAAGTTTTAGATTAAAATCTCAAAAACTAGTCCGCGAATATACGCGACGAGCATATCTAAAAAGACATAGCTCATCAAGCGGTATTGTGTCGAACTTTCAGAACCAAGTTGCTCGATATTTTTGGTACAACCGAATTCAAAGGATTTCAAAAGTTCGAGACTCATAGTGGATTGTGGCAGAAAATAAAAACTTCTAAGTTTTGAGTAAATTAGTGAACGGTACGAAAATATTATTTATGGCAACTGAGAAGGATTTTAAGTATGAAAAGTATATCTAACTGTTGGTGGTAATGGATGACAAATATTATTTTGTCAAAAAACAGCAATTCTACTTCAGAATGCGACGTGATTCTCCTGAAGTCTAAGGTATTCACCCAAACTTTCAAAAATTGGGGGAAAAATTCAATAAACAGCGAATAACTAATGAATTGTAATAGATTTTTCGATCTCTGTCTAAAAATGCTACACCGGAAACTTAAAAGTTTTTTCTTTCCAACTTTGTGAAGATTCAGACAGTATTCTTGAAAACTTCCATAGCGATGAAACACTTCCGAACATTTCCGTCGTTAGATATTCAAACGGAGGCCACTTGTTTCCTTAGTTGCCACAACAAGCTCTGGCTTTTGTTAAATATCGGCTTGCTTGTAGTGAGTGAATCCATTAAAACTGACAATATTAAAACCCAAATCGCGGTTATTCTTTCCTGGAAGAATGTTTGTTAGAAGAGCTAACTCGAATCACGTGGCGTAGTGAATTAATTTTTGCACTAACGAAACTGCTACTTTTTCAGAACGTTCTTAACCCTAACTACTTTCTGCCTTAAGATACTAGAATTTATGTAGAGAAATATTTATCTAAAAAGATCAAAATTACTATATAAATAAGTCATCACAGTAACCAAGCAAACTGCTTTGATTCCAGGCGAAATTTTTATATTCAAAAAAAAACATCACGAGAATTACTAAATTTGGATTTAAACGCAATAAAGCGAATTAATAACCCTTGCGATCAACATCAACACCAGCGACAGCTTTAAGCTGCAAAATGGTGACCTACTAATACCACCACACAGCCGCAGCTTCGAAGCGATAGCAGCCAGCTACGCTGTAAGACTTAAATTTATTAGATAAATTCGTAACGAAAAGCTCCACCGAAATTTAAAGCAAATACAAGCTTTCCGCCAAGCAAAAATTAAGACCTGAACTCGTTACATGGCAGCGACAGCGAACAGCAGGCGCGGTCGTGCATGCCGAAACTTCTTCTCAGCTCAACTATTTTCCATATTCCATTATCTATTTTCCCTCAACATGACGCTGCATACAACGAGCGACGGCGCAGCGTTCGAAAAGTGCGCAAATTACGTGGCAGCTAATAAATCCAACTTAGCTACAAAACTACATGCAACCCTGCCTGTGCATAAACGTATAGTATGTATGTTTGTATATAAAATATTATAACAACAAAGGCAACAGTGGAAATTTGTACATAACCCTGCACTCGACAGATAGCTCTGCGAGTCGCGCAAGTTTGGTGAGTGCAAGCAGCTACCAGCGCCGAGCGCCGAGCTCCGGCTCCAATTTTCCAGCTACCAAGCGCCAACGCGCAGCAAATCACCAATGCGCCGAGCTGCTGAGAATTTTTAAATTATGCGAAAATTTGTTTTGCCAAGGCAAAGGGACAACGCCTGCTCGCGCACCGAACTTCCTGCAACCGCCAGTAGCTGGTACGGGCTGCGAGCACTTCACCCGCAGCCTGCCAGTCGCCGTGTCGCCGCGTCGTCGTCGCTTTTGCATAATGTAAATCTCGACTAATTCTTATAAATTATTTAATAAGAAGTTAAATGATTCATTTTAAGTCCACGTCCTAAGTTCCCGTCGCTGACAAGCATTACTTGCACAGCGACCGTTCTCAGCGCGTTGCGACCCCGGCTCGAGTTGACGCGACTTTGGTGGACTTGGCGTGCCACCGGCGCTGTGTGCGCTGTCAACTGTAAGCCCGAACTGAGTGCAAATGAGTGGGTGGTGTTTAGTGTATAAATCACAACGCACCGCTGTCCCACCGAACTGCACGAGGCGTAGGGTCGGCGGTCGGTGGTCGTGGTGCTACGTGCAACAGTTGAAGGCATTTTTCTGTGTGTCACGAATAGTAAATTAGAAACACAACGGTAATGAATCTTAGCACGTTCGAAGATGTATTTACTCCCCGCTACAACGAAATGACTACTTGCCAACAAAAACAACAGCAACAACAGCAGCAATGCGAGCGCAGCAACATCATTGAAAGCTGTCTTTTGGCAGTACTAATGAGTTGCCTCGCCACAAATTAAGCGCAGCTCTCGCAACTCGGTCACTGTGGTCACTTTGACAGTTCGGATACGCGACGCACACAACACACACATATACACTGCCGTAAGTAAGGGTGTGTGTGTGCGTAATTTTGCTCTGCGTACGTGTTGTCATTTGTCTGTTGCAACAAAACGTCGCCTCGAGACAAATGAAGTTACAAATCTCTACTTAATTTGCTGGTCATTTTGCTTAGTTTACTTCCCCGATTTCAGGCGTTTCGAGCAACGCCGCACCTGCCAAAATCAAAACTTTTTGATTGGCGAGTAAATTAAGAAGCAGACTTTTTGCGTTTTTCCTATCGTTGTTGCTTTAATTTCTCTTGTTCTTCTTCTCTAAAAAGTTGCTTAGTTTGTTGTTTTTTACTTTTTTTGTGTTTTTTCTTCGAAAAGTTCCATTATCTCGTTGTTTGCTTAAATTAGAGTGTGCTCCGTGCGTTTCAATTAAATTCTCTGCGCAACAATTTTAATAAGTTTCCTGATTTAGACAGGGTGTAAAAACTTTTGGTGTCTTCATTTGTACACTGTTTCTCACCAGATGCTTCCAATATAATTTTATGTCGGTTTGAGCTTCAAACATTCAAGAATCAACTACTTAAACAGAAGGAATGTAGTTTTGATCAGATTTCATCAAAGTTAGCTTAAGTTGCTACTTATTATGGTAGGTTAGGTTAGTCTAGTAGGCCAATAAGCCACGAATAGACCTGTTTTGGTGTTTCGCGATACCTGAAGGAGTTCGGTTCCGAGGTGCAAGAGTAGTAGTCAGTCTTTAGTATGCCTGCGCTTGACGCAAATTTTATCATAATCTGGGGCTTCAGTATCGTTATCTTCTCCAGTGTATCATACCGTGGGGACCCCATATGCTTACAGTGGAGTCTTGCCAATGCGGAACAAGTGCACAAGTGCCCTATTCTATTCATTTACTTAAAATATTCATATCAGCAAAAAATGGAGTTAAATCTCGATTTGGATTAACTCAGCGACGGTGAATAGATTCCATTGGGGACCAGTATTTATCGATGGTATGGAGAATTAAATATAAAGACAAATTTCGTAAAGGTCGTCCAAAATCAATTATAATCCGATTTGGTGCTGCACGCAAACTGATATTGCAAGACCGTCATGCGACTCTTTGTTAGACTGATTGACGGTACCATCATAGATTCGATATTTTTAGATATTTTACTGTAAAATAATTCACGTGTTAAAAAATACGGCAATGGTGTTTCGAAGTAAGTCTATGGCATCGTTAAATATGATGAGTAGTGAATTTATGATCGTATGAGTCCGAAACTAAAAGGCAGTCGACTGTATGGGTGTTTCAAAATGAGCCGAATCCAACAAAAGCTGTTCGCGTGCGAAACACTTCCAAGCAAATATGCTTCCCTGTTTAAAAAAAAAAAACTAGACATGTCGCAACCATACTAATAAAACGGCGCAGAACAATAAATTCGAAGTGGCTTACAACCATTTTAATGTCAGTTGGCTTTCAAGAAATCATGAAAATCAGTCACGGAAGCTGGATCACTCTTTAACATGACAATGCGAGCTCCCACATATCAGTTGAAAAAACATTTTTGCATTTTGAGCATTCAAAACAGCGATTAGATGAGTCATCCTCCGTATAGTGTTGACTTGGCACCAAATGACTTCTTTTTAATTCCGTGCGAAAAAAATAAACTAAGAGTTCAACGTTTTTGGACAACTGAAAAGGCGATTGCTGCATTCAGAACTACTTGTTCTCTAATTCCGAAATATAAAAGACAACCTACATATGTATGCAAAACTTTCTCATTTGACAAGGTCTCTTCACAAAATTTGGCTTGTGCTATTGCAATTTTCTTAGAAATTGTTCAAATCGAGTCACTATAGCACATAGCTGTCATACGAACCGAATAATTGGAATCAAACTAAATGTTTTTTTTGTACACTTTTATGCTATTAGAAATCGTAAACTTTTCCTCGTTTTAAATTTTCTTTGACCTAAACAATTTTATTTGCCCATCATTTGCAGAGTTTCTTTAAGTAAAATTAATCTCAAAATAGCTCTGTATATTGTTTGGGCTATTTCTTTTCTGTTGCTGAGCAACGAATTGCTAAGGAGATCGAACACAACTTGAAAGAAAATGAGAGGGAGAGAGAGAAGTGGTTCATAAGAAGATGTTTATGTTTACCGACCATGGGGTTTGTTAGGTTAGCTATATTTATCTCGAAAAAATGGTCGGTAAACATAAAAATCTTCTTATTAACCACTTTGACTAAGTAAGACTAAGGTTAAAGTATATTTGATCTCATACCATTATTGATTCGAGTCAAGGCGAACTAGTAGTTTTGAAACAATTGGTTTAGCAGAATTGATGGATGCAAATGCAAGATATGAAAATGAAATTATAAGTACGCTGATTCGATTGTTAGTTTTAAACATACATATTATACAGAATTTAGTGTAAAATTCTAGAGATGATTTAATTATCAGAAAATTCCATATCATTATATAAGTGAGAAAATTTTTTTTCTGTGACCGTCACTCTCTAACCTATACAATTAACCTGAAAGGTATTTCATGTTGAAAGCAAAAACATAAAATAAGTAAAAAATGTCCTTCAAAAGCAAACTTGTATAATCGAAAACAATGTAGCTTATAACTTCACCGCTGTGCTGCACACACACATGTGCTAATACTCGTATATATGTATGTGTATGTCAAGTTGGGTTGTAGTTAAAAACTGACTGACCATGACTATTTCACTGCAAAGCCACATACTTTGATATGCAGATCTTTCTACTTTTTTACAACAACAAAAAAACCTTATCTTTCCTCGACCAATTATTCATATGTAAAATGCTAATGGTTTAAATTAGAGGACAACCAAAGTCTCGCACAGACTACATAAATTTGCGAGTTAATGATAAATAAACTTGCCATTAGCCACAAGGCTTTTGTGCGACTGCCAACTAAACGTAAATGTGCGTGTTTGTATATATATGTGTGTGTGTGTCTGAATATGTGTGTTTGAATGGCTGCGTACACGCATAAATATTCAAAGAAGCGGTTGCTGAAAAAAACACAGGGAAACGCTTTAAAGGATATTTGCTTGCTGAACTGTATACATACACACATATGCTTCCTCCTACTATAAAAAAAAACACATATGCACACACACACTTGCGCACAACCGCAAAATATAAAGGCAAAGTGTTGAGCTGCACGGCCGCAATGCAGTCAGAAATTGAAAAGTGAGAAAACCGCCATTAGGGTCAGCTGTAGTGACCCCTCCGACCATTGCTCGTGTGTCCTTCCAGCTGCCAGCCAGCGCTCGGTCACTTAAATTCTCACAACTACACGCTCGTCCGCCACACACTTGCCAGCGTCCGACATGTGGTGTAACGGGTTTTCATTAGTAGCTGTGTTCGCTTATAGTGTGTGTGTGTGTGTGTTTATATTTCATGCCGCAGTTTAGTTAATGGCGGTTGTATGTGAAAAAGGATTTGGTTGGGCTTTAGCGCATTTACTTGCAGATAGATTTTTCATAAGCGCACTAACACACTCATACAGACGCATACAATGAGAGCTGGACTAAACTATTTATTAGATGCTAGTATTTCTAATTAAAATATATAAGTATTTATGCATATTTACAACATATTTAAACTGCGTTAGAATTTTGCCGTAGTCTCTTAAGGCTTTGCTTCACCCTTTATCCTCTTCATTATGATTGGTTCGTGAGCTATGATTATTAAAATATTTGGTGGCACGCACCTCCCTTTATTCATAATATAGCCACCATTATGTTCAGCTAAGAGCCAGCAAAGTTTTTTGCTCAAAATCCGACCGGACATCTTTTTCTGCGCTAAAGCATCAGCACCTACATACCTTGACAATCCAACGCTCTTCCACATAATTCACCGGAACTAACGGCACCTTCATTTGAGGCTACTCTAACTCACTGTGGGTTGTCATAATTCAGCACACACACATATAAAATACGTACCGCAGTGCTTTACTCGCCTGTGCCTCCTGTAGTATACCCCCTTGTACGTAGTCTGTGTGAATTCACATACACCCTGTGTAATCACAATTAAGTCTTATTTGCATAGCACATATCGGTCTACGTTTTTGCCTTTCTTCTTTTTTTCATCTCTCCTTTTTGCATTTGGCTTCGCTCTGCTCGCTTTTTGCTCGTCGCTTACCACATTAATGGCAATCTTGAACGCTTTGCGGCTCAAGCGTAAAACAAATAGGGCAAATTTTAAATTTATGTTTTTATATGAGTTAATATTTATCTTCATCATTGCTGCGTAATTATGGCAGTGAGATCAAAGTGTTGCGGAGAAGCGTACGAATTGCGCGGAATTATCTGTGTGTGTGTGTGTGAATGTGTACGCATGTGTGCCGTGTGGTAATTAAGCAACAAGGAGTGGGTTTATATAGGCTTACTAAATATGGAAACCATAGTTTTGGTATGCAGGCATATACAAACATTTATACATATGTACAAACTCTGTGAGAAGGGGTATACATATGTAAATAAGGACGTGTTGATTAACAATCTTTTATCTGCTCCCTTACGATCTCTATGTTTTTGCATACATTTGAACCAAACGTCGAAGCCCTTTTGATGGCAAAGACGTCTTTCGAAGCGGCGCTTTAGAATTTTTTAACATTTCTCTCGACCAATCGACATTAGCCTATTTTTGAGCGATTGACAAATCGTGTGTGTTTTAACGTTAACAAATTTTTCTACAATAAATTTTTTATTATACAATCAAATGTTAAAGCAATATTGTATGTCTGCTGGTCCCTCTAATTTCTATATCTCACGATAGGCCACATAAAGTCTTTGCAATAACAGTTTGAGCACAGCCATAATAGTTTTCGGACAATCTTCACGAAATTTGTGAGTTGCCAGATTCACACATTACGGCTGTCAAACTTCATAGTACAAAAGGTCACCTACGTAAGCATTTTAAATAAGATGATGTAGTAAAAGGACGCACTTGTTTTGAAATTACAAAAATAAATCGATTTTCATATTGCGACATATCGATTTTACGAATTGATATGTAAATTTAGTAAAGAATTTCTAAAGATTTCATCGTTGGACAAGGCCGGTATCACTGCAGCAGCGGATGATCGTTTTAAGCTTCTTCGGTGATGGCTTCTAACTCTAAAAATATTTTCTTTTTTCAAAAATTACTGTGTATTTGTAATATATGGAATGATAGGATTGTGGTAGTTTTTTCTTTAATTCCCAAAATTTCTATTTTTTGAGCTTAATATGTGTTCTTGAAATGTGTAGTTCAATAGCCAAAATATAACTGAATGCTATTCAGATGACTATCTGCATATCATCCCCTCAAATTTTTAAACAAATTTCTATTGAATGGCTTAATTTTAATCTTTCAAGGCATACATTTAGACGATATTCGCTTTTTGCTCTTTCATTTCCGTGACTCTGCTTTCAAATTGTTCAATACTTCGTATCCATAGTTCACTAGCCAGGAACTGAACTTAGTTATCAGTTATTATACTGGTCAACATTTTTTTGTTTGTTTTTTGATGCTGTTTTTAAGCTCATATTCTGAATCTAGCCATTGAAAACATCGGAATTTTTCTTTTTAGCTCTCAAAGTTTGCTTTTGACTGTTACGAATGTGCCTGATTTTCCCTTCGCATATAAAAGAAATATGAAGTAAGAACAAAATTCCTACAAAAACAAACTGTTTATATGAGCTAAGCCTCCCCCTACCCTACTTCTCTATTAGGAGGAAAAAAAATAATTGAAAACCTTAACCAAAAATAAAAATAAATTTCACTAATTCTGGTGCAGGAGAAACTGAAATTTAATAAGCAGAAGCCTGTGTCGTCTGGTATTAGTTGGCTACAGCCACAAGTCACAGGTCATAAAGCAATAAAATTTCGATCAACCGATATTTTTTATATTTATTTCCATATCGCTTATTCGACATCAGGTCAGTAATTAACCATTATCCAATAACTTAATTATCGAAAAAGTAATGTGGTATTAAAAATCATCGGTCAGTAAGAGTAAACTCATAATTCAATCATGAGAAATTTCAGAGAAGTGATCGAGTCTCGTTATTTGACTATTAAGAGTATTGATCCATTTGTCTATGCTAAGGCCGCAGAAAATAATGAACAAGCAAAATTCAATTCGTAATAATGGTCAATTTGCTTGTATGTGAAGAATATTCAAAGTCAACAAAGTTTAGTCACAAAGAGTAGTCGGAATGCGTGTTACGGAAATAAACATCTATTTCATCCATTCTACCGACAAAGGTCCACTCAAAAATTCATATTTCGTAATAAACGTCAGATGTTTTTCATCCATAATCAATTAAAGTTAGAAGTACTTAGTCCTGTAATCATTAATGACTATATTTATTATTGCAGTTAATTAGAAAACAGTCAATAAACCTTAAAAGATGAATTTTAAATGTTGTTAAATTATACTGAATTAGTAATAATTCTTTAAATTACTCAATCAATTACACTACGTACGTGTACGTGATGAAACATTTTTGATATTAAATTAGTAATGAGGACACCTCAAATGAGCCACTGCTTTAGTCCTTCCTAATAATAATTACAAGCTGATTGTGCGAAAGTCCACAGCAAGCACGCAATAGTTCATCAACCAAGCATCAACAATCACCAGCGATCATTAGTCATAATTAGTAGTCAGGAAGTCAACAGTCACTCTACAAGTTATTATGAAAAAGACAATAGATGGGGAATTGCATAGTAAATCAGGGAAGTCAAGGTCGCCAGTCACCAGCAGGTGCAAGTGATGTTAAAAGACAGCAATAAAGCGGCATAAAGGTCCTTTGTAAATCATACAACATAAAGAGTTGAAAGTTAAAAATTAGCAGATAACGAAATACGTAGCAGTGACTCTAAGCATGGCTCCATGAGTGAGCCAAAATGGACCTTCAAAAAGTAGTAAAGCTCAGCAAACCGTCAAAAGCTTTAAGTAGCCAATAAACA
The DNA here is from genome assembly GCF_024586455.1 of Bactrocera neohumeralis. Classification (NCBI taxonomy): domain Eukaryota; kingdom Metazoa; phylum Arthropoda; class Insecta; order Diptera; family Tephritidae; genus Bactrocera; species Bactrocera neohumeralis. Next base: position 76,027,079 of record NC_065919.1, on the reverse strand, counting down.
TTCCTTTCATTGTCGTGCCAAAAAGCATTACTTCCGCGCGCTGCACACATAATTTTGACTTCCTAAAATATTTGAAGCGCTCAGACCACTCGAAACGCAATGCAAACATTTGTTTTTGGTTTACGAGCAGCCGGACCCAAACGTCAGAGACATTTTCGCAAAGATATCAAAATAAAATCAAAATTGCATTCCATTGAAAGCAGTGTAAATACGCAAAACCGTTAATCTAATATCACAATGCTGCAGCAGACACGCGCCAAATGCCCACCCACACACATCAAACGCACGCACACATTCACGCATTGGCGTCAAATCGAAATTTAACATTGTACGCAGCACACAGCGCGCTCAGCGCTGGGCCAGCGCTAACACCGCACGTCGCGTTTTTCAATTTATCTCTCCACATCCACTTACATCCTCCAAATTACTTACTTGCGAAATCTTTCTTCAACATTCTCATTTTCGCAATCTTCCGGACGCTGTTGCAGTGCGGCTTTTCTTTTTGCTTGTGTAAACTTCAGCGTCTTTTACGCTTCTTCTTACCGCGCGCAGCATGTGTCAGCGTTGCAACAACATAAATTTGGCGCGCAGCTTACGCAATGCACTTGTAGCAGTGCCTTACACGGCTGTTGCAGCACGCTCTCAGCTGACTCAAGTTGCAACGGACCCAGCGGACGTCGACGGACGCGCTGCTATTGGCAGCGGAAGCAACTGTGCGCGTACTGAGGCTGAACTCGAAATTTATTTTTGCTCCTTAGAAATGTGCGCGCCACTTGGCAAGCTCAGCGTCAAATCGGCACAAGGACTTCTGCGAACAAATCGTGAAAAGTGAAAAGCGCCCGCGGGCTGGCTAAGGTCGCGTGGGTAGCAGCACAGTGCCGAAATGCTGATGAGCTGCGGAGAGGGGCGAGAACTCAAACTAAGCGCTGACTAGCGGCGAAGTGGCTAAAATGTAGGTGGCCGCTACTGTGCAGGTTACTCATACGCCACGGCGTGCTGCTACATTTCACCCTCATAGCAGCTAATACTTGCGTTATCTTTTAATTTTGTTTTAAGTTTTTATGATTTTATATTTTTAATTTTTTTATGTACGCTTTCTTGTTGTTGTTAGTTCTTTGCGTCGCCAATCAAGTGCGCGCAGGCACTTAAATATTTAAATTAAAAGGACGCTAGATTATTGCAGAAAATATGGTGCGCCCTTGTTTACAACTGACTATTTGCTGACGCTGCCTTTTTGTGCGCGCACTGTATCCGAGCGTATTTTCACGCTGACTAGTGGCTCGTAAAAGTTAAGTTCGAAGCCTAGCAAAGTTTAAGGGATATCATACTATAGAAGGCAGACGAAGATTAGCCGTCGATAGCATTTCTAGCAAGAATATACCTTTAAGCTGACTACTGGATATTCACGCAAGCAAAAGGAATAGAGTTTCTCTTCATATAAGAATCACCAGCGTAGAAGCGCGCCCAAAGTTGCAAATATATGACGTGCCACACACTTTTATTATTATTATCAGTAAATTATACGCGCACACATATACACGTACAGTTCGCATATGTTTGTGTATTGCATTACAAGTTGTTTGCAGGCTCTCACATACACACACACGCACACAGAAGCAGGCGACTCGGATAGTTGCAGTAAATTTCATTTTGTAACTCTCATGTGCCACTTGACAGACTTGGAACCATATTTTCTGCCACTCACGCAAATACTCGCATTTCTAACACAAGCGCACATATATACACACACACACAAAAAAAGAGCTTACTCGCCGTCAGTGCGCCGCGTGAAGTGGCAAGGCGGCCCTGAAGATGAGCATCAGCGCGCAGAACGCAAACAGACACTCTTGACTGCGATATGCGTGTGTCTGTGTATGTGTGTCTTTACTTGTGTTAGTGCAGTGTGCGCGTGTATTCTTCGACGCATATGCCTGCCACTGTTGCCTCATTAATTATGCAACATTACGCACGCACCAGCACGACAAAACGCAACAAGCAATAAGAAGCGCCAATGAAGATGATACAAGTGACGGCGCAGCGGCGTGGCGGCAAATGAAAAATTTAAATTAGTGATGGTGACGGTGACGGTGGATCAGGTAGGGTAGGGCGCAATTTTTTAGCGTCTAAGGGGGCCATGTGAAATATGAACGCTTGCTGACTCAAATACGCGAGCATAAAAATGCCAGTGGTCGGCAAATGTTCGGCAGCTGGTGAGGCATCGCTGGATTTGTGGAAAGTGACAAATTTAAAATATTTGAAATTAAAAGATTTTAAAGAGAAAAGTAAACAATCAGCTGCTTTCTATACAGTTCTTTTTATGTAATGCTTCAATTAATTCGACTTTCTTTCTTAAATAAATATACAGAAATGCTTCCTTCTAACTTTTCCGTAATGAAATCATAACCTCTGAGATTTGAATTCTTGGTTATGGTATTTCGTGTGACTATATAGTATAACTGTAAAAGAAATATTTCTTCAGAAACAAACTGTGCACAATATTTTCTTCTCACAAAGTCAAAAAATGCCGTTATAATTCATATTGTTATAAACTTCCAAGCACAGAGCCACAACCTCTCAACGAGTTGCACAAAAATCAACTAACTGGTACCACTAATACCACTATGATCACTCCTGAAAATGAGATATTTCATATAGATAGTTCACAGGATATCATATATAATAGTTAAGAAAACAGTTAATATAACCTTTGAGTAATGTGTTTCAAATGAGTTCAAAAGACCAAATTTTCTGATGCTGATCGGAGAGTGCGTCGAAATTAGAGAGTAAAAGACCTGATATCAAACAGCTAATAAAAGCTTTAAAGGTCTAGAAATATATCTTATGTTTCTATGCAGCCTCTTGAAAATCAGTTTCCATGGAATTAGATTTATAGTAATTGTACAGTTTAACAAATTTTGACTACATCCCAGATTACCCACTGAAAGAACTATTAAAATGAATTTCTACTTGAGATGGTTTGCATCTTTGCTAAATATTTTACGAAATATGCCTAAATGTAGGCAACACTTTGTCTGAAAATATGAGAAGGAACAAAGTATTGCCTACATTTAGGCCATAATGAAATATTTTTGGTTTTAATGATAGAAGTAATATACAAATAATACCAATAACAATATAATTATTATTATTTTTTAAAACGTCGTAGAGGATACGTTCCGTTTGCCATAAACTTGTAACAATAAAGCTTGTCAGTATGACAAGCTGAGTTGATTAAGCCATGTTCGACTGTCTGTACGTCCGTCGGTCAATAGGCAAGCATTCCCTAAATCTTTCAGATATCGATCTATATTTTGGCACACGTTCTTTTCTCTTCAAGAAATTGCTCATTTGTCAGACGACCGTAACATATAGCTGCCATACAAACTGAACGATCTGAAACAGGTGCTTGTATGCAAAGATTTTTCATTTGACAAGATATATTCACGAAATTCAGTAAGATTTATTGTCAAAGGACATGGTGAAATTTTCGAAAAAATTGTTCAGATCGGATCACCATAGTATAAATGTAACTGTTATACAAACTGGACGATCTAAATCAAGTTATTTCATAAAAGACACAACCTAGGCTAACAATTACTCCTGTTTATTATTAATTTCAATGAAGAGTTCGTAAGAAATACTGTGTTAAACTAATTATCTGCTGGATCTAGCTTTCTACAGAGTATTCAGATATTTCAAATATTGCGTCAATTTGTTTATTAGTTTTTTATTTATTAACAAGCTCCACATAACCTTCACCGCATCGTTTGGTACTTTGCCCGCATTGTCTACAATATCTCAGCTCTCACTGTTTTATACAGAAATTCTTTGAAAGATTTTCTTTATCGTGTTTTTTAATCACTTTTTGTCACTATTTATTTGCCGACCGCTGTATGAATAGGCGGCGCACACACACGCACCCACACACCTACAATTTATGCTGTTTGAACTTAATGATGACATTTGGAAAACAAAACATAATTGCATGCATCCTACTTACATTCAAATGCAAGCGCGTTTACAAGCATATTTATATTTGTGTGTGTGTGTGCATGTGTTTGTTTACATTCAAGTGCGTGAGCGTGTGTAAGAGTGTGGGTTAGCTCTTTAGTTGTGTGAAAATATAGTGTTGCGCACGTTTTTCGCAGGCAGTTGGCAACTTCATTAGTGTAATGAAAAATGTCAAGGACACTCTGTCGCCAACTGAGCCTCTGACAGCGCCGCCGCTTGCTTGTGGCCGCCTTGTGTGCGCTAACGAGGAGTGTGGCGGCCGCGTTTGGGGGCGAAGGCGCGGGGCGCATTCATTATGCACACACAAATATGGTTTGAGACTATAGCTGAAGATGGCAACAACCGAAGAAAGGCCGCCGCTGTTGCTGCCTTTGCAAAGACACAATGAGGCCACAGCGCAATGGGCAGGCCGCACAGCAGGCAACTGTGAGGTGGCAAGCGGCTTGTGGCACAAAAGGCATACAGGAACACAAAACATAATCGCGTGCAGTTGTCAGGGGCGTGTGAGGGAGGTAAAGCAAAAGAAAAAATTAAAAATTATTTTAAAACTATTTCAAACCTGCCGCGCGTTTACTTAGTAAAAACTTTTGCGCCAACTAACTTTTTTAACAAATTTAAATTGCGCGAAAAACAGCTTGTGCAACCGTATCATCTTTCAGCGTTTCAATATGCGTAAACAGCAGTTTTTCCCCCCGAAAACACAGATTTTCACACTTTTTCGACGCAAACTACTCATCGATGCAATTCTGCAAATCGTGTGCTCATCGAAGCCATTTAAGCGGATTTCACGTCAATAACTGTAAATTACGCGCGCAATCGATAAGAAATCAAAAATATTGCACATTTTTTCCCAAGCACCCTTTATCGCCCACCCCTTTCAAAGCATGTCGCTTAGCGCACGCCCTGCGGCGGAAAAAAGCACGCGCCGCGCCGCTGGCTGTGCGGGGATTTAATTACAAAATGGCGCTGTGCATACAAATTTGTTAACGCACAAACACACACACACATATGTACTTACTTACATGGACCACATTTAACAAAAACTTTTACGCGTGAACTGCTAAGCGAGCACTGCCGTCGCTGGCATATTTTTTGTGTGTTATTGTTTGGCGACAATTGCAACATAATTTCCTTTTCACTGTGTGCGTGTGTGTTTACGCGGTGTGCCTGACATACATTTTTTGCACTCTGGCCGTTTGCGAGTTGTTTCTTTGGCCCTCGCTTTGGTAATGGAAGCGCAAAAATCGGAAAAGTTTGCCAAGACTTGTTTACGTATTACATTAATTTACAGTTAAATAATATACTACAAATTACTGAAGTCGAGTACAAGTCAATATGTACTTGTATATCAATGTATGATGTTTCGTACTCATTTATTGAATAACAATATCTATTTGGTTCCTCAATTTGCCCTAATTCTAGGCACGTTTACAATCTCAAATCAAAGAAATCTGGCCTATACTTAGGCGTGCACGAATCAAAAATGAACTAAAAATACCTTTCCACATTATTTTCGCAATTTTATGTCAATTTCTTGGGTTATCAAATCTTACTTTTATATCAGAGATATCTTAGATAAAAGAGACTTATAAGTGCAACAACTAATCCAAGAAATGGCTCCTATTTTTGCTATATTTTGAGGTTATGTAACAAATTTTCGCAAATAAGTTTAAAGACTTCAAATGATAAAAAGTTTTCAAAAGGTTCTGAGAAAAGTTTTCTCAATTTCATATTCCTTTTTTTTTAAATCGTTTACAACCTAAAAACTATTAGAGTCATAAGGAAATTACCCCAAGAGTACGCCTGCAGCAATATTTAAGTATATTTAATAAATAACAGCCCCTGTTATCAGAATCAGCTAACCAAAAATCTTAGAAGACTTTATAATGAATGAAAAAAATCGAAAAATATCTCAAAGAAAGCGAAATTGCTAAAATATATCGATTAAAACGACAAATTTTGCGTCTTGAATCACGAACATCTGAAGGCAACTTTGGTTCAAGGAAATTAATTCAATTAAATTTTTGTGCTGCCTTAACTTAGGGTGTCTCAGTATGGATAAAACTTAAAATTAAATATGATAAAGTTAAGGTAAATGTTAGTGAAAGCCAATGTTTTCAACAAACAAAAGTATTGCAATATGTTTTCTAGAGAAATGCGTTGGATTACATTGTACCCGGAAATTGTAAATATTTAATTATTCATCAATATTTATTTTCTTACCTTCAAAGTAATCCCCACCAGATATAATACACTTATGCCAACGATTTTTTCAGTCCAAGAAACATTTTTCATAAGTACTTTTGAAGATGGTCTTCAACTCCTTCAGCGAATTTTATTTTGCCTCGATCGCCTGAAAACCGGTTCCACGGAGCGGTGAATTCAGTTTGGGGAACAAGAGAAAATGACACGGAGCCAAGTCTGGTGAATATGGTGGTTGATCGATGGTATTTATTGCATTTTTATCATCGTGTAAAATCCATGAATCATGAATTACAATTCTGAGCGTTTTCGACGGACGTTCACATAAAAATAATCCAAATAAAACTCCTTATTGATCACCTGTTCTTCTGGAACAAACTCATGATGCACCAAACCACAAATATCTACAAAAAAACTATAAGCATCACCTTGATTTTTTAGTGACTATGGCGTATTTTTTTGGATTCGACTGGTATTTTTCCCTCCAATCCGATGATTGTTAACGTTTTAGCATACCAAAGATATGTTTTATCGGCAGGTCCTATAATGCTCTCCATGAATATGAGATCGGAATTCGCACAATCATGCATGTCCAAAAGAACTGTTTACGGAATTCTTTGTTAGCCCAAAATATACACCACTCTTCTTCCATTTCTTTAACCCTTGCCTGATGATTTTCAAGCACCAGATCCTTCAATTTTTTAATATTTTCATCAGTTAAATAGGCCGAAGGTCGTCCAGAACAAAACATGTCTTCAACGATCTCTCGACCGTTTTTGAAGACTTTGTTCCAGTTATGGGCTTGTGTTTTTGATAAAACTGAATCATGGTCTACCCTTTTCCAACATTCGCAACGATTCCGCACACAAAATTTGATTAGAAAAAGAATGTTTGAGACAAATTCTTTGTTGATATTTGTATCCATTGTAAAAATCACAGCGCACTACTGAGGTGTACCGACTTAAGTGGATGCTGTAAATAAACTGGTCGACAGATCACCTTCATATTTAGCATGGTAATTATGGATAGTCCTATCAACTTATCAAAATAATTTTTTTGCAATATCATTTACCTCGGAAATTAAATTACGATTTCCGGGGTTCTTTTTGTCACAATATAGTTCACAATAACTATTTTTACAAATGCTTACCTGAACAAGGTTTGTTAGGTAAGCCACGAAATTTTCAACACCCATAAGGCAACAGATCAGAACTCATAAAGTGTATAAGTACATATGTAAATTTACAAATGATCATTGTAAGAGTTGAGTCGACTTGTGCAGGTCCGTCTGTCCGTTCGTCTGAGTGTATATATGCGAAACTTAAACTGAGGGACTAGTTTCTGAGATATCGAACTGAAAATTGTCGCCCGCAAATCTATCACCAAAATGCTGCTTATTTGTGGGCACGGCCGATTTTGGCACACTATAGAATATATCTGCATTACAAACTGTACAATCGGAATCAAATGCTTGTATGCAAAGCTTTTGTTTTGAGAAGACATTTCCACGGATAATTGCCAAAGTCAATGTTGTAATCTCCGAAGAATATGTTCAGATCGGATCACTGTAGCATATAGCTGTCAGACAAACTAAATGATCGGTATCAAGTATGTCGCTGGTAAGGAGAACTTTTTTATTTGAGGAGATCTGTTCAAGAAATTTGGCCTGACTTATTGGCTAAGACAATAGTGTGATCTTTTAAGAAATTATTACGACTGGATCACTGATTGGAACTAATTGATCAAAATCAGATAAAGGATATTGTATACCCTTTTCTACTATAAAAAATGCACCTATGAAGATTATTGTAGCTTTGGTACAATCAAACGTAAACGTTTTTTTATGGATTTTAATATATTTTTTCGATTTTTGAGTTTTTACTAATAGCTTTTTAAAAAAAAAATTAAAGCTATTGTTTCTAGAACTTTTAAAAAATAGTTTAAGGTAAAAATTTTATTTTTCACACTTTGCTTATAAAGTACAATATTTTTTAATGAAATATCTGAAAGATGACACAGTAAAACACTCTTTGCTTTGCAGATAGTCAACTCATATTGATTACAGCAGAAAATTTCTAAACAAAAAACAAAGCGTTGTACTGTAAACAAATTTGTTGTATGCATAGCTAATCCCTTCTCAATCATTAAAGAGTTATCGCCTCATTTCGTGTCAAAATCACTGTCTCCTTAATCGGAAAAGCACTAAATTGTGCAGCATTGCATATAAACAAGTAATTCGAAAGCATAAATCCGCATTTATCACCCAATAAGCACCGAATCCATAAACATAAACAAAAACAAAGAGTTGAACAAAGGCCGAGAGTTCAATGGTTGTGAGCAAACAATGCGCAGCCCTTCAGCGCAGCGCATTAGAAAACAATAACAATGATTACAATATTAATAACAATAACAATTTACGGCGCATTTGGCTGCACTGCGCGCCACTTGTGCCTCTTGCACCTCATTAGCGCCCCCGAAATGACAGCCAATAATCAAATTCAACGCCTCGCCAACAAATCAAAAGGCTGCAGCACACGAATCGACACGAAAACTATGAAAATGCCGGTCATTAAATGCAATAACTCTGAGTTTTAATTGAAAGACAATCTTTGTGTTGTGCCACTTAGCATTTTTTATTATTGACGCATGCAACATGGATGTTGAAAGGCCAAATCGAGCAACAAATTGAAGAAGTAAATTGAATTGCTAATGCAGCTGCAACGTTAGCGCTTAAGTGTGTTGCACGGAACAGCTGGAAATGCTTAAGCGACGATATATGCATTTGCGTCCCTCATACCTCAACTCACCTTGCTTGCAACATTTTTCCATGCACTTCGGTCGAGTGATTTGTGCGGCGTAAGGCAATGCGCACTTTGCGTCTTAAAATAAAAGCGCATTCACTTATGCACTTCATCAAATTATTACCGTTATGCAGCGTGGGCCAAGTACGTGTGGTTCGGGGCATTGCTGTTATTGGTATTTTTGTTGTTGTAGGCAAATGCATGGCAAACAGTGCAACTGTCAACACCGGCATGTGCCATTCCGCCTCGCTGGAATGTTAGACATCGACAACAACAACAAGAAATATGTGTACTATACAACAACAATGCTGTAATTTGTGTTTGGGGTGCGCGCTCAGGTATTTTTAGAGAATTATGTTATATTTCAAAAGCAATCATAAAAACTAAGCTAAATCATTTTGTGAGATTTCCGATGGCGTCTAAAAATAGCAAATGCCGACAAAGGTCTGCAGCAATTTCGTGTGTGTCGATGGTTCCAATATAGATATGTGTGGGTGAGTGTGTATTGTAGAGGGGCGAAAATGGAAAATATTGCTGTCAAAAGCAAATAAAAGTTGTTCATATACACCAACACATGTCTCTGTGTACACATATGCACATGTGTGTATGTATATATCGAATATGCAGAGATATGTGCTCGCTCAAAAGCTTTTTATAAGCATTTCACATTTTCATAAATTACAACATGAAAATATTGCCGCAGTGTCATTTGATGTCTCCCTTTCATTGTTGCTGCTGTTTGCTCGCTTTCGTTTCGATTGTTGTGTTCGTATCTGTAGCTGTAACTGTGTGTGAAGGGCGTCGTCAGTCTTGTCACATTTTTCCCCACTTTTCCACTTTTTTTCATCCCGCAAACAAAGCTGAAAGCTGAAAATTCAGTGAGCAACGTTTTGCGTTAATTGAAAATGATTTTCCCCTCGAATTTGCCGCTGGAGAAAATGGAATTTGTGTCAGCGGCAGCCGCGTTTTAAAGCGTAGGTGGCTCGTTTTCCCTGCAGCGCATAAGCAAGTGTTTGTGTGTGTGTGCATTAGTCTCCCCCTAATTAAATCAGCTTTCAATATTGTTCATTAAAAATTAAGTTCTGTGCTGGAATTAAGAAATATTTTTGTTTGTGGCTTTAGGGAGAGCGGAGTAGTGCGCATATGTATAACTTTGGTTTTATACTTACTAAATAAGTGCTTTTTAACATTTTGTTAAAATTTTCAAATCAAAATAAAGCAAAATGGCAACTAACTGAAAGCTTAAAGGTTTTCGTTTCAATAAATAGAGCATGCTGCCTCTTCCACAATGTTATTAAAAATGTAAAGAAAGCCCTCTGAACATCTAGAAATGTTGAAATTAGAAAAAATTGAACTTAGAAAAGGAAACACATTAAGTTGTGTAACGCACCATAAGGCACAGGTCTTAGCTTACAGTAGTCTTCTTAGTCTTCTTTGACCGATGAATCGCAAACAAACCCAGGCTCTATAAAATCTTCTGCGAACGTCAACAGAACTTGATCCAATTGTTGTTGTTGTAAATAATACTACGAGTTCATTTTGTTAGAAACGAAACATATTGGAGTGGTTCCCCTTATAATTTAAAAGCGCCCAAATCATAAGAAAGCCGACTCCAATGTTTCGTCTTTTTCGAATTTCCTTGGGAAAGCCTTGGGATCTGCAGTATATGTCGTTTCCGTTCAGATCATACAAATTGAACTTTTACTTGTCGAAAAATTAAAATTTTTCCATTCTTCATCCCAGAATTTGGCAGAAGTACGAAATTTAAATCTCGTTGCAAGATTTGTTATTAGACAGTCTTTTATCAGCCTGGATTTTTTCTCTTCGCATCAGTGAATGGTTTCCGCGCGGCTTTTTTGAACGCTAAAAATTATTTTTATAGCAATTACCCAATTTAACTTAAATTGTCAACGACACTTATCATATCTTGTGATACTCTTGAAAATTTCTCGATATTTTCATTGAGATAACTCACATATTGGCCTATATAAACGGTAAAAAGTAGCCATCCGTTCGAAAATCTTTAAATTAAGTACATGATGACTAAAGGAAGTATTAATGCGATTTGACTCACTTTTTATACACACAAATATTATTAACAGGAAATAATTCTCTGAATTTCACTTATATAACTCGCAAACTGACCGATATTTTCGATGAAAAATTAACAGAGGTACTGGGGTTCGCGTATTCGGTACCCAGAGGATCGAACAGTTTTGGTTAGATTTGGACAATTTACGGTCATACTTCAAAGGCACTATTCATGCAAAGTATAATCTCGTTATAATAATTTTTTTTTGCTTTGTAATTTAAAATTTTATTATGTGAGAAGAAGCCGTGGTGGTCCATTTCCGCGTTGTAACATAAGAATGTGAAAATAATCCTGTATACCACATTTAACTAATATTAGTCGATTATGTTCCGATATACATATGTATTTTCACCTAAATGTGGGCCTCCTCTTATCGCGCTTTAAATAGTTTTTAACAGTTAACCGGGCAGTGAACGTGGCTTTCATCTATTTGGACCTATTTCCATGTTGTCGCAAAAGGTGTGGAAATGATATGTTTTGTGCGTATTTGCATGTTATAGCTTGAATAATGTGGGAGATATGCACTTTGAACCAAGTCCAGTTTTGAGAGATTTTCAATAGACAAGTAACCGCGCAAATACGATTCTTTGTACTAAATAACAGTTTTGTATCTTATTTTGAGGCTTTGTTATGGCAATTTATAGGTTTTCGTTTAATGATGTCTTGTGGGCGCGGCAGTAGGTCGAATACGCCTATCTGAAACACCAACCTTCCATGGTTACCCAAGAAGATATATAGCAAAGCTTCTTTCAGATGAATAACATTACAAAAATTATATAATTAATAATATACGTCATTCTAGCAAGCCATATCTGACTCAATTTGAAATCCAAGGTATACAAGGTTAGGTAGGTGACTTCGCTAATATTCGATAAGATCCCTAAATGTAGGCAACAAATGAGTTGTGTATAAAATTTCCTATTTTGACTCTGATTATACTTTCTTCAACCAAAAATTTAGAATTTATTTAAAAGGCTTGCGGATGCATAGAAATAATAAATTTTAGACGCTAATATTTGCAATATTTATTAAATTATATTTGGAATATTATTAAACGCAGTTTCAAATATGTGAATAAATGTATTTTTCAGCAGCGTTTATAGCAAAGTCTTTTCATATTTTGCCTTTTAATAAAATTAAATACGTATGTGTAGAAAAATACTTAACGAAATATAAATGTTTAACCCTTTCGACGTCAAAAATATTTGAGGTCGAGCTAAAAATCTGAAGAGCGCATATGTGACTAATATGATGGCGCTAAATTTAGAAAAAATAATTCAGTTTTTTTTTTAATTTTAATAACTTCGCCGACTTTTATCTGATGTTCAATATATTCCACACCAAAAGCACCATTGATTGACACAAATTTTATGAGTATTTAAAAAAAAAAAAAATAAATCAATTAAAATTTTATACAGAAATCAGAAATAAAATTTATTGTCAGATGTAGATATTAAATAATAATAAACTTAAAGCCGAGACATTCGACATCTGGAAATACTAGCATAGTCCTAGGCACTTACGCCTAATTGAAAATGTTCCCATTGCTGCTCCCTCAATAGCGAGTTCAATAGACAAGTGTTTAACGTAGTTTGCAAAGAATTCCTAAAAAATGCCAGATACACTAAATTTTAGCACCTTAACCAACGCCAGTAAACGTTAACCGACGCCAAAATGTGCTGCTGAGAAAACCACATGCGCCTAAACGTAGGCAACGGAAAAAAATTCACGCCAAAACTCGTAAATACAACAATGTAAGGCCATAAAAAAGCATTCAGCAAGGGATATACCAGCTAAGTAGCAAGCAACTTTCGCCAAGAAAGCATAGAAAAAAGAAAAGGAAAAACATGGGAAAAAGTAATGAAAGAAATAAAGACTCGTATGGTCTGCTGGCCGTGCACTGACGCATGGCGACAACAACAGGCGCGCTAACCAGCGCACCGTTGGCGAGGACAGTCGAAGCACGCAGGGGGACGAACGAAACGAACGGCAGGAGCAGCACATAATTGCATTCACTCAAGCGTGTTGCAAATAGCTGGATCCGTTGACGCAAAAGAGGGTAGAACGAAATCAATGAATCAGAACGGAAGTTGTAGCAAAATATGTATATACAAACAATCAATAGAGCAAAATTATTGCCCTTCAACAGCAGCAGCAGCAGCGGCAGCGCTACATGGATGGAGAGCGCAGAGTGAGCGAGGGAGCGCGCGAGCGGTGACAGGGCCTAAGTAGAGGAAGCTGTGCAGGCAAACACAGCAGAAAACGATAAAGATTGAAATAGAGTAGCGTAGGAGTGCGGGTGGGCGTGCCAGAGACAAGGAAATGGCGCAGAGAAAAAAGGATGTACAAATAGGAAATAGTTTCTGCAGTCCGTTAAGGAAACGGAATAAACATTGTAATAAGTAGCAATGAGCATATTTGTTGTGCGGCATTGTAGCTGTTAACATTTCTATACATCCATATACACAGATATATTTATACACTAGCGAGTTATTTAGAGCACAACAACAACCTGCTGTTTATACTGCTTACTTCCTTCACATATTCTTTGCACACTTTTCATTTGTTCATTTCCTTTCTTTGCTTTCTCTTTGCAGTACCTGCCAGAGTTGTTTGGGCTGCAGTTGGCAAAAGCGTCGATTTGCTGTGCGATCTAACGCCTCCGACGCCGCAGGACTCCGTGAAGCTGCTGTTGTGGTTCAAGGACTCCACCGGAATACCACTTTACAGGTAGTTAAAATCACTTAATCATTAGCTCGGACTACAAGCGCTCACTATGTTATTTATAAGTGCAGTTATTTGTTATACCGTTACACACACACACATGTAAGTGTAGAGTTGCATCACTGGCCAAAGCAGGCAGTGTACCGTTAACTGGCAAAAGGATTCGCAAATGGTTGAAAGGCTACAATGAAGGTTATAAATTTTAAAAGGAAATTGAAAACTCATCACTGCGGGCAACAACACACACACATACATACATATGTACATATATGTGTAGAGATAGGCGCAGCGTTTGCGGCTGGCCGCCATGCCAATTGCGCACAGTCAAACAAACAAATAAACAAAGAGAAATTGAGGCTTCTGTGGTTAAAGCTTAGGCACCTGTAAAACTATATATCTATATATGTGTATTAGAGCGGGTCGGCTACTTTTTCTTTAAAAATAAATGGGCGGATTATTCCAAGCAACTTTGTCATAGACTATGTGGGTCTAAAACCGGTTTCGAACCAGTGATTTTTAAGGAGAACTTCAGAAATCGGATTAAATGGTTGTGTGGGAGATATATGTGACAGTTGTACGATCGAACCGATTCCCAAAATAATCAATAGAAAATCAAAATGCATATCATGATTAAAATTCATTTTATCTCTGATCTATAACAAACTTCGCCATAAAACCAGCTCACTCGAAATCGGTTTTAGACCGATATTCTCTTAGGAAAAGTTGTTCAGAATGATCCATAGAGCATACACCGAATACGACGTTTTTCCTTTTTTTTTTGGTTTGCTCTAAATCGTCCCGCTCTAAAGTGTATATACGAATATAGACGAATATAGTTACGTATGTTTCTTTATGTACCGATGATACGCTAGTTTTATACCCTGAACCGGGAACTAGTCCCTTCATTTTTGAGATATCTCACTGAAATTTTGAACACGTCTTTTTCTCGCCAATAAATTGCTTATTTGTCGGAACGGTCGATGTCGAACCACTATAGCACATAGCTGCCAAACAAACTGCTTGTAAGAAATCTTTTGTGTTTGTAAAGGGTATTACATCCTCGGCAAGCGAAGCTAGTTTTTTTCTTTTTCTCCACTGGTTTTTACTACCTTCCTCAACGCACGTGTTTGCTTCGCAGATCGGCTGGATTGGTTGTGCCAAAACCGCAGTTGTCATAAGCAGCGGCAGCACCGCTTGTTAGCGTTGCCTCGGCTTTTTGATTCCTTTTCGGCTGCTGAAGCGTTATGCTCACGTTTGGTGACAGACACATATTAGACTCCAAAAAGTTTCGTCCCACATATATGTATTTATGTATGTATGTGTGTGTGGTGTTCGGTAGACCGCAAACGCTAAGGTGCCAGTGTTCACACAATTTTCGAAGCCCGTTTTCAATTTTGGTTTTTTCGCCATTTTAAGTTGACATTTTTGTGGTTTTATCTATACAATTTTCTATATATACGTGCATATGCCTGCTTTAAAAATTTTGTTGTTGTTACAATTTTTGTTCTGTTGTTGTGATTTTGTTCTATTTTCGTTTCTTCCTTGTTGTTTCTTTGAATACATTTTAGTAGTCAGAGCGTGGGTTCTTTGGTTGGGGTCTCCTGGCTTGTTGACGTCATGGCTTATCTATTTATATTTTTGAATTACTATTATAAAGCACTTAAGTCACAGTTACATAATTACATACTAAATTTATTATTATATGCAATTTTAAATAGCGAGTTTTCTTAAAAGGGTGTAATTCAAATATTAATAAAGAAAATTATAAAAATTTCTACAGCAAAATTTATACTTTTAATTTTAAGTTAACGCTTAAGTTTAGTTTTAAGTTTAAGTTCAAGTTCAAGTACAAGTTCAAGTTTAAGTTTACGTTTAAGTTTAAAGTTTAAGTTTAAATTTAAGTTTAAGTTTAAGTTTAAGTTTGAAGTTTAAGTTTAAGTTTAAGTTTAAGTTTAAGTTTAAGTTTAAGTTTAAGTTTAAGTTTAAGTTTAAGTTTAAGTTTAAGTTTAAGTTTAAGTTTATGTTTAAGTTTAAGTTTAAGTTTAAGTTTAAGTTTAAGTTTAAGTTTAAGTTTAAGTTTAAGTTTAAGTTTAAGTTTAAGTTTAAGTTTAAATTTAAGTTTATGTTTAAGTTTAATTTAAAAGTTTAAGTTTTTAAGTTTAAATTTAAGTTTAAGTTTAAGTTTAAGTTTAAGTTTTTTTAGTTTAAGTTTAAGTTTAAGTTTAGTTTAAGTTTAAGTTAAGTTTAAGTTTAAGCTTAAGTTTATAAGTTTAAGTTTATGTTTAAGTTTAAGTTTAAATTTAAGTTTAAGTTAAGAATTTAAGTTTAAGTTTAAGTTTAGGTTTAAGTTTAAGTTTAAGTTTAAGTTTAAGTTTAAGTTTAAGTTTAAGTTTAAATTTAAATTTAAGTTTAAGTTTAAGTTCAAGTTTAAGTTTAAGTTCAAGTATAAGTTTAAATTCAAGGTCAAGTTCATGTTCGAGTTCAAACTTAAGTTTAAGTATCATCAACGCTAATACGTCTGCTCTAATATCGGCTATTGCTTCAATTGATATTCATCAGAACCAGTTAAGTAATAGACAAGTCATATACGATGAAGAAAGGATAAAAATTGCTCACTAGATCACTTGCTTTCGATCACCTTCAGAACTTTGACCGCGTTGTTATCTGTTCAGAGAGGAATCTTAATCGCCAATCACGTCTCATAGAAAGGGCCGCTGAGATCTCCTCTAACTGGGCTTAAGCTCAAGGCTTAATTGTTAAACCGAAGAAAACAGAAAATTTTCTTTTCACAGGAGAACGAAAACTCCGCTCTTCTTCTTAAAGGGCACAACTATTGTTCCCCCGAGCTCGTAGATATCCTAGAATCGAAACTAAGCTGGAAAAAAGGTTTCCAAAACCTTTTGAAACAAACCCTACTAACGAAGGCCGGTTTATGATTTCAGTGTAAAACTGTAATCTTATATATTCAAATCTTATGGTACCAGATTTGGATCTGCCCAAAAAGTACTAAATCCTAGCTAGAATTCTTTCCCGTGTATATATTGCTAAACAACAAAATTTTCTTAAATAAGTGGGTAATAATATTTATTTAAAAATTCTACAATATTAATTATATCTTCATCGCTTTTCGGCCTTATGGCTAAGATCAATGTGTAATAATAATAACTTTATCTTAGACATTTGCACACTTTTACCAATATATTTTACACATTTTCATATTAGAGCCAATTTTCTAAGATACTTTCAAGCTCTTCAAACCAACTTTTGTTTAAAATATAATAAACCGCATTTACGTCCACATATACTAAAGAATTCTACTCACAGTCAACCCAATTTAAATTTTGGTAGCAAAAATTCCTTCGAAATTATTTTCAAGTGTTAACGGCAATTAAATTCTTAAAATTTTAAGCTAAATATATTTTTCCAACCACAAAAAGCAATGAAAATTTCTTTACCAAATATAGTGTAGACTTTAAGGTAGTTTAACTTGGCAAGCATAAAGTTATGGTTGTTTTTATGACACTTTTTATAAATAGTAAGCATGGAGCTGTTATGAGCTGAATATCGTTAAATTAATTGCATATATTTTTTTTTGTTTATATATAAATAAATATGAGTAGAAACGTGATATAATCGATTTTTTATATAAAGTACTATATGTAATAAATACAAATTAAATATAGCATAGAACGTTGCCTACATTCAGGGCAATACTTATAATAATTAGCGAAGTCGCACACCTAATCTGCTGTTAACTTCACATTTTTTCTTGTAGGGAGAACACAAAGAAATTATTAAAGTTTTAATTATAGATACATACGAATATTTCATATACTTTCCAAATTAAAATGCGTACAAATCTACAAATATATTTCTAGCAATAAAAATTTAGCGCTACTCGTATTATACGAAATTGAAAGAGAAAACTTATGCTTTTAATTATCGAAATTCAAAATGATTAAATACCATCTTCATTGCAGCTTGGATTCGCGCGGCGGAAATATCAAATTAGCACCGCATTCGGCCATAGCTAGCGATTTGGGTCAGCGTTTGTTCTTCTCCATTGGCGATAATCTGAAGGACTCGCGCCTGCAGATACGCGATGTGAAGCCAACAGATGGCGGCATTTACCGTTGTAGAATAGACTTTTTCAATTCGCCAACACGCAACTTTAGAATTAATTTAACATTAGTCGGTGAGTGAAAGCTGAAATAAAAACACAAAATTAAACACACACAACAGGATATCTTTATACCCAAATGTATGCTTGTGTTTCGCACACACACACACATGCGGTTGCGGGCAATTCAAAACCAATTGCTCACTTCAAAGCAAATTAATTTTATTTTACTTTCAATTAACCCGTTCTCTATACTCATTCATGTTTCCTCTCTTTTTCGCATATTCTTCGCCGCTGCGCCGTCTCATAAATGCCACGCCTGCGTTCACAGTTCCCCCCGAGGAGCCACGCATTTTCGATGCACAAGGCAAGGAGATTGCCCAAATGGCCGGACCATTTCGTGAGGGCTATGAACTTTTTTTATGCTGTCAAGTTAAAGGAGGTAAGTGATTTGTAAATGTCAGTCCCTTTTTTAATCAACGCACACACACACGCACACAAAAGACATACGTGTAATATCGCTATATGTTTTGGCTTGTACGAGTGTGTATGTATATGTACACGCGGTTTCGTTTAGAACCGCAATTTTTTTCTTCTTCTCGGGGCATCAGTTGTATGCAATTGGCTGTATGTTAACCTAAATGTGTTTCTGTGTGCGTGCTTGTGTCCGTAGGCAATTTAACCTGGCACACATTGGCTCGAACGAGTGTCCTTGGAATGGAATGGATAAGGCACGCCTTAAATGTAATTTTTTAGGCAAACTCAAAGCGCTTTTAAATTAATAACCGCCTTTTTTACAATTTTCGTAAAGTCATTTAAAAAAAATATTTCCGGCTATAAGCCACGCCGGCTTAGGCTTATACGTTATTAATCTAAACTGGTCAAAGTGTACATACACTCACGATGTAATATTTACATTTCCTCTGGTGGGTTCTTAAATTTATACGAAGCGTGGCGCACAATGACACTGAAAAACAGAATATACCTTCAACAAAGAACTATTTTATAAACTCGTCTCATAAGTAAAGAAAACAAGCACGCATTACATTACAAACTGATCGGTTAAAAAGTCTACAATTTCTTCTTTCATATTTAAAATCAAAAACCTTCATTAAAATCGGCCAAAATTTGTCACCAGCTGAGTTAAAAAATTATTATGAAAACTAAGTAAAGTAAAATGGTAGAGAAAGTCGTTCTTTGCGATGTGCATGTATTTTAAGTGATTCCTAACAACAGATGCTACCCTTATTAGCTAAAAGTTAGCAAAATATTTAGATTCTAATTCGAAATTCAATATTGAATCGCAAATTTCGAACCGATATCATGTTACCCCCTAATATTTTAGTTAAGTGTACTCTTTTCATTCATGCCAATTAGAAATGTCAGATATGCGCCAAAATGTAGGCAACAACTACAAGTTTTTTTTTCATATGTTGAAAAATATGACAGTCTATGAACACTATTGTAAGATGATGGTGCAGTTGGCAATAAATTTTATGTTCCGGAGTGGTTAGGGCCACTTGGCCTGCTTATCAGTTAATGTCATCAACATCGTAGAAAGAAAGAAAAACTTAAACGTAGATTAAAAATAGACGGATTACAAAAAGACAAAGAAATATTGCAATCTGTTATGGATTATAGACAGAGCTAGGCAATAACATAAATGTAAGTTTGATGCGCCCACCTCAACGTTCAATAAAGAATAGTATGGGTGATCTTTAAGTGCTATCTCAAAACTGTACACACGAGCACAATAGAAAAACACCAACTCTAAGAAAGCCGAAAAAACTTCCAATTTTGCTAAGTTTGTTGCAGAAACAACAAGAAAGATATTGCGTGAGAGAAAACTAAATAATCGGAATAAACTTAAAAAAACCCTAACCTGTTCATTGGAGTGAAATCGACAAACGATTGAGGAAAAACACAAAAATCCATTGAGAAGAAAATTGTGTTACTGGTGAAATTCAACCAAAAATTTTTTGTGGACAGGATACTACTCCTCTTGCACATTTTCTGAGCGCCTATATTTCGCTTATACAGTCAAATATGGATAAAAAATAAATAAAATATAAATATTATGCATTTAAAGGTTGATCCATTTTGAGGTTCCCTACTTTTTTTAAAGAAAAAAAAAACAAAGAAAAAATAAATTTAATGGTGAATGCTTGTTATCAATCGGAAAAGTATTCCTTGGCATCTATTTTTGAAGATTATTTCTTTTAAATGTTGGCCGCGACTACGTCTCAGATGATCCATCCGTTGAGTCCAATTTTCAGTGACTCGTTCAAGCATTTCGACTGGTATCTGGCGAATGATACGCGTGATGTTTTGCACTAAGGTCTCAATCGAAGCGGAATTTTCCGCATAGACTTTAGGCTTTACCTATCCCTATAGAAACAAGTCTAACTGTTTAATATCGCATGATCTTTGTGGCCAATGGACCAGCCCAAAATAAATTTTTCTGCTCACTTTAGTGTTCTCTCAATAAATCCATTGATTCATGCGATGTGTGTAAAGTGGCACGGTATTTTTTGAAACCAATTTCAGGCATTGACGGTTGCGTTTTCAGCGGCATCATTTTTAAAGAAATATGGAGCCATGATTCCACCGGCCCACAAACCACATCAAATCGTGGTTTTTTCTGGATAAAAGTGCAACTCTTCAATCTCTACAGGTTGCCCTTCATTCCAAATGCGACAATTTTTCTTTTTTACATATCCATTGAGCCAGAAATAAGCCTCATCGCTGAATAAAATTTGGCTCGAATTTCTTTTGGAACTTTTCAAGAGCCCACAGAACGAAGGGATATCGCATGGAAAGATCGAGCGGCTTAAGTTCTTGCACAAAATGTATTATGTAGGCTTTTAATTTAAGATCTCCACGTAAAATGCACCAAATCGTTTCATACTTTAGCCCAAGTTGCTGCAAACGGCGCCGAATCGATTCTTTACAGAACGTGAAATTTCGTAATGGAGTTGAAATATTTGTAAACGTTATTCAGGCGTAAGTCTTTTCACTATGAAATGCCAAACAATATTGAAAATAAATAATATGAAAGCTTGAAACGAGTCATGCGTAATCTGTCTAAGAAAGTCTATTGAAAAAAAGTACCTCTACTTAGATCATCCTATACTTGTTTTTCTATATATATATATATATAAGATATAGGTATACATATGTTATTTAAATGTATAAATATAAATATATATGAATTTTTCTATTTTCAAAAGAGCTTTCAAGCTCTCTTTCCACCCCTTTGTACGCTCTTTTCTGCCCAACAGCTAAATTAAATAATTTTTCTAAATTTTTCTGTGCATTTTCGCAATCATTTTTTCTATCTATAAAAGCGAAACTTGATTTCCGGCTAAAACTAATCTAAGAATCAATTGTATATCCACTGAGTCCGAGAAACCCACGCACCGTGCATAAAAAAAAAATCAGTTATTTTGCTGTCGGCAACTTTGCCAACGTAGGTGTCCTTGAAAAGACCAAAGCACACTTTACTAATACAAAATATTCTGCCCTCCGTGTAGCCACTCAACTCGTAACTCACACACACACACATCCGCTCAAAAACTTCGCACTAAAAGGGTTCCATGCGTGGAATTTCTAACAGAGCAGCGCAAAGTAATGCTTTTGCCAGCGGTATTTTCAGTCGTCCGAAAATTAATGTTTATTGAGCATACATACATATACTTGTATGTATGTATACATTATAGCAAAAAAATTCGAACAGAAGAATGTTTGTGCATTTCCTGATAAACATGACTTGGCATGCACGTGCGCTGGCGGCATCTCCGTTGTTGTTGGTTGTTGGCTTGTGGCCAAACATGACCATGACAACAATTTTTTTGTACACCGACGATTCCATTCTTGTTATCTAATTTATGCTGACATTTTTTCAATCGAGTGTGCATGTTTCATCCCGCTTCAAATATAAAATTGTGTTTGTTGCTATTAGGGAGGTTCTTAAGTAGGCAAATTAAGGCGCGCTTCCGTCTCTCTATTCATAAGTGGTAATAAATATCGATTTTTGTCACTTTTGCAGGTGGTTAAGAGGAGTTATGGCGAGGCGAAAATACGGATACGTCTCTATAGATGCGCAAATATTGTTATATTCGTTTATAGAAACCCTAAAATCTTGAACATTCAGTATAAGAAGCCACAAACTCTTAAAGAAGATGATTACAAAATCTAGTTTTAAACGTTTCCTTTAGCATTATGGGCCGCCCTAGTGTCAATATATGCATATGTTCTTTTCAAAAGTACAAAGCTTACTTGACTCACTTTTTGTCTTCAACTTAAAACCTGCAAGATAAGTGAATTATTCAGAGACATCAGCTGTTTCTGGCTTTCACACACTCATCTTCGTCTCTCTTATATATAATATATCTACATAAATAAGACAAAAAAGCAAATTTGTATTTTTTATACCTATAAACTTATTTTCCCCAGCACACAGTGTCGAAATGATAAAGACAAAAGTAAGCTGCAAATAAGCAACAATGTTACGTATACGCAGCGGTGACATTCCTTTACTTGTCTCAACCACGCTCCATATATCTCATTTGATGTGCTAGCTAGTGCAACGGTATTTAGCTGTGTGCACATCTGTTTGTATGTATTTTTATTTGTTGCATGTTGTTTTCTCCGCACTTTCTTTGTGTCATCGAATTTCTCTGAATTGCTGCGCTTTCTTCGCTTTTGCTCTGTGTGAAGTGTTGGTTTTTTAAAACTAGATTGCTGGTATTTGCTTGTCGCAGAGATTGGCATTTCTTTGTAAGCGTTATCGCACTATTTTGATCGCAGCAGCTAATCGTATTTTGTTTCTTCCCGAGTGCACTTTGCATAAATATTGTGAATATTGGATTTCAAGTGGAATTTAGTAAATACAAGCAAGCAAATAGAGCTAAGCTTTTGTAAATAAAATGACATTGAAAGAAAATAACATATTTTGCTGGTGTTGCACTAGAAGATAACTATTTGGTACGCTTCAGATTCAATACTAGTTGAGTCTATGATGAAATCCTTGCGTAGGGCGTGGCACACAATAATAAGAGTATTTTAGAAAATTACTCTTAGCAAACTACTTCTGGAGCTCTGGTTGTATAGTTATTGCATGCGATAAGACTATTATTCTGATGAAGAAAAATATAAGCTTAGGGCTATCTTCCGCTTATTTCTTTACGCAGTATTTCGGTTAAGCCTATTGTGCAATGAATGCAATGGAACCCTCAGGTTAGAAGAGAGATCCAGAAAAATTGTGTATATCATGCAAGTTTCAAAACATCTTTGGTGAGCGTGTGCTTTACCAAGTTTATAAAGTTCGCTCGAAAGATCAAATATTCTAGAATTTATCGGAAAAAAATACAAAATATCCCACTATCATAAAAAGAAATGGATCTCGAGTACTTTTTATAAGGTTATGATACTTTTTAGTTCCACATTATACCATATATTGTAACTAAAAATAATTTTTCATTCCTCCCTTCCAGGTCGTCCAGCGCCCAAAGTCACTTGGTGGCGCGATGATGTCGAGCTGAAGGGCACCAGCCACACGTCTGTGGAAGAGGGTGCCACCGTTATGGTGAATCAGCTGTTGATTGGCACCACGACACGTGACTATTTCGGCGCGAAAATCGAGTGCCGAGCGCAGGGCACCAAACTGATAGCGCCGGTGGTGAAGGATGTAACGGTGCAAGTGCATTGTAAGTGAACTTCTGGCGCAATTAAACATACCTACATATATACAAATATATGTACATACAAATACATATACATATACATACATATATATATATATATATATACTCCTATATATCATATATCAAACAGTTGGCTGGCATATAATTAATTAATATGTATGCCTGTGTTTATCTACTTTTCCGCAGTGAAACCGGTGCGCGTGAAAATCCTCACAGCCAATGACCTGCTAACTGCCGGCCAGCCTGTGCCTTTGCGCTGCGATTCGTGGGGTTCATATCCGGCGGCGAAGATTACATGGCTATTGGACGGCGAACCCATACGGAATGCGGAAGTGACTGTGCATAGCGACAGAGAGGTTCGTATTTCACAACGCATATGTTTCACACATACTTATGCATTTGCGTCTGTATACATATGTGGCCATTTCATAAATATTTATTTCCTGTGAGTAAGTGCGTATGTTTGCATGCTGAGTTGGCAAAGTGAATGCTTCAGCAGCGGATAATGTGGCCTTTGCCTCGCATGTAATTTTTCTTTACATGCGAAGCTGATGACACGACAGAAAAAATGAGGAAATGTAAAACGATAAGATGAGTTGAGAAAATATTACTCGATAGAGGTTTTAAAGAAATTAAGTTTTTCCTCTCAATTAAGTTAAAGCAAGAGGTGAAACGGAAATAAAAGGGAATTGAATATTGACGTAATTTCATGCAGGGACTACTATAGTCTTATTGCCTTAAATGTGGCTTACTGAATGCTGAAAATTACTCAAATAGAGGCGAAAATGCCTTCATAAAAGCTAAGCATGATTTTCAGATTTCGGTAAATTCACTGAAAATTGAAAAAAAAAACGCAAAATTGCTACAACTTCTCATTGTGTTGCATAAAAAAAATAATCCGATGGTTTTTTAAGTTTTCAGCATACTGAGTTTTTCAAACTCCTCAAGACAAACGGAAACATTATTAAATACTTACTATTAATTTGGACACTGATTTGCAATGGATTAGTAGAATCACAGATTATGGAAATTTCAGAATACACCATGCTGACCATACATTTTTTTTTTACAACAAATTTTGGCATAATCGTTGAGAACTCATAACCTCAAAACTTTGGGGTTATTTTCCCCCACAAACTCTTAGGATTTGAAGACTTCATAAATATTTTCCTTCTAAAGATATGATAAATCAATTCGGATCAGTACCTTGAATTTTTACAAATTCCTTACAGTTTATGTTTTCGCTTCAGTCCCCTTTGGCTAGTTCCACGACCAAGGTAACCAAAACTCGCCAAGTTCCCTGTAATATCCACTTTGTTTTTCTAGTTAGCAATGTACCAAGCTGTAGCTACCCTAGTAAGGACTAATGACTAAATAAGCAAACGCTTAGGACCATTTGCTGCCCACTTTCTCGTTTTAAATTACAGCAACAGCTATGCTTTATTATTATCAAATAAAAATTTATGAATAAACTAAACTAAAGCTATATCCGGCAGCTGGTATAATTTTTTAAACCAACTTCAGCTATCTTGTCTCTGGCAATCCCTTGTCATGTGTGGGTAAAATGAGGTTTCAGAATTGTGGTTGTTGTCTGTGGAGCCAAAACCGACCGCATCCACAGCATTTATAAATAAATATTTCAGTGAGAATATGCATACTTATTTTTATATAAAAATTTATACAATATATACATTTGACCAGACATAATTTTTAAGTAATAATTTGATTAAGGGGAAAATATGCACTTGGGGGATTGGATTTTAGTATCGTGTGAAAACAAAGCTTGAAACTTTTTCAAGAGGAAAATAGCTTTAATGACCTGACGTGTTGTTCAGATCCAAGCCCTCTCTATATTTCTGTTTTTCGACACAAGATTAAAAATTTGTTCAGAGTAATTGTTCAACTGAAAAGTATTTTGACAAGTGATGAGCAAATAATTAAAAATTCTCAAATTTACCGAAACGGACCGAAAAATACGCTTGGTAACTATAAATTGACTACAGTTGGTGTGTGACTTTGATCAAAACATTATATGAAGCCTAAATGTAGGCAATACCTTATTTTGAATTTTTGGTATGTGACTTCGCTTAAAATCTCATATGACAGCTAAATACAGGCAATAATTTTATTTGAATTTTTTGTATATTATTTCAGATAAATATAGGCAAAATTTTTACCAGAAATTGAATTTATTGTATATTGCTTCAAATAAAATCCCTCCTAGCGCCTATATGTAGGCAATACTTCAGTTTAAGTTTTACTTTTACAACATATATTCACATGAATTAGCAAACTTTGCATACGTTTAGGCTAAATTGACCTGATACTAACAAACTGAAAGAAGCAAACTTTCAAATTCATTTCAAAGCAACAAACCGTACTCCGGCAACAACCTCCAAAGCTGATATTGAATCGATAAGCAATTAAAATGGGCTTCCTTTTTGTCTAATGCGTTGTAAGCTGATGCTCAAATGCTGCATATTACTTGAGTAATGCAAGCACATATTGCACTCTCTTATTCCCAAACTGAGTGCAGCTTGCACACAACACTATACACACTAACTGGAAGTGCACCAAAATTCTTAGGGGACTTAGCTTTGTACTGGTGAAGAAATTCGAAGGAAATGAAGGCACAAAATGAAATTGAATTACAATAAAAATAGTAGCCAGTAGTAAAAAGTAAGTGCATTGTAGCCGTGCGAGCAACTACAGCAGCAGCTCACTATGTCATTCACTAATTTTCGAAAACAATTTCACCACAGACCACCAGTGCTTGTTAAGTCGGTAATGTGAAGCGCAGCAGCATTAAATAAAAAGCATTCGCCTTTGTTCGGCGCACAAAACAAGTGCTGCAGTAGAAAACAGCAAATACATAGAAAATAAAATAGTGTATGTCTGTGTGTGCATTAGCAATGAGCCAAAGTTGCATGTCTGGTTGGTCCAATGGCCGCCCAAGAGCAAAAGTAACCACAACCGCAGAGCTCCTCATTGCCATTACATCAAGTCCTTTTGTCAATTGTCAACTGCTGAAATCAACTGAAATGAATTCGCCCGAGGAATTGAGCTGAGTGCTACATACACTACGCCACTCTTATTACTTTTACGACTAACTGAGCAAGACGCACCACTACCAACACAAACACGGACACAAGTGCTGTTATGTATAAAAAAAGTAGTGGAAGAATGAATGTGGATATTTGCTTGGTTTTGGACGCTCGGTCGGAGACTGTATTGACTCGCACATAACTAAGCGCTTCCGCCGGCAGCGCGCAACACAGCAAGCAGAGCATCGCATGACACAGTATAGCACAACTTAGTACAACTCAGCATAGTGATTGCATTTGTGTTGTGTATACTTGTGTGTATGTTTATAAATGACTGTGGAACCAACTGGCGACAGGGAGTGGGGGCAGTAAGACTACACAAGGGAACGGCACACAAATTTCTTCAAGGCCATTTGAATTACGAACTTGATTTTTGGGCAAATTTCACTTAGTGCACTCAGTGTGGCTGAAAGCCAAGCACAAAAGGCAGGCGAGCTCAACTCATACGCACACAAACACACAGACGTGCTTAAGTAGGCAGTGAAAGCCGCCAATGCCGTGTCATTAAATCATTACAAAAACATGAAAGCGAACGCAGATGACAAAAGAGGCGCAATAATCGGACATAATGGGTACTTAAACACACATATATGCACATACATACATACACACATTCAAACATATACATTTATATATGTTTACATATAAGGTATGTATGCACCTAATGGGCACACAGTAAACGAAATTTAAGCAAAAGTGGCTTACAAGCAGATCCGCAAGTACATTGACGCACACCGACAACAATTACAGGCACAACAACAACAACAGTCACAACAACAAGCACACACTCAACTATCTAATCAAGGTGGGCGAAGTATTAGCGCAAGTTGACGGCGCACACCAATCAGCCCTATCCGAATTTGCCGCCAGCTAACGGTATTCAAAGCCACCGCAGCAGCCACATGGAGCAGCGAACGGAAGCAGCGACGACACCAATTGCAATAAGCAACTGCCTGCAGCTGTGCAAAGCAAACGAAAAAGCGAAGCTTAAGCAACTTGTGGGGAAGAGAGGTAAACGCCAGGATGCAGGGGGAGCTTTTAGCAGCGAAGAATGCTCATGTTGCTTAACCTAATTATGTCATCTCGTCTGATCTCATCTTCCTCAGTACACGGCACAGCGGCACACATACACTCACACACACTTGGCGAAAGACATCCTTGCTGCAGACTTGTAATGTTTAGCCGTTTGTTTGTTGTTGCTGCTATTGTTGTGCAGCCAATTTGTTATTTGACTTTGTCCGTGATACACTCACGGCGCAGCATACGTTTGCCGGCATTTACACATATACACTCACACTTGTATGCATACATATTACAATGAACCGTACAAGCCTTCGTTCACACACACACGCACACAATCGGACACTCATGCAACTTGGTATGCCACTTTGCTCGTGATCTCCACTGCTCTGCTGCTATTTTGTGGGTACCACATAAGTATATAAGTGCCGGTACTTAAAAGAATGTCACCACTGCCTGCCAAATCGTCGCACAGTGGGCCTGTTTGCGGTTAGAAACGACTAGAATTAGTTTGAGGGGCAGGTGATTAATTGGTTGGCGTTTTTATTTTATTAACGAAATTATTAAAAATTATTTTTAGTGGAATTTTTCGCTATTATTAATTTGTGTTAATTAAAAATTTCCCCCATTAAATTTAAACATAATTTTATTGATTTTATAATTAATTTAGTAAATTATTATTTTTAATTAACAAATTTTTTTAAACTATTTCAAATTTTTATTAATTACTTTTAATTCCAAAAAAGAAAAATTGAAAAATATTTTTATTAGAGAAAAGTAAATTTTTTCCCCTAAATTTAAATATTGCTGCTAACTTCAATTTAATTCAATTATTGTTTTTTACTCAAGTCATATTTTCTACTAAATTTAAAAATTGTTAATTTATATATTTTGGAATTATTTAATTAATTTAAAAATTAATTATTATTATTTTTTCGTTTAAATTAAATTATTTTTTTTTTACAAAAGGACTAATCTACTGAATTTAAAATTTTATTTTCTAATTTTTTAATTAATTAAAAGTTTAAAGAGATCTTATTATTTTACCGTTCAAATTTATTTATTTTATAATTTATTTATTTATTTATTTATAATTCAGTAAAAAATTAAAATCTAATAAAAATATTGAATTTAATTAATTATCGAATTAATTAATTGTAATAATTATTTAGTTTAAGCGAAAAAATAATAATTTAAATAAATTTTAATTAACAATTAATTAATTAAATTTAAATTAATTATTAATTAATTTAAGTTAATTTAAAGTATTTTTAATAAAAATAAATCTATTTTTAAACTATAACTTAATTCCAAAGAGCATTTGTAGATTCTAAAATCTTTAAAAAATATTAAAATAAAAATTTTGATTAAATAATAGTATACTAATGTTTCACTTAATTAAGTTAAAAATTAATTGTATGAATTTCTACGTCTTCAATTTATAAAATAATTTGAAGATTTTAATTAGTATTCTTGAACCCACTAAATTCAAAATAATTTTAGTTACTAATTTAATAAATAAATTAAATAATTAATTAAAGTCATTGCTTTATTTTATAAAGCACCTTAAATTCTTAAAACATAATATTAAATATTTGATTCAAGAAAATTAAATTAAAATTTTCACTAAATTAAATTAGTTTTCAGTTATCATTTATTTAAATTAATTGAATTAAATGAATGAATTAATTAAACTAACTAATTATTTTACAAATATTTCTAATTGTTTTATTTTATATAATACTTTGAAATTATTATTTAATTTAATTTAATTTATTTTTTAAATTGTATTTAATTTTTTAAATTATTTTAAGTTTTAAATTATTATAAAATTTTTAGAGTATGCAAGACTTTTACACTTTACTTAAATCAAAAAGTGAAAGTCTTGTGTTGCCTACATTTGGGGGCAATTTAAATAGAGAGCAAATTAAATACAAAAAAAAATAAAAATACTGAAACAAGAGATTTTCACTCTCTCCTAGTAAGGCTTTTTATATATCCCGAAACGTTCGAAAAAATAAAAATATATTTCCTTCAGCGTCGGCTAAATACTAAATAAACATCTTCGGAACCAAAAAAATCTCTACGAGCATCCACTGTGCTTGATGCGCGCATATGTTGTGCCATTACCATATCGCCACATCACAGCAATGCCGCTGTTATCCACTGAACGGCACAATGACACACAAACGAGTAACTGCACTCATATATTAAAGGCATACCTAACGACCGGCACACATACCTTAACTACCAAAATGCGACCGTGTGTGTGTGTGTGTGTGTATGCCAAAGCTCTTGCTGGCATTGTTAAATATAATTTCTTGTTTGTGGCACTTTCGTTGGCAACAGCAGAGCGGCATGTGAGTACATACTTTACCGTTGTTCTACGCTTGCTGGCGCTTGTTATTTCCTGCTGTTCCCACCGCGCCACTACCCCGACCGCAAAGAATGTAATCGAATGTCAGATGCTAAAAAGATGTGTGCGTGTGTGCATGTGTGGGTATTGTGCTTACTTTAACCGTTATTACTGGCACACGAGCACTTGTCCCTTGTCCCTCTTCACTGAGTTGGCCATTATATGAACTACTATCTTTCTCAGCGCATACTCGTGGCCCTAACCGTCCGCATATTATCCGCGCCAAAGTCTTAGCCATTCCGACAGATGCTAAAAATTCATTTCACTATTTCCCTTTAACATTTCGCTATTCAATGCAGTTACATGCTTACATACTCGTACGTTCATCCATTAATATATTTCTATGGGTATTGATATGCTTACTCATCGTTATATGCTGTCTTTGCTTATTTCTTTTGCAGGACTCAAATACCACAACCAGTATACTCAATTTAAAGGTAACATCGGAAAATGATAATGCCGAGCTGATGTGTCGTGCGTCGAATCCTTGGTTCTCCGGCAGCGCCATCGAGGACAAGCGCATCATTCGAGTGGCATGTAAGTAAACGAGTAAACTTATATTCAGTAGATATGTATATATGTGTAGCTGTTCATTTTAAATTCCGGAAACTTTACATAGATATGCGTACAATTAAAGTCATTAAAGTGAATTCGTATTTGCGTGCTCGGTGTGAGCGTTTAATGGCAAACCAAAAAAAAAAAAAAAAAAAAACAAATTTAATTGTATGTATCACTCTTGCAAAGTAGATAGTGGATTTTACAGGACTTTGGCTTCATTTGAAATGGGAGATATTCCAAGAAATGTAGGTTGACCCTTAAAACTAACATTAAATATCGAAGTAAAAAAGATAATATATACTTTTGGATACAGAGGCTATGCCTTTTCTGAAATAATCATAATCCTTTGTCACATCGACCAAATCAATTATATGTTAACATCGTCCCTTTCTCTCTCATATTTCACTTTCTTTTTCTACCTTTGCCCGAAAGAAGTTTTTTGGATAACTAATAGTTTCAACGGCGTTACAAGTTTTCGAGAGAAAGGTTCTGCGAAAGATTTACGGTGAATATCGCATTCGATGGAACGATGAGGTGTATGAGATATACGACGACATGGACATAGTTAAGCGAATTAAGAGACAGCGGCTGCGCTAACTAGGTCATGTCGAACGTATGAGCGAAAACAACTCTAGCTCTGAAAGTATTCGATGCAATAGCCGCCGGGGGAAGCAGCGGAAGAAGAGGACCTCCACTCCTTTTGAAAGATGAGGTGGAGAAGGACCTGGCGCCACGTTGCGAAAAGAAGAAACGATGTCACGCCAGTAAAGAAGAAGAATAGTTTGAAAGGATAACCATAATGTTTTTTTCTTTAAAATCGGCGTTGCTGTCAAAACTTAAAAGGTTCCAAAAATAAAAACGTACTGGCTTAAACAAGGTGACGATAAGCAGAGCAACTCAATTTTACCAAAATTTAGTTCCTGGTCTAAAAAGGAATTTAAAAACGATGTCACATACGCCAGCAAAGATAAGCTTTGACAAAGAGAATCGGAGGGCATCATCCACTTTGGCACAGTAAGTTTGAAAGGATAACTACAATGTTTTCTTGCTTGAACGCAAGAAGAATGACTTTCAATTGAATAAAATTGGGACAGCAACTTCCGCACCCATGCAAAAATATCATAAAAATAAAAACGTACTGATTATATCTACCGCTATGTTGGTGATAAAAAGGTGACGATAAATAGAGTTGATGGCAGAGCACCTGACAAAATACTCCAATTTTACCAAAATTTAGATCTACAATGCCTTAAAATTCCAGACTGGTCCAAATAGTATATTGGATATTTAACTTCTTCGTGGTGAAATTTCATATCTCGGAACCCGACCGACCGATTTCCACTAAATTTAATCATGACCAAAAATTTTTCAAATCCAACAAAAACTATTCCAGCTCCTAGGTACCCTATTCTCGGTCCCCAGTATCTATAGTTGACTTTTTACCGAAAATATTGGTCAATGAGAATCTTTTTCTGATACTAGTATGTCCTACTGTGGGTGAATCAGGTCAATACTCCCTTGAGCCGTTATATACCTAATGTAAAAATTTTTGAGCTTACGGCTGATTTTATACCGCATATATTGGCCAATGTGTGAGTTAACTCTATGAAAATGAGAAAACGTTTGTTGCTCATAACAGTGTATTTTTGTGCCTTAATTGGGAAAAAATGGGCGAAAACTTGACCTGGGGTGCAATAACTAATATCAAGATTTTCAATAAACTTATCCCTTTTTTATTGTTCCTTTTATGTTTGTTATTTTATTTTAATTTTTCAATGGGAATCCATCCAAACCTAATATGATTTATATGCCTTCAAAAACTAAAGACTCTAGTATATTGAATGTTTCTTACATTAGGTTGTAGTTACAAGAGTCACATTTATGGAATAAAAAATATGTTTCCACCAGAAAAACGAACTAGCGAAAGCAATCCGTTACTGAAGCAAATGATGCTTTAGGAAACCTAACAAAAAAAATTTTATTAGAAAACTTATTGGTTTTAAGCGATAAAGCATGAATAGAATGAGAAAAAGTTATCATAATGGAAAGCTATAGGTTCCTGAGCAACAATTTTCATTTCTCTTTTCAAAGAAGCGGCATTCCGTGATGTCTTAAAGCTGGAATTTTCCGTCACTCTCCTGCTTTATTTAATTTCGAGCTATTTTTTGTACCTTCAGTGACTTGTTATCAAAAACAAAGTCCTCTTTGTATTCACCAAAATGAGTATATAACACGCTTGTTAACCTCAAAATAGACACAACGCTTAGCTTAGTGCCTTTTTGTTGGACATTTGCCGCCTCAAACTATAAATTGCATATTGTCCGCTAGTAAAAATATATACTTCTATATATATGTGCGTATATTTATAATCGCATTTGGTCAAACCAATTTCATGCTTGAAAGTGAATTAGTGATCAGTGTAGAGCGCACCATATATCCAATTACGCCACGCTCCATTCCACGAGCGTATTAGCCTAATTTTATATCCACTCAACTCGAGTTCACTATGGTACTCGTTAAGCCAGTAAATTTCATATAACCTCAGTTCAAATGAATCTTCCTCAGCTTAGACAGATGCAGTGCTCGCTACTCTACTTTACAGTGTATGTGTGTGTTTGTGTGCTGTGGGAAAGCCGACTTGTATTGGAATATAAGTGAAACGCGCGGAAGCGTAGCTAATGGGCCGCACTTAATGCGCTGCGATGGGGCAGACAACATTGTACTCATGGCGACTGCCAACATTTTGGCATTTTTGTTTAGAAAAGTTTGCAATATAAATATATTTAGCTATAACGTGTATATATTTAGCAACTAAGTTGTGCTATTGTTTACATAAAATAGACATTGCGCACAGTAGGCGCCACACATAAGGCGCTGAGATGGGTGCAAGTAGTTGAGGAATGTAATAAATATGTGGCTATAAATATAATAGGTAACATAATAGGAGAGAGCATGGCATTTATTACCTCGGCAGGTGTGGGTGGAGCTGCTGTAAACTAAATTTTTTGAGTACCCGCGCAAGGCAGCAGGATTGTAGAGCGGGAAAAAATTGCGAAATATACTTTGAAGCACAATTTTATGACTAAAAATGAAATTTCAAATGCAGTTGTTACTATAAAAGACAGTCTTAAATAATTAAAAATTGAAAAACTTAGTAAAAAGCTTTAAAATATTGCTTCAGAAACAACTTACGCCAACTTTTTAAGATAGAAACACGCATATTTTGGTCAAGCAATAAATATTTGACGCACATTTGCATAAACACGTATACAAACAAACACACATACACGCACATATGTGCCGCTCATACAAAATCTCCCCCAGCCTTCATGCATTCTTCAAGTCCTGCGCTGCCAAGTGCGCGTCTTTGGCTTTGCCACAAATGATTTTTCAGCGCCAACTGCTGCTGTTGCTTTTGTTGTTGTGCATGGTCGTTATTGTTTGTCGGCTACGCATTGCTGCATTGTGGCTCGTTGTGGCGGCAACTTTTGACCCATTCAAATTTATTTCATTTGTTTACTTTTATGCTGCAATTTGTATCGCTCATTAAACTTGCCGCCAACTTCAGCTACATTTAATTTTTGCTGTTGCTTTTGCTGCTGCTGTTGTTATTACTTGTTGTAGTTGGTTTTTGTTTACATTTTTTATTAATGTTGCTCTTTATTAGACAGGCGAGCAAATATTTATTTTATACATTCTCGCTCAAATGCACCAGCAGCGCAAATCTTCAGCAGCGAGTCAAGTATATAATGTATACATATATATGTATACTACATATGTAAATATATAATATAGTATAGTAATATATAACATAGCACTTTTTCTGCCTTATTGTACTTACAGATCCGCCAACAGTGTCCGTGCATTTAGCGAACGAGGACCCGAGTCGCTTTGTTACTAAGGCTGAGGGTCAAAATGTGACGTTCAAGTGTCGTGCGGATGCGCGGCCTCCAGTGAGCTCGTATGCTTGGTTCAAAAATGTAAGTTCAACTATTATTAAATACTTTGGATGTGATTTTAATATGGTTTGTGTTTGTTAAGTACACAATTCTGGCATAAAAAGAACTTTATTCTATCTTATTTTGATATGCACGACTATATTTTGGTTACAAAAGTTACACTATTTTAATTTCGTTTCTACTTTCCACATACATATATAACTTTTCAGGTAATGAATTCGACAATTTTAGCGAACAAAGCGATGGAAAACTAAATAAAAAAGAAGAGCTCGTCTAGATGATAGGACAAGTTATTTTTTGAATTCAAAACCCTCAAGATTTTTACTTTTATGACCATAGCAAAAGAATGGAAAATTCAGTTAAAAAATTCCTATGGAAAGTTAATATCTAAGAGCGATCGACAGAAGCTTTTACCTTGTACCAACAGACCACTACAGCCTTGGCTATGTTTTAGAAAAGTAACAAACTTTCAGCGAGCAACGTTCTCTGAATTTCTATACTTTCCAATCCGTGAACATTTACTGACCTGTGCTCGGATTTAACAAACCCTCAGTAATAGAATTTTTATCAAGAATATCACTAATTATGATTGGTGTGTTGAAGCCATTGTCCATTTGACTATTTAGGCACCAAATACCAATCAAAACTAAAGAATGCGTTGTTGATGATGTGTATGATACCAATAAGTCCGTCAGTCAGTTTTTGAGATATTGATCAGGTCCTTTTCTTATCAATACTCTGCTCAGTTGTTAAAACCAGGAAATCGGGCAATTTCGGGATATAGCTGTCATACAAACTAATCGATCAAATCAGTTCCTAATATAGAAAACTTTTTATTGGACGAGATATCTTCAAAAAATTAATGTCCAAGGCAACGCTACAAACTGACAGTAGATCGGACCCCCACAACATTAGCTGTCTTAGAAACTGTTGGATCAAATTCAAGATAAAGCTCAGTATATAAGATCTGTTTTCTTTATTACTTTTTTCTAAAGCAGTGCGAAGCATCGAACTTTAGAAAACGGAACTTTAATTCGTTAAAACTAATCTACTCCCAACTCAAAACCCTTTATGAGAGATGAGTAAACATTACCTTGTGATAGTGACTGTCTTCTCTATTGTGCAGCCTGACGGACGCTTAATCCGTTGAAAAAGTCCCAATTTAGTTATTATGAAAGCTTTCCATTTCTCTGTGAACTGGCACAACAGCGGATTCAAATTTTCGAACGTAAAGCTACCAGCGAGTAGCATCTGTTCACTCTCTACACCTCGGACAGTTCGGACTAATGTCATTGTGGAATCAGTAAAGTTAACTTCTAAAGCATCTATGTATATCCACTTAGAATTTGGGTCAAATAGAAATAGATTGATTGTCAGGTATGAATATGTGAGTCCAGCGTCCTTTGGATGAGGATTGTTATCGCTATTGCCAAACGTTGTAGTATCGAAGTATCGAAGTCGATATTGGATTTCTTTTTTATATATATAGCCTTATTGTCCCTCTGAGAATTAGTTGGCTTCCTGGATTGCCAACTTCAAGCGGTTTCGTATTATGTTTTCGTACACTTTACCAATTGCGTTGAGCACACACAGAGTTCGTAACGATGAACGTTTTTTTGGTGGTTTCTTCATTTTTGAGAGAAAAACCAAACACTGCACTTTGAACGCTTCGCGGAACAACTTTCATTTTATACAAGCTTTGTATATTTTAACGAACAAGTAAAGTTTTGAGGTTAAAAGATTGTGATTGAGAATTTTTTTAGTATCTTTTTTATAACTTCACTACTCAAAAGTGGATTTGCAATTTCTAACAGAGAACTTAAAGAAATATGTCCATCAAATTATGGAGAATAATTTCAGGATGAGCCATATGAAGAAGTACGCTTGTAGAAGTACACGCAAGAGAGGAAAGCTCTCTGAGCACCATTCACTCGGGAGTGGCCAAAAACGATTATTTTACATATGGCTCAAGCAGCTCACGACTAGAACCCGCCACTTAAAAAACACCCACAATGAAAAGAAGAAAATAGCATCGGGTCCCGATCGGTATAAGGATGTCCCCGGTCGATGTCCTCGTTGGAGTAAAGGCTGATATCATCCCTGTAAAAGAAGTGGGATGGATGGACAAGGACTGAGACAAGTAGTCCATGTGACATTTACTACAGTAGCCATAAAAAGGAACGCAAATTCGGCATTAGTTTCGCGGTGGGAGGGAGATTCCGTCGCCGAGCTCTAGCATTCACCCCGGTGGATGAACGTCTAGCCACAATCCACATCAAAGCGAAGTTCTTCAAAATAACGCTTATTTGAGCCCACGCCCTGACGGAAAAGAAGTTACATGGTCCAAGAATCACATCTTATCACAGACTTAAACATGTAATCCATTTGTAAATACTGGAATATCCCCAAAGAAAAATTGTTGCTTCAAACAAAGAATACACCACTTAAAAACATACACTTTTATTGCACGATCTCGTCTTTAAAGACAAATTTAATATCGTTCCTTCAGCGAATACCAACGGAACTGATTGAAAGCACCACAAGATACAATTGTCGTCTGTCATTTTGCCGCGTTCATTATTACTTAGGTGGTTAAAAGGCACAACAAAAGCGAAAATAAATCTTCAACGAATTCGCAAAACGCAGCTGAGCTCATTTCTAACGGTGAATGGATCTACTTGCGCGCTTGTCGCACAAACTGCGGCACTCGCCGCCATTAAGGCAGCTATTTAATTATTACGACGCTCTCTGTTACAAGCTGCCCTTACTTCAATCAGGCTCCCCTCGCTAACCTCATCGCCCCTATTTAGCTGCCGCTCTGCTTTGAGCACCCTTGTTTGCGAGCGCGTAGAGATTACATTTACCATTTTATCCGTTTACACGGATTTACTTTTTTGTGTCGGCTCCTTTGGAGCATTTATCTATTTATTCATACTTTATATTGGGGTCAAAGCTGTGGCGCGTCCGGCTAGCTCAGCTTGATGGACCCGCACCAGCACCAGCACAATTTGATTATTTATTCTTCCTTACAGTATTACTCATTGCCCGAAGTGCCGTTCATCTGTACATACATTTGCAACAGCCTAGCAGCGCATCTTACCAACTGTTACCAGTTATTTGAGGCATTCATTATGTGTGCCACACGCCGCACTGCCACTCGGCCACTCGGCGCAGGACACGCCCGTATTTAAACTCACTGGAATTTATTCGTTGCTGGCGATCACTAATGTGTTGTTGCCACTGTACAGCGTGTTGTTGCCATAGCACCGATTGTTGTTGCAGCTCAACGTTTGCGCTGAAGTTGACGGCACTTTTGTGGTCTAATTTAATTTGGCAAATTGCTCGGTGAACCGCAAAGTGCTGAAGTACCACTAGCAGCACCACCAGCGCAACACTGATCCGCTACTCGTGTGTTGCCACTGCGGCGCATGAAGCACACACACACGCCACCCAACAACAAGTGGCTGCAAACAGCAAGAAGTGACAATATTCAATTTATGCGCTCGCATAAAGAGATTTACCAATTTTCCGCTGTAAATGAAAGTGTCGAAAGTGCTGGCGCGTGTGAAACGTTCGATTCGTCAAGTTTAAAATGCGCGCACGCACACACACACACACTTGTGCCCATATGTCTGGTAATCTCTAGCTATATTTGTATGGGTGCGTGAGTAAATAATTGACTGACTTCGCATGCAAATGACGAATTGTGTGCGAATTTGCGCATTTAAATTCCGACATTATTAACTTTTGCCGGAAATCGCTGAAAAAGGCGCGCGAGAGGAGGGCGTGTGGATGAAAGGGTGTGGCAGAAAGTATGCAGCTGCGGCAGCAAGAGTTAAGTCGCTGCGTTGGCGGTTGTTGATCTCATTTATGGCCGTTATTGCATTGTTCTGTTCCACGCATTTTAATTGTACTC
The DNA here is from genome assembly GCF_024586455.1 of Bactrocera neohumeralis. Classification (NCBI taxonomy): domain Eukaryota; kingdom Metazoa; phylum Arthropoda; class Insecta; order Diptera; family Tephritidae; genus Bactrocera; species Bactrocera neohumeralis. The sequence continues at coordinate 75,988,451 of NC_065919.1, read as the reverse complement.
GCAGTTAAAGCTACATGCGCACATGTGTGTAGTAGGGTGGTCCCTAAATGTCCAAAAATATTTTTAAACTAGATTTTATAAATCTCAATGTCGGCTCTACGAGAAGCAAATATATTAAAAATATAATTTTAGTACATTTTGAGGCATTTCGAAAAGGTCAGTCAAATTATTATTGTCTTAGAAGGACCCAGTCGATAAAGTCAATACAAACTGCGACTAGAAAATGTGTTTGGAACATAAATTCATTCAACATGTTTTGACATCCTGAACAAAGTTGTTATAAAGCTTGCAGCACACGGTAGAAAACGTCGAATATCCTATAAAATGTATATATAAACCTTCAGCGCGAGAAACTGAGCCGATTATGTCGGGGTCGTATGTAAGTCTATAAGCGAAATAGTCTCTAGTTTTCAAGATATCCATCTGAAATTTTGCACATGTCCTTTTCTATTCAAGAAGCTGCTTATTTGTCAGAACTGCCGATATCGGATAACTATACCACATAGCTGCCACACAAACTGAACAATCGGAATCAAGTGCTAGTAAGGAAAACTTTTTCATTTGACGCGATATCTTCACGAAATTTGGCGTAAGTTATTATCTAAAGCAAGTATGTAATCTACGATAAAATTATCCAAATCGAATTACTATAGCATAAAGCTGTCATAAAATCAGATCGATCACAATCAAGTGTTTGTATGGAAAACTTTTTTATATAAAGAGATATCTTCTCGAAAATTGGCATGGACTTTTTGTCCAAGGTAAGGGTGCAATCTTCAAAGAAATTACTCAGATCGGACCACTATAGCATACAGCTGTCATACAAGCTGAACGAACAAAATCAAGTTCCTGTGAGAAGTATTTCGGTATTTTTTCTGTTTCTTCTTAAACTTGTGAAGTTAAAAAAAAATCAAATTAAAAAAAAAAATATTTTTTTTTAACCACCCTAACGCAAACTCACGTATGCAGAAGTGAAGTAATTTAAATATGCATGCGACTGTAAGGATTTATTTCACCACAGCAAACTCTGAAAGCACACACCCCGCCTGTCCACAACCCGCATCTTGCTTGCCACTTGCCGCTTGCTGTTTATGCAGGCTGCATCAGCGCTCGCTGACAGACGTATGACTTCACTCACTGTGCATGTATATGACTCTTTGACATGTATATGATTCCCTTCTTATTTCTATGTGAATTTAATAAAAAAAAATGTTTTCTGCGGTTGCCAATTTTCATTGCTCCACTTTTTTGCATTTATTTTATGTTTTTAAATAAATTCTAGTTCGCTTTTGCTGTAAATATTTCTTTTTTTGCTCTGCGCATAGCTGCTGCCCTTAAGTAAAGTTTTCCCTAACAAACTTTGTTGCTTGTTTATTCATGTTCATGTAGTTAAATGAGTGTGGAAAGTGAAGCGAAAGTTTCTACGTTGTTAGAATGGGATCTGAAAATACTTTTCATAAGCACAAAGAGGGAAGAATGGTAATCAAAACATATCTTTTTACATACACACGCTTAACAAGTGTAATTACATATGATATATACATAAATATCAGAGTTGCAACGAGACAACAAACAAGACATGAAAATAGTAGTAAAAGTACCTGTACTAGTGATGGACTATTCTGAAAAAGATATAATTTGAACCAATTATAATACAGTTCTTTTTAATAGAGGTTTTTATTTAATTTTATATATATATATAGTCATATTCTTATTATATATTGTCATATTCTTACGATGATGATTAAGGGTAATTTGGTGTAGTATATAAACATCTTTCCTGGAGAGCTTTCTCTACAAAAGTATGAAAAAGCTTTAAGTTTTGTCAATTGCTAATTTTAACTCACAGTAGCAATTTTGTCAAAAGAATTTTGAATTTACCTGAACAATATGGCGCAATTTACCACATTTACCTGAAATATGGACTTTGAACCTAGTATAGAGATTTAGAGGCTGCTAAGATCCGCAGTAAAATAATAAGAAAGCTTGACAGCCATACCAATATGTAACTGAATTATTTATGCTAACGCCGGTCGGTTTAGGGTATATTGTTGGAACATTTTTTCCTTTAAACGTTCGTGTTTTGATTTGGTTATCTGTATGGCCTTGCTTAAAACTATTTTACAACCGGTCCATCCTAGTGAACTCGGAGTTTGGCAGTCGAACTAAAACATGAAATACTATAGCGCCATCTGTCGTCATTTTATAATTCCGGCAAACAACTAGCCTGTCGTCATTTTACAATTCTTGTCCCCTGCCGTAAATGCAAACAAAGTAAAATTTCCTTTTAAGACTATATTGTTTTATAAACAATTTATAATATCGTCCTATAAAATACATATATTTACAATTTTTCTTAAACACTAACATTATTTTATATGATATAAACTAAAACTAATGCCCCTCCTCAATAATCCCGTGACCCATCAGCATTAACACAGCTGCATCCTCTATTTCGTACGGCTGGAACAACATATCTGATGCCTGAGGTGCAAGCAATGGTGTCGATGCCCGCTGAACTTCCTCAAACCTAATTTTCCAGTCACAGTAATCTGTTGTATCAGCGGTAGAAGTAACTGTGTCGTCCAATGATTCTTCGTAGCTTTCCTCTGTCTCAACAATTCTGTTGCCCATCAGCATAAACAATGCGGCACTCTCCTCTTCGAACGGTACAACTAATATCTCCGGTGCTTGCGACCCCACCAATGGTGTTGACGAACGCTGAACTTCGTGAATTTTCATTTTCCATTCGTTGTAATCAATTTCGTTAATCGAGTTATACATGTTGGTTGAAATGTCTGCTCCTATCAGTTCCTCAAAATCCTGTGCTGCGCAGAAACGCTTGTAGAGTCCCCGTTGGTTGAGCTCTGTAACCTTCTCAAATCTGCCGGTGGTAATCAATGCGATGTATTCGGCTACTTGAGTCAATGTAATTCCGTAAGAGGCCATATTTTTAAAAATATTTGAATTTTTTACTTTTAATTTTGCGTAAGCAATTTAGAACTTTTCTCAGCGACTGTTCGTGAGTTTATGACTTTAAATCACCTGTGGTGGACCTTTTATAGCTGACGAGTTTTCGCTAGCTTAGTGGAAGCAGGTAGGGAAAAGCGCAGGTAGACAAGTGAGGTAAGTAATCAGGTAGCTAAATGTTGCAACTTTCCTTTTGTTTGCCACAAACCAGGTACTTGTTATAAAAATTTTATTCAAAATATACCTGACTGTTGATGTTGTGATTGAGATATTACAAAAGGCAATGGGACAACCGCTAGTTAATCTATGATACTATAACAAAATATAACGCTACCTTATTGTTCTTTGACTATTGTTGGTTATACATTACATGTAGTTAATGTCCGACACCCACTTTCTTATTGTTTCCAATAATGTGGACGGTAATGTCCATAGGATCCTACAAGGTATGTATTTCTCTACAAGTGAAAGATGATGTGTTGAGGACTTTTCAGATAACTTCATTCTTTATCTTCTTTACTGGTATAGACACCGCTTACGCGACTATAGCTGAGTTAACAACAGCGCGCCAGTCGTTTACTTCTTTCGCTTCGTGGCACCAATTGGATATTCCAAGCGAAGCCAGGTCCTTCTGCACATGGTCCTTCCAACGGAGTGGAGGTCTTCCTCTTCCTCTGCTTCCCCCGGCGGGTACCGCGTCGAATACTTTCAGAGCTGGAGTGTTTTCATCCATCCGGACAACATGACCTAGCCAGCGTAGCCGCTGTCTTTTAATTCGCTGAACTATGTCAATGTCGTCGTATATCTCATACAGCTCATCGTTCCATCGAATGCAATATTCGTCGTGGCCAATGCGCAAAGGACCATAAATCTTTCGCAGAACCTTTCTCTCGGAAACTCGTAGCGTCGACTCATCGGTTGTTGTCATCGCCCAAGCCTCTGCACCATATAGCAGGACGGAAATTATGAGCGACTTATAGAGTTTAGCTTTTGTTCGTCGAGAGAGGACTCTACTTTTCAATTGCCTACTCAGTCCGAAGTAGCACCTGTTGGCAAGAGTTATCCTGCGTTTGATTTCCAAGCTGACATTGTTGGTGGTGTTTATGCTGATTCCCAAATATATGAAACTATCTACAAGTTCAAAGTTATGACTGTCAACAGTGACGTGAGAGCCAAGTCGCGAGTGCGACGACTGTTTGTTTGATGACAGGAGATATTTCGTCTTGCCCTCGTTCATTGCCAGACCCATTTGCTTTGCTTCCTTGTCCAGTCTGGAGAAAGCAGAACTAACGGCGCGGGTTTTGAGGCCGATGATATCAATATGACGTGCGTTTTTTTGCTGCACAGAGGCGTTTGCGAATCTTGGCTGCAACATGATAGTGGTCCGAGTCTTCCGTCTATCACAACATGATCGATCTGGTTGGTGGTATTTCGGTCCGGAGACAACCAGGTGGCTTGATGAATTTTCTTATACTGGAATCTAATACTACAGATAACCCGTAGTACCAAAGATACCTTTTTTGCCCACCATGGCGTTAAAGTCGCCAAGCATGATTTTGATATCGTGACGGAGCCAGCTCTCATATGTGCACTCCAAGCGCTCATAGAAGGCATCTTTAATCACATCCGCCTTTTTTCTGCCGGAGCGTGGGCGTAAATCAGCGATATGTTGAAGAACTTCACCGGGTAACCGGGGTGAATGACAGTACTCGGCGACTGAGTATCTCTCCGACTACGAATCCCACACCAAATTTTCGCTCCTTTATTTGGTCACTGTAGTAAATGCCATAAGGACCTACTCGTCTCTGTCCTTGTCCCGGACATTAACCAGCTGGGTAGCGGCACCTTCCCAATTAAAGCCCGGATATTCGAGTTACATGCCCTTAAATCGTCATTCTAAATTCGTTTGCCCTGGTCGTCATCAAAATAGGGGTGTCTCATCCGAGGTTGTTTACGCTTTTTCATTGATACTGTTTTTTATGTGGTGGGTCCCGAACCCAACGCACAACCCTGTGCAGGGGATGTTTCCCCTTCTCACTTTAGCTCGCCTTCAAACGGATGTTCTTAGGCTACCCAGAGGATAGTTGGTCAAAGACCGGAAGTCGTGAGCTGCTTGAGCCATGTGTAAAAAATCGTTTCTGGCCACTCACAGGTGAATGGCGATCAGAGAACTTTCCTCACTTGCGTGAACTTCTACACATGACTCCATCCTCCAGGTAACTGTGTTACTCCTGAGATATCTTATATTAAGGCTTTATTATCCTTGATTTTAAAAGACTGATGAAGTACTGATATCAGATTACCGGATTATTGACTGAAGTGAAACTTTGATACAACTCCGAGGAACTATCCCAACTAAATTTTCTTCTATAATGGAGACATTTAGTTTGATGCAGTATGGGCATTCTTCATTTGTTCTATGAATATTTTGGTGTTTAAATTTCAATCAAATTTTTAGTAAATTTCTTCAGCTGTAAGTCTACTCAAACCTTCTCATTCTGATATTGATATCGTTTTATTTTACTTATTCAATAAGTTTCCTGTATCAAAAAGTGTATACGGGTGGCAACCCTTTCAAAAATATCAACTTATGATGTTCCAAACCTATTATTTTTGTATAAATATATGTCAAAATAATTCTTTTACTTTATCAAACCCATTGAATAAACATTTTCAATAAGTGGCAAATCTCTCAAAAGAATTATCTTCAGTTTTAAATCCTTTTAGTTCAGTGTTTTGCGGTACTATTTCTTTATCTTATGAGGATTATTAATATTTTCACTTTATATATACATATATAGTATACAACGCTCAAAAATCGGGTCTAATAGTGCTCTTCAAAGTACTGAACGGACAGAAATGAGTAGTTACCTTTTTCTTTAAAACCCCATTTTGATTTCCAATTCAGTATTGCTTAAGTCTAACTGTAGGTTTAGTGAGTATTTTTACTTCAGAAATCATTCTTAGTCCTGCCAAGGTCGTCCCTTCTACTTCGGCATTATTTTGCTTTGTGTTTAAATTTTACTCGCGATAATATTTGCGTTTTTTAATTTCATGTAACTTTGATATTTTTGTTGTTGTTATTTTTTTTTTTTAAAATGATATAATAATACTCATGCTTTGTGCTGCTGACGCACACACACATATACACACATGTAATTACAGCTCAGGAAAATTATGATTTCTGCTGGTGCAGCATTTGCCGCACACACCTACTGTGTTATTCTCATGTGTGTGTGTTCGCGTGTAATTGGTTTTCTCCCGTTTGCATAAATAAGAGCTAAAAATAAAGGAAAGCCGGATAAACCGGAAAAAAGAATAGCACAAAACATCAGCAATAAAGAAACAAACAAATTCGTTTAATCCTTTTGTTTTCTTAGCTGCCGCAATTTTTCCGTCGCCTCCCCCACGCAAGCGGCAAAATAAAACAAATAACGGTATATGGAAGGCAAATGAAAAAAAAAGAAAACGGAGAAAATAAATAAATAAAATTAAATTATGAAAGAGGAAAAGGAAGAGGAAGAGGAGTGATGTCAGCAGCACGCCTATAAAGTAAAACACACACACTACTCCTCATAGCATACGTGTATGTGTGTGGGAGTATCACATATGTATGTATGTGTCTGTGTTTGTGCGGATGCGGATGTGACGCGCGTTTGTATTTGGTTTGCTTAATGAAAAACATTAAAAGCGGATGTGAGCGCGGACTTCCGCCGTTTTCCTTGCCGCACACACACACACATACTCGCAAATGTGCAAACACAGAAAAAATCACGCACACATGCAATCATATGTGAACTTGTCCCTCATGACACACAACAAGCGGGCAGTTTAACCCTTACGTCCTTGTGTCTGCATATGCGAGTGTGTGTGTGTCTCTTGGCCTCGTTTTCAAATTTACTATTGCAGTTCTTGTGTTTTCCTGCTTTTCTTCACATTCGCAAGCGTTTTCATACAAATTTCGTTTCATCATTTGCTGCATTGTTTATGGCGTTGTTAGCTTCATTCACTGCCATTCACACATATTTGCTTTTGTTGGTGTATTCGCCTTGACTGCCACTTTGTTTTGCTCTTTCGACCAAATGCAATTTAATTCTTTTGTAGTTTCGGATTAAAATGCTGCGCTCAGCATGTAATACATCATAAATCACTTAGAAATTCATACACCCACAAACACACACACACACATAAAAATAAGCGTACATGTGTTTGTGAAATGTAATATATGGGTGTTGCTGTGTGTGGTGAACTTTATTTAATGTAATCCTTATAAAGTGCAAGGCTTCAAAATAACCTTTTGTCATTTCTCTCTCCCTGTCACATCGTCTCTCTATTTCTTCATCTCTCTGTATACCACTTGTTATGGTGCAAACTGCCAATACATAAAATTATGAAACAATTTCTTTCCTTTTACATTTATTATTAAGGTGATGACATGTGATTTTGATTTACTTAACAGATTTCAGTTCTTTTTTTCCATGAGAGCATTTACAATTTACGACCTGATAAGTTCTCTGAATTCTTATTACTAAAATATCAGTGCAACCACAATTTTAATTTTGTGCGATTATCTTTGGTTACGTAAAATTTTATACTTTTTTCTTAAAATTGGAATTGGCAAGTCCACTTCAAAAGTAAGTTCTTTCTTAATCTACTTCTGTCTTTGATTAGTTTTTGAAGGCAAATACCTTTTAAGAGTAGTGTGCTTATGTTCGGAGTATTAATGATACTTTTGCTGGCTTACACATCCATTTCTAAAACACAACACACAGTTAGGATATTTCTTCGGAAATTTATCACAGTTCCACTTCAGTCATTACTACGGTAATTTGGTAATATCACTTCATCAGTCTTTTAAGTTAACAGATGATGAGGTCTATAAGCAAAATGGGTCAGGAAGAATGCAAATATCTGAAAAACTCAGCCACACATGTTATTCATTTATTAAGAGACACATACCTTTTTTGATCCTAAGGGCATTACCGACCATGTTATAGGAAACAATAAGAAAGTGGGTATCCATTAAGTTTTTCGTCGCGCAATAACTGCATGTCATAAATAACCAACAATAGTCGAAGAACAATAGAAATGGTGGCATTATATTTTGTTATAAGAGAATACCTTAAGTAGCCGATGACCCAATGACTTTTATAATATCTTAACCACGACATCAACTGTCAGGTATATTTTGAATACAATTATTATAACTGGTACCTGAACCATGGTAAACAAAAGAAAGGTTGCAACGCCTAACTACCTGATCACTTGCTTTACTTCTCTACCTGCGCTTCCCTACCTGCGCTTTTCCCTCTAGCTAGCCTTTCCACTAAGCCAGCGAAAACTCCTCAGCTATAAAAGGTCCACCACAGGTGATTTAAAGTCATAAACTCACGAACAGTCGCTGAGAAAAGTTCTAAATTGCTTCCGTAAAATTACATTTAAAAATTTTTTACTAAAACTATGGCCACTCACGGAATTACATTGACTCAAGTAGCCGAATACATCGCATTGATTACCACCGGCAGATTTGAGAAGGTTACAGGGCTTAACCAACGGGGACTCTACAAGCGTTTCTGCGCAGCACAAGACTTTGAGGAACTGATAGGAGCAGATATTTCAACCAACATGTATAACTCGATTAACGAAATTGATTACAACGAATGGAAAATGAAAATTCACGAAGTTCAGCGTTCGTCAACACCCTTGATGGGGTCGCAAGCACCGGAGATATTAGTTGTACCGTTCGAAGAGGAGAGTGCCGCATTGTTTATGCTGATGGGTAACAGAATTGTTGAGACAGAGGAAAGCTACGAAGAATCATTGGACGACACACTTACTTCTACCGCTGATACGACAGATTACTGCGACTGGAAAATGGGATTTGAGGAAGTTCAACGGTCATCGACACCATTGATTGGATCTCAGGGATCAGATATGTTGTTCCAGCCGTACGAAATGGAGAATGCAGCTATGATTATGCTGATGGGTCACAGAATAATCGAAGAAAAATATTAGTTTTAGTTTATAATATATAAAATAATGTTAGTGTTTAAGAAAAATTGTAAATATATGTGTTTTATTGGACGATATTATAAATTGTTTATAAAACAATATAGTCTTAAAAGAAAAATCGACTTTGTTTGCATTTATGCCAGATCTTTATAATAATTATAGAATGGCGACAGATGGCGCCATTATAATAATCACAAGCGGCGTCCTTGCCAAGACTAAGAATGATATCTGAAGTAAAAATATACACTAAGCGTACAGTTAGATTTAAATTATATTCAATCAGAAATCTAAATGGATTTACTAAGGTGTAGTCGCTTACGAAAACACGGGGCTGCCTAAAGAAATCCACTGACTATATGCGTTGCTTACGGATGACGAAGTGAAAAAAAACATTTTTCATTTTTGGTTTTATAGCAGATTAATTCTTTAGTTTAGACTTGAGTGCTGTCTTTTTAGGCTTTATATCCACTTTTAAGTCAAAAAAGCTTGTTTTTTATGAATAAACATTTGATTTAAAAAGAAATGAAAATAGTTTGCATCACAGAATTCAACGTTTTCTATTTATACGGAATTCATTTTGAAAAATTTTGGACTCTCTTGATCCCGTTGTCGATCTACTGGAGTACCTCGGAAAACAGTTTCTTGCGTTGAGAAGATTTTTCTGCTTAACATACCTAAAATACGAAAACCAGAAACACTTATCATTCATATATGTAGATGAGTTCAGCTAATAAGAGAAGGTTTTATTTTTACAAAATATTTTTTTTTTGTGAAAAATTCCATTTCAGTTTGGCTTGAGAAATCGAAAATATTGTCACAAATCTTATTCTTTCTATCAAGATCTATCAAATATGTGTAACTAAGAAGAATCGTGTGAAGATCTCAAGTCGATCAGTCCAGGCGTTTTGCAGAAATTTTCCTCACCGACCCAGAAAGTTCTTTTCGGGAAATTATGTGAGTGTCAGTCTCGACCGAATCACCCGCAAACAATGCCAATTTCCACAATCAGACTCAGAAGTTCATGGCCACTAAGACTGCATAATCCTCACAACAACACAAAGCAATTTGATTTTGTGATTTATTTTTGAAATTTATTTATTAAGTTTCAATGCGACAAAATTATGACACACATCGCAAAGATTGCCGCCAGGCAAACAATGGACTTGGCCACATTTGCAACGCGACAGTGAGCCGCAACATTGACTAACGGTCAATAAGAAGGAATCAAAAACGCAGGCATATTGAAATTATGGCCAAAGCTAATTTGTGAAACTGTCAGCTGTGCCATCGACATGCCAGAGGCTCTTCTACTTTTTAATATCTTTAAATGTTTCGAGACATTTTCACAATTTTCCCATTTTTTTCGAACTTTCTTCCTACTTGTATTTGACGCTGGAAAACTTTTTCAACAATTCATTTCTTGCGCAATTTCTGCTTATTGTTTTTGTTGTTCGAAGGGGTTTGTCGCCTAAAAAGTGAAAATTGCAGCAATCGATTTTGGATTATTTTTTGCCAACCGCTTGTTTGTGCGCAACTTTGAGTATAGCACACATATACATACATACCTATACGCGTATATATGAAGCTTATAAAAGCTTGAGCGCACGCCTGTGGCTCGAAGCGGCGCTACTTTTGGGATGCAGACAAATTAAATTGTGCTGTCGGCATCAGCTGTGACCCATTTATTAGCTTTTATTGCTAGAGAGTGGCTTATAAATTTGTTGATGCCGCCATGGAAGGGTTAAAGCGCTGTTTGTTAAATCATACGTTGAAGTGTTTATAGAAAAATATTGGCACTGAAAAATAAGGAAAGCAACTCAAATTAAAGTTGCAAAAATTGTTTTTAAACTAAAAAAATTTATGTTGCAGACTTCTTTTAGTATTGTTTGCATTATATTTGCCTCGCAACAAAACTTCAGAGTTCACTAGTCTGAAATGTGGGGCCAAAGTTTTTAAATGCCAATTTTCGTCAATAATCGTCCGTCACTGCGTTATTCGTCTATTTACGATAAAAAATAGAATAAAGCACTTCCTTTTAATGGAATAAAGTTGGTGAAAAAGCACCAAAAGCAAACACTTGCATCAGCACACACATGCACACTTACTTATTTGCTCAAGAATAAATGCAAAACTTTGCAGAAGAACATAAGTTTATACTTAAAAATTTTGTTTGCTATTTTTTCGCAATATCTTCGCTTTTTTATTTGTTCTACTTTGCACATCTCGTTGCATCGGTGACAGTCTCATTGATTTCAATTGAAGTTTTGCACAGTTATGCAAGCGCAAGCGAAATGCGGTGAAAAAAATTTAAATTATTGAAATTTTTAATATATTTGCTCAATTTAGCAACATGCAGATTAAGTTATTTATTGAAGATTACGCTTTTTAAAGATCACATCCAAAAAGCTTATATCAATTCGAATTAAATGGGACTTTTCGAAGCTCAACTCCAAAAAGTTTGGAAAAGCTGATATCAATTCGGCTTAAATTGAACTTTTCAAAGATCGTTTCTAAAAAGCTCATTAAAGCTCATATCAATTCGATTTGAGTCGAGCTTTTTAAAGACCATTTCCAAAAAGCTCATATAAATTCGATTTAAGTCGAGCTTTTTGAAGATGATCTCCATCAAGCTATTAAAAACTGATATCAACGCAATTTAAATTGAACTTTTTGAAGATAATTTCGAAAAAGCTCATGAAACCTCATATCAATTCGATTTGAATCGAAATTTTTAAAGAAAACTTTAAAAAGGTCATGTCAGTTCGATTCAAGTGAAGTTCGTAAAAATCATCTCTAAAAAGCTCATATCAATTCAAATCAAATTGAGCTTTTTAAATATTTTTTTTTAAAAAGATCATAAAATCTCTATTAAATTCGATTTAATTCGAATTTTTTTTTAAATCAACCCCAAAAAACCTCACAAAAGCTCACTTGATATGCTTCAATTTGAAATTTGTTTAGTTCTAGTTTTTTCTTTTACGCTTTAAACTAAGTCTGTGTCGAGTTATGGGAGAAATAATAGAAAATATGAGAATGAATTTTATAAGAACTTCCATTCTCGAAAGTTGATAGCAAGGCTAATACAGACCGGCGTTTGAAAGCCTTTCAATTGATTAAAGAAATAATTTACTGAATTCCCTCAATTTAAGTCCAATAAAAGTCGCTCAACTGGGAAGTAGTACCAAGGCAGGGATTGAAATCTAACGGGAAGTGATTCAGCAATAGTCAATTCCGCAGTTGTTGCAAAAATTCGTAATATTCGAAACTCAAACTCAAAAACCTTTTTGTTTGATATTTCGACTCTGATCAGGTGAAGACAGTTATTGTAAACTCAAGCCTGAAACTTCTACTATAACTCTGCTGAACTTTTAAGATATAAACTTAGAGCTTTCAGTAGAGGAACAACCTCGTACTTATTTAGCTACAAACGAAAAATGGTATTAATAAGAGCTTTCCCGTGTCTCTCTCTCCCACTTTGTGTTTTGTGGGCTTACTTTTTTTTGATATTGCTCTCTCATATAAGGAAAAAAGTATCATAAGACCTTTTTTCTCCATTTCATTGCACTCGCCACTACTTAATCTGTCGATTACTTTTCCAAATCACTTAAATTTTCCAGAGACTTCAGTTTCTTTCATTTTCAAAAATTCTGTCGAACAATGCAAACAGTCTGCGCCATAGTAGGCCAACATGCTAGCCCAATTGACTTTGGCCATAACTTCGGCAACTTGATTCCGTTGCGAATGCGCTTCAGTGCGCACGAAATTAAATTCTTGACGCGTCTGGATTTCTTTCATTTGCTTTCAAGTCATTTACATTTAAATTGAAAGAAAAATAGGAAGAGCAAACGAAAAGCAGCAGCGAAAGTGGAAAGCAAGCAGCAGCACAAACATCAAGTCTTGCCAGCAATAACAGAAAAACAACAACAACAAAACTTATTTGAGTATTATAAAAACAGCCACGCACAACAACAAGAAATACTGGTATTGGTTGCTGCAAAAACAAATACAATCAAACGCGTAGCACGCGCAGTTATTGAAACTTACGCACAGACGCACGCATACACACACACATATTCACAGGAAACTGAAATGAAAGTCTGCGCTTCGAATGTCACTGCGAAATTCGATCGAAAATCAGCGACGATAGGCGAACTATTGGCGTGGAAGCAAAATATATATTTATGTATGTATATTTGGTGCGCACTGCGGCATCTCTACTTCGTGAAATATGCGCCTGGCTGCAACGAAGACAGCACTAAAGTAGCAACAAATGCAGCTCTGCGCACTAATTTTGTCACATAGATGCATATAATTGCAACCTCCACATAAATTTGTATGTATGTATCCAAAAGCGTTGACATAAAACTAATTGAATGCCATTCTTTTGCGTACGAGACATTTCTTGATTTATGAATGTCTCAAAAAAGCAATAATATTTACGAAATTAGAATTTTGTGCAACTCAAAATGGCAGTCGAAACATTGCGACGTGCTACAAAAGTGCAACCGATTAAGCGTAGATGTAATTTATATCTGAAATAATTCATATCTTTGGGTAATACAAAAAATCGTTGCATACATTAAGGCGCACAAGCCGTAAATATTATTTATTATGCGCCGTACATACGCAATTAGCACACAAATACATGCGTAAACACATGCATCAAACACAGATATAATTTAAACTTCACTTATGTGCATCTCACAATTAAATATTTACCACCCGGCACTCATTTATATGCGCTCCTAAGTGTATGCTACGCTTGCCACTCACCCATCACAGGCGCAAAAAATCTCAACTCACACACGCGCCGAAGTCACTTCGCCTGCCATAACAATGAATCATTTTATTTTATTGGCCACTCATGTACGTAATTGTTTCTCTAACGTTGATTATGAATTGCTGCTTCCACTAATATATAATATTTTATATGTATGTGCGTGTTCAGTTATATATAAAGCATAAATATATATTTTATGTGTGACTTTGCTTTACCCGTATAAAATTGTGAGTGCCCAACGAATTTCCTTTCATTTTTGTCAAGTCATATTTCTTTGTTTTGCTCTCATGCCAAGCACTTGCGTGCTCTCTCCAGCCTCTTGACTACGGCGCGTGAGAATTATGACTGGGCCGAAGTGCAGTGATCAGCATCATAATTGAAAAATTGGGCAAAATATTGCTTTGCGACGGGCAACGCAAATAACTACAAATACCTATACGTATAACATAGGTATATATTTTATACGTATATATGTATATGTCATATATGCGAGTAAAAGTTCTCCCTGTAGGAAATGAGTCACTATGCGCAACAATTGGAGAAACGAAAATAATTTTTTTTATTATTTACTGCAAAAGAATTTAAGGAGTAATCCCAGGCTCTATGTAAAAAATTAAAAAAAAATTGAAATATATCGATAAAAATTTTGTGATAGCATTCAAAATCGAAAATTATCGAATTTATTTTTTATTGTTTAATTACATTACTCTAATAATTAGTATCGAAATATCGTTTAAAAATATGCGATAGCATTAAAAATCGAAATTAATCGATTTTTTTTTAAATTTATTATATTTCTGTAACAATCCAAATATCGATTAAATAAATGTGTTTACAATTAAAATTTAAAAGAAGGTGTTATATTTTTATGTCCTATATTCAAGGTTAAAATCAAAATATCGATTTAATGTATCCGATAACATTTAAAATCGAAAATAATCGAATTTATTTTTTAAATGATTAATTAATTTTTCTAAGAATTCGTATCAAAATATCGATTTAAACATACGATAATTTTCGAAATCAAAAATAATCGATTTTATTTTAATAAATTAATTATTTTTACCCAACGAGTAAAATCCAAATATCGATTAAATATGTGCGATTGCATTTAAAATTGAAAACTATACGTTTTTTATTTAAGTTGACTTTTCTAATAATAGTACTTCTTAAGAAAACATTTATCGATGGTAAAATTTCGACATCTTGAAATTTTAGAAATTAGATATTATTAACGAAAACCATAATTAAGCTCTACACATAACTAAATTATAAAAAAACCTAATACAATATACACTATAAATATAAAAAAGAAGTATAAACATATGTTACATGTTTATCGACTTTAAAATAATTCAATAGTTTATTTTTAAACATAAAAAAATTTAAATGTCGAGAAAAGTTATCGGGAATATACTTAAATACTACGATCTCCCGCTGACATATCAAAATGTTTCAGTAATTTAAATCAGTCGATAAATATATTGATGAGATATATTGAAGTCTGAAAATAATCGATCGATATTAATTTAAATTCAATCGTAAGTTATCGCTCTAAATAATCGATTGAATCAAAAGATCGACCAAAATATGTAATAAAATTTAACTAAAGTAATCGAAAAATCGATAAAATCGAAATTTTAATGAAATATCTTGCAGTCCAAAAATAATCGATTAAAATCAATATACAAGTAAAAAAAATATATAGCGCTCTAAATTGATCGTAAGAACAAAATATCGCTCATAATCGAAATTTTGGGGAGACATATTGCAGTAAATAATCGATAAAAATATAATTTCTAAAATAATTTTTTAAATCCGAATATCGCTCAAAGTACTTAATACAAATCGATTGACACAAACGAAAAATCGATCTCAATAATGTACTATATATACATCTGAATTTTTTGAGAAAAAAATAGTTTTCAATATAGATAGGACTTATGAGATGGATTTTTTAGATTCCGAAAAATGTTTTCGATTGGGAATTCAGGTAATCGATTTTTTTTAAGTCGACCGATCGCAATACCTTTTGCACATATCAAACAACTGTTGTAGCCAATAAAAATAAATGATTTAAATAATTGAAAATTCTTGGAAGAGTGTTTAATCACGTGCAATAAATAATTAATGAAATTAAAAAAAAATACGAAAAAAACTGCCTCAAAAAAAGAGAAAGTCCAAAATCAAAAAGGCTTTCCAACTTCGTACAAGAAGCCTCGATCTTCGATTGAATCATTCACTACACACTTATACATTGGTATTCCAATACTCTACTGAAGGACCCATTTTCGTGCCACAAACCAATATACCACTCTACTCGCATGCATACGCCCTCACACACACACACATGTACACAGATATAAATTCCCTGGCATAAATTCTTAGCTTCAGCACTCGAAGCGAGGACTTTTGCCTCATTTTTTTCAACCATTTCACTTTTTTAAGCTCGCATAAAATGTGTTGTGAAGTGCAAAGTCGCTGGGATATCGGGTGTATAATAAATGGGAACCTTAAGGATACGCACATATAATGGTGGAAAATCCTATGTGATTATGGGTGAAACGTGATGATGAACGTGACATTGAAAAGTAATAAATTTCGGACGCTTGCAGTCATTGATTACTTTTATTGTTGCTGTTGTTGTTGTTGCTGATGCTGGTGCGTAAATTTCACAAGCGAATGCTGTTGTTATTATTGGCGTTGCTGTTGCTGCTGCTATTGATGTACACACATAGCGCTTGTTGTTGTTATGTTTGACTTATTGACTGTGCGTGTCTTTTACAGTCGGAGACTTTATTGCACAAACGTGTTTCCTACGACACATCTACATATGTATGTATGACTGTATGAGAAAATAGCCATGCATGTATGTATGTAACAAATGCTATGTGTGCGACCGAACAAAGGCCTGTGCATTTATTTGCCACGGGAAAAAGGTCATTTTTTGTATGCTCACTCACACACCTACACATGCATATGGGGAATTTATACGTATATATATATATATATATATATATATATAGGTGTGTGAATTTTGCAACATAAGAGTGCGGTTACTTATTTGCCATGAATAAGCAACTAGCAAGGCAGCCAGTTCCAATGAAAAGCAGCTGAGTTCCTAGTGAAGTTAAATGGATTTTTGTTTTATTTCGAGTCAATATTAAAATTAATGGAATTTCAAATGTCTGCACTGGTGGGTGGGCTGATTGAAACAAAGAGTTATTTGCGAATAAGTACTGAAAACATTTGCATATGCGTAGATGTATGTATAAATCATTTACTATTACTTATTTCTACACAAAATTCTACCAAAAACTGTAGAGGAAAGAAAAGTTGAAAAAATGCTCCGCTTGACTAGCGCTAAAGTTAGAGCTTAAGGGTTTATATATTTCTTTCAGAAACGATTTTTGATTACCATATTTTTTTTTTCATCCCTGAACACAAATGTCTCGCTCTGTTAATATATAGTAAATATAGCCCAAAGTTCTCAAACGGAAGCGATACAGCGTAAACTAAAAATTTTAAGGCAACTTAGTTTGCCGTATGAGCCCAAAAATTCACTACGTTTCGATAGATTCCTTTTAAATTTCGAATATTGCCACAAAAAAAATTTAAAACAAGTAAGGAAGGCCTAATTTCGGATACAGACGAACATTTTATACTTTTTCAACTTACGAGGATTAAAGCCTTCAGCTACATACGGCTCGTTTGTTAGACTTTATTCATTCTAAGCACAATGATGCACAGTTATTACAAAAACACGATCTCTCAACACAATTAAGATAACTTACAAATTGACCGATATTTGCGGTATAAAGTCACCTGAAAGTTCGAAAACCTTTATATCAAGTATAGGGACCCGAGGAAGTGTTGACCGCATTCTACCCATTTATAGCGCACAGACATACTACTACTAGGAAATAATTCTCTCTGAATTTCAATTATATTTCTCACACATTGACCGATATTTACGGAAAAATTCAACGAAGACACTGGGGTCCACATATTCGACACAAAGGGGTTAAAACAATTTTGATTAGATTTGGACAACTTTCGGTCATAAAGTGGCACACCTAATCTAGCGTCTTTGCTATTCGTGCAAATTTTTATCACGTTATATTAATTGCCTCTTGATTTGTGCACTGGAAGGGGGAAGAATCAAATGAAATTGAAATATGTGTTATATGGCAAGTGGGCGTGGGTACCCGATTTCACACTGGAACATAGGAATGTCAGAAAAATTGTATAAACCGAATCTGGTTGAAATCCCTCAAGCAAGTCCCGAGATATGTATGGTCACCTGAAGCAGGGCGGTGCCACACACGTCGTCCAACTTTGTCCCCAACTCCTTTACAACACGCTCACACATCTCGGCAGTATTTATTAATTTATTGCGATGCGCCAAATCTACGCTTTGTTCGAGCTCTAGCCTCCCATTAACATTTTCCAGCAAAAAAAGGTTAAGCAATTATTGATTCAATAATTGCTGGGTGCTATTAGCTAGCTAAAGTTATATAACTTTTTCCTTTTCTATTTAAAAGAGTTGTTTCTTCGATTCGCACCTTCCAAAGGATGGTAAATTGGATGATTTTATTCGTATATTTTCTCTTTCTAGGGTAGTCTTTATTCTTTGGTAGAGCTGGTTAGTTTGGATATGATGGAGTATGAGTAATTGTATGTATATCCTTTCGGACGCAATATGCATGTAGCATAGCTATCTCAACATCTGTTATATACGCCCAGGCCCGTATGGCTTCAATGCAATACACTCTTTGTTCATATAGTTCAGTTTTAAACAAAATGTATTGGTCAGAAATGTTCGCACTGGTGATTTTTTGTATAGTAGGAGAAAGCAACTAAAGCTGAAGTGCGGAATTTTAATCCGCTAAACTTAACGTACTCCCAACTCATGTCTTTCCCACGGAACCACCGTATTAAGTATTACTTCATGGGAGAGAAAAAGACATTTAAATCTTTTCTATTGTACGGACTGGCTGACTCCTAACATATTGTAAGTTTCTTAGATTTGTGATAATTAAAGCTGACGCTTCGCAGGCAGCTTTCCATTTATCAGAGGATATATGTTTTGTCAAATTTTCTACAGTTACAAAGGAACAGGAAGCGATAGTTTCTAAAGCATTCATTTCAACTCAGTATTTGGGTTAGGTGGAAATTGATGTCCGCCATCCTATCCACGAATAAATGTCTGCGATCTGTATGTGGGTCAATTGTCCTTTGGATGAGCTTTGCCACCTCTGCTACCATATTTTAATGTACTAAGTTCTCTCCGTTTTTTCCGCCTTGTAGACGGTTCTCATAGCTGGTATAGTCATTGGTATTGTCCCCCTGGTTGTCAATAGACTGTATGCTGGCATCGCTTGATATCATTTGGAAAGCACTTATTACTCGGATTGCAAAAAGCTTATGCACTGCTTTAATTGGTCTTGCATATGATTTTATATTCAACGCCTGTATCCATATTGGTGTTGCATACAAATCACGGTACTCTATAGCTAATGCTATTAAAAATCGCCGGCTGGAACGCACGCAGCTTATTTTGTTTGCTTTGTCGGAAGTATACGCCAAGCATTCCTTAAATTTTAACTTGGAGTCCAATATTACTGAGCAATATTATGGGCAAGACTTCCGTTTTCTTCTCAGCTAGCATTAAACTTGTTAGGGCAATTCACAATCTGGTGCAAATGGTCTTGCATATTTGCAATTGCAATTTCGCTGTATTCACCAGATTGTGAATTGCCCTATTATTGTAAACCATTGCATTGCATTTGATCCAGAGGTCATCTAGATCTAGCCACTGCTACCACTATAAGGTCATCTGTGTATGCGATTGTTTTCACATTTTTTGGTTGATGTATTGTTAGTACCCCATTGTACATCAAGTTTCATAGTAGAGGACTTAAGGGGGTAGTAAGGTTAATTCGAGCGAAAATAAACATATTTTCAATAATTTGTTTTAGAAATACAATCAATATTTATTGATTTGTATAGTTATGGCATAATTATATGATATTTAAAGAATATTCTGTGAAAGTTTCATAGAAAAATATTAAAAAATTAGCCGGTGACAGAGAATCTTCGTAGACCTTCCAAAAAAAATTGATTCGCGGTGAACCGCATAACTCATGACTGGATCATTTGAAATTAAAAAACCAAATTGATTTGATTAGTTGATAAGTTTCCTCAGCTAACGCTGTCGAGTTTTTTTTTTTATGATTTTTAAATTTTTTACAACGCTCGGAACTCAAAATACTGATTTTTCACCAAAAAAATCAGGAATTTTGTTGTTTAAAAATAAGTTAAAATTAAAAAAAACACACGAAAGCGTTACCTCACAATTTATGTAAAGAAAGACTGTGCAAAATTTCAGTAGATTTTGACCTACAGAGTTCACCGGCTTCGAAAAAGTGGAGTGTGAGAAAAACGCGTTTAAAGTTTCACAGCCGCTCACAATCAAATCGGAGGGCGGAGAATTACAAGTGTATATCTCCGTCAATTTTGCTTTAATTGCTCCCAAATTTTCACAGAATAATCCTGAGATATTGTACATTAATATAAAATAAAAAAAAATAAAAATGCAAAAACAAAAAAAAATCTTACTACCCCCTTAAGACCGAGCCTTGCGGTACTCCATTCGAGATCATGTAGCTCTAAATGATCTCGTCTGTGTCAAATAACAATATCCTATTTTCTAAATAGCTCATTATAATATTAACGAGATACTGGGGACGCATATTTCATAAAGAGCTTTGATTATACAAGGTGAGTTCCAAAGTAAACAGGACTTTTTGAATCTGGCGCCCGCTGTTGGCGCCATCTATATGTCGACTGGTCCGTTATCGATTGTCCAGTGAGAATTTCATGACGTTTTAAGTGTCAGTATGTTTGTGTTATTTTTATTGGTAAAATTTGCTAAATTTTGTTTTAAAATTGGTAAATCTTTTATCGAAACGTTTCAATTGATGAAACAAGTTTATGGCGATGATTGCCTATTCCGTAGCAGAGTGCACGAGTGGTTCCAACGTTTTCAAAGTGGTTGTGAGGACATAAATGACAATCAATCCGTTATCACCGGAGATTCTATCAAAACTGTGCGTGAATTCATCAAAAATCAGCCGAAATCATCACTGAAATTCATGGAAATGGAATTGAACATCTCCAAAACGTCGATTTATTGCATTTGGACCGAACATTTGGACCTTCGAAAGGTGTGTGTACGGTTTGTTCCGCACAAATTGACTGACGACCAAAAATTGCTCTGAATCCAACATTTGATCGACGCTTGTGACCGATTATTTGAACAAAAATCACATTTTAACCATTAACCACTCCCCGTATTCAGCTGATATGGCACCGTGCGACTTCTACCTTTTTGGAAAAATACATTTGCCCATGAAAGGAAAGCGTTATGCTGACGTAGAGGTCATTAAAAAAGCTTGCAACGGCATACTGGCGGCCATACCGACCAACAAGCTAAAACAAAGTTTGACAAGTTCAGATCGGCTTCAGGGTTGTTGCTAGGTAGCTAATAAAATAAAACTAACAAAGTGAGATAGTTGTGCTTACATTTTTTTGTAGACGATATAAAGCCAGCCTGGTTGGGTTCTACGTGTGCTCACTGCGAATTGACTCAAATCTTCACAGACAAATGTCAAGTTAGTACTTACTGACTTTGCTGATTATTTTCGTGGGAAATATGTATCTGCACGATATTGTTAATTTTTCCATGCTTTTATTTTTTGAGTGGAAATTTTAAGTAAATTGAGTTGGCATTATTCAGCTTTGCGCAATTTCTCTCAACATTAAAATTGAAAAACGTAAAAAAAATTAAATTACATTTTTTCCTTAATTATACTTTCTAAGCCCCCTTCATGCATATAAAATTAAGAATTTATTTTCACTTGAAAAAATATAATCGGCATTACATATACCTGCACATATACTTAAAATTGCAGATGTCTGCCTACCCACTAAAAAAATATAATAAAAGTCATTAAAATTAGTGTTGTCATTGCCTGCTACTAATGCTTGGGGGGGGGTTGGAAAGATTTATATGCGAGTTGAGCACATTTCCTACAACACCGCCGAACTAGCATATGCTTTCAACAAGAATGTGCGGAAAACATTTCCTCTTTACGGACGCGTGTGTCGCGCCGAGCCGAGCCACCATATGCAACAACACGTAAGTTTTATGTCGCTAACTCAGCTGCTGCGCGTGCTCCGAGGTAACATTAAAACCGCTATTTACCCAAATTAACCATTTAACATTAAAATCACATGCAATCAGCATTTTTGTTATTCAAACAAGAGATTGAAGATGTGAAAGAACTTTTTTTTCATCCTTCCACCACCATCATCAGTGACGCTGAAGGGGATGCGCACGGTAGCAAGCGCTATAATGGGACACCTTGGCGTATGAGTAATTTTATATGTGTAATTTTTTCAACCTTTTTCGTTGCGCGCTTCAAAAAATAAAGCTGGCTGGCAGTCATATGGAGGCATGTAGTTGTGTGTGAGCGTGTGTACATGTTTTTGCATGTTTGAGTTTCTCTTTGCATGTAAGCGCTTCACTGGGTATGTGCATGCGCTTGTGTATGTTTGTGTGTGTGGCGTCTTGGTTGCTTTTCTAGCTTCGCAAATGAGAAAATTAAATTCATTTCGCGTTGTCGGAAAATGGAAAGTAATGACAAAACGCAAAACTGTTGTTGAGTGGCGCATGAAGTGAAGCGAAAGTAACGGTTGGTCGCTGCTTAGCAGCGGAAGCAGCAAAGACGAAGGCCAACGCGCCGACGAAAGCCCAACGCGGCTTAATCGAAGCGTGCATATGGAGCGACTGCGGGTCACAGGGCGCGCAGAGTGATGGTGCGTTTATGTGTGACTATGTATGTGAGTATGTATATGTAAATGTGTGCGTGTGTTCATTTTAAATTGCGCGGGTGCTCTGCGCCGCCCAAAAAATTTTCAGCGCAGAATAGGCGTTCTTGCAACAAATGCTGAATTCCAGTGAAGCACAGCAGCAGCAACAACAACAGTGATAAGACTAAGCAAAACTAGTGACAGGAGTAGCTCGCGAAATGTTGACAAGACAATTTTATTTTCATTCTCATTTCAAGTATGATTTTCTTATGCGCATTTTTATTTTCATTTTTATTTGTAATTTTTTATTTCATTTTCCATTTTCTGTGCGCATTCCTCTTTTCATTTTGTCATTTGGTTAACGAAAATGTTTCCCTAATGAAAAACGACATTAATAAATATAATTGAAATTGTTGGGGCGTGTTTGCATGTTTTCGGCCGGAGCCGAAGACAAAGCGCGCATTCATGGTGAAGTGACAAAGGTGCTTGCGGAGGAGTGCGCTAAGAATGGATGCTGCTGCTTTCTTAAAATACGTATATATGTATGTGTTGGTGGGCTGTGTGTTTGTGACAGTTGCCATATTTTTGCTTCTCACAATTACAAATTGCTTTGCTCGCAGCTAAATGGTCGCCTAACGGGCGTTTAGGTACTAAAGTCAGCGGCGTTCCAACTCAGCGCCAGCAATACATACACACACACACACTCGTACATACATACAAATATTTTATTGCATAAATATGTACCCGCTCGCTCACCCACAAAGCTTCTAACCTCTCAATCTGCATCACTGATTGTCCAAAAGCATTTTCAAAACTTAACCACCAAGCAACAACAATGTTGTTGCGACTGCTAAAAAACTCAGTGACAGCGCCTTGCCTGCCATAACTGTTAATTTCATATTCATTAGCGTTCGGTTTTTGACTGTTTGGCTCGCACCACTGCATTTGACTTTAATTAAGCAAACTTACAACTGCCGCGCACACACCGATACACCAACAACCGTCATTCCTCGACACGGCTGTTTGTGTGTCGTTGTATTCTGTGTTCTTTCGGCGCATTAACGGTACAATAATTTTTGCGGCAACAGCATCAGCATTCATTAGCTGCAAATCCAAGTTGCTCTGCCGTTCTTATGATAATTTCCGTGAAAGTCAAAGCCAACCTTCAATTAACTTGCTACACGAAGTTCTACACACACACTCACACCCATACACAGGTGTGTATATTTTTATGTCACACGCGCGCGGTGTCACTGAGTTAGCTAATCTTTAGCAGCACACCGGCTTAAATTTTACACAAATAAAGACATCGCCTGTTTATTTAGTAATTTCTGGAAATTGTGTAGATGTGTGTGTTTAAAACGGCACGTGTTGCAAGTTCCCACCATTGTACAGAGTGTATTGTATATTTCTCAGTATTATTGTATGCGGCTAAAAGTGTCATAATGTAATAAAAATAATTAAAATGTGAGTTAAGCACTTTTTATTGTTAAGAAGCGCGCTGGGTTCTCAGGAAATACAGGAAGATGCTTTTAAATTACTGCGAAAAATGAAGTATCCTTATTTAATTCCCTTGATCTTAGCTGGAAATGTGTGAGTTTTGTATTTCTGATTAAAAATTCAATTTAAAAGTTAAATAATTCTAATTTCTGCAATGATAATGGCAAGCAGAGCAAGTTATAAAAGCTCCGGCTACAATCGCATAATTTAAAGATTGTGTAAATTTACGCAGAAAAGAGCTTCTCGCACGAAAGAAGCCTTCGACTTGGCCAACAACTGCACTACTATTGTATTAATGCTTCCAATGGCACTTTCTTTAATAGTTGCTAAGGTCAACAGCGATAATCAAGCCAATCTTACTGTACGGTGCTTTGGTCAGAGGAGCGCTGCCAGTAAAATATCAAACAGAAAACCGCCAGCAGCGAAATCAGCTGTAAGATTGGCGGCGCTTGTTGAATTTTCCACAAGAACCTTCGGACATAGCTCGATAGGCAGAAGATATAATGGCAGCGCGAAATCGGCGATAAACATACTGGGTTCCAGGTAACAAGAGCGTTCTGGGAAACGAAATAGCTGATGAGATTGTCAAAGTGCCATCCGCTTGACTACCGAACCAACGAAACACAACGGAAATCGTTAAAAACGAAATTTCCGAAAGTGCTGACAGTTAGATCAGCATGAGATGGGATGTCTTACTGACGCAGTGCACTCCTCGTTTATAAATATTGGATGTCTTAGGAGCATGCAGAATCGCCAAGATTATGTGCAAGAGGGCGGAATGAAAACATGCAAGCTTTCTGCATAGGCATGAGAAAGACGCTGGAACACCTGCTCTTCTTATGTCCGGCCTTATCCAGAACTCGGCTAAGATATACAGAATTAAATAACAAGTATCTTTTAAGCTTCACAAAGAGCGATGACGTCCTGTACGACGTAAGCTTCTGCTCGTATTAGTTACCCTCCATCTGGCATTACAGAAGACCTATAGCCGGCCAGTGAAACCTTAGCTAACCTATATATTATTCTTTAAAAATTGAATATAATACCTCTTCAAATTATGCTATAATAATTTTTAAATTTAAAAACCTTAAGTTTCGTCATGCAACTCATAACTACCACGTATGTAGGTTACTATAAAATACCTCCTATAAAATTTCAACTCGTTTGCTTGCAAGTTACATCTTTAACCCTTCAGTTGGCAATCTGTTTAGACTTATTTATGATTACTAGACAACATTCTTATTCATCGTGTTTCATTTTTACTTTAAATGGAATATTTTATGGAGAATGGATAGAATGATCCGAGTTAGGTCAAATTATTAAAATTCATTTTCAGAGAAATCCTCATTCTTACTGGCAGAAAACTGAAAAACGATTTTCTCAACCTTCTCTTGAGTCGAATTTTTTCCAAAAAAAACATTCACCACCGATAGAAACAAATAGTAATCACTTGGCGCCAAATCCGGACTATAAGCTGAATGCACAAAAACTTCTTTTCTAAGCTTTAAATGCTTCTGACGAGTTGCTAAGTATCAATATATGTGGCTTAGCCCTGATGAAAATAAATTGCTCTCGTATGGACCAAGGCTTTTTCCATTTGATTCCTTTATACGATCCAATTGTTGACAGTACTGGCACGAACTAAGCGGTTGGCCATAAGAAGAAACTCGTAATAAATGATTCTCAGACGATCCCACCAAACTCATAGCAAAAATTTACTCACTTTATCCTTTCCGCCGGCTCACCGCTATTCGACTGATATCGTTTTCGCTTGTAGTTGTCGTAAATGACCCAATTTTTAACACCAATAACCATCCGCCACGAAAGCGGAAGGACTTTGTTGCGATTCTCAGATGTAAATTCGGACCATGAAATTCTTTGAGTAAAATCGTGAGGAACTCATAGATATTATAAACTCAACACAAATATTTTTAAACCTTTCAGTAATAGCTGAACAATTTTGTTCGAAAAGCTCTGCAAATCAGAGATAATTTCAATGATTTTTTTCCATGTGATTTTTCGAGTGCTGAGTTTGCATGTCTATAGCTTGCCTGCAGGAACTTTCTTTCTTGCTCGTTTGTTCTCTTCATCAACAGCTTTAAGGGTACTCAATTCAGCGGTAACATCTGAAAAATTTCAAGTCTGTTACTAACTGTTTCTAAAGAATATAGGATCTTAAAGTGCCGCGGTATTAATAATTAAAGATAATCTGACAACACTTTGGAACTTCCGTTATTTTCAGAATTTCCTGTTTCAAAGTTCTAGGGTACGTTCAGTCAGGGTTGCATTTTACATATTACTACTAGAGACGTGTACTATATATATTTGCCAATTAATAAGGGTCAATAAAATACTGATTAATAAACCCCGAGAAAGAAAACTTAAAAGCCACCTACAACCTACTCCTACAAAAATACGCGCTCACACTTCGGCAGTCAACTTCATAACAAAAATGTCAACTCGTAAAACAGCGACAACCCAACTTCGTTTCGCTGTCAATTCGCATTTGATACGCCATTTAATAAATGTTATACCGTAAAGTATATTAAAATTTTCATTAAAAATTTATACGAAACACGTGTTGTTGTGCACCTATTGTCACGCGGCAATCAACAAAAGCCCGGGACGAGTGTTTGCGCAAACGAATGTAGATAAATGCGAGCAATAAGAACTATGGCAACATGCTGAGTGGTGTGAGAGCGCCAAGCTTTTGATGACAAGGAGAAAAAATACGGAAAAATAAAAATATGACAAAGCAGAAAAAATAAAAATAGATATGATAAAAGAATTATTCAATAAAGTTGGTCAGTTGTTTTCTTATTGAAAGCGCCAGAAAAAGAACTTAAGTCGGATGAAGCTTAATTGAGTAGGAAATTATATGAAAGACAGCCTGCCGGTCGAAAGGAGAAAGTGGAGCCTTTAGGCGTCTTTATCGCCGGACATATCGGCGGAAGTATTGGCAATAAGGCTTTGCGGTTACACAGTCGTCCGATTGGCGGCTTTCATGTTTAATGAGGCCCAAATTTTTGACCCTACCTCCCTACGCTCCCCCCGCGATTCCATTGCTTTTTTAAGCGCTTTTCTTACCGCTTTGTGGGTTAAATAAAAGAAAAACGTTTGTCGGCAATTTTCTCGCTGATTGTGCCAATACAAACCTACATACATAAAAAAATTTACCGTAATTGAAGGAAATTGTGCGCGAATCCGCGTTTCATTTGCGGTAAAATGATTATTGTAGGTAGCCATATTTTAAGCTTCTCCTTTGTCAGTGTGCATTTTTTCTTTTTTTTATTTCATTTGTTTTTTATACTTTCCATTCTCGATTTCGTTTGATTATAACTGTTCGTTGTACGTCAATATTTCAACATTTCACTTTCTTTCCCATTACAGGGCATGCGTATGTCCGGCGAGAGCACCGAGATACTGCATCTGACTCAGTTGGCGCGCGAGAGTGCTGGAGCTTACGCTTGCGGCGCGGCCAATACGGAGGGAGAGACGCGTAGCTCCAGCTTGACGCTGAAAGTGCAATGTGAGTTATACAACAGACATTTAGTGTTAAAAAAAACATATTTTTTATTATCTTATGATGGTTCAGTATTTAAAAGTCTCTTTCTGCAGTTCTGCAGTGTTTTTAAATATTTATTTTGGAAGATAGAAATAATGCCCGTAGTAAAATATGGGCTTTAGCGTTGATAAAACATCAAACTTTAAACGCTTCGAATCATTAATAAAAGTTTGCGTGAAGTTTCTTTCCACAGAAACAGTAACTTAAACTAGTTTAAGTATTCTCCATTCAATTTAAACCAAGACCGAAATATATAGAGATACTTAAAATTTACTTAAGCATTCAATTGATTTTATTCACAATTTCCGATAAAACTAAACGACAAAGCAAACAAAAAATCCCAAATCCTTTACAAATTTCGCCGTAGAGTCGCCTTCGAAGCGTATCAATTTCAGATTAGGCCGCAAATCCATTCAAGCTCCCAATGCATACGCATTTCTTTTGCTTGCCTTTCAACGATGCTTAACCTCCTTGTGGCTCCACCCATCCAGCTGGAGCTCCGTTTTAGCCGTCGCACTTTATGTTAAGCCGCAATGAAATGCGAACTTCTTCGATCCGCTTTGAAATTTATGCAAAAGTTACAAAAACAAACTGCACACACACACACACGCACATACCGAGCCGTGTACATTGGCTACGGCTGAAGATGCTAAAGCAAGCAGCAGCAATGTTTCGTTGGGAACAAAAGATGTGGCAGCGGTGTGGAAGTGGTGGCGCTGCTGAATCTCAGTTTATCAATTCAAATGGAAATTTCACGTTTTGACAGAAACATTGATATGCAGATTTGTTGTGCCACAATTCGCAGGGCATAAACGATACCCAGCTGCCACAACTGCACAGATTTACTGCAGAGGTCACATCAGTTAAAAATATAGGCTCGCAAAGATAATTTATTAGTTTGCTGAGTTTCCATACTTTTTTTGTAAGGCAATCGATAGAATATAAGCCCGAGATATGTTTTTGTTGTTGTTGTTGTTTTTATGATATAATTTCTCTACTTAGAAACGATTAGTATCGGAGAGTGGCTTATGCGACTGGTATAAACTTTCTTATGAATAAAGCCTAACATAGAAATGTCAGTGGTTCTGCAATAAGAGATCTATACTGACTATATCTCCTGTGCATGGGTATTGTTCCAAACGTTATTTTTTTTGAGGTTTTTGGAACATGTTTTGATATTAGAAAAACATTTTCTAGACTGCTCTGTTTAGAATAGATTTCTAATCTTCTTCGTTATGTTCGGTTAGGTTAGGTTAAATAACCGTTCCTAAAATGGGCATCTCACTTGGACAGCTTATAACACCGATCTGTTGTGATACCTAGAATTTATGATACTTGCCATCTGAATTATTAGCTAACGGTAACAATTTTCAAAATAAAACTACCAAGTAAAATGTTTTAGTATGTTGAAACCGCCTATTAAGGGCTAATTAACCTCTTGAGAAATTGTTTTATGGAAAAAACCAATCGACAATTTTTTCATTGCCTACTTATGGGCAGTTTTTATTAAAAACTTTTTTTTTTGATGTGGTTCGGAATTGTGATAAAATTCAGTTAAAATTTCAGGTATGGCTACCTCTTTCAAAAATTGAGAATTTTGTCATTGCCTACTTGTAGGCTATATTATTAAAAAAAAAAAAATTTTTTTGATGTAGTTTCAATTGTGGTAGAACTCAGGTTAATATTTTGGGTATAGCTACCTCTTTTGAAATCTAACCTGGCTCTCTCTGACTACAAAGAAAGTTCCTTCTGAGAATGGAAAAATAATTACTTATCAGAGTGAGGTATCTCCTTTATTTAACAAAAGTAGCACATGTAGTAGTTGGTTCGCAGATACTGACGATTGTTTATTCGACTTTTATCCTCAAAGAGATTCCAGCTCTGTAGAAAGACTTTTCTTATTTATTACTTGGAATTTCATAGTGAAGCATTATTAAAGCATTATTAAAGCTAAAGAAGAAGAGTACGTAGCAGGTTGTTTCATGAAAACTCATGCTTTCTATGTATGCGTTAGGGCCCTCACGGACTTCTATTGTTGCTTCACTGAGAAATTTCGTGGTTACTTCGAATCAATCGAAACGCAGATATGAAACCTGGCTCAAAAATTGAATATATTTCCAAGCAGTCGGTAATTATTTTCTTTATATCTACTTATTTTTAAAAACAAAAAATACAAACAGAGTGTTTCCAATCTTTGCTCCCTTTGCCGTACAAACACAAACACATTAACATAACATAACATGGCGTGGCATATGCGCTGGCTTGTATGTGGATAACTGGGATTTGGCCTGCTGACAACATTTGATCTCCCTACGCGAACGCACTTTCGACTCGATTTGACTGCCGACAGCTTTATTCCCGCAACATTATTCAGCAACAACAATAACAATATAATATATACTTACGCAGCAGCATATTTGCATTGAATAGCGTCTATATGGCGTATGGCGTATTGGGCTTTTATGCGTTTCGTCGTCTCCCCATTGTTTTTACAGCAAATCCTCTTGTGATCACGCCTGTGGAGTGCGTTAAATTATTCGCAGTGTTTCAATAAATATTGACTGGGGATACCCAAGAGCGTAGCATAAGCACATATTATTTGCGCATGTGTGTGTATTTCATGTGCATGTCTGTGTGAGCGGGTTTAAAGTCGTCATTGGGCGTGAGCGTCTGTGAGGCTTTTACAAATCCTCACATTTGAGAATTGCCAGGGGAACTCACGAGCGACTTCAACGCGACTTTATGTTTTAAAATGAGACAAAATTAAGTAAAAAAGCAAAAAGAAAATGGTAAATGGAAATCATAAAAATTAATGGAAATTAGTATGTATGTTTAATTTTTGATAAAATATTAGATATCTCATTTGAGTAACAAAAATTTAAGTGGGCATTTTTAAATAATTTAAAAAAATTCAAATACTCGAAACTCTGCCTCCATTTGTAGTATAAAGTACTTTTTCGTCAACTTTTGTATTGTTTTTTGCATTTTAAATACCGTGATTTAAGCGGTAGAACCTCACAAGGTGGTGTCCTCTCTCCTCTTCTAGTCATTCTGCTCGTTAACGACCTACTTAAAACACTCATGGCTGCCGGGTGATTGCCTATGCAGACGATGTAGCACTTATGCTCAAAGGAAAGTTCCTGAGTACCGTGTACGAGTTGACGCAAGAGTATCTCAGTTGATAGAGTGATATATCTTGGGCTCATTCTAGATAAGAAATTTCATGGAAGAGCCAAAAAAATATCGAAGAGAAAAAAGTGGGGTCTCTCACCGAAAAGGGTCCTCTGACTCTACGGCATCATAGTCACGGCCATTATGTTCTATGGAGTCTCACTATGGTGAAGGACTCCAGAAAATACCACACTTGCACAGAAACTCGAGAGCGCTTAACGGGCGGCGCTCATCAGCATGTGTGGTGCATTAAGATCCACTCCAACTATGGCATCTAATATCATCTTGCGTATAGTGAACGTAGACATCGTCGGGAGGCTATGTTGCTATCAGAGTCAGAGAATGTAGGTTCCTAAAAGAACAATTGGAAATCCTCCTATACTTTGACTTCATACCGGATCCCTTGAATCATGGAGTCGCCAAACCGAACTCTGGCGGCTTCTTTTCTGCGCATATATCGGCGAGAGAGTTGTGGGTGGGAAGAAGCCGTTAGAGGAGAGGGACAGTGAACTTTTTTATGGATGGGTCGAAGCTTGGGGGGAAGCTTGGCATAGGGATCTTTATCAACTAAAGCTTCAGACTTTCCTACTATTGCAGTGTTTTCCAAGCCGAGATTGGCCGAGCCATTAAGTTGGCAGTAGATTTACAGCTCCGGAGTGCAGCCTCCTGCATAGAAGTGACCAACCACTCAAATATCAAGGAGGTGAGAATAGCCTTGAACTCATCTAGAGTTCGTTCAGAGTTGGTGAAGGAGTGCCTAACCTCGTTATCAATCGCATGGGTGTCAGGCCACAGCAGAATCGCAGAAAATTGTTAAGCCGAAGATAGGAAGGAAGCTAGAAGGGAAAGGCACCCTATTACCGCTATCAGCAAAATGTCATCGGGTTGAAACAGCGAAAAACTCGATTTTAGCAAAATCGTAATAACAACTAAGGATTCTTTAAAAGGTTGTTTCAAGAAATTCGAATTTTTTGCAATCCCTAGAAATGCATATTTTAACGGAATTTAAGAGTTTTAAATCATCCTTTGGAATGATCTTATGAAAATTTCATTAACTTCGCCCAATATATAGCATTCAAGAAATTTAAGTACACAAATGCTCTTAGGAACATTTCTAAACTGAAATATCTAGGATCACACAAATAGGTGGGTGGAAATCTGCCACTGAAAATTCATGAAAAAGCAGGTACTATTTAATCTGCATTTAAAACATGGTTAGAAAACTATGGACTACATTTGTTTAACTAAAGCTCAAAATAATCACATGCAAAATAAATCATCCGTAAATCGATTAAGTTATAAATAACACTACCCTGCCACAATTTTTCGACTTTGTTATAAACATATTTTAATTTGGATTCTCACAAATTTATGCACAATGCCCATTATAACAAGAAACACCCAACCCCTTACATTATGGTATATAGAGCATTCAGACATACATGAATCACAACAAAGCAGCGATTTTCTGTTGCCCCACATCAGCACTAATCCATCTCAGAAGAGTAGAAAGGTTCGACAAATGTTTGTCAAGTCCCCAGCCTCTCATAAAAAATACAAATGAGCGAACACAACACACACACAAACAAACCGAGCGCCGAAAGAAATTGAAAAATAGATATTATTTGCAAAACAAATGACACATATGAATAAACTGAAACGCAAACTAAAGTTATGTAATGTTGAGGTCGCGCCAGTCATCCTCCACCTACCGCCGCCATCAGTGGAGCTCAAGTTCCCAGCAGTGCGCTCAATGCCGCCACCACCGACGACGCATAGGCGATTAACATATGCAAAAGCCAGTGTCTTCACTGTCTTCAGTTCAATGGCAGCACATTTGAATACGAATCCGAATTTGAATTGGAATTTGAATAGTGATGAGTGAATAGCGGATAGTGGATTCCAGCCGCTGGCGAATCATCATCATAAAACTTATGCCGCTGTAGTGGCGCGCTGCCGTCCGTCCATACGAGTAATTCCAGTGCGTCGTCACAGCGAACCTCAGTTTTGGCCGTGGCCTCACCGTAGCGACGCGCTGCGTAAGCCAAGAATGTCATGAATAATTAATGAAAATTCAAACAAGGCGCAGCATTAGAAATAATAAAAATGATGCGTTAGTCAAATGGAAAACAAGCAAAAAAAAAAATGATAAAAAATCACAACAACGCAAGAAACCGCAAAACAAAAGTGAAGCCTTGACAACGGGCGATGGAAATACAATGGGCTCACATATAGGATTCAGTGACACGCGCTAAAAAATACTGTTGAATCGTGGCAAAGAAACAGCAATGAAACAAAGAAACGGCGAAAGAAAGAAAGAAGTAAACAACAGCAGGAACAACGTCTTATTCAACGTGTATTGTTAAGCCCCGCCCACTGGCACTTGTGTGTAATGTCATTGATAATTTTATGCTTTATTCCCACCCACAATTTTTTTCGGTTCTTTTCTTGCCAGTTTTAGGTAAATTTGTTGACATTATTTGGGCTTTTTGGCATTAGTTATACTTGTTTCTGGTTTTTTGTTGCTGGTTTTATTCGCTACTTCTGTGAGCTTTGCTTTCAGCTTGTAGTTACATATGTTACCCAGCAAGCCACACTTCTATGATCCCAGTAGAGACGTACTCCTCTGAATTGAATCTTAAATATATTTTACTTCGAACAGTCTCGAACTTAGAATTAGTTTTTACAAGCGTTTACTGAAATGATTCCTTCACATTGAATAAATCATACAATTAAACAAAAATGTTGCCTACTTTTCGGGCTATTTTGAGCAAAGACATGAACCTATTTTTAGTAGCTATTTGTCTTCCTGTAAATTAAAGCTTTCTTATTATAGACAATTTATAATTTATGGCTTTGGAATGTCACTGATGTATACAAAAACATTTTTGGCCATTTATTTCTAGATCTAATTGTTGTTTGTTTGCTCTAAAAGATTTCCTTCACATATTTATGCGTTTTGAAGTAAAACAGGTCAGTAATAAAGAAACAGTTTCTGCTTGGCAACATAAAGACAGGAGAATTAAAATTAGATGCAGCATTTTTCGCTTTTAATTAAAAACAAAAACATTGCCTACCTTTAGGCAAACCTTAGCTAAGACAAAAACCTCATATGCGCATGTATATAAGAAAATAACAAAAATAAATATTTTTTAAACTTCAGCTATTAAAGTTTCGTATATGTTATCATGCTCTTCAATGATCCATTATCAAAAAAGCAAACAGCCTTCAAAATTTCCATCTACAAACTAATTAATTTTAACCAAGATCTCTCCTAGCACGTTTTTCGTCGTTGTAAACCAATAATTACAATGTTTATTAATTTAAGCCATAATACACTCTTAATCCCTCGTATTTTTACATATTTAACTCGCAAAGCCACTCGAAACTTCGCCCAAGCCATATCCTTAACTGGGTTATGACATTGTCAGAGCGCTCGTTAAGTTATAACTGCTGACAGCAAAACATGTTAATTTATCTTAGAAACTCGTCACCGAAAAAAATCAGAATTGTAGTATTTTTGGCTCTGCTACACATTTACAAATTAAATGCGAACTCGAATGTGTTTTGCAGAATATACTCGTATCATACAGATTTGTTTGCCCGAAATCCTCATAGATTTATTATCTTAATCGCCATATAAATAATAAATACATTTCAATAAGCGATTACGATTGAATCTGAGTATGTGTGCTTGCGTATGTATGTAAGTGTATTCTATATGTTGCTTCAGTGCTTTATAACGGTACACTACGTCCTCTTTAACTGCAAAACTTGAAAAGGGTTCACAGATACTCAGAAATGCATTTACCCTGCGGCTAAGTGCTAGTAAATGACTTCCGCAATGAGATGCAGGCGGCCGTTTCTTGCATGTCATATGTGTACATGTGTGCGTATATATGATTTCATATACATATATCTACATACACTCTTGTATAAACTTCACAGTCGAGACTGTGGAAATTGCTCCAATTCGTGAGGTCTAAACTACGTGCTAGTTTCTGTAGCGCTGTCCCCTCTACTAGAATACTGGTATATATATGCGAATATAAGTCTTTACATATATGTATATGAACGTATAAATTGTTCATAATAACAGTAACATTATAATATATATTTATCTTTATGCGCTTAAAACTGAGAGTAGAAAAGATTTAACAGTTAAGAGCAGGCATAGATAGATATGTTGGAAATATGTTTGCTACTGTTTGCATCATGGTCGTAGGGAGGAAAACAGCAGACTAATACTCTAGAAGATATATTGGATATTCGCAAAAGTGTTTTCGTATTTCTAATCAAACTTCAACATATAATTCTTATATTTATAATAATAAATAAATAAACAATTTCTTACCATTTTGGTCGACCACTTTTTGCCAATTTTCCGCCAGAGACATTATTCCATTAGTGTAAAACTTTCAGCAGTGTAAGTCGAAATTTCAAAATTTCCAGAACGGAAGCGAGCGAACCATTATTGTGTTACACGAACTGATACAGCATCGTCTCCGTAAACTTAAAATATTTCATTGGTGGCTTGCGTGGCATTCTTCCCTTTTTATGCAAAAAGTTCAAAATATTGCGACTTCCTTTCTTATTTTCACTCATTTTTGGACAGCTATAACTTTTTTTCAACTTCCCCGAATTTAGTTTTTGGTTAAATGAAACTTAAAATCTCACATTTCCAACTCTATATGGTATGATACAATGTGATTGGTAGCACTGGAGATATACGACTGCAACGACATCTATTGACAAAATACGAAAGGACTTTTTCGACTACCAGATACGTTAGTAAAAATTATATTAATAACTTCCCAACTGATAGTCTCTTAGAGTGACCGCATTTTTATTATTTTTGCAAAGCATAGCATACATTTAGGAGTTGCTAAGTCGCTTACTTAGAAATATTACAGAACTAGAGAACTGAGATAGACCAAGGTCGATAATTCTGAAACAGAAAAAAATAATAATAATGTAATTTGATTATGAATATCACTAGGTTTTTTTTCTCGAATTTAGATTTATTATTACGAGAGTAATTTTGCTTCATAGTTGGAAAAAAGTGTATAAATGAAAACATAAGAAAATAAAATAAAATGTATGTCAGAAAGCCCTAAAAGCATAAAATATTTTTCAATGAATGTTTTAAAAGAAAACAAGTAAGGAAGGGTTAAGTTCGGATGTAATCGTACATTTTATACTCTTGCAACTTGCAAAGATCAAAGACCGAGAAGTGACTTCAGGTGCTTGCAAATCTTTATATTAATTACCGACTTCAGTATCGACTCGATTTTATCAATTTTTGCCAAATTTACTTACTAAGAACATGCCACATACTAAAAAATGTTTACTGACTTTCATAAAGTACCGGACCAATTATATGGAGTAAAGACAGACAAATATTCGATATATATATTTGTTATATGAGGGGCTAGGCCAAGTTTTCATGTAGGAATGTGAAAAAAATGTCACAGACTAAATAGTCGAGATCGGTCGGTCTGGTCCCGATATATATGATTTTACGTAAAAGTGGGCGGTGCCACGCCCATCGTCCAATTTTTATAGCGCCTCCAAGAGAGCCCTCTCATATCAATTTGGGAATAAAATCTTATGTCTTTAGTATATTTAATATTAATCGCACTTTTATTAGTTTTTGACAGGACCGTTACATGAGAAGTTGACGGCATTATCTTACGATTTCTTCCACTTTAACAGTGTCGATAAACGTTTCAAAGGGATTAGTCGTGACCGAATTTGGTTATTATAGCTTAAATGATTGCGGAGATATGTATCGACAGACAGAGATCACCCGGATTTCAGCTCGTCTCATCACCCTGATCATTTACATATATAACTAATTGTATATCTCTTAATTTCCGGGAATACATATTATATAACCGTTAGATAAACAAAACTTTTATACTCTGTAGCAACATGTTGATATTCGATCAGCTCAGGCTAAGACCGAATTCGGTGACCGCTTAGCTATTACTTCCATTTCTTCTAAATATGGAAATAAATTGGACAGGCCTCGAATAAATTCGTCACAATCACTAAAAATATCTTCATTAGCTTAAATTGGCTAAAACTATTAAATCTTAGTGCCATATATACATACATTCCAATATTTTATGGAGGACATACACCATGTCGTATGAGCAAAATAGAATTTAAATTTCACTTGTAACTATGAGAGATCACTTCATTCGATGCATAACTTTAACCGCGTATAACTTTTAAAGAATTATTTTTATGAAAAAATAAGCCCTGTTTTGTGGAGTGCTTAATTTCATATTAAAATAGGAAAATGTTTGCCGTTATAGGTTTACTTGCATTGAAGTTACAAAATTTAATATAAAAGATCAAAAACTCTCGTGTTAAATTTATGAGAAAAATAAAATGATTTAGTCATGATTTAAAGTGAAAATAATAAATACACGAAATACATTTTTTTAAGGCAAAAACTGAAACTATAAGGGCACCTGCACAAAAACGAACAATTTGAGAAATCACGGGCACCCTAATGTAGTTGCGAATCAAAAAGTATCGTTTAAATGCAGAAACTGTATAGAAATAGCTTAATGCGAGAGTAAATGTGCCACAGCTTAGCTCATACGCTTATAAAGGCAGACACGCACGCACATACCTACACATACATACAGATGTATATGTGTGTATGTGTGTGTGTAAGGAAAACAACCACAACACCAAACTGAACCATGTTAATTACTCGCCTTGAGGCACTCGAAGAAAACCAAACACAACTTGATTGCATATACACCTAAATATATACCAATGAGTAGAGCGTATTATATGGGTATGTGCTGCCAGCAACCGCAAGTCGACAACCGCAATGTCAGCCGTATAACGGATGCAACAGCGCTGCGCCGATGCGCCGCTACTGATGCTTCTTCTTCGCATGCTGGGCGCCACAAGCAACGGTTTAGTTTCCATTTAGTTGTGTATTTTTGTTGTTGTTGTGTTTCTGTTATACGTTCATTTTCCTCGCTCTTTTTTGAAGTGCACGAAAAACCAAAGACATTTACATAAATCGTTTTCCTCTTCAATTGCAGACTCGCCCAGATGTCGGCCGGGCACCGAGCAAACGTCAATCGGGGCGCTGAACATGCACTCGGTGCAGGTAAAATGCGAAGTGGATGCGGATCCGCCAGACTCGGTGAAATTCAGTTGGACCTACAACAACACAAGAAATGTGTCGCCGGTTAGTATGACGTTGATTTCATTTCAGTTGTTTGTAAGTGTGTGTGTGTGTTACATAAAGTAGATATGTTTCACTAAGTGGATAAATTTGGTTTCCAATCAATAATTGAAATTTATAACGGGTACGAAAAAGGTGGGGGTAGGGAATTATGTTGCTCTCTATAACTGCTTAGCAGTGGTTTAATGCTAATATCGAGGGAGAATTAAAGTTTTAAAAGGGTTATATCTACTTCCAAGTCAGAAAAATGCGTTTTTTGGAGATTTTAATTTTTTTGGAGAAGCATTTTGTTTAATAAATATAAATAATAATTTTGGATTCCCAAGAGAACAGCCGGAAGTTAGTCTTTTTTGGAGAGAAAGCCTTTTTTCCAAACTATTTTTCAATAATACTTCAACTATATACATATATACATATATTTATATATTTAAATTTTTTATTATTCTAAAATATTTTCTGATTAATTTCCTGTTTTTATTTACAAACCACGTTTTAATTCTTCCTCTACTGTTGATAATTTTTGTTAGTTTAAACACTATGTCATTTATTTCCTATTATCCTAAAAAAAATAGTTTATATACAACTAGTTACAAACTAGTTACTTTAGGAGGAGTTAATATACATTGTATATATTTCTACATATTTTATAATTCTAAAATATTTTTTTTATTAAGTTCCTGTTTTCATTCCCAAGCTAAGTTTTACTTTTTTCTCAATTTTTTTTCTCTACTAGTTAAATATTAGATACGGCGCTTTGATTAATTTAAATAAATTTTTAATATTTTGGAAGAAAGGTTTTGTATACATTGATAAAGTTGATAATTTTTGTTAGTTTTAAACGCCATGGCATTTATCTACTATTATCTTAAAACCACTGGTTTTTAGCAAACTAGTTACCAACTAGTTACTTTCGGTTGAGTTGATTTTGTTTCGAAAATGTCTAAAAATTGCCATAACATTAAATTATTCATATTTATTCTACACATATTTATTCAACACACTAAACTAACTTCCTTTGCCGCCTTTGTGCTTTCCCTTCATGTTATTCAAAACGCAAAATCGCGTAGTTGGGTCGCACGTGTCAACCACGACTACTAAAAATAACTTATTTCACTTTTCTTTAAAACTAAAAAATGAAAGTAACGCAATTCCTTGTGGATTAAGCCACAAGTCTTGAAATAAATATATTTACACTTTTCTTATTTTTAGCTTTCACGCACGTTTTAACCTTCCATTTTCCTTATTATCTGTTGTCTGCGTGGCCACAGTTAGTTAACCATTCGCTGTTCATATAAATAAATAAACTTTCGCTGAAGAACTCCATTTATGCTTGCAACTTACGCTTGCGTGTCTTCAACAAATCCTCGAGCGCAACACCTTCGGGACTCAATTATACCGTTGTGTTTGCAACTTTGGCGCCAGCACTGCTTGAGTCACGCCCACTCTCGCTACATGCACGCACACATTTATATGCTCTCGAGAATGCTAAATAAAAGTGCGACGCTTTTTCATTGCATTTTATTTGAGTTTGGTTTACTTTAAAGCCACTGTCCGCTATTGCGGTGGTCACTTGCTGGCGTTAGTGCAGCATGCAACACTGCGCTTAGTTTATATATATAAACATATATACATATATCTAGTAAGGTATTCAGTTTCAGTCCTCCGCCGTGAAAGTGTGGAGACAACTCAGCGACGCACGAGACAGTCGGCAGCGTACGTGACTACAGGAAAATCTAATAAACTTGTGCGACTATAAATTATTTATTCCTTCCTGTGCACAATCCAAACACACATACATATTCATACACCCAAACCCCTCAGCTCTTCATAACTGTGTGGGTGCTATCAGCACTTTTTCAGTTGCCATGTCTCCAACTCCAACTCCGCCTCCGCTTCTACTTTTCCTTCCGTCTGCTTGTGGGCGTTTCTGCCTGCTTCTCTTTCAAGTTGCTTCGTGTGGCCACACTGACACTGGTGCGCGCCGAGTTTGCCAGATATTTCATGCTAAATCCACAAGTGCTTATATTTAGAACGACGCGCTCGTATTCATATTTATGGAAAATAAATATTTATTTTAATAACTCCATTCACACAAGGATGAAAACTTAAATCTGTGCGCTTTGAGGCGCATATGAGAATTCTACCAAGGCACACACGCATACAAACACATATACACATGCATACAAATATACACATACAGCCGCTTTTCTAAAACCATTGCTATGCTCTCTACTTTGCAGGTGCTCAATTCGAGAATCACTTCGAATGGATTGGTCAGCACCGTTACGTATCTGCCGCAGACCGACTCGGAGCTGATAACGCTCGCCTGCTGGGCGAGCAACTCGGTGGGACGCCAGACCATCCCCTGCCTGGTGCATATACTGCCAGCAAGTAAGTGTGAAATTGAATCGAATTGAAGTGAAGTGAAAACGTAATCGGGTGAGAATTCTACAAAAATGTCTACGGCAATCAAAACCAAACTGCTTATTAAGCTCTCAGGGCAATTTGGCTCGTAAATGTTAATGTTTAAATGTCGGTCAGCTGGGTGCTACACACTAGGTTTCGGATTGAGTGGGCGGCTGTTTGAGGCCCAAAGTTGTCTCGGTGGCTGAAAAGGACATTTAAGTTGAAACCAACACAATTTGTTAGTTGGCATTTCATGAGTTTATCTCTAGAAATTATTTTTACTTTTCGGCTACTTGCTCGGCTTTCATGCTTTCATGGCCGAATTGCAATTTCGGCCACACAACGACGTAATAACAATAACAACAAGTTGTTGCATTAGAGTATTTGTTGAATGGCACATTGCTGTGGCGAGTGCTCTTGCAACAAGCAGTTCAAATACTTGGTAAATTTCAATGCAAACGCTGCTACACACACACACAAATGAGTTTGCACACATACTTATGTATATGGCTGCACTTACCGGCATGCTCTTAAATATTGCGTAGCAGTTTGTAGGAAAGCAATAAGAGCCATGAAATTATTCTAACTATTTTGCAAAACTGATAGTTATAAAAAATTTTATATTCTTTTCAAAATTGCAAAAGAAGAGAAAAAAGAGAAAGAGAAAGAGAGAGAGGAGAGAAAGAAAAAAAGAGAAACAGAAAGATAAAGAAAGAGAAAAAGAGAGAGAACAAAATAGAGTTGGTACAAAACTTACTTTTATTCCTGAATCTTCTGTCCGAGGTTCTCTACCGACTCTAGTTTCAGGCTTTTATTTCACTTGTCTTTTAGAGATTAGTTGAAAAGTGTATAGTATATACCCAGATCTCTATAGACTGCGCTTGAAACATCTTATTGGACATAACTTTGGAGAACCGAACAAATTTTGAGCTTTGCGAAAGGCTCTAAATACTGCATCGATACACGATGGTCCTTTGATGTATACCTATAAGTTTTGGTATTTCAAAAGATCGATGTTTCTACTATGCAAGTACAATCCTCATCCTCTAAGCTCCGAAACATAACCTATACTAATTCTCCTTTTAAACGAAAATATTACCCAGATTTGGATTTGGTTAGCCATCTCTCCTTAGCCTCACTGATTCGTTCGGAGATAATGGAGCTGATATATGGTATTCAGACTGAGTCAGGAAAAATTTTAAGTTGTCTAATGAAATCACTTTCTTACACTTCTTGAAGCTTTTAGAAACTTTAGTTTTCGTAGGTTTTAAACTTGCAAAGCTGATGAGCTAGCAAAGAAAGGCGCCCTAGAACTGCTATGGGTAGAATTGAAGCGGGTCGGTACTCCCGCATTACATTGTGTTCTACTTCTAGATAGCAAGGCCATGCGGAAGCTTGGCTAGCGCTGTGCCATCAAGCCAGGATTGATCGCAGGAGATCTAGTGATCTATTTGCCCTTAGTAAGGCTAACCTTTCCCTAGTTGACGGGCTTTTAACAGACCTATTGGCGTTCATGCTGTAAGGTTAGGTAATGTTTACCAGAGGCTGTTTGCAGAAAATGTATGCAAGAAGATGAAGTGGAAACAACTCAACATTTCCTTCATGACTGTCCCAGGTCACGACTTAAACACTTGGAAGCGCATACCTTCAGCCATCCCACCGAACTGGAGGGAGTAGAAATTAAAAGTCTGTGCAAATTTGTATTGGCCTCTATACGTTTTCTTAATTCATTAGATCGAACATACGTGTTCTTCTTTTACATGGCTTCATAAAAGACTATATGTAGCAGTCCACGTGCTATCTTCGATCAGCCATCTAAATTAACCTAACCTAACCTAGACTGTTGAGAGCCGGTTCATTGTTATTACCCAAAAACTCCTAAATATTTATCGAAATTACTGTCAATAATCGACAAAGTGCTCTGAATCTGTCAAAAATTTCTATTATATAACTCTTCTAACATCAGTCCTGCAAAAGTTGAAGAATAGCGGATACAGCGCTTGGATGTTTAACAATTTTAACAGTTAACCTTACCGCATGTACGCTTATTAAGAAATATCCCATGAGAACTCCGAGATGAATCTTACTGAAAGCAAGTACCTCAATGGAGCTCCTGCATTTTCCAGTAAGCCAGAAACATCTTATCGTCTTAAAAAAGCTATTGTTGACCATAGCGCCTGTTAATCTCACGCGAAGTCCACAGGTAAAGCGCAAGGACGCAAGAGGAAAACGAGATGTAGTTCCCAGTTGAGTGAGAATACGGTGCTCTCTCTTTAGAGTTCATTGAATTTGCAGTTTCCCGCGAATCCGCTATGACCAAACACAAAAAAAGGACTTATAACGAAACAGCTTAGTGCTACTGAGGGCAG
Source organism: Bactrocera neohumeralis (assembly GCF_024586455.1). Lineage (NCBI taxonomy): Eukaryota > Metazoa > Arthropoda > Insecta > Diptera > Tephritidae > Bactrocera > Bactrocera neohumeralis. The sequence goes on along the minus strand of NC_065919.1, from coordinate 75,945,582 downwards.
ACACAACTTAACTAACTTTGAGCGAAAGTTGGGCGAGCTAGTATTGCCGATCTGCTATCGGTGTGAATTCTGGTACTGTCATACAAAAAAAAGTGTATTTGTAAAAAGAAATATGTTATTTAAAATACAACCCTGTGGTTTCAAAAGCGCACAAATCCGTCCTCCGAGTTCTTTTTATCCACTTATCTTTTCGAAAGCCGAGTATGTTTTGCTGAAATTTTTTTGTATGTATTACAACGTTTTACTAAGATAATTAATCAAATTTTCCTACAGGGTGCTTCACTCTTACTTACGCACCGTTAATATAGTTGCTTGTTCACTGTCAACGCTTAGAGAAGCACAAATTTAATCAGTTTGGTATTGTTGTTGTTTGCGTAGACAAATTTTGAGAATGTTTATCACGTGTACACCCAAATAGATACATATATATGAATAGATGACTTCGATATGCTATCGAAGTGTATGTAATTAATTATTTTTCCACACACACGCCTTTCTTACAGATCCACCGGAGGCGCCAAAGGCTTGCGAACTGCGCAACGACACCGTTCTGGAAGTAGTCTGTGTAGCCGGCAACGACGGTGGTCTCACGCAATATTTCCTGCTTGAAGTAATTGGCGGCGATCCACTTTATGCCAACGATGCGGGGCGTAGCTTCGCCGATGCAAATGTGGGCGACAATGAGCTCTCCACCATGAATGATCAGGTACCTTACAAACATATGTGCTTATGAATTTGCTATTTGTATTTACATGGGGATGAGTGTTGATGCACATACTTGTATGATGGAGTGCAAATGAAGGCAAATATTGGAAATTATTATCAATCTCAATGGCTCTGTAGACAAGCTGCATAGTGATATGAAGAGCGGTATTCACTTTGCTCAGCTGCTTGATTGGGTGCAGTATGTGTGTGGGTTGCCATTGATTGTTTTGAGTCTGTGTGCGGATTGCAATGTATTCATGGAAACTTAGATTTGAATAGTCAATGGATGAAGTGGAGAGGCAAATAGCTTATAGTAATACTGGACTGTCGTCTTTAAAGATGATAGTGCTGATGGACGTTAGGAAGACAGCGTCTTTTAAAAAGCTTTTCAGTGTACTTGAAAACAATGTGACTGTAACGTGATATATTCCAATAAGGCTTTAAAGACATATCATTAAAGTATATTAAAATTCAATAGTGAACTACGAGTAAGTTTTGGTCTGAGCCAGTATAAAAGAAATATAGAGAAGTTCCACCCACCTAAAAAGGTTTAGTTTTTTGTTGGAACTATTTTAATTTAAAATTTCTTTTAAACTATATCTACTACAAAAGTTTAAGGAGCTCACTTCGACTCATCGTTTACCGATCCTCATCAAAAGCGTGGAGATATCAGGAGAAAATTTTGAAAAAATATTCAACTGTAGGCTTTGATAATTGAGAATTAGAGATACCGCAAAGTTATTTGACTATCAAATCTATTTAAATGCATGTATGGTATATGGCACCATAAGATGTCGTTCTACAAGAAACAGCGCAGAGGTTTTAATGCTCAAATTTTACATCTTGACTTTAGAATCGCTCATAAAACATATTTATATCCTGGACAGTGTGTAATAAGTCCGTAACACCCAAAGAGACACGACGCAGAGCCTATAAATGATCAGCATGAGGAGTTGAAACGATTCAACCCTCAACGTTTAAGATATCGAACCGAAATTATTCATACAGCCCTTGCTACTTAAGAAACAGTTTCTTTTTATCGGAAACGTTGATATCAGACCACTAAAGTTTACAAGGACTGTTCCAAAGTAAACTGGACTTTTAAAATGAAAGCAGAACAAATAGTTTTTTCGGCAAAATCAATTTATTTTATTCAAAATAGTCTCCTTCTGCTTCAATACAGCTTTTTGCATGATCCAAAAGCATGTCGAACGAGTGTTTTAGCTCGTTGGGCGGTATGGCCGCCAGTATGCCGGCGCAAGCCTTTTGAATGGCCTCTAAGTCTGCATAACGCTTTCCTTTCATGGGCAAATGCATTTTTCTGAAAAGGAAGAAGTCGCGCGGTGCCACATCAGGTCAATATGGGGAGTGGTTTAAGGTTAAAATGTGATTTTTGGTCAAATAATCGTCCATTTGGATTCAGAGCAATTTTTGGTCGTCAGTCAATTTGTGCGGAACAAACGGTGCACACACCTTTCGTAAGCCCAAATGTTCGGTTAAAATGTGATAAATCGACGTTTTGGAGATGTTCAATTCAATTTCCATGAATTTCAGTGACGATTTCGGCTGATTTTTGATGAATTCACGCACATTTTCGATCGAATTTCCGGTGATAACGGACTGATCGTCATTTATGTCCTCACGACTTTGAAAACGTTGAAACCACTCGTGCACTCTACTACGGAATAGGCAATCGTCGCCATAAACTTGTTTCATCAATTGAAACGTTTCGGTAAAAGTTTTACCAATTTTAAAACAAAATTGAATGTTGGCTCTTTGTTTGAAGCTAATTTCTCACCGATAACACAAACATACTGACACTTAAAACGCAATAACTTCATTTCCAATCAATGAAATATCATGAAATTCACTTCACTCACTGGACAATCGATAAAGACAGCAGATTCTAACGCACCAGTCGACATATGGATGGCGCCACCAGGGGGCGTTAGATTCAAAAAGTCCTGTTTACTTTGGAATGCACCTTGTATAGCTGCCATACAAACTGAGCGATCGAAATCAAGCACTTCTATTGAAACATTATTTTATTTCTCTTGGTATCTTCACAAAATTTGACATATGTAAATTATTTTCCAATATAACTCTACAATTTTCATACCAATATGTTCAAATCGGACCACTGTAGCATATAGCTGCCATGTAAACTGACCTATCAAAATCCAGCTTTTTGATGGAAAAATTTCTTTTTTGTAAAGAGTATTGTAGCATTAGTTTAATCCAACTGGACGGGTTTTTTCTTAGTTCTCCTTTTACTTTTTGCATTAAGAAAAATATTGCTTTGCACAACAAATCACTTAAAAATCGTTTCCTCTCAATTGCATGCCTGAAAAATTACCTTTTTTAATACCTACAATATCACATTACATAAAACATGAAAGTAAAATTTTTATGAATCCTTTTCTACCCTCTCGGTTGAGCAATACGTTCCACGTGAATTGAACGAACTTATGAAGAAAACGAACAACCTTAGACAAAATGTAAAGCAATATTAAGAAAATATTTCATAAGTTTCGGAAGATGGTTGCAGAAACATGAAACCAGAAACTGTAATAAAAATTTTCTTTAAATAAAATGACTAAGTTCACAGTTAAATAATCGCAATGGCACAATGTGTACTAAAACTTTGAAAGCATCCAGTTGATCTTTAAAGTTTTGTGGCCACAACTCCACGCTACCAAAGCATCCACATACAGATTGCATAATCATTAGGAAATATATGAGTAAATGCACGTGCTTTAGAATTTTACAACACGCTATCTACTCACCCACTTATGCAACAACAAAGCCACTTACACTGCATATAAAGACTACTGGTTGCTCATACGCCCCAGCCGCTCAAGGCGTTCTTCTTTCAACTTTCAACTAAAACTCTAAACTTTCAGCAAGAAAAAATAATAATAATCGCATATACATTTCATCATTCAATTTAATTCAATTATTTGCTTTCATTTATATAATACATATACCCGATGTTTGTGTGTATGCGTGTATGAATTGCGCACATGAGTGAGTTTGCCAACAATTATGACTATCCGCCTGCCAATTCAAATTAAAAACAACTTTGTAACTCATACGGTCAATTATTGCTCAAACGGACTTGCTTGACTTTATCCAGCAGCACGCGTGCCATATGCAACAAACACACACACACATACACACATGCACACATACATATATGCATATATAGAAAAGCGTTATTGCTGGCGACTGGCGTGTTTGCAGTTGAATGGTTTGGGCATTAGTCAGGGTCAGGGTCGGGAAAATGCTCATTGGCCAACATTCAACTAAAGAATATATATATATATATATAACGGTTTATCTGCGCGTATATGTGTTCATAGCTGCGTGCGCGAATATATATGTATATTCAGTGGCAAGCAACCCATGATGCCTAAAGTGCCACATTCCAGCGCCTGACCCTTACTGAAAACAACAACAATACAAACAGTGCAATAAACAACAACAACAACATCTAAACTAGCAGGCAATAGCCATAACGTTATCATGCTGCTCAACATTACGCAACTATTATTAGTTTCATAGTTTTGCTTCCACTCGAACAGCGAAGAAACAATAAAGCTTTTTAATAAGCCAAACAAAAGCTTTGAATGAAGAACGGATGGGCAATTGGTTCGACGTTCGACACAGCCAAGTTCCGAGTATTTAAGGCCGAGCGAGTAAAGGATGCGCGCACACAAGCTCCATCCGCACATACAGCCCTGCGCATTCTACCACACAAAGCGCTATAAACGTGTGTATGTGTCTATATATAGTTACGTGTCTGTGTGTGTGCACGTGGGCAAAGCAAGCGCTTCAATGATTGCCAGTTACAAAAGGGACACACAATAAATTACTTCCACTTACTTGAGTGGGAATTTGTGCGTAACCATTTAAAGAGACCGAACTGCTGCTGCTGCCGCTGCTGCAACCGCTGTCCCGTTGCCACTGCCGGATCCGCGCTCTCCGCATCAGCCACGCACTCGCCACTCGAACAATCAACAAATCTATCTACAAAAGCGGCAAACACAAATTGCAACATAACAAGTGCGCACAAGAAAAGGCAGACAATGAAGAGGAAGAAGAAGCCGAAGAAGAATTGTGTGCGCTGATAAGTGCGGGAAGAAGAGGCATCAACTGAAGATGTAAACAGCGCAGCGTAGATAAAGCAAGGAAAAGTAACTGTAATACTCGTAAAAGCAAGCAGCGCAGTCAATGGCTGGCTAGACAAGAATCAACAATAAAGACCATGGCTAAGAACTTCCAAAGAGGTTTCGAACTTTTATTAAGGAAACATGCTGATTACATAAATGCGCTCAGCAGTAAATATAAATATAATATATATGTACATACAAATATATATATGACAGTTGTGCGGTATTGTGGCAACCCTATAGGCAAATATAACCAATTTCTGCGCTCTAAGAAAAATATACATACCAGCGAAGCTGTTTTTCTGGGCGAACAGAAGCCAAATATGTTTGACACTGAATCTGCAAGAGAAGATTCTGTCAAACATAGGACATTTCGAGACATTGAAGCCAACCATATACTAACTGATCAGATTAGTGTGGTTTTGAATCTAGTAAATCTAAGGCTGATCAGCGCATGCGATTCAAGCGAATGTACCTGAAAACAGCTGAAGCTATGAAGTGCGACTCACATGTTAACAAAAGGAACAGATTTTGAGAAAGAATACCTTCATTTCTTTCTCAAAATCGGACTACTATAAAATGAGGTAAAACACTGATATTTTCCTAGAAAAGTGAGAATTTCACGAGATCCTTAAAAACTAAAGAACATTTCAGAGTTCCAGGTCTCAGATAGTCCATCCGTTGAGTCCAATTTTCGAAGATTCGTTCGAGTATTTCGACTTGCAACTGGCGAATAACATGCGTTATGTTTTGCATTTAGGTTTCAATCGAAGCGAGACTGCCCGCATATACTTAAGACTTTACATATCACAGGCAAAGTCTAACGGTGTAATATCACACGATCTCAGTGACTATTCGGCCGGCCAAAAACGTGAAATTATCTGCTCACCGAAATGTTCTTTATATAAGTCCATTGATTGATGCGATATGTGGAAAGTGGCGCCGTCTTCTTGAAACCAAATTTCGCCGACATCACCAGCTTCAATTTCAAGCATCAAATAATCAGCGAGGTAACGATCTCCAATGTCGGTTACGTTCTCATCGCCATTATTTTGGAAGAAATAACGACCAATGATTCCACTAGGCTACAAACCACTTCAACTTCTGGATGAAATAGCAGCGCTTCAATCTTTTTTTGTCGCTCTTCGTTCCAAATGCGGCAATTCCTTGTTTATATACCCATTTAGCCATAAATAGGCCTGATGGCTGAACAAAATTTGGCTCGAAAACGTCGGATTTTCTTAGAACTTTTCAAGAACCCTTAAAGCGAAGCGATGTCGCTTGGGAAGGTCGAGCGGTTTCAGTTCAAGATCTCGACGCCAAGTCGTTTCATACGTCAGTCCGGTTTTTCATGTACATTCTCAGTTATGGCTGCCATATTTTCTTCACTGCGTGCTGAATGTGGTCTATTCGGCCGAATATTACACAATAATGTTTGCTGAGCCTCAAGATGGGTGATGGCCCAGTGGGCCGATTATGTGGACCATAAGTTAAGCGAAGCGCGCGAAACACATCTTTACAGAACCGGTAACCGAGGTAACTATGTTTTCTCTTGTTATATTTTTAATAAAAGGGCAGAGAAGAGAACCGTCGAAATGGACGTGGTTATTAACAGAGGCTCTGAGAAAAATACTTCTCCATTGCCACGTTCACTTAGCTGCTAGGTTTTGCTAAAAGTATTTTATTGGTTAACCAATTTCTCTGCGGGTTAAATATATAAACCTGCGCATATCGGTCATGTATTTGGTATATGTATATATACAAATACATATATATCAATATTGCACAACGAAAAGTTTATATACAAACACAATAATGTTGAGTGGCACAAGTGGTCAGTTAGGCGTTTGTGGGCAAACAGCAACAAAAATAGCAAAAATAGGCAAAAACCAATAACAACAATGCTAATCTTAAGCCGTAGACAAAAGATAACACACAATTTTCGATAAGTACAAACGCAACAAAGAAAACTCAACAAAATGGCTGAAGAAAAATATTCGAAGGAGGAAAAAATTCGCAAAGATCTGCGTTGAGCATAAAGTTTATAATAGAGTTTGCGAGGATGATTAATTGTTTGAGAAACTTTTGCAACTTGTTCGATTATTGCTACTTGCCGTGGCAACAATGTGCCTGCCTCTTCGCACTTACTTCATTTTCCTGCTTTTTGAACGTGTCATTTGAGTTGCTTTTCTTTGCAGCTTAGCGGCGAAACTCGATATGACAGCGTGGAAGAGAGCAAGCAAAATATAGGAATTCTTCTTTGAAGTTATCTAACTCATAGATTATATGCTTTGCAACGCGGTGACTCACCTCGGCGTTTGACAGTTCTTGTGCATGAGTATATTAAAAATCGTCCGGGGAATATGCAAATCCAACTTAAGTCTGTAGAACGTGGAAGCCTAATTACCAGGCGTTTGTCTCACGGCACCCGAGACACACAATCAGTCAACTGACAACGGCTAGTCGAGCGCTTTAGGCGTAATCCTAATGAAATATGACTAGTAGACGCGCTATTAGTTGATGAAGACTATTTAGCGTTGTAGAGTTCGATTGTTATTAGTATAAGCTAGACTTGAAGAAGCTAAAAACAGTCGAAAATTTTTATTTAAACTGGAAAAGGAACCTTAAAAGATGTAACAAGAGTAATAGTATTAATATAATGTGTTTATTCATAGGTTCTAATATACTATAGATCAGTTAAGAGGAAGATTTTTTATACTAAGGTTTATTATTTATATATTACCATAATTAATCAAGGTTCGTATTTGTTGCCTACATTTAAGCGCAATATTAATATTCTATTTTTAGCAAAGTCACAAACTTTTAAAATTTACGACAATATCTTTAATTTAAACCGAAATGGCATCAGGCAGGTTTATAAGAGCCGGAGTCAAAGTTGAACACATAGCGTGGCACTGCCATCTTTTCGGTAAAAGCACACTTCTCGAGACTTGCTCGACCGATTCCAACTAAATTCGATATGTGGCATTATTTGAATATGCGGACCCCAGTCCCATATAGTTCACTATTGACCGAAAATATTGGTCAATGTGTGCGATATATAATTAAAATTTGTCATACAAAGTCACGGTGTGAAATGGATTGGGAAAGATCAATACTTCCCTTAGTCCCCATATACTTAATACAAACATTTTCGAACTTCCGGATGACTTTAATCCACATATATCGGCTAATATGAGAGCTATCTTAATGAAAAGAAGAGAGCGTCTTTTACTTATAGCAGTGTATCTTTGTGTCTAAAATTAATAAAATCGGGTTTAATGAAACCTAGAGATCATTTAATTAGTATGTGGTATTGGCTAAAATTGATAAAATCGATTGAAGATAATTTAGTGTAATTTTTGCTTTGATTGTTATGCATAAAACGATTTTGACTAACAATGAGTTTCAGTTATTTCGCTGAATTTTTAAAAAATGCCAACACCTGAAAGTATTTAACCGGGTGGGATCCTTGCAGAAGAATATAAGATGTTCGGTTACATCCGAACTTAAGCCGTCCTTACTTGATTTTGTAAATTTTAAAAATATTTCAGGTATTCATTCTGATAATAAACATTCTATAATAAAAGTAAAAGAAATCCTGCAATTTTTTCTGGAAACTTTTTCTTCGATTTTCCAGAGCCAAAAACCTTTAAAGGTACAAAGTCATATTTTATAAAGAGTTTTTATACAAAAAAATTATATTATTTAAATTTTAAGCTCTAAAGTTGAGAGTATTGTGCAATATTTAGATGAAGAAAAGGCTCAAGCTGCCATCCCGCGAATTTCTTTGCGCCAGCAGCCATCATACTTGATTGCGAACTTCGCTTGCATCAAAAACGATTAAGGAGATTTATAGCGATTTTTCGCACATTTCAATCGAATTTGCCGAAATCCTTTTCTAAAGCGATTGCAAACGGAAAGTTTTAAATAGTTTCGCATAGCGTGCAATGTTGAGTGGCTTAGTAAGAAAACGCGGCCAGAGTTTTGAAGACTGTCAAGCACAAAGCGCTGCCATATTTGCTTAACGGCTATTCAATTGGAAACGACTCGACTTCCAAACCATAAATTTACTGCAAACATTTCTTACTTTCAAGCAAAATGTATGAAAGGAAAAATAACGAACTGGAAGCGCTCCTCGAATGATGCAAGCCGAGAGCGCTCCTATTTGGCCCGCTGTAAAAGGAAAGTTTTCGAATAATTTCGCCATGAGCCCACAAATTGCAGCCTGCCAACAATGACGGGCCGGTCAATGGCAGGCTCTGCAACACTTCATCTTTCATTTTCTTATCTGTGCCCACTTTCTATGCCATTATTTGGATGAGAATGTGTATTTACGTGTGTGTGTGTGCGTTCGTGCTATTTGCAGAATTTTGTTTTTGAATTCGCATATTTTGCATACTTTCAGGCGACGTCAGCACCGGTACTTCGCATGCAAGAGCCGCAACCGCAATTTCGTCTCAACAGCTTGGAGCCAGGCCGAGAATATCAATTCCTCGTGTATGCCGTTAATGCGAAGGGACGCAGCGAGCCGCCGGTCGTAATCGAGCGTGTACGAGTGGCGGCACAATTGGGACCGTACGGTAAGTCACATTAAATTTTTCCATTTTTTTGATGTTTTTTGCAGAAATTTACAAGCACTCTCAGCTATTTGTTGGAAACTGTAAAATGAATGTCGCCAAAATGCTTGCATTCGGCTGGAGCTTTCGACGTACACCTTTCGCCTTTTACGTTTTGCCTCGATAGCTCGGCAACTTCTTGAATTCGCACGTCTTCCACTCAAATGAGTTCACACACTTTGCGACACAAGCAAATACTTGAGCTCACATTTATGTGAGAGCGCGCTTGAATCGATGGCTTTGTGCGCCACCTTGTTTGTGTGTGTGCCTAGTAAGCTGCCTGCGTCTTACAAGCTCCTTTTCATTTGCTCATTCTTCGCTTGGTTGCGTCGGCAGTTCAATACAAACACAATTTCACATCATCAATTCGATTTCTTGGAGTATAACGGCAACTCTTATGGCAATCGCTGCAACCAATGTGAAAAGTTCTACATTAGCTACCTGCAAGTAAATTGCTTTGCAGCGCTCGCTGCGTGATATTAGAAAACCTTCTATTTTGGTTTGAAATTGTTGAGCCTTTCACTTGCACGCTTGCTGATTATTCATTATTCATTATTTGGTCTTCTAAAGACTTTCTCTGGAGGAATAGCATACCTTAATTCATATTCTTTCCTGAAGACACGTTGATAATCCTATTAATTATCACGTTTTTTGCAAATTGTTGAGAGAGTAATTAATTCTCTCTTTTACTATTATGTAACCAGCAATGCATGTACAGTTTATACTATAATTTTGTTGAAAAACTATGCCTTCCGATATTTGGTTTAGTTTCTACGTTTTTCTCTGAACTTAGAGGCTTCATCATCATCAGGACAAGTTCTCTTAGCTGGGTGCTTATTGATCACATATGAGAATAATAAACAGTAAATATTTCTCAGAGAGCTGTTTTCTCTTTCCTTGTGGCTTATTGTCAATCTTAGATAGTAAACTCTAAGAAGTTTCATTGGGCAGAACGCTTCGAGTGCTACATAAAACTATATATAGTATGTTTTTTTCCAGATAATGTTAGCAATGAGTGCCAAACTTGTTTGAATATTTTACTACAGTTATGTTCTGTGGAGCACTCTGAAATCTTCACACATCTTGATTGCATTCCAAAATACTTAGATTAACAGGTCGCTGAACCTAGCTCTGTCGTTTTTCTACTCACATACCTGCGAGGAAGGCATGAGAGGGTGGAACTCGCTAAAAGTGAGGTACAATGAGCATTTTTACGGTTGAATCAAAGCTTGCGAGGAAAATTGATGGAAGAGCATACTGTTGGGAACTTTTCATCAACACCAGTGTTAAGCTTCCTGACCACTGCAACGTCTTTCAAGTTGGGGTAGCTGTCATAAAGGTAGCAGTCGATCTATTGCTTCAGAGCGCAGTTAACTTCAGAGCGTTGATCATCCACACCGATAGTAGGAGAGCGATATTAGCCTTGAGTTTGCTGACTGTAGGAATTCAACTTAAAATTAGTGAAGTATCTAGACTCCTTATCGCCAGCATCAAGTTACTTTATGATTAGAATGATTAAGGTGCCTAAGCGAAGTGATATTGCAAGAAACTGTAAGGCTAATAAGGTAACAACTAATTGAGACTCAATAACTGCGGAATGGGACGGTTTAGTACTAGACCTCTAAGGCTTAGATCAGCTCAGCAAGCGTTAGTTTACTAACACCAGCTATGCAGTAGTAAGGTTCTTCTGGCACGGGGTGAGTCTAAAGGTAGCTCTTTGCTGTCAGGAATGTTCACCTTTCAGTGGTTTTATTAATTCAGTCAGTACAGTAAAATTGAACTTCTTACCGGATGTAAGCTGCATGAGCTAGATGTAAAAGAAAAACCTCAACATTTTCTCCTCGAATGTGCCGCTTTTGCCAGATCAAGGCAAAAGCAACTCGCATCTCATACACTTAGACTTCCAGGTGAAAGAGAAAAAATATAAATAAAATACCTTACTAATTTTTTGATAGGCACAGAACACTTTGCCTATAGCGCTTATTCAACTACAGGCCATCTAGCCTAACTTAACCTGTGATGTTGATGTGGAAGAATTATTGCCGAAGAGCTACGATCTTGAGCGAAGCATAGAAATATACTTATACATCCATATTAAAGTCTATGAACTGCTTCAGAAATAACTTTTGGGTGATTCTTCTAAACGTGCATTTGTGACTTAAGAAATATATTTATTATTATTTCCGTAAAAAATTAATGGACTGCTTAAGAAAAGTGCTAAAGCAACTCAAATTGAGCTGGCAAAATTTTACGAATTTTCAAATCTTACCCATTATAGATCATGAAGAGAGTTGAAGAAAATTGAAGGTGGACAAATAAAGTTTATTAGAGTCTTGCAGTAAAATTTTGGTTTCATTTCGGATTCAAAAGATTTGTATCAACCACTCAAAAGTAGCGAATTAACTAACTAACTGCTGTAGTGCTCTTTTTAACTAACTCTTTTTAACTAGATCCACAATTGAGATATTACTTTTTTTATAACTCTCTCATACCGGTCTGTAGGTCTTTTAGGCCTTTAAAGTGCGCCTCATTTATTGCATTACAGCTTAAGCTCGGCTTTTGCAACCACATTTTACCTCAGCTTATACAGTTATTCATTTTTTGTCACATCTTGCTTATCTGATGTGTGCGTGTAGAACTTCAGCTTAACGCACACGTACACAAATTGGCACGTGTGCATGAACAGTGAAGCGTTAAGAATTTGTTTTCGCCTTCAATTACGAAAGTGAAATTACAATAACAAAAAATGAAGTATTAGCCGAAAAAAAACTCAGTCTTGTAAGAAAAAAAACCAGAAGCCAAAAAAGAAGGAAAGAAGCAGTCATCAAAAGAAACTCAGGATGCGACAAACCGGCATTAGTGTTGAAAGAAAGGAAGCAATCAATTGATAGATACATACATATTAGTTATACGCGTACATATGTATAGAGTATGTATATAAATGTGTGATAAATAGGTGTATGCATATTATATATGTTCATATGAATTTGTATTAGAGCAGATATTCCAAGAACATGAGAATAAATATATACATATAGATATGTACACACTTGTCAAGGAGCTTATAAGAAAATCGGGAATAGTAAATATATTTAATTATATTGTATGGCAGCTACATATATGCTCTAGTAGTCCAATATTGGCGGTTTTGACAAGTGAACAGCTTCTCGGCGTGTAAAAGTCGTGAGCGAAATTTCACAACTGATATCTCAAGAACTGAGAATTTTCTTATATGCCGACTGATGAACCTGGCTAAATCGACTCAGCTCGTCATACTGTTTATTTATCTGTACTATACATTATAGAGTCTCCGCACACCCTCTTATAAAGATTTGACAAGACAAACAACCTTCATGACAAACTTGATATACCCCGTTCAGTATTTATACCCTGAAATTTTTATAGCTATATGTGAACTCTGCAAAACAAAACTAATGCTATAAATAAATTTGTTTATGCAACATATCTAAATATAGTCTAAGCTGATTTCCTGACACCATTATGCATTCTTCTTACTTCAAAGCTCCAAAGAGATCCCACATCCAAGCACTTAACCTCTCACCTCGAGTTGCGCTCATCCAAATGGCTTTTCTTCACTTATTGCCTTACATGAAGCTATATAGCTGTATACATATTTACATAAACAAAAACAGAAATGATTTCATTTGCTGGCACATTTTTTGCCATAACTTTTATTTGTGTTTTGATTGCTGCTTTATGGCGATTTTATGAGTTGTGTCGCCAGCGACGCCACAGTTCTTTTGCCACTTACAAATATTGCGCTGTAAATGAATGCGAAACACTTGTAAACAGACGCACAAACAAGCGCGGAGAACTTGCTTTTTTCGCAGGCAGAAGATTATGATTATACCACAAAGATACATACATACATATACATATATATATATATATATGTGTGTGTGTATGTATGCATTTATGTACAGCTAGCGAGCGCCAAACAGCAACTAATAATTTATTTGACTTTCATTGGTGATTGCCAACACTTAAGTGCACAAATGTATGTATGTATTTGTTTATCTGCTTGTGTGCGTGTGCGCAATAAGCTTATTCATCGCTCGTCCATCAGCATTTTAGTACAGTTTTGTACACATTTCATCGTCGTTGATGGCGATATTAATCAATTTGTCCGTGTTTCGCTAATTTTTGCCATCAAATTATGCGCACATGAATAACGGTAAAGTGAAATAATGACACAAATAACGCTGTTTATTGTCGGCATTTTAGCTGAAATACAAATACAAAAGGTATGGCAATGTGTTCTTGTACAACTAATGGTCAAATTGTTTTTTTTTTCTTCGTTGATGCAGGTTTTATTAGAGGTTTACATGTGTGAATGTACGAGGCGTTCTCTGCTGTTATACAGTGATTGTGAAAAGTACGCATACGTTAGATCTTGTTGAAGTGAATGAGGTATTCCGTCAATTTTTTGTTACAAATATGTGGTCTTATGTGAAAATTTAAAAATATAAGATTTTTTCGAAGCAAAAAATTTACATTTTTTTCTATAAGGACCCTCATGAGTTTGCTTGAAAATATTTGATCTTCAACTAAATTAAAAAAATGGAGTAAAAGTTGTAGTTATTAGTAATGCATTTGAATAAAATTTTTTTCATTTTTATTTTCTACGACATTAGGCGCTTAATTCAACTGCAGAAGGTTGTTTTACTAGAGAACGTGCTTTTGCAGGAAAATATATTTTAAACGTTAATTTCTGGTTAAAATTTTGATGACTGTGTATCTTTTTTTTTTTAAATCAAACAAAAAAGCTGATTTCAACATTATAAGTGCAACCTTAAATTACAAATATAATTTAAGTGCTCATTATAGAAATTTATATAACTGAATCATGAAAGAGTAATGTTCCAAAAATAATGAGAATTTTTAAACTAAAATTTCTTGTGTTTGTAAAGTCAAATATTTTATTATGTTGATCTACATGCCCTTGAAGTACGTTAATTTTTTTATTCGTTGCTTATTTTCCCTGTAGCTGCCGCTAAGGATAGACGTATTTTTGTGAGCTTGACGGTTTTCGTCAAACTAAAAGACTTGTTCACGAATTCTTTGCAGAAAACAAGACTGTAGCGATGCCCCCAGCCTTCCTTAATTCCATATGCACCAGACAAGAGAAAAATGGCTCCGTCAAGTTTGAGTAGTGGTTCGACGTGAAAGCCGTTAAGATTTTTCTATTTACAGTAAAAACCAAGAGTTCCAAAATAAAAAAAAAACGCTGAAACCCTGTGTGAGAATGCGGAGAAAAAATAATAAAATCTTCTTCAACAGCCGAAAATATGAGGTTATTCTATAATTTTTGTCGTTTGATAAGAAAACACTTTATTATTCTGAACATTAATATACTTGCCCAACAATTCAATTGAGAATGATGTCTTCAACAAAACCTCTTCATTTGATGAAAAACGCTTGCCACGCATACATTTTTTGAGTTCTGGAAACAAATGGAAGTCGCTGGGGGCCAAATCTGGTGAATACGGTGGATGCTCCAACAATTCAAACTTTAATTCATGGATTTTAGTCATTGTCAAAATACTCTTGTGACACAGTGCATTGTCCTGATGAAAAAGAATTTTTTTCTTCTGCAAAACTGGGTCTTTTTTCACGTTTTTTTTCCTCAACTGGTCCAAAAGGTTGCAATAATATTCATAACTAATTGTTTTACCAGTTTGCAAGTAATCCACAAACAAAATTCCTCTCGCATCCCAAAAGACTGTTGCCATAACCTTCTTGACCGATTTCCGGACACGAACTCGTTTCGAAGCCGAACAACCAGGTTCACAGCAGTCTTTAACCTCTTGTTTTGATTCAGGATCATGGTGATAGACCCCTGTGTCATCCATAGTGATGAATCGATGCACAAAATTCACTTTATGCTTTTTAAAACGCTCCAAATGTTGTTGAGAAAGTCACATTCAAACTTCACATACGTTCATATGAAGAGTGTAACAACAAAAACAAATATATCATATGGCAGTGTTTTTAGTGGGTGTATGACTTCGATAAATGCATGCCAGCGTTGCTCTACGAGCAGTTTTTGTTTATTAATAGAAAAAAATATTGCCTGCCTTTAGGGTGACGTAGAAATAGCATTTTTTCCCCTTATACAGTTTAACACATATGAAATATGTAAAGCTAAGTCTCCTGATGCAGAGTAAAGTCTGCAAAATATTTGGCGGTGTCAGCCAGGAAAAGCTCTTAAAGCATTTAGTGGCACATTATAAAAGAAAATTTAACCATATTTCGAAAACTTTTCAAATAACGAATATTTCGCTATTCTCATACATTCACTGTTCTTTTCAGCCTTCAATTATTGGCCTACTTTTATTACTGACTGTGTGCGCCTATATAGAACGCGCAAAAGAATCATAAATATTTGGCGCAAATGTTCAATCAATTATGAGCAAACAAAGTGGCAATTTGTAACACATTTCTTGACCTGCACTTCTCCGAAAATTATGAATCAATGAAATATTGTTTCGTTTTAGGTTAGAGGCAGTTAGTAATAACTTCTGTATAAGTTTAAGGCAACTGACGACAACTGAGTGGGCATGTATATTTTCTTATTAGATATATTTGAAGAGATGCTCGTCTGCTGTTTGAAATTCCTCTTATATGCGATAGTTTGTATATAATAATTTTAAATATACAGAACTAAATATATACTGCACTATAGTAAAATCGAGTTGAGGGCAATCATCTAGGCTTCCTTTAATTGCTATATCAACAAAAAACCAATAATTTTACTACAAATTCAGCAACATGGTTTAGTTCTCTTCGCACCAGCTACATATTCTCACAGAAACTATACTTAGAACTTGTTCAGCTTATTGCAAATATTCTAGAATTGCTCCCTGCCACACTTTCACTCTATAATACAACCGCTTTGATTTATAGCACTCATAACTCGCTGTCTCTCAAATATATGACTTTCTACGGTGCCATAGTAATCGAGTGCATACGCTGTAATCCGATTGCGAGAGTAGCACTTCTCTCGAGAAGATGGAAAAGCCGCAATTAAATGACTTCGTTAGTTGCAAATAGTATAACGCAAAATGCGCTTTTGTTACATAATTACTGCACTTCAAAGCAATACATTACAATGCTGAGCCTTCTTAGACCGCCGAGGCGTATGAGTAACATTTTCTCTATGCAGCATTGAATGAATGCGCTCAAGATGATTTTCTTGGATAATACACACAAGTATATGCAGGTTTTAGTGAAATCGTACAAATATATGTGTTCTTATGTGTGTTAAAGCCACAATACAAACACTACCGCATGTTTATGTGCTTGTGTGTATGTGTGGGAGTAAGAATGCTGGCTTCAATTTTATGCCAGCAACACGTTCATTCCACATAAATTCCCGCTGCTACACAGCCACTGCGCCCCCGACGGTCTGACCACGTGCGCTAGACAATAGCTCAGATTACTGGCAAACAATTGCCGCATTATTACCGTTAAAGCGTAAAATGTTGCAGGAAAAGTGTTGCAAGGGACGCCAGCCGGTAGTTAAAGCGTGTTTAAGGAGTGTGTGGGAGCTGAGGGAGACCCCACACATGCATATCCATGTATATGTGGCTGTGGAGGTAGCTGCCCAAAAGCATTTTGAAGCGAACTCATAACAAACAGTTACTTAAGCAAATGTGGAAATGCGCGGCGCACATACATATGCATGTGTTTGTTGAAGAGCGCAACAAAAGCGGGCAACAATTATGAGCCAAATAATGGCAAAAACAACAAAAACGAAACACATATGCTTGCCTCATGGAATAACAAGTTGCGCACCGCAAAGTCTGCAGCAACCTTTCGTCTGCGACTCGGCGTGCTTCGTATCCTAAATGGCGGCAGCAAACGAAAGGGATTTGCTATGCGCGTAGAAGTTGTTGTTTTTTTTTTCTTTTTTTGTTGTTTTTTCTACTTTCACTCTTTTGTGTGGGCCCACTCGGCAATCGCAATTTTTCTGCATTTATACAGGCATTTAGGGAGTCCGACGCTCGCTCCAATGAGGCACCCATGACTTCTTGTTCTAATCACAGGCACATTAAGAGTCTCGAAATATGCCAAGCGTCGGTTTTGGAGCATACGCACTCACGCACATATAAAATCGGTAATATTATAAGAGCGTACGGCAGTTTCGCTAGCTTGTATGTGTGCATGCGTATGTGTGCCTATTAATGTACGTTGTTGGAATCGAAAATCGCTCTGGGCGCTTAATGCCGTGCGTAGCGTTGACTCGGCTGGTAATATTTTATGGTCATTTTCCTGCGCCTCATGCCGCGGCTGCTGCCGCAACTAGCACACCCAAGCTTAAACAATACGAGCGCCGCTCGTAGGAAACTGCCTGTGTACGTGCGCTACCGTTAACTGTTGTGCCGTGATGCTGTTGTTGTATGTGGCGCAGGATATCGCATCTTAAATTTATTTTCCTATAATTTATGTGGCTTTGCTGCTTAACGTGGCCATAAAACAATATGCCGTTACCGCTTAAATATCAAATAAATGCGGATACTTTGGCGTAAATATAAATTCGATCGAAGGCAAATGAGCCAGCAGCAAAGAGCACAGCAGCGCGCTGAAGAGTCAGTGAGCGGCGCAGGGGCGCTTAAGTGATTCCGAAAGACTTTTGCCGGTTAAAGGTGCACATTAAGCAAATCATAAGCGGCTCAATAAAAACAATTGCCGGCATATCGGCATATTAAACAGTCTTACCCACACACTCACGCACCCACACGTACAAAGAAATAAAATTTTGAACATGCCCGAAATAATAAAATTAAACGGCAATTCGTTGTGCCATTATTTACATGTGTGCCTCATTTAACCTTTAACCTTTCACATACACTTTCACCTCGAAAGTGATTACAGTTGAGGTTGAGGTGTGGAAAGCAGGAGCTATTATGAGTTAAATTGCAGTATGGAGTAGGTGTAATATTGGAATTTAGGGTCATGAATAGTTTAAACTCGAAGAAAAAATATCTAAGTCCTTCAAAAAAAATATATTTTTTTATCACAAAAAATTCCTTTCTAGGAAGCTCCTTCCCATCTGCGTTAGAGCAAAGATGGAGATGTCTTTTTGCCATTTAAAATTGGAGATTATTGAAGTTTCTGCTGTTATGTTATTTATAGGTTAGATTAGCTTAGGTTAATCCGGTAGGCCAATAAGCCACTAACAGACCAGTTTTCGTCGTTTGCGATACCAGATAGAGTTCACGTACTAGGTCCGTAAGGAGTAGTCATTCTTTAAGATACCTACGCTGGACGTGAATTTTAGCAGACTCTACGGCCTCACTAACGATACCTTCTCCAGTGTATCATACCGTGAAGACCCCAGATGCTTAGAGCGTAGTCTTCCCAATACTCCATTGATTCCATTCTATAGAAAGGCATAGGTATTTCCTGCGGTCTTCTCGCTCAGTCAGCGCCATTCTGTGGTCATGTGCCGCCACCACACAGTGACCAGTTAGTATTCTGCTGATGTGCCTAGTTTCTTCTATCGAGTGCATATAGGCATTTTGTGTACTTCCGATCTAGCGTTTTGCACTTGACTTCTGAAGTTTTGCACCCAGGTATCCATTCCATTGGGTTTTGATTTTCTTTACAGATCAGAACATTTAGTCGATGTTTGCTCAATCACCATTACCCAATGAGCTATATCCCTCAGATGCTGCCGAGCATCTACCCACCCGGATATGAAAGAGAGTTGTGTCCCATTTATCGAAGGGAACCTCCATCCATGAATTTTGTGCTTTCCTGTAAACACAAGCATATCCCTTTTTCCGCGTTTAACCCCTAATCCGCTTCCGATGCCCAATTCCGGACTGTACTGAGAGTGGTGCTCATAATACTGCTAATGGTCTGTAAACACCGACCCGTTATTAAGATAGTAATGTCGCCCGCACATGCCACTACCTTAGGGGCTTTGCCGTTCAAGTTCTTTAGCAGTTTATTCACACTAATGTCCATGGAAGCGGAGGTAGTACTATACCTTGCGGCAAACCTACAGACTTCCTTGATCATTTTAGCGTCATTCCATTCTGCTCTTATCCATCTAGAGGTCAAAAGACTTCTGGTCCAGCGTTGCATAGCAGCATCAATACCTATGGACTGGATACTATTCAGAATAGATTCCATAGAGACTTTGTTGAACGCTCAAGAAATGCGCAGGAATTATTCAAGAGCGTTATTTATAGATGAGAATACACAAAAGTAATTAAACAAAAACAACTGTTTCATTGTGTTAACAGTTCTTGAAGTGGAGGGAGGAAAGAGCTCGTGTCCTCGACGCCGAGATTTCTACCCTTCGGGCCATCTGAAAAAAAAAAATATGCATTCTTTATTAGTACTCAAAGTTACACAAAAAACTTTAAATATTTTAATAAATTAAAATAAAATTTCAATAACTTCAATATGATCACCAAAATCACTTCAAATCCGCTAAAAAAAGAATTTATTCTAATTTATAAATCACAGTCATCGCTTTATAAATTTTCCAATGCCAACCAAATCCAGTGGACTAAGCCTCTCATTGCTGCCAGATCTTTGGAAAAAATACTCACTTCATATCATAAGCACTGCAGCAATATGTTAAAATTAAAGAATTGTGAAATGGCTTGGCAAATTATTATCCCCAGGATATCTAGCCTGGGCGGGCACACAGGCAATTTTGAGGCAGTTATGTCCGTTCGATGCTCGGTTTTCAACCATTTGCGAAGTCATAAACTTGCTTGTCCTCGCCCGCAGGCATCGCCACACACATCCCATACACACATACTCGTTGTAAATGTGTGTGTGGCACAGTTAAGTGAGTAAATGTTGGCAACTATGGCTTTCACACCCACATTCAGGCAACTAATTTCAATTTTCATCACCATACAACACCACACATGTGCATATTGTATGTATGTAATAATGTAAGGATTGCTATAAGTGAAACACATATACATGCGCGCAGCCTGCGCTGGAGCATAAAAGCTATTAGCCAAACAAACTTGAGCGTTTAGCGTGTGGAAAAACTGCAAGAATGGTGAAATGAGAGAGCTTGCTGAATGAAGGGGAACAAAGCTGCTGCCAATGAATAGCGTAAAACGCGAGCTGCAAGAAAATTGAAATGTAACATTTCATGCGAAATACCTTTGCCTTGTAAAAATGTAAGCGGAATTTGAAGTAGAAAATTTTTCAGAAAAAAAATTCAAAAATTCACTTTTGCCTCTGCAGAGTTTTACCTTCATGGATATGGATACTTTTTATATAATTACTTGATTTATTATTTGTTTTTTTTTTGAAACTTATACTTTAATTGAAATAAATGCCTTTCTTTTCAAAATATCTAGAAGTTTTAGAACCTTACAACTTTTTCCAATTGTGTATTTCAAAATATCAATTTTTCGGTTGGCTTATATATCTACAAGTACATTAGAAAGGGTCGTTTTTTTTACAATAAAATTGGGTGGGAAATATTCTAGGTACTATTGTGAATAACTTTGCTTAAGAGACTATGAATCTAAAACCGGTATCGAGTCAGCGTTTTTTAAGTCGAAGTTTAAAAAATCGGAATAATCGGTTGTATGGGCGCTATGTGTTATAGTTTTCCGACCTGCCCTATTCCACGATATTTGTAACACTGACAAATGATTAATAGAATACCAAAATTCCTCTACCTATTAAGTTTCATTCGGATACTTTAAAAACTGACGAACAAATCTGAATAATCCCCGAATATTTTCGCCTTAGACAAAAATTGTCTGAACTGAACTTATTAAAGTTCCTACTGAAGATCGGATATTGGATCAAGGGAATCCAAAATTTTCTAAAATGAGTTATTTATTATTGAAATACTTTAAATTATCTAAAACACATCTTTAAAAAGACTTGATTTTTCTGCCACCAACGGGATACCAGCTTTAATTATATCTAAAAAGGTGTATGTCTCAGCTAAAAGTGCAATGAATTTATCAAAGATGCTTCTGGAGATCGATTAGCGGGTATCCAAGATTATCCAAAATAAATTACTCATTATTAAAATACTTAAAATTCTCCAAAATGCATCTTCTTTTTAAAAAAGGCATATGTCTTAGCTAAAAGCTTGTGTTTTGCAATTAATCACTTTACGCTTGTTATAAGTTTTCAGGTATAAGACTTGACTAAGATTTCTTATTCTATTTGAAGCAAGCGCCTGATTGTGCGCAATATATAGTTACGACTAACTTACATCAATATTTCATATAGTATTAAACCACGAAATAAAAGCCCTTACAAAATATTTTTTTTCCCCATAATACTTACTTTATTTTTAAAGCTTTTCTAAAGACTGTTTGATGCATAAAATTTCTTTTTAATTGGCCTGTACGTCAGCTAAAATTTATGGTGAAAAATCAAGTGAAAGCTTGTTCTTCTTACTCAATATAAATTACAGGTGCATGACTTAGCTAAGTTTTTTTTTATTCCCTACTTAACTCGCGCCTAATGGTATATATACAAATTTCATTTTATTATTGTAATGTCAGAGATTAAAAAAAAAAATAACATGCTTTCCAAAAAGCTTGAATTTTTTTAACAAAGATTTAAATATCTAATCCTTTTTTAAATATCAACCATATTGAGTGCGTGTCTTCGCTAAATGTTAAGTTTAACTATTAATTTCTATACGTTATTTATTTTGGGTAAGATCTAACATCATAACCCCCCACATATTGGTATACATTCACTTTTATGACTGATTCAAATCGAAATAAATTATATACCATCAACTAAATAGCCACGAATTAATTACCTCCACATTTTGAAAGTAGTTTTAGAACCGCATGGATTGCTAGCAGCTCATCGAAATGAATGTGAAAGGAAGTATGCTTGGAATGAGATTAAAGTAAACTAATTTTAAGCAAATATAGAGCAAATATGCTTTAGTGGCATATGTGTGAATGTAAGTCGATGAGCGCGCGCACACACACACAGCCACCAGCTTGAGTGGAAAATGTGCTCACGCGTATCACGCTGGGAAAAAGTGAAGTACTTGGCAACTACCTTCAACTTTTGCGCGATATGTTTGCGCACTTCTGCACATTAATCTACATACATATACATACAAATATACAGCTAACTCGTCGATGTGTATGTGTAATCTATTTAACTGTGAACTAAGTACGCGTTAATGTGGCCCTGCATTTTGCACAGCGCGCACATTTTACAGCAAATTGGCAAGTGGTTTGCACCGCTGATGGGCGCCCTACGCATATACAACTCATTTCCACATTATTGTAACGCGGTTTTTTGCGTTCACATATTATTCACTTTCACTTTTTTGAGGTTATATGTGCAAATTGTTTGAATTTTTTTTTCATTCACAATTATTTTATTGCAGACGAGTCCATACTCTCCGAGGATCCCACACCGGCGGAAACGACACACCATTCAAGTGGCGGCCTGAGCGCCAGCGCCAGCGGTAGCGGTGTGGCGGCGGGAGCGGGCGCCAGCATCAATGTTCATGGACATGAGAAACAGCAGTCGCAGCTACTCATACTGGCCGCCGTGGTGGCGATAGGTGCCGTCATTGTAACGTCAATTATCGTCGCGGGTATTGTGGTCGTCTGCAGGCATCGACCGCGACCACCTGAACCGCAGGATGTGCGCAAAAGTATGCGGTAAGTGGACAAGAAGTTTGTATATAATTTTTTTCGTTTTATGCTGGGATAAATGCAGGCGATGATAAACATATGATTAAATAGGCGTTCGTGGGAAGTTGTGTGGGGTCACTTTTTGTAAGCGTTTAAGCCTTAACTAGATAGTTTATCTATTTGGTTGAACGACGTGGTCAGATAAGTTGTTTGAATTTATATTTTTATGATCATATTCGACTCTTTCTCCGCTCATATAACCACGAGACATATGTGTGCCGGGAAAAGGAGCTCTTCTTCAAGCTTGGCTTTAAGCTAACGGACCACTATAGCGCTTTTCAAGCAGATTTAATAGTAGGTGGTGGTTTCAAGGTAGTAGTATATTTATTGCTCCGAAGTGCATCTTCTTTCAGGAGGCCAAGCATTCACTCTAACAGCAAAGCGACGATATTATGATTGAGCTCGCCAACTGTGTTCTCAAAGTTAGTCAAGAAGTGTCTGTCCTCATTAGCAATAGCATCATACTACTTCATCATAAGACTCGTTTGGGTGCCTAGTCATAGCAGAAACGCTGGAAACTGCCAAGCCGATGATCTCGCCGATGATCTAGCTAGGCACTCATACCACATGTTGCGCTTTAAGACTGAACCAATGGATCAGCATTGGTCGACAAACAGCTCCTTTCCAACTGCAGGATCCTCTTTTGAACTATTTGCCCTTAACAAAGTTCATCTTGCCGCAATAGTAAGAGTTCTTACTGGATACTTCCCAATACTAGTAGTAGCAAAAATATATGAATGTGTTAATATAGAAAGCTGTAATGCGACAAGTGGACGATGAAATTTGAACGATAGAGAAAAAAGTTCCACTTTGAAAAATTACACAAATCTTGACTGTAAGAGCGCTGGTATGGACTTATAGATTCAATACTTTTCATCAGACACAATGCTTCTTCCTTTTTTAATATTTATAAAGTAAATGTTGTCCTACTACTGCCACCATCACACTGAATATGCAAAACAGCAAGGCTTTCATCATTTCACCATTTTATTTATAATATCTATGTTAGTACTGCTTGCAACATAGCATACACATTTTAAGCAGACACTAATTACTAGATTTTCTGTTAACAGTAGTTTATATAGAAGTTGCACCAACTTAACTGGCATTTACCGCAGCTTACAGCAATGGCAAAGTGCAACTTCTGACGCCACTTTAGTCTTCTACACCGCGAAGACAAACTCACGCAGACGCTGGGGCCGGTTGTCTGTCTGCGCGCCGCCAGCAAACTTCTCAACTCCAAGTAATTAGTAGCACTCGCTCAAGCGCGGAACTTTACATTAAAAGAATCCGGGCATTTCCGCCGCTTACCGACCCACCGAACCGAGCGGTTTAACTGTGAACTCCGCGCGGAAACGCAGATTTACGCAAATTCACGCAAAACTCTCGGAAAACTCACGCAACCGCCTCGTATTACGCTCCAAATGCAACACCCAGCTGACACCACCTGCCTCCACGCTCCGCCAATGGTAGCAAGGAAATGAATAATGCACTTGTTATTGTGACTGCAGAGTCTTTGTTGCAAGTTCTGTTACACTGTTTGTTTAGTGGCTTCGCTTTCGTCCGCGTGCAAACAGAAAAATGTGTAGCTCATGAAAAATGAAATTACCTGCCCCACATCCGCGCCGCACAGTCGACAAACAGGCATAGTTTACGCAGCGGTCAAACAGACTGAGCTCGCGGCACAAATGAGAAGTTGCAACACGCGCGCAGCAAAGTGGTTGCGCTTGCCACACAGTTATTTGTCTATGTGTAAGTGTGTGTTTGTGCTGGGGAAACGCTAATTACAAGTTATGCGGCAGGCAAAGTCTTAAAAGCAGTTGCCAGTTGCATAAAAATTATGTGAAAATTATTTAGTCAGAAAATTTATGGTTGCACGCAAAGTGCGCGGCCCAAGGCGGGCCAAGGCCATTCAAATATCACTGATTCACTGCCTCGTTTTTATTACCACACCTTTCTAAGTTCTTGTTGCATGCAATTTTTTGTGTGTGTTTACGAGAATAGTGGTGGCATACAAAGGTGCGCACTGCAAGTTACTTATACGCTATGGAGCACCTGCTTAGTGAGCGTGCTGAGCAAAAAAGCTTGCACATCATAAGTAATTGAAAGCTTATTTCTTTATTTGTGTATTTAAAAGTAAACTTTAAATTACTTACAATAACATTAGAATAAGAGTATTGGTATATACTCAAGCGCAACTAAAAGGAGAGTTAACTACTTATAAATACATTAAAAATATTAATCATAAGTAGAAGAATAGGAATTTTTAGATTATCTTAGAAAAAAAAAACAACTAAGCAAGTATGGAAAACTTAAGTATGGTGCAACTGAACAATTAAGATTCTTGCAACTTGCAGGAATAAAAGCCAGGGAAATACCTTAAGGTGCAAACGTCAACCAGAGGATCGGAATCCATATGTATATACATATATATACTTTGTTAAAAAAACTACAATCACTATACTATACATACTATGTAGAATATGATTTTATCTATTTAAGCCAATACTACATACCATGAACATACCCCATTAAATTTTTCCTGAGGTTCATTAAGATCGCTCACATACCATTACCAATTAAATGGAGTAAAGTCGTCCGGATGTTATATAGTTGGTATGTGGGTGCTAGGTCAAGTTTTCACCCCATTTTATCCTTTTTAGGCATAAAGAGACGCTGTTATCAGTAAAACATGTTCTCTGATTTTCATTGAGATAACACACATGTTGGACGATAAATGCGGTATGTCTTTTGGATGTAACTTGGTACCATTTTGCCTTCTTGCAGTTAAACATAAATCTCTGCGTGTTAATTTGAGATTCTATAATATAAAAACTTTCAATTAGTATTTATTTGTATTTTATATTCAATACAAATATTTGTCAAAGCTTTCTAACAAGCTTATTCAAACATGTTGTTTTTGTGGCGGCTGAAAATACTCCTGAAGTTGCGAAAAATGGTGACGTGTTGAAAGTCCTTATCCGGATAAAAATCCAGGTATATTCCGATAACTTATGATAGTCCTGATTGTCGTGCGAACGCCTTATTCAACGAAGAATATTGCATTGAGAAACTCTTACTATATTTTCTGGTAATAAAAAATTATAAACTGCACCTTATTTTCTTGGAAATACCCTAAAAAATAATCTCTGAAAATTTAACCCCTTAATATTAACATTAAGGACTGGACCAAAGATGTAAAAATTTTCCATTGAAAATACACGAAAATCGTGATTTTTTTTCTTTAAATTTCTATAGCTCAGAGTCATTTTATGACATCGCTTTGCCTTTAGACATTCCTCAGAATTGAACACTCTACAAAAGTGGCCATTGCGACAAAGTGTAGGAAATTTTACTTGCTACAAAAGAGGTCCGAAAGCAAAATCGCTATCATCAATACTTCTCGAGAAATTCGAGAAACACCCTAATATATAAGTATATCGATCACATCATGGTAATTTCCAGTGACCCAAGTGTCCATCTATGTTTGCTATTAATCCATATGGTCTAACCATACTTCATACTCGGGGATGGGACCACTTCTATGATGCTTTCTCTAGATATATAATATGAAGGTTATATTTATATGTGGCAAATAAATACATTACTTTCCCTTTATTGCAAGATTTTTTGATAATTTTGAAGGTCTTCCACGTGGTGTTGCAGCTTTCCCCGTTTTAGAGGGTGTTTCACCTACTTTCTGGCGAAAATCTGCCAAACTGTCAGTGATTGTATTTTCCTTTTGCGTTTACACTCGCTGATATCATAGCTAAGCATTTATCACATATAAAAAATATGCATATACCACTTCTTAGAGCTTTGATTCCTATTAAGGGATCTAGCAAATCAACACCCCCATGAGTTTATTATTCTCTACTACAACGTTTGAGCAGGTGACTGTTATTTTCCGGCGCAATTTCCTATCAAACTGTTCAACTGCTTGTTGTGAAGCTTTGTCACAGTAGCTTGAAATCATTATCTCTTCAGGTAACTACAGATTTATGAAAATTATTCACGGAAGCTTTAAATTGGGAATTCGGTTTCGACGAAATGTTCCCAGTGAGTAAATTCCACGTTTACATAGGGCAATCACCAGTGGTAAGAATGTGAAGTAATTATCCAAACAAACTTTGTAGTTTTTTTTGTGGGGGAAAATCTGTTAGTAATCTTAAAACTATGTTGGCACTTGATCCCAAATCACTTTCCTCAGGAAGTATATTGAGGCTGTTGTGATCAGTATATATGTTGTGGTCCGTATATATTCCGAAATTGTAATTATATCCAGATATACCAGCCAAAACATACAACTTAAATCCCCATTTACGTGGCTTTATTGGAGGATATTGTTTAAAGTTACATTTATTTGAGCATAATTGCTCATCAACAGATAAGCATCTCTCGAAGGGAATTGATTTAAATTTTGCTACCAGATGGTTCACAACAGGGAGTAGTTTGAAAAGTCGATCGAAATTAGGATCAGTTTTCTCTCTCCTTTCATCATTGTAGTTGATTTTAATATAACTTTGCCGAATTTATTCACTGACATAGTGTCCAGTATTAATTTGTTGTCTACAATTGGCGTCAAATATCTTCAAATATTAGGGATTTGAACCATAGACATCACAGTATATACTACTGTGCCCAAAAAATGAGGTGACATTGTATTTATTTTGAAAATTCTTTATTTATTCTTCCAAATCAATTTCATCCCCTTCAAAGTAATCCCCTCCCGATGCAATGCACTTATGCCAACGGATTTTCCAATATTCGAAACACTGGTTGTTCTCACTTTCGGGATGGCCTTCAGTTCCGTCTTCGCTGCGGCTTGAATCTCCTCTATCGTATAAATACGGTGTCCCCGGAGCGGTCTTTTGAGCTTAGTGAACAGCCAGAAGTCGCACGTCGCCAGATCAGGTGAATACGGTGGTTGCGGAACGATATGGGTTGAGTTTTTGGCGAAATGATCACGAATTACGAGGGCAGTATGGGATGGTGCATTATCGTGGTGTAAAAACCAAGAATTGTCTTTCCACAATTCCGGCCATTTTAGGCGGATAGCGTTACGCAAACGACGCATAACGTTCAAATAATATTCCTTGTTGACTGTTTGACCGGTTGGAAGGAATTCATAATGCACAACACCACGATAATCGAAGAAAACCTTCAACATGACTGATTTTTGAGCACCACACGATATAATCGTAAGAAAACATTTAACATGACCTTGATTTTTGAGCGACTTTGGCGCGATTTTTTTGAGGTCTCGGCTCTCTCTTTTGGCACGATATTCGCTCGATTGATCGGTTGTTTCGAGGTCGTAAGTCGATGCATAAAGTCTCATCGCCAGTTATAACTGCGTTTCATGGCACCCTTAGTCGGAAAACATCGTTTCACACATTTCAACGCGACGCCGTTTTTCCAAAAAATTCAATGTTTTCGGTACCAGTCGAGATTTGACGCGCTTGAGGCCCAAAACATCCTTCAAAATGGTATTGACTGAGCCTTTCGATATGCCAACTTCATCAGCAAGGTCTCTAATTGTTAATCGACGGTTTTTCAACACCAAATCTTTGATTTGTTGAATGGCACCAGCTTCGTCCGTTGATCCCAGAAAATTGGTAAACAAAATTTAATACAAATTCGCCCAATGGACGCTCTTCGTCTCCGACACGTATCTCAAACACTAATGAATATTTTGACATAAATGTGACCGACAGTACTACCAACCTAAAAAAAAATAATTCTTCATAAATCCTTCGACGGGCACTGCCTTTCAATCAGATTTATATCTAATCGGAATAACGGCTCCTTTGAGTTTTCGAGAGAAAGCAATTCTGCAGAAAGTTTAAAACTAGCATTAAGCCACAAAATAATAATAATTGAAATAGATAAGAGCGTAAGCGCGGTCATTCAACCATATTGACACATACATATCCTTATATATGTATATCTATTAGTAGCTTCTTAATCCCATATGAAAGTATAATAATTATTCCATAAGTTCCGTCATTAAATTATTAAAAATGTAAGAAATATAAAAGAGAGAAATTTTCTAATGAAATAATGAAGTTCCAGTAGATCGCAACGCTTTTGGTTTTTATGAATGTTATAATTTACTTTTAGTATAATCTTAAAGTAGTATAAATAATGGTTCTTGACTGTTTAAGGATTATAGTTTCAGCGAAGCAAATATACTTATTAGATTACTTCTTAGGGTTGATCTCTGTGTAAACGGTAGCACCGAGACACACTTGAACAGTTGAGATCGTTGGGATCGTTGGTCCTTTGTGATGCACAAAAACTGACAAAAATTAATCAGCAGATCCTCATATTTCAACGAAGTGTTTTGAGCTTGCCACAAATTCGTCAAAAAAGTTTGTATCAATCCCAAGCACTTATCTCAGTTACTTGAAAGTAACCAGTAGTCATACTTCAATCTCAATCTAGCAAAAACTGTTGAGTATAAAATAATCATTTCATCTCGTCTTCTTCCATACTACTTTGGCAGCAGTCATTCCACAAAATGTTAAAAATTATTTGCAACATAATTTTTTCAAGACTTAGAAAAGAAGAATAAGAGCGCTATGGGAACACATTTCACTAACTAACATACCTATGTTAAAAATGTTTATATGGTTTTCTAAAAAAGGCGGAATTTCAATACATATTTTATAAAAATCAAAAGACAAGATTCAATAGATTAGAAACTAAAACTATTAAAGAGCACATTGCCCAGAGCTAGAAAAACTTCAAGCGAACTCAAAGCACATAAACTCAACAAAATTTCTTTTTCCCGCTCCACCGCGCTTCAGCTTAGCGTGAGCAAGGCATTAAATGGGTAATTGCCTTTTGATGCAAACATTCAAGAGTTATTTTTTCCCTTCGCAGCTTCCTGCTTTCTTTCTGTTTTTTTGCTGCTGCATCAATTAACCGGTTTACTCGGGTATTTCAGCTGCTGAATGGCTTTGTGTGAATTTCAATTAACTTAATCAATCTACATCAATATAAAATTGCTTATCGCAGCGCCGCAACTTTGTTACTCGAGCGCACACACACACCGCCACGCATAGCGCAGCATACTTCTAGGCGCACAAACTCCGGCGCTGTTTGTGCGTGTGTGGTGGCACAGTGATGAAAAAAATTACTGTCAAGTCTGCCATTTATGCGCTCACACCCCTTCCACGCCCCGCTCGTCACGCAAATGCAACGAAACAAAAAAGTAACGGAACAAACGAGAACTAGGGGCAACTTTGTAATGCGAGACGTCTGAGCTACCTTTTGATTAGAACTAACGCTGCAGAGCTTTATGCATATATAGACACGTATAGTTGGTGCTGTGTCTGGCACACTGCTGGCACACAGCCACTGGATTATCTAATGCTCGGTAATTAATTTAATTGGACTCATCAAAAGCATGGAAAAACGCATCAATTTAGATAGAAATCTCACTTGGGCGGTCAGCAGTCAGGTGCGCCGGGAGTCACAGCATCGCTCGAGTGTTGCAAGCACTATACGCACATACATAATCTCTGCGACAGCATGCGGCTGGTGTGTTGGTGCCTGCGCCAGTGACGCAGCACACGCGCTCTCTTCAAGGGGCGAGCGCAGCGCAAAGGATTTCAGTGACTCTTTGTTTATTGTGTTATGTAGTGTCGTCTGTCCACTGCCATCAGCGTGGCAGGTACAACAACACCTTGTTTTAGCTAAAATTAACTTTAAATTAAGCTAATCACAGCGTACGAAGCAGAAACTCCAGAAGAAAGCCGGCTGATGATGCTGATGAAGGGTGAATGTATGAGAGATAAAATGCACAATGGCAGCGGCTGGCATGCGAGAGGAGCGCCGTAATTTCAAAGCAAAGCGGACAATACAGCCTTCTAATGAGGTAAAGACAAAGGCGAGCCTTAACAAGTTGTAAAGAAACGCAGTGGACTTGTGTGTGTGTGTGTGATGGTGAGAGTAGGTCAACAGGCGCTGGCTGAGAGCAGACACTCTGCAGATGACAGTTTTGCGAATCTCTTCGCCTCCTCTGCACCTTTTTTGGCCAAAGTAATTTTAGCTCATTATGAATACAGTTAGAAATAATTTTTTTCAAGAAAACTGAGCTACATTTAGATGGCGCTGTTTTACTGCGACGCAGCTTAAGTAATTCGTCTGTAAAAATATATCAATAATTTGAAAGCAATTTACTTATTACAGCATAAAATATTCAGTACAAATTATTTTTAATTTTCCAACCTGAAATAGATGTTTATAAATAGAAAGCGAAAATAGCAAAATTGACTTACTCATCAGTTCATCAATCAAGCGCGTAATTATAATGTAAATTAATAATACGGTTTATAGCTGATTAACTGAAATGATGTAGGCGTTTAGAGTAATGATGTATACAGATGCTAATTACAAAGCCGAAGACTTGATTTAGCTTAAAATATTATGTTTCGTGGAGCTTTTTGTTCTATTAGCTATGAAAGTATTGAAAGTAAACAATATTTCTCCACTGCAGCAGTGATTCCGTCACTGTGCGTGGATGAAAATTTGAAAAGTTCTCCTCCAGAAGGTTCATCTTCCGTGCCCTGACTTAAAATCAAAAGATTAAAAATTGGCAACGATATTAAAAAATTGAACTTTAATCATGATATCAATCATTGTATGCATATCATGGCCCCAGCACTTCCTAAAACTTTTCCAAAGCGTAGCACACATACTAAAGACAGATCTGCAGAGTTTGCGCGCCATACACTAGCATTAAACCTTGAAAACGGCTCTGGAATATAAAAAATATGCTCTATAAAGGTTCCTGGAGTATTCACTAACGTTTTTACGGGATCCATTCTAAACTGTATCAAGGCAAGTGGTGTTGCTCCTGCTATACAACGTTGAATTAAAAGCAAAGCCTTCAAGATATTGGCGTATGCAGACAACATTGCCATCTTAACGACGGAAGATGCCTACATAACTGTGTGATTTCACTAGAAAGTACAAAATTCATGAATGGAGACTCGCTTCTATAAAAATATTACGTGTATGCAGATGCTCGGCTCAACGAGGGGACTGTCGCCCTCTCTCATGCAGTGGCGCTAAACAGAAATTTTTAGACCAATTACACTGGCCTAAACTCTTTTCGGTGCCTAAGATTTTATACCTGATTTTGGATGTATTTTGTGAGTTGATAC
The DNA here is from genome assembly GCF_024586455.1 of Bactrocera neohumeralis. Classification (NCBI taxonomy): domain Eukaryota; kingdom Metazoa; phylum Arthropoda; class Insecta; order Diptera; family Tephritidae; genus Bactrocera; species Bactrocera neohumeralis. The sequence continues at coordinate 75,913,207 of NC_065919.1, read as the reverse complement.
GGGAAAACAGGTCACCTTTTCTATATCAGCTCTTGTTCATAAGAAAGAAGAAAAAACATCTAGTAGCGGGAATGTAGTTCATCCTACTTACTATACCGACTACTAATGCGCACAGAGCTGCACCAAACCAAAAAATTTTTTTTGTAGGCCAGTGTAATTGGTTTATTCACATAAATTGCCAGAAGCCAATATTTGAAACGGCAGACCTCATGCAGGACAGTACCATACAAGCTTACCTTGCTTAGGCTATGTCAGGGCGTATGAGTGTTGCGCGATGCGGTGGCTGGCAAGTGCTTGCATACATAGTATACGGGGAAAGTAAAATGAGAATTGTCGGTAAACTAGAGCTGTCTGCTGGCATCTAGTAGCGGGAATGTGGTTCATCCTACCTATTATACCGACTACTGTTGCGCACAGAGCTGCACCAAACTGTAGGCCAGTGTTATGCTCTGCGGTGTAGCATTCTGGTGGAGAAACTTAATTACATTTACCTACCCGAAGCCAATGGAAATTGCCCACAGGCTCACTCCGCTGTGCATAATGAGAGCTCTTAGAACCCCTCCGACAACAGCTCTTGAACTAGGGCTAAACCTGTCACCTATAGACCTTTTCGCTGAAAACTACAAGCCAAATTCCGCTGGCGACTATTTTTCCTCGTTTCGCATATCGGCCAGAAGTGTATTGGAAGCAGAGCAAGAGTACAGAGCTAAGAAGAGTCGATAGAACTAAGCGACTTCACTTCTACTCTGTCTCAGGTCACAAAAACATTTAAGGCAATGAGATAGTGGCAAAAAATTTTAAGAATATTTTACTATTTGAACTCATTCGTCGAATATATTTTTTTTAGGTAAGTGATATCTGTGCCAAATGTCACATCAAAATAATCATAAGTGTTTAGTATAAGCTTGTCTTTCTGAAGTACATAAAATGGATTCGGCGATATTAACGATAAATGAAATTATTCAATAAAAAATCCATTAAATTTTTTGAGCAGAATCAGATTTCTGGTCTGGTGTCGAAACGTTCAGAATCTTGAAAAAGGCTTTTGGTGATAATTTGCCGCGCGCAAGTGTTTTTGATGGTTTCACGACGAACCATCAACATCAACTGATGATCACCATGTCAATAAAATAAAGGAATTGGTGCTTGAGAATCGACGATTAGCAGTCAGAGATCTTAGTGGCATCTTTGGAATATCGCAAGGATCAGTGAAAACCATTTTGAAAACTGATTGAGGTCTAAGAAAAGTGAAAGCGCGATTGGTTCCAAAATCACTAAATTTTCGCGAAATACAGCGTCGCGTTAACGTCTGTGAAATAATGTTTTTCGACTGCCAGGATGTCATAAAACATATTATTACTGACGACGAGTCTTGGATGCTTACGACCAGGAAACAGACAATCAATCGGCCGAATATCGTGTGAAAGATGTGTCGAAGACGAAAAAACACGTCAAAGCAGTTCAATGGTCAAAGTTATGTTGCCAGTTTTCTTCGATTATCGTGTTGTGGTGCACTCCGAATTCCTTTTGATCGGCCGAACTTTCAGCAAAAAATATTATATAAGTTATGCATCGTTTGCGCGAAAATTCATAAAAAGAAGCCGAAATTATGAGCTGACTACTCATAGTGTTTGCATTACGATAATGCAGTGTCGCATACTGCATTAATTCTTCGTGAGTTTTCCGCCAATTTTCAATCAATATCGTCCAGCAGCCACCGTATTCGCCTGATTTATGTGCTTCCGAGTAACTTTTGGATATTCAGTAAACTTAAACGACCACTCAGGGAAAACCGTTTAGAGCCAATTAATCCTAGAGACTGACTAGTTCTCATGATATCTTAAAGTATCTTAAGGACCAAATTTGTCTTTGCTTGGCTCATTAGTCTACCAGATTAACCTACTCTAAATATTGATAGATTTTGACATGGAAATAAGTTAGATTTTTGATCAGATCAAAAAACTGAGAGGTCATTTTATGGCAAATTATATAAAGATCATGCAGAAATAATAAATTATAATGCAAAAAACGCGTTTAAAGATCAACTAATGAAACTGTACGGTTACATTTTAGAAGCCTTTAACTCATCAAATATTTTAAATACTTATTTAAAATTTGATTATCATATATTTAAAGGTATAGACCATAGAAATCTGCAGACAAAAATTTCCATTTTTCCTCTAATGCCGAATAAATTTATTTACTTTATAAGACCGCTGCAAGTGTCTGGAGTTATATTAAAATAAATTAACACAGTCAAGTTTCTTTCCTGAAATAACTAATATGTTTTATGGACAGTTTCGAGATGCCATACATTCGTCGGTGTTAAAGGTTCCAAGATAATTCTTATCCGGTGGTGAGGAGTGTATTCTATTAAAGCTCTCTTTCTCTGTCTATCTCTCTCTCTCTCTATCTCTATCTCTTTGTTATACCAAACCTTAGATATATACTGGAATGCGAAAACCTTTGTCTGGCTTCAATTTACGCTTACTTAAATAACTACACAACACTAACCGACAAAATAGATCGAACATTTGAGCACATCCCAGCAACAAATCAACCAAGCAAAATGCTGTTTCCGCTTGCAAACACGCGAAAACTGCCTCGATCTAAATGCATATTAAGTAGTTATCGGATGAAAGCACGAGCACGTGCGCCGAATTAGCCTCATACCACTGGACTTGTGAGCATTTAGGCCTCAATAGATGTGCCAACTTTTTAATTGGCGCTGATTATCTTCAACCACAAAGGTACACAAACATACAAACAAACACATATACATCGCTGCCTTTCTTCGCAGTGACGTAAAACGTTATCAATTCTCTTTAATGATGAAAGTTTTCGCATTGTGGACCGCCGCCGCCTTCACGAATCAACCTTTTCCGCTGACGCAATTTCAGCAGCGAGGAAGGAAACCATTGACTTGGGTTGCCTGAAATGTGGCAGTAAATGGCATGTGAAGCTTGTGTGCCAACAAAAAATATCCTTCTTATGCCCTGAATAGGGTATATTAATATTTAAAATATAGTTTGCAAAGAAACGGCGGAGTCTCTATTAAATATGAGTAGATATGTATATATATGAATGATGAACTGAGTCGATTTAGCCATGATCGCCTGGCCACGCGTTCTGTTGACTGTACGTCCGCCTGTCTGCCTATGTATACGCGTATTATTCCTTTAGTTTTTGAGATATCGAACTGAAATTTTGCATATATCAGTTTTTCTCTCAAATAGCTGCTGGTTTGTTAGAACGGCCTATATCGGACGACTATAACATATAGCTGTCATACAAACTGAACGATCAAAAATTTATCCTTGCATGGAAAACTCTTTCATTTGACGAGATATCTTCACGAAATTTGTCTTCAGTTATTGTCCAAAGCAACGATCTACTCTCCAAAGAACCGATTGGACCACGATAGCATACAGCTCCCATGTTCAAGATTTTTTTCTTGTTTGGAAGTTTTTTTATTGGCATAGAATATAGTATGAAAGAACGGTAAAATCAGATACAAATTGTTCAAACTAGACCATTGTAGCATAAATATGTGGCTGCCATGAAAACTGAGCCTTAAAAATTAAGTTCTTGTAAGAACTCATTTTGTATTTGTGAAGGGTATTATAACTTCGGTGAAACGTACAAATGCGAGATTTTCAGATTTTCGGCGTTCAATGCGAGCTGAATGAAAAGTAATGATTTTCTATACATTTTTTATTATTTATTGCTATACCCACACATATTCACACACACGTGCACGATTTCATTTATTTTTAGTGTCCTTCCTTTTTTAGTTGTTATTTTTTATATCTTTGCTTCATTTTTACTAAAGGTCTGCGGATTGGCCAAATCCTGCGGCTTAACCGAAGCATAAATATTTCGTCCCTCGTTTAGTGTTCAATCGGCAGAAGCAATGACTCGTAATTTCGGTAGTGTGCCATTTGGGACCCACGCAACGTACTACAACTACTCAGCGGCTGTGTGTGTGTCATTGTGTTGTTGTTGTTATTTAGTGGCTGCCGCTTCAAAAACTTTCAATCTGGAAAATCCGTAAATCATTTCGATTTTGATTGCTGTTGTTTCTGTTTTTGTTGCGCTTTTGTTGTTGTTTTGGTTGCGCTATTGTTGTTGTTGTTGCACTTTTGTATATTGCTTGCTCTTTTTGTTTTCTGACTTAGGTTCCTGTCTAAATGTACCGTAACTTATCACCGCACACACACGCACACCGTGACAGTGCTTTCTTAACGGTACATATGAGTGCGGTGAGCGCCCGTTTTTCCTAATTGGATACACTTATCGTTGATGCTCAATCTCAATTTCGAATTAATTGAGCTGAACAGATGAAATTTGTTGGCGTTTTCGTTTCGACACCGCCGACAAGCCAAACGCACGCACCCATACACTGACAAATAGGACAAATCAATGCGCACCGACAACAACAATTTATCTTGCATTGGGAATGAGCACGCACACACACATATATAAAGAATATATGATCATTTATAGAGATATTTAACACAAACACGCGCTGGACTAGCAAACACACACACATACCTCATAGAATCCATAGACTCCACACTTACGCACATATAAACATTGTGTATATTCGCTCTTTACCTTAAAATCTCAACCCGCACGCTGACACCTCACTCTCTCAGTCTCTCACTGTTTAACTCTCCGTCCGCCTTTACACACAACAGCGCATCAGCAACCGTCGTCAGTCCTAGACCTCGGAAATAAAGCGCTGATTAAAGCAGAAATCACTTCACCTTGCCTCGGCGCACGTACGCAGTTAATACGCCTCCGTGTGTATGTGTGAGTGTGTTCCTGTAAATGTGTGATTGTATGTGTGCATTAGTTGCCCGCCGCTGTCGACTCCGTTGCGAAAAGCAAAACCAAATCCAAATTAAAGAGCAGGCACGACGTTTGCGAAATCAGTGGTGAGGTCACATCGATAGAAAATTTATTGCCGTCGATTGATATGCCAATGGAAATGTTCAGGTTGAAGTTGTGGCCATTATAGTCATTCTCGCCCGGAATGTCTGCGTGTCGGACTATGCCACAGCCTTTGCTGACCAAGCGGATTCGGCCAGTGAAAGTTGGGCGAGCAAGCAATCACACACACATAGTCACATAGACACACACGCATACACAAAGTGCTAGTATTTGTTGCAACAAGGGCGGGAGGTGTGGTGGTGGCAGTTGGCATGGAGCTGGCAAAGGCAATTGGCTGCTGGAATTTGCGCAAACCTAATGAACTTCAATGAACTTTAATTTCTACGACCTGCATGCATCATGCATGTGTGTATCTGTGGCACAAAGGTAGTCTCTTCGCTGCCGCAACGCAATGAAATTAAACGAGAAATTATATCGCAATAATTTCATTTCGATGGCAAGTTTTATTGGCCCGGCTATATTGAGCCTTGGCATGCTGCAAATGTAGTGGTACTTGCCGGCTGTGTGTGTGTGAAAGGCGCATAGTCAATGCACAATAATAATGTTAAAATGCGTTAGTGAGCCTTAGTAGGCACGCACAAACAGACACAGCATACACACACACACACAAGCAGCCACCTACACTCTGTCCCGTTATATAATGGCAGGGAAAAGGCTCGGTATGTTTTCGCAGGCATAAAATTGGTAGCAATTTACCGACTGAATTTCATATTAATTACAGCAATGAGCTGCACTTACATACACACATACACATATACAAATATAAATGCAATTTTATACAAATACACACCTATACATACATACACGCTTATTTATACCTCTATGCAAGCAAAGCATAGCTGCTATTATATTTGCATGTGCCTGTGTATGTTTAACGGTACACACACTCGCTCATATAAACACATACATACAAATATATTTGCCAGCACATACCGACACACACACACACGTGCACTTTACATTTCAATATTCGAGTTTATTGATACAAACGAAATTTTAATCGGTTTTGCTTGTAAATATCAGTCGAGTGTGCAACTCTGCTTGCGAAATTTAATATCGTTGTGCACAAATATCAATAATAATACGAATGCAAATAGCAGAAGTACACATGCTGTGCTTGTTGTCGTTAGCCAACTGCTGCAAACAAACTCAACTATTTAGGTGCAGGTTAATGAGTGTGCTTTTTGTAGTTGGCAAGCGGATTCTGCTATTTCGATTTTGCCAATTTCACATTAATAATAATTTTAGCCCCGTGAAAGTAAAACTAAATAAGCATTAACTGCACGATATCAGATATATTGCATTTGAAAGCTTAAGCTTTTAAGCAAGAATTTACAAAGCTTATAATTTTCATATGAGAATCCTATTTTATATATTTAATAGCAAATACTGAAGCCTAGTAAATGACAACTACATAGAAACAAGACCAAAAAATAAAATAAAAGATGCTATTTTTCTATTTCAAAATGCATATTTATATTGAGGTCAGCCCATTCAACTCTAATGAGCTATACGTTCACTTATATATAGTAATATAAACTCAATAAAATATGTGACCTGGTCTACGAAAAGGGAGCTAACGTGCGAAAACTAGTTTTCTGGGAAAAGCTGTTAAAACTAAACGTCAGTTTCTCGTTATCTCATTAATTGTTCTCCTTTTTTTGACACCTAAGCCCCCTTTCCGTAGACCAGCTCACATATAAATTTAATATACGGACTAATGACAATGATTGTATGTGGTATATGGGAGCTAGGGTAATTCGTGGATCGATATCGCACATTGTCAGCATTAAGCTATAATATATCGAATTTCTTTCACTTAACATTGCTAAAATATCATACGTATTAACCGATATATACGGTATAAAACCAACAAGAAACTTTCTTATAAAACGTATATGGGGCTAGGGCATATTTTGAGCAGATTTTATACACTTTTGTTATCACTATATACAATTAACAAAAATAGAGGTTTCCAGAACTTAATTTATACAAGGTAAGACACTTGATTTCATACTCCATTCTCCGTATATTAGGCATATGGTGACTAAAGAAAGTATTGCAATCATTTCGTTCATTTTTGACAAGTGGATTCACGAGTTATTTAGAGATTTCATATAGGTTTATAAAATTATAAATTTTAATGAATCGGAATCAAAGCGTTGAGAGTTGCATAAACTCATTTTTATATGTAACCCAGCAACAATTTTTTGCAAACAAAAGTAAAAACGTATGATTATGATTTTACGATGCGTTATGACAAGTTGTGAGTTCTCTATTTACAAAAAATCAATTTATTCTGACTTTCATTTAAATTTTTTACATTGGACCGATAGATATATTATATACTCAACCAGAAGGAAAATATTCATATAAGAACACATTGTGACAAAAAAAGTAGATAATTGCAAATAAAATGTAAAAGATAAATTTCTCAATATTTTTTTGCCTTCAAAGTTTCAGATTGTACAAACTATTTTTCCAAGAAACACTTTTTACATAAGAACTTTTTGTGAGGGCCTTCAGCTCCTTCAGCGAATTTTGTTTTATCTCTTCGATCGATTGAAAACGGGTTCCACGGAGCGGCAATTTCAGAAAAAAACACACGGTACGACATCTGGTGAACACGGAGGTTGATCGATGGTATTCATTGCTCCTTTGGATTTAAATTCGGTCAAATTCCTGGCTCGATGCGATGGTGCATTATCATCGTGTAAAATCCATGAATTGTTCTTCCACAATTCCGGCCGTTTTCTACGGATATTCCCACACAAACCCCTCCATATGGTCAAATAAAACTCCTTATTGAACGTTTGTGTCTCCGGAACAAATTTATGATGCGCCAAACCGCGAATATCGCATTACAATGATTTTAGAGCCACTTAGCCGTGGAAGTTTTGGTTTCGGCTTGTTTCTCCCCTCCATTCCGGTGACTGTTGACTTGTTTCCATGTCAAATTCATAAACACATGTCTCATCGGCAGTTACGTATAATGTTCGCTATGAATGTGGAATCGGAATTCGCACGATCAAGCATGTCCAAAGGAACCAGTTTATCGTTACTCTTTTTGAAAAAAAATCAGCTTTACCCTAAATATCCACAAAAATTATTCTGAACAGACTCGCGAGAGATGTCGAGCTCTCTTGTCAACTCCCTAACACTTTCCTGACGAATTTCAAGCACCACAACCTTCACTCTTATAATATTTTCATCAGTTGAAGAGGTCGAAGGTCGTTCAGAACAAGGCATGTATTCAACGATATCTCAACCGTCTTTGAAGGCTTTGTACCACTCGTAGACTAGTGTTTTTAATAAAACTGAATCACCGTAACGATTCTGCACATGAAATATGGTTAGAAATGCAAAATTTCAAACAAATTCTTTGGTCATTGCAAAAATCGCAATGCACTACTGGGGTGTACCGACTTAAGAAGCTTTTGTAATAAGGACATAGTAATTAAGGGCAGTCTCATTAACTTACCAGAATAAAATTTTTTGAAATATCTATGATTAATTTAATTACAATTTCCGTGAGCTTTTTGTCACAATGAATATGATATAAGTGGTGATTGAATTTGAAAATTTTTGGGTGTAAAGTCAAACACCTTGAGGGTACCATTTCTGTAAAGTTTCTTTATCGGAAAGTGAAAAAAATCAGTTCAAAGTGAAAAGTTTGTTATATGAAAAGTAAGCGTGGTTGTCATCGAATCACGTAGTGTATTGTAAAAGTATGTATTTGGATAACCTCACAGGCCAAATATGATTGTAATTGGTAAAGTAGTTCCAGAGATATAGGAATTATTCTATACTGTATATATTTCATTCAGTGATACCTTCCTTACCATCTTAATTGTAAATGTTCATACTCTCAGTCGTTATCAACGTAACCGTTACATAGGCGCCGGGCGTAGTACTAAAAAACTTCACTTCAGAGGCGGGACAACGTGCATTCTTTGTTGTAATATGTGGCGAGATTATAAAAATCGTAAACTTGGATTGCACTAAAGCTAAAACACCGTTCATAAGTGACTTTTTTAAGAATTTAATACGAGTACATGCATATGAGATGTCTATTTATTTTGGTTGTATGGAAGTTATATTCTATAGTGGTTCACATACTGTGCCCAAAAAATAAGGTGCACGTTGTATTTATTTTGAAAATTCTTTATTTATTCTTCCAAATCAATTTCATCCCCTTCAAAGTAATCCCCTCCCGATGCAATACACTTATGCCAACGGATTTTCCAATCTTCGAAACACTGGTTGTAGTCACTTTCCGGGATGGCCTTCAGTTCCGTCTTCGCTGCGGCTTGAATCTCCTCTATCGTATAAAAACGGTGTCCCCGGAGCGGTCTTTTGAGCTTGGTGAACAGCCAGAAGTCGCACGGCGTCAGATCAGGTGAATACAGTGGTTGCGGAACGATATGGGTTGAGTTTTTGGCGAAATGATCACGAATTACGAGGGCAGTATGGGATGGTGCATTATCGTGGTGTAAAAGCCAAGAATTGTCTTCCCACAATTCCGGCCTTTTCAAATAATATTCCTTGTTGACTGTTTGACCGGTTGGAAGGAATTCATAATGCACAACACCACGATAATCGAAGAAAACAGTCAACATGACCTTGATTTTTGAGCGACTTTGGCGCGATTTTTTTGGTCTCGGCTCTCTTTTGGCACGATATTCGCTCGATTGATCGGTTGTTTCGGGGTGGATCCAAGTCTCATCGCCAGTTATAATGCGTTTCATGACACCCTGGTAGTCGGAAAGCATCGTTTCACACACTTCAACGCGACGCCTTTTTTCCAAAAAATTCAATGTTTTCGGTACCAGCCGAGATTTGATGCGCTTGAGGCCCAAAACATCCTTCAAAATGGTATTGGCTGAGCCTTTCGATATGCCAACTTCATCAACTAGGTCTCTAATTGTTGATCGACGGTTTTTCAACACCAAATCTTTGAATTGTTGAAAGTGAGCTTCGACGCTCTTCGTCTTCGAAACGTTCACGGCCGGCTTGGAACTCACTATACCACTTGTAAAAATTTTTTTAGACATAGCTCTTTGGGGTGTAAGTAATATTTTTTGTTATCATTTACAATTATGTCATAATGGTTTAAATATTTTATAAATACTCTTAGAGCTTGATGCTCAGGTGACACTCATTGATAATTGAATCCAACTGCAAAATTCGCCACGATTTCATTGAAGGAAGATCCGATTAGGCAGAAAGACGCTGAACCGATCAAAAACAAACATTTTCGACACAAGCTGCTTAAATCACGCCACTCCTATTGAAAGACGCTGTTTCTCAAACTATTTTTTGTATTGAAAAGAGCTAATGAGAAAGTAGTCAGAAACTTTCGTATCAAATCGAGAGCTTTTATGCTTATTCTCGGTTCAAGACAATTCTTTTAAAGTCTCCACATTTTATACTATCTTTTGTCAGTTCACCAAAAGAATATAAATTAATTAGCATGTTTTTTAAAATAACAATTATTGATATAAGAAACCCGAAATAAATTACATAAGCAATATTCGAAAAACATTTTTTGATGATTCCACATAACTCTGGTACAACAGTTCGCTGTCTGAGTTATGTTTGTATGAAATAAAAAAACTATAACATTTATACCACAAATATGGATTTACCGTTACAATGGTGCAAATTAGGGTTAATCACATCGAAACTAAATTTAGAGGCCATTCAAAATTAAATTATTTGCTTCCAGCATAACCTCAAAAACCGTTAAATTGCGCCCTACTAACCCACTGAACACCAAATTTCAAACAAAAAACTCTTTCAAAACAACCGCAAAAGCGCTTAACCTCTTAACGGTAATGCAAGTTTGCCAAAAAGGTTACACTAATGGCAAAAATATACTTTACCCCCCAAAAAAAATAATAAAACGACACATTCAATTCAATAATCCATTGAACCATTGAACCGCCCAACGAAGTCGTTTCAAGGAAATAGAAAACTGCAATAAAACTAATGGCTATAAAAACAAAAACAATTTTTTTACAGCAGCATGAATGTATGTGTGCATGGCGAATGTCCGACTCACCTGTGTGCATGCGACTGGCTTCTTTGCTTCAGTTCATGCTTCTTTACTTGCTCAATCGGCTGTCTTTGCTGGGTTAGAGCTCAGCGCGCGCTAAGCCGCTGCCCGGCCGGGTCCCAAAATGGCTCTAAACTGCCATCAACAACAATGAGCACTTAAAGTTGTCAACCAACACAGCGAAGGCGGACAACATACGCCCAACAACAACAAAACGATGAGAAAAACGAAATAAAAACGCAATCGCAACAACAATGGCTTGACTTTTATTGTCGCATTGCCGTTAGCGTGGTACACGCTTGTGTGGGCGTGCATGTGAATGTGCTTGTATGAGTGTTGCACTACAAACTACACCGAAATTATGACTGTTGATAAACAAATAAAAAGTTTCTAATAGCATAATTCCATTCAACAACTTTTGCCCTTAACTTGGTGGGCAAGAGCAGCAAACACACACACAAACTCTCAAATGTCTAAGCTTTATTTGGAGAGTGTACAGCTACTTTGCAATAATAGCACCGTTATGTGTGCATGCCCTCACTCCTCCCTCCTGCATGCTTCAACAAAACCAAGTCCATGTGAATCGCTTAAGTTTGCTCACACACACTCACTCAAATGAGTCACAGCGACGCGGTGTGGCAGCGCAGCGCTCGAAAAGCTCGAGAAGGCCACCAAATTCGAATACAAATAAGCGGCAAAACTTAGAAGTCCTTGCAATGGAGTCAAACAAATGTGTGTTTGCATTTTATATTAGCAGTCGCTCGAGTATGTGCAAATTTGTGACCCGCTTAGGTTCCAGAAAAATACACAAGCACATAAATTTCGCTTGTAAGCTACTTATGTGCATTCATTAACAGTTAGTCTATGCAATACCTCCACATTTGCGCAATTTTAGTTGCCTTGCTGCCGAAACTTAATCGTCGAAATATGATTTTATGCAAATTGCTTTGAAATTTTTCGTTGCTCCAATTGAATTTGTCTAAAATTTCGCACATCAACTTTACACAGGCACCCAACCATAAACACACACACATACTCTTACATGTACGCACACATGTCTAATATTGCTTGCACACAAATTCCGCTTGCCAAATATGCCGTTATTGTCGACTAGTTCGCTTTCCATCTAACTCCTCTCATTTGCCAGCGCCTGGTTGCTCAGCCCGCTCGGTCAGCGCCGCAGCCGGTACTCCGTTCAATTACATTAATTGAGTCAATTTCTTGATTAAATTGATGTTCACTTCCATTTTTATTGGACTGCCTAGGGTGCGCGCGGTGCTCGCTTTGATTGTGTTCCGTTATGATAACACAGTTGAGCGAGTGGATATGCACACATATACATATAAACATGCATTGTGGTGTGTGGATTGTGTAATGCTGTTTGTATCTGCTGGGCAGCGACCACTTGCTTATGTACAAATCATGTGTGCGAACAATGGCGGCAACCCAGTTAACAGTATTTTCGGTTTGTGTTTGACTCACACGAAATTCCTAGTTCAATAGTTGACGGGCGATAATTATTTTAAAAATAACCAGCGCGTTAAAAATAATGTTTTCGTTTTCCAAAGTCTCGTTTATTGGAAAAAATGTTGTAATTATAGAAAATACATTGCTTTGTTGTAGCTAGCTTTGTTCAATATACGCTCCAATCCCACGCATTGTCTATTAAAGCAAACTTGCAACTAAATTTTCCACATATTCTACAGGAAGTGACCTCCTGGTATGTTGGAGTAACCGAATGAAATCTTCTGTTGCCGCTAAATGTTTTATTGATATTTTGGCTTTCATTAAAGCCGTTTGGCCTTCTTGACTGCACAGTGGTATATTTTTAAAAAGTTAGAATAAAAGATTTGTCCTTACTTTTGGTTGTCATGCGATTCCTCGCTTTTCCTGGTTCGTCATCTAAGTTTCCATTTTCTTTTTAATGATCAGACCACCTTTTAGCAAGTGTACAACTCTTATTTAAATACTTTGCGGACTGTTAGTAATGCATTTGGAACCTTCAGAATGCTTCGTTAGAGGTGCTGATTCGAACCGTCTCTTATATGTACTGCGCACTCACTTTTCTTATTTCACGTCACGAGGTGACACATTGAAAAGATCGCGAAAAACCATCCAAATTATAGGCGTCAGTACCCTATCAAAGCTGTCGCTGTAGGCATATAATTTCGTAGCCACTGATGTTTTTGGATTAGGAATAAACTGCTCATAAAATCCACCTGCCACTTTCAGTTGGTCACAGACTTGTAGCACGCTGCAATTTGCCGAATGTGCCGCCATAAATATGAACTAAAGACCAAGCTTTCAAATATTATTTGTTAAAAAATTAATGTAATGGAAACTATGGCAAATAACTTTGTGTAAGACAGCAAGTCTAATAGAAATCCAATTGGAAATCGATTCAAAAAGCCAAAACAGAATGTTCTCGTTTTCGCCATACCCGAAGTATAATTGAATTTTCGGACCGATTGTGAAATTGCTGAGATTATAGTTAATTCAATTTAATTTAACCGGAAGAGATGATTTATATCTTGCCAATGGCTGTCTACTCATGAAAACTCCTCAAAAATATTTCAGTAATGTTTGATTCGCTCAACATTTTTTTATTAAGATTTGGAATTGAAAAGATTGCTAAAGATCACATTGAATGAAGCAATTTCGAATATTTCTTGAAAAGAACAAATTCATAATTTTCAAAAGGTTTTGTTACGAACTAGTAGCTCCAATCCCTCAGAAATGACCCAAAGAACAAACTTATAATAGAAAAATTTACAGCAAAGGTTGGATTTCGGCTATTTACAAGCTCGAGATAACAGTGTTGGCAACTAATACAAGCTCGCATTAGACCAATGACTTAAGGCTCTCTAAGTGTTCTGCATGGTTGGGGGAGATCCTGCAAAATGTCAAATATTATTTATTAAAAGCCTCTGACTTGTGCAATTTCCATCACTATATGATGCAATGAGTATAGTATAAATAAATTGATTGAAGCTTTACTGTTCTGTGAACCATACATTGTGACAAAAAGCACCCGGAAATTGTAATTAAATTCCCGAGTAAGTGATATTTCAAAAAATTGTACTTTTCTAAGTTAGTAGGACTGTCCTTAATTAATATGCCAATATATGAGCGCGATCTTTCAACCAGTTTGCTTACAGCAGCTGTTTAAGTCGGTACACCTCAGTAGTGCGTTGTGATTTTTACAAGGGATAAAAACATCGAACAACGAATTTTTTCCGAAGTTTCTATTTCTAACCAAATTTCGTGTGTGGAATCGTTGCAAATGTTGTAAAAGGCTTACGGTGACTCAGTTTTATTGGAAACACCAGCCTACAAGTGGTACAAAGCCTTAAAAAACAGTCGAGAGATCGTTGAACACATGCCTCGTTCCTGATGACCTTCGACATCGGTAACTGATGAAAATATTGGTGCTTGAAAATCGTCAGGCAAGTTTAAGAGAGATGGCAAAGAGCTCGACACCTTTCGCGAGTCCGTTCGAATGATTTTGATGGATATTTTGGGTTTGAATCGTGTTTTTGCTCAACTTGTCCCGATAAAGCTGAATTTTTTTCAGGTGCTGCTCATTGCTTTTTCGATACTCGTGGTTTGGTGCATCATGAATTTGTTGCAGAGGCGTTTGCGTGAGAACATTACTCGAAAATGACCGGAATTGTGGAAGAAAAATTCATGAATTTTACACGATAATAATGCACCTTCGCCTCGAGCCAAGATTATGACCGAATTTAAAGCCCAAAACGCAGTGAGTACCATCGATCAACTGCCGTATTCACCAGATTTGGCTCTGTAGGATTTTATCTTGTTCCCCAAACTGAAATTGCCGCTTCATGGGAGCCGCTTTCAGTCGATCGAAGAGATAGAAAAAAATTCGCTAAGAAAGCTAAAGGCCATTCCAAAAAATGCTTAAGTATGAAAAGTGAATTTCGTTAAAATAAAGGAAACATTTAGAGTGCTATTGAAACGACAAAATAAATATTGATGATATATTTTTAATTGTTTCGTTAATTTTTTAATATACAACCCAGAATTATCTGAATTACATTTAAAGTAGGACACAAATTACAAATATTTTACAAGCCATCTCTGATCGATAATGAACTGAAAAACTTAGGGACTCACCTGGAGTAAAATTGAAACAAGTAAAAGTTTATTTTTTGAATATTTGGAAATCTTTTTACGCGTCGAAATTATATTTTTATGCATTAAGAAAGCAACTGAACTCGGAAATTCAAAATATAAACGTTTGTAAAGCCTTAAATATTATCTACTAAAGACTTTGATCAATTTACTGAACCTTTAAGCTCCGCTGGCACTGCGGACCACTCCAAGCTTGCTCGTCTCTGTAAATGTATTTGTCTGTTTACTCGTTTGTGTGGTTTCATAATTTTTCCAGCTCAAATAACTGTCGGAAGTGAGTATTGTATTGATGTTTGCATTGTGTTTGTGTACGCTGCCACACACACACACACATAGGTGCAGAACAATGTCACATAAATGTGTGTGTATGTTGTTTTTGTTGCTACAAAAATCACACGTGTGTACGCAGTCGTGGCAGACCGAAATAGTCGAAAGTCGAAATGTAAACAGGACACGCCACGGTTCCCGTTTCGCTATTGACGCTTGCTACCGCCGCAACATAACGGAAATCGTCAGCTTGATTTTCTTTGCTTTTGTTGTTGTTAATGCTTTTGTCTTTTCATACATTCTATTGTTTATGGCATGCAGCAAAGTTTTTATTGCATTAAGCGGTCACCGCAGTTGGTTTTCTTGTTGTTGTTGTTCGCTTCGATTTCCGCCACCAATTTCAATGATCGTAATAAAGTGTGCGGTTTTCAAAAATAGTACAAATTCTGGTTAGGAAATTGTGAGTGGACTATGAATGATTTTAATTTTTATAAAATGTAAAATTTTTGTTAAAAACTTGTTATTCCGATGAAGCTTAAGAATAAAATATTCTTTTTTAATTTCAAAATTTTTTTAAATTTTAAAAAATCTTTTTTTTTATTATTTTTGAAAATTTTCAACGACTTCATAGAAATTTTTCTATATGCTACTGAATAAATTCTCTTCACCAAATCGAATATTCCCAGCTACCTTTCCACTTGGGCTCAACGCGCACAAAAGTATGCAATATTTTTCAAGTGACTGCGCTTTCAACAATAATAGCAAAGAATTTAAATAATTCCGAAAGAGGAAATAAATAAAACTTAACGCGTAAAAAAAATTAAAAAAAAAACTCGCTATTGCTGTTGGAACAACCAATGAATTTAAATCACAATGCGCCGCTATCGATGAACAGCGAATCGCACACACTTGTATTTTTCCAATATACATTTTTGTTTTTAACTGCATGCGTATCTAAAAATATGAAGGTTGCGCTGTTTGTGGCATCGTTTTGCTTTTGTTTTTGTTTATTTATTAAATTTTTATTTCACTTTAACGATGCGGTCATAAATGCGCAAGTAATTTATACAAATATTTCTGCTTTATTTAAGATATTACTGCGCATTGTTTTCGGTTACATAATACAATGGTAATAACAACATAACCAAAAACAAAAATGCGCTCAAAAATCGACTGTGTTCATTGTTTGGCGATTGAGTTAAAAAAATTCTCGCAAATAAAGCCACACTGATGTGTTATTCATTTAAACGCTGATGGTGCAGTGGTTTTGGTTTTAATCAAAGTACAAAATCCAACGTTTGCTTCGAGTAAGATTCTAATGCAGCGATGCTAAGCTCTACAGAATAAGTTTGGCTTTTCTCTGAACCAAAGATATATTTTATGATACCTGTGTGAAGATAATTATGTATGAAAGCAGCTTTAATATAATCGTTTTTCGTTAGTTTGTAGGTATTTTAGCTGCTTGTCCATTTGGTGGTACAGCGTCTACCAATAGGGATAACGTGATTTTGACAGCTCGCGGCGGTTCTGTCTATTTTCTAATTTGTGACAGTTTTTTTCAGCCTGTTCAGTTTTCTATTTCATTACATCCCGTTTTTCTTGGGTACAAATTGTCCAAGATTATTACGAAAGTCCACCTTCTCCGGTGACTACTGTAAGAGTTCATCACGCAAAAGATTCTTCTCAAATGTGGTCCAACGCTGCCTTAATGATTTCGTCAACAAACAAATTTGTCGCTATTGGGGTGAATTAAATCCTCGTGTGATTCAGGAATCGCAGTTGCAACCGTCAAAACTTGACTATTTGGGGCGGATTGTGGTGGTATCATTGTGCCTTTTTTCGAAATGAGGCAGGAAAGTCATTACCATCAATAGCGAGGCAATGTCTTATATTTTTTTTTGAAAAATCAGTTAAATTTTAAACTCTCGCCTAAAAATATGCATAAAAAAGGAAAAATCTCTATCAAATCCATAAACCACAGATTTACTACGAGAGCCTTGAATAGTCTCATTATACATCTTAATTGAGAATAGACGACTACAGGGTTTGCCCCGAAAGTAATAGAACTGAGTCGATTTAAAAAAATTTGTTGACCCAATCGTTACAATTCTCTAAAAATTTTCAAAATAGGCACCTTCTGCGTCGATGCAGCGCTGCTAGCGCGATTTCCAAACATTGAAGGCGCCACGCCACGGAAAGCATTCTGAGAGTCGAGGTCCATGCTGCTTGGATCTGCTCTGCCGTCTCAAAATGCTTGCATTTCATCGGCCTTTCCAGGCAAGGAAACAAAAGAAGTCCGGAGTCCACATGTGAATTGTAGGGCGGCTGCGGAAGCATTAGGATGCCGGTCTTGGTTAGGTAGCTGTTCACAAGAGAGGCGGTGTGAGCCGTGGCGTTGTCGTGGTGCAACTTCCAATCGGCTGCGATGTCTTGTCGGACCCGATTGACCCTTCGTTTGAGTCTCTTGAGGACTTCCACGTAAAACTTGGCGTTGACGGTTTGTCCAGGAGAAACAAATTCATGGTGGACGATGCCTTTGATGTCAAAAAGACAATGAGCATCGTTTTCATTTTGGACTTGCTCATTACAAAAAGGCCTGATGCCACCGAAACACACCACTTCTTACTAAAGCAACAGCTGAGTTAGCCTGCTTGATCATATGAGAACTAGAAATTTTGATATTCTATAAACAATTTGTAAAATTTACTTCAATTATTCGAATATATGTATGTAAAGCAACGCAAAGCTGAATAAATTATGAAAAAATATTTGAAGTTTGGAGAATGAAATCGGTTAAGACACTGAGACTGTAAGCCAATCTTTTCACGCTATTTGGTCTCACCAAACCCAAGCAATTATGGGTTAGACGAGTTTTGGGACGACAATGATCCGTAATTTAAAAAAATTACTATAAGACCTATCAGAGAGCCTAGCCTTAGCTATTGGCTGAAGGTGATCAAAGTCAAATATGATCATTTCCTAATCATAAATTCTTGAGAGACTCAACGATAACTGATGACTTTGTCTATGCTCTTTTAGATTCTATACTTCTTGCTACAGAAAAAGATGTGCTTAGAAGAAGTTAAGGCTTATATGCGACCCCAATCCGCAATTATTTGCCACTAGCTTTGTGAAGAATTGTGCTAATGATCATGAGGTTAATGTTTATGAGAAGAGAATGTTAGCAGATTCGGAAGTCAAGTAAAAGCAAATGCTATAAAATGAAGCCTTATATATTTTATTCCACAGCAATTTGTTGTCAAATCAGACGAAATTTATTCGGTAGCGAATTACTCCCACATCTACGACTTTACTACGAATTAAGAGATGGGTTGATCATCATACAAAATTTACCGAACTCATTTTTCTTCGGTTTGTAGAAGTTGAACGCTTACTATTCGAATAGTCGACAACAAACGGTTAGCCGTATAATCGAAAATGAATAGTCGAAGACTTACGACTATCCATATGCTGCAAACCGAATATTATTATTCAAATAAAGCCGTACTCGGTTTATTTGGTTAGTCGATTAGTCGAATACCAAGAGCTCTACTATGAATGCCACGGAATTTTTTCTTTAATTTAACTTTAATGCCAACTATACAATTTATGCACTCTCAAAAATTCACTTTCTTTGCTACTTAAAGAAAAAGCTTATCAATCACCAAACTAATATATATCTATTTTTTGTTTTTGGTTTTTTTTTTCAGACCCGCCCGCAGTGATGTGCCGTCCATGTACATCGAGGAGGACGCGCTGAACGACGAAGAGGCGCTGGCCGGAACACGCTCCGCCGACATACGCGCCGCACGCGTGCTGCCCTCGACGCTGGGGCCGCGCTGCAGCGCCAGCACAACGAGCAGTCAACACCATTACATCTCCGAGGGTTTCATACAGTACGCACAGCCCAGCCTCAATGGTACGAGCAAAATTCCTAAATCTATACTTAATAAACTGTAGTCTGCAAAATTTGTTGTATACTCTACTCTACTCTACTCTACTCTACTCTACTCTACTCTACTCTCTATTTGATAGCTATGTAATTTGTATGTATATGTGTGTGTGTTGTATTAACTATTATATTTAGTTTGCATATCTTTGTTTTAGTTGTAGTTGTAGTAGATTTAGTTGAAACTTTTCTACTGCTTTACACATTTTCATTCTTTCTCTCCACTTTATTTGCTTTTAGTGCTTCTACAACTTTTCTCTTACCCCTCCCCATCTGTCTTCTTTGGTCTGTTGTATGTATTTGTGTGTGTAAAAATAAAATAAAATTCAATAAAGTTGCTTCTACAATTTTCTGTTTGTGTTTTTATTTGTATGTTTATTTAAATGTATATGTATTTGTTTATTGTATGTATGTGTGTGTCTTTGTAAAAAACTTGTTCAATTCGATATTTTGCGCTAACTTCCTTCCGCTTTCTCTTTGCTCTACTTATTTCTATGTATTTGTGTTTGTATTTGTAGTCGTACTTGCAATTCAATGTTCGAAAGCGGTTGCATTAGAATTTTATTACGAATAAGTAGTTGTAGAGTGACATGTAAAGACACTGATTTGCTCGATTCGAAATCATTCAATTATTGTATAACTTTATTTGCAACAACAAATCTCCCGAGAATTCAACGCAGAAAACCATAAAATTTATAGGAGACATTTTATGCATTTATTTATGCGAACAAACTGAATAAATCTAATTGCATTACATAAAGAGTTGAAAATTACATTGAAATAGGATTTGAAAAAATATTTATTCGACTCAGCAAAATTGTGAAATTTGTTAAAAACTTTAAATAAGGTTTAGTCACTGATAAAACACATAATTTTAATTAAGAAATTAAATAGTTAATAAATTATTCGAAGTTCAACAATATTTTATTTAACAATTTTAGAGCATTTTATTTACACTTATTTTTTAATTCTGACAGTTTTTAAATTTAAGTTTTCTTTAATTTGAAATATTTACTCTAAACTCTCTTAAATTTCAAATAACCTTCAATACGAAGTTTTTAAATTTTAGAAAATTTTTATTTCTAAAAATTTTTAAATTTAAATTTCCTTACACGTTAAACACATAATTTCAAATAGGTATAGTTTAATCCCAAAAACTTAGTCATTAGTAAATGTTTTAATGTTAAACAATTATTTACTTACAAAATTTTTTTTGTTAATTCTGAGGATTTTAGAATTCATATTGTTTTTTAAGCTTTAAAAATTACGAACTTAAAATTTCTGAAATAAAATTAAATTTCCTTAAATTTTGGAAAATTTCGAACTTAAAATTCTTTAATTATAAAGATTTGTAGATATCTATTTTTAAACATTGAAAATTTTCGAACTTACAGTTTTATAAGTTTTATTTAAATTTTCCTTAAAAATTACTGTAACTATAAATTGTTTTACATATGAATTTTTAAGCTTTGAAAATTTTCTTCTTTCTTAAATTCTGATAATTTGTGAATATTTGAAATAATAATAGATCTAAAAGAAACAATTTTCGAATTTAAATTTTTTAAATTCTGAAAAATTTTCGAACGTAAATTTTATATAGTTTTAAAGTTTCTTTAGTTATACAAGTTTTTAAAAATGAAGTTTGGAATATTGAAAGTTTTCGAATTATTTTTAAATTTGGAAGTTTTTTCTAATAATATATAACAAATATGATTTTTTAAATTTTAAAAATTTTCGAACTTAAAATTTCTTGAATTTTCAAAACTGTTGAACATAAACTTTCTTTAATTATAAGATTTTTTAAAAATATTCAATCTCAAATATTTATGAATTCTGAAATTTTTTAAAATAAGTAATTTGAAATTTTGGAAATTTGTTATCTTATCGTTTTTGTAACTTTGTAAATTTTTAAATATTGAGAATTTTCGAATTTTTGAATTCAAGTTTTTTTAGTTCTAAATTTATTGAACTATTGTTTTTTTTAACACCGAAAACTTTCGAAACTGAAATTT
The DNA here is from genome assembly GCF_024586455.1 of Bactrocera neohumeralis. Classification (NCBI taxonomy): domain Eukaryota; kingdom Metazoa; phylum Arthropoda; class Insecta; order Diptera; family Tephritidae; genus Bactrocera; species Bactrocera neohumeralis. The sequence continues at coordinate 75,891,810 of NC_065919.1, read as the reverse complement.
TTTACTTCGAAAATTGAAAATTTATATTTTTTAGTTATAAAAATGTTTAAGTTTAAATTTTAAATTTTAGAATATTTTCGAAAATTAAATTTCTTAAATTGTAAAATTTTTGAATTTCACTGATGAAATTTCTTTTTTTTACAAAAATATTTAAATATGAAATTTCATACTTTGAGAATATTTGAATTTAAAGTTTCCTAAATCCCTTTAAAAATTGTCGAACTTATAATTTTTTATATTTCGAAAAATTATAACTTGCTAAAAAAAGTTTCGAACTTAAAATTTCTTAAATTGTAAAATTTTCCGAATTTTAGATTTTTATTTAATTATGAAAATCTTAAGGTTTCTTCAATTCTATAAATTTTGCAAACATGTTTTAAATTTTTCTTTTTGAATTTCACTTTTTCTCGATTCTCATATGTAAGTTTTTTAAATCTGAAAATCTTTGATTCATTTTCCTCACACTTTATTTTGTATTGCAAATATCGAAACCACTTATGTATAAATCAAATTGACATAATACCTTAAAATAAGTTCATTCTATTTAGGATAGATCGATCAATCGATTTCAAATATTCCTAACGACTTATTCAAGTTTTTTTGCTGTATTCCAATACATTACTTTTAGGAAGTAAACTCCAATGAATTAATAAATTATTTCAAAACCATAATAACAGATTTCAACTCGAAATCAAAGTAACGAGCTTGAAATAAGTCGACCTATTTTTTTTACCAGCATGCTACCGAAATATTGCTCTACTCATTCAAACTTCGAATGAATAAAATAATTGTAAAATTGTAAAAATTTAGCAACTAATCAAAAAATATTATAATTTTTAATAGAATTTCAAAAATTTCTGTAATTTTTGTAGTTATGTAATTATAATTTTGATAAATATTTGTGATGCGTTTTTATTGTAATTATTTTCTACTTTGTTGGCATGTAAAAATCGTAATTATTAAGCACAATGTTTGTTTGTTGTTTTAAGTTTTAATTTTATTTCACTCAATTTATTTATAAATTTTTACTTGCTTGTGTAAATACTACCAAAGCCACTGTCAATTTACATATGTATATAAATCGTATTGTACAAATATTTCTATCAAATTAGTAACGTTCTGTGTAATAAGATTATATTCAATTGTTTAGACTACGTATATTTGCCTAGTCATAGTATGAGTTTAAAAATTATAGTTTTTAGCTTAATAAATATATTGGACGATGCTCTCCCTGTAAAAGTACTCGTATGATATTTTTTATTTATAGCATTTGTTTATTTTTTGCAATATTTTAATTACTTTTTTTATAACCACTGCTTACACCAATATATGTGAAACATTTGAGTTCAAGTGTATTCAAAAATAAAATTTGGCCTCAAAAGGTTGAAATGCAAATTTATATAAAGAGAAGTTCCGTTATATGTCAGAAATTTCTCCACTATCTTGTTCATATTTTATAAATCGTGTTTATCAGTACAACGGAACTCATCTTTTATTTGATAATTTTTTTTAAGTAACATAAAGCTTTAATCTCAAATTATTCGTCGGATATTATTTTCTATTTGAAGTACTTGCTCCTGTTCTCTCTCAATCTGTCTCCAGACGAAACACTCCCTCAAAGCACTTTGATATCTACAATGGGTTGTAATGCATATGCTTAACTCATATCTTCTTATATGATCGCTCAGTAACAAAAGTGTGTAACTTTCTCTGTAAACCCTAGAAATTTCAGTAATTATTCGATTTTGGTAATTCACCCCCTGCCCTCGTTTGTGAAATCATATGTATTAAGTGTTTCTGTCCACTTTCATGGCAGAAAATAAACGAATTTTGTGAACTATTTTAATATCTCCGACATGGTTTCTTGCAAAACTACAAGTGAAAATAACCCCTTATATGATATTGCGTTATGTTCAGTTAAACTCCATCAGCAAGAACACTTTGTTCGGACCCTTCAGTTTTTCTGAACTATGACGAATGACGATACTTTGATTCAAAGAAATTATTTTCTACTTCTTTACTTAGTGATAAAATAAAAATTGTGTATTAGGTTCTCTCTATTTTGAAGTTGAGTCCAATCTACGATGACTCGTTTGAGTATTTCGACTGGTAAGTGAGGAATGAAACACCTGATGTTTTGCTCCAAAGCCTGATTCAAAGCGAGATCATAGACTCTAGACTTTACATATCCCCACAGGAAAAAGTTTAACGGTGTGACTTGGTTGCCGAAAACGTGAAATTGTCTGTTCACCGACGTGTTCTCTCAATAAATCCATTAATGGATGCGATGTGGAAGAAATATCACCGTCTTGCCGAAATCAAAAGCTTAAATTTTAGGTATCAAATAGTCGGTTATCATTGTGCGACAACGGTCGCTATTGACGGTTACGTTCTCACCGGCATCTTTTTTGAAAAAATATGGAGCAATGATTCCACCGGCCAACAAACCACATCAAACAGTGGGTTTTTAGGATGAAATAACAGTTTTGGGATCCCTTCAGGTTGTTCTTCGTTCCAAATGCAGGAATTTTGTTTATTTACATACACATTGAGCCAGAAATTGGCCTCATCGCTGAACATAATTTGACTCGAAAACTTCGGATCTTCTGGGAGCTTTTCAAGAGCCCATAGAGGGAAGTGATTTCGCTTGGGAAGATCGAGGGGTGCCAAGATGGGTGATGGTGTTGCGAATAATGCGCTCAGTAGGCCGATTATTTTGACCATAAGTTAAGCGAAGCGTGCGAAACACATTTTACAAGTATACAGAACGTGAATTCTCGCAATGAAGTTGAATGCTTTGTAAACGTTGTTCAAGCGGAAGTCTCTTCAGGATGAAATTCCAAACAATACTGAACAAAAATAACAATACAGTTTGACTCACGCTTGAGGTGTCAAAAAAGGCTATTGAAAAAGTGCTTCTGCTTGGATCTCCTGTTATATACATATTTCGTCTGTTTAAAAATTTATATGATTAAAAATGTATGATCTTTATTTGGATCAAGGCTACAATTCTACTCATAGGATTACAAACACTTTCTATGGTGTATTCTCTGAGCCTTTCTCCTTATTTTCATCAACTTTGTTTGAGTAATTTTCACGTATTTTAATACAAACCTTTATTATCGACTTCAAAAAAGGCAATGCAAGCTTTTTAATGCTTAACCAAATATTCTAGACACTTTTTCTAAGTGATGGCTGCGATATTGCTTTTTATTTTTGGAACACGAACACGGAAATCATATTCATAAGCCCAAATCATCGTATCAGTAATGATGCATTTGATGAATGCATGATCCACGTTGAGATCTTCCACTATTTCCCAGATGTCAACACGACGACTTTCAAGCAGTGTTTCCTTATCTTTTTCGATGTTATCATAACTAACAGAGGTGGAGGGACATCGCGTATGCCATAAATTTTCAACGTCTTCTTAACTCTCACTAAATTCTCTGTGTCACTCAAGTACTTGTGTTCGTGATACCACCTTGTGCTTCTCTGTGTCTGATTTAATACTTCAATCCGAATTCAGCCGATGTTAAGCCATCGAACAATATCGCTTCTAAAGTGCAAACGCTCGTTCGCTCGCGGCACTGCGTAGCTCTTTAATCCCTGTTGTTCTTATTTTTAATGATTTAATTTTCCTTTATTTCAATTTATTATATGTTTTTGTTACTTTGCAACAACATTACATCCGGTGAATCCGATGTCCGTACAACCCACAGCGTCTGCGGCACTTAAGCCCAAATGTTGGCTCAAAGCGACAGACGCGCCGAACTTTTATGCCGCTCCATCGGCTATTGGAAATTGAAGTTAAAATTTCAATTATGCAACACTCGAGGACATGCACGATTGGGGCCGATGATTTTTCCGCCGAAGCGCTTGTGTTTATTGTGCGCGGCATTGTTTGAATTTCATTTATTGTTAGTCGGCCATTCAGGCTTTGGCAATAATTGTTGGCTACGAATGCGGCTGTGTATTTGTATATGTATATGTGTGTGTGTGTGCTTATGCATATAAATAAACGCTTATGCATATTAATGTGCGTGAGTGTGTGTGCGCGTAATAAATTACGAACAATGCAACGCACTTGTGGCCAGTTTTGTTGATTGTTGTTGCCGCTGTTGTTGTTGTTGTGTTGGTTGTTGTTGCACTCAACAGTTTGTGGCCTGCATCATGGCGAAAACACGAAAAATGCATTTGCAATACAACAAAGGGAACACCGGCAGAAAAAAAACAGTTAAACAAAACAATGAAAAACTAAAAAAACACGCTTGCAAGCTACAACAACAAAAACATTATTGCTGAACTGGCGTGTGCACACACAAAAATACGCAATAAAGCGCGCAAATAGCCACGAAAAGTAACAATTGCACAACAATCGAAAATGCATTTCACCGCAATAACAGCAACAACAACAACAACAACAATGGTATAACATATAACAACAAAACAAACAGCAGCCACAGCGCGTACATCGCTGAGGCCCTGAGCTACGCGAATAGCACTGAATGGCCGGCAATAGCAGCGCTCTACAACAACAACAACAATAATAGCGCCAACAATAAGCGCACACAACAATAACAAGAAAGTTTACAATTTGTTATTTGATGTCAACATGATGAAGTTGAAAGCATCAACAATGGTGTCCACCAAACCGACAACTAAATAAACTTTACGTGCAACATTTCCGTTAGTGCCACATGTGCACGCCAATAAATATACCGCTCACATACGTACACACTCACAAACATGTGTGTCTAGTTGTCTGCGCCTACATATGCAGTTTCAATAAATTTACTCATGTTTGTATTTAAGGGCGAACCAATTGCACAAATTGAAAGACAACAAACAGCGGTGTCACCCTCCTCCCACCCTGTGGTGGTTGCAATGCTGCACTTTTTCTTATTTTATGCGTTTCAATATTTTTGTTCACTAAATGCAGGTGGGAGTTTTGAAGATTTGTTGAAATATCACATAATTTAGGGGGAAATCGGTCTATGAGAGCCACAAGAGAGCAAAACTAGAGCCTTATAGGTAGTCAATTTGAATAGTCTTTCATTATTTGATTTTTGGTTTTCGATAAAAGCACCTGCGACCTTCGCCAACGCAGAGACTACTCTATTCAGGAGAAGATCAGTAATGACGTTCTGTTACAATCTCTACTAACCTCATCAGTTTATCTCTTTAGCAATCAGTCAGTGGACTTGCCAGAAAATTTTCAAAAAGCCGGTATTTGCTAGCTTAAAATCAGCGTAGTATCTTTAATTAATAAAACAGCGACAAAAAATAATATTGCCCTATTCCATTCGCAGTAGTGTCGAAGCATTCAGATCAGTGAGTTTCAACGCTCTGAGCGAATGAGCTTCTAGATGCGCCTCGTCCGTAGCGACACCCTTGAAAAATATGATTTCCTCTAGTAATAAGTTTAGTTCGACATAATATACAAACAAACGATTTCGATTTTTTCTTTTTTGAGCCTCAGTGAAATAGTAAAAGAGTCTATTTACTATATAGAGCTTTCTAATAGCCCATATTGCCTATAATATAGAGTATCCGACAAAACTATGAATACCCTATGAATGTAAAGATCAAAATGATTATATCTTTCGAGAAATGAAATTTATTGCCTAGTTTGTTTTCTATTTTGCTTATGTGCATTAAAAAAATTTAATTTAAATATTGTACATTTGTAATATAGTTCCAAAATTCGCTATCATCTGAGAAAGAATATAAGTAATATTTAGCAACAACAGTTAGTATAACCCTATACATTATAGGGTTACCTTCTAAGTAGAGTTTAAATACTTAGTGTTGCCACGTTTAGCGTTATTTGCAACCAAAAGACTTCGAGACATGCTGTCTACCAGCAGAGGAGGAAGATATTGTGGTTTGTTATTCCAAGAGCCCTTAAATATAATAAAGATCTTTTGTTTATTGGAACGACAAGAAGATCGTTCCGCCTTAACATCCATATATGTATTGGTTTAAAACTCAATAGGATATAAGTCAAGTACAGAAATTAGTAGGAGCTCCATCAATTTGGTGTTATTGTCCTGCTGGTATATAAAGTTACTTTCTAAGCTTATTTTTTGCGCTGTGGGCTCTAAATTTGAACTCAACATCTGTACGTAGGACTATCCCTTCTGTTTACCGTTGACCATTAAGGTGCTTTGTATGCATTTACTTTGGAGCCTCCCATGACTCTTTCGCCAAATTTTTTCTATGCCTTTTGTATTTTTTAATTCGAATTTGCTCTCATCACTCCAAATTACTTTATTCCAAAAATTTGGCGATATTTGATAGTACTTTTTGGCAAACTCCAATTTCGCCTTCTAGCTATTTTTACTGATGAAAGGCTTTTTGATCTTGTAGTGGCTGGAATTACCATCTTCTCGAATTCTACGCTGAATTGTTGCTCTGTTGAATAAATAGCGCTGTAACAGTCAGGTCTTTCTTCACTTCTCTTATTATTTAAGTCTATTCGCAAGTATGGCTGCTTTTGGGAGGCCTGGTCTTGCCGCATTCTCCAGTCCACCATTTTTCTTGTAATTTCTGACCACTTTTTGGATTGTGACCGTGCTCCAATAATATTTTTTTTGTGATTTTGCCGTCCCTTAGTTCATAAAGTTGATCCTGAATAATCAGTTTTCGCAAGTCAACACTTATTTCTATAGATCTTGGCATGTCACTGAATAGAATCTTATAAGTATTGACTAAAACAACTTATTGAGATTGAAATGATAAAGCTTTACCATTCTTAAGTGTGTGTTCTGATATTTATAGTATAAAAATTATTTACACAAGAAACACTACGCCCAAATACTCGTATTGTCGCGGTTGCTTGCTTTTGTCGCGTGCATAGCTCCAGTGATCATCAAAAAGTCTTCATTCTGCAAACGAAGCAAAAGCTAACGGTAAATAATATACCGTTGTAATATGTGCAATTTTTTGGTTGTTCAACACTTGGAAGAAATATTCAAAAAGTAGTATGAAATGTGATGGACTAACTCTGACGGTTACAATATATAAATGATCAACGTGATGAGCTGAGTTGATTTAGTCATGTCCGTCTGTCTGTCCGACTGAACATACGCGCACTAGTCGTTCAGTTTTTTAGATATTGATCTTAAATTTCGCATACATCCTTTCCATGCCAAGAAATTGCTCATTTGTCGGAACTGCCGATATCAGACTAATAGCCGCATACTGATGTCATAGAAACTTAGCGCTCGGTATCAAGAGCTTGTAAGGTAAACTTCTTTATTTGACGAGATATCTTCACGAAATTTGGCACGGATTATTAACTGCGGTAACAATGCGATCTCCGAAGATATTGTTCAGAACGGACCACTAAAGCATATAGCTGCCACACAAACTAAGCGCGCAAGCTCAAGTCCTTGCTTAGACATTTTTTTCATCTTCACAGTATTTAACAGAGGTTACTATTTAAGCCAATAATAAAACGTCTGAAGAAATATTCCAGATGGGATCTCTGTATATTTTAGCTGCAATGGAAACTGCATGACTTAAATGAACAGTTGCGGTGTACCCGAAGTTAGCGTGTTTCTTGCTCCTTATTTTGTTTTTAATAAAGCTGTTGAACTCTGTTTTAGAGCAAATGGTATATTTCATATATTGCATACATTTATTTTCTGATTCTTTTGATTTTATCGTAATTGCGAAAGCAGGGGTTTATTGTCCACCGAAGCTTTGATTCAGAGAAGTGAAAGATAAAAGTTCATATAATTTTAGTAGACCAAATAAGAGAAATTTTTCGATTATAATTCGATCAAAGGACAGTTCATATGCCGACTTTGTATCTTTCGCTCAGCTTAGTCACAAAATAAGCAATGCGCATGCTTACAATTACATTACATCCAACATTGAACATTGACTTAGTGTGGCACTGTTGTGCGAAAAAAACACAATCACCAGCCATCTACTATAATACACATTTTAACATATAAGTATACACTGAAAGCCGATATGTATAAGCAACTGTGTAATACGAATATTACAATTAAGCCAAAAGTACTTTTTGAACTCTTAGATGAACCAAGTATTTAGAAATTTCTTTTACATACATGCGTTTTCGAAAAATTTGCGAAGTTGCGTAGGTTGAGTAATTATTGTTCGGTCTTGTTACATACATATCCCTCTTAGTTAGTCCAGCAATTAGTTAGTGCTGCTATAGCTTTTGTTAAACCTTATATTTCTTCTCTCACTCACTCTATATCTCAATTTTTTCTAACTCCTACTATCTCCCTATGTAATCAAAAATGTTATTCGAGCGATTCGATTTTGTACTCATCTTTTTCCAACTTTCTCTTCTTACCTCACCGCTGGTAGTAATCACGACAGAAAATCTTCAAATTTCCCAATAGAAAATTATTCCAACTTTTTTCTCACTAAAAGCAAAAAAAAAACAACAAAAACAATTTTCTCGTAGGCGACTTCCTAATACCTCTGCTTGATTGCACCAACAATGCCGGCAGTAGCAACAATTTCACAGTCACAGCAAGCGATGGCACCGGCAGCACAAGCGGCAAGAGCAAGCAGTGCTCGGGCGTTGCAGCTGTCAGCCGCTCGAAGCGTTATCCCCCCTACCTATTCGTGCCGTGCGGCGGCAAGGGCAACAAAATCATGGCGCCACTGAATGGAAGGCAACAGAAATTACTGATTTATCAGAGCTGCAGTGATGTTTGAGTTTGTACAATTCGACTACCACTTAGCACACACACACACACAAAATGACAGACAGACAGGCAGAGTTACAAGCACTCCTACTTACAGTAGCCAAAAAAACAACAACTTGTCTAATTAATAAATTCAAACCTGACAGACCTTTGCACACTTCTACGGGTGTGTTTTGTCCTTCATTGATATAGTCTCACCCACACATATACACAAACCTATGGTTGCACAATTTTACGACTTTCCAATCATTTAATTCATCTCCTTATGCACTTTCATTTCTGCATTTGTTTTGACTTTTCGGTCTCTGGTAATTCCTTCAACTTTGCTGATTGCTAGAGTACTCAAGCAACTCGACTACATAGTTGCCGTTACTTTAACGGAGAAAACTGTATTTTTTTAAGAACAAGTTGAGCAGCTTTTTGGCATTTTTATGTACCAACGGCTAAGATGTTCTTTCCACAAGATTTCAGTTGTGTTATGGAAGAAGAAAGATCTTGAAAGTATTTGGACATCCTTCAATGGTTCGACTGCTTGCTGAAGTATAAGAGGCACGAAAGTTTGAACAACAATTGAGTTGAGATTCACAGCCAGCATTACTTGCCCGTCATTAACATGGCCCGCTTTCGCTCACTGATGTCTCAAAAACTATCAGGTTGTTAGCTGGCCTGCTTTCTTGTCTCTTCTAAAATAATAACAGGAACTCTTTTCTATTATTTGCGTTGAAACTTTAGGAAGTTGAAATAAAATATTCAAATTTCTCCGCTCCCAATACTTCTTGACCTTTCTAGTGTACTTCATTTTGGTTTAAAAGCTAATTTTTCTATTTGGTTATAAGAGAACTTGTAGCCTGTCGTATTTTTCTGCACTGAGGTTGTGGAACCAGTAAGTTAGGTGCTTTAAAGAAATTAGCAGTGGCAATTTTCTTACCACACTTGATTTGAAGCCTGTTATTCTGTTTCGCAAAATATTTCAATTACCTAACAACAGAGTGAACACAACGGAAACAAAAACTTACAAACCATGACTCTTAGATTGGATTTCTTGGATAATTAATATTGAGACAGCTTTAGCAAGAATAAATTCTGTATCCATCTAGTTTCCATTTAAAAACTTTAAATTAAATTTTCGTGTTTTTATAAATTATTTTAAGCTTATGTAGAGCGTTGTCTGAAATAAACATTTTTGAAAAATTTCTGTCATTTTTTGTGGCTTTTTTCTTATCGATTTTCACCTCATTTTTAATATTTTTTGTAAGAAATCTTGACGAAAATCATCAGAAAAAACACAGAACCTTCAAACTTAATGGGGAGTATTTCTCAAGCATCATTCGATAGAACATTCTTTAGCATATACTTTTTGAAGATAATCTGAAATGTAATAGCAGTTCTTGAATCTCTTCTGGTTGGTCTTCGTCCCAAATGCGGGAATTTTGTTTATTTACATACCCATTGAGTCAGAAAAGGCCCTCGTCGATGAACAAATTTTGGCTTGTAAACGTCAGATCTTCTGGAAACTATTCAAGAGTCAATAGGCCGAAACGATATGTTTGGGAGCTAAGTGTCGAAGCATAGTCGTAAGAAGCGGCGAAAAATATTCTTTACAGAACTTCAGTTTTCTTGCTGGACGTTGTCTATTCGGTTCGTATTTGTAAATGTTGTTCAGGCGTAAATCTTTCCACAGTGAAATGCCAAACAATACTGAACAAAAATAACATGAAAGCTTGACACAACTCATGCGTTTTCTGTTCAAAAAAGGCCATTGAAAAAGTAACTCTACTTGGATCACCAGTTGCATAGAATGTGTATTTATTAATTTGTTTCTTACATAAGTCGAGTAAACCTATAAATGCGAAACATGCAGAAATTAAGAAAACAGCTTACATGATCAACATGGCGTATACGTAACAAAATGCAATATAATCCTTTTTTCGACGAAGACTATTTTATAGCGCTTTACTATGATATATTTACATTTCTCCGTCACTTTCCTCTTAATTTTTACCTCAGCTATACAATTTCGAAAATATTATATATAAACTAAATATACAGCAATAAAGCAGGCTCCAATTCGATTATGCTAGAAAATTGAAACTTGCAATATAGTTTTAATTTCTTGCTATTGACTCAAAATATATGTTACATAACTCATAGTAAATTTCATTAAATTTTCCTTGCTTCAACTCACTTGTGTGCATACTCGACTTTTCTTAATTGGTTATTTGGCAAATAGTTACAACAAAATTGAATATTGGTTACAGTATTTTTTGAGAAATGTGTGAAATTGAGCCATATGCGAGGTAAATTTGTTTAAAATATTTTTTAATTCCTCGAAGTGAAAGCAACAGCTGTTTATAACGCTGTGATTTGACATATGTAAATTGAAGATTTTGCCAACACATGTTGCAAATACAACAGGAGATTAGCATACACATATAAGCATACATAAGCAAGTGTATTTAGAATAAGCATTTGCTAGTTTCTATTTTCAATTTTTACTTTTATTTCTCAATTTCCCGCAATGATTAGTTTTGCTGCATACTTGCTGAGAGTGCATTCGTTCATTTTGCTTGAATACATACATATTTTTTGCCCTAAAATCACAAAGAGGGCACACAACATGTAAAGCTCGATTGTAAGCTGCTGTGGTTACTAAAATGTGCACAGAAAAAAATCATGAAAACTAAAAGGGGAGTAATTAAAATCAAATAAAATCAACATTCACTTTTCAATTTTTACTGCTTCTAGTATTTCTGGCGCATAAAAAGTAAAAATACTCACAGGTGTTATTTGCATGCGGGCTGAAGTGCGCTCAGAGAGGTGGGCAGTTGGGCCGTTAACGGGTGGGCGGCCAATTAGGCAGCCCGCAAGTGTAAATATTGGCATTAAATACGCAAATAACTGTGAGCAGCTGGTAGGTAATAGCTAATTTGAGAAGTGAGGGGGCTTTTTATATGCTGAGGCACATAAGCACACAAATATAGGTGTAACTGTATCAAAAATAATGCAACACATGACAGCCAGGGCGTATACGCAACATCGCTGTGTATAAGATATGAGCGCACGTGTATGCGTTTGTGTGCGCCATTAACAGACAATTGATTGTTTTCTCAACTCCACTATTTCTTCTCGTTATGCATTTATCCTTTGTTTGTTTAAAAATTGCCTTTGCTTCGTCAATCAAGTCAAATTAATTGATAAAAACTTACAGCTTTACACAAACTCAGCTGTCAAGTGAAGCACTCAAGTTGCACAATGTGACTTTAGATTATTGCTTTGTATATTTTTTATTACTTTTTTTTGTTTTTGTGAAATTTTCGCTTTGCTTTGTAATAAAATATGCTTGTCTTTGCTGCGTGTCAAATGCCATAATTTTCTCAGACCTTTGAGTGCAGCGCCCACTATCAACGCGCAGCTCATTAGAGTAATGCCCTTTGCCACTTACAAAGGTGTTACAACATAATGGCGCATGTCGAATATATTATGTTACGCAACTATCGCGCGCTTTGAAGTTACTTTATCATTCAAAGTAAAATTTTTTCTGTTAAAAAGTGTAATGCGAAGGGCAAACTACTGTGAGTCATAAGTTACGAATTTAATTATATTTATTAAATTAATTTGTTTAAAAAATTCAGCCTGACAATATTGAGTGATTATTGAGCTTATTTTTAGAGCAAATATGGTTTTTTGAAATATTGCGCAGTATTTTAATGTCGCTTTTGTAGTCGATAATGTCCTTCTAAAATTTCTAAAGCCTAACTTGCACTTGGGGTACAAATGTGATGAAATCAAGTTGATATCGCCTTGAGTGGAAAAATGTATTGCCTAAAAATAGTTAAAAAAAATTTCATAAAATATTTATCGGTAAATAGCCTTCAGCATTGATTTACGTGTAGCGCGATATTTTTTTATTCTTATTGATGAGTCGACGTTGCGAGTTTTCGAGAGAAAAGTTCTGGGAAAGATTTATGGTCCTTTGCGCGTTGGCCACGGCGAATATCGCATTCGATGGAACGATGAGCTGTACGAGATCTACGACGACATAGTTCAGCGAATTAAAACACTAGGTCATGTTGTCCGAATGGGCGAAAACACTCCAGCTCTGAAAGTATTCGACGCTGTACCTGCAGAGGAAGAGGAAGACCTCCACTCCGTTGGAAGGACCAGGTGGAGAAGGACCTGACTACGCTTGGAATATCCAACTGGCGCCACGTAGCGAAAAGAAGAAACGATTGGCGCGCTGTTGTTAACTCGGCTATAATCGCGTAAGCATTGTCTGCGCCAATTAAGAAGAAGTATTGAGAACAAACGTTAGGGTCTTTACGATAATTTGCTCGAAAATTTCTTTTTCGTCAGATTTTTCAATACTGCTCGAGAACATTCTTTTTCACTTCTACTTATGATAAATACTTACTTTTCCACAGTCTAACAAGAAGTCATTTTATGGGGCATATCTAGTGCGTAATTCAAATAAAATCGATTTTTCCGATATCTTATATTTGATAAGAAAAATTTTAATATATGTGGGACTGACAGACGGACGCAAGAAAACTAGAAGTGGACGCAACTTTTAAACACCTACTACTAACATATGCAACACTGCGAGCCTGACGAACACAAAACATAAAATGAAGATAATAACGAAGGGACGCTAGCGCGTAACTGAACGAGAACGACGAGTCGTGTTATGGTCATCAAACCTGAAAGACGTACTATTTTAGCATCATCTAAAATATTTTATAATAAACCATTGTTAAACTGGAATTAATAATTTAAAATAAACCTATGTAATTTAATTATAAACCTACATATATAAACGCCTAATAGCCTCCCAAAGTGTTTTGAATGCCAAGTGAGATTTTTGTTATTTTTTGTTTGGCACAAATGTTAAGGTCTTCACGTTAAGTTTTTTTCTCAAAATCTCATTTTCAGTCACATTTGTCAAAGCTGTTCGACAACATACTTGTCTTTACTTCGCTAAATGCAAAGTATCAAGTGCGTAGTTAAGAAAATTGTTTTGTTTTTACGATAATGCAAAATATTTTGAGTTGTAACCTCCTAAAGAGTAGCCGTTTAGTTCTATCAGCACCATTAGCTTAGCTTCAAAATGCGATTTCCTCAAAACTATTTTTATCACATTTCCACAAAATTTTAGATGAATTTCAAATATTTAAAAAAATGCCAATATATTTTCAATTCTTGAATTTTCTTCGAATATAAGCCATTCCATGAACGATATTTTGTAGTAGAGGCTTTTTCAGCTTTGATCTTTGGAGAAGGTGGAGTATCCTTTTCTATGGCTGCTCCAACAATGCACAAAAGATATTTAAGTTTTTTCTTAAAAAATGCTATTTTAAAAAATTAAATTATTTATTTTTAATTAAAATAAATATGTTCAAAATTGTCAGGCTGTCACACTATCTGTGTTCCTTATGGTCGCCTGCTTTCGATTTTCTTCCATGATCATTTTATGTTTAAATCTCCCTTATGAAATAAGCTTAGTTTTCCAAATTTAGTTTTCAGCAGTTTAAGCTTCAGTAAAATGCAAATATACTAAGGGAAATGTTCTCAGCTAAACTGGTAGAACTATTTCACTTTCTGTTGTTTAGAAATATGATTTTGAATTGTCTATAATTTCATCCTTTATAATATATTAATTTCTAGATAATATTGAATTTTATCTGAATTCTGAAAGCCAAGCCTATTTTTCCACTTTGACAATATAGGTACATATCTGACTATTGGAAAACAAGAAACTTCAAAGCTGCACATTTAACTAAAATATTAAAGAGTATCTCTTTCAAATGTGGCCGAGACTGAGTCTCCGATGGTCCATCCATTGAGTCCAATTTTTTATGACTCGTTCGATCATTTCTACTGGTAACTGACTCGCGTATTGCTCCAAAGCCTGAATCGTAATGAAAATGTCCGGAAAGACTTTAGACTTTACATTATTCCCACATGAAAAATCTAACGGTGAGTTTCCACGATCCTGGCGACCAATCAACAGATCCAAAACGTGAAATAATCTGATTACCGAAGTGTTGGCTCAATAAATCTGTTTATTGATGTGATTTGTGGGAAGTGGTGTCATCTTGTTGAAAACAAATTTCGCCGAGATCATGACCTTCAATTTCTGGCATCTAGTAGTCAGTTGTCATGGCTCGATAACGGTCGCCATTGACGGTTGAGTTCTCACCGGCATCATTTTTGAAAAAAATATGGACCGATGATTCCACCGCCCCACAAACCAAACCAAACCATAGTTTATTCTGGATAAAATAGCAGCTCTTGAAACTCTTCAGTTTGCTCTTTGACCCAAATGCCGCAATTTCGCTTGTTCTCATGTTTATTGACGCAGAAATAGGATCTTCTTAGAACTTTGCCTGAACCAACAGAGTGAAGCGATCTCGCTTGGGATAGTCGAGCGGCCTTTAAGTTATAAATGTTCCAACTTTAGATTTCTACTTAAAAAAAAACTAATGAAAACTTGAATCACCCGTTAGTATAAAAAGGCGAATATACCCTACTCTCTCTCTCTTTCCCTCCCTTTTTCTCTCTTATTCGCTTACTTCATGACTACGAATTCAGAACTATTTTAATATCTTTACATTCATGCTGCCTAAAAATTGTTTAGAACTTCTTCTCACTTTGCTTTAAGCAAAAAAAAAAAATTCAATTTCCTATTTTTCCTAACCATTTCTTTGCCACCTTATCAATACAAAAGTGTTTCAGCAAAAACACAAAATCTAAAATTATTTGGTCTGTGCCACCTGATAAGCTGGTGTGTTGATACGACTTCCATTACACACGTGGTTACTTCATACTTACATTCTAATGCCTTCAGATATTAAGTTGAAAAGTGAAATGATTTTTTGCTGCAAGTTCAATGCTTAAGCTGCCTCCAGCAGCAGCACTTAAAGCACCAAAATGCATTTAAAGCTTCGCCCTACCTTCGAGATGGCCGAAGCGCAACCAGCTTCTGCGGCAGATCCTCTTCATGTCGCCGCTGCTGTGAGTGGCAATCCTTACACAAACTTACTCAAGCTTTATTTATGTATAAACCAGTACATGTAAGTGCATGTATGTGTATTGAGAGTATAATTGTATGTGTGCGCAATGCGTAATTTCCGCCTTTACAAGCAGGTTTACTTGCACGAACTGAATGTAATCGAAATGATGAAGTCGGTGATTTGGTTGTGGCTGATGGTTCATGCGTTACGATTTCACATGAATACTATACATGCTTTATATACATATGTATATGTATACTATACATACAAACATACATATGTATGTGTGGCTGCATAAGCACTGTATTATGGCAAGTGTGGTATATTTTCTCTTTATTTCGCTCTTGTGCGAGTCTTTTTTTCGCATATATGCAACACTTCTATCAACGCGATTTGACACACTCAACTGCAGCAACAATAATAGCAACAACTATAACAACATCAACATTCGACATGCTATCAGCGTGATGGCAAACCGCATGAGCTTCACTAAGGAAGTTCTCTGTGTGTGTGTGTGTGTGCGTGTGCATATGAGTGTGTTCGCGTACATGCGTATGTGTGTGTATCTTTATGACCATAAGACGCCATATAGCAAGGAACACAACTGCGACGCACTCTCATATAAAGTGCAATAACAATAAAATGTACAGAAATAACGGAGCTATATAAAAGCTGAAAGTTAACGGCATAAAGCCAAATGCGAACGCGAGTGCCGTGCCCACAGCACTCATATGCTGCAGGAGGAGTAAAACACACACACACACATGTATATACCGCCTCACACGAGTAAATGTATATTACCGCACGTTGCACGCTTGTTGCGTCGCATAAAAATGTTGCGAGTATGAGTAAGTGCCGCGTCGGGGAGTTGGCGCTGACAGTTCCGTAGAAGTAAAAGCGAAGTGTAAGCAAATCTAAAGCAATAGCGCCGCACATAATAAAACGATATAAAAATGAAATAAACTCAAAACATAATGGCGACGTCGACTGAAAATAAAATAATAAAAACAATATGTATATATCTCTCAAGCCATATTGCACACATACACACATATACATAAATACATGCTCATGTATAGTATGTCTTGGCTTGTGTCTGCGAGTGTGCTCTCTTATGGGCTCAGGGGTCAAGGCGGCACTTGGCAGATCGCATGTCAGCGCTGAGCAGTGATTCTCGCCAAGCGGCACTTTTGCGTGTTTTTCAGTGATTTCTCGAAGCTTTAGCACCTTTCGCTTTAATTACTTCGGCATGCCTTTGAAATGGCGTCTAATGGCACTGCGAAATTTGGACACATTTTCCTTTTGGCTTTTTTGCTTTTTAATATGCTTTTTTATTTCTCATTTGCCAAAGCTTTTTATGTGTTCCCTGCTTTTTGTTGTAAATGTGTGATATTTATGTAATTCACAAAAACATTCTGCTAATTAATTTATTACTTATATTTGAAAAAGTCAATTTGTTTTGATATATTAGGTATGCAATAATAGAAAATTAATTTTGAAGAGGCGATCACTAGACGTTTTACATTTAGTACGGAAGTTAATGATGTGATTTGCTATAAAAGTGGAAAGAGATTGTACTATATAACTCATAACTAACCGTGCGTAAGAATATTATAGGATAAATAATTTGCTATAATTATTTAGTTTAAAAATTTTAAGACAGAAAAAATTTGCTATAATTATTTGCTATAAAAATATTGCTATTATTAAGAATGCCATTAAATTTATCAATACATATAGTATATCAGCTCATTGTGGAATAAATGTTTAGCTATAATTATTTGGAATAGTAATTTTGGAACAAATATTTTGCCATAAAAATATTATGGCGTAAATATTTTGCTATAAAACATTACGAAGTAATTGTTTTCCCCTAATTTTTTGCTATAAAAATATCATTGAATAAATGTTTGCTTTGATAATTTGCTATAAAAATTTTGATATAAATATTTGGATATAAAAAATATTATTGAATAAAACTTTTGCTATAAATCATTGCGGCGTAAATGTATTTCTAAACTTTTTTTTCTATAAAAACTGTATGGAGTAAACGTTTTGCTATAATCATTTGATATAGAAACATTGAAATTTACTATACAAATTATGAAACAAGTATTTGGCCATAAAAAGATCTTCAGTAAAACCTTTACTATAAAATATTGTGGAGGAAACAATGTTTTGCTCTAATCATTTGCTATAAAAACATTATGAAATAAATTGTATGCTTTAATTATTTGTTTTAAAAAATTTATAAACAAACGTCTTGCTATAATAATTTGCTATAAAACGAATTTGATTGTTAATCTTATGTGCTTTATTCTATTATTAAAACAAGTTGGCTTCTTTAGCTTACCAGAAATATTACACACACTAAACTAACTGCATCACCGATTTTATATATAAAAATAAACATTTATGTATTTAAAATACTAATAATTCAACTCTTTTTTCAACTTTATTTCGTGCTTTCGCTTTGTTCTACTCTATCATTGCACCACACCTACACACATACACGCACAATTTAATTTTCTAAACCCACAAATACACCACATCCCTTTCCACGAACTCCACACTTGCCACCTATGACCACACTCAACAACAAAAAACTCAAATATTTGCAACTGTGGTGTGTTTTCTTTTATTGCAACGCCAGTCTACATTACAGACCCCGACTTGATTTTGCCACGCGGCGAAATGGAATTCACGACGATGGATCCGATGCTAAAGTAAGCAAATCGCCGCTGCAGAGAAGTTAAAAACTCAACAACAACAACAACAATGTGAAACAATGCATTTTAAGGAATTTCGGTTTGGTATGTTCTAAGATTGCAGCTCGAATTTTTTTATAAAACAAGTTTAGCATAAAATTATTATAGTTAAAATAAATTTAAGTTTTAGTCCAATTAAGAGAGCATAGTTAGCATAAGTTGTGAGTATTATTAAGAAAAAAAATTAAAGCAAAAATACAAAATAGTGTCTATAAAATTTGTAAATATTTAGCATATGAGTACACAAAGAAAACAAGTAACTCTAGAAGTCATTATCGCTGAAATAATATTTCGAAATTAAAGCAAGCTAGAAATTCGGCAAACAGAGATTCATATTCGGTTTCTAAGGTTGGACGCTCGCTCAAATATACTTACTTTCTTCGCCATTGTCCCCAGCCTAAGTTTGTTTATGGCTTAAGTTGATTTAACGATAATGATTTTCGGAAATATGTTGCTTTGAATTTAAGAAAAGATAAATAATCTATGAGCATCAGACAGCCATACACACATTCTGGGTATATTTAGGTTAATTTTTGACAATTATGTAATACAACAACAGGCAATTGGGAACAGAGTGTGGCATGCTGGCTATTAATGGAGTTGTTAAGCAATTAAAATATAGTTCGAATTTCTGCTGATGTTTGTGGAAATTCGCATAGAATCTCAAAAAATTTCAAGAAATTTGAATACGCACCTCAAATGATCTTCATGAAGCGTTGGACATACCAATTGGTGCATATCCAGCTCACACTAAATATTATCGAGCTATGCGCTAAATTTATAAAGGAAAGTTTTTTAGATAGAGGTTATGATAAGAACTTTAACTTAAGTTTATATATTATCATTAAATAGTGTTTTCCCACAGCCAAATTAACTAAGTGCACTAAGATTATAATTGAAAAACCAGCCAGCTGTCAAGATTGCATAATTGCTTGTGTTCTCATTTGGTAGTTTTTCTAGGGCCTAAAATTCTACAGCTGTTTTCTATTTTATCAATGCACACAACAAAATTTTTAGTCTGGACAAGAACCCGCAGAGTTAAAGACAGTCAAGTATATAGTATGGGCAACAACTCACAGAGTTGCTTTCCAGTTTTGACTCGATTTCAAATCGATTAAGAATTAATGTAGTGAAATCAAGTTTTTATTTTGTTCAATAAAAATTCGAAAGAAATTTAATCGGGCAAGGGCCGGTTAATTGATCAATTGACTCCTGTGCGTGGGGGCTATAAAACTTTGTTATACAATATTTGTACATTGTATACTTTATATATTCATACTCTTTCAGCTGGCTAGTTACATGAGTCCTTTCGACGCTGTGAGGTTGAATTACAATCTAATGCTGTTTCATTTGAGATCTGAGTGATTCTGTACAAGAGCCCTAAAAGTCTTGGAGCAATTCCAAAACGATTACTAAAACTTCTACAATAGCGGTTATCTTTATAACAAAATTTCTATAATTTTTCTTTCAAAAATAATTTTATGAGCTAATAGTTAGGCGTTTAGGTTATTAAGCAAGTAAACTATTTGAATTTAGTAGTGCTTTTGACTAATTTTACGGTAATTTTTTCTATCATAGTTCATGACTTAATATACAATAAGTGTTTTTTACAATTTTTGCGGTAGTTTTTGATGTATGTTAAACCCCAACAGTTTACATCTCTGTTGGGGTTTCACCTTAAATATACTGCAGTACAAATAGTACTAATTTTTCTAATATTCAGCAAAATAATATTTGCTGCATTAGTAAATAATTTACATTACAGCCATTAGGGGATAGTATACCAGGAGTATTTTTTTTTATTTTTTGTGAAAATTAAATACTAATTTTGAAGATGATTTTGATCACCTTTCTGGCACTTTGTGGATACAATGTCAATGGAAATTTTCATCTTTTGAAGCAAACAGATCAGACGCCCAATTTTCGGCTTCTACGTAGGAATCGAAAGGCTGCTCAGCCAATATGTGTTCCATTGGTGAAAACAAATGGTAATTAGAAAAGGCCAAGTCTGGTGAGTACGACGAGTGAGATAGCGGCTCCCAGCCAAATACTTCGATATCCTGAACCGACTTTGTTTTGAGTGCATTGCCGTCTAGGGAAATTAATTTGCGATGTCTTTTGGTCCATTCCGGTAGATTTTCGATCAATGCATGGTTCAAAGCTTTGATCAATTAATGTCTGTAGCGATTAGTATGAACAGTTTCATTAGGTTTTAGAAGCTCATGATATAACATACCCTTCTGAGCCAACCAAACTCTTGCCTTCTTACTGATCACATTTTCTTTGTTGATTCTGATAGAGCAAGATCACTATATCTACTATTTTTCAAATAGAAAAAAATTAATGGTCGCCGCAAAACATCACTTTTCGGTACAAAATTTGACAATTTCAAATTTTTTGTTCAATGACTGTAAGGTTATTGAATATGTTTGACAGATGTCATGACGACCAAAGAGAAAAGAATAAGGTTCGTTCCCAACAAATATTTCATATCAACATCTATGTATCTTAACGCTCAGTTCATACCGGTACACCTGGCAGTTTCGGCAATATTCTCTTTTATGGCTACCATTTTAAAGTAAGAGATGTTTTGAGGTAAGATGAATATCGAATTCGAAGTTCGACAGTTTAAATCTTCATATTATTTAAACAAAGCGAGAGAGCTGAGAAACAAAAAGATTCTTAATTATAATTAATTATAAAAAATTTCTGAGCGCTTTGAAGAGTATTTTAGGAATTGCATTGCTTTTCCTGAATAATATTCATTTATAAAGGCCATTTCTCTTAAATTTACCTAAACATATATTGGCTGAATAATCAAAATATTTTTGGAAATACCCAAATGTAACGCTGCATATTTTCTAGGTATGAGAGAAAAATATAATTATTTTAATTCCATTTTTGTTTCAATATGGTTTCACTAACAAGTAATGGTTAAGCTTAATTAACTACTTATTATTATATATACATATAATTAGTTAGTTGTTTCTATATAAGACCCCTGCCATACATTTTAGTTTTACTTATGTTATGATAGTTCGTGAAAAAAGCATTTCAAGCCAGATCTTAAGATAACATCAAGCGAATTCGAATCCGGCCGCACTCTGTTTGTAATAAATATTGCCAACTGTAAATGATTTTTAGTGAATAACTGCAGTTCCCACTAGGCAACCAAGTACTTACACGTGTCTGCCAAAAATGCATTATATAAACTAATTGTAAATTTACAACTCTTACACTTGATTTGCTGTAGGAATAAGCCTCTTAAGCGATAGTGCGCCCACAATACAACTACAACTACAAATAACGTTAGTTTCCAAAGCTAACTAAGAAAAAAATGTGCAGAAAGCGCATTTACAAACGAAAAAGTCACACACACAAACATATGTATATATTCTACTTCATCGTAACCAAAAAAATGTTAAAAAGTAAAGTTAGCTCTGTACAAACAACAACAAAACATAAAAACGAAAATCAAATGAATAAATTCACAGATCAAATAGACAAAGAGAGTAATCAAAATCATTTGTAAATTACTTCATTTTATAGCGATTAGACAAATATATCTAGAGCATATATACATATAAGTACATAAAAACATACATACATACATACATATACATATGTATAAGTTAAGTTTGGTTAAGTTTGACTAGTGTAGCTGATGGAAATCAAAAGGAATTTAATTTAAGTTTAACAAGGTAAATGAAAATGTCTAATGAAGAGCAAAATAAACAGAGAATACGAAGAGAAAACATTAAAAAGAAATAAACCAAATACAAATAATATAAAACATTAAAAAATATATAAAAAAAATTTAATAAGACTTAAAAATATATTTAAAATTGTCTGTAAAATAGTAAAGTTCGAAAATAAATGCAATTGCAACAACAACAAGAACAGTGTTAGTGGCATTTAGTGTTTACTTCAATGTATGCTAACTAATAGACATAGCCATACATATATACATACATAACTTCATATACTCACACATACACACACATGCAAGCAAAGCTGCAGTTTAAACAATAAAAACAAACCGTTGGAAATTCACACATTTTTGCTAACTGTAATTTCTTCTCTTCAAATGTAAACAGCATTCAATTAAAAATAATAATAAACATTGAAGCATATGCAAATAACAGCAACAAAAACGAACGACACTCTTGTATAAAGTTTAAAGAAAATTAGAAAATACTAAAACAACAAAAACAAACGACACTCTTGTATAAAATTTAAAGAAAATTAGAAAATTCTATAACAACAATAAAAAAAGTTGCACTGAAACGCAGCTGTTGCCAAAAGCTGCTAAAAAACTTTGAGATTTTGTTAAAAATATTAAAGAAAAAAATGCTTAATTTAAAATACAAAAAATTGAAATTAAAAATTTAAATACTTATATTTAAAATATAAAAATATTAAAACTAAAATATAAAAAAAGTTAAAAAATAAAAATTAAAAAATAAGCAAAATAAAAATATTAAAGTATAAAAAATTAAAAATAGAATAAATAAAAATAAAAAATTTAAAAATAAAAAAATATTATAAAAAAAAAATAAAACATTAATAACTAAAACAAAAAATTATATATATGTTTATACTGCAGCTGTTGAGGAACTAGTAAATAAAATAAAAAAGTTTAAAAAATTTAAATTAAGTTAAAAGTAATTGAGAGTACACTAAAAAATAATTTATGTAAATGTATAAATGTTATTAATAAATGATACGATTGAATTTACAGCCAAGGCAATGCAATAGCTACATATAAAGCCATAAACAAATACACCAATGCATAAATATACATACATACACGCATACACACAGAGTAATAGAAGATGCGAAAACAAGTGTACTGAATAAATATAACACAAAAAACAAAAATTAATTAAAAAAATTAAAAAAAACATGTTAAACAAACTTAAAAAATCGCAAAAAACGCGCATAACGGTAAACCAAAACTCAACAACAGCAAAGTGACCAACAGATGCATCAAAAACCCAAACAAAAAACATTTAAGCACACCAAAAAAACTGAACAAGAACTCTGCATGCCGGCATTCCTTATAATTTCTTCATTCCGATTTCGAACAATGCAAAATCACATTCATACAAATAACGGTTATCGCTGAATTTTGCATTCTGCGCATTTTTCCAGCCTCAATAACACACATATTTATAGTATGTAGCGCATACCATGCAAAAATAACGCAATAACGCAATGGCATTTTTTAGTGCTGCCAGATTGATGCGTTTATTATTCCAATTTCAATTTGCGCCTGCACACAAAGCTAACTGTAACACATAACTCGCATATTTGCGCTGACTACAAGTGGTTTTATTTATTGTTTTTAATTTTTATTGTAATGCACTCAATTTGCACACGAACACGCACACATACAGGCGAACAGTAATTTTTTTACCGCATTCAGTTGGTCATTAGCTGTGTAATTAAAAGTGCATCATTACTAATGAGTGTGTTATAAATAATTACCGAAATCGCAATTAAAAACTCACAACAAAACTGCAAACACACACACACATACAAATACAAATACACACCGCCATGCATACACACATATATGTACATGTATAGGCATATCTGAGCGTTTGCAGCGGAAAAAAGTAAATAGTAATGGAGGCCAGCAAATATTAGTCGTACGTAATGGCGAAACTTATAATTAATAAAACATCATGGAAAATTATGCACATTTCATGAGCAGCGTGTGTTGCATGCGCGTGTTGCACTGGCAGGCGCACGCTTCCACACACACAGGATCATACATGTTTGCGAGCATATAAAAATATAGACTTTCGATACTGCATAGTACATTTGCCAATATTCACACACTCGCCAACACACACATACACACACATAACGGCAGTGACTCATATGTATGTATTTGTAAGCGCATATACTAATTGAGCATTCATTCACACAACCAAATAATAATAGTAATAAAAGTGTAATGAAATTAAATTAACAAAGACTAAGAGTATTTGCGAGAACAAGAAAAAAACATAAAGCAAAACAAAACAAAAGCAAAAACAAATAAATACAAAAATAATTATAATTATGAAACGAATTAAATTTGCATTTTTTATTTACCTGCAAAGTCGTACATAACTTCCGAAGGCATGCCATTAGCAGGCAATTTGGTAAAGTCGGAAAAAGCGGTAAGTATGTAATACATTTTTATACGAAGTCATACAAAAATTATAACAGAAAGCATATTTTATTTAAACAAATTTGGTGAGGTGCGAAAAAATTGGTCTCTTGCCTTTTTAGGAAATGTAAATATTAGTATGAAGCTACCTAATTTAATTGAAAACTATAAATTATAATTTTGATATTGAGAACCCAAATTTGTATTCAACTATAATTTGCTCAAATATACGGAATCATCAAACCTTTTTGGTGAAAGTAAAGCTATCATTGAGTTAAAAAACAGCAGGATATTTGAGAAATGTGATTTAGCGATTATATCAAAATGAAAGTTAAAACAAACACGCGTTTTTCTGATCACTAATCAAAGTGCAATGGAGCCTGTAAGTTTGGAGATTTTACTAAATAATGAAAGGGTGATACATTTCGAGGTTTCATAATCTTTTAATAAAAAAAAAACAAACTCACAAATTTGTTGTTGAATGTTTTCTTTGGCATCTATATTTTGAAAATTGTTTCTTTAAATGTTGTATGCGCTTACGTCTCAAATGTTTCATTCGTTGAGTTCAATTTTCGATGACTCGTTCGAGCATTTCGACTGTTAACTGCAAATAATGTTTTTCTCCAAGACCTGAATCGAAGTGGGATTGACCACATAAACTTTAGACTTTACATATACCCACTGAAAAAAGCCTAACGGTGTGATATGAGACGATCTTGGTGGCCAATCGACCGGTGCAAAACATGAAATTATCTATAGCGAAGTGTTCTCGCAATAAACCCATTGATTGATGAAATATGTGGGAAGTGGCGCCGTCCTATTGAAACTAAATGTCGTCGAGATTGCGAGCTTTAATTTCAGGCGTCAAGTAGTCCGTTATCATGGCGCGATAACGGTCGCCATTGATGGTTAAGTTCTTACCCGAATTATTTTAGAAGAAATTCCACCGGCCCACAAACCATACCAAACCTTTGATTTTTCTGGATAAAATGGAAGCTCTTGAATATCTCCAAGTTACTCTTCGTCACAAATGCTGTAATTTAGCTTGTTTACGTGCACATTGAGTCAGAAATGGGCCCCATCGCTGAATAAAATTTGGTCCGAAAACGTCGAATCTTTTTGGAACTTTTCAAGAGCCCATAGAATGAAGCGATATCGCTTGGCAAGGTCTAGCGGATTCAACTCTTGCACAAGCTGTATTTTGTCCGCTTTCAATTTAAGATCTCGACGTAAAATGCGCCACGTCGTTCCGTACGTCAGTTTGAGTTGCTGCGAGCGGCACCATATCGAATTTTACTGGAAGCGGTCTGCTTGACCATAACTTGAGCGAAGCGCGCTAAATACATTCTTTACATAACGTAAATATTCGTAATAAAGTTGAGCGATTTGTAAACGTTGTTCAAGCGTAAGTCTTTCCATGCTGAAATGCGAAACAATACTGAACAAAAATAGCATATTTGTAAAAAAAAGGCTGTTGAAAACGTACCTCTACTTGGATTACCCCTTAAAAGGACCTCGGTCGCTTCTAAACAGATTAGGCTTACTCCATGCCGCTCAAAAGCACAGCGGATCAAAATAATGCGTTGATCAGCGCCCTGAGGATGCTAAGCGTTTTCAGTACCAATTGGCAGTGTGGCATGAACACACTAACCCCCTTGGTAGGGTTCGAGGCCCATCTAAAACCTCTGCCGTGCTTTGGGTCCGGCACCCGATTGCAATGCAACTCCACATTCAACTGACAAGGTCAGTTCTTCCGCATTTGGGTTTTAACCACAACCACCACGAATCTCCACAAAAGGCCAAACCCAATGAGCAGATTGGAGTTACCTCCAAGGGCTGCTGCTCCCCGTGGTACCAGAATTAAGTCTCCGGTCAGACCTAGTAGCCAAAGCTACTACCAGTTGAGCTTCCATACGGCTCTGGACTGGTAGCCAGGATATTAGTCGCCACTTATGACAGGCATGCCTTATCACGGGTACATTCGGTTTCCACCCCGAACCCAAGGGGGTCCCCCCTACCCGCAGGGGGAGCTCTTATGAGGCAGTGCGCTTAAAGTCGACCAGCGAAAAGAGGGCGGCATCTCAACTAGCACATACCACACCAACCTAATGACAAAAGGAGGGAAACGTACTCTGAGGTCTGCCAGTGTTTTAACGGGACGAAGGCAGTCTTGACATTAACCTACCAACCGTTTCTGTAGAGTGTCACCCCCACTACCAAGTCCCAATACGTCCTCTTATTCATAATCCGTATTGGTCACGAATCAATGATCCGAAGGAGTTCTACAAGTCCGTGAAGTCGGCAGGCCATTTGATGTTACTCAGAATGCAACGCGCTGAAGCTAACCTGCCATTCATTCCAATACTTGCTGGCTTCAAATTATAATTTGGCATCAACTTTGCGGAGTCGAATCTAAAGCTGAAGATCTCATCCTTGTCTTACCTACCTGTTTTTGTTGTTCGACACTCATGAGCGTTGTAAATAAATTAGAAAAATGTTACGTATACGCCCTGTTCACAAATAAATTAGAATATCAATCATTTTAAAAGCAAACATAAGTTCCGTTAAAACAAACTCTGATGAATATAATGTGATTACTACAGCCTTAAGTTAGTTATTTAAGCCTTGAACGCTAATATTCAGCAATATTTATAATTAATTTAATTGTAAGTCTTTCGAAGTGAGTTTAAACGCCAGCGAGGCTTCATCATACAAACCGCTCCACGACAAAAAAGAAAATAGCATTAAATCAGCAACACTAGAACTTTGCATTGCAACAACTCAATGCTTTACTAAAAGGCACTTTTAATACAATCGGCAACATGACGTATACGTAACATTTTTTAACTTACCTTACAGTGCCCTTCAATGACTACATGGAAGACCAACAACAAATCTGCTATGAAGGTGTTAATATGTACGCAATGAATATAATTAATTTTCCTTTCAGCTTCGATACATTAAGTTCCAAGTTATTTTCAAGGCTGAGTGCCAAGTAAAGCCAAAAGCATTAAAAACAGAGCAATGGCACGCTGAGGAGGAAATGCAATGTACTCGTATATGTTTTTTTTTAGCAATTAAAAAGATGGATTAAGGAAGCTGAAGAAGGTTGCAGCTTGAGGACATGAAAAAGTTGAGCAACATAATGTCGATAAGGCAAATCAAACATTCAGTTGAATAATGAGAATTATATGAGAAGAAAATGAAGAGTAGAATATTTATATAGTATGTAACGCGAAATTTTTCTGTTCACAATTTTGGTGATATTTATAATATTTAATTTGAACTATAAGAAAACTCTCTTTTAAATTACCTCTTAAAGTTACACTTAAAGTATGCTGCATGAGATCAGCAGTTTCGCTTCTGATTGTAGAAAGTTACAACCGGACGATTCATTGTCAAGAGACGAGAGAAAATAAACCGAATAGAACCACTTGAGAAAACCTTCAAGATGTTTATGTATAGTATACTTATTGTACTCGAAATAATGAGTTTACTAATGAGGATGTTGGTCAACAGAAACAAAACAGGGCAAGTCATATCCAACTTACAGCCTCCTTACTTCACTTTTGAAATTATTTCTAAATGTTCAGTCGAAAGAATGTATTGGGTAGTCGAAAAAGTATGTAATATTGGAAAGGTGAGATTTTGAGCTTCATTTAACTAAAAATAAATTAAGTTCGGGGAAGTTAAAAAAAGTTACAGCTGTTCAAAAATGCAATTATGGAAAAGATTGGCATCGCTAAGAAACATTCATCATCAAACGGTTTTGAACCATTTCCAAAAGGCTGTGTAAAAAAAGAAGTCGGTGTTTGGGTATTGCATGAATTGTCTGTGAAAAATTTAATGGACCGAATTAACATCTGCGATTCTTTGCTGAAACGAAATGAAATCGAACCATTTCTGAAGCGAATGGTAACAGGAGACGAAAAGTGGATCAAATACGACAATAATGTGAGAAAAAATCATGGCCCAAGCGTGGTGAAGCTCAACAAATGGTTGCAAAGCCAGCATTGACGCCTCGAAAGGTTATGCTGAGTGTTTGGTGGGATTGGAAAGGAATTATTCACTATGAGCTGCTCCAGCCTGGTCGACCGATTGATTCTACCGATTGATTCTACTGTCAACAACTGATGAGATTGAAACAAGCAATTGAAAAAAAACGGTCAGAACTGATCAACAGAAAAGTCTTCGTCTTCCATCAGGACAACGCCAGACCATACACGTCTTTGATGACTGGAAGAGCTTGCCTGAGAAGTTTCGATGCAACCACCATATAGCCGTGACCTTGCACCGTCGCGCTATCATTTGTTTCGGCCAATGCAGAACTCCCTTATGGGAGTAAAGTTGGCTTCAAGAGAAGCCCGTGAAAATTACTTGTCGCAGTTTTTCGCCGAGAAACCAGAAAATTTTTACACTGATGGAATAATGTCTCTAGCGGAAAAACAACAAAAAGTGGTCGATCAAAATGAAATTTGATTAATAATACGAAAAGACTTTTTTGACTACCCAATTTAAATACAAGTATATATGTATATATATTACATTTTTCGTAGAGTCGATATAGTTCACCATAACAGCAAAAATTACACAGTAGACTGCTTTACCTAACTATATAATAGACTTTCAATAATTTTACCCTAAGTACAAAAGTTTTTTTTTTATACTACAAATTTCGATTTTTTCACATAGAAAAATTTTAAAATATTTCGTATACGCAATGGTAAACGTAAACCAATGAAAGCTGTTATAACTAAAAATTCAACGAAAACTTTTTTTTATAGTTCATTCTTATAATCTCCAACTTCATTTTGCACGACCTTTCCAGCTAAGACACATAACAGATGTATGGGAAATTGGACTAAGCGTTGGCATGTCTATATTGGCTCAGAGGCCTATTTCGAAGGTTATAATAGAGCTTTGTATTCAATTACTTCAAAATTTAGTTTTTTGTCAATTTATGGAATGCCGACCTTCATTATTTAGTTTTGAGTTTCATTGAGTTGAGGAAAGTGGAAGATCCGAAACGAAAACTACAATAACGACCAGAACCCTCAAAATGGTCTGACTGAATCACTCAAAGGAAACGAGACCTTAACGGTCATAACATTAGTCGCACTCATCATTTTGGTGACCATGAAACATCTTTGCGGCGTATTTTGAAAAATTACTTGGATTTGTTTCCATAGAAGAGGCAAAGAGTTAAAGCATACTGCTGACATAT
The DNA here is from genome assembly GCF_024586455.1 of Bactrocera neohumeralis. Classification (NCBI taxonomy): domain Eukaryota; kingdom Metazoa; phylum Arthropoda; class Insecta; order Diptera; family Tephritidae; genus Bactrocera; species Bactrocera neohumeralis. Next base: position 75,861,949 of record NC_065919.1, on the reverse strand, counting down.
TTTACACATTGGTGGATCAACTAAAGGTAAGATTTACTGAACTCCCGGATAAACAGCTTCGACTCTACATGGTCTCTTTTGTGTTAGTTATTAAAATTATATGCCAGCTATACTCTAAATACTAACGAGCTCAAGGCAAACTTTCGTGTGGAAATCAGCGCCATACCAATAGACTTTTTATAAAAATGGCTAATTACATACCCACCTCAAAGTTGGAGTAACCTGCACAATATTTGCCCTAAAAACTACCTTAATTCCGCATTGAAATCTTTATTCTATATTCCACAAGCGTAGCATCATTAAATAAAATTGCTGAGAGTTGTAAAGTTGCTTTTACGCGAGAAATATTGCCACCTGCGTAACGAATAAGCAGTCGAACTACTTGTATGTGTGCGCAACACAAAATGAAATTATATCAATTTTATTTATTTATTGAATTTTTACAGTCTTCGCCGAGCATATTCCACTCCAGCATTCATATCCGTCACAATGGCGCTCAATTATCTAACCATCAAGTTGCATTGAAGTGCTTCCATTCAGTCACGTAGCAATGCAAACAAACTTCCCACACACCACACACACACACACACATGGAAGGCACACTAACAAACACATTTGTAGCACTGCAGCAGTTGAAGCGTGTTCATGAGAGCGCCTCCGGCCTGAGATGAATAAACGATGAAAGAAGATGTAAAAATTTATCATTTTCGTACTCAATATGCTGGCGAGGAAGACGCCCGCAATGCTGTCGTGCTTGCAATTGTGGTTTTCGCATTGGCTGCCCCGGTGCATCCTTCGAATCCTTTCGTTATGTTGTGTCGTTCGTGCGTGTGTTCGTTTGTTCGGCTCGATTAGGGCTTTCAATCGATTGTTCGTGGCGGGAAAGCTGTATTTTGCTGGCGCTCAGGCAAAGCAATAAACAATGGCGCTGGCGAAGAAAGTGCTAAATTGGTATTTACGTTTGTTGCATACACTCAGGCGTTCGGTTACACAACACGCACACACACCCACGCTCACATGGACACACGTGCGCACGGCGGCTTTCCATCAAAACGCCTGTCGAAGCAACGAACAGACAGACAGACAGGTAATAACAAAAACTACACAGTAAAGCAACAAAAATGAAATACAATAACAACAACAACAATGGCAGTGACGAAGCGTTGAGAAAATGTTGAAAATGGTGGCGACGGGGGTGAACGAAACAGACACAAGATTGATTACAATGAATGCGTTGAATTTACAATGCACACTGAGACGCACATACACACACACACACACCGCACACCAACACATATGCATTAGTGTACAATCTGTCGGCATGCACGCAACATCTCAGCTGTCTATTTAAGCATTGGATCCTATACATTCTCATTCAGCTTGTGTCTGCTTTACGGGTGCTCTTTAATATGTATGTGTGTGTATGGGTTTGTGTGTGTGAGTTATCTGATTCTTAGAACGCCGCTTTACCGCTCTATCCTCTTGCGGGACAGCATCCATAAGCGTATAGGTTTACTAATCCGCCACCGAGGCTATCTCCTTACAAACACACATGCATAAACACAAGCATCGACACATACTCACACACATACATACACATGTATATATATACATACATATATACGCACGTATATGCGCCTTACAGCTTACTCTACATGGCAGCGAACAGCTACTTTCCTGCTGGAACGTGAGGCAAAAGCGAGAACTCTGAAAGTAGAGCGATCGATTACCTCGCTCGTTAACAGATTCCACACCGCAACAGCAGCGCTGAGATCTGGCACTTGGTTAGCGGTGTTGCTATCGGAAAAGCTCACGCTTTAACTTATGCATATATGCGCGTGTATATGTGTGTACATGTATGTATAGTCTTGTAATTTGTGTTTCTGCACAAATGCGTCAATAAATTGTTTCCTTTGCTCTCACTTTAAAACGCAAACCTTTAAGTGAAATGCTGGAAGAATTATTATTTTTTCGAAGATTTCTCTAATCTTATGCGTTACTAAATATTATACAATTGGCTTCTAAAAGATCACTACATAAAGTTAACTCAGTTAAGTAACTTCATCGATTTTAATTTCAATATTTACATTCGCATCGCTTAAGCACATCGAAGCTCTTCATTAAAGGCTGCATGCGAACCTGTGTTGGCGAGTTTATTTCATCAGTTTCATTTCGCAAATTTAATTGCCATATATACATATATAGAATACATTGAAGGAATACGAGAATGTTTTTTTTTTTTATATACCAAATAATATTCAAAATGCGCGCGATCTAACTCTAAGGTATAAGTTATGATGGAAGATGTTATCAAAAAATAAAATACCCACACTCAAACAAAAAAAATCAAAAATAGACAAAATGGCGGCGTTTTTTTTTAAATTGTTCAATTTGACACTGACAATTTCACCCCAAAGAAAAACGCCTTTAAAGATAAACTGATGGAACTGAGCGGTAATACTTTAGAAGCCTATAACTCCAAATATTTGGGTTTAAAATATTAGTATTTGTGCAATTTTATTTAAAGTTGTCTCGAGTTCTCATAATGTTATCTTTCAGTTTAAACAACTTCTAAGTGCCCTGAAAATAAGCGGAAATGAAATGAGGCTAAAATTTTGAGAATGTGGCCGTATTTCAATTTTCGAGCGGAGCCAAGGGCTGTGCGCTCTTAAATATGGAAAAATCGGTTTGCTTTTTCATCAGAAAGAAAACCAATGGTTTAAAATCTTGCAACATGCTGCTATCTTTCAAAAGTATAGATTTTTTTATTTTTTAAGAGCTGACAAACTTTTTTTTAAAAAAAAGGTTGACATTTGCATCTCTCATTTGAAAATAATCGAGCTGAAGATAAGATTTAGCGTTATATAAAGTTGAATTCCGAGTGACTGTCTGTGTGTCCGTCTAACCATCCGAATGTTATTCTAATGAAACTTGGAACACGTGTTCGTTGATGGATGGCAAGAAGTTCGTGGATGGCCGTAGTCGGACCACTGCTCTGCCCAAAACACGCTATTAAACGAAAATCTATAAAGTGTCAAACCTTAGCAGTAAATTAAGAAATAAGACTGCAATTTGGTACAAGAGGTTCCAGAAATAAGGGCCACCTGTAGACTGAACTAAAAAAAGTGAACTAGGCTTCGCCCACTTCGAGTTTTAATGTAAATATATTCTAAACTACTTAAGCTACAATATCCGAATTCATTCAGGACAAATCACTTGAGAACCACAACCGAAATGAATAAAAATAAATGATATCGAAAGACCGACCCAACCCAATCACTCCCCATATAACGGTACTTTTAAAAGCGCGATAAATCAATACACAAATACTCTAGAGGCATTAAATTTTACACCTGGCATGATACAAGAGGTATTTATTGGAGCCGGGGTGTAAAATGGTCAATGGGCATAATATCGCCCACATTTCGGTGAAAAGTCATCAGGACCTACTCAGCTCACACAAACCAAGTTTGGAAAGAATTCCAGTGCAAACACAGTGAAATCCAACTAAGACCAAGCCATTTCCCATATAAACCAGTCTCAAAATACATCTTTCTCTTTCCAAAATTCGAATCAAGCTCCAATGAATGTATCGAGATAAAATTTTGTCCAAGTGGTAAGCTTAAAGTATGCTACGTTATATCCAAAATTTGGACGAATCGGTCCTAACTTGTCAAATAATACCGGAAATGTGGATCAAATTGAGGGAGCGTATTTTTCGGCAAAACCTTGTACCAGACCCCATATACTTTACAACCTTTATGTAGCTAGCTTTAATCTTTCGTGTTGCGAAGGTATGAAATATTCGGTTATACTCGAAATTAGCCCTTCCATACTTGTTTTCTTTGTGATTAATACTATGGTACCGTCTGTTATTTTTTAATTCCTGTAATGAACTGCCCTAAATGCAAAATTTTCTTCCAAGAATGTATTGTTATATATTCAATTTATAACACCGTTCAATAAAATATATAAATTTACAATTTTTCTTAACACTAACTTACTATTATTATATATCATAAACTAAAACTAATACTCCTCCTCGATAATCCGGTGACCCATCAACATAAACACAGCTGCATCCTCCGTTTCGTAGGGCTGGAATAACATATCTGAACCCTGAGGTCCAAACAACGGTGTCGATGACCGTTGAACTTCCTCAAATCCCATTTTCCAGTCGCAGTAATCTGTTGTCTCAACGACAGAAGTAACTGTAACGTCCAATGATTCATCGTAGCTTTCCTCTGACTCAATAATTCTGTTACCCATCAGCATAAACAATGCGGCACTCTCCTTTTCGAAAGGCACAACTAAAATCTCCGGTGCTTGTGAACCCAGCAAGGGTGTTGACGAACGCTGAACTTCGTGAATTTTCGTTTTCCACTCGTTGTAATCAATTGCTTCAATCGAGTTATACATATTGGTAGAAATGTCTGCTCCTATCAGTTCCTCAAAGTCCTGTGCTGCGCAGAAATGCTTGTAGAATCCTCGTTGGTTGAGCTCTGTAACCTTCTCAAATCTGCCACTGGTGATCATTGCGATGTATTCGGCTACTTGTGTCAATGTAATTCCGTAAGAGGCCATATTTTTTGAAATATTTGAATTTTTTCTTTTAATTTTGCGGAAGCGTTTTGAACTCTTATCAGCGTGTGCTCGTGAGCTAATGACTTTAAATCACCTGTGGTGTCCTTTTTATAGCTGACGAGTTTTAGCTAGCTTAGTGGAAGCAGGTAAAGAAAAGCGCAGGTAGAGAAGTAATGTAGTGATCAGGTAGCTAAATTAGGCCACCTTTCTTTTATGTAACCTTAACCGGGTACCTATAATAAAACTTTTGTTCAAAATATACCTGACAGTTGATGTTGTGGTTGAGATATTATAAAAGTCATTGGGACAATCGGTACTAAGGAATTCTATTATAACAAAATTAAAGCTACCCTATCTATTGTTGGTCATATATTTATAAGATGCAATTATTGTGCGATGAAAAATGAAGTGGACACCTACTGACTTATTATTACATACGATGTGGGTTCAACAAGGTATCTACATATATCTTTATAAATGAATGACGGTGTGTTACTGAGCTTTTAAAATAATTGCATTACTTGCATTTATCAAACTCATCGAATAGAAGTATTGAATATTTGGCAAAGCTCACAAGATATTATTTTCAGCTTTAACCTACTAATTCAATGTTTTGTGGAACTATTTCTTTATTTTATGAGAATGTTTAGTCGAAGTTTCTAAATATAAAAAAGCTCATTGAATCTTTCATTCGAACTGTGCAACATGAATCGTGAGAGCTTCGGTAGTTAGTCGGCTTAGATGAAGCAATGCACCAGACATTAATTCCAGGTCAAAGTGGAGTCAGCAGCAATTGACTCTAAAGCAGAGGAGTAGAAACTATATATATCTATATATAAGGTAAGTATGTATATGTGTGTGTCAATGTACCGCTTGGCCGTGCAGGTAGGTGCCACATTACAAAATCGTTGCACACACTCCTTTCATAATGGAGACACAAAAATATACGAATATGTATATTCTTGTATTCAACATACATATTTTCCTACATCCACTCGGCTGAGTACATATGTCTGTGTATGCGTTTAGTGCGTACAATTACGAATATGAATGCGTGTGCTGCGCTGCGTTTTGATTTGTGACTAGCAGCGTTTGTCAGGTAATGAAAGTGTTACTGTCCACAATGGTACCACGCTCCTCCCGCCTTACTCTCCTACTGGGCTCTAGGGTTGCGGCTTCAATTTCAGGCTCACATCATCGTTCTCGTCATCGTCATCTTGAAATGGTCAATAGTGAAAATCAACAATAACAGCAGCAGTCGCATGAGGCACGTCGAAATCAGCTGCACAGCACACACACGCACAGACACTATATGTTTACCTTTATAAGTACTTACCAGTGTGTTTTGTGTGTGCGTGTTTGTGTGACGCACTTAGTGATGTTTGCATTGCCATTGACGCAACAGTTAGAATGAGTGAGATAGCGCTGAGAGCTATTGTATATACATACGTACAAAGCCACTCTTCATACACACAAACACATACATACACAAATGTATATATGTATATGAGTTGCATTCGTAGGCACCAAAGTCCTTGCAATGTTCAATATGCATTTGCACATTTCGCTAGTGAATCAGTGTGTCAATGTAATATGCCGACCGATTCAACTCACTCGCCCCCACAAAGTTTCGCTAACGGTACACTGTTTATCATGGTTGACCCCAAACTCAACTGCCGTGCGTTTAAAGGGTGGTTGAGATAAAATAAATGAAAAAAATTAAATATACATATATAAAAGTTAAAATAAAACAAAAAATGTACAATAAATAAAAAAAATTAAAATTAAAATAAATAAAAAAAATATAAATAAAATATAAAAAATAAAACAAATGAAATAAAAAGATCAAATAAAATAAATGAAATAAAGAATGTAAATAAATATACAAATTAAAGTAAAATGAAAATTAATAAAACCAAGAAACAAATAAAAAATAAAAAATAAAAAAAAAAAATAAAAAAATATATAAAAAATTAAATTAAATTAATAAAAAAAAATTATTTATAAAATATAAAAAATAAAACAAAATAAAATTTAAAAAATAAAAAAATAAAGCAAACCATTGAAAGAAAAATTTAATTGAAACTAAAACTAAAATAAAATTGAAATCTAAAACTAAAATTAAAATTAAATTCTATTTATTCATTTAACCACTACCATTTTCCAAAAAATTATTTCAGAATATTTCAGACGGTAAACATAAAAAATAACGTAGAAGTTTAGAGTGTTTCTATATTCAGTAAAATAATTTTTGGAAAAACCCTTTGGGCCACCCTGTACCGCGCATGATGCATACAGGCCATCGGTTTGCTTTAGTGGTTGTGACACAATAAACACACACTAGCGCATATCAGCGCTGGGCAACGTTATGACATTATGATTACGATTCATTGTTTCTGTTGCTGTTGTTGCATATTGTTGCACGTAACTTAATTAATGAATTTATTGCTGTTGCTGTCACTATTACGCAGTGCCACGCTTCACTCCCGCCAGCCAGCTTACCGTTAAGCCGGCCACTTGTTGCTATTTTTGTAATTTCGCCTGTTGGCCCAGTCATAGCAACTTTAGCAGTTCTGTCAAATATGATTCATGCGAGCCCGCACACACACACACACACTGTCACTTTCACCAGCACATGACCGAAAACAACTTAACTTGACAGTGGCAACACTACACACATCTGTATTTGCACTCGTCGGGCGTGCGCGCCTGTGTGCGATCGTGTTGCAACAGACACACGGCAATAACGGTGACAAGTGTCAAGTGAAAACTATGTCGGCCACGTTGCGCCAAATGTCAGCGTGGCACAGCATTCAACATCGTTGACATATGAACTCCTCAGTCGGCAGTGCTTGTATGTGTATATTTCCGCGATTGTGTTCGTCTGTGTAACTTAGTGTTAGTCAGTCTCACAACCATGCAACAGGTGAAGAATTTAATAATGTTTCAGTGAGCCTAGTCTTCGGAGAATTTATATTCATATAGTCTAATTTACATATATTTTGAATTGGGGGAGGAAAATAACAAGAAGATTTATATTAATATTAGAAATTTTTGCGATTCACTCCTAACCTTGTCTCTCGGTGCACATTCTTATTTTCAAATATGCTTCAAGAATTGCGAGACTTTTATGTAAAATGTTGTAAAAAGAAATAACTGATTTTGCATTGAAGATTTGTTTTAGCGTTATTAGAACGATCTGGGTTGGGTCAAATGTGAACCGTTATGTTCTATTACTTATCGCTACTTTTAAGATATTTTTATAAAGCCACTATCATTTAACTCTCGTGGGTCTAGGCAAAAAACTGAATCGGTCGATTTCCACAAGCTACCTTCAGGCAAATTTTTCTCCAGTAAAATCATCTGCCATGGAAAAAAAGCAGGTAATAATCAGCTTCTGGCGAGCCACAATCGATTTGTGTGGCGTGGCATAGTTCTGATGGAACATAATTCTTCCTCTATGGATCAAAGCTGGCCGCTTATGGACGATTGTTTCCAATACCAGCAACCATGTGTTTCAGAAATGTATTGATGTTTTCCAATTCTACAGTGATTCGCCAATGAAAATTTTATCCAAAAAGGTTTTTGCGTTAACTAGTCTTCACAAGCTTCTTCTTGTATCCAATCACGAAAGTATGAAGCAAAATAATTTGGTGAAATTAAGACTTTGAAGCTCCTAGTAAGAGAGTCAATGATCTCAAAAATACTAATTGCCGTTATGTTCACATTTAGTGGCTCTCTTAATATATGAAAGAGTTTCCAATAGAAAAAACAAAATTTGGAATGCGATAAAGTTCCCTTCCTGTGACCATATATCATACAAGATCTGTACTGCTTCTTGACTATAAAACCACAGGAATATCGATACAAAATTTGTTTTTTTAAAATAGTCTTAGGCTATTATCAACATTTCCTCAAGGCTAATGTGAAAATGGAAACGTTTGCAGGATTGTTCATCTTCATCAGCTTGATCGCATCTAAGTAAATTGAAAATCACATTAACTAAATTTTTTTATAATGGGCAACATTCCTTCTTTTAGATTCATATTCAAATTTATTTTTTAATCTACTTAGTAGATCCTCACTATATATACGTGAGATATATCTTGTGACCCTGCCAAACGCTGTTCCACTTTTTCAACTGATTTTGGTGGACTGAAAAAAATTTAACACATAAAATTGGATAAAAGTAGGCATATAAGAATAAGAAAGATTTCTCTGTGAGACTATTAAAAATTGTGCAACTCATACGCTCCTTCAAAATATCGGCGGTCAGTTTCAACTGTTATCTTCTTACCTCTGTCTGTTGTTCGAAAGTGATGAGAGACCCTCTCAATGCTTAACGATCTCTCAGTAGTTAGGTGAATCCCAGAGAAATATTATCAGTACTCGCTGAATTTTTAACTATAAATATATTTGTATTATTTATTTCTTTATGTGTATAGGTAGGTAAATAGTAAGACTTTTTAATTAAAATTCCGCACGAAAACTTATTAGCCGAAATATTTGTTCTTTTTTAGTTGGTATAAGTCTCATTGACATCTGTGCCAAATGTTACATCAAAATAATCATTTTTGTTTAGCATACGCTTGTCTTTCTCAAGTACATAAAGTGCATTCGGCGATTTTTACGATGAGCGAAATTATTCAACAAAGAAGTTCCATTAAATTTTGTATGCAGAATCAAATTTCTGGTGCCGAAACGTTCAGAATGTTGGAAAAGGTCTTCAGTGATAATTGTTTGACGCGAGCAAGTATTTTTGATTGGTACAAATTATTCGAGAACGCGTCGACAATAAACCACAATCCATGGCGGCCATCAACTTCAACTGATGATCATTACTTGGCCAATTGGTCCTTGAAAATCGACAATTATCAGCACCTTCAGAATATCAAAAGGATCAGAGAAAAGAATTATGAAAAATCATTTGAGCCTAAGAAAATTAAAAGCACGATTGGTGCCAAAATAACTCAATTTTTTCGAAAAACATCGTCACATTAAAGCATGTGAAGCAATGTTTACCGACTACCAGGATGTCATGAAACATATTATTACTGGCGATGAGTCTTGGATCTACGCTTACGACCTGGAAACAGACGTTCAATCGGCCGAATATCGTAGCAAAGCAGCTCAAAATCAATATTATATTGACAGTTTTCTTCTATCATCGAGGTGTGGTGCATACCGAATTTCTTCCGACCGGCTAAACTGTCAGCAAGGAATACTATTTGAGTGTCATGCGTCACATTTCGTAATATGTGGTCGGTATTATGGACCGACAACTCTTGGTTTTTGCACCACGATAATAGTAGTATTCATTACATAATTCATAGTTTGTCATAAATGGTTTACAACTTATACAAATAGAGTTGTCAACTTTTTTATTTGGATAGCTAGTGCTTCATTTCGAGGTTATTTATTCGGCGGATAAATTAAGACAGAAAAGTATAATTTTATTTTTAAAAATCCTAGCATCATATGTGGCATAGGAAAGAGAACATAGAAGGACTTTGTAGTCTTTCAGCAATTCGACTGGTAAAAGGCAAATGAGACGCGTGATGTTTTCCTCCAGGCCTAAATTGAATTTGAAGTGGCATGAATATTCTTTAAATATATCTCAATCACTAGAAGTAACAAAAAATAAAAATTTGAAATTTATAATATTTTTAAAAACATCTACAAAATTGAAAAATTTGTGAAAAAATCGACCATTTTTTTGAGTAGCCGCCATTTTATGAAAATTTTTTTTTTTTTAGTTTTGCTGCTTCATGACATAGCGACATTCGTACTCATTTGACGACAAGGGAGAAAATCATGGCGATGAGGACACGGCGTCTTTTTCCCCCTCTTTTCTTCAAGGACGCATAACTCGATGGAAAAAAATTTTTTTTGAAATATATTTTGTGTACTCTTCTAAGTTTAATAAACAAATGATAAAAAAATGTATAGTAAAAATATCTGTTTTTTTTATTAATTGTTGAAAAAAGCTCGAAATTCGAGCCTCTAGACTAGAATACCCCCTTAAGTCTAACGCTGTGATATCACACGATATTGGTGACCAATCAACCGACCTAAAACGTGAAATTATTGACTCGCCGAAGTGTTTTCTCAATAAATCCATTGATTGATGCGATGGCTGGGAAGTGGCACCGTCTTGTTGAAACGAAATGTCTCCCAGATCACGAGATTCAATTTGAGTCATCAAATTGTCGCTTATCATTACGCGATAACAGTCGCCATTGACGATTATGTTCTCACCGGCATCATTTTCGAAGAAATAGGAAACGGATTCCAATTTTTTTCAATTTTGTACCAAAAATTATGTAGCAATGGCAAAAGTTAACTTCTATGTCCCGGAAAGTTTCTGTGCGGCCGCACGATGACCTAGGAAGCACTAACTGCCTAATTTAAGAGTTCTGAAAAATAGAATGAAAGCTAGTTTTTGACCAGCAGCTGAAATAACTGCGTAGTTTTGAACAAAAATCAAATTTCTCTAAGCCAGTCTCAATTTGATGACTTCTGATGGCGTACTTACCTGAAAAATGCACAAAAATACAAAAACAATTGTAAATATATATGTAACAGTGTTATAAACCATATTTCTTGTCCTTTACCTTCCATAAGTGTTTCAAAGCTGCAAGTTCCGCCGCTACAAAGTACACGAGTCCACTGTTTTTATACAACTTGCCCGCTCTTTTGCTTTGCACTGCATATTATTCGCATTACGTTGGTTGTTTTTTTTCGTTAGACGCTATTCTTCACGACTTTTGTACTTTACTGCGCGCCGTCAACGTTGCAATACAAAATGAACTGAAAATATCGTCTGAACTTGAAAACATAAATTTTCCTCCCGATTGCCAGCTATGATGGCTACATTGCACCCGCCAGCGCAGCACTAGCTCCATCGTGCGGCAATAAATTCTGATTTCAATTTAGATATAAAAAATCTGCATAAAACTCAAAACAAAGTGACTGTGCGCACAACAACAACGGCAGCAAGAAAAAATACCGAACTAAAAGCAAATAAAAGAAAAATAAGCAAATAAAAAATATAAATAAATCTTATTGAGAGCATATTATGGCAAACTTGCTTTGGCAATACTTTATTTATTTATTTATTTACTGCTTTGTGTATGTGTGTGCTTGGGTGCGCGCAGTTGTATGGCAAAGCAAATGAAATATTTCACATAAAGCCACTGCAATTTAATCACTGAAGTATCTAAAATTGGCATTTGGGTGTGTGTGAGTGTGTGCGTTTGTGTGGAATATCGGTTCGAAGTATCAGTATGTCTGTATGCGTGTAGGCGCAAAAAGTTTGTAATAAAAACTCCCAATCGAATTTGTAGTACAAAATACAATTAAATAAAATTTAAATTTACATTAGTCCAATTTGCTAGCGATTGGGTAGCTCAGGTCCGCATATGCGTATATTAGGGTGTGCGTTATTTGCCAAGTTGATTATCCATCCATCTGACATTGTCATCGCAAACAACATATCCAAAGATAAACAAGTTCGATTATTTTCAATTTAAAGGATACTTGAATCACATATCGGCACCCAAAATGGTAACCAATATATAACCATTTTATAACCAAAACCCAAATTTGTTTCACTATGAGTGGATCAGTGGTATCTATTATATCGTTTTAACTTTGTCTGTAAACTTATGAAAAGTGACGATGTAAAATACATATGTGGGATTTTTTTTCAATTTTTGCATTACATTTTTTATTTCCAAAGCAAACAAGCCTAAAACTTCCAGGAAGTGGTATTCTTATAAAAAAAAGTTTTGCTAAATTTTTAAATAAAACCACTCTTTTTTAAGTTAGGCGCAGTTAAAGTTATTTATATTGAATGTTGCTCATACGACATGGTGTACAGTGCTCAGTACACTTCATGTGCAATTTTAACTGCATATAACTTTGAAACAAGTAATTTTAAGGAAAAAATTATTAAAACCTTTTCTGTAGAACAAAAAACTTTGTATTTAAATATTACTTCCTCAAAGCTTTAGAGTGACTTGCTTTCTATATGGTATAGGAAATATAACTCAGCCACGGTTTCAATGGCAAATAAAGAGCTTGTTGGGTTTAGATATTTTTTTAGAGCAAAAACTGAAACTGAAAAAGAATCAACATGAAATAAAGCACGCCTTAATGTATATACACGCGTGTCTATGTGTGTGTGTTTACTGAAAAATTGAAAACCCTTCCTCCTCCCACTTTAAAATCACCTTTTTTACTATCTCCATTTTATTTGTAAAATATTACAGTTAACTACAAGTATGATTCACATTAAGGTTACAATTACATATACATACAGAACATAACTGTGTTGTGCCTTTGCTAACTTCGATTAGCAGCACTTTTCAATTGAATATTTCTTTGTTAATTAAGTGTTTGTTGTTTTATTTGTTTTATTTTGGTCTTCATGAATATTAGTAAAATGCAGTTATTACACTTAATTAGAATATTTCTGCTCCACATTTGCAGTTCATGTGGCTGCAAGTACATACACATATATACATATACATATATACATACTTATAAAAGTATTCATATATGGTATATATGTAGGTACATGCCGTTATTGCTTTTTGTTTAACAATTTTAATATATATATTTTTTTGTTGTTGGAGAGTTTGCTTGCTATTTGCACTTCTGAAGTTGCAGTTCTTTTTCGAAGCCACTTAACAGCAACAATAACTTTACTAAATTTACCGTTATTGGAAATAAAACAAAGTTATTCGCAGTAAGCTCAGCTGGTTTAGCAAATAAAAGAAAATTAATAATCCAATTCGGCATTATAATTTATTTATCAAGAATTGTTTACCAACTTAAGAAACTACAAAGGGGAAAAACGTATAAATATATTGTAAATTTCTGACGGAAAGGACATATTAATATGAGTGCAGTAAAATTTATTCTTTAAAATTTTCATTGAGATTTCAACCCTGCTTCATTAATATTTTGATCCTTATTTCATTCAAAGTTCCAACGTCTACGTAAATAGCTCTGGCTAGAAAAATAAGACTCAAACTCATAAAAAATTACATAAAATTTAAATAGCAACAGCCGTCTTCGTATCGCCATTAGTCTGCTCGCAAAGCTTGGACTCAGCTTTCTTAATACGAAGGCTGCTATATATATTCTGGCCTAGGGCAACACTAAGTGTTGCCAGGTGCAAGATGACATTTCCATTGGAAAGTTTGACATTTTTTAGCATAACATCACTCAGAACATTTTGTCATTTAATCGTGAATTGTTTTATTTACAGGGAATTAAAAAATTCATCTCGGCCAAAAAATGGAATTAACTCGTGAACATTTTCGTGCGATCATTTTTCACAACTTTCGACGTGGATTATCACGACAAGAGTGCATCGATGAACTAAAATCTTTGTATGGCTATGAAGCACCATCCTATAGCACTGTGAAAAACTGGTACAACGAATTCAATCGTGGCCGACGCTCGCTCAAAGACGAATTCCGTGAAGGTCGTCCAAAAACAGCCGTTGTGCCAGAAAACATCGATACCGTACGTGAACTGATAATGCAAGACCGTCACGTAACATATCTTCAGATAGAGGCATGCCTATGCATTTCTCCCACCAGCATACATTCGATATCGCATGAACACCTGGCCGTAAAAAAGGTTTGTTCTCGTTGGATCCCGCACAATTTGACAACCGCTCAAAAAAACGCTCGTGTGGATTGGTGTAAAGAAATGCTGAAAAAATACGAACGCGGTGCTTCAAAAGACGTTTATAAGATCGTCGCAGGAGACGAATCATGGCTCTATGCGTATGAGCCCGAAACAAAACAGCAATCGACAAAAAAAAAAACATTTTCGTTGATAAATATGCCTATTTACATTATTAGGCCAGAAATATATATAGCAACCTACGTACTAATGGTACTAATATCGGGTTCTCAACAGGGACGCTACAAAAATAATAGGGACAGAAAACGATGCCATTTTTCCCGCTCTTTTGACATTTCTCTTAAATAAGATCATCATGAAAAAATATATACGATCCAACAAAGAGTCGATATTATTAAATTGAAGAAATGAAGCCGCCACAAGAATCGTCGTATGTTCATGAATTGAGCTGAGGAACAACTTGAAAATGATCCGTGTTTTCATCGAAAAGTTATCTTCAGAGATGAGACTAATTTCTGGCTAAATGGCTTCGTCAATAAGTAAAATAGAAGTTATTGGTCAGGCATCAGTTCACACTTACTCGTTATTTCCTCGCTTTCATATAGCCACCTAAAGAATATATGACGTTTTAGGAAGTTTCAAATGTCGTTTTTTTAGCTTTTCTACAGTTATTTTATCATATTTTTCTTGTTCTGTATAAATTGTATAACGTAATCAATCACTCTGAATCCGAACATGCAATCTTGCAAGTAACCATGGAAGGACGAAGTCTCCGTCTTAACATTACGGAAAGTCTATATTTCCGAATAAAAAATTCGTTAAAAACCTTTCTTGCCAGCTCACATTTTTCTCGAGAAATATCTTAACTAGTAATTTCTTCGGCACTGAATTCAGATCTTTTTTTCTTGTTTTTAAAAATATTTCTTAATTATTTTAAATGATCCTTGATAGTTGATTGAAACCAAACAGCGCAACGAAAGAATGACTGGCGCGCTGTTGTAAACTCGCCTGTAATAGATGTCTAACCAATTACTAGAAGACTAAAATATTAAGTAACATAATTGAAAAGCAGTCTTTCAAAATTCAAAATTTAAATCGTGGCACGCTCGGTTGCCAACCAGTTCCGCCTGCAACAACCCACTGACGCTTTACTTTCGGTGCGTAAATAAAACTTTTCGAACATTGTCCTTCGAGCAATGCAACAACTTCTAAATGAAGTGACTGAGTTACCGAAAGAATTTTGTAACTTTTAATCGCAACTAAGCAAGAGAGAGCTAAATAAAATCATACTGGACCCTAAGTGCCGCGGCGCTTACAAACACACAAACTCGTTTTGTATGAGTGAAATAGGAAGCGGATATTTTTCAGTAGTTTTTGGTGTAGTAACTTGTATATATTCATAGAAGTCCGAAAAATTATAACAAAATGAAAATTTCGATCCGCAAAACTTGCCGATACGGAGAAAAATCATAAACTGAAGAAATACTAAAATGAAAATATTAAATAAAAAACATTTTCAGCTGATTCCAAACTCGCGAAATATATAAAAAATATATACAATATATGTATAACTGAAGTGTGTAACATTTTAAGTTATGGCGTGCTCTCTCTCTGGCTTCAAGAAAACAACAAATCTTTCAGCAAAACCAGTTCTCTCGCATTTCGGCCGGCAACCGACTTATTAATATTTCACTTAAAAACTAAAAACTATAATAATTGGAAAATATATTAATCTAATAGATAAATACCCACAAAATAAACGATGAAAAGAGCCCAACTCAAAATTGTCGAAAATTGAAATTACGTAACCAACCTGCAACGCGATCGTGTAGGGTATTAATGCTTTACTGCAAGGCAACAACAACCAGCATAAGCGTCGAAAAACCAAAACAGTAATAGAACTAAGTACAAAATTGGCGAAAGTTGAACTGCAACCAACGAAGCAATAAATCCGCGCTGCGCGCTATCATCCCCTCAATTTTTCAATATATGTACATAGTATACATATATCTATATATATGTATTTACAAGGTGCGTTCCAAAGTAAAGAAGAACCTAGCGCCCCCTGGTGGCGACATCTATATGTCTGCTATATTTATCGATTGTCCAGTGAGAATTTCATGACATTTCATAGACTAAAGTGAAGTTATTGCGTTTTAAGTGTCAGTATGTTTGTGTTATCGGTGCGAAAATGAGCTTCGAACAAAGAGCCAACATTAAATTTTTTTTAAACTGGAAAAACTTTTACCGAAACGTTTCAATTGATGAAACAAGTTTATGGCGATGATTGCCTATTCCTTAGCAGAGTGCACGAGTGGTTTCAATGTTTTCAAAGTGGTCGTGAGGACATAAATGACGATCAATCCGTTATCACCGGAAATTCCATCAAAACTGTGCGTGAATTCATCAAAAATCAGCCGAAATCGTGGCTGAAATTCATGGAAATGTAATTAAACATCTCCAAAATATCGATTTATCGCAATTTGACTGAACATTTGGGCTTACGAAAGGTTTGTGCACGGTTTGTTCTGCACAAATTGATTGACGACCATAAATTGCTCAGAATCCAACATCCGATCGACGCTTGTGACCGATTATTTGACCAAAAATCACATTTTAACCATTAACCACTCTCCGTATTCACCTGATATGGCACCGTGCGACTTCTTCCTTTTCAGAAAAATGCATTTGCCCATGAAAGGAAAGCGTTATGCAGACGTAGAGGTCATTCAAAAGGCTTGCACCGGCATACTGGCGGCCATATCTGGCCAACGAGCTAAAACACTCGTTCGACATGCTTTTGGACCGTGCAAAAAGCATATTGAAGCAGAAGGAGACTATTTTGAATAAAATAAATTGATTTTGCCGAAAAAAACATTTTTTTTTTCTAAGTCCTGTTTACTTTGGAACGCACCTTGTATATAAATTTGCGTGAGTGTTAATGCCCGCTTGCAGCTATCAAAAAATAAAGTTGTTACGCAGCGCTATTTAGCGCTTCTACGAGCAGGACATGTTTGCACCGCACAACACACTCTCTCTCTCTCTCTTACGTTCTACAACACAACGCGCTCCGCTTGCTGGCCATCAACGTGCAAGGAGCGCGCGCGGCGGAAGTGCACACGACATTATTGCATTTGATTTCCGTTTGTTATTAACTTGTCCGGCTGTTGTGGAAGTGCGTGGCTAGTGGAGTAGACAGCGAACAGCAAGCGTTTGGGTTGATTGTTTGTGTTGTTTTACTTTCCGGTTGCATCGTTGCCACCGCAACATCCGCCAGTTGCCTGTTTATCGGCTGCAACACCGGCGGCATCCGTTGCACTGCCACCACCACAACCTGCCGCAGTTGTGGCGCCCATCGCCGCACCGCTGCCGCCCGACTCCTTCACGGTGAATGTGACGTAGTACCGTTTATTACTGTCCAACTTGTCCGAGGGCAGTGAAATAAGTTGTTTGCTCTTGCCATGCGATAGCTCCAGCGCAACTTTGCCGCCACCACAACCGCCACTGCCACCCGTGCCGCCGCAACCGCCGCTGGTCAGTATCTTCGGCAGATAGAAACTCCCCACACCGGTCTTCTTGTACGCGCCAAAACCGAACTTCGGCATTGTGTGATGGTTCATCATGGGTACTGCAAAAGCAAGAAATGCGTTAAATTTATAAATAACAACTACTGCAACAACAATGTACATATATAAACAGCAAACAGTTAGTTGTTGGACGAGTATTTACTCGCGCAAATATAAATAGAAAGTTGAGAAATTTCTTAGCTAATTAAAGTGCAAAAAAGTGATTACAACGAATTTTACACAAGATTAAGTCATTTGGCGAATTCGCTGAGTAATTAATGAGTGACCGTGAGCGCGAGTTGATAAAATGGCAGCGTCTCCACAAGCGCAAGCTGTCAGAGTAGCAGAATGTAGCGAAGGAGTTGTTTGATTTTGACGAGATTTTTGTTACAAGAACCAGAACGAGAAACAAGAATGTAAAAATAGCAGTAAAAACTCAAATAAGAACAAAAAAAGTTTTAGCAAAATATTTGGTTTTAAACCAGGGTTTCTTCCGTAGAGCAAATAAGTAAAGGTTAAATAAAGCAGTAAGTAAAAGTCAGACGGAGACTGGAGAAATGTCGGGACGACAAATGCGATAGTGTAGAAGGTGTAGAATAGTAATAATGACTTCAACCTTTAAAACCGCCAAATAACTTACAACAAATCGAACCATAACTAAAAATTCAAGTATCGCTTTTTTAAACTCTTTGTGCTCCACAGCACCCGACCGCCAAGAAATAACTCGAGGGAAGGATGTATGTATATGTGTGAAGGAAGTCTGTTTATCTGTGAACTATGCTACTGATCGATTTGTGAAAATGAGATAAGTTTATTTTAACGAGGTTGATCTCCGAACAGAAAATCACAGTTGAACCAATTTCATTACCAGAAATTATATATGGCTGGCTTAAGAAGGAATGTTATTGGTGCTGCATCATCCAAAGTCAAAAAATGTTATTAATAGTTTACCCACGTAACGCTGATAGGTTTTTTGAAATTCCAAATTTTGATTTTTTAAAACATTCTAAACGAAAAGCTCGATAAAGATGAACCGCAGCTATATACCTTTCACAAATACAAAAGACTCCTTACAAGAAATTTGATCGTTGAGTTTACTTATATGGCAGCTATATGCAATAGTGGCCCGATATCTGCGGTTCCAACAAATGAGCAACACCTCGTGAAGAGAAGGACGTACTCAAATTTCAGATTGATATCTCAAACGCTGAGAGACTAATTCGCATATATACCGAAAGACGGACCGACATGACTAAACCGGACGCAGCCCGTCCCGCTAATCATTTATACAAAGGGTCATCCATTTCGAGGTTCCCTACTACATCGAACTTCTAATGTTGTTATCACCCGAAAGAATATTACTTGGCTTTTAGTTTTCGAAGATAATATCTTTCAAATGCTGTGTCTCAGTTGTACCATCCGTTAAATCCAATTTTCGATGACTCTTTCGAGTCATTTCGAATGGTAACTAGCGATGATTTGTTCCAAGGTCTGATCCGAAGAGAAATTGTCCGCATAGACTATAAACTTTACATATCTTCACAGTAAAACTTTAACGGTCTAACCCAAACATGAAAATACTGGCTGTTCTTGATTGATGCGATGTGTGAGAAGTGGCGTTGTCTTGTTGAAACCAAATGTTGCCGAGATTACGAGATTCAATTTCAGGCATCAAATAGTCGGTTATCATGAAGCGATAACGGTCGCCATTGATGGTTACATCCTCACCGACATCCTTATTGAAGAAATGTGGACCGATGATTACAACGGTCCACAAACAACATCAAACCGTTGTTTTTTTTCTGTATGAAATGACAGGTCTTGAATATTTTCAGGTTGCTCTTTGTCCCGAATGCGGCAATTTTGCTTGTTTACATACCCATGGAGACTGAAATGAGCCCCATCGCTGAACGAAATTTGGTCGTCGGATCTTCAGGTAACTTTTTAAGAGCCCATAGAGCGAAGCGATGTCGCTTGGGAAGGTTGAGCGGCTGCACTTCTTACACAAGCAATATTTTGTACGCTTTTAATTTAAGATCTCGGCATAAAAATGCACCAATTCGGTCAAATATTATCCAATAATGAATGCCGAGTCTCAAGATAAGTGGTGGTGTTGCAAATAGTACGCTCAGTAGGCCGATCATGTTGACCATAAGTTGAGCGAAGCGCTATCGGTTGCTTTATAACAACGCTGGATCTGGACCAGCATTGGTAGAAAGCTCTCAATAACACTTCTCACTAACTTTCTCGTTGAGCTTCCAACTTTGTATGAAAAAAATGCAATGTTCCCTTCCTCTAGCAGATCTGCCTTAGTTATAGTCTCTATTAGTTGTTGGCTCGGCGGGACATGTAATATCAACAACCCGCGTTGGAGTCCAAGTTTTCAAGGATTATATATTGTATATGTCTGAAGCCATGCAAGAACCCATATTCGCTGAGCCTCATGGTAGCCTTCAAAGTCTCAGCAGTCACTACTGATGAACAAGTATGCTAAATTCTCTCACTATAGAGAACAATTGCTTCAACGCAAGTATTAACAAAATAACTTATAGAAGTAGTTCTTGATGAAAACTCTTCTGGTCAATAAAGAATTGTGGGGTGAAATTATGAAATTATATTTTTCCTATATGCGCATGACATTTTCTAGTACAAAAAGTTTAAAAGAGTGTCAGTCTTCACCACGGCTATTTCAGACATGGTATTACGGAAGGTCCTTCTGAGTTGGAAAACAAACTTTTATATAGGATTCTTATAAATGTAATATATTCGAAGAAATACTTCCGGTAAGCACCGATTTCTAAAAATGAAGAACTTAAAAATCAAAATTTCTCCAACTCCAAAGACACATCTTTGGAAAAAATCTTCAAAAACACAAAAGTATTGAGAAAACTGTGGTTTATCGGACGTGAGAACCTCTCCAGGAGCTTTGCAGACAGCAGACACATAAATCACATACTTAAATGACTTAAATTTTTGTCAGTTGCTGACAAGCTTTATTGCATTTCGCCAGAAACAAACTTCAGCGCACTACGTTTGTCAGCTACTACAATGTCCGGCTGTGGACGAGCTGCTTCGCTTTGTGGCTCTGCGGATGTAAGTATGTGTGGGTGTATGCAACCGAATGTATGTCACACAACAGAAATCAGTTTCATGTTTACATTCACATTATTCCCGCTAAGAATTTCGGCTATTGTGTTGTGTTGTTGTTGTTTGTATTGCGTCCTTTCGTTATTTTCTGTTACTTAAGCGAAATAAATTGCATTTGCTGATTGTCGCCGCTCATATTGCTACGCATTTATATACATACATATGTATGTATGTGTTTGTGTGCTTGTGTGTGCGTATGTGCGTATGTGGAGGCAACATTCGCTTCATCACCACCAG
The DNA here is from genome assembly GCF_024586455.1 of Bactrocera neohumeralis. Taxonomy (NCBI): domain Eukaryota; kingdom Metazoa; phylum Arthropoda; class Insecta; order Diptera; family Tephritidae; genus Bactrocera; species Bactrocera neohumeralis. The sequence goes on along the minus strand of NC_065919.1, from coordinate 75,840,752 downwards.
CGGTTGTTCATTTACCACTTCTCCGTTATGTGGACACTGTCAGTGAAGCAACAGTGCAACGTCTGACCATTCAGACCATTGCATCAACTGAATATTGAAACAACAGCAACAACAATAACACTTCTAATGGGTTTACACAAAATTGTAAGGAATGTTCAACATACACACATGAACACATACACACATATACATATATACTTACACCCACACATGCATGAAACCGAAAATCGCTAAGATATTTCCGTTACGAAAATGCAGCAGCACAATAATGGCGGCGAAGATCTCCACAGAGAAAGAAGCAGACTCAGAGCGACTGTGTTGAAAACTAAAGAAAAAAGTTTGCAAAAGAAAATTATAATAAAAGTTCCACCAGAGTTGCATTTCGGGCTCCCCGGGGGGACGCACTGAAATATTGTATCATTCGCGCGCGCTGTGGGCCAGCACATTAAAACAACGAAAACAGCGACGACAACAACAACAACAATGGCAACAACAACAACAGCCAGCTAAAATGCCAACAATGGATTTGTAAAAGTGAAAGAAAACGACCGGAAAGGAGAGCACAGCCAAAGCAGCGACAGTGACAACGACGAAATGAAAGTAAAGCAACAAATAAAGTAAAATAAAATAAATAAAATGCGAAGCAAAAGTGACATTTAAATGCGAGCAACGGCGAATTTTTAAACTTAACTGGGAGAGAAAGCGGAATACACGTTAAGGAGATTGAGGGAATGAGTTCATATATAAGTAGTACGCTGGCATATGTATGTAGTGGTGTTGGTTCTTTCAGCCATTTGGGTGGACGGATGCAGAAAACACAACACAGAAAACACAACGGTAAATGACAAATGGCGCAGTGTGCGTGAAGTGGCACACCAAAAATACGCGCAAAATGATGTTACGTTTAAACCAGCAGGCCGTGGGCCAAAAGCAGTAGCTGGCCGATCTGGATAAAATGGTAAATTTAATCAGACGATTTGAGATGTAAGAATTCTGGCAAATAAATATTTGGTAAATATTATATATATATTGACGTTATATACTGAAAAGTGTATGTTTATTAGAGCGCGTGGATTTTTTGGTACAAAATCAGGTATGTTTGGGATACCTGAACATCGATTTATCGCAGTTTGACCGAACATTTGGGCTTACGAAAGTTGTGTGCACGGTTTGTTCCGCAAAAATTGATTGACGACCAAAAATTGCTCAGAATCCAACATTCGAAGGACATCATGTGACCGATTATTTGACCAAAAATCACGTATTCACCTGACCACCTGATATGGCACCGTGCGACTTCTACCTTTTTGGAAACATTCATTTACCCATGAAAGGAAAGCATTATGCAGACGTAACGGCCATTTAAAAGGCTTGCACCGGCATATTTGCGGTCATACCGGCCAACGAGCTAAAACACTCGTTCGACATGCTTTCGGACCATGCAAAAAGCTGTATTGAAGCAGAAAGATACTATTTTGAAGAAAATAAATTGATTTTGCCGAAAAAAACCATTTATTCTGTTTTTTTTTTTTAAGTCCTGTTTACTTTGGAACGCGCCTTGTATAATTCTCATGCGAATATCTCAAAAACTGACTAAGAAATTTTATAATTCCAAAGAAACTTTGGCAAGCCTAATTAGCTCAAATAAGCTGGATTTGGTATGAGCTTAACCAAATAATGAACACTGAATAACATGAACATTTTCAGTGTTGTACTCAAAGGGTGTGGGGCTCAAGCCACCACCATTTATTAAAATGACAAAAATAGCTGTACGCGATAGCAAAATTTTGAAGACAAATTCGTAATAAGGACACCTCAAATACCCGACAGCCCTCTTAGCACAGCAGTGGCAAATCTTGCCATCAGATTTTTTGAAACGCCTTCTGATCTGGATTTCGACTAATTTTTCACACGTGAGATGGCATACCTTCAAGCATTATTAGTACTAAGTTTTAACCCAATATATTCATTAGCTCTCGATTTCTATGCCGTAGAATGTCAGAAGGAAATTAAATTGTGTTGCCTGGGAAGTGAGCGCACTTGTGCTTAGAATTCGCCCAGATGGTATTGTCAACGTAATACCACAGAACTTCTTCTGCAGTGACTTAAGTGTCATGAAACGTGTGCCGCAACGCCAGGCTGATCTATCTCGAAGCATATTTGTTTTCATACTGCGGACGAAGTGTCGAAAAATAGCTTCTAGACCACGCATTTGTCACAGGAAGTCTGCAGAATATGCGAAGAAAACTATAAATTATGGCATATATATTGTAGATCTACATCGCAGTTCTTTAACGTTTCCTATGCAGTAGTCGGTAACTTGTTGTCTATTGACTTTTGCTTCTGCCCCAATTGGCACTGCCAGTGATCAAGTGCAACTTTGAACTTCAAACGTCGCACGACGTTGTCATTATCCAAAAGGCCTTTGAATCTATCTATCATGCAGTCCATAAGATTTTCCATTTCTTTGGTATTCAAAGCACATAATTTTGCTGGAAGCAAAAAACTCAGTTGAAATCCATCAATAATTCTCTAGAAAAGCGCTTCCTCAAACCGTCGCCGATTGTATCCAACAGAGGAATACACACTGAGACCCTGTAGTATTCTTCGCAAGTTCTCACGCAGAAGTTTTTGCGTTTTGTTTTTGGTTTTTCTTCATCAACTTTCGGTTCTGCTGCGCTTTTTTCGTGTCTGAATAAATGGATCGAAAATGTTTCTCAGCTTTTTGTATTCGATTTCGGAACGTTACAAGCGGCATATCTATCATATTTAATGCCTTTATCCAGATCAATCGATTCTTTGTGAAGAATTAGCTGCAGCTTTCGCTGTTTCTTTATTTTTCCAATTACTTTTTTTAATATTCCATCCACGCAGAAGCAATTTCCTAGAGGACTCATTTTCTTACAACTCTTCGTTCACCTCGCACTTTAGCAACGTTTTGAAACCAACACGCTACTATATATGTATAAGCTGAAGAAAATTTTCTGGTTAATAATAAGCATCTTCTCATAATTAGAATTTTTTTATTGTCGCGCACGTGTAGGCAAAGTCAACTGCTTTGCGGTTACAGGCGGCGCGCTCTATGACAAACAAACAGATCATTAGGTGGCGCAGCTGGACGAACCGACAAAGTGCGACCACAATCTACAAACATACCTTTACCGTTTCGTTAAGCCCCAAATGCCAAGTGCGACTATCACACCTAGAGCACGCTAATAACCAACCGCCGCAGCCGTTGACTGCCTTTCCAAAGGGTGCCAAACAATGCCTACAGTCCACAACACGTGGAAGTCGAAAGACGAAGCAAAGTCAAAAAAGCCGCAAAGTCACTGCAGGTGCACAGCAGCGGCAACTGGCTGCTTAACCCGCACAGCAAACTGACTTTAGCAGCTCAAAAGTGTCTACTCCCCGCTGTCCTTAGTCCTACCACTTTCATCCAATCTTTGCAAACTAATTTCCTCGTTCGCCCTCTACTTTTCTTCTTCCTCAACTTAATCTAAAGCAAACGCCTGTCATTCAAGACTTTCCGCCTTCCATCAAATCCAACTCGCTGCTGCTGTTGTTGCTGTTGTTTAGGTCTCATCCGCAACGCATCGCTTGTGTCTTCTGTCACCTGCATTCTATTTAAATTTTAATTCTCGCTTAATGAGTCACTTTTCTCTGCTGCTGGCCCTTTAACCTTTCTGCTGTCGCTCCCTGCTTCCTTCCGCCGCATGGCCTCTCACACCGGCGTTGTCGGGCTTTTGTCGCCCGGTTTTGTGTTCATCCTCGGCCGGTTGCTTCAGCTGCGTTCAAAGGAGTTATGTTCTCGACTTTATTTTGTGTAAGCGGCCCGATTAGAAGCTTGTCAAGCTCAACCGCTTTGTCTAACTAAGTTTGCTTGCGAAATTAAACAAAAAGAAAATGTACATATATACTGTAATAGTATATACCTGCGTGTATAAAATGAATATTTAAAATGGTCGTCGGACATTTTGAAGCTGTTTTTGTTTTCAAATATGATAAGCATAATAACAGGCCGCAAAATAAAATGGTGATAAATTTGTTTTGGACCAACTTTAAAGTGGCAGCCACTGAGAAGCTAAAAAATACGGTTATGTCCCTTTTCTTTGCGGCGCTTTTCTTTCAGCGACAAACACATAATTAACTCGCTTTTCATTCAGCAAAAAATGTGTTTTCCTTTTATTTTTTGACACAAGCAGGAAGTTTCATGAAACTGAGCAGCATTTGTAAAGTGCTTTTGGGTTTTCTGGTATTTGTTTGGATCGCAATTTAAAGTGGTTTCAGTGGTTTTATTTATTTTAGAATTTCATTTCATTACCTACTTGATCTAGCTCAGAGTATGTGAAAGAATATAGTGATATTAGGCAAAAATAAGAAAGGCGACGAATTCAAAGCTCTAAGCCAAGTTTCAGAAATTAATTTTTCGTACCCGACTAATTCTTAACCCGTCAATTACTGAAAGAGAAAGGTTTTCATATGTAAGGTCTACAACCGACCAGCTTCTCAACACACCGAGAAAGGTAAATCAATCCGCAACTATTTTTTTATTTTAAGGCCCCTTTCGTCAAACATTCCAGGACTTCAACTTGTAAACATATGATTTTTTCAACATAATGTTGTAGAAAACAAATGGAGCAGCAGGAACTAACAAAGAGAAACAATCAGCATGTAATACTTTCGTTCTAGCCTCCGCGTCCCTGTGGCTAGTCATTATTTTGAAATTGAAGACAACTTGTCCAACTTATGTACAACCAGCATAATAAAAAAATAAAGAAACTTGAGCAATCCATCACAATAAATGATGGAAGTGAGAACAGTTCAAAATAGTAAAAACAGAACTAAGTAGTATTATACGTACTAAAATGGGAAGGTAGAAAACCTTTCAAAGGGCTGCTGGTAGCGTATCGCTTCAACTGAATTTATCTGAGAAAAACTTGGCCAGCTCATAAAAAATAGAAGATAATAGATCTTAAATTGCTCATAGCCTTTACTGTTGAGACTTCCACTTACTCTCCAGTCGATTCTAATAATTTTTCTTTGAAAAAAAAACTTATACGTAACAACTTACATATAATGAGTAGTCGAAAAAGTCTTTTCGTATTTATAATCAATCTTCAACTTATTTTTTGTTTTTATAATGAACTTTAATGAACCAAATATGTACTACTTTGGTTAACCACTTTTTAAAATTTTTTCGCTAGAGACATTATTTCATCAGTGTAGAACTTTTCTGGTTTCTCTGCGAAAAACTGCGAAAAGTAATTTTCACAGGCTTCTTTTGAAGCCAACTTTACTCCGTTAAGCGAGTTCTGCATTGCCTGAAACAAATGGTAGACCGATGGTGCAAGATCAGGTCTATATTGTGTATGCATCAAAACTCCTCAGCCAAGCTCTCCCAGTTTTTTCCGAGTCATCAAAGATGTGTGTGGTGTAGCGTTGTCTTTCTGTTGACCAGTTCTGGCCATTTTTTTCTATTGCTTGCTTCAATCTCATCATTTGTTAATAGTAAAATGTAGACGTTCGACCAGGCTGGAGCAGCTCATAGTAAATGATTCCTTTCCAATCCCACCAAACACTCAGCATAACCGTTTGAGGCGTCAATCCTGGCTTTGCGACCATTTGTTGAGCTTACCACGCTTGGACCATGATCTTTTTCGCACATTATTATCGTATTTGATCCACTTTTCGTCTCCTGTTACCATTCGCTTCAGAAATGGTTTGATTTCATTTCGTTTCCGCAAAGAATAGCGGATGTAAATTTGGTCCTTTAAACTTTTAACAGACAATTCATGTAGTACTCAAACATCGAGCATCTTTTTGTAGTCAGCCCTTTTGAAATGGTTCAAAGCCGTTTGATGCTGAATGTTAATTTCCTTAGCGATGTCATGGCTGCTTATGTGACGGTTCTGGTCAATCTTTTCCATAATTTCATCGACTTTTTTAAACGAAAGTTCGACCAGAGAGAGGTGCATCTTTCACATCGAAACTTCCAGAACGGAATCGAGCGAACCATTGTGGTTGTACCCGAACTGATATAGCATCGTCTGAGTAAACTTCACCATTTCATTGGTGGCTTACGTGGCTATCTTCCATTTTTTATACAAAAATTTCAAAATATAGCGAATTTCTTCATTATCTTCATTAATTTTTGAACAGCTGTAGCTTTTTTTCAACTTCCCCGAATTGTTGAATATTTTTTTTATGGATAAATGAAGTTTAAAGTTTCACCTTTACAACACTATATGGTATGACACAATGTGATTGGCAGCACTACAGATACAGATATACGACTTCAACAACATCTATTGACAAAATACGAAAATACTTTTTCGACTGCTCAATATAAGGCCGGAAAAGACATAAAGGGACAGTGTGGAGTTGACATATGATATGGCAGATGATATAAACTTGAAGTATGGGGATTTAAAGTGAAAAATTTTGCTCAAATATATAAGATCACATGTTGAAGCGTGATCTGAAAGCAAGCGCAAGTCATCACCGTCGATGGTTTTACTACTACTTTATATATTCTTCTATACTTCTCCTTTTTCCTTTCTTATATTTTAGGTGCCATATGTCAATTCATATTCAAAATAATACGCTGATAGCACAACTCTTAATAAGTTCTGTGGTTAAACCATGCTAAAGGTCACACTATAAACGAGTGTGACCTCTAGCAGAGAAAAGCGTGTGAAGACTATGCAAATAATTCCCCTCAAATAATTTCGAGAAAAGCAAGTAAATTATTTATGTGTTCAAACAAGTATTGACAGCTTGTTATCAACAGCGAATATGCTATCAAATACATAAATATCTATGGAAGCGAAGTTTCACTTTACGCGCGGTTTATCGACCATCTGGCAACCCTTTAGTTTTAGATTAATAGCAGCATCTGCATACAAATTTGCGATTCGATTTTACAGCCAATAAAACCCTCAGCAAAGACCTCAAATACAACTGCAAGTGGAAATAAACGCACGCACACAAACATACGACCACACATACATACATACATACATATATTTATAAATGTGTATATGTACTTGTATGCATATATAAGTATTTGAATAAATGTATATATACTACGGACATTGAGGTAAAATACTCACTGTAAGCGGCGCACGGTATGCCAGTGTAGGCGTGGGCAGCGTGCAGGCAGCGGTGGGTCTTGGTGGTGCACTGCAGCGCCTTCTCGTAAGCGTTGTAGTCGGGACTCAAACGGCGTTCCGCCTAAAAGTATGCAAATAAAAATTTAATTTATTACATTTCGCACTCCACTTTTCGCGCCGCTTCGAGTGCTACGCATATAAAGCATGCATAATTTTCAATAACTTTCAGCCGGAAGCTCACTTTCAACACATGTCAATCATAATACGCACACAAACATATATATATACACTTGTATGTATTTGCATGTAAATGCTTACCTCCTCGTAAACCTCGTTGATGTTCTGGAAATTATAGGTGCCCGGCTTCTGCAGTGCCTTCAGTGTCTCGTAGAGGAACAACTCGAAATTCTTGAATGTGTACTCGCTGAATGGATAGCGCCGCAAGCGCGTGCCCGTCTCACCACCCAGCGCGGCACATGATTTGTGGTAATCGTCAACGGCGCGCTTCACCAGCACGGCTTCGTTCAGTTTGGTGGAGCGTATTTGCAGGGACTTCAATTCCAGCAGGTGTTGGAAGATCTTGCGCTCCATGTAATACCTGCGTTAGACAGCAAAACGAGAGGTGATAAAAGTGTGCAAGCACAGGGCGAACAAACACCAACGCACACACACACAGTTAAATATGAACAAACGCTTAAAGCGAGGCATAAATAAGTAAATCAAAGAGCCACCAAGATACTGGCTAGCATTCAGGCAGCAGGCAGGATTTGTTGAACGCGATATATGTGTGTGCGTGTGTAAGTGTGAGTGAGGCAGGAGGGTGTTGAAAAAAATTCATAAAAGTGGCAAAGCAAATAGAGGCAATAGCGCGCTGCTGGCTGACTGCCGCTGTTCTTGCGCGATTGGACTCACCAAGGTGGTTGTTTTTGTTTTTATTGTTGTTGTCACTTTCTCTTTTTCGCATTTTATTCGACTAAGGCGAGTTGTATTGCATTTGACGTGCGAAAAGAGGGAGTATGGCTGATATATTGTTTGCTTGCGCTTCAAAGGCACTTGCTGCTGACAGCCAACTCTACAAAGGCTTAAGCCATAGCGGATTTAAAGGAAATCACTATACAGCAGAGATTTTTAGGGAGTGGCTGGCACAGCATGCTAAACTCAAACGAATGACGAAGTGAACTGTCAATTTTCGACCGCAAGGCATCCAACGCGGCCCCCTCTCTTTGCACTGTTTTTCTCGGTACCACTCTCTTCATGAATCTGCTTTGTTAAACTCACTCATTTAGCTTTAAAACGTTCGCGTCAATTCGTCAAATGCAAGAATAAGAAGAAATTGTTGTCGAAAAGTATCATGAAGAGGCAGATCAGACCTGCGGGCATGCGGTTTTATTGCGGTATCAGATGGTAAGCAGTTGAGAGCTTGTAAGAGTAAATATTGTGCCATTAAGAATCGTGTTTTGGTGAATCAAAACTAATTTCGGAAAATAATTCAACAACAACAACTTCGGGGAAAAAGAGCACCAAAATGCTTCGCAAAAAAATACTTTAAAAAACGTCTTCAATGCAAAGGAAACAACAGCATCGGATGAGAGACTCCCCTTTTGATAAGAAACATGGCAAAGGCATTAAGGATTACAATTTAAGAGTATCCACCTGGAATGTCCGGTCACTTAATTTGGATGATTGATGTCCTCATAAGAGTAAAGTCTGTCATCACCGCCGTCCAAGGAATGCGATAGACGGGACAAGGACTGAGGTAAGTAGGTCCTTGTGGCATTTACTACAGAAGCCAAAAAGAAGCGCAAATTTGGTGTGGGATTCGTGGTTGAAGGGAGACTCTGTCGCCGAGCCCTGGCATTCACCCTGGTGGATGAACGTCTAGCCACGGAAGAGAAAAATTATGTAAATAAAGGTGTCTTCTATGAGCGCTTGAATCGCATCTATGAAAGCTGTCCCCGCCACGATGTCAAATTCGTGCTTGGCGACTTTAACGCCAGGTATCTTTGGCACAACGGTCGAGTAAAATCAGCCTCAATGATGAAAGATCCCTGAATGGGTTGATGCTGATCGACTTCGTCGAAGCCCGAAATATGGTTATCTGTAGTACTAGATTCTAGCACAGAAAAAATCAGCAAGCTACCTGGCTGCCTCCGGACAAAAACCCACCCATTCGATCGATCATATTCGACTTGCACTCCTTCTCTCAGAGGGCACTCATCAGCAACTCGGTATTAGAAAACTGTGGGACTGAAATGACCGTCCTTCCTTCCGGACGGCTGCAAACGAAGCCATTGGTTTTTGGAAAAGGCAAAAAACAGCTAATACGATGACGATTATCATGTCTGCCTACCTCGCAACGTTACAATCGACCACTCCAATAACATCAAAACGGCTAATTAGCATAAATATGTGAAGTTCACGTGCGGGATGGGATAGATACCAGTTGAAGAGAGAACCGAGACGCATTTGCCGACAGACAAAGAGAAAGGCACAAATGCGTGAGTATGAAGAGCTTGATAAGCTGGCCAACAGGGGAAATGCTCGAAAAATCTACGAATAGATGCGGCATTCAACAGAAGATGTCCAGACCGGAGCACATTCTTGTAAAAGCCCCCGATATGATCTGATTCCAAGAACATACTAAGATTATGGAGGGAACTCTTCCCTGCCTGCTGACCGAGCTATTCAAATACGGTGGCGAAAAACCGATAAGGAACATACATCAGCTCTTCGTAGAATATGATATTGTTTTTCAATAATTTCAAATTTTGCCATGGAGAGGCTCTGCATCCACTATGGCTGATTAAGCTAGCAACTGTCAATCTCAGCACGCCCATATGATTACTGTGGGATGTACAGTACGTACATATACGACCAGCAGAATGGAAAGTAAATTTATTCACCTAAGCTTTCTTTTTTCAAGACTTCCGCGAAATCTCGGTACACAAATCCGTTTAACGCTCCGTCCATTTGCGCCACAAAATAGCATATTTCGTTGCGCGATGTACATTTGCCTGCAATTCCAGTGGCGCTGCGCATGCATTTGTGCAAACTCACTTAGAAAAATGACGACTATTAAGAGCTCGTCACTCCAACCACACTTCCCGAGCAGAAAGAGACGTCCAAATTGGTCAAAGTGAGCAAAAGTGAAAAACCCGTTACTTTGCTTAGTTGACGCCGTTGGCGTCACGCTGCTACTGTTTCTAGCATCGTTGTTCTTTAGCGCGTTCTTGAGTTGGTTGCTTTCACCATTTTCGTATATTTTCGCTTGAATTTCTTTCGCCATTGTTTACGCGGCATTTGTTGCACGGTGCACAGCAACACGTTGTACTTGTCAAATTTGTGTCACTAAGTGGAAGTGTCGCAGTATTGCACGTCGCCAACACAGCCGCATAGCTGCACAGCGCACTCGCACAGCCGCGGGCATGTCAATGGAGACAAAAAACTGAAATCTGCTATTCACCGTTAGAGGGCAAAACACACAGTGGGAAGGGTAAGGAAATAAATGAAAATGCCTCGAAATATTTATGCCAAGGCCAACACAGAGGCGCACAGAAAAAGTTAGCAACAACAATATAAAAAACAATCGACTAGTTGACGAATGAAATTCACAGCAATCCAAGCAAAAGTGAAGAGTGAAAACTGTTGATCCTTGCGAGTGGCTAAATAGTAAATGCTCGCCAAGGGGGGGCGACAGCACAACGCACGCCGCTAGGGCTGATGAATAGCTAGCACGACGAAACCGAAAATTTGCAACAAAAACTAGCAATGCGACAAAAACGCTGCGCCGCAGCCGCATTCTTTTATGACTTAACCGCCGCTGAGCACGCCATGGCAACGAACGGCATTCGCACGCCCACACAATTCGGCTCGATATGCGCTTTCGCTTGGCAGGTAAAGTTGCCGTTGGGAAATCGTTAAAAGCACTTAAAAGGCCATTCGTACGAAGATAAAGGTGAAGTGGGTATTTAAGATTACAGTTGGTGAATACCGCCCCGCCACCGTCGCCATTTGACCCCTGCGAAAAAAGGCTGAACTGCGCAAACAAGACAGGTTAGTAGGAAAAGTTAAAAATCTACGCCGATTTGTTGCTGTTTTTGGGGCACGCTGCAGTGTCATAGGGTCAGCGGTAATTGCTGAGTAAGCCATGCGATATCAGTTTGGGGACCCGATTTTTGCCTCTTCAGCATTTGCGTACTCAAAAATTCGTTTTTCCGCGGCTTGTTGCCACTCGTTGGCAATTCTGAATGCCGCAATTGACGGCTTACTGCCGATGGAGTGTTTATATTTTCTTTCGATTATTTTCTTGAATTGCGTAATGTGTATTTCCTAGTACTTTGCTGCGGCTTATGTGGCATCAAATGGCATTGAATCGGTTGCACGTTTCAATTTGGCTTTCTGGCAACGAAATTATTAATTCTGACTTTTCATGGAAAGCGCAAGAAGTATGCGCTGATTTCTTCGAATTTGCAATATAAAATAAGAAGTAATTCATCTTCATCAACCAGTTGACGAGTTTTCTGCAGAAGTGCTCCAAATTGATTATGAACTTATTTTGAAATTGCTTTCTGACATTGCAGCGGGTATCTCTCTTGGCTGACAATTCTTGAAGTGGTTCATTTCGCTGACACAAACCAATAACGTCGTAAGAGTCAAGCTAAGGCAAAAAATCTTATAAGTTAATAAAGTTAGCTGCTTCCTATTAAAATTGCAGTTTAGATACGGCACAAAAGATTAAATTGCAGCAAGAGAGAAAGCTATAAAATAAAATGCAGAGAGACAAGAGAAACGGAATGAGAAAAAGAGAGGGAGGGAAAAAATGAAGGAAATAGAGTTAAGAGAGAACTAGAAAGAGAGCGAGACAGAGTTCGCAGGCTATAACTTGAAAACATTAGCAACAGTTCTTTCTGCGACAGAAAATATTTAATTACAGAGCGGCCTTAAATTGCTTTGAGAGAGAAAGAGGAAGGTAGAGATAGGAGAGAAACATAGTTTCCAAAGGATCCGAAAATGTCCAGTCCCCTTCTATATTCACACCATACGAGTACTAACGCTTGAGATAACCCTAATATATATAGTATGATTTAGAATGTGGAAGGCTGCAAATTTGCTTAAACTACTTATCGCTAATCAATTTGCGGCATCATGTGATAAATTGTCTGTATGGCCTCCCATCATGCCATACGTCCGTCCTTGAAACGGATAGATAGAAAGGAATTGAGAGAGAGAGAGAACGGGGCGAGTTTGTAGACTTTAATTTGATTTTACAAAAGAAACCGATCCTCCTGAGGCAACCGTTTTTGATCACAGATCGTCCTGGTGGGACAACGCCATAAGCTTTCTGATCCCACTGGACATAACATATTTTTCGTATATGATTACAGACCATACGAACACTTAGGATTACTCTGACATATGTATATGTTTTGAAATGTGGAAGGCAGCAATTTTCTTAAATTCTCATGCGTCCAACGGATGACTTTAAACGTAACTTTATGAAGTTTGGCAGGCATATCTATTAGATTGATATATGAACCCGCTATCACATCTCACAGATAGCTTGATTGATTTAAATTTCTGAGCTCAGTTTGATCATGAATAAAATAAGTTCAATAAAAATCATTCATCGATTTTATTTAAAATACAACAGGCAATTAAGTACAAGAAGTGTAAGGTTAGGAAAGCACTTTCTAAAAAGGTTATCGAAGATAAACTGTAAAATATGCCACATCTTCTCTTTGCTGATGCCCTGCTTTGACATGTGTTCAAACAATACTGAGCCAAGCAAGCACAAACAGATGATTGTTTAGCAAATAATATTTTTTTTTATTTAGATCACATAGCGTAACCCCGTCGCATGTTTACAACGTAAGATTCAGATTTTTAAAGACATTATCTATGGGAAAAATAATGGATCTATATTTACTAGATATTATATACAATATATGTTTTAATTATCCAACGCAGGATAACTCTTGCCAGCAGGTGCTACTTCGGACTGAGTAGGCAATTGAGCAGCAAAGTCCAAACTCTATAAGTCACACATAAAATAGATGGACGAGTCGACGTTGCGAGTTTTCGAGAAAAAAGTTCTGTGAAAGATTTATGGTCCTTTGCGCATTGGCCACGGCGAATATCGCATTCGATGGAATGATGAGCTGTACAGATAAATACTTCAGCGAATTGCGGCTACGCTGGCATCATGTTGTAACGAACACACTCCAGCCTGAAAGTATTCGACGCTTACCCGCGGGGGGAAGCAGAGGAAGAGGAAGACCTCCACTCCGTTGGAAGGACCAGATGGAGAAGGACCTGGCTACGCTTGGAATATCCAATTGGCGCCACATAGCGAAAAGAAGAAACGACTGGCGCGCTGTTGTTAACTCGGCTGTAATCGCGTAAGCGGTGTCTACGCCAATTAAGAAGAAGAAGATATGTTTTAATTAACAACCCGTAACCCGAAAATATTGATTTCAAGTTATGGAACAAATTTACACTGGGGCCATATAAGACCCAGTAGACTTGATACCAAAAATCTATGTAAATAATGACAACCTTAACTCCATTTTAGTGGATTGTAGTTAAGTAGGTTAGTAGTTGTCTGATCATTCCCTCGACTTTGTAGTAATGTTCCGAACCTGTCCTTCGTATAACTTATCTGATATCTAAATCCTTTGTCTCAAGCTTTCCCAGTGTAGAGTTTTCTTTTTTAAACGGCACTTTTGTAACAGTTAACGAATGGTAAAAGCTCGGTGGAACAGCAGTGCCTCAGGGTCTGGACTCCAGCAAACCCGAACGAGGATAAGACTTTCTTCTCTAAGAACAATATTTCTAAAGAGGCTGCAAATATGTCGAACTTGTATTTTCTCTGAACTTTTGCACTTTTTTTAATAAATAAATAATCTGTGGACGATCAAAGGCAAACCTTTCGGCATTCTTAATCTATGAAATTAAAAAATTGTTCTGCCTTGCTATATACTCTCATGCTTCTCTTCAATAAGTGTCCGTCTTCTGGTAATTTTATTTCAGATTGGAAATTGAAATTCATTACCCCTATCCTTAAGGGGGATTGAAAGGATATTGTTTCAAATTATAGACCTAATTCTAAACTCCCTACCATTTCCAAGATTGTTGAGTGTTCTGTTAAAAATAAGTTTTTCTTTGCTGTTAAGTCAATCATTAACGTCAATCAGCACGGAATTTTCTCTGGTCGCTCTATTGTACCAAATTTAGCGGTTTTTAGTGATTATTGCATGTCTGCCTTCTCCGCTGGATTTCAAATAGATTGTGGTTACACAGATTTTTCTAAAGCCTTTGATAAAGTTTCACACAATTTCTAACTCTCTTTAGGCCTTCACTCTGTCTTCTTGTAGTGGATCAAGTCATTTTAGCACAATAGATATTGTGTTGTTATTGTCGATGGGGTGTTATCCGACTCTTTCATTGCATCATCGGAAGTGCCACAAGGAAGCGTTTTAGGTCCTATGCTCTTTGTGCTGTTTATCAACGACATTTCCTGTTGTTTGCTTTTTGCTAGATTTTTGCTATATGCAGGTGATTTAAAAACTTTCACAACAATCAAGAACTCCGAAAATGTTATTAAACCTCAATGTGATGTTGATAGTTTTTATGATTGGTATTTAAAATCGCAACTTTTTCTGAATTTAGATAAATGTTATCAAATCTCCTTTGTAAGCTACTTGGGACTTGCGTCCTAAAATGTGTAGCTGAAATTAAAGATCTTGGGATAATCTTTGACAACAGATTTTCTTGCAATAACCAAATCAATTATATCACTTCTAAATAATTTTCAGTGATTGGCTTAGTCCGTCGAAGTGCTTCGAAATTTTCCGACTCCTATACGTTAAAATTATTGTACAGATGATTTGTTCGTTCTATCTTGGAGTATGCTGTGTTCATCTGGAGACTATAGTACCTATCGTCAATTGATTGGATTGAACGTGTTCAAAAGATTTTTCTTAAATTTTCCCTCCGCTCCTTAAAATTTGTTGACCGCGTACCGTCGTATACGTTTCGTTCCTTGCTGATACATATACATACGTTAAATCACTTGAAAATCGACGGTCCGTTTCCCTTTCATATGTTTTCAGTGTAATTAATGGAGGTATTGACTGTCCTTATTTATTAGGAAAAATTAATTTCAATATAACTCAGCTTTGCCTAAGATCTATGTATTTCCGAATTTTATTGTAAAATGGAGAAAACATATTCAAAATCTAAATGGGTTCCACATATCTAATCAGCTTCGAGCTTGATTCAAATCGAATAAGATTTGTCAATACAACAATAACAATGAGAAGTGATGTACCATACCAGCAACCCTTATTCTACATGATATCTTCCTTTCGAATTTAAAATAAAATTATAAAAAGGTTTATTTTGATCTGTGCGCCAATTCACTTTATGGACTTCCAAAGTAAGTAACGGTAGTTTAGAAGTATCAGTGCAACTTCAGCAACTAAGCTTTAATTACGCGCTCATTACTTTGATACTGGCGAGTGGAAGGATGATATGTACGAGCAAAGAACAGCGGGGGGTAGCACAGGCTTACACACACACACACACACACACACAACAATAACAGTGTGCGCAAATGAAAACATTTTGTTGCAAGTGTACTGTTATAATTTGTTGAATGTAATTAAATTAATACGCTTACTTAGACATCAAAAACAACGGAAAATAGTGTAAATAAACGCTTCATATTCAGAGCTGTTGATTCGCTTTTTAGACGCTTAATGCGAGAGCGGCAGAGCGCGACAGCGGGAGAGCGAGCGCACATTGTTCTTAAAGGCGGATATTTGCGTGGGACAAACGAAGTGCGGCGACAAGATGCGGGCGTGCGGTTGAACGCAACCAATTCGGTTAACGCCGCGACTAATAAGGCAGGAGGCGGCCAAAGGGTGGGGTGGCGTGTGGTGAAGATGCGATGCGACAAGTTTAAAGTATTTTACGGGAATTAAAAGTTTACTGTGAGAACGAAGACCTGCGGCTGGGGCTGCGTTTAGTTTAGATCCGTGCGTTGGCAGCCAGCAACAAGAACAACACGCACACAGTCAACAACAACAGCTGTTTAATCGGCAAAGTGGCGATAAACACAAAACACGAAGTGAGCGGCGCTAATAACAACAAACCGACACACACATACAAGCACGCGCTTGCAACAGCGCCACAGAGAGTGGGCGGCAGAATGTGGTGGTTAGGGCGGCGCGGCGGGTTAGAGTGACATCTTAGCAAAACTAAATCCTTGTTAATGCTGCTTACATTTGGCATTAGCGCGAATGCAAATAATGAGCAACAATGACAATGACAACAGCAACAATAGCAACAACAACTACAGCCGGTGTCACGAGGCTGAAGGTGGCACCAGCAATGCGTTTGTATATTTTACAATTAAAAGCACTAAGCGGTAAATACACACTTATTCATATATAAACAAGTGACTTGCGGCAGCGACATGCCAACAAACACTCACACTCATACGCACACGCGCACCCACGCTGGCATACTCTCTGCGGCGCTGTGGGGCACCCACTTCGCCGCTGACAACTAATAAGTGACTATTAGGCAAGTTTAAATTGTTGTTGTTGTAGCGTTTCCACGCAATCGCTGTCGGATTTGCTATTGTTCATTTGTTGATTTGTTGTTGTTGCACATTAGTTGTATTGTTTTTATTACAGCAACGGCAATTATACAAACAACACGCATTAAGCGGCGCATTGCAGATTTTATAATGTGCACATAACGGTTCTTTATCCTTTTGTCAACGCGAAACTTGCTGCAAATGAAGTGCAGAGATGTGTGCCTGGTGCCTCAGCTGTATACAGCTTCTGGCATGGAATGTGGCTGAAAATTAGCAGCAGTGATTCAGACGAAGCAGACTTAAGTGCATAAACAAATGAAAACTAACTTGCTGATTACCATAAATAAGCAACAAAAAATAAAAATGTTATTAACAATTTTCGATAACATCACTGAAATATTCTAATATTGGGCAAAGGAATGGAAAAGGAGCTCTTGGAAACGAGCTTTTAGACAAGGTGACTGAATTTGAGCTGCAGATTTGAATAGAGAAACTACAAATTTCTACAAAAGTGTACCACTGCTGGCATGCGCCGATGACATCGATATCATTGGCCATAACAACCGGTAATGAACGAGGGCAAGACGAAATATCTCCAGTCAGCAAACAAACAGTCGTCGCACCCACGACTTGGGCGCCACGTTACTGTTGACAGTCATAGCTTCGAAGTCGTAGAAAATTTTGTCTATCTTGGAACCAGCATTAACACCAACAACAACGTCAGTCTCGAAATCCAACACAGAATAACTCTTGCCAACAGGTACTACTCCGGACTGAGTAGGCAATTTAGAAGGCCTCTCTCGCATGGACGATGACAACATCTGATGGGTCGACGTTACGAGTTTTCGACAGAAAGTTTTGCGAAAATGAATGGTTCTATGCGCATTGTCAACAGCGAATACCGCATTCATTGACATAGTTCATTGAGTTATGAGACAGCGCCTACGCTGGTTAGATCATGTCATCCAAATGGACGAAAATGTTCCAGCTCTGAGAGTATTCGAATCAGTGCCTGCCGGAAGACCTCCACTCTGTTGGAAAGACCAGGTGGAGAAAGACCTGGCTACACTTGGAATTTCCAATTGGCACCAAACAGCGATTAGGAAGAATAGCTACTTCGCTGTGGTAAACCCGGAGTACAGCTTCTTTCGGGAAGCTGAGCTTTCACTCCGACAGCAAATTCGCAATACCCTCGCAGAATTTGGAAACTGTGCGCTCAAAGTAAGTCAACGACAAGAAATATCATCAATACACTGCAGAATCGCTTGCAGCTAGCATGAAGAAGAACCCTTACCGCGCTCACATTGGTTCTGCATCAATTGACATCGCGTACGCAGCCGTTGGTCGACGATCCGTTTGACCTAAAGCAGAACGCAGAAGATCTACTGAACTACTTGTTCTTGACATAGTTCACCTTACTGCAATCGTAGGGGTTCCTAGGACACATTTGGATATAAACATTCATATGATAATGAAAAAAACGTTTTCAAAATTTTATATAGGAAGTTGAGGTAGAAACAACCAAGTACTATCTTCTTCACTGTCCAGCTTTTGCTAGACTGCGGTTAGAACATCTCTACAATCATGTCTTCATCGAATCACGAGTCATAGCAGAAACTTACACAGCCTTAACAAATTGATGTTTAAGTTATCGATTGTAAGCTTCTTCTTGGCAAAATTATATGGTCTTTGAAAAATGAAACTGCCAGAAATTAAGTCTGCTATAGGCAGAAGGAGAAATGGAATCGAAAGTTTGTGGTCTTGGAAGATGAAACAGACATCTTCGAGCCTGCCGAGTTGCTTTACAATAATCTAAGTAACACATAATTTTGCGAGAAATACAAACTGTTGAGCACTTCGCTTTCCCTAATTACACAATTCAACTTCATTTAGCTGATAAAGAATTATCTGAGAAAATAATTTTTAGTATAATTAGCATCGACCGACATTTCGACTGCCCTATCTTAAACTATACTCCCACAAAAAATGTTAAGTGATTAGATTACATTTAATCACTTCACTTATCCAGACCGTTCTCACTGCCGTTTGTTTACATTAAGGAGAGTATTATAGTTTTATTCACATAACGGTTGTTTTGTAAGTCCTAAAACTAAAAGAGTCAGATATAGGGTTAAATATACCAAAGTGATCAGGATCCACCCGTCTGTCCGTCCGTCCGAGCAAGCTGTAACTTGAGTAAAAATTGAGATATCACGATGAAACTTGGTGCACGTATTTCTTGGCTCCACAAGAAGGTTAAGTTCGAAGATGGGCAAAATCGGCCCACTGCCACGCCCACAAAATGGCGAAACCGAAAACCTATAAAGTGTCATAAATAAGCCATAAATAAAGATATTAAAGTGAAATTTGGCACAAAGGATCGCATTAGGGAGGGCATATTTGGACGTAAGTTTTTTTGGAAAAGTGGGGGTCACTCCGCCCCCCTACTAAGTTTTTTGTACTTATCTCGGAAACTACTATAGCTATGTCAACCAAACTCTATAGAGTCGTTTCCTTCAGGCATTTCCATATACAGTTCAAAAATGGAAGAAATCGGATAATAAACACGCCCACCTCCCATACAAAGGTTATGTTGAAAATCACTAAAAGTGCGCTAACCGTCTAACAAAAAACGTCAGAAACACTAAATTTTTCGGAAGAAATGGCAGAAGGAAGCTGCATCCAGGCTTTTTTTAAAAATTGAAAATGGGAGTGGCGTCGCCCACTTATAGTCCAAAAACCATATCACAGGTACTACTAGACCGATTTCAATGAAATTCGGTATATAATATTTTCTTAACACCCTGATGACATGTACGAATATGGGTGAAATCGGTTCACAACCACGCCTTCTTCCAATATAACGCTATATATATCCCATCTGATGCCTTCTCTGTATAATATATATGTACATTAGGAAACAATGATGATAGCGGAATAAGACTTTACACAAATACGATATTTGAAAAATATGTAAATGACGGACAATGAAATCTCGATTATCACTTTATGATGCGAGAGTATAAAATGTTCGGTGACACCTGAACTTAGCCCTTCCTTACTTGTTTTCTCTTGTAGTGTCTAAATCAACTGCGATAATGTAATAGATTTCCAATGTTAGCAAGTAGATGGTGCTAAATCAGTGTCGCACAGAGAGTTTTCGCGTAGATTAGTTTCAAATTACCTCGGAGATGAGGTTAAGAATTGTAATTTTTGTATGACGATATCTTGTTAAATTTATAAGATTAGTAGGATAAACTACCCAACAGCCGAATTCGTGTGATTAAGTGTCAGTCTGAACATGGTATTGGAGCAGATATTCGAGATTATTTCAGTCGAATTAAAAAACTTGATAAATCATTCAGGTTATTTTGTATGGTGTAGAACTAAGTACATTTCTAAACTCTTACCGCTACAAATTACTGCAAAACTAGACCAAACTGTTATCTAAGCTTCACCGAAGCTGTTACTTTACGCCTCATATAGCATTGAACAGGCTTCGAACAAGAATGGGAAAAACATCAAATAGTTGCAGTCAACTATTGAAAATCAATATGGTTCTGAAGACCTTAGATAAGCCGGCTGGAGCTTTATAACCGAATGGGAGTAGAGTGATTAGCTCTAAAAGTTTTCAATACGGTATAAGGTGTAATAGCGGAGATAGAGAGTAAACCAGATCCACTCTTCCACAAGCAACAATGGCCTCTTTTTACTAGTATAAGTTTAAGTATATTTCAAGCATGAAATCTGCTCAATGATTAACATAACGCTAAGTTCTTTAAGGAGTTCGCTGTATTATCATACATTTTTGAACTCAGCTCTGTGATAAGATCGCGAAGCAGTAATCGTCAAGCCAATTAACGATACAGTTTTAACAAACATTGAAATTAGATAAATGATATCATTAGAACTGTGAACTAATGTGATACAAAATTAATTGAATTTATAAAATCATCAAAAATATGTTAAAGTATTAAAACACCAAAAATACTTAGAAAGCCCCCTTTAGAGTAAGTATATTTTAAAAATACTGCTTTTTCCTCACACTAAAGTCGTTTCTGTAAACTATTTAACTTTCCAAAGCATTGCCTGGCAAATTAACATTTAAAATGTACCCTCTTGTTATGCTTACCAAAAAATGTTGGTAGCACTGAAATTCAGGCCGCAAGAGCCCACCATAAAATCGCATGCCATGAATGCCACTTTGATTGCAAGGGAACCACATTAAAAGGTACTTAAATTCTCACCTTCGAGCCAACAACATCAGCAGCCAAAGACACTTAAACAGGTGAAGTCAATTGGGTAAGTGCACAGTAGGGTGGTCCATACAAATGCGATAAACTTTAATTTTTCTGTTTTTTTTGAGAGGCAGGGACTGCAAACGGAAAAAGATTTAAAATATTTCACTTACTATATCGAATGGAACTGGTTATGGAGCATCGCTCTGGAGTACAAATAGCGTTTTCGTCCCCTACGATATATACGCACGTTTTGATCTCATTTTTAAAACCGATATAACTTAAGTGATTCTAATCGGTACCACCACATATGTGATAACTTAAACCGAAAACTAGGGCCACACACCACCTTTCTCTAAGATCTCAACTAGAAGGAGCGTTCCAAAGTAAACAGGACTTAAAAAAAAAACAGAACAAATGGTTTATTCGGCAAAATCAATTTATTTTATTCAAAATAGTCTCCCTCTGCTTCAATAAAGCTTTTTGCAAGGTCCAAAAGCAGGTCGAACGAGTAGTTTAGCTCGTTGGCCGCCAGTATGCCGGTGAAAGCCTTTTAAATGGCCTCTACGTCTGCATAACGTTTTCCTTTCATGGGCAAATGCATTTTTCCGAAAAGGAAGAAGTCGAACGGTGCCATATCAGGTGAATACGGGGAGTAGTTAACGATTAAAATGTGATTTTTGGTCAAATAATCGGTCACAAGCGTCGATCGAATGTTGTATTCGGAGAAAGCGATTTCGGCTGATTTGTGATGAATTCACACGCACAGTTTCGATGGAATTTCCGGTGATCACGGATTTTGATTGGCCCACATGTTGATCGTCATTTATGTCCTCACGACCACTTTGAAAACGTTGAAACCACTCGTGCGCTCTGCTACGAGATAGGCAATCATCGCCATAGACTTGTTTCATCAATTGAAACGTTTCGGTAAAAGTTTTACCAATTTTAAACAAAATTTAATGTTGGCTCTTTGTTCGAAGCTCATTTTCGCAGCGATAACACAAACATACTAACACTTAAAACGTCATGAAATTCTCACTGGAAAAGCGATAAAGATAGCAGACATATAGATGGCGCCACCAGGGGGCGCTAAATTCAAAAACTTCTGTTCACCTTGTAGGTTCTAGCAACACAAATTATTATTGGAAGAAGGTTAAACCTCCTGCTCATCAACAGATAAAAATAATGAGAAGAAACAGTTAAGTAAACTATAAATCAAAGACTTGAAGTCCAACTTATACACGTTTGTACCTTTGCCTATGATATTACCAACATTTTCAATACTTTTGAACCCCCTTAATATATGTAAAAATGTAGGTATATAATGCAAAGTCTTTTCGTTCACTCTCCGGCAGACGATGAACTCCGGTAAATAAAAATTGACAATCAAAAATGAAAAATGACGGCGAGTCATTTAATTTTAACTAAATTTATTTTAATCCTGGCGGACGGACGGGCATACAAGCTCTCACAGGTAGGCTGATTCAGTTCAGCGGCCGAGTAGCCCTGTTCTCCAATGTATGTTAGTGTAGGCAGATATTTATAGACGGCGTCTCGGCCGGTCATTGTAGCCGGAAGCACAATACAAGCACAAACGTGCAGCCAGAAAGACTATTTAACAATGTAACGGTACATAATTATGTATGTGGTGCGCGAGTGCACAGTGCCTCTGTGGACAGGAGCCACTCTGAAATTCAGCATAAATCTTCTAAACAGTAATAAAACGGGCAGAAGGTCCTTCGAATGATGTTAGAAAGGCAAGAAGATGCAAACTTGATTATAAATAACCCCGCACACACACACACACACATGCAGACGCACGCACAGAGGCGCATATAAATATGCATCAGCAATTACGGGAAGCATCTGCTGGCGTGGCGCACCTGGACTATGTTGATTGAAAAACTCACAGACGGGTTTACATGTGTATACCTCAGACAGCAGCGAGTGGCCGGAACGCGTGGAAGGAGTGGAATTTTATGCAAATACAAACACCACCGAGACGCGAGGGTGGCGAGAATTTACGTCAGCTCATAAATTAAGCAAATGTAACGAAAGTTACTACCGCTGCCGCAGGCACCACGCACCAGAAGGCACTGTGAACACTCAATTACTGGACGCTGTTGCGCTTCTGGCGTGCGCGCCTTTGATGGACCCACAGAGCTGGTCGTCATGAGTCGCCGAAAATGAAGACATTCTTGGAATCACTCAATTCGGCGCAAATAAAATTTTTATAGCTACCAACAACAACTGAAAAATAACCAAAAAAAAAAATAACCACCAAAGCAACAACAACCACTAAGTCAAAGAAAAATGTGTTTACCTTCTGATGTTGCGTTGTATGGAGCGCGTTACCGCTGTCATATCAGTGGCACCGCGATCGCCCGGCTTGCGGCCCTCCACACGACCGCTGCGCGAGCGACCATCGAGTGTGGCATGGGTATGACGTCGCGGCACATGTGCCGTGTATATGTTGCGTGGTGTTGGTATTTTACTCTTCGAAGCACGTGGACTTGGTTCGAAACCGGAATCGTGATCTTTGCTGGATTGGGCAGCTTGCGCATAACTTCCCGTCTGCTCGTCATCTCCGTCGGTAATATCTGTCTTGTTTTTCCAATTGCTACGCGTTTTTGGGCCGCTTCGCACACGCTTCTTTAGACGACGTTTACGTCCGTTCGAGTAATCGTAGATGCCGAGAACGGCGCTGTTGGGCAATGCACCCTCTGCGTTTCCCACGCCGTGACGATTGAGCACACCTGCTGCATTCTGCTTAAGTTCCTCGTTATCGTAATCCTCATCTATGTGATCTTCATCTTGTTCATAATCGCCGGCAGCGGCTTCTCTATGTTCGTCGTCCATGGAGCTTGCTTCCGTTTCTGGGTATGGCTTACCTAAGCGCATTTGTGGTTCGGAAACAATTTTGAAGACCTGCGAGTCGCTGAGTTCGAGCTCTTCATGGTGTCTGCCACTTTCGCCGCCGGAATCATCACTTTTCAAAATTTGGAAGCTTGATTTGCGCACGACTTCTTCGGTGCCCTCATCTTCGGCTGAATCAGACGGCAATAAGGTGAACGAACGCCGTGGTTCTAATTCACGCGTCGGTTTTTGTGCTTCAATTTGTGGCGATTGCTTATCGGAAGTATTGCTAGACGGAAGTGTAGTTGGTTCTGGTGCAGGTTTTTCTTCGGAAGTAAGCGCAGCAGTTGTTTCAGGTTTGGAAGTTTCTGCCACTTCAGCTGAGTCATTGGTTTGAAGTGGCGCTGCTTCTGTTGCAGTAGCATCGGTTGCATCTGCAGTTTCCGATGATTTGATTTCTTCGACTTTGGACGGTGGTTCATCAGCTTGAGTTGGCGTGGTGGTCGCAGCAGCTGAAGTAGGAGGTTCTTCAGCTGTTCCTGCTGGTATGGGACTTGGCAATGGTGTTGGTATTGGCGTTGCTGGAGTTTCTGTTAGATTAGGTACAATTTTTGTGGCTTCTTCTGCTTGTGCAGTAGCTGGTGCTTCAGTTTTTACAACAGGTGTTTCCACTGTATCCGCCATTTGCTCTGTTAACTTTTTATCTTCCATTTCAATCGGCTCTCCATTCTGCTCTTCTTTCTCCTTACTATTATCACCCTTCTTTGCATCACTTTCAAGCGCCAGCGCAGCTATTTTCATTACCTGATCAACTTCTTTCCTCATCTCATCTGCCAGCGTAGTCATATCTTCCGGCTCATTATTAACCTCCTCAGCTGGAACCTGTTCTGCAAACTCTGTCTGCGGCTGCGCCATAGAAACAGAATCTGCTTCTTGATGTACCTCTACTTGTGTAGTTACTAACTCAGCTGCTGGTTTACCATCTTCATCGGTCAACTCCATTGATTGTGTTTCAGCTTGCTGCGTTGACTTTATAAATGTTGCTTCCTTTGCTGTGATACCCGCCATATTTGCTGTCAAACGTGTAGTAGCCGATTGTGGACGACTGCCTTTTTCTTTAGCCGCTTCTTTACTTTCACTCGGCTGTGTTGCTGAATCCGCCTTCATGTCTGGCGCTTTTTCCTCGCGTTCACGTACCACTTCAATCTCTCTTACTTTACTTTTCTCCGGGGAAGACTCTTTTTCACTGTCACGTTCTCGTCCATCGCGCTCTTTCGAACGACGTGATGATATGGACTTCCTTCGTATAACACGTTGCTTCTGCCGCTTATGATAGCAACAATTCTCACAAGAATCTTCGTCGTCTTCATTGTAATCATCGGCTCTATCCTCCCATTCGCTTGAGCTTGCATAACGCTCTCGTGACTTTCGACGCCTTATCTCAATATTACTTTTAGATCGACAAATATCAACTTCCCCGTCGTCATGATGGTGACAATCTTTCGGCTCACCACAACTGCTGGTGCGTCGTCGACTTTGCCGCCGTCGACTATGTTGATGACGTCGACAGGTGTGGGCAAACTTTTGTTCTCTGCGATAGGTTCGCTCGTGGCAGCTGCAGTTGCTATCGCCCTCGCCACCAGCACCTTCCGAGTCCGAATGTTTCAGGTAGACAACATATTTTTTGGAGTTTTGTAAATCATGCAGCTCTTCCTTTTCCACATATCGCAACGGACGCACCATATCGCTGCTGACCTCGTTAAATGGATTCGCCCTTCGTGCTGCCAAGCGCAACTTACTGGCTGGCAAACCGCCATGCGACTGCAGAAATTTGGCAGTTGCGCGATGTCCCTTTTGCAAGGCGCAGTCGAGCGGTGTGAAAACCATACCTTTGCTACTGCGATATATGGCATTGATATCACCGCCATAGTCCAGCAGCATTTTACACACATCGGTGTAATCATTATTCGCAGCAATATGTAGGAGACTGCGTCCGTCATTACTTGTGGTATTAACCTGCTTGGGTCGCTGTTCCAACAACCACTCGACGAGCTCACGTCTGCCCGATGAGCTCGCCTCATGCACTGGCAAGTCGCCTTTAGCATTGCGCAACCACAAATTAGCGCCGCGTTCCTTCAGCAGTTTAACCGTTTCGAATTGGCCCTTCGCACAGCCACAGTGCGCCGGTGTGCGTCCCTTGCGGTCTTGCCGATTCGGATCGGCATCTAAATCGAGCAGACGTGCGGTGGCATCTGCATGTCCCAATGTTACGGCGTAATGCAGGGCCGTGCAGCCGTTCGAATCAATCAGGTCCGTTGGCGCGCCACAAAGACTTATCAGCGTGTCAAGACACTCGGTGTGCCCACGTGAGGCCGCACAATGCAGCGCCGTCAAGCCATCTCTAAAAAATTGCAAGCACAAAATTAGTTTAAGAACTTTCAAAAAAAAAAAACTGTGTGGCAACGTACTTATCCGCGCTTTCCACACGTGCACCAGCCTTCACCAGAGCAATGACAGCCTTCGCGGAACCCGCGGAAGCGGCCCACAACAGCGGCTGACGTCCATCTTTGTCCTGTACGTCAACACTGGAATGCGGGTGTGAAAGCAGAATGCCGAGTATCTCCAACGCCAGCTTAGTGGCATTAGCCTGACCCACTTTGTTGTCAACACTGGCGCCACACATCTGCGCCGCGTAATGTAGTGGCGTGCCACCGTTCAAATCGGGAATCGCAATATTCGCACCAGCCGCCAGCACCGAACGCAAGGCCTCCACTTCACCGCAAACTGTAACGAAACAATGGTTTATCGCCTTTGTAGTCGCATGTGTGTGTGTGTTGGTGCGTGTGCTTTCGATTGTGGCTTCACACATGCAGTCTACACACTGTGTATTGGTGTGAAATGTCGTTGTCAGTCCATTGACATTTGCCATTAGAGCTGGCTACTTACCCGTCGCCCAATGCACCACAGAGTGGCCCTCGTTATCGACCGCATTCACGTCGGCTTTATTCGCCAGCAGCAAATTGACCATCGCCAAGTTGCCCTGAATAACAGCCAAGTGAAGCGGCGTAAAGCCATCCTCGTCGGCAGACTCCAGCAACTCTGGAGCTGCGACGGCGATGCTGGCAGCCGCCACGAGTTCACGTGTCTGCGCGTTCTGCGCGGCACAATAGTGTAGTGCGTTTTTGTTGCGACTGTCACGTTGACGTATGCGTTCCGGCTACAATAGCGTAGCAATGTATCAGGCATCCAAGTGTGGCAGTTGGTTTATAGAGGCAATCAAGTGTGAACGCAGCCATTTAATAGTTGAAAGGCCAGGTCATGAAAGAGAGCAAAAACAATTATAAAACAATTGTTAGTTAATGACATACATATATGGTTTGTAGGTTATAGAATAGTGCTTGAGTAATATGGAACATATGTACTTTTAAAATTGGTTTTTTTACAGAATATTAACTTAATAGAGTTTGGATGACTCCTGCCACCATTTAACACTGCACTTCCTTATTTTTTGACGAGTTTCTTCTAGAACTCGTAATTATCGTCATTAATTTATTCCACAGCTATCCCTTTCAAAGATTGTGAAATTTAGATTAAAATTTTGATTTTTTAAGTCAGAAGTAGGAAATACTAATAATGTATTTTTCAATCAAATTATCCGACCGAATTCAGAATAATCTTATTATTGAGTTCTTCCAACGATAAATCTATGGAAGGAACTCTGCATCGTATTCAGTCCAGAAAAATGCATAGATAGGTATGTTTAAAGGCGCAGGTTCAGCAATGGTGGAAATGGCGATGCCGAGAAGAAAGATTTCTCATTGTGTGCCTAACAAACTGACTTTAACTGTCAAATCTTCAGTACATAATCGATAAATCCAAGAAAAACGCTGAAGTTGGAAGACTTAATTGTAATGGAAGGCTCAAAACAAGTGCACGCCCCAGACTAAAAGTAAAGTTCCTCGGGGTCAAGGAACACCCCAAAATATGCCGTGTCGTTATCGCCACGTTGTTGAAAGAAGCTGGCGTTACAGATATACTGTGAAATATTGACTATATTCCAAAGAGTATATTCATTGTGATAATGAATTTTAGTTTTCTATAATTTTTACCGATGGTTAAAATTTAATTTATTTGGATATAATGGTTGTCGATTTATATGGCATAAGGAAGTCTAAATGCTGACTGGTAAAAATTTAAATACTGTCAAGCAAATGCTTTCGGTAACCATATTTCCATCGAAGGAATAATGAAAAGAATGGACTACTTGGCCATATTAAAAACTAATTTGAATCCGTCTCAACTTACTGAAATCTTGAGCGTATTCACGAATGACTCTCATAGGTATCTCCGGTACACTTAAAACCATTTTAAACATAGCGGTCCGAACAAGGGCACATTGAAATTTTCTTCTCCTTCACCTACATCACTGAAAAGTTGAATCACTGCGTCTCAGATGCCACTCCTAGCGGCTTCTTCTCTGCTCACATACGAGAGATATTTGAACGGAGAGAAGTCGCTGAAGAAAAAACACAGTGAGCGTTTTCACGGATGCACCGAAGCTAAGAAGGAAGCTTGGAGTAGAGGTCTCCCTCAATCTTAGCTTTAGGCTACCGAACCACTGTAGTGCTTTCAAACAGATGTGTTTACTATCAAGGTGTTAGTACACGTATTGCTGCGAAGTACAGCTTCTTTCAGGTAGATAAGCATTCACTACGGCAGAGCGGCAATGGTAGCTTTGAGCTCACAAACCTTGTTGAGGAGTGTCTGTTCTCACTAAAAATAGCATCAAGGTATTTAGACATCAGACTCCTTTGGTTGCCTGGTCACAATGGAGTCGGTGACCACATCGGGACATCAGGATTGGACCAAGCTGGATCTCCATTGGCGTATTGCGCTCCAATACTGGGTGAGTTTAAAACATCTTGGTCCTATCTGTTCCATTGTCTAGCCTTTGCACGACTGATGCTGAAACATTTCGGTAGTCTTAACTTAGGCATATCAGAAGGCATAAATGAAATTAGCATTAACCATCTCAATAAATTTGTGATAGGCTCAAAGCGCTTTGTCGATTTGTAAGGTCTTATAATCCAGTATATTGGAGTTCCACAACGGACCGGCATTCTAAGCTGTCCAAGTAAGATCCGTGTTGGAATCGATTTTATAACCTAGCGTACTGCTTTGATCAAGATAACGAAGCATTCCGATTTAGCCGTTAAGTGGTTACATTTTTATTACTTTATCAAATTCTACAACATCTCTAGAATATAGTCAGTTGTTTTCAAGTTGATCCGGGTAATAGTTTCGAAGATACAGACTTGAGAATTTGTGCGCTCGAGGCAAAGCGCCGTCTTTAAACGCGTTTTTTCCAAACTGTGTTTTTGAAGTCGGTTGCTAAGAGTTCTCCGGAACTACTTACCCTGTCTTCATGAAGCTATACACAGATCTTTAAGATGCAATTCTCAAACACCTTAACCAAGGACTTTTTTCAAGCACAGCCATTTTTGAAAAAAAATTTGCGATATTTTCACTGAAATTTAATTTTTTTTTGTACAAATGTCAGCCAAATAACCATATTTCAGTTTTTTTTTCCTGCGTCCAAGTTCTAAGTTAAGGTTTTAACTAAAAGGCAATCTTTTTCACTTTAGATGATTCTGTAAGAAGTTATCTTGCCAACGCGGGCGCATCTTTTTTTCGAGAGATCACCGGAAATGGCGTTGCAATGGGCGAGTTTGAAATATTTTTTTCCAAAAATGTCAGAATTTCTTTGCTAATAGTTTGTTTGTAACAATAAAAAATTGTAGTAAAATAATTATTTTTTATATGAAAAAAAATTGTTGAAAAAAGTCCCAAGTAACCCCTTAGGGAATGGTTGTAGTACAATCTAAACAAAGTGCAGCCGCATGCTCCCAATAGTCCAGACCGTAATGCCAGTGAACGACTGTGGCCAGTAAAGTTTAACAGCAAAAATGAGGTTAAGGTCGCTCTACAGAAAATGTGGACAAAGATGACAAATAATTACATTTTTTAAAGAGTGTTTTGGTTGAATTTTTAAACCTTTCGGAGAAATTCGCACTTTTTAAAACAAATTTCAAATACATTTTGAAACCTAACAAAATGGCCTTTTCTCACTTAAAGTACAGTAAAGCTTAAAATTTAAAAGAAATAAGCATAAAAAAGAAACCACATAAACACAAAAATTATTTGTTTTTGTTGTATACAATATTGTAAGTTTAGATAAAATTGAATGATTTACGATGCGCGAGTAAATTATACGCACGAACTCACAGTGCATTATCTGTGCCAATGAAAAAACAACAAAATAAATAGTAGTGCACTGTACTAACGGCAAATCTCTGATTACAAATTTACTCGCTAAATGATAAGCTTAATAGTCGCGGTTTTTGTTACATAATATATTGTTAAATATCTTTTTTTATTTAATTTTTTTTTTTTGTAGCACAACTTTTTGTCAAATTTTTTTTGTTAGTGTAAGGTTTTTTCAAATCGAATATAATCAGCGTAATGAATTTCATAAAAATTTTTATATATATACACATATATGTATATATAATATATATACTATACACTATATATATAAATACGTTGAAATTAAGACCAATTATGTGCGTAAATGCGCAGAAAACTGTTAAAAAATATTATTTTTTTTGTGCAAAAAAGTTAACTACTATTTATATATAACCCATTAGTAAACACTTTAAATTTTATCCACATTTTAGTAAGCAAAAATTTCTTTTCCACATTTCACTCGTAAATTTGTTAATGAAAGATAAACTGATGTTTTACTTTTATTAATTTTTTTGTTGTTGTTTTATTTTTAATTATGTGTTTACCGCAAACTGAAACCTGACAAATACACAGTCGTGTTCATAATTAATAATTATTTAAATCACTGCACACGGAAAGCATTGGAATATCGCAAAACATATTAAAATTGTAAAATCCCGACGGCAATTCGAATTCTCTAATTGGAATCTAATGTTTCAGAATAATGACAGCAACTGCTTATTAAATTTTTAAAAGCAAATTATACTTTACATTAATCAGCAATTTCAATATGTTTTCAAAAATTAATTCATCAAATATTTTCAAAAGATGAAAGAATGAATTATTGCAGTCATAAATTTGCGCAAAGGCGTAGTTGGGCTTGAGCAATCGAGGGGAGATATGTTTAAGAAATCAAATTTTTCTCGAAAATTTATTTTCTGTTATTTCAATTTTGCTAGGTTGGTAGGACTGTTCTTAATTACTATCCCAAATATGAGCGCGATCTGTTAACCATTTTCTTTACAAAATCTGTTTAAGTCGGTACACCTCAGTAGTGCGTTGCGATTGTTCCAATATCGAACAAAGAATTTGTCTCAAATTTTGTATTTCTAATCAAATTTCGTGTACGGAATCGTTGCGAATGTTGGAAAAGACTCACTGTGATTTATTTTTAACAACAACACATGCCTACGAGTGGTACGAAGATTTAAAGACGGTCAAGAGATCGTTGAAAACATGCCTTCGACCTCTTCAACTAATTAAAATACTAAAAAAGTGAAGGATGTGGTAGTTAGAGAGATGACGTTCTAATAATTTTGGTGCATATTTTGGGTATGAGTTGCAACAAAAATCACGCCAAAGCCACTCAAAAATCAAGGTGATGCTGAAGGCCATCCTAAAAGGGCTTGTGAAAAGTGTTTCGAGGACTGGCAAAATCGTTGACATAAGTGTATTCATCTGGTGAGGATTACTTTGAAATTTCCGTATACTTTTTGGTATATGTGAACAGTTTTCGATGCGTCAAGCGTTACTCTCTAGCGAATCGAACAAACTATACCAGATACTCGAACAAAAGGGCAGCACTTATGATGCAACGCTGCGCTAACAGAACTTAAAGGTGTTAAGATTCTTTATTAGTTTAGAAATATATTGTTTATTTTACATGAACATTTTCTACAAAAGAACAAAGAGAGCATAGACATAGCGAATCGAAGATAGCTTTGGTATATTTCAGATGTTGCCTCTTAATTGTGAGCTGATAACATTTCCTTTCACACCTAGAACAGAGTGTATTAATTTTGCCACGATATCTGTTATCATCCAAACCCTGTTAAATATATATATATGTATATAAACGACCAATGTGCCGAGTTGAGTCAATTAGACCATGTCTGTCTGTCCGTCTTGTCGTTCGTCAGTCTGTATATACCCGAACTAGTTATTCTAGCATAGACACACTTGTGTTGAGTCAATCTATAAGAAATGTTGAGCAGCTATACTCTTTAAAGACTTTTAAAAGTCAAAAAATTAATTCAGGCTGAGTTTAAAGCAATTTGCCATCGCATCAACGCTTTTAGAGTTTTTAAAGATTTGTTAAAATTTTTATTTAATTTTATTTTGTCAAAGAAGTGCTTCGATTCACAGCGGTAAGGAATTTCACAGTTGAGAGTGCAGAGGAGTAGACTTCTGGTAATTCAAGAATGCTCCTTTGAGAGTTTACCTGCCAGCTGATGATTAAATTAAATTTATTGAATGTAAACATTTAACTATGCATGTGTTGGTATGTGTGCGTGTGTGTGCGTTTGAAATATAATTCCCGCAAAAATGAAATACCATTACCGATATTGGACATAATTAAAAGGAAGTTTGTGTTGGCGTTCCTGTGTCGTAGATAAATAAACGCTTTTTAATTAAATAATTATGAAATATTTTTGCATGTGAAGTAATTGTCTTTGCGCGCGAATATGTGTGCATGTGTGTATGAAATGCGTGCGAGTAATTAATAGGTTTATCAGTAATGCCGCACGGTGGCCGTGTTACACAGGCCGCATATTGCGCTCTTTTATCAGCTGTGGAACGGTAATTAATTCATTTTAACAAATCCAGCATATGAAAAAAACGAAAACAAAAACAATAACAAGTACAACAATAGCTGCATTTATATAAGGATGATTATACAACAATTTAAGCGCTTGAGCAAGCCGGCCTTCAAGCGCACTCGCGCATTTAACGGGTGTTCTGTGGTAATTTTGATGTACTGCATTTTTAGAATCTGACTGCTTTACGACTTAAGATTGTACTCAGAAGAATCATTTCTTGCACAAACTTTCGTTTAATTCTTGATCAAAAATCTCTACATTGAAGACAAGAGATCAGATGCGCAAGGTTTGCTGTTGGAAACTACTATACAGTTCCGATGTCTAGATAGTGTATTACCAAGAGAAAAATTGCCGTTACCTAGTTGTAAAAGTTTAACCACTCGTTTTCCAATTAATGTTAATCATCTTCTCGAATACCTACGTTCGAAGCATCGGTAGGAGACAAAGTAGAACTCTTCTGTTTGACTAACCCACCTAATAGAGGTCAAGAAACAGTTGAAAACTAGGCGAGCTAGCTGGGATCCAAATGTGTCATGCTGTTAACTGTAATGTAATTCCTGTCTCGGCATAACAAGTTTTCGAGAGAAAGGTTCTGTGGACGATTTATAGTCCTTTGCGCATTGGGAACGGAGAATACCGCATTCGATGGAACGATGAGCTTTACCAAATATGCGACGACAGCGGCTACGCTGAATAGGTCATATCGTCCGATGAAAGTACTCCAGCTCTGAGAGTATTCGAAGCAGTACTCGCCTGTGGAAGCAGAGGAAGAGGAAGAACTCCACTCCGTTGGAAAGAGCAGTTGGAGAGGGACCGGGCTGCATTTGGAGTTTCCGATTGGCGCCAAACAGTGAAAAGAAAGAAAGAAAGAACGACTGGTGCGCTGTTGTACACTAGGCCATGAGGTCGTAAGCGGTGTCTACCTAAATCTAAAATCTAACCTACCATACTTTAAGGTAGAAGAAGCATGCGGTCACTGAAGGATCACTGTACATGGATAAAGTTAAGGTAAAAGAAGATCTGGATTTTAAGTGTATTTATATATATATATATTATATGGGCTTAGACTCCCTGATATTTCAAGAAATGACTTCGAAGCTCAATTTGTACATTTTCTATGAATTGTAATACATACTTTTAAGCCCTGAACAGGGAAAATTAAGTTTGTCACTAAGTTTGTAATACCCAGAATAAAGATCGGAGACCCTATGAACTACATATGAGTTGATTAAGTCGTCAATTTTTGAGATATCGATATAAAATTTTTTCTCAAAGCTGAATATTTATTTTTCAGAACCGCCTATTATAACATATAGCTGTCATACAAACTGTACGATCGAAATCAAATGCTTGTATGGGATACTCTTTTATTTGTCAAGGTTTCTTCATAAAATTTAGCATGGATTGTTAATCAAGGCTCTGTGGGTTAATTTCCAAACATATTATTCAGGTCGGAACACTATACCGTATAGCTGCCATATAAACTGACCGATCGAAATCAAGTTTTTGTATGAAATCTTTTTCATTTAACGAGATATCGTCACGAAAATCGGTACTAAACATTCACCAGGAGAATGGTATAATCTCCAAAGAAATTGTTCAGATCAAATCATTATAGCATATAACTGACATATAAACTGACCGATCAAATTTAAGCTTCTGTATGAAATCCTTTGTATTTGCTGAGATATTTTCTCGATATTCGGCACAATTTATTATCCAAAAGAATGGTACAATACCCAAAGAAATTGTTCGGATCGAGTCGTTGTAGCACATAGCTACCATAAACTGGCCAATCATAAATATTCTTGTAAGGAAACTTTTGTATATGTGCACGGTATTATAGCTTCAGTGTAAACGAAGTTAACATTTTTTCTTGGTTTTAAATTACCACAAATAACCACCCTGTAAATATGGCAAATATTTGCAACACATACATTTTCACGAACATATGTTCCTTACCAACAATGCTGAATTGCAACCGAACCAATTTTAAGCCGTTACATTTTCCTGCAGGGTCTCGACTTGTTTATGTTGTGTGAAGGACACCCTCAAACTATTGTAATTATTTACTTACTTATCTCTTCACTAAAGAGTGTTAACTTAAAAAATTATGTTTTCAATTATATTTACACACCATAATGCAACGCTGCAATTTCACTGTGTTTTGTAGCGAATAATATTTGTTTAACTTTTTTACTATTATTTTATTCCTTCTTATTCATTATTTAAAAGACACAAGTAAACGCACTCAGGCACACATATACATACATATATACATACATTGCGCTTATCACAGGCGCGTCATTGTTGTTGCAAGCAATTTTTTTTTGTTTTCGCTTTTTTCTCACCTCTTTCGCCGCAATGTTGCGCAAGCAGCAACAATTCCAGAAAAACAAAAGCTTTTGTTGGCCAACAATAATAAAAGCCAACGAAATTAGTTTAGTTTATTATTCGGAAAAGTAATTCACAATCTGACTGCAACAAAAGCGTTATGCGCGAAAACGTGAAAACGTCAAAAGTTACTAACGAAACGATGCGGCTAATAACACATTCATGGCAGGTAAACAATCGGCCAGCGGCGCTGCAGGAGGGCGCCGGCGTTGGCGGGGTGTGTGCGGCGGTGCAGCAAAACAAACTTTTGTGCGACCACATGGCCGTGACCATAGCAACAACCGTTATGTGGTGGCTACTTGCCGTTCGAGTTGATGACGCGAGCGCGTGGTGAATTCCACAAAAGTGGTGTATATGGCTGTTTGTTCTTTTGAGACAGGGATGTTTGTCATTTTTGTAGCGTTTCATGATATTTTATAAACAAATCAATTTTCGGAAAAAGTTTCATGAAAATTCACGGAATATATGTATGTATGTACGCAGATAAAAGGACAAGGGGAAAATTATTGGAAATCATATTTTGACTTAATAAGCGGTGAGCCAAGCAGAGGTACTTTTTTCAATAGTCTTCTTTTGAGAGATCATGTGTGAATCTTTTCAAGCTGTCATGTTATTTCTTGTTCAGTATTGTTTGCATTTCATCATGGAAAGACTTACGTCTGAAAAGTGATTACAAATCGTTCAAATTTATTATGAAAATTCACGTTTTGTTAAAAAGGTATTTCGCGCTCTTCGTTCAACATAGGGTTCATATAATCGGTCTACTGAACATACTATCTGGGGACCTATCATTCTTAATTGAATAATATTCACCCGAATAGACCACATCCATCCTGCAGTGAAGAAAATATAGCAGCCGCAGCTGAAGGTGTACACGAAGACCATAGAGAGTAGATTCGGCGACGTTCGCAGCAACTCGGACTGACGTATGGAACGACTTGACATATTTTCGACCTCGACCTTAAACTGAAAGCGTGCAAAATACAGCTTGTACAAGAACTGAAGCCACACAACTTTCGCAAGCGACATACATAGCTTCACTTTCTCTTGAAAGGTTCCAAGAACATCCGATGTTTTTGAGCCAAATTTCTGGCTCAAAGGGTATGTAAACAAATAAGATTGCCACACCTTGAACGAAGAACAACCTGAAAAGCTTCAAGAACTGCCATTTTATCTAGAAGA
The DNA here is from genome assembly GCF_024586455.1 of Bactrocera neohumeralis. Classification (NCBI taxonomy): domain Eukaryota; kingdom Metazoa; phylum Arthropoda; class Insecta; order Diptera; family Tephritidae; genus Bactrocera; species Bactrocera neohumeralis. The sequence continues at coordinate 75,804,478 of NC_065919.1, read as the reverse complement.
AACAACAGTTTGGTGTGGTTTGTGAGCCGGTGGAATAATCGGCCACATTTCTTCAAAAATGGTGCCGGTGAGAACGAAACCGTCAATGACGACCAAGAACACTTAGGTGAGCAGATAATTTCACGTTTTTAGCCGGTCGATTGGCCACCAATTTTGTGTGATATCACACCGCTAGACTTTTTCCTGTGAGGATATGTAAAGTCTAAAGTCTATGCGGACAATCTCACTACAGTTCAGGTCTTGGACCAAAGCAGCACCTGTTTCATTCGCCAATTACCAGTCGAAATGCTTGAATGAGTCATCGAAAATTGGACTCAACGGACTGACCATCTGAGACGTAACCTCAGCCAACATTTTAAATATATAATCTGGAAAAAATTAATTCTCCTGTTAAGTACTATTAAGCTACTAACCCACTATTTACCAATAACTCCTCTCTAAAGCACTTTGAGTACACCAAAAACTGCGGCAAAGCTCACCAGTACACACACGTATGTAAATTCGAAAATTTTCACCGTGAAATGCACACTCGTCTTTTTCTCCAAAAAAAAACATGCACAAACACACGCCAAGCTCAGACCAAACTTCAGGCTTTAAACCTCAGACGCCAAAGCATGACAGTTCGTCATATTTCAACGAGGCAGTAGCGTTTCAATTACGTTCAGCTATGAGCACACGCTGGCGGCAACGCTTTGGCGCCTAAAATTAGGTAACAAACACCAGTGAGCAGCCTGCAAGCAAACACAGGCGTAAACATGCCAAGCACAAGCATCTATTTACCGTAAAGCCAGCACACACACACACGCACACAAACTCATGTTCGGGCAAACGCTTGGAAAAGGCAAGGAAACATGATGTAGAAACATCGCGTAAACACAAAAGGTATTCACTGAACACGCCACACCGCTCCACGTAGGCGGCTGACGGCGTCGCCAACAACAAAACAACGCGAGCGCTTAGACGACAATAGGTGCGTCTGGCGCGTGTTTGTGTATGTATATGTGTTTAGCACACGTAGTCAGCAACAATAAGAGTCAAGCCAATAGCAAGAACAAGAACAACAATAACACAAGCGTTGTACCTACAACGTGCAACACAAGCGCCGTGTGACACAAAAGCCAACAAACGCGAAATGAAAGAAAAAGTGGAAGAAAAAAAACAAAACAAAAGTAAAAAAGCTAAAAGAAATTGACAAGCAATTTTTCACGGCTTTATGATTTCCAATACTTGTGCGCTGACAACTTCCGCTTGCCACCTTACTTCCACCTCAAGTGCCTTTTTTGCTACACAATTGTCATGCCACTCGCTTCACGCCTGCGTGGCAGCGTGAATGAAAGTGGAAAGCTAAGCAAGTTGCCTGGCTTCATTGCCGTGAGAAATAAATAAAAATACGCGCTCACTGAATAACAAAAAAAAAAACTCACAGTTACATTCACATAAACACACATATTTATACACAGGCACTTGAGCAATTTGTATAAAATATTTCGCTTCCGAGTGGCAGATTTATCGGAGATATGACTTTAAGCGGTCTGTAGAGGTATGTGTGTATACATATATCTTTTACATAAATAAATAGATCATAAGTTCCATGAATTTAGACTAGAACTATTTGGAAGAAAATTGTCTTACAAATTTACTTGTTTTTCAAAATTTCTGAATTTCAAAACTATGGCTGCAGTTATCACCATCTCAAAATATTTAAAATTTCAGCAGAAATATCGTCTGAATATATTCTTTTAGAAAAGATTATTGAAGTTCATATATTTCTTAAATTTTTTTTTGCTTTAAGATCTCGCCAATACGAATTTCACGCTTTGCCTAAATGTAGGCAACATTTAATACATAGAGTTTCGAAGCGCTAAACTGGAAGCAGAGTTTTCATATGTGTTTTTTTCTGCTCAATATACACATCAATAACGATGTGTAATACATATATACTTCCAATGATATCATCCTTGTAAGTATATATCAATCAATTACCACCAAATTTGGTAAGCATTGCCTACATTTAGGAGCATATATTGGCAAATTTTTCATTAGACTTTTCGAAATGGATGGAACTACGCCAAACTATTTTTGGTAATAACATAATTTACGTAACTGATGAAGAATTTGAAACAACAGACGATGAATGACACACACAATGACGGCATAGAGTTGATCGAAAATATTGGTAAGCTCTAGTGAAATGTTTCACCCATGAACATTGGAAATGGAAAGCATTTCTGAAGATATATACAAAGAAAAGTCAGTACATAATCATAAAGTGTATGCAAAATTTTATACATATTTTCCAAAAATGCATTTTGTGGATTTTACTTTGTGTTGCTTTTTTATCAATGACTAATTTTCTTACTGGGTGCGTTGATTATTGGCATCGCGTGCTAATATTTTATTATTTGTACTTATGACGGTTATTTGACACATTTACATAATACCGTCAACACTTCAACAATAAAGGATATACAGGGCAGAGAAGCACCTTTTCACCTTCCAAAGGATAATAAAAAATTTACTACATTTTTTGAGTGATTAAATTTGGTATAAGTGTCAATTTAGGACCAAAAATTTTGCATGGTTTTTATGGGTTTCTTTAGGTGAAAGTGGAATAAAGAAAAATCAGAGAAAAAGCTGGAAAGTTGGAAAATCTTTGATCACTTGCTAAGCGAAATGTGGGTTATCAGATTTATTTTAAGGCTTCTTTAAGGCAAGTGTTTCAATTTGAATATTTTATAGAAGTAAATTCTAGGCAAGGAAAGTTTAAAAATTTGAAGAAATTTTCAAAACGGGACAACCTTCGACTAAAGGGTTTTGCTTTCCTCGTCCTTTGTTAATTAATTTTTTACTTTTTAAACTACTTTTCTAATTTTTTAGTAAATTAAATCAAGGAATTTTGTTAATAAAATGCATGTGGACAAATTTCAGTTTTTTCAGGATCACTGTTCCAATAAGCTTGAAAGTGGCCTGTATGAAAACTGTGAGCAAAAACAAAGCAAACATAAAATTACGGTGTCAAACTGAAGATTACTGAGAAAACTTAGAGCAAAGATAGAGTTTCCACCATTTCAAAATATTAAATTTAATAAAATTACTGAGAAAGTTTGCCATCGGTTTAAAGGTTAGCAAATACAAAATAATACGTTAAAATTTAAATTTTTTAGAGCATAATTTTAAAGTAGCAGAGTTGCCACCTGTTCTAAATTTTAAATTTAATAAAACTACTACGTAAGTAGCTTATAAGTCAGCAAATATAAAATATTAAGTAAATAGTGTTGCCACATATTCAAAATTTGTACTCAATAAAAGTGATAAGACAAAGGAATTATTACAGTACGAATAAAAACTAAAACAAACATAAAACGTGCACTGTAACTCTTTTTATGAAAGATTGTTCCAAGTAGGGTTGCCACTTTTTCAACAATTTTAATGCATTAAAAAAGGAGGGCAAATAAATTATTACAATTTGTATACCGAAGTAAAACTATCAAATGAACAACGAAGACCTGTTTCAGGAAGATGTGGCAACTCCATTTAAAAAATTTTGTTTATTTTTTTTTTTAATTGGGTAAAGTAGAACATATTAGACCTAAAAAAGATGTATCTGTCTGATAGAGATTTAAGAAAAAAATTTTGAAACTAAGGAACTTGAAGGCTTGCCACCTACATATTTTTAAATTACAAAATTTTTTTTTAAAATAAAAATTAAATAAAATATAAAACAATTCAGTAATTAATAAATAATTTAAATAAAAAATATAAAAATTTCTAAAAATTTATTTATAAACTGTACAGAATCTACATAAACTCATAACGGCACAGAGCTTTGACTCTGAAAAAAGTACAAGCAGAAGCCAAAATCCGCAGTGACGTCATGCAAATGCGCTTTCAATCAAATTTTTCAGATTTGCTTTTTCGTTTTTGATTTCAAGTTTCAGTTGCCGCCTACACTTTGTACAACCACCTAACTTTCGTTTAGCATTCCGCTCAATTTTTTCTATGGCTCAACCACGACGAAGAAACAGAAAGTTTGCGCAAATAGAAGAAATAAATAAAGCACTCAAAATATTTGTTTTCAAGCTTTTTGCTAACTTATGAATAATTCAGAATAATTCAAATAAGTTGTAATCGTTACCGCCGGCCAAAGGCGGGGAGCGGCCGCTTTGCTCGCCGGCTAAAACACGCGCACGGAATGCAATACACACACACACACAATGCCACTGCGTTTGAAAATAAGAAATACAGAAATTGAAATTAAAAATACAAAAATAAAAGCGCATATTAATGTCGCGGATCAAACAAATTTGATTAAGAAAAACTTTAAGAATTTTTTAATTTTTCCCTTGTTTACGAGCAACTTGTTTTCTTAATTAATTAAATAAGGGCGCAGCGTTTGTAGCTACTGCAATGCATTTGCAGTGTTGGTCATATAAGTAAGAACACAATGGCGACTTTAGTAGTTGTCAGAATAGTATGAGCGAATTGTGAACGGAAGGCAAAGGATGCCACTTTTATAAGTTGATACGGTGGGGAACATAGAAAATAAAAATATAAGGTAAAACGATTAGAACATTAAAATCAATGCAATTCTGCTAGAGAAACCGGAAAGATTATTACCATACTGCTGCTATCAACTCCTCATACTATCGTCAGACATAGCTGCAAACGAATACTTTTCATTTACCCTCACTCTCCTTGACCCGTACTCTACTCTATTCTAATCTACTTCATTAAATAAATCAAATGTATTTGGCCGAGATGAATATTTCAAGTTATTGTAATCAACGCAATTAGCGTTCGTATGTCAGAAAAGTTGAAAGATGAAAAATGTCAAACTTTACGATGAAGTTTTGAGATGCCAAATTGCAATATTAAGTTGCCAAATATCGAAAAATAAGAGGCAACCCACATAATGCAAGCAGTTGCTAGTCTTATAGTTGCTGGTCGTGGGTAATAATCATAATTATTTAGTGATTATTAAAGCCTATTTGCTTACTTCTAGAAAAACACGCTCATCAGTCCTTCATCTTGTAGCATAATCTAAATTTTTCTTTTACTGAATACAACAAAACCAGCATGAAATTTGTAGGTTAATTCACCTTATAAATATCATAGACAATTTCCAAAATTTCAAACCTCTTGCCAGCTACTTCGAACCACAAAAAGTTAAAAAGAAAAAAATCCACATGTTAAATACTTCCCAAAAAAGCTATACTAACTAATAACTCGGCTATAACCGCTTAAGAGGTGTCTACGCCAGCAAAGAAGAACTATTAATATGACCAGCGCTGTCGCACATGACTTTTATGAAGAAAAATATTGAAATATCTCGCATAACTTATTTGCAATTAAAAGTTTGTATTTATGTTGAAAAGACGCCACTAAGAAAGAGAAAAATATTTGCAAATCTGGTAGTCTGGTGAAATACGAGGCCAGTAGCTTAGATAAAAGCTTATAGAGGAGCAGCGATAAATAATGGTGTGGAGATGATGCCGGTTGTTTTAAGGCATATATGTATTTGTAATATTTGGATTTCTGAAAAATGTCACAGAATTGTCACAGTAAAATTTTCTAAATGACTCTTAGTTATAAGTGGCATGACGAAGTATTCAAGGTTAAAGAATTATAGAATGAAGAAAATGGCAGTTTGTTAATTCTAGTTTATTTGAAAGTCTTTGAGTGACAGTTGTATTAACTGATGACGTCACGAGCTATAGAAGTTGTACTTTATTCAAATAAAAGTTTCATACCATTGTAAAACTTTATCATCGAATATGTCTATCCACCTCTGTTTATTACGATAATATCAAAAAAGTAATAACAACAGTGCTTGAAAATCGGCATACTCAAAAGCGGCGTTGAGTAGAGGTGGAAGAAGAGATGCTTGAAAAGTCATTGGGAACCCTAAATTCTTTAAACGCAGCAACGATTTTTCTTCATCTTTCTTTTCTGGCATAGACACCGCTTACGCGTTTATAACCGAGTTTACAACAGCGCGCCAGTTGTTCTTCCTCTTCGCTGTTTGGCGCCAAATGGTGATTCCAAGTGTAGCCAGGTCCCTCTTCACCTGATCTTTCTAAGGAAGTGCAGGTCTTCGCCTTCCCCTGCTTTCTCCAGTGAGGAATACTTTCAGAGCTAGCCAGCGTAGCCGCTATCTCTTAATTCGCTGAACTATGTGAATTTCATCGTATATCTCGTACGGTCCATCGTTCTATTGAATGCGATATCCACCACTGTCAATGAGCAAAGGACCATAAATCTTCCGCAGAACCTTTCTCTCGAAAACTCGCAGCGTCGACTCATCAGATTTTGTCATCATGCCTCTGCACCAAAGTAGGACGGAAATAATGAGTGACTTATAGAGTTTGATTTTGTCGAGAGAGAACTTTACTTCTCAATTGTCTACATAGTCCTAAGTACCACCTGTTAGCACGAATTACAAGATAGAAGAAATTTTCTACGACTTGGAAGTTTTGACTGTCAACAGCGACGCGGGAGCCTTGTTCATTACCAGACCCATTTCGCTTCCTTCTCCAGTCTGAAGAAAGCAGAACTAACGACGCGTATGTTGAGGCTAATGATATCAATATCATCGGCGTACGTCAGCAGTTGGACACTTTATAGAAAATTTACCTGCTTACGCAGCAACGATTGACGGTCCGAAAATAAGCCGAAAATCGAAAAAGGCAAAATTCGCCTTAGACATTGCAAGTCATCTCAGTGAAGGCTTATAAGGAGTGTGTGGAAAATTTGATTTGGCATTGGCCTTCTTTTGTTTGCTCAGGAGCTAATTTTGAAGACATTAAGTAGGATTTGTATTGAAAGGCGTGTCAGTCCGGGTCAAATTTGATCAGGTGTTAAAATATTGATTTTTTAAGCAAAAATGTACTTTTGGTGTAATGCAGGTATATCCAGGTATTAGATATTAGACATAATGCATGCACCAATAATTACAAGCCAAACATATTGCCGTAAACTTAGTGCTGACTTCAGAGGACTTTAACCTGGAAATTTTGAAAGCCAATGAAAATCAGCTAAAATGCAAAAAAAAAACGTGAATCATCACTTTCATAAGTTTTTAGACAAAAGAAAAACGATAAAATAAAAACCACTCAAATTGAAATAAAATGTTGAGTTTTGGTTATAAAATGGTTATATATTGGTTATGATGTTAGTGGAAGCTTAAAAGCATATGTACTATATATGTATATATGTAATCTGATGTAATGAATCTTAAGCAATAAAAAGTCTATTTAATTTTTTTATGATAAGTTGTTTTGCATTTTAGGTTACTACATGTGGTCGAATCCTCACCAATCCAAGACATTAAAAATATTGAAATTTTTGTTTCGTTTTGGAAATGGTTAGCTTCCAAATACATATTTGTCAGTCAACTAATCTCTTAAAAGGAAAATTCATGAGACAATTTATTATTATTTTTTTTAAATATTTTTTTGCTAAATATATTCGCGCATATTTCCTATTAAAAATAAAAATTCAATATTTTAAGTAATCCGGTAACAAAGCCACTCAGTCAAATGCAAGCGCTGATGACCGCATTCTCAGCAGCTTTTCTGTTTCGTACTATTTCCCATTTATCCCTAAATAAACACACTTAAATTTTCGCCGCACAAAACGGAGTTATTTGTTTTTATTCAGCCATTTCTAGGTAAATCCATTATTTAGAATTTTCATTTCTTTTATTTTGGTTTTACTCGCTTTTTTATGCTTTTGTTGCTGTGAAAAAGTAATAAAAATGCTAAAACGCCATTTCATGCGTCCATCATGGAGCGGCCAACGCGCCGGCACCTCCCAAATGCGCGCTCAGCAACTTTGCCAACAATAATAATAATAATGGTGTGGAAACCGAATGAAAATATTATATTTTTTAGTGGACGTAGGCGAATGCCAAAGTCGTATTTAGCTGAGTCACTCAGCAAAAGCGCTGAGCTACAGTGTCATAGAGTTGTTGTGAGAGCAACTTGTTGATGAAACCGTTATTTATGGTATATCTAACGTTGCGCTAGTGATCTCATAGTTGCATGTAGGGCTGCCAAATGAGTTAGCAATTTTCGTTGATGCCTTCGTTGGTAGCCAAAAGAAAGCTCCCTTCTCTTTACATGATTTAAGAAGAAATGCATTGCCGAGTTGGCTGAGGGTGTGGAGGAGATATTAATAGAGTTCCCCGAAAAATGAGATTATGGGATGGAGAACCAAGTTTGATTGGCTAAGGCTGAAGAGACGGAGACAGCTTATGTGATAGGAGTTGTAATATTGTGTGTGGATTGAGTCATTGGCATTGAAAATTTCTTGAAGTAAAAAATTTGTCTTTATATATCTTATACAATTAAGTGGATTTTGTGGTTATAGCCGAGTTAACAACAGCGCGTCAGTCGCTTCTTCTCTGTGCAATGTGGCCCTAATTGGAGATTACAAGTGCAGCCAGATCCTTCTCCAACTGGTCTTTCAAACGGAGTTGAGGTCTTCCTCTTACTCTGTTTCCTCCGACGGATACTGTGTCGCAAACTGTCCGAACTGGGGTCCTTTCATTCATTTGTACGGCATGACCTAGCCAGCGTAGCCTCCTAATTAGCTTCACTATGTGAATTTCCTGTCGTATAACGCGTACAGCTCATTGTTCCATCAACTGCTTTTTGCCGTCACCAATAAACCTTCCGCAGAACCTTCTCTCGAAAACGCGTAACGCCGATTTATCAGGACGGTGATGATGAGTGCCTTGTAGAATTTGGTTTTCGTTCGTCGAGAGACAACTTCACTTCTTAATTGCCTATTCAGTCCGAAGTAGCACCTGTTGGCAAGAGTTATTCTGCGTTTGTTCCACGTTGTTATTGGTGTTTAAAATAGACGAAATTACCTACAACTGCGAAGTTATGACTGTCAGTATTGACGTGGCAGCCAAGTCACGAGTGCGACGACTGTTTATTTGAGGATAGGAGATATTTTGTCTTGACCTCGTTTACTACCAGTTCCATTTGCTTCGATTCCATATCCAGTCTGAAGAAAGCAGAAATAATGGAGCTCGAACTATGTTCTTTAAAAGTAAATTGAAGAAGTCGAGGCGACGCCTTGCCTTGTCTGAAACCTCGTTTGGTATCGAACGGCTCGGAGAGGTGCTTCCGAACTAGCACTTACTATTACTTAGTTTTAACGAAGTAATCACTGCACCAAAACAACTCAAGTGAAGAGCGAAATTGGAAAAAGCCATCCTGAAGCGCAGTGTCTACTGATTTGGTAACATGAACCCCCCAAGCCTAGTAAAATATATACCAAGCAGAGCAACTGAAGTCTTAAGTTTAATTTTAAGCTCTTTTGAGGTCCCCTACTTTAACTCGGATTGTGCCCGAAGCGTTTAATCGAGTTTTGCGCCACTATGCGCGACTGCTTGTCTCCCTAAGCCTGTACTACGCAGTCACCTACTCATGTTGTTGCTATTTTTGTGCTTGTAACAAGCAGCAAAAGGCATCAGCAGCAGCAACAACAACAACAGCACGCAATAGAAATTGTAAAAGCAACGAAGGCCAGCATTATAAAGCGGCGAGGCACTGTTGTCACTAGTCGCTAGCGCCGCTGAAGCTGCCACTTGGCGTTTGCCGCGCCACGGACGCGCCGCACCGCCCGCTGTTACAAGCACCGCGCCATATTTTATAGTTGTCGACGCAATTTATTGTTGTTTTTTCAGGCGTTCACTTTTCACTCATTTCCAGCCATTGTTGCTGTTGTTGTATTGTGTTGTTGGTTGTCGTTTTTTGTTTTGTTGTTGTTGTTTGCACGCTTTTTCGTATGCTCTTAACACATTATGTCATTTTTAACTGTTATTTGTTGTTATTATTGTTGTAGGTGTTTATTTCTGCTACAGCCAGTGTTTCACGTGCTTTTTTCTGTGCTGTTTGCTATTTGCCATTTTATTGTTGCATATTATTTGTTGTTGTGCTTACAGCAGCGACACTCCAGCGTTCTTTTGCATTATCACACTTCGGCCGCGCCCCGTCGCTGTCTTGCGAGCATAACAGTTATGTATGGGGCGCACAAACACTCGAATATGAGCACAGTCACACACACACACATACACTGAACGGTTGTTAGCCGCACACTGTCCGTCAGCACCAACAGCGAAATACCACGTTAAGTCTACTTTCAGGCGCTTTGCAGTCACAGCGTGTTATTTATTTATTTCTGTTTCATTTTCCCCCCGCGCTAAGCTATGCACATACACACACACAGACATTTATTTTTGCTTTATGCTTTACAGCTTTACATTTATTTCTATGTTTCTTCTTTTTTTGTTGTTTTTTCTTTTGTTTTTTGTTGTGCTTTTTTCATACATATATTGTTGCTGTTATTTTTGCGCATCTGCTGGTGCGACTTTTTGCATCTCAACTGGCGTCAATGCTGTCATTATTGTCTTTGTTGTACCAGCGCTCATTTTGTTCTCCGCCTTCACAGTCACACTGCGCGTGTGTGTGTGTGTGTGTTTGGCTGTGTGCTTGTAACTGTGCACTTGTGTGAGTTCATCTCTTTGGAATGACAGGTTGACGTTTCACTCTAATAGCCATTAAAGCCACCTCAGCAATAACAAAGCAAAAAGCATCGCATTCGTCGCCGGCGAACACCCTCAAAGCTTTGGCCAGCATGTAAAGTAGCTTTCCCTAACACGTTGGCGCTGTCGTCGTCAGCTCGTCGGAGTTGATGTGCATTTCGCTTCACACATTATCCTGCCACTCCTGCAGCTGTCATAGTGCCGCTACTATGCGTTGACTTCACCAGCCGTCAAGTCACTAAAAGTAACGGTAAAATGCGAAGAAAAAAAACACCCACGCAGTCAACTGTAGTAAAGTAGCTCTTTAATGTTGAGAGCACTGCCAAGAGAGTGAGTATGAGACTCACTCGCCACGCACACACTCACCACACACACCTGTCCACCCAGCACACACAAATCATTTAGCAAGGCTGCCATTTAACGGCAACTCTCTAATGGCGGAAGCGGCTCCGTTTGCTGCTGCAACACACCTTACATTGTAGGGCAGCTGGGGCTGGTGCAGTTTCGCTTAGCAAAACAAATGGCCGACACCTGCGCCAACTTATTAGTTGTATCATCTCATAGGCGAATCAGGGCTAATGACAGTCGCCTTTTGCGGTAATTTATTATTTTTTAAATTAGATGATTAAAATTAGAAAATATTTCATAAATATTTTTTAAGGAAAAAAAAAACACCGTTATTGTTGACCTGAACCGTTAGGCATATTTTATATATGTAGACGAGTATATATACTATAACATAGGTCCTTACGGTCCTTAAGATCGAAGCTCTAAACTGCTCAATAATAGCAATATAAAATTTTCGGTTATTCCAATATAACGGTAGTCATGATGAATGTTTTGTTGTTATTTTAATTTAAACGCATGGATCTAAATTTAACAGAGGAGAGGTTTTTTCCTGTCAAAGCCACATTTCCAAAAGGAAGAGAGCATGTTAGACTTGACCGCCTATTCATCTTTGGAAAGAAAGAATTGTTTGGAAGACAGTCATTAACTTATCAAATACAGTTGCATTTTCGATCGACTATTACTGCATTTTGTGACAAACAAAACTTCGCCACAGAATGCCACCATAAAGCAGATGGAACTGTTTTGTTTCATTTGTTCAGTGTACGAAATGCTTTAAGAAAAAAATCAGTAGGTTGCCAACTATTTGAAAGCATGTTTACAATGTTTTGTTGCAATATAAAAAAAAAAAAAAACAAAAGTGTGTTAAAAATTATGTGGTGAAAAATATTTCTATGGAGGGTTGCCACCTGTTTGAAAGCATGTTTTCAATATTTTGTTGCAAAATAAGTGCAAAACAAGCTAAAGTGTGTTAAAAAGTGTGTGGTGAAAAATATTTTTATGGAAGGTTGCCACCTGTTTGAAATTTTTTTTTAAATTTTTTCTGTATAATAAAAGCTCAAAAAAACTGTAGATATTTGAGAAAGCTTACAAACATTTAGAAGAATTTATCGAAGAGTTGAAACCAGTTTAAAACTGTATAACTGTTAATTGACTAAAAAAAATATTAAAAATTTTGAGCAACTAGCTTAACAAAATTAAGAAGCTTTTCTGCCAAAAAGAAAATTTCAAACGAATTTATTAAATTAATTGAGGGCAATGAAATAGTGAACGAGATTGTACGGCTAACATCCGAAACGTGATCAACATTGGGAAACCCATGCATTGTCTATACGACGATCTGGACAAGAGCAAAGTAATTCTAAGCCCGATGCTAGCTGGGAGAAAAACTGCAAAAGTCATGTGCAAAACGGTAGATCGGAAGTAAAAAAATTTCTACTGGCACTCGATAGAAGAGACTGTAACAAAATGAAGGGCTTACGAATTGGTCACTGCCTGGCGGCAACACACGCCCGCAGGATGGGGCCGTTAGATCAAGAAGACTGCAGGAAATGTCTACAGCAGGGCACCAGGGAAACAGCGGATCAGCTGTTGTTCACTTGTCCCGCATTGGCAAGACTACGCTGTAAAATTCTGTGTTATGATACACTGGGGAGATATCGACAGTGAGGCCGCTGAGTCTGTTAAAATTCATTTCAAGACTACTCCTCTTGGACCTAACATCTAAACTGGGTGTAATCTTTTTAATAAATTATTCAATACAATATTGTAAAAGAAATAAACGTTAGTTGAAAGTTCTCAATCTTATAGATGACATTCCACGTTATAAACTTGACAAATACTTAAGAGTAAAGTCTCTCGCACATATCTGATATTAAAGAATCATTTCGAACTTCTGAATTTTTGCACTCAACTTAAATTACCCCAGAGTCGCATAAGATCATTGCCTCAACTATGTTATGCGACGGCTACATAAAAACAACATAACTTATGTGAATTATACCCATGCACACGAAAAATTATTGGCACTTTTGAAGCACTATCTCTACACTACCCTACAGTTTATGCCACCGACTTGTGTAAGAATGCCGTTATTTGCAAATCATTAGCATAATAATAAGACACAGACAACACCGCGTCGACGGCGCCAAGAAACAGCCATAACGGTATACTAATAAAAAACAACGGACCTTATAAGGAGCGGCTATGATGTGACCAGACAGAGACGGGTCAAATGTAGTCAACATGGCAGTTACATGAAATGCGAAATAGACAAACTGCAAATGGACTTCATAATGATATGAGGACCGTTTGATAAGTCTGCAATTAAAATGCATTAGTATTTATATGTACTCTGTACTTTAAACTGCGAAAATTTTACGATTAACTCGACTCAAGTAGACTTACGGGAATAAAAGACTTTAGAAGTCACTGTATATTTTAACGCTCGATGCTCAGCAATAGATGAAGACAATATCTGCGAATGGTAAATGAGAGCCAGATTTAATTAAAGTTTCAAAGATCTCTAATTTGTACTGCTGTTGCAATCTGGCAATTCACAACTTTATAGAAAAGTTTGATATTTTTGATGTTTAACATACTCAGAACTATTTGCATTGTTTACGGTATTTTAAAATATTCGTATGACAAAAATATGGAACTAAGTCGTCTATTTTAGAGATTACTTTTTACAACTTTCGACGTGGATTAACTCAGCATCGATGAATTTAGTTCTGTTTTTGGTTATAAAGCTCCTTCAAGCAATTCAATCGAGGACATAGATCGCTCAAGGACGAATTTCGTGAAGGTTGCCCAAACCAGTTGTTGTTCCGGCAACTACTGATGTTGCGCAGAAACTAATATTGCCAGATCATCATATACCTTTAGTGAGATTGAGAAAACCTTGGGCATTAATGGGACCAGTATACATTCAACATTGCATAGACATCTGACTATAAAACTCGTTAGATCCCACACAATTTGTCGATCGCTCAAAAACAGGCTCATGTGGATTGGTCAAGAGAATTGTTAAAAAAAAAACGATAGCTGTGCTTCGAAACACATATACGAAATCGTGAGAGATGATGAAACTTGGATTTTCGTGTATAACCTCGAATATATAGATCAGTCGGCTGTGTAGTGTTTCATGATGAGCAGAATCCAACCAAAGCTGCTCGGGCACGAAGTAATTTCCAGCAACTGATGACCTATTCTTTTTTTTGAAACAACTTGATCTATCGTAACTATACTACTAGAACAACACAGAGCAATAAATTCTGAGCGGTACATAATCACTTTTGTGCGGGTCGTCTTTCAAGAAATCAAGAAAACCAACCGCCAAAAATGGATCACTCTTCAGCTCACCGCTCACCCATCCACCGTAAAGTCCTAACTTGGGACCGAATGACTTCTTTTTAATACCGTACGTAAAACATATGTATGTATACTAATAGGTAAACGACTTTCGACACCTTAAGAGGCGATTGATGCGTTCAAAAGGCTTGTTTTGAAGATACCTCAATCAGAGTGGGAAAAGCGCTTCGACAATTGGTTCAAACGCATATAAAAGTGTTTAGAACTTAATTAGGAATATTTTAAAAAACAATTAAGCGGGTTTCGTATTTTGTTTTTGTTCTCTAAGCCCGAAGTATAAAAGGCAAGCTAGGGAGCAAAATTTTAGTTCCTAACGAACAACTAATCGGTTTTTAAAGGAATATGTTGCGCAATACGAGTTCCTTTAGCCTTTTTATGCAGTTTTTCTTAAATTTTATCTCAGTTAGAACGCGATTCTTCAAAGATTAGATTTAATTTAATTTATTCGTAAATATTTCTCACTCTCTTATTTGCCTTAGGTACAGCTCTATTCTGTCTGTATAAATAAAAGAGCTTACAGAGGAGTGCGGCTTGTTTACCAAAAACGCAACTTTTTATTTCAAAAGCTAAACTGCTTGTAAATTCAGGACAAAGACATATTTACAACAATAAATTTAAGTGAAACAAGTTTGCAACTTTTGCCTTAGAAAATTTAGCACAATTAGGCATAGTGGTTAGGTGCATGAATAAACTCGTTCAAAGAAGTTAAAGTGAAAGTCTTCCGTCTTAACTTCGAACAAAGCCAGCTAAATAGTTTTTAAGCATCTTCTGCGAATACAACGCTACTGTGACATTGTCTTTGGCCAAATTCCACAAGTGCAGCCGCATATATCCCTGTTACTAAATTCCGCCTGTTAAGTGCCTCAATCACAAGCGCACACATAAACAAAGGCACAAGCAGGTGCAGGATAGTGTGTATGTGTGTGTATTTACGGAATTCTTTGTTTGCCAAAAAACGAAAGTTATTAAAATGAAACTTTCTGCTTTTAATTAAGGTGGCATTTTGCAGTGGAGAAGTATGTTGCATGCGGCACAAAAGGATCCTTACAGCGTTACATATATACAGTAAGTATGAAGTATTAAATTAAAAGGTGTTGCATATTCTGCTCTGAATAGTTCAATTGTTTATAGTAAATTCATTGTGAATTCCTGTACATAGGTACATGTTTGTAAGTGCTAGAGAAGAAGGGACAGTTTTACTCCCTCGAGTTATAAAGATTATTATTTTTTGCCAATTATTTCGAATTCAATAGTATGATTGATAATAAAAAAATTTATTTCAACACTAGAACGTTTATCTTTTAACAGGCACTCCTCTGTAGAGTTTGTACATCGATGTAACTTCATAAGCAAAAAAGCAGAGTTCAAGAAAATTTACACCTTTGTGATGCGTTAAATTAATCATGGAAGTAATATACTATAATGCTAAACTCAGAACTCTTCAGTAAACTCGACTTAATTGATCTCTTCTGCTTAAATTGCGCATTTTACATCGAGATCTTAAAAAAATAGAGATCGAAACAAAATACAGCTTGTACAAGAACTCGACCTTCCCAAGCGTCCGAGTGAGAAAAGCTTCCCTCGATGGGCTCTTGAAAAGTTCCAAAATCCGACGTTTTGCAGCCAAATTTTGTTCAGCGATGAGGCTCAATGCGTATGTAAACAAGCAAAATTGGCGCATTTGGGACGAAAAGCAACAAGAAAAAATACAAGAGCTGCCACTTCATGCTGAAAAAAACAGTGAAATCATCGGTTCATATTTCTTCAAGAATGATGCTGGTGAGAACGTAACCGTCAATGGTCACCGTTATCACGTCATGATAACCGACTATTTGATGCCTGAAATTAAAGCTCGTAATATCGGCGTCATTTGGTTTCAGCAAGACGCCACCACATCCTCTACTAAAGTATACGCGGACAATCCCGCTTCGATTTAGGCCTTGGAAAACACCACACCTGTCATTCGCCAGTTACCAATCCAAATACTCGAACGAGTCATCGAAAATTAGACTCAATGGATGAATCATCTGAGTTGTAGCCGCGGCCAACATTTAAAAGAGATAATCTTCAAAAAATAAATGCCCTAGAATGTTCTTTCGAAAGATAATAAACTTTCCCTATTAATTTTGCGGTTTCTGTATATTTCTTTAGAAAAGTTGGGAACTTCGAAATGGATCACCCCTTGTTTAATTTGAATATAGTACAGAGAATTGGTAATATTCCTCACCATCCGAGGGTATTTACGTCAAAAATATATGTTTACAAGTTTTAACAAAGTAATAACACAACTCAACAAATGTGAACAGGAATCACCGAAGACTGATCACCGGCAACCACTACTTTCCAGATGAGCGAAAAACTTTAACAAATTTCGTGAGCGTTGAGAGTGGGTTGTTCTCTAGTTTAGGAGGACTTCAGAAAGCGTAGAAGAATTTGACGAACAGAACATAGGTTACGAAATTTTTTGTGTTTTCGCTTCTCTCTTTGGCTGGAAGGTTACGATCTGAATTCCAAGCTACCCAAAAATGTTAAACCTACTACGTATTATCCAGATATGCATAATCTATTTGCACTTTCTAAGTACAACTGATTGCAGAAGAATCCCAGTCATGCGAATGCTTAACATTCATCGCACATGTTAATTCCAGGTAAACACGAAAATCTACTCTATCTATAAAGTTCTTCTGGTGTTATCCATCACCATAATGATATACACCGAACCGCAAGCCGATATACTATTCCGAATATCAGCTATCACACTGAGCTTATATTTTCCATGGCAAATGCTCACTTTACCTCTATTCTACAGATTTAGAATTTGCACTCAACAGCCTCTGCTGCCTTTGAGAATTAGATTACTACCGTTTACTGCGACATAAATAGGTTTCCTGGCATACCTCCATCGGCCATTTTGCACCGCACATTTCACAGAGTCTTTGCCGCAGACAGAGAGTCTTATTTAATCTACTCAAAGGCACAGCAAAGTTATTAAATAAAATTAAAGGATTACGATAACCAACCAGTAAAAGGATGTTGAGAAACCTGCACAGCATTGACTCAACTATGTACATACTTGTATATATGTGTGTCTGTGCTGGTGTATAGTTGTGTGTGAGTGCATGGAACTTGTGGCTGCTTAAGAAGAGCAAGAGCATATTAGAAACGATGTAAGCGCTTGTGGGCGAAGGTTGGCTTCACGCAACAGCCGAAGCCGAGTACTTGAACGCTTGACAAAGCAAAGCAAATAAATGCAATTTTATGTAAAGAGAACACACACGCACACATACCACCATACAAATGCATGCTTATGCTTATACCAAGAAGTGCGGAAGTACGGACCTGTAAGACCAACGAGCGAGTCTATATAAATCATTTAAAAATTATGCAGCTGCTTAATCCTTATCTCGCACATAGTGACATATACATAAGTAAGCTCACGTGTGTCTGTTTATTTTTGTATACATGTATGTGTGTGTGTGTGACACGCTAAGATTATGTGCAAAAAGTATAAGGAAGAATCCACTTACCAGTTCAACGCTTTAAGCATTTTTTTCTGCACACATATGATAAATGGACGTTACACACACATACACACTTACGCATACATATGTAAATAATATGCTTACAACAATAATTCTAAAGCTTACTGCATTCTATACTCCTAATTAGTGCAAGACATCAGCGCAGCAGGAGCACAGCAACAGTCTAGGCAGACGGAAAGCGATGAGCGCAAAGACGTTCGAGGACCTTCAAGAGGCGACAGGCAGTTAAGTAGGCGCTCACACACACAAAACAAGGATATACATAAAAGTACACATGTGTCTGCATCACAGACAAATTGTGTGTATGGGTGTGTGTGTGTGTGAGTGAAGGAGGTGTTATGAGCGAATTAGGCGTCATGCAGCAGACACTTTGCTTATTCATGCTGACAGGCAAATTCGCACATCCACATACATCCACTCACCCACAAATATGCATGTGTGTGAGTGTGTGCGCGCATGCATATTAAATGCGGTGCACATTCCTAAGTAGTTGCGACAATTATCTCCAGCCGCTTTGTTTGTCATTCAGTCATTCACTTATCGTTCATGGGCACTCGAGCGGCAGTGGCGGCGCGCCCCGGCACTCGAGCGCCGCCAGAAGAACAGGAAGACGCACAGCTAAGCGCCAGCGCCAAAGCCAAAGCAGTCAAGCACCGGTTACGTTGCTCGTGGCGAGGGGTGAAGATAAAACGAGATGCAAATCGCCGCCCAACACAAGCAAAAGGAAATGAAGAGAATTAACTTAACCTTCATGCTGTTGAAGGTGGCGAAAAAAGAAAAAGCAATGTAGCTGCAGCGTACTGTGTAATAACGGTAAAAGCGGGTGTTCAACAGAAGCATTACCTGGCTGCGTCAGAAGGACACTTCCTGCTTAAATATGCGCATATTTGCTTAGATTAAGGTGTGCCAAATGCAGTGGCCTCTAATTTTTCTGCCATTCACCGTTAATTGCAAAGCTGGCGTTGCCAGATAATTTTCCTATTTTTTCATTTTTATACTCTCGCAACAATGTTGCTAAGGAGAGTATTATAGTTTTGTTCACATAACAGTTGTTTGTAAGTCCTAAAACTAAAAGAGTCAGATATAGGGTTATATATTGATCAGGGTGACGAGTAGAGTCGAAATCCGGATGTCTGTCTGTCCGTCCGTCCGTCTGTCCGTCCGTCTGTCCGTCCCGTCCGTGCAAGCTGTAACTTGAGTAAAAATTGAGATATCACGATGAAACTTGGTGCACGTATTTCTTGGCTGCATAAGAATGTTAAGTTCGAAGATGGGCAAAATCGGCCCTCTGCCACGCCCACAAAATGGCGGAAACCGAAAACCTATAAAGTGTCATAACTAAGCCATAAATAAAGATATTAAAGTGAAATTTGGCACAAGGGATCGCATTAGGAAGGGGCATATTTGGACGTAATTTTTTTGGAAAAGTGGGCGTGGCTATGCCAACCAAACTCTACAGAGTCGTTTTCTTCAGGCATTTCCATATACAGTTCAAAAATGGAAGAAATCGGATATTAACCACGCCCACCTCCCATACAAAGGTTATGTTGAAAATCACTAAAAGTGCGTTAACGGACTAACAAAAAACGTCAGAAACACTAAATTTTACGGAAGAAATTGCAGAAGGAAGCTGCACCCAAGCTTTTTTGAAAAATTGAAAATGGGCGTGGCCTCGCCCACTTATGGACCAAAAACCATATCTCAGGAACTACTCGACCGATTTCAATGAAATTCGGTATATAATATTTTCTTAACACCCTGATGACATGTACGAAATATAGGTGAAATCGGTTCACAACCACGCCTTCTTCCAATATAACGATATTTTGAATTCCATCTGATGCCTTCTCTGTATAATACGAGTATATACATTAGGAACCAATGATGATAGCGGAATAAAACTTTACAAAAATACGGTTTTTGAAAAATATGTAAATGACGGATAATGAAATCTCGATTATCACTTTATCATGCGAGAGTATAAAATGTTCGGTGACACCCGAACTTAGCCCTTCCTTACTTGTTTTTTTTTTTGCTTTTCTCCTGACTTCTTAAAGCTTTATTGTAATAAATTGGTGGCAAGTAAGAAGTGTGTGTGTTTGCGTGGAACTTCTGCAAATAATTAGCAATTAATGAGAGCGCTACAAATAACTTCGTCAAATTACATATGCATTAATTGGCAAGGTGAATAATTGCACGTACTTGCAACTCAGGCAAAAACAATATAATTATCAATATTTATTTCAGAGCGGAAGCTCGCAAATTTAAGCCAACGAAGCCATTTGGCGTGAACTTAATTTAATGGCATTAAGTTAAACTTTCCAACGAATTTGTACAATGCAACAGAATTGGTTTTCATTTAAAGCTCAAGTTCGGCTTACGGTATATGGGGCGCAATTAAACAATTAAAAAGAGACTTATTATAAATTACTGTTAATTCAACTGAAAAATTATGAATATACCATTCCATATTCTTGTTTTTTTCATAGACAAAAAATATTGGTTCTTTAAGTAATTTCGTTTGTTGATAATAGCCGATCTTATTGAATTCTTTAGCAGCCAACGTCACACTTAATCGCTTTACCGTTATAAATTTTAACCTTGAATATAACAAGTTTTCCAAGTAGAGGTACTTCTTTCTACAGGGTTTCTTTGACAGATCACGCGTGCGTCGTGTCAGTTATGTTATTTTTGTTCAGCATTGTTGGGCATACCATCATGAAAAAGCTTACGCCTAAATAACGATTACAAATCGTTCAACTCTATTATGAAATTTTCCGATCTCAAATTAAAGGGATACGAAATACAACTTGTGCAAAAATTGATATCCCATCGCTCTGGTTCTTGAAAAGTTCCAAGAAAACCCGGCGTTTTCCAGCCAAATTTCGTTCAGCGATGAGGTTCATTTTGGGCTTTTTGGGTATGTAAACAAGCAAAATTCTCTGTCGCATTTGGGAAGAGCAGTCTTAAGAGTTTCAAGAGCTGCCATTTCATACAAAAACACAACAAAAAAACAAGCGGACTCACCACCACTTCCCACAATCGCTTCAATCAATGGATTTATTGAGAGAACACTTCGGTGAACAGATAATTTCACGTTCTGGGCCAGTCGATTGGCCACCAAGATCGTGCGACATCTCACCGGTGCACTTTTTTTTTGTGAGTATATGTAAAGTTTATGCTGACAATCCCGCATATGAGTTCCTTACGTTCTTACAGATCAAAATTTGCTTCATGTCATTAACGACTTTGATTTGCTGATCAAACGTCAAAGAAATTATGCATTTTCGATTGTTACCGGTGACGAAAATTATGCTGTTTACAAGAATGGAAAGCGCTCATGGTCTTAAAAAAATGAACAAGCTCAAAAAACTTTGAAGGCCGATAATCACCAAAAAAGGTTGTGTTGTCAGTGTGCTTGGACTTCAAATGGCTTGTCTATGTTGAACTTTTGATCAACAATACCACGAATTATTCTGGAGTCTATGGTGAACAGCTGAACGAATTGAGAAATGCACTCAAACAGAAGAGGCCCGAATTAATTAATAGCAAGGGCTTAGAGTTCCACTAGGATAATGCGAGACCTCATACAAGTTTGATGACTCGTCAAAAGTTTTTGAATATGAAGTGCTATCACACCCACCATTTTTTCCAGATTTGCCAACTTCGGATTATTACTTGTTCCGGTCACAGTACAAATTTTTTGGATGAGTGAATATTCAGCTCAAATCAGGACGTCAAAAACCACTCGGACCACTTTTTTGCCTGCAAGCATCTAAAAATGTATTGAACAACTTAATGTTTTAAGTCCTTTACAGCACGAATGTCGCTCTAGAACTATATTTATAATAAAGCTTGACATTTTAGAAATCGGAATTCAAAGAGTCTCGGTACTTGAATTTTTTCGAGGTTGTTGTGACTGTCAGTGACATCTGTGCCAATTTTCACAACAAAATAATCATTGGCGTTTAGCATACGCTTCTCATTCAGAAGTACATAAGGTGCATTCAGCGATTGAGGAAATTGACAATGAGTAAAATCATTCAACAAAGAAGTTTCATTAAATTTTAAGTACGGAATCAAATTTGTGACGCCGTAACATTCAGAATGTTGGAAAAGTACTTCTGTGATAATTGTTTGTCGCGAACAAGTATTTTTAATTCGTATAATTTATTTAAAGAACATAGACGCACTACGTCCAAGGCGGCCATCAACATCAACTGATGATCAACATGTCAATAAAATAAAAAAAAATTGAGGCTTGAGAATCGAGAATTTACAGTCAAAGTTACTGACATCGTTGGAATATCGAAAGAACAAGTGAAAACCATTTTGAAAGTTTACTACGATTATCGAGGTGTGGTGCACTCCGAATTCCTTCCGACTGGCCAAACTGTCAACAAGGAATACTACTTAAGTCTAGTGCATCGTTTGGCCGAAGATATTCGTACAAAGAGGCTGGAACTGTTGGCCAATAATTTTAATTTTAACATTATGGACAAAGTCTTACTATTTTTTGTTCATAGTAGTATGATCATACAGAGGAGTGCATCTGTGGTAACATTTTCTCTTTGATAATTGGGGATAGCGACTATACCACAAGCACTACTCGACCAATTTTGATATATATGATTATTTTATTATTCTTGCAACATTAATTAAATCAGACTTCTTCCAGAGAACTGAGAACTGAGAACTTTGACGGCTATATCAGACTGATTCGATCTGATCGGTTTCTTTTATATATCTGAAAGTAATTAAGACATATTTGTGGCATATTTCTACAAATGTTTAATAGCAGCATCACCTTGCCCTCATAATCTAATACAATGGTTTTTATACCATGAACGAAGTTTATAACATCCAAAAGGAGCGATCAGAGCCCCTATATGAGGGTATTCTGGTCTAGAAGCATGAATTTCAGGTAATTTTTGAAGTGTCGTAAAAAAAGGCAATACATATTTTTACCATCTATTTTTTTTATTAGTTATTTGTTAATTTTAGAAGAGTACAGAAAATATTAAAAACTAAAAAAAGTAAAAAATTTCAAAAATTATGAGCTGACGAAGTGGGGGGGGGGCTCTAAAAATTTCCACGTAACCATACCCATGATTTCAACCCTCCTAGTTATCTGAAGCCAAAAAAACAAGATTATTAATCTAGAATAATGTCGCAATGGCCGGAACTACGGAAAAGTGGGAAAATTTTTTTTTCACAAAATGGCGACTGCCTGAGAAAAAATTTTTTTTGGATCACTTTTTCTGACTATTTGGAATTTTTAAAAAATAATACAAATAAATATTTGGGGATGGGGCTAGTTCCAACCATAGACAAGCCTATAAAGAAGACTCTATAAAAATTTCAAGTAAATCGGTCAAGTAGAATCTGAGAAATCGTGGGTATCGTTCCGAAAAAGTCAGTTTTGAGAAAAACGTGTTTAAAGTTTCCTTCGTTCGATTAGTTCCGGCCGAACCAGATTGGATGCCTGGTTAGAAAAATGCCGATATCTCCGAAAATAATTTGAATTTTGAAAAATCCTCTTGTACATATATTCTTGAATAGTTAAACTTTGCAAATATAAAAAAATCCGATGTTTTTAAATTTCTAGACCAGAATACATATAGCATATAGCTGTCATGCAAACTGACCGATCAAAATCAAGAAAAGGAGCTTCATAAAATATCGTATTTCTTGTCTTTATTTTAGTTGACTGAATGTTCATACTCAGTTGATATCATCGGCCTTAACACCAGCGCCGTTAGTTCTGCTTTCTCCAGACTGGACAAGGAAGCACAGAAAATGGGTCTGGCAGTGAACGAGGGCAAGACGAAATATCTCCTGTCATCTAACAAACAGTCATCGCGCTCGCGACTTGGCACTCACGTCACTGTTGACAGTCATAACTTTGAAGTTGTAGATAATTTCGTCTATCTTGGAACCAGCGTAAACACCACCAACAATGTCAGCCTAGAAATCCAACGCAGGATAAATCTTTCCAACAGGTGCTACTTCGGACTGAGTAGGCAATTGAGAAGCAAAGTCCTCTCTCGACAAACAAAAACCAAACTCTATCAGTCACTCATAATTCCCGTCCTGCTATATGGTGCAGAGTCTTGGACGATGTCAACAACCGATGAGTCGACGTTGCGAGTTTTCGAGAGAAAAGTTCTGCGAAAGATTTATGGTCCTTTGCGCGTCGGCCACGGCGAATACCGCATTCGATGGAACGATGAGCTGTACGAGATATACGACGACATCGACATAGTTCAGCGAATTAAAAGACAGCGGCTACGCTGGCTAGGTCATGTTGTCCGGATGGACGAAAACACTCCAGCTCTGAAAGTATTCGACGCTGTACCCGCCGGGGGAAGCAGAGGAAGAGGACGACCTGGAAGGACCAAGTGGAGAAGGACCTGGCTTCGCTTGGAATATCCAATTGGCGCCACGTAGCGAAAAAAGAAACGACTGGCGCGCTGTTGTTAACTCGGCTTAATCGCGTAAGCGTTGTCTACGCCAATTAAGAAGAAGAATGTTCATACTGTAGGTAGGTAACGCTATTAGTTTAATTTAGAGGCACACATTCTAATAAGTCAAAGTTTCTTCGTGATATCCTCATTTTTACTCCAGCTATCAACAGCAGACTGCAAAGAGGTAAACATCGAGCAACCATTAATTAAAAATTCAAGGTTTAGTAATTTAATACTCAAGCAATACTCATACAATACCAACTGTTGAAATGTAACCCGAACTATACATATGTCCATATTGAATTAGCAGTTAGTGTCATTAGCGAATTTCGCCAACAATGAGTGACATATCGAACATTAATTAATTACGAAATGACGTTTACCACTGACACTTGGAACACGTTCTGCCGGTTGAGGCACACAAGCACACATATACACTTATGAATAAATACATACATATATGAATGGTATTTGAATACCAGACGGCAACTTAAGACACAATGGCAGAATATGCCGGCTTGCTCACAACAGCAGCAAATGGCAGCAACAACAACATGAAATGCTGCACTTACAACACCAGCACCGCACACACCACTCACCAATGATAATTAATTGCATGCCGCCAAAAGCTCCACTGTTTACCCTAGGCAAGCGGTGCCCCAACACAGTCCCCGCAAGCAGAAGATCGAGAGAGATATAGGAAAAGAGAGGGCAAGATAGAGCGAGGGAGATGGAATGAAGCGGCAGGCGGCTGCAGCAAACACTGATTGGGCTGCCGAAATGTGAAATTAATTACCAAAGTTGTATGCTGAGCGTGGGGTCGCAAATACATCTTCCGCGCCAAGTGGCTGCTAAGGCTTGCTAATAATTGTTAGAATCCTCTACTTGCACACATCTAATACAGCCATACATACAGCCGCTGCACTGGCTGAAGCGCTTTATATGGCATCGAATTTGTAGCATGTCTCAGGGTCTCTGGTTCAGCGTCTTCTATGCTTCCTCTTTAAATTTTCCGCTCCTCTCTTACACACGCTCCGTTCATTCACTGCAATCCGTGCTGATATTCCTTGCACAGCCGTTTGCCGTTGTCGCTGTCATCCTGGCTGACATTTGAATGACTTCCGGCCACGAAAGCTGGACATTGGTTAAGCTCACATGCATAACTGAACAGAGAGTACTTATGTAAATACATATGTATGTGTAGATACTAACTTAGAGTAAATCCAATTCGGTTTAGTGGAGTTCTGCAAATTCCTTCATGACCAGAAGCAACTTTAATTTTCGGTCGACAAATTGGGGCAGAGTTTTCCGTTTACGTACATACTGTTATTTACAGTCACTGAATATACTTATTTTCTCAAGTGTCTCAAGCGAATTTAAGTAGCAGCTTTGGTTGTAAGAGACAGGCATGATTTGAGGTTGCCGGATTCCATCTATTTTCAAAGGAGTTCGGAGTTTGTAAACCCAGCCTATGCCGATCCGTGGAGCTCACCTCTATACGTTTACTAAATTGTAGTCAGGATAGAAACCATTTCTTATGATTCTATTGCAGCACTTCTTAAGTATTACAAATTGGATTTCTACGATAGCTTAGCAATTCAAACCTCCTTATGAAGTATTCTCTATATAAAACAGTAAGCCGCAGAGAACATATTAAAAAAAGGGCTTCCAAAGCCCTTCGAATCTGGAATTCCTGCTGAAGAGACATTGGCCCAAAATGGGGTTTACGACCCCACATAGTTTGTTGGCTCTATACAAGTATCATTCGTCCTAGTCTGCAGTGGTAGGGTGGATGGTATTAGCGAAAATGTGCCATATTAAACTCCTGGAGCAGCTACAACGGACCTTCTTGCTTGGGTGCAATGAAAACTCCCTCAACAAAGGTTCAGTAGCTTATCCTCAACATCCGGCAAATATACATACAAGTAAGGTATCACTCGGCCTTGTTAAGGACCTCAGGTGAAGCCGTAGGGAATATTGGAACAATATTTTAAGGATCGTCAGTCCCAACGGCGAAATTTACGATCGAAGGTTGAAACAGGATCAGGAGCATGCTTCTTCAGTAGTAATTCGTACACAGAAGACAGCTTCAAACTAAATGACTGCAATTCAGACGGTAATAGAAGGATATGAAAAGGCAGAAGAGCTGGCCTGCACCTACTTCCAGGCAAAACGGAGCTAAGTAACATTGTAAGGGTCATCACAGGGCACTTACCCTTAAGATTCCACCTTCAGAAAATCTGAAAAGTGAATTCGGCAGATTGCATAGCATGTGCGAAGGACGATGAGACTCTGGACTGTTATCTATACGAATGCCTGGCCTTCATTCGGATGAGAAGGAACATATTCCACGGTCCCTAATAACAATTTAAGAGACATTGGGCATCTGGAGTTTAAAATAGTGTTTTTACCATATTCTCTGCTCAATGGGCCTAGTTGTCAGATAGTGCACAACTAATACATATGGTTTGTTGGTTGGTTGAAAAGAGAGACCTGGGGCTGTCGGACCGATAGTCTAAGAGTGGCAGCCTGCGGTCCAACGCCCCTGCGTCTCTCTTTTCAACCAACCAACCAACAATGTGTATTTTTTGTGCAATATTTGAGAACGATAGATAGCAGGACGGATCCACAGACCTTCGAATTAGTAATCCTTTTATATAGTGGTCCAGGAATCTGTTCCTATCCAATTATACGACCATGCTGAAAACAAAAATCGCAATTTAGGTTTTACTACAGGGTAGCCTTGCGCTTACATACGCGTTATACCTCTTGCGAACTGAGGTCATGAGCGACACACTTGCAGTGTTGTGTGTGTGTGTTTGTGTGCCTAAGGATTTCCGTGAATGAATTTGAATTTGGAAATTTTCAGCCAAAAGGAAGCGCTCGACTCGAATAGCAGCATGTCATGTGGCAAGTAGCCACAAGTTGCACATACACTGCCGCCAACACACACAACAACACTACCGCTACCACCACCAGCGTAGGTCGCTCTGCCGCTGGCCGCTGCAGGCGCTCTTTTAAGGAACTGCGGTCCACTCGAGCATGTCGGAGCATAGTGCGGTTCAGGTCAGGCGGCTGTGGCAAAAGTTTTGTGCATATATTGACTTGCCGAAGTCACACACATGCCCAAACACACACGCACGCACATGCAACATTTATGCAGTATGCAGCGATGCAAGGATCTAAGCGCTTATGCATAACCTATCGTCTATATATGTTTGTGTGTGTGTGCGCCGCATTGCTCGGCATCGCTTGTCAAAGTTGCCGTTGTTCGGCTAATGCGCTGCAGGATAATGCGATATTTGTTAAAGTGCATAATGACAGGAAAGTTGACACAAATTAGCAGGACTTGAATTAATTGTGGCCGCAACCAACCGAGCGACCGAGCGACCAGCTACTTGACTGTCTAACTGTACGACTGACTGTCGGTCTTCGAATGGTCGCACTCGAATGAGCGAACAGACGGACGCACGGCCAGCCAGCCAATGTAACAAGTGTACTATTGTTGTTGTACACCCTTTTTGTTTTTGCTTTATTTGCATTGCCGCAATTGGTGGCCGAGAGCGGGCAGCGGAAGTGCGCTGCGGGACTGAATGTGCCAAAGTTTCTGATGGTATTTTGATACGGATGACGAAACTTTAAGCGAACCTTCACCGCCTCTGTCTGCCAGCTACCAAGCGTACTTATTATAGGTAAAAGCTGTCGTAGGCATTGGCTTACAAGCTTTGTGCGACTAAATCGCTCGAGTTTCTCGCTGCTCATTCCGTTTGTGTGCCGTTAGACGACTGTTGATTGTGCTAGAATTAAGTTGCATGCTGCAAGTTGCATGTTGAATGTGTGGTAGTGTCCTTTTGGGTTGTTGCAATTTGATGAAGTTGCTCGATTTGATGAGTTGCATAAGTTGCTCTTGCGTTTGCTCTTTCGCCTTGCGGCATATGCAGGCCTAAGATAGATGTTTGCATAAGATTTGGATATTGAGGCTATTTAATAAGGCCAACTGCTATCCAAATATAATAACTGGTCAAATTATTTAAATAGCTTATTTGGTTTGTTCTTAGCATTTCGTTTTAGTAGTCGCTGTAGGCTTTCCTCAAATTATTATTTATGCACAGCCCTCGGAGAGCGGATTTTAATCAGGTCACTTAGCCAGTAGTCGAAGCCAATGGGTAGTGGCTATAAAGTTGCTCCTTCTTCTTCTTCTTTATTGGCGTAGAACTCGCTTACGGGGTTATAGCCGAGTTCACAATATCACGGAACTTGCTGGTTCCTTTTCATTGGGGTATTCTTTACGTGGTGGATCCCAGTATACTTGATCTAAGTCCGGAAGTCGTGAGCTGCTTTAGGCATACATATGTAAATTCCCAAGTGAATGGCACTCAGAGATCTTATCTTACTTGCGTGAATTTCTACACATGACTCCATCTACGCAATATTACGACTTTAAGAAGTTGTAAGTAAAAAGAAATCAAAAATCTCAATTTATGTTTTGAGAGACAATTGCAACTCTCCTTTGCTCTATATATAAGGTGCGTTTCAAAGTAAACAGGACGTTGGAATCTGCTGTCTTTATCGATTGTCCAGTGAGAATTTCATGATATTTCATAGATTGGAAGTGAAGTTATTGCGTTTTAAGTGTCAGTATGTTTCTGTTATCGGTGCGAAAATAAGCTTCGAACAAAAAGCCAACAATAAATTTTGTTTTAAAATTGGTAAAACTTTTAATGAAACGTTTCAATTGATGAAACAAGTTTATGGCGATGATTGCCTATCCCGTAGCAGAGTGCACGAGTGGTTTCAACGTTTTCAAAGTGGTCGTGAGGACATAAATGACGATGAACATGTGGGCCAATCAAAATCCGTGATCACCGGAAATTCCATCGAAACTGTGCGTGAATTCATCAAAAATCAGCGGAAAATATCATTGAAATTCATGGAAATGGGATTGAATATTTCCAAAACATCGATTTATCGTATTTTGACTGAACATTTGGGCTTACGAAAGGTGTGTGTACCGTTTGTTCCGCACAAATTGATTGACGACCAAAATTGCTCAGAATCCAACATTCGAAGGACGATTATTTGACCAAAAATCACATTTTAACCATTAACCACTCCTCGTATTCACCTGATATGGCACCGTGCGACTTCTTCCTTTTCGGAAAAATGTATTTGCCCATGAAAGGAAAGCGTTATGCAGACGTAGAGGCCATTCAAAAGGCTTGCACCGGCATACTGGCGGCCAAACCGGTCAACGAGCTAAAACACTCGTCCGACACGCTTTTGGACCGTGCGAAAAGCTATATTGAAGCAGAAGGATAAATTGATTTCGCCGAAAAAACCATTTGTTCCGTTTTTTTAAGTTCTGTTTACTTTGGAACGCACCTTGTGTGTCTGTGCTTTGGGTTATTTGTCTCCACGTACCATTGACTCATTTTATATTAATTATTAATTTATTATAATAATAATATATAATTTTATAATAATAATTAAATGTTATAAAATGAATTTGAGGCCCAGAGCTCAAAGGATTCAGGACTTTCTTACTTTCCAAATACTTATTTAATTTTATAACTACTGTCGATAAACTAATGAAAGATCCTTCCGGTTAAGCTGACTACCTCTACTTTCGTCAGTGTAGACTGTTATAGTGAATCTAAGAGGGAAAACCATTACTATGTACAGGTATATTCAGTCTAAGCAGAAAGATCTATCTACATACGGGCTCTGCCGATTACATTCCTCAAACGCAGATTTTATCTTATGATCTGAAGGTCTCACAAACTAGCGTATCTTTTAAGGTTCAGAAAAATAAACTAATCTCTAAAACACTAATATTGTTCATAGCAAATCCAATCACCGCGAGCATGCTAAGCGATAGTTTGAATTATTATGAATATTATTATATTCCAGCAGACTAAGATCCTAAGCTCATATGTTGATTGAGTTACTCTTTTTTGAGCTTAGCTATTTAACTGAAAAAGCTAAATTAGTGCGCTTGTGATCCAAAATTTTTCAACTTTGGTGATTGCTTCATCATCATCTTCTGACGTCAGCATGCTTTCAAACAAGGCAACTGACACTCACGATGCTGTTCATATGGAGGAATGTTCAACTCTCCACTTAAGTGCTTGTGCAGACTTTAAGGCCAGACCTTCTTATCTGGGGCAATATTTCTGTTCATAAATTTGTTTACATCAATTGCAAAATTTCTGCTTAATCGATTCAGTCTTACGTTAAAATGTTCGTCATACGCCTAGGCGGCTGCCAAACTTAAAAACTAATAACTCATATGCATGACTTGCTTATTGCAGATTTCACATTAAGTAGGAACTACTTCGACTTATAAATGCAGATATAACTATAATAAGAAATTAAAAGACACACAACTATAATTTCCACAGACACTATTTCAAAATTTAATTTGTTATTAAAGATAAGTAGAATGGAAAATAGTCATTATTAATATACTGTCATATATTTGTTTCGAACTTGCCTAAGTATCGCACGAAAATTTTATGTCACCGATTGGAATTCGAAAGCAAACCAAGTGCGATAGATTGGTGAGTATGTAGGACTTAAAAAGCTCTTTACAAATATGCATTTTATACATACAGTGACTCATAAAATTGAACACGGTATTAATACGTGACTAAACGGTTCGTAAATGTTTTGTTGTGTTTTAAATGTTTTATTATTTTGTTATTAAAAAGAAAAGACTGTTTAACTGAAGCGTGATTATTTTTTTGAGTCACTGTCTATGAATGTGGCGATATTTACAGTGCCGCTTCTGTTACTAGGGTAGTTTAATAAGTATTAAACAAATATATTACCAACTGTTTTTCGTTTTAGTATCACAACTGAAGGAAGATATTTCTTTTCTATGGAATTTTTATTACAAAAAATGAAAACATAGAAAATAAGTACAAAACTGAAAATCTTTCAATAAAAACCCAAATACTTTCGATAAAATTTCGAATTTTTTCAAAAAAAGTTCAATTTCATTCACCAGAAAACTTAAATCGTCGCTGAGATCGTTTCATTTCTCAAGGGATAAAAGAGATGGAACTGATTGGAGTGTTTCGAACCAGATGGCTACTGGCTTCATTGGCTTTTGGTTGTTTTCCTCTGAAAGTAGTTAGATTTTTTACTATAATGTGATATTAGAGAGATAGAGATATAGAGAATGGTCGCTATCAGCTAGGAAGGCTTATAAACATTGCCTAGAAATCCAAAACAAATGACATGAAGCTTGACATTTTTCCATTTTAAAAAAGTCTCCTGCAATGACTTCCTCTCACTTATCATTCAAGTCTGTTAGTTGGGTAATACATATGCTTCAGTAGACTATAGTGAGGATTTTTGGTAAGCAAGGATTTCGAGGGCCTCAAACTTCGTTACTTGTTCACAGAAGACGTTTTGAGAGATTCAAGATGATTTTCATTTTTGGCAGCAGTAAATAAAAGTAAAGCTGTGTTGGAAGCGTGAGATAGGGACTAAGGTGAAAGAATAGTAGTATGCTCTAAATTGACTAACACTTGTGCAGTAGACTTTCATACACTGAAAAAGTAAGGTTTCTTACCTTAAACTACCTCGCAAGAGATCTAGTGGTCTCTTTGCCCTCAGTAAGGCTAGTATCTTTAGTTTTGGGACTTTAGACGGACCATTTCCCTATTGGCATTCACGCAGTAAGGCTGGGAATCCTACCAGACGCCATCTGCAGAAGCTGTGTGGAAGAAGATGAGATGGAAACTACTCTACACTTCCTTCTTGACTGACCCGCGTATGGGTTTCAAGACTAAAACACTTGGGAGTACATACCTTCAGACATCCTACCGAGCTGGCAGAAATGGAAATTAAGAGCCTGTACAAATTTGTATTGACTACCAAGCGTTTTGCTAATTTATTAGTTTGAACACAGGAGTTCTTTTTTTCTATTTTCATAAAGGATCACATATAATAGTCCATGTGCTATTCTTGATCAGCCTTTAACCTAGCCTAACCTACATTAAACTAGACTAATAAATACTACTTTTAATCTAGTAGAAAAGTTTATGAAGAATATAGTTGCTTAGACGAAAGAATTGGCGCGAAATATACCATTCGCCATATTTCGCAAATTTAACAAGAGTTTCAATTTAGAAAGTCTTCTAAGAGCAATAGATGACATTAAATGCTGAAAACTTGATAACAGCGCAATAACTGTTAGTATTTAACAGTAGCAGTGTTGTGTTCAACAACAAGAGAAACTCGAAGTTCCAGCACCTTTCCGAACAACCCTCGCACTTTTGACCTTTTGGCTAAAATCCAGCAATTTCCAATGAAAGACAATTTACTTTAATATTCAATATAACTTAGTTTGATTGTATTCTAATGATGTCATAATATATTAGGCGCAACCAGTTTAGTAGTTGTCTTCGTTATTCATGAGGAAATTAGAACGCAGAAAGTTATTTAAAGATTTCAGGAAGATTTGTAGTGAATCAGCGACCTACGCAGAATTTGGTAAACTTTTGTCTACATATATACACACACAAACACACCGGCTTATTTAAATGCAGTAATTAACTACAGTTATACTGTTTGGAGCAGAGATAGCGCACAAGCCTATTTGTGTGAGTGTGTTGGTGTGTGCGTGTGTGTTTCCTTAATTAAATACAGTTGTAGTCGCCAAATATTACCGGAGCCGGCCGAACCTATGCCGGGTAGCTACGCAGCAGACAGCAACAACGGCAGCTTCAATAACAACAAACAATATTGTTGTAGTCATTTCATTGAACAGGACATTTTCTTAATTGCGAAATTTCTCACATTTCAACAAATAATTGCACATCGCACCCTTTCAATTGTTGCCCTAACACCAGCAGCACACTCCCCCCCAGCCCACTCAGCCTCAGCGACATTCCGCTTTTGAGACAAGTTTCACTTAGCTTTCTGCACACTGTGTCGGGACGCTTCGGAGCGCGAGCGGACCGCATGCGGCCTCTCCGACTACACTGTAAAACACTGTATAACGGCATTGCGGATTAATTAAAGATCGAAATGGAAAATTTAAATACTTCAAATTTCTACACGAAATGATTGTAGGCCAACAGCAAGAACAACAACAGCAACAGCAATGTCGCAAGGAAGTGACAAAAAACTGACGGCGAAGACGAAGAAGACAAAGGAAATTGCTGCGCTGGCAAAGACCAGACAAAGCGAAAGCATAGGACAGGCCGAAAGTCTCGAAGATGCGAAGTCAGCAAATTTCGTTGTCAGAAACGTGAAGCTTCTAATGAAATTACGATTGCGCATGGAAGGCGCGTCAAGACAACTGATTGGCACTGAATAGTTGATGTTCGCCTTGGCTGCTAAAATACGGAGAAAACGCTAAGGTGGCTCAAGGAAATCCATTTCGAGTAATTGTAATAATGAGGGAAAGCGAAATTGCGCTGTGACATGAAGAATTAGCGATGATTGGAGATATTTAAAACTTTGCGATAAAACAGAGTGAGATCAACATGAGAAAGGTGGAGGTAGGTTAGGCAAGTCTGTTGATTGCAGTTAGTTTGTCTGTTAAGAATTCATACAGAAAATGGGGTTTAGGTGAGTTGAGTTACTAGCTACGGAAATAGAGTTAAAAATGATCTCCAGATTTGCGCAATAAACTCGAGTTTATTATTTGTTTCGTTGTCTAACATGAAGCACCTGCCATAAATACGAACCAACATAACATAGAACAAAAAAAAACAATAAATATATGTTTAACTTAACTCAAACACCACTCTTTAGGGCTAATGATTGACGTTAACCGTTTTAGAATGAAAGTTTAGAAAAAGTTTTAAGGAATGCTTGAATCTATTCTGAACAGTATCCAGTCAATAGGTGTTGATCCTGCTATAGAACGCTGGAGTCGACCTCTAGATGAATAAGAACAGATTGGAACAACGGTAAAATTACTAAGGAAATCTGTACTCAATAAACAGCTATGGAACTTGGAAGATAGTGGCGACGACATTGCCAACTTAATAACGGGAAGGTGTCTACAGACTATTAGCAGTATTATGACCACCACGTCCAATACAGTCCAGAAATGAGCATCGCAAGCGCGTCTGCATCATCTCGTTGAACCCCGAGAAAACGGATATATTGGTGTTTACAAGAAAACACAAAATGTCTCTATGGAGGCTCCATTCTATAAATTGGGATAGAACTGTCTCTTAAGTCTTGGACAGCAACCGCACAACCTGGGGTCTCTTTCCCTCTTTAATGCACTGGTGCTTCACAGCTATAGTTAGACCAATTCTACTCTACGGTGCAGTAGTATGGTGGATAGGCGTACGGAAATTCACCTACTGGAAGACAATAGAAAGGGTTCAGAGACTCGCTGCACTGTGCATAACAGGAGCTTTAAGAACACTTCAACGACGGCTCTTGTACTGAGATCCCCGCAGTATGATACACTGGAGGAGGTATCGAACAGTGAGGCCGCCGAGTCTGTTAAAATTCGCGACAAGCGCAGGCATCCTAAACGATTACTACTCCTCTTGGACTTTGCAAGTGAACTCCATCTGGTATCGCAAAGGACCAAACTGGTCTAAGCGTGGCTTATTGGGCTACCAGATCAACTTATCCTAAACCTAAGCCCTAACATCTCTAATTCATAAATCGTTTCTTTGTTTAACAATTAAAGAAAAGCCGTAAACTCGTGTTTATCATTCACTTATGAGTTAAGCATTAAACGCTATATGAAACCTTTTTCTGAAGTTCAACTTCTCGCCACTGCTACATTGTGTTAAGCTCCACTTTTTGTTGACAACGTAGAAGAAAAAATATTTTAATAATATAATATTAAAAAAAAAAAAAAATCATATACTCATAAATACCTTCTCAAAGCTGGCACTTTTCATGTAATAATTTTTACCGTAATTTGAAGTCACTTACCTGAAAGTGAAAGGAAAGAGAAATTTTATCAAAGACATAGTCAGCAAATGTTAAAATTTTAAAGTCTTGTCTCTAAATATTTCTTATAAAGACTGTCAAACGCACGCCACAAATTAAGCTTAGTTCTTCAGCATAATTGCAAGCTCACATCACTGCATCTGCACACATACACACACACACACTCACGCAAACATACACCTATACATACATACAAATATATTTACAAACATTATAGGAGAGCTCATTAATTTCCATCAGTAGTTCAGCTTCACCTTCTGCCCCTCAAAGCACACACATAAAGACCACAGAAAGTCATACGTACATATACAATTACACGAGTGTAACTGTGAATTCATTAGACATATATATTATATAAGCAATACCAGAAATTTGTCATTAGCATAATGACACAATAAAAAATAAATACATAAGTACAGCAATAATACGTTGAACGCAAATAATATATACAAATATATTTGTATAAATAAGGAACCTTTTTGGCCAAAAAAATTGCCTTTCTGATATTTCGTTTGGAGAGCAAATGTTTGTATCGTTTTGTAAAGTCTGTCATAAGATTTAAAATTAAAAGTATTACATAATGTCATTTAGTATATAAAATGTTGCCTACATTTTGGCGCACTCAACAGCAACAGAACGCTAATTTTTAGCTGAGTTACAAACCTCTTTTTAGTATTAAACTTCAGCGTTATATTAATAAATTACAACATTAAAACAACAACAAATAAAGAATTTCTAGCACTTTTATACTTTTACAGAAGCAGTAATTACTTGTGAAAAAATGTAAATGAAATTACTTTTAGTTGTTTTCTTTACTAGAAAAAATTTTAGAAACATAAGCTTTCGAGTAGACATAGTTAAAAATATTACCACTTGTTCCATTAAGCCTCGAATTCTTTAAATTCTGACCTCACTTCTCTCTAGGTCTTTTCACAGTAGCAGGCTAACTAAATTCATATATATTTTGACCCGAAATACTTGTAAGCTCTTATATTATTGGTGCCTGTTAACCTCTCCTATTTGTATGGACCATTTGAAATCACTGATATGGAAATACTAATGCCAAAAAAATGCAAATCATTCTAAATAGCAAGCAGAATGTGTGATTACAAAGCGAATTGCCCACAGTCAGCATACCTACGCACGTTTGCGAAACAAAAATTATTTCTAGCATTACATTTTACTTCTAATATGACATTTGGTTAAATGTGTGTTGAGAAAAGACCAAAATATTTTCGCTAAATAAAATGTGGCAAATAGTTGAAGCATACATTTAGGCGAATATTGCTTATAACCGACAGTGGTAACTAGTCGACAGGATGAGGCAAGTTGGCGGTTAGTTATTCAAATTAAAGAAGGCTGTTTTGCAGCAAATTATATGCAGAGGTCTACAAAATTTTATCGAATAAACTCTATGGTGTGTAGTAGGCAAAAAAATTTAAATTTTTTGATAGTTATTTGAAATAGTTCTTTTTCCACATACAATAATATATTTATTCCCTTTGAAGAGATGAATTATTTGTTTCTTTTAAAAATCTACTTGTATTCTGCTTTCATTAAATTTGCGTTTATGAGCTTTTGCCTTTCTGTGCCACTATACAGTGCCGCGCCTAAAGGTAGATTAGATAATTAAATCATAAAAATCTATTGCATACATTTTGGCGTCGCTGAGAATCACTCAGTATTTTCTACAAGTGATTGTTAAGATTTAAAAAATATTTCATATAGTTCATCAAGCTTCTATGTACGTTTATTTAACTTGTAAATCCTGTAAATAAAACCTATATGAATACACATATTATCCATATAAAATGCTACATATGGCTGCATATATGAACGACTTTTCTTCAAGTATTTAGCACAAATGTCTGCTGGAAAAGCAATAAAGTGTTGTACAAGAAAAATGCCTCAGCACAATGCTTTCGGCTAGCTGTTTTTCCTGCTCAACTTCGATGCTCATTTATTCTAGTTCAACACATACTCAGCAATTTATTTGCACACAGGCAAGCTTATGTAAGCGAAGGGTGCTTAAATAGGAGTAGTTTTAACTATATTTGAGATAAAAAGATGTTGGAAAACTTTAGTAGATAGCAAATAAATCCAAGATAATGTATTTGGTTTACAACTTGGCTAAAATATGCCTAAATGTAGGCAACACTGTATTTGGTTGGGCTATAAAAATGTTTGTATAAGTGTAGTGGCCTTAGGGGTTCTAGATAAGAGCCCAAGTGGCATGTATTTGTTTCAGAAAAAGTAAACCAATGAAAGTTTTTAATATAAACAATCAAGTGATTCGATGATATTTGTTGTTGTTCCGTAATCCTGAAATATAAAAGGCAACCCTCATACACCTGAACAAGACCATCAGTTTTAGATATATTATTAAAGGGTTACATGAGTTTACGGGTTTTTATTATCTTATTAAATTCTAAAACACCTCTAAAATATAGTCAATTGTTTTCAAGTTCATCCGAGCAATATTTTCAGAGAAACAGCCTTAAATCTTGTGCACTCGAGGCTAGCTGGGCTAAGTGCGACACCTTTACAAGCGTTTTTTTCGAAACTGTGTTTTTGAAGTCGGTTGGTAAGATTTCTAGAAAACTGCTCAACCCATCTTCTTAAATTATTACAAAGGTCTTTGAGATACAATTCTTGAAGGCTTGGATTAAGGTTTATTTCTCGAAATTTTCACTGAAATTTTCATTTTTTGTAAAAATAACTGCCCAAAATGCAGTTTTAAGTTTATTTCCTTCGTTCAACTTATAAGTTAAGGTTTTAACTAAAACACGTAATTTTTTCACTTTACATGATCATAAAGGGGTTATGTTACCAACGCGGGTGCTTCTGTTTTCTGAGCGGTCACCGGAAATGGCGTCGCAATGGCCGAGTGCAAAATATTTTTTTCCAAAAATTTCAGAATTTTTTTGTCAATACTGTATGTTTGTAACAATAAAAAATTGTAGTAAAATATTTCATTTTTTAAATGAGAAAAAAATTTTTGAAAAAAGGCTATTTGTTACCCGATGAAACCCATGTAGCCCCTTTAATCATGTTTTTTATTTCACATATTGTTTAAAATTAAATTTGAAAAGTTTTTGAAGTTTCGTTTTAAGCTATTTTTCAAATTCAAGAATAAAACCTTGCGCTCCAATTACGACACCCACTAACACTTAGTTCTGCAAACATTAACGACAGTGTAGGCAAGCACACATGATTCCTTAATAATTTTTCGCAAGCAATCAATCTGCCAGTAGGCCAGCAGTTTAAGAGAGCAAACAGCAGGATTTTTGGTCTAACAAACAAATATTTTCCAAAAAACACCAACAACAACCGGGAGCTTCATTTGAGCGCAGTTCAAATGCAAAACCAAACACGCTTGTGTACATAATAAATTACAACTTTTCTACACAAACACACAGACACATACATATTTTATAAACAACTACAAGTATGCATGTCCTTAAGTATGTGTGTGGGGGGAGGGAAGTGTATTGCTTGTACGCTTTCTAAATTCTAAAGTGTGCCATTGCAAAATGTAGTGCAATGCCAGCAGAGCTGACGGAACCGGCTGAACGGGCTGCACACAGCGAGCGAAATGGAATTGAAGCTGACAGCGCGACACACAAGCGCACAAACCTGCAACTGGGAAGCATACATTCGGGTGTGCAGCATTGTACAAGGCGAGGGTGCAGCCGCCAGACAGCCGGAGCACCCAGTCGAGTGGTGCTGTGCGTCAGGTCATGTCAGTGCGCCCCGCTTGAGTATTTTTTAATATTTTCCTTTCATTGTCACTTGACATTTGATGCTGGCGTTGCTGCCGCAGCTGCTGCTACCATACTTTCTGTGTTTATATATGTGTTTGTTGTTGTTGTGTTCTGCACTCACTGTTTTCGCAGCACACTATCGGTTTGTTGTATTTATTAAAGTTTCGGTTTTTTCTACTTTTGTTAAGTTGCTTCGTACTAGTTGTTGGTGTTGTTGTTGTTGCAGTATAGTTAATGCCACAGCTTGCATGCCAACGCACGCATAGGGGCTTACAAAGCAAGCTCTGCCCGCAGTGTCGTTCATCTGCATGCGCGTATGTGTAATTTGTATATACATACATATATATATATATGTACGTGTGTGTGTGTTGCGGCACCCGGGTGCGTCGGTTGTAATTGCAAAATATAGTAATATATGCGCGGCATCCTCTTCCACTCGCAGGAATCGCAAATACAGTGCAGCACAAAAAGAGTGGACCGACAAAAAAATTATGCACAACTCG
Organism: Bactrocera neohumeralis; assembly: GCF_024586455.1. Lineage (NCBI taxonomy): Eukaryota > Metazoa > Arthropoda > Insecta > Diptera > Tephritidae > Bactrocera > Bactrocera neohumeralis. The sequence goes on along the minus strand of NC_065919.1, from coordinate 75,764,983 downwards.
AAGAATTTCGCGCTTAGCTTTGCATACTAAGCAAGCACAGTGGGACGATGCTCTACATAATCGGAGAGTAGAACATTTCATCACACTTGTTCTGAATTCATCTATAATTCAAAAGGTGTTGGAGAACTTGAGACTGCGATAAACCCAACTAGAAGTAAAATGCTTTTTTGGGTGTGCGACTTGACTAAAATATGCCGAAAAGTAGGCAATATATCATTTTATTGAGATCTTACGATTTTCAATAACTAGGACAAATGAGAAAATTATGCTTGGACGAGAAAGATAACCTTTGGGCGCTAACTAAGAGCCGAAAAGTACAGCACAAGTTTCGGAAAGAGTTGTCCGAGGCAAAATTTTAGCAGATAAATTTTGTTATTATTGTATGGAGTATTATATTATTCTATTTGGATAATTCTTACGGTCTTTTTACACTAGAAACACTTCCCGGTGTATACAAAATTAACGGGTGCGCAAAAAGTATATTTTACTATTTTTTGGGTTCCCCGCCAGCCGGTTAACAAAGGCGTAATATACACGAAAATAAAAATAGGGAACTGACAATATATTGAGTAAAAACTATCAACCAAAGTTATGCGTTTTAAAATTTCGATTTGCTTTTTATACGCAAATATAAGCATATTATCTGAAAGAGTTGCCAACTATATGAAAAAGTGAACCTACAAAACTAAATGAAATATTCTAATAATTCAAAAAAATTGTGAATAATACAATATTTCTACCAAGAAGTATAATAACAGGGTTGCCAACTAGCTCAAAAATTAAAATGTTTCAATTTTTTTTTTCGAATACATCACAGAAAGAAGAAAATCAAAAGCAATATTTCTAACGGAAAGTATAATAACAGGGTTACCAACTAGTTAAAAAATTATGAAAACCTACAATATTGAAAATGTCTTTTTTTCGAATTTATAATAGATGAATTATGAAAACATAATGCAATATTTTTACCGAAAAGTATCATAAGAGGGTTGCCAACTGGTTCAAAAATTATAAAAACCAGTTATATAAAAAATTTCTTTTTTTCGCATATATGATGATGAAAACGTAATACTTCTACCATAAAGTATCATAACAGGGTTGCCAACTTGTTAAAAAATTATTAAAACCAAATAGGTGTGTGTATGGAAAACTCCTTGTTTCGAATATATAATATATGAACGATAAAATCGTGTACATTTTCTCATTAGCATTTTAATTTTTTTGCACTTTATAAGCAAATATAAGCATATTATCTGATAGAGTTGCCATCTATCTGAAAATGTGAACTTTGAGAATTAAACGGAATATTTCAATAATTTAAAATTGTTTGATTAATGTAATATTTCTACCGAAAAATATGAAAACAGGATTGCCAACTAGTATCCAAATTATAAAAAACTAAAATTTTTGCACTTTTTTTTGATTATTTAATAGATGCATGAATGCGACATTTCTACCGAGTAATAGCATAACAGGGTTGCCAACTACTAAAAAATTATCAAAACTAAAAAGTATGAAATTTTGGAGTATATAATAAATGTACCTATTATTAGTCATAAGTGAAAAAACATAAGTAATTAAAAATTTATAACAGAGTTGCATTTCAATTTAAGTTATTTTTCAAGTTCAACACAAACAGCCGTAAAGAAAAGTTTTGAAATACGAGAATAAAATGAAATATTTGCATTATGCGAGAGTGGCATAGGAAGTGGAATGTAATATTATATATTTTTGAAACATAAAAAATATTTGTGTCACACTAGTCCAATCATAAACTAATTAGCAATAGATTTTGGAAAAAAAAATATTTACAAACAAGCACACTGTGGGTCAGAGTTGCATAAGATCTGGAAATATAGCTGATTTTTAGGTCCTTTCTTTAATGTTTAATTTTTTTATTAGTATTTTTTTCCTGTTTTTTAATATTTCTCTAAGTATTTTTTTAATAATATTTTTATTAAAATTTTTTTAATTATATTTTTTTTTAAATAATTTATTTTTATTAATATTTTTTTAATTTTTTTTTTAATTTTTTTTTAATATTTTTTTTAAGTATTTTTTATTAAATTTTTTTTATTTTTTTTTTATAATTCTTTTTTTTTAATCATTTTTCTTTTACCCACTGTGCTCCCACAATCCCCGATTGCACTCACTCACAGGCATAAATATGCAAATGCAGCAGCGTAATGGGGGCTTCCACATATGTTTACATGTGTGTGTGTGTGTGTGTGCGTAAGCAAGGCTAAAAGTTACATATTTGGTAAAATATTCTATCTAGATTAAAGCAAATTCCGTTGGCAGACAACAGTAGAATCGGAGGCAAACAATAGAGAAGCGAAGAAGTTCACAGAGTATTTGGAAGAAGAGCGCGCGCTTGCTTTCAAGGGAACAAGAGAAGGAGTTGATGCATAAATCGCCACAACGCGGCTGCGTAAATATTACAATGCAAATATACGTGGGTTTAAACAAAAGTTTTTGAAAGTTATACAACACACTTATGTAACACCGTTGCACTCTCACCTGTGACACAGACAGAAGTTGGAATAAATGAGTGTGTTTTTATACATATATAATATCTATGTATCAGCGTCTATGTATGTATGTTTGTATTTTCATTTTCCGCTTATCTTAATTCCATATTAATTTACACCCTGCCCCTCAGGTGCAAGTTTTAATGATACCCCATGTGGGTGCGGGTGTGTCGGTGTGTGTTACTCTTTGCTTGTGTATGCGCAGTCATACAATTTGAATTAATGTAATTTGAAATTCACCCGCTACAGCTCCCCAAACGTGCCCCAAACCTATTTAATCTTTACTCTTTCGGCCAAACACACACACATACACGCACTTACTTATATGCAAGTATTTGCACAGCCCGCCCTTGGCGCTGACACTGTTGCTCCTGCTGTTGTTTTTGCTGTTTTTGTCCCACTCCCAAATGTGCCGAGGAGTTATGCGTTAACGACAAGACGCAAGCATGTGCCAGCCGACACCTGCCTCCGCCGCCGGCGCCAACTTCACCGGGACTGTTCTTCTTATGAACTTTGTTTATCTAACCAAGCCACCGAGTGGCCAAGTCGAGCCAAGCTGCGTCAAGCAGGCACACCAGGCAACAACAACAACATTTATTTTGATTTCTGAGCTGCCTGCCACAAAGCCACACACGCGCACACATATGTGGGCATTCGCAGCGCACACCTTGAACGCAGCTGCTCGGACTCGCCTACACACCTACACACATACGCACATACTTTTCATTTTACACACACACACATCCAACCAAAGTTGGAGCTTGACTTTTTGAAACTTTCGGCAGCGTTTTTCACTTTTAAGTGAAAATAAATAATTCACACCTGCTGTGCTCAAGCGGGCTGAGCGGCGCACAGTGTTAACTCGTCATGTGTCTGTGTGTTTGTGTGTGGGGACGGCAAGTGTTGCCCGAGCAGCGGGGGAAGTGCTATTTAGATCAGCACGAAATGAGTTGCTTCTGACATATTCGAGCGTTGGCTCAAAAATTGGATAGCCAAACAACAGACAAAAGTTGCACAGCAAATGCAAAAACAAAAGCAACACACAAAACCAGAATAATGCGAAACAAAACCAACACCTACAGCAACAACAAGGGCAACAACAGCAGCAACCAAATTACAAAAGTTTAGCCCAGAGCTGCTAAAGCCAACATTGTTTCGACTTTGCCGTCGACATTGTTCGCACTTGAGCTTACTCATTGTGCTCCTCCTTGCACTTCGCCTTGATTGCTTGTTGAGCCAAGATGGCTTTGAATGATTTCCGCAATCTTTGCACCACATTTGCTATTTGTTGTTGGCGCACGATGGTCCAGCACACTCACAGCGACACATGCACACACATGCACGTGCGCTCGCCAGTTGAGCGTAGAGCTCATAAAACGAAGTTGCTTTTCAAGTTTGATATTTCCCGGTGAATTGCAGGAAGTCATTGATGAAAAGAGAGCAATTGCTGCTGTGAAGAGTTCAACAAGCACTCCCTAAACGCCGCAGCAACAACTAAATTGTATGCGGTTGTGATTGGGGAAGATAATAAGATGTAGTCTTGAGTTGCTATAATATTGTTTAATCAAACTTAGACTAAGTAGAAATCGGCATCGTTCGCTAACACAAAGTAGATTGATATTTTTTCTTGAATTTCAGATTGATACCTCAACATTTGAGAGAGTAGTTCGCGTATATACCTTTTATATATAGTTTCTCGATTTTTGAGTTATCAATCTGAAATTTTGCATGCATGCTTTTCTCAGCAACCGATCCCACCAATTCTCAGCCGATCAAAATCAAGAAAAAGTTTTTTTTCATACCCTTTATGCTATAAAAAAATGCACCTGTGAAGGGTATTATAACATCGGTGCAACCAAAATATCTTTTTTTCTTATCTGATTGGTACTTTAGTTCTAAATACATATGTTTATTTGACCGCGCGGACAGCTCTTGTCATCTTTCCTACGGTCATATCTCTACAAGATATGTGAGTGAGATATAGTCAGTGGAGGCGAGATTAGTGAATGAGACGAAACTCAAGGGTAGATTTGATTATAAAACATTTTATAAAATATATATGTATCTATCAAGAAGAAGTAGCTGTCACTAAAGTAAGCTTACTGTTCCAGAGTACTGCCTACTGTAGAAAGGTGAGATTTCACTCCGGCAGGCAGACGAAAAAAGTGTATTGAGTTTACTAAAAGGTGGGCTCACATTTTTTAGTTGTACTGAACATATATTAACTTGTATGGGTAGCTGATTATAGCAGAATCGCTAAAAACTTCAAAGCCAATAAGCTTCCCAGGAAAAAGAGTATTGTCTGATTATAATAGAATAATAATTATTGAGACTAGAGAAGGTTCCAACCTTCGCTATTTTCTTACAATTGCTTGCCAGACAACTGGACTTCGCTTGTGTGATCAACCAGCGATATTCACAAAAGCTTTCTGGCACCAATAAATCCCAAGACATATTGTGAATTCTTAGCTCTCAGCAAAGTTTGTTTTAAGTCTCACAAACCATTTGGCTGTATTATTTACTTCCAAGCAAACTAGCTAGGATCGAAACCAAACGCTCTAGTGAACATGTGAAGACCATTTGCTATTTTTAGCGGCTTTTTCAAGGATGAATTGATTTAGCAAGATCAAATTAAGTAGTTTCTCAAATTTCTTTTCATTATAGCATGTAATTTCTTAAAATTTCTAGGGTATCTGAAAATTGTCTAAGCCTCGAAAAGATGTTAGGTGTTTGTCCTCACTTTACGTTAAATGTAGCGCCGCAATGTAGGCAACCTTGTTGATTTTATTTTGATATGCAAAGGATGGCAAGTAAAATTCAAACATTAAAAACAAAATAATTCAAAATATATACAATTTCAATAAAAAAAGAGAACCATTAAGACTTCTTACTTTTATAACTCAAACTATCAATATTTCAGTTAAGTATAGCTTTGAAAATTTTACACTCTCATGATAATTAACCTAGAATTTTCCCAACAAAATTGACGATTATTATGCTTTCAACACTCACTTGTTTAAGCAGGCAATATATCAACGTTTTCTGTGCCACGAAATTAAACACGAGTAAGAAACTTTAATCGTAAATTTGTTATGCAAACAGTAGAGCTTAGAATCACTCAAATTCGCAGGTTCTGCCACAGTTATAAAAACGCACACACACACAGACTGTCATTCAAAAATACACCACGAGCGGCAAAGTTGCGTTGAAAAGTGTGTCACAACTTTTTGTTTGCTCACTTCATTCAACCGAAATTGGGTCAAAGGGGCTGTGCTAGAAATCCAGTCAAAAGCAAAAATCAACCCTCGCACCATTCGCGCAGATGTTGACAATTGATATGCGGCTAATATGACATAATTGTTACAAACGAAGTATTTGCTATGACAGATGAATGCTTTTGCGGTGAATTGAACGGCTCGAAACACTTGTAATAACCTAAACCGCTATTTAGCGGCACGTCTCAAGGTGTGCGTGTGGAATTATGGTAAAAGTTATATATTAGTGTGTATATATGAATGTGTTTGCGCTGTGGAGAAAGCATAATGCGTAAAATTTGGCTCAAGGTTAGCAAAGCATTTAATGCCGAAAGCCAACAAGAATGACTGGTGCGTTGAGGCGCCTAAAAATATACAAGCGTACTTAATCCATAGGATACGAGTGACGCTGGCTTTGTCACGCACAGAAGAATTTGACGAAAAGTCATTCGAGCTGATGGCATATTACATAAGTAAACGATTAAGATTGTGGAATTGAGCGAAAGACAGACTGATTGCTATAAATATATTGGACTTTTCTGCAAAAAAAAAACTAAATTATTTTTACTTTCTGTAATGTAATGTTACGTGGAGTGTTGTAGAAAATAGCTAGCTGTATATAATATTCTGATGGGAATCAAATTTAAATAAAGGTAGGCATGACTGTTACTAAACCAATCATCTAAGCCCAACCAACTCAGAATGTTTATCCGAGAGTGTTCTCACCAGGAAGTTTTTTCAGCACTTTTGCCCTGAGGCAAGCTCACAAGTGAACACCAACTTTGAGTTATGACGCTCTCTTTGCTAAAGAGTATCTAAAATCAATACTTGCATTTTCGTCCATATGAAAATTTTCCTCCAAATAGCAGTATCGAACCGAATATTATAACAAAATGGGTATAAAACTTTGCTAAATCCATAAAGTGCTCCTAAATGTAGGCAACAAAATTGTGTGCTCCAAAGAGGAATGTTTAAAGCAAAATATTTATAACTCAGCTACCGTATATGTTTTTAGGAGCTTAATATTGACCAACTCTTCCTCTAAAGACAATCAAAAATTTGTCTTATAAAAGTTCCTGCGATTATTGAAACATTTTTACGTGTTCTTCTAATGTGATTTCATATTTATCGACTCATTTAAAGCACATTTAATTAAAACAGAACATTTCTTCTTTTCAAAGCGGTTTGAAACTTTGTTAAACCCGTAAAGTGCTCCTAAATGTAGGCAACAAAATTTTGTACTTCTCAAGAAGAATGCTTGTAGTTAAATATTTATTACTCAGCTGTCGTATATGCTTTTAGCAGCTTAATATTGAGCAACTCTTCTTGCGAAGGCAAAAAAAAATGTTTCTGGCTTATGAGACATTTCTGCGTATTCTTCTTTCGTATTTACCGACTCATTTAAAGTCCACTTACTTAAATCAAAACAAATTGCAATTTAATTGCCCAACAAGCTACTTAATTTAATTCAATGTTATTTCCTATATACAGATATATAGTTTACCTTAAGCTTTATGCTATGTAAGTGGCAACGCCAAATATATTCCAAAGGTTCAGTATATATATGAGAGTCTTGGAATGAGCGTAAGTGTGTTCGAAATCAAGATAAACGTTTCAATGTCACCTCTCCCCAAGCCGCGATCTGCGCTTTTCAAATTTTATTTACTTTATCTCCTTCTCCTATGTTATTCTGTCTTTTGGTTAGTTGGCTGAAAACTTACAATGTGCCTTTGTGGTTGCCACTTTGGAAATTATTTCCGCAAAATTAATGTCGTTCAATAGCCTTCACCCGAATTTCAATGCAAAGCAATCAAATTCGTTTTGTCGTCTGCTAAACGAGGCATACAAACACTCAGCGCCGGAGAGAGCACTCCGCATTGAAAGCATTCGAAATTCTATTACTTTTGCGGCAATTATGCGTTCTCAATGGCAGAACAGTGCGGCTCAAGTTGCCGTTGCGGCAAGATGTCGTGGCCCGGTCGTCATTTATCTTGCACCAATTAAAAACTTTTCAAATTTCAATTAAATTCCACATAAACAAACATACATACAGATGCCGAGTGCAAGTGATGGCTATACGACACGCACCCCTACACTCTATCGCTTTTCACACTCTCTCTCTCTCTTTTAAAGTACAAAAACTTCGCAGCTTCAAATAACAACTTTGATTTCGTCAATAAGTTTATGAGCGCGCGTTGTCAGTGTGTCGACTACATCTCCATTAGCTGTCAGTTTGACAATTCGCTTTATTTCGTTTTAGAATTTAATATCGCTCTCCACCCTAGCCAGTTATCTCATCGATTTTTAGCAAAAGCAAAGTTCAACATGCGACGATTATCCCAACATCGACGAAAAGGCATAGAAAAGGAGAGGCGTAGTCTACAAAAGAGAGAATGAGATGAAAACTGTGAAATCATAAAAGAGAAAGAGTAGGAAGTAAAGGATAAATTACACCAAAACTATTTAGCAATTTCAACAAAACTCTATAAGAAAGGAAATCGCATGCAAAACGAGGTCGACGTCAGCGCCGTTGTCAATAGAAGTCTTTGCACTTGCAAAAAAACTCAAACAATACAAAATTAAAGTGATCTACCCCCACAGCCTTAAAGCTCTACTTCCGTTGATGGAAGTCAATTAAACATAAACAAACGCCTTGCGCCTCCGTGAGCTCCTTCCTTGCGTCTGTTTTTATTTAACCGACGCCGGCTATAGACGCCGATGGCGTCAGCGCTGTTAATCAAAACTTGAAGCTGTCACTTGAAAACAACAACAAATGCCAGCTTTGACCTTTAGCTGACACATTTCAAAACTTTTAATTCGACGAGCAGCGCGGCACGAAGGCCAATCAAAGCGTTCGGCTGGTAAAAGTGCACTTGGGTTAAAATAATTAATGAATTTCGATTTATTTTAATTGAAGTCATGTATTTAAATGTGCGGACGAAAGATTAAGTGACTTAAATGTGAGTGAAGACAAGCTTTATTTATAAAAAATTAAGCTGAGCGGAAAATGAAAGAAATTATAGCTGGTTAAGCGACTCTCCAAGTATGAGAAACTCAAAAGCTTTTGAGTTAAAATATTTTATCTAACAAAAACAGCAGGAAAAATGGTATTCATCTGACAACTTGTTTAGGGCACGCGGTCTTTGAAGCCATCACCTCTTCGAGCTGTTGGCACTAGCTAAAATTTCAAACAGTGTGACTCCTTATCGTGCGACTCGTTCAATCCGCTGCTGGAGAAAATAATTCGAGCTGCTGATCTGAATAGAGAAGGTACTATCTTCTTTAAGTACAGCTGCTAGCGTACGCCAATGATATTGATATCATTGACCTCAACAACCGCGCAGTTAGTTCTGCTTTCTCCAGGTTGGACAAAGAAGCGAAGCAAATGGGTCTGGTAGTGAACGAGGGCAAGACGAAATGTCTACTGTCATCAAACAAGCATTCAACGAATTCCCAACTTGGCTCATGAGTCATTGTTGACCGTCATAACATCGAAATCGTAGATAATTTCGTCTATCTTGGAACCAGTATTAACATCAACAACAATGTCGGCTTCGAAATCCAACGCAGGATATGTCTTACCAATAGATGCTCCTTCGGACTGAATAGGCCAAAGTAAAATCCTCTCTCGACGAATAAAGACCCAACTCTATAGATCACTCACTACTCCTGTCCTCTATATGGTGCAGAGGCACGGACGATGACAACATCTGATGAGTCGGCGTTACGAGTTTTCGACAGAAAGGTTCTGCGGAGGATTTATGATACTTTGCGCAATGGCAACGGCGAATAACGCATTGGATGAACCGATGAATTGTACGAGATATACGACGACGTTGCCATTGTTCAGCGAATTAAAAAGGCGCATGGATGAAAACACTCCAGCTCTGAGAGTATAATAAGAGGAAGACCTCCACTTCGATGGAAAGATCAGGTGGAAAAGAGTCTGGCTTCGATTTGAATCTCAAATTGGCGACAAACAACGAAAAGAAGGAACGACTGGCGCGCTGTTGTAAATTCGGCTATAACCGCCAATAAAGAAGAAGAAAAATAGATTAGATTCGAAATAAACTGAGGCTTGCAGCCTAAGTTATATACTGTCCTTTACTCTCTCACATGAGCTCACAAAGACCCAGTCCTTTGATATATTCCAGGCTACTGCTGGGCGCTACTGAGGCGATGTGATCCCTATTCGGGTATCTAGATTCAAGGGCCTAGATGTTGCGTTTACAGATTGCTGTGCAGTCATAAATCAGGTTTTCAAAAGTTTCCAGCTCCATGGTGAGAGGTTTCTTACTCAGCCGCTAGAAAACTACAAAAAGACAAGGCCGTAATGGTTGTCAAACTTTGCACAGCGAATTGTTTTACAAATAATGTATTTATGGGATTGGTGATGCTTGGTCGAATAAAAATGCTCCCGATTAAGCGTACGAAAGGTTCGGCTGGGCCAGACATTTTGAATGGATTCAAATAAGACTCCAGGTATTTCTGATATGAAATAAGCTAACAAGCAGTAAATGTGCGCAAAGGAACAGACACGTTTTGCATTGGAAAGTCCAAACGGGAAATGGCTTGGGGTCAAACTGACCCTCCCTGTTTAATTAAAGGAATAAAAACGCTATTTAGGAGGGGAAATATGAGTTTGTGCTTTCAAGGAATAAATTTATTTCATTTTTCGCGGAAGCCAGCAGTCGTTTCATGCAAAAGTTTTACAGTTCTAAGCAAACAGTCACTTTTAAATTGCCGGCAGCGACGTTTTCAAAAACAAATAAAATCCACTTCTTTGAAAAGGCACCGCTTATGCCTTAATACTCGGAATTTGTTTTGAGGCAACACAAAATATTAGCCAAATGCGCAATGCTGGTGCCACCACCCACATAAACACACACTCGCACACTTCATTTGCTGCTAAAGCCTTTAATTTTTCAAGGACACTCGTGTGCGCCATAAAATCTGTTGTTCAAATTACGCGCAAAACTTTACCAAACCCTGAGGCCTAGGCATAGCCGGGCTTAACTAGTGGCGGTGGCTGGGTTGCTAGCCACTTTGTGGGGGAGGGGGGTAATAGTTGCTACCTTTGTTGGGCGCACATTTTACTACTGCTACCTGAGACACGTTCAAAGGCATTCTTTGCTTGTGACCTACCCGCTGTCCTTACCCCCTTGCAGCGTTACCCACTCGGGCATGCTAAATAGTTAGTTACTGCCTTCTACGGCGCTGGAACATTTGCCAACGTCGAAGACTTTTTGACTTTCCCGCTTGTTTGCTTATTTACTTGTTTGCTTTTCGGGGAAAATATTGCCTGAGCCAAGGTAAAGAGTTACTAAACTCTACAAATACACACTCGTGCGCGACAGTCGAGAGTTTTTAAGCACATATTTGTACAAGTATATACATATATGCGTATGTGTGTATGCATGAGCTTGCCACGGCAGCCGGATGTGTCGACAGGCGACGTGTGAAGGCATTCAGCGGTGTGGATTTACATAAAAGTTTCGGTGGAAGCTAAGAGAGCTCGAAATGCGCAAACACTCACCTAAGCAGCAGCAGTTGAGGAAGCGTCGGATCTGATTATAGTGTCGCATGCATGCAGGCGCGTTACGACCACGCCCGCGCAAACAATATTGCAACACTTCATCACCGAAATTTTACACACTTTGCAACACTAATTGTGTGCGTGTGTGGCGGAAGTTTAAACTTTAGGGAGTGTCAAGGGGTGAAATTGAAAATCGAGTCTGAATTTGCATATATAAAGATTTGCCAACCAAATTTGTTGTCTTGAAGATATAAAGATGTATGGAGCTCTAGAAAATCCTAAAATCAACACTATATTAGTCTATGAGGACTCACAAAAGAGATAAGCAACTATATCTTTATATAGTAGAGTACGTGAGCTTCTGTTTCAAGATTCGGAGTCGCACACTCAGAGCCTAGAGAACAGTTTAAGAGTACTGCGACATTATTACGGAAGAGTCGGAAGAGTATATATAGTAAATCTTAAGCTACCAAAAGCTTTGACCACTTTAGCTTTCGGACGAAGAATTTTGGGAAACTTTTTTGTTTTGTTATAAACTCGGAAATTTTCATTTCGATGTTCGAAATAGCAGGAATGGAAGCATGCATCTTAAAAATGAAGTAGGGAAAGACTTCAAAGAGATTTAGGAGAAACGTTGCAAATTCCCACTTTATATTACCAATTGTCTCTTTAGGCTTCAAAAAACCTTGATTTTACACTTAATTTCATCCCAATAACTAAAAATTAGCCTTAAAGGTTCAACACGAATCACCATAAGTTCCTACATAACCTCACATGGCAACAAAATATTTACCTACCACCACACGCACACATGCAAAAGTCGCGTAACTGTAAGCATTTTTGCGCTAAATCGCTATGATGGCACATATGTGCGCATCCACTTTAAAAGTTCTTGCGCGCTTATCCGCCGAATGCAAGCGTGCGCCTGCATCCACCGGTCGAGCGCGTCGCCACCGTCTTTAACTACTTACCCGCGAACGCAGCTGTGCCAAAACTTCGGCAATGTCGCCATGTTGACATGCATACATAAGGCTTGTGCAGCCGCGCGCCAAGCGGATTTGCGCGCCGCCTTCGTCAACGCCCTCGCCGCCAACCTTGATGTCGCATACAGCTGTCGCCGTTGCTGTTGTTGTTGCTGGCGCTGATGCTGGTGTTTTCGCTGCAGCAGCTGTCGCTTTGCGCCCTGTCAACGCGTAGACGTTTTTTATGGTCGTCGGTGTCGGTGTCGAAGTCGGTCTCGCAGGAAATATAGGCGTTGCAGTGGAAGCTGCCACACTATCACTAACAGTTGGCGTTGCTGTTTTTTCTTGCTTTATGTTGCTGGCGCGCTGTTTGGCATTCATTTGGGGTTGCTTGTTGCCTTCTTTAACGGTTTCGCTGGCAATGTCATGTGTTGGCCGTGTCGCCGCTGCAGTTGCTGGGTAGTGCGGTGTAGTAGTTGACGCCGTCAGTAACGGACTATGGAATTGTAGGCGCTTCTTCGTTTTACCATTACCCGGCTTGTCGGTACTCGGCACGGCAATGAAGTGTTCTCCAGCGCTTGCGTCACTCCGCACGCGCCTGTCGGCGTTGCTGGCTTTCAAGCGCGGTGGCTTTTTGGGCGCGTCACCTGAAACCGATTCCATGACTTGTTGTGCTGGCAAGCGCTCCATTATCATTGCTTGACGCTGATGCTTCACTTGTTTTTCGTTTGCCACGCGCGCGTGTTTTCCGCCGTTTCTTAAATTTGTGTTTTTGCTTATTATTCACTTGGTGTACTTGGCGCGCTTCGCGTTGCTTGCGCGTCTCAGTCATTTTCGCTCAATTGGCCACATTTTAGCAAACAGATACACCAAATTATTATGCTCGTTGTAAGATTGTATACCGCGCTAGTGCTCGCGCGTTGCCTTTAGTAGATATACAAACTGAAAAAAAGTTAATGCCCATTGTGTTCTCCACTTAATCACAATGGCGCGGAGGCTTTCCTTTGTAAAGACTGCAGTGACTTTACATGCATTACTGTCAATGTGCGCCCCGTGACGTAAACACAAACTAACACATTTTTTCAACCATATATGCCTGCGCGCCTGTGCTTATGCTACGCGAAATCCCTTAAAAGCGCTTACTCCACTTCACTGAACTCGATTGAATCGCATTACAATCAGCTTAAAGTCTTGTCTTCTTTTCATCTCTCCAGCCAACGCCGCGCTCAGCAGCGTGCGCTCGACTTACTTTTTGTAGATGCCGGAGCACGTAAGTACATGCCAAGCAAGCTTTTAAATAATTAAGAATGCACAGACACAAATTCGCACACACACACGTACACACTCCCACGCTCTCGCACATATTCGCGCAGCATTTGCGAAGGCGACTTATGTGAACAGTGTGAAAATTGTTGACACCCACTCTTGGCTTCGCTTTTCTTGCGCTACACTACCGAAATCTCCATGCAGGCAAATCCAGCCAAAAAATACAACAACGCAAGTTACAAAAACAACCAACTCTCGCCAGCGTTGTCACCTTGTGTCGCGCACAGTTCGGCGCGCTAGTGTTCTTCGCGCCGCTGATCAATTCACGCCCGCGATTTCACACGTCTCATCGCATGTGTCACGTGTGCTTGTAGTATACATATGTGTGTGGGTGTGTATATGCATGTGTGGCATAGTTAATCGCGCGGAAAATAGTTTTCACTACAATTCGAGCGCAGCAAAGCAGAAACCGAAATCCATTTAAATAGATTCCGTTGTAACGAACTTCACTCACACACACAATCATGCGCCGACTAGGACGTGCGTCGGTATTTTTGGCCAACAATTTTCCTAAAATTTATATTTTCTTATATAAAGTATGCAAGTTGCTGCTGAGGAGTATGTACATATGTATATGTGAGCGTCTCTTAATAGTTTAAAATATTTTATCGATTTTTATACGCTTCACCAAAGCAGGCTTCGCTGAGTTGATTAAAGACTTGCAATAAAGAGTGTGTTTAATTGAAGTTTTTTATATTTTGGCAGAAAAGCTTCTATATCCGGTTTAATGTACATAACTTCCAAGTCGCTGAAGCTTAATTTGCCAACCGTGTTCAGAAGAAGCGCTTTTAGCATTTCTTCATAAACTGTGAAAAAGGGTAAAATCACTTAAGAACCACGCCCACTCCTCATATGACGGTTATGCTCATAACTACTAAAAGTGCGATAACTCTCGGAACAACTGCGCCATAAGCATTAGATTTGACAACCGAGTTTGTAGAGAAGAGCTTTATAGGTTGGGTTGTACGAATTAGCCAAAGGACTCCGGTCCCGTTCCCCTCTAATTGCTTTCCTATAGTTCAGCAACTACCTAACCAATATCAACACTATTTGGTGCTGAGGCTACCCAAACAATCCAATCACAATCTGTAAAAATTTGCGAAATCAGCTGACAACCACGTACTTACTTTGCACATAAAAACATTTTAAAATTAATGTTGATTTATTTCAGTTTTTAATATGAAGTCTTCGAAAATGTTCCATTTTACCTGAACTTAGACCATCCTTACTTATTTTGCTCATAAGTTAGTAGCAAATAGTCGAAGAGATGGGGGAACAGAACGAAACAGTTCAGTATCTCAGTTGTTGCTCAATAATTACAAAAAGGTACAGGTCATCATCTCAAAAAGTAGTCGCTGCGGTTAGAGACTAACTAAGCTCTTACGAAGCAATGCAAAAGTCTTTATTCTAGTGTGATCGATTGAGGGACTATCATGTTATATAAAGGTTCTAAACTTGGATACTGAAAGACTTATTCTGGTCGCAAACCGCCTGATAATTTCAATATATTTCGAAGAGGAAAGTAAGCAAAAAATAACGTACAATCCAAGTAGAGGTATTTTTTCAAAAGCCTTTTCTGACAGATCACGCGTGAGTCATGTCAAGCGCGCATATTATTTTCGTTCAGTATTAATTGGCGTTTCATCATGGAAAGGCTTACGTCTGAACAATGTTTACAAATCATGCACTTTATTCATGAAAATTCACATTCTGTAAAGAATGCGTTTCGCGTGCTTCGCTCCAGTTATGGTCAACATAATCAACCTCTCGCAACACCGTCACTCATCTTAAAACCCAGCATTCATTATTGGATAATATTCGGCCGAAAAGGCCACGTGCAGCACGCAGTGAAGAAAATATAGCAGACGATGGCCGTATGGAACACATTTTACGTGGAGATCTTAAATTGAAAGGGTAAAAAATACAGCTTGTATAAGAACTGAAGACGCTCGATCTTCTTCGCGGTTCGGGCTCTTGAAAAGTTCCAAGAAGATTTTGAGCCAAATTTTGTTCAACAATGAGGCTCATTTCTGCATCAATGGTTATGTATAATAAATAAGCACAATTGCCGAATTTCGAACGAAGAGCAACCTGAAGAGATCCAGGAGCTGCCATTTCATCCCGAAACAAGAAAGGTTTGATGATGACTGAAATTGAAGCTCGTGATCTCGGCGACATTTGGTTTCAAGAAGACGGCGCCACTTCATACACATCGCATAAATCAATGGATTTATTGAGAGAAAACACAGGTGAGCAGATAATTTCACGTCTTTAGCCGATCGATTGGCCACCAATATCGAGTGTTATCACACCGCTAGACTTTTTCCTGTAAGGATATGTAAAGTCTAAAGTCTATGCGGACAATCTACTTTTGGTTCAGGCTTTAAAGCAAATCATCACGCGTGTCATTCGCCAGTTGCCAATCGAGATGCTCGAACGAGTCACGCAAATTGCATCCACCGGATGGACCGTCTCAGACGCAGCTTCGGCCAACATTTGAAAGAGATAATTTTCAAAAAATAAATGGCAAAGAATCTTCTTTCGACTGTTAATAAACATTCCCCGTTAAATTTGAACTTACTGCGTTTTTTCTTTAAAAAAGTGGGAAACCTCGAAATGGATCACACTTTACAACGCTAGATATAGTTTACTCAAATCTCATACATGTTTTGTTCATTGCAAGGAATGGATTTCTTTTTACTAAACCTTATATCTAAAAAGTGCCAGATTTACGTCAGATCAAAATAGTTTCTTAAAATCACATTTCTAAAGAAAGGTATAAACATAAAAGAATATATGTATGGACATTTCTCCTCTTGTCATCTCAAAAACTTAAATATTTATGCATAATTTCGGTTTTGCTGACAGCCAAGCTTCTTCTACCACCTTTTCGCTTAAATCACTATTCAGAAAACTTTCAGCGCAGAGTTAAACGCACGAAAGCCAGTAAAAACTTGTGCTTGCCGCCAGAAAGGAAAGATAAGTAAAAGCACTGAATAAATTGCATGTAAAGTTGAGGTAAAATTGATAATGATATTTATGCTAAACGCACAGCAACGCTTTTTATTCCCGTTATACTGCAGTAAAATGGAGAAAAAAAATTGTCTACAAGAAATGTCAATGAGCGAAATATATTTAACAGCTATGCTTCGGTGATGAATCGAGCTGTGAAGTGCTGTAAAGATGCAAGGAAGAAGGATGGGTAGAGGCGCTCTATTTCTCATGCGCACTGAAAGCTCTACAGAATTATATGTGGACAAGAAGAAGCAAATACACAAATATTTATTTAAAATGGAAATATTTTTTTTTTTGCCTTTGTAAAGAAATTGAAATTGAAGAGACGCGCTTTATGTTTTCCAAGCAAAACATAAATAAGAACTCAAAATATTTACTTCAAGGTTCTCTTCAAATCCCTACAGTGTGCGTGTATTCAAATATTAATGCTGCCCCTAAAAGCACCACTGCTTTTTACATTACCTCAAACACCGCTATTCGAGAATTCGAAAGGAGTGAAATTATTATAGCACTTTCGCGTACATATCAATCAAAAGAGTGCGCATTATTGGCAATTCGCACGCTTTTCGTAATCCACGATAATGAATTCGTAAACGCGTTGAGCAATGTGTGAGGTGAAATGTGAATTGCGAAGCACATAATATTCAAGGTAAATACTGAGTGGAATAGCGCTTTACCAAAGTAACACAATTGCGGCTTGTCAGCTGTCGATTACACTTGAAATTTTCAGTTCTTACCGTTGGAGTCTAAGCATTTGCGCAATCAGTCAAATTTCGCCATTGAAGCGCGAGTTAGTGGTCTGTCAAAAGTGTATTACATTTTTTGTGTGGAAAATTCACAACTTTACACGTGAATTCTCTAATGCATATGAAAGTTTAGTTATGATTGACATTATTTGCAAAAAGCATTTTAGGAAATAAATATTTTAAGAGTTAGAAACGTGTTGTCTCCTTTATTTGTTATTACGCACCGCCATGTAGGCAATATTTTTCTGAAGGTTGCTTATTTTTAATGCGAGTTTTAGCTGTAATTTTTAGCTAACTCACTCTACAAACCATTTTGTTTTGCATATTTGAATATTGATGGAGCTATCAAAATAATAGCTAAAATTTTCATAATTTTAGTAGCAAAGTTTCGGCTGTTCCAATTTCTCTCCTCTAATACTTCAATAACTCAAAAATATCTCCGTACAAGGCATTTTAATTAAGCGCCTACTTGTTGGCAACATTTTTAGTTCTTTCTCGCTTCAAGCTATGGCTGGATTAGATGTAGTAGCCATATATTTCGAAGTCAAAACCTTTCCTCTAATAGATTAGAGAGTATATAGAAAATGCAGAAAATAAATGTAGTATGATAATAATATTGCCTACATTTTAGCGCGCTGACAAAAAATCTGATAATAATCTCATCATTTCAATCGATTACTTTGCTATTGGTCACTTATTCTCTACCGTGTCTGTAGTAATCATTGCAATGAAGTTCAGACGAGCACGTTACTCAAAAAATATCACAGAAATGTGGTATACGTATATGCAAATGCTTTTACTTTTACCTCGCGAGCATTAGCGCAGCTAGAGAGCTATGAACAAAGGTGACTTGTAGTTAGAGAGAGAAAGCGGAAGTGATTTGTTCTGCCCTAAGCTTTTCTCTCCTTAGTAAATGATACGCCAAAATAATAGACACTTAGCAACGACACACAACACTGATGAATCTCTAAACCCACGGATGATGAGTACTATCAAATACATACATACATACATTTTTAACGAGCTGCAATAATATCTTTTCTCGTCGATCAATTTAAGTAGAATTTGTTTGAGAAATGTTTGACACCTTCCTTGGTGGCTGCCCTCCATTTGGTCGCTTAACTTCAAGATTGCTAAAATTGCCAAACGAGTTAACCATATCTTCGAATTGGGAATATTTCGGAGTTCCTACAACTGAATATAGGTTCTACCTTTTTAAATATATTTAAATATATGAGCCGGCCAGTAAACTCCGCATATTTTCTCTTTATCCTCTTCTAACCCAACATAAGCCAACTTAATATTATGATTCTACTAAATATATCAGAGCGCGAGGTATTTTGACTGCGATGGTGCATATATAAGTGAAATTGGAAACTAACTCTTAAAAACAATAACCTGCCGAAATTTAGAACAAAACGTTGAAATTGTCCGATAATGTAGACCATATCTAAAAAGAACTGAAGTTTGATCACAGAGGACGTCAACGGTTTTTGCGAACTTTAAGAGCGATTTGATATCTAATTCGGATACATCATTTGGTACCTTGAACAGCGATGCCTCTAGATATTCAAGAGGAGTTCTAGATAGTGCTGAACAGAGGCATAAGAGCTGTTTCACTCTCTCTCTCATGCCTACCTCTCTCCAATTTCTGCATTTATCGTCTTTATTTATGAGTCACATGCGTTGCCAGTAGGTTCTGGTCAAAAAAAGTCCTTTCATGTGAGTAAAAAGCATGCGAGTTTTCCTTCAGGGATCTTGCTCATGATCTTGGCGATGCAACATGTACTGAAGACATTTCATATCACTTTGATACCCCTATCAGTCCATACGGAAATTTTCTTTTGTATCATTTTTTGTGATTTCTTTTACTTGTTTTGTAGCCAGTTGGATGGCATTTTTGACAATCTCATCAGCTATTTCATTTCCCAAAATTCCTTTGTAGCCTGAAAGTCTGTATATATGTGACCGCTTCCCGGCAGCCGCTACATCTACTGTTACAGGACATACCTTGAGGTAATGCAATGTGAGATGATTGTCATAAATACTCCTCAAATACTTTAAATGTTTTACAAGATATAGTGATCTCACCCTGACAAGTCTAGAAAAAAAATCTGTTTTTACAACCATATTTTCTTGACAGAACCACATTAGGAATTAAAATGGCCGACAGGTCCTCTAACTTAGGGGTGTGAACACCAAAATTCCAATCCCGAATGCGAGTCGAACCTCAAGTCTACGGAGAAGGCTTTATATTTTCTTAATTCTTAAATTTAATTGTTAAAATTTTATTTCAAATCAAACCAAATATGGAAAGTTCTTCCAAAAATATAAGCACACCCCTAATGGAACCAGGAATTTCAAAGACTGGTGAGGACGCATTAATATGCTTCACTTGATACTCGACCCAATGCAGAGCACAACTGACGGTAATCCATAGGCTGCATCAGCGTAAAGCAACAACTACTACAACAACAGTTGTAAAAGCTGATAGATTTACAAATAGGTTGCGTATACGCACCGCACAACATTGTGTAATGTATTAGGCAAGTACATAAATAAATATGTTTATACATTTAGACAACTCGTTACTAACCAAACTTTGGCATTTGCATTAGCTTGTCACCTGAACGTCCCAACACATACATGGGCACGCACACACACCCACACGCAGACATTTTTGTACGAGCTTTTCAGCAAAAGCTGGGCAAAATATGCTTATGAAAATATGTGTGTTTGTGTTGTTGCGAGTGTAAGCCTTTCAACAACAGAGCCCGGGTGTGAACCACATTAGCTCAATTGCGTGTGTGTGCATGCGTTTTAAGTGGTGTACATATGTTGCGGAGTGGCAAATTTCTATAACAACTGACAGCTGTCATTTTAGCTAACCCCTCACCATAATCGCAATAACAACCGAGCAACAGCAACAGCCGTAACAATAGCAACAACAGCAACAACAATAGTCTTTATAATAGCAACAACAAATACATAAACAGCAACAACTACATGCCACATCTACCAATTTGAGTTGAAAAAGCGCAAACATGTTGTAATGTTTGCACAAATAACCCAAGCAAACAATCGAATACACACAAACACACACACACACACGTATAGGCATACATACATACGCACATATGTCACATACCCATAAGTTGGCAACACTAACTGCCACATGTCCAACAGCCTGCGCCGCATGTGTGTGTGGTAAGCAAATGCAAACGATTGCCAGGGCGTATGTGTGTGTGTGGGTGTTTACACCGAACGAGCGTGGCGCACAGCTGTCGGTGGTTTCCCCACTTAACACTTAATTGAAATGCTACTTAAAATGCCACTTTCGTTGCGAGACATCACAGCGTCACAAAAAGGTGGCATCACAACACCATCAATGCGCACCCCGTTTATGCGAGCCACCAACACAACCACCTGCCCATCACAGCGTCGCTCTGTGGCAGCGTGGAGCATGTGCGCACCTGAGCGTGCCTATTGCCTTGTTTGCGATGCTGTGGACCATCAATGGGAGTGTTTGCTTAGTCAGTGTTGCCCTTACATTTTGTTATAATATTTTTCACAGCCCGATGGAGTCCTCTACAAACACATACAAATGCACACACATATAGACATACACTACTCTCCGTGGTTGACAGGCATTGGCTTGTGTCTCTCATGCGAACCTGGCACTTTATGCAGTCGCTCGACGCCCGCTGCATACTCACACACTCACCTAGCTTCATGTATGTGTATGGGTGTTTTTGTATGGTGCGTGTTGGTGGCACACGACTCTTTGAGCATCACTTATGGATATGACACATTTGTTTGCTGTTGTCGGTTGTGGGTTGTTGACGTTTTGTGGCGCATTTGTGTGCGTGTGTGTGTGGTTCACCGCTCAATGTTCATTTTGCGGCATTTGGTCCCCAAACTTATAGAGTAAGCACACACATACACTTACGTTTTTTACACCGGTGTTTGATTACATACGGATGCACTTAGGTTCACACCGGTTTATTTATTAGGTTAAAGGCCTCAAGTGGGTGAGTGTTTACCTTTCTTAAACTCATTGAGGCGTTGATTCTTTACACACTCTTTTTTTCAACAGCAAGTTCCGTTTCTTATTCCGCAAAAGGAAGTAAGCGAAAGCAAGTAAACCGGAAGGAAACGAAAGCCACTGCAAATACCATAAGTGCATATAAAGGAAGCCTCAATTGAGGTAAGTGATGGTGGAAAAACTATATTTCCACCAGCAGGATTTTTTTTCGCACTCTTCTTCTTCTTAACGAAATTTTGCAGTTACGAAAATCTGTTTTTAAATTCTGCACAAAAGACAGGAACTTAAGACTTTGGGATTTGAGGAAATATCTGCATGGCAGCCATTTACTATAAACAAGGGCACAATAGACCCTAGGTCGCAGTGCAATACCTCATTAACAATATCAACTATAAACAACCGTTCGCTACCAAGACATGTTTGCACTATTTAATAATAAACTTATTTTTCGGCACTACAAACGTGGGTCGGTCAGGGCCGGGAACACAGACCTTCCCAGTTGTTTCTATCATTTGCGAAGAACTTTACTTTTTCAAACAGTGACGTAGTTCCCAAAACGCGAGAAATCTTTGTGTGTAGTCTTCAGATACTTTGTTTTGCCCACTTTCACGCCAAGGCCAACCGCTTTCCACTTCTCTTCTCTCCTTTTTCTAAGCTAGAAAAGGCTGCGCTGACGGCTCTGTTGTTAAGGCGTACGATGTCAATATCATCTGCGTGCCCCAGTAGCATGCACTTTAAGAACAAGAACAAGAACAAAAAAAAATATGAATATCTTTATGCATAACTATATGAGTTTTGCAGCGATGCCAAATTTAAACCTGACGTCGAATAGGCAGCTCCTATCAGTGTTGTCAAAAGTATTGTAAAAATCTGATCCAATCAGTTTATTTACAAAAGTCTGACATCTTTCATACAATATTAGTAAATCTAAAAATTTTAAATGCAACAAAATGTGTAAGCTTATGACAAGAAACCAATTTTTTCATGGTGATATCTCGCAATAACACAGCTCAGCACAGAGTTGTTGTTGTAACGGTTATCTAGTCCCTATTA
Source organism: Bactrocera neohumeralis (assembly GCF_024586455.1). Taxonomy (NCBI): domain Eukaryota; kingdom Metazoa; phylum Arthropoda; class Insecta; order Diptera; family Tephritidae; genus Bactrocera; species Bactrocera neohumeralis. The sequence goes on along the minus strand of NC_065919.1, from coordinate 75,742,515 downwards.
CGATGGTAAGGTAGGCCCAGGAAACGTGCTGTTTCTACGGGGTTTGACCTTAAGGAGAGGGATGGCAGATGTGTAGCGCTGAACATGCAAAAAGGTGGTTAGTGACATGCGGGAACTCGTTGTATGTTGGACATATATTAGATATGTCGGGGTCGATTTTGGATAAGTAGAAGTTAAACCTGCTACAATATCCAGAACGAAGCTGCTCAAGAGTCACTCTCGATTCTCGAGCTCATCGTCTGCAAGGGGTGGTGGTTTGATGCCGTTCACTGAGAGAGAGGTGGTGAAGATGTTCGAAGTTAGTTGTGTTTGAAGTCTGGTGGGCGTATTATCTTATGTCATCGACCTAGCTGAGAAAAGACCTCTAGATGCTCCTAGCAGGCGGTTCCGCTTCAAGCAGGTGACAGCAAGGCTGTTTTCTTCTAAAGCACACCGGAAGAAACTGATTGGAAAGGAGTTTGTTATTCTCCTCAACTTAGAGCATGATATTCTCCTCACTGTGCAGATGGTCAGTAGGAGACATCAAGAAACATCCTTAGCCCGGCATGCAGTGTTCTGACATGTATGAAGCTTCCTCGTATGCATTTCACTGACTTCAAGCAACCATATTGGTGTGGCATAATTAAGGACCGGCCGGCCGATTGCCTTGTATGTTGCCAACAACGCTTCTTTATTTTCCCCCATGTGCTGCTAGCTAGCGACTTGAGAATTTTGTTGCGGCTCTGTACTTTGGCAATAATCGCAGTCGTGTGAGGAGTGAAAAAACACAGGCCGTCGAGTGTCACAACTAAAATTTCAGAGTTATTAACAGTCGGAATCTTAACGCCATCGACTGCAATAATAAGGTCAAGCATGTACTCCTTTGTCCAGTTAATGAATAAGATCGCTGTCGATTTAGTGGGGCAGAGGGTTAGGTTTCGTCGATTCCATTGCCCGGCATCATTATCAGCAGCGTACGAGGTGATATTGAACTGATCACCTGCAGAGCAATAATGTTTGCATTGGATTTACTGCTTCGCAGTGTAGTCTCGTTCATTGCGGTAGGCTTGTATTTCGATAGCAAAACAGCAATATGTGTGCTCCATTCTAGCTAGCCTTCTTATCTTCACTTCAGAATTCGATGAGCTGATTCTCAATGATACTCATGTGTATTCGTGGTGAAATGATTTATAGCGGAATTCCTGAAAACTCTAAGGCTGCTGAGCTTACAAAAATTGAGAGTTGGAGAGACTTTAACAACTGAACAAACCGGTTTTTGTGATACCAAAATACTCCCATAACATAACTGAAGAGATCCTCATCAATCTACAAAGCGCTTTGAGCTCGTCAAAAGACACGGTCAATATGAATTTCGAGTATTCCATCAGGTTCGCCGACAGCAGCCGAAAAGTTTTCGAACCTTAGGAGTGCTTCTCTTCACCTCTTCAGACAACCATTCTAAGCCATTGGCTATTGAACTTGGTGAACTCCACAAATTTGTGATATTGCTGAGCAGTTTTCTTTCATTTCATTAGCAATGGACATATTTGCTATTGTCAAAGTCTCGTGGTAAGAACATAACCGGAAAAAAATCAGTATTCGTTTTAAAGAGATACATACGTACACATGACTAACGTGAGATTGGTCCAAAATGGCCTACAAATTACTGCGTTAAAACGATCTCGGTTATTGTTTATTAAAAGAAAGTATAAAGTATACAATCGGTGATCCAAGTAGACGTGCTTGTTTCAATAACTTTTTTTTGATAGATCACGCGTGAGTCGTGCCATGTTGTCATGATATTTTTGTTCAGTATTGTTTGGCATTTCATGATGAAAAGGCTTACGTCTGGACAACGATTACAAAGCCGCAGCTAAGAGTGCCCACAAAGACTCTGGAGAGTCGATTCGGCGCCGTTCGCAGCAACTCGGACTGACGTATGTGAAAAAACTGACGTATGTGCAAGAACTAAAGTCTCTCGACTTCCCAAGTGACATAGTTACGCTCAATAGGGTCTAAAAAAGTTCCAAGAAGATCCGACGTTTTCGAGCCAAATTTTATTCAGCAATGATGCCCATTTTTGGCTCAATGGGTATGTAAACATGCAAAATTGCCACACTTGGCACGAAGAGCACCTTGAAGAGATTCAAGACCTGCCAGTTCATCTAGAAAAAACAACGGTTTGGTGTGGTTTATGAGCCGATGGACTCATCGTTCCATATTTATTGATAATTGATGTCGGTGAGAACGTAACTGTCAATAGCGACCGTTGTCGCGCCATATTAACCGACTATTTGATGCCTGATATTAAAGCTCCCGGCGACATTTGGTTTCAACAAGACGGCGCCACTTTCCACACATCACATCATTCAATGCATTTGTTGAGAGAATACATCGATGTGCAGATAATTTCAAATTGGGCTGGTCGATTGGCCACCAAGATCGTTTAATATCACACCGTTAGACTTTTTCGTGTGGGGATATGTAAAGTCTAAAGTCTATGGGGACAATCCCGCTTCAGGCCCTGGAGTAAAACATCATGCGTGTCATCCGGCAGTTACTAATCGAAATTGTCGAATGAGTGATCGAAAATTGAACTCAACGGATGGACCATCTGAGACGCAGCTTCGGCCAACATTTGAAAGAGATAATCTTCAAAAAGTAAATGCCAAAGAATGTTCCTTCAATAATAAACATTTTCCATTAAATTTTATTGATTTCTATGATTTTTCTTTAAAAAAATAGGAACCTCGAAATGGATCACCCTTTATCTTCACAAAATTTGGCACAGATATTGGTCAAAGGCAGAGTTACTCTCTGAAATTAAATAATTTTGTATATCGGACACCTGCAAGGTGATATTGAAACTGGCGGATCAAAATAAAGATCTTTTATACCCATTTATCCTATTAGAAAAGTACCTGTTACGGGTTTAATAGCTTCGCTGCAACAATTAATACTTTTTTCTTGTTCTCGATTATACGAAGCACCGATTTAGTTACACACAATTCTTCATACCTCATATTTAACCTCGGAAATAAAACTTTTCAAATAAAAGTCGTCTACGTCGCTCTCTCAACTAAGGCCGACATTTTGTGGTGAACAGTGCTAATGCCATCAACATATGGCTGGAAATTCGATTACACATGTCGACGAAAGTTAGTAAAGAAAATTATGCGCTTTTCATTTTTGCTTTAGAGAATTCGTTGGCTTGGCTGAGCGCTGCTTGAGAGCCTTGGATCGAACACACAAATATTCGCCGAGAGAGAAAGCTGCAGAAACGGAAGACTCTTTGTAAATAATAACTGTGTAACATGATACAAACAAACATAGCTATTGTTTTGTTGGACTTAACAAGTTACAAATGAGCTAGTTTAGTTAAGCGTTTTAAGAAGCGCTCACTTTTCTTCAAATTTTATAACGCAACTTTTCAAGATAAATTATTGAAGGGATCAAAACTAAAATATTTGCTTTCAGAAAGAAATTTAGTGACGCGTCATGCCTTTGGGCTGCGCATACACACATACATATTTAATGAATATGTGTAAGTATGGCTGTGTGTATGTAAGCAAAGTTTTTTTTTCTTCCAACGCACACAAACATATTTCGGCGACTCCCCAGAGCCAACGCGTGGCAGCACTAAAACTTGTAAAATATCTTATAAAGTTAAGCCTTTTCTTTCAAGCACAATAAACTCGCGAACTGAAGAAGTTTCGTAGTGACAGCACAAAATAATGCCGAAAAAAACGTTAACTGTTTCAAAGTACACTAAAGTTGACAAAATTGATGGCGCGCAACGCGCACCCTTCACACACCCCTTGCCTATAGTGCCACACTTGCCATCGAATGTTGCAACGATTTCGGCCACAACAATTCGATTGCAGTTTTACGCGTTGCTTGTGTCACTTTGGCGTTTCACTGGACCGCGCTGCGCAACAATTTTCTTTTTGTTAATTTTTTTTTTCGAAATAACCAAGCGCTCTCGTTATATATGTCTTCAATGGGCACGCACTGATTTTTTCTTCTTTTACTTTTGTTTTTCTTTTATTGTAAATATGCGACAGAGCAGCAACGCGACGACAACAACAAGAATCACAACACAAAACGCTTCTAAACCGACGCACTTCCTTTGCACTCGCGCTCTTCGCTACACTCACGTCCGTCCCGCTGCAACAGACCCACACATTTTCAAATAAAATTTGCAATCTTTTATTGGCGCCGCCGCCTGCACCCGCCGCCAGCTCGAGGGAAATGTAGAAACGCTGTAAAAATTCCGCTTTTCTACTCGAAATATTTCTTTCAACTATTCGATTTAGTTGCAAGCGCATACACACTACCACCAACACAAACAACAAACAACAGCAATGGCTGCATGCATTCTCTCACTTACTATAACTGTATTGGCGGAAGTGTAGGCAAAAACGCTTCGTATTTAGCAGCGCCAATACCTTTTTCTAAGCGTGCTTGTGTGCGTGTGTGTGTGTGTGACTTTTGAATGGGTGTTAGAGCGCGCCTGTGTGCTGGCCCTTATAGTATACTATAGGTGTTATTGTAGTGGCCCATTGTAGTCATGGCAATCAGTGTGTGGTGTCCACGCACAAGCGCCACACTGCGCCAGCGGGCGCCCACACCCCGACAGACAAACACCCCGTCCGACAACTCAACGGCTTCGAAGCAACTGCCAGCATTTGTTGCCGTCGCAGCGCCGTTAGCTCGCCACCACTTGGCTCACGGTCAGCTGGCGCAAGTGCTAGACTGGGTTGGACAGCCCGACCGACTGAGTAGCTCTCGTGCTGGTCGTTAGGTTATTGTTGTTGTTGCTGTTACCGTTGACGGCATCGGTTAGTTGAAAATTATTGCTAAGTTTAGCGCTTCTACTTAACTCCGCTACGTTTGAGTTATTAATTGGGAAATGCTTATGTTTATTAGCTTATTGCCGAGGCATGAGTAAACCGTTGTATGAGTGAAGCTTTGCGGTGAATGCACACAAACACTGTGATATACATGCGTATACCGATGAGAAAATCGATTTTCTAGTAATCACGCACATTTCATGACGAATTACTGCGCTATTTCGGGAAATTTCATAAGTCACATAGCAAACTACAAAGAGCATGTTGTTCTTAGAAATATTTAATGAATTGGTTTCGAAACTAAGCTCTTCAACTCTTGAAAACTGAGTTTTCAAAAAATAAAAAATTACGTCCTCAGACTTTTTCAATATTGGTATGTATAGTATAGAACTTGGTATAGAAACTCCAGCTCTTCCAAAGTAAGTGGGGTTAACGAAACGTAAGTGAGCCTTTCATCTCACTCACATAGAAGGTCATCGACGATTTCAAGGTTTCGCAGAAGAGAGTTTCGATTCAAGCGCTGTTCGCTTAATTGAACTTAAATGAATGTTCTAAAAACTATTGTTTCAGTATCTTACAACTAAGTGAGCTACAGTTTTAGTGCTATAAGCTTATCAGGAAACTAGAAGAAACCTTCTAATTTATAATTGTCAAGCTCATCAAAGGAAATATTTTCCTTTTTATAAACTTATCGAAAAAATTTTGAAAATTTTCTCAGAGAACGGCTCAAAGAGGGCGTTGCTTTAACATCCGCTCTTGCTATGACAAGTTTTTGACTTGAAGTAGGTAGATACGAGTAGTTACTCTGAAAAATTGATTCGAAGATTTTTTCGAAAATTACATTTTTTGTTGCTGAGAATGTAGCTTTTTTAATTATATTTCAAGAAGAGACGGATAACCTTGTAAGAGTCATCCGATTAGGAGCGTTCTGCTGCTGGACCTACAGACCTCCATGGAGCTTGGAAGTAGCTGGTCAACAAACAGAATTCGTGCGACTGTGAGATCTTTTTGTCCCAAAATGAACCATAAGAGGTCCTCCGAACTGCTTGCACATAGAAAATTTTTTTTTTTATATTAGGAGGAAGTATCAGAAGCCGGAGTGTCGGACTTTAATCCGCTAAACCTAGCCTACTCGCATCTCAAGTCTCTCCCACAGTCTTATCATAATCAGAGCTGACAGCTTTCCATTTTACAGACGACTCACTCATAAGTGCAATCAAAGTTTCCACCATGGGACTACCTCCAAGTGTGGATTTCAGCTTTTTCCTTACACTTGAAAACCGAGGGCAATGATAGAGCACGTGTTGAGATATGGACTAAAGTCATGACGATATTTATGTAGGTAGCTTCTAAAGCACCCATGGCCACTGAGTATTTGGGTCAGATGGAAATCCAGGACCCCATCTTGTTTTTCCATCTACCAATGTATGTCCGGAATAAGTCTGTGGATCCACTGTCCTTTGCATGAAGTTTGCGACCATTGCTGCCACATTGTGATGATTTTGGTTCTCTCTTCCCTTTTTCTACTATAAACGTCTCTGATAAGTTGTGTATTCGCGTGCATTCTCCCGGAATGTCAATCGGCGCCGTACTGGTTAATACCTCAGCAGCGTCGTTTGATATGATGCGGAAAGCACTTATCACGCATATTGTAGAAATCCTATACGCTGCATTAATCGGTCTAACATATGATTTTATGTCTAACTCATACAGTACTACTGATCTCATTACCTTAGCTTATAAAAATCGTCGGCTGGAACGCACACAGCCTTTGTTTGTCATCATTCAGATATTTTATTTCCTTTATATGTCGTATTTTCCATGTGCTCCTTGAATTTGAGTCTTGAGTCCACTATTACTACAAGTTTCTTCCTTAGCAAAGTCTATCTCGTAGCTATTGTAGAGGTTCTAACTGGACACTGTCCAATTGCAACACAAATATATATTTTGTCGAACGCTCTTTGCCATAGTTGTATGGAGAAAGGCGAGGTAAAATTATCTTATCACTTTCTCCTTTATTACCCGGCTTTTGCATTGTGAGATTGAAATATCTCGGTAGACACACCTTTGAAGAAGCTAGCGAAGTGCCTGGAATTGATATTAGTCAACTGAATAAATTTTTGATAAACTCATAACGCTTCAACAAGCTATGAGGTGGTACACTTTAGGGAGTTTGTAGTTAACACGAAGGACGAATATTTATCCAAGTGAAATCAATCGATTTTGGATCAATCTCACGACCTAACCTAACTCTATGTGGCTAATTTTACAAGGCACAGTTTTTCTCCGTGAAACTATCAAAAGCTTCCTTTAACAGCGGTATAGCGGTTTATAAACATTATAAAAAAATATTTAGTCAGAATTGACATCTAATCCAGGTTCACAGTATTGGCAAGGGGCAGCAAATACTGCGCCAAAAAGGCTGCTGCACGACTTTTTGCTCGCCTAAAAAATCATTGACCACAACCACACTAAACAAACCGCTGCTACAGAAAAAGGTAGTAAAGCAATAGCAAAAACAGAAAACAACAATAAGAATAACAATAAGTACACAGCTTTTTAAAATGTCAACATTTTTTATTAAGAAAACCATCGCTCACAACCGTAACACTCATTCGTCGCTTTGCCGTTAGAAAGCATCAGCTCATGCTGGTAGCCCACTTCCACAAAAACTATGTAATCCCCAAGTAATATTTAAGCACTGACATATAAAGTGAACGCGATGCAACAGTGTACTGCAGGCCACCACACCGCACCCGCTACCGGTGGCAACCTTTCCAAAGGAGGATGTCACTTTTGTGCCGTTAAGTGATTTTTAAATTCTCTCAAAGTGAGTATCGCTCAGAAACAGCATATTGTAAGCAATTTGTTGTTGTTATTTTGATTTTTCTCCGGGCCTTTGGATTTGGCTAAGCACCAGCAGCACCGCCAACGCCGCTACACTTGTTCATTTGGCGTTGTGGCATGCCACACTAACAATAATGGCGATAACAACAACAAAACAACAGCGAAGAGTTGCATGCCTGCCGGTCATATGCCACCGGCCGAGTCCTGCTGCTGCACACGAGCGATTTGCATTGTACAACTACTCACCAAGCCGCATTGCGAAACAAAGGCAGCGGCGGCAGTTGCAACGAAGGCAGCTGAGGTGGCAGCAAAATAACCCACATTAACAAAACCATCAAAATGTACAAGTAGGAGCACACTTTTCGGTTTTATGTGTTATTTAGCCTTGTTTGTTGCTGTCAAAACGTCAGCTCTGCTGCTAGACAGCAGCAGTCAGTGTGCGGTTGTGAGGCGTTGTGTGGCGTGCGTAACGCTGTGCCGTGGCACACAAAGGCATAAAGCAGCAGGAACAACCCAGCAACGGCTGCAGCGGGGGCAAAGCTCGGCACATCCAGGCAAAAGCGGCTTCTCATTTTTAAACGCTCTGACAAGTGCACTTAGTGCAAGCCCCGCACACGCACACACAACCACACCTACGCAACAATGCTCCGGCGCTTGTTAGTATTTATTTGTATAGATGTATGTGTATGTGTGTGCAAACAAAGAGCAGCATATCGCACGTCAACTGATGGAAATTTCGTTGAGTTCAACTTGACAAGCAAAATTGTTTATCCGTGCAGTTTATTATTTTACGAGGCATATGACTGATACTTTGTAACTTAACGTAGTCCCGCACTGTACGCACAGACTGACATACGCCTCTGCACTATGCGTTGCGTTAAGCCTGGTAGTGGACGGTAGTAAGTTGATACTATGCCTTGATCGTTTAGCTAGCTTCAGCAAAGGGATGAAAGTCACTTGATATACCAAAGTTCTCACTGCTCCTCTCAGTTTTACTACCGATAACGATCCGATGACATTAAGGGGGTGTTCTGGTCTAGAAATTAAAAAAAAATCGAAACTTTTTTTTTATTTTCAAAGTTTAACTATTCAAGAGTATGTGTACAAGAGGATTTTTCAAAATTCAAATTATTTTCGGAGATATAGGCATTTTTCAGACCCGGCATCCAAAGTGGTTCGGCCGGAACTAATCGAACAAAAGACTTTACGCGAATCTTTAAACGCGTTTTTCTCAAAACTGACTTTTTCGGAAGGATACCCACGATTTCTCAGGTTCTACTGGACCGATTTACTTGAAATTTTTATACTGTCTTCTTTATAGGCTTGTCTGTGGTTGGAACTAGCCCCATCCCAAATTTTTATTTTTATTATTTTTAAAAAATTCGAAATAGTCAGAAAAAGTGATCCAAAAAAACTTTTTTTTCAGGCAGTCGCCATTTTGTGAAAAAAATTTTTTCCCACTTTTCCGTAGTTCCGGCCATTGCGACATTATTTTAGATTAATAATCTTTTTTTTTTGGTTTCAGATAACTAGGAGGGTTGAAATCACGGGTATGGTCACGTGGAAATTTTTAGAGCCCCCCCCCCACTTCGTCAGCTCATAATTTTTGAAATTTTTTACTTTTTTTAGTTTTTAATTTTTTTCTGTACTCTTCTAAAATTAACATATAACTAATAAAAAAATAGATGGTAAAAATATGTATTGCCTTTTTTTACGACACTTTAAAAATTACCTAAAATTCATGCTTCTAGACCAGAATACCCCCTTAAAGTAATGAATCTTAGTAATGAATTTCATCCCGTTTATGGAGTTGGGATCTCTAGGATCATACAAGCCGAGTTTTGAGTTTAAAGAACAATTTGAAATTTGACACAAACTGTTTTCACAAACACGCAAATAAATCAAAACAAAATTAATCTAAAATCATCTTAAACACCACTTCTTTCTTATCCTTTACTTATACTATTTTTATATTGCTAAGAAGTTACTAGGTTATATTGCATTCACCTTGCTTGACAAACTCGAGTTTATCCAAAACTTTGGAGTTTAGCATCGAATACTTCACACAAGCGCGAAGTTAATCAAACTGCAGCATGTTTTAAATTGCCTTTGCTCAGCGGGTGCTGAGTTGGCAAACTGCCATATATGAAAGTTAAAAAACGCATAAATTTTTTCATTGCTAAGGAAAACAAATTATTTATGGTGTGTTGCGCCACAAACTCGTGTTTACTAAACACTTTAGAGTTTAACACTAAACCCTTCCCACAATAGCAATCATATTGCCTATAGCTCTGGAGTTTACTAAACACTTTGAAGTTTAACACTAAACCTCTTCCATAAGAACGTTCATAATATGCTATAAACTCGAGTTTACATGTATTTTGGAGTTTAACACTAAACCCTTCTTACAACAACGTTCATATTGGGCTATAAACCTAAGTTTACTAAACTCTTTAAAGTTTAACACCAAATCCTTCTCACAAGAACGTTCGCATTGTGTTATAAACTCGAGTTTGCCAAACTCTTTGAAGTTTAACACTAAACTCATCCCACAAAAACTTTCAAATTATATTATAAACTCGAGGTTACTAAACATTTAGGAGTTTGGCGCTAAGCCCTTCTCACATGAACGTTTAAGGCCTTCGCATAACAATGTTCATATTGTGCTATGAACTCGTGTTTACTAAACACTTTCGAGTTTAACACCCTTCCCTCAAAAACGATATTCGTCTTGCATACATTTGTCTTAAATCAGCTTAAATGCTTGATGCTTATGATGACATAACTCTGCTTTGTAACACAGAGATTCTCAAGCACCCTCATTAGAACACTGGTCGGCGCAAATAATCTGACTTATGCAGAAATTTGTATTTCCAATTTGAAAAGAACACACTCCTTAGGCGTGACAACCAGGTTGGGATTCTCCAGTTTTCGGATTATATGGAGATAAGACCAAGATAATTATTCCATATTCCACAAACTAGCCTTGAAGTTATGACAGTTTGTCACAGGAAATATGTTCGTTTCAACATCTTCTCTTTTTATTAAACCTTAAGTTTGATTCGAAATTTTTAACACCTGGAAAGAAACTTGGAGATCCTACAGAAAATATATATGTCTATATAAATGTTCACCATGACGAGCTGAGTCTATTTGGCCATGTCCGTCTGCCTCTAAAGAAGCTTTTGATATATCGATGAAATTTTGTACACGTCCCTTTCTTAACAATAAGCTGCTCATTTGTCGAAACTGCCGATAACAAAAATCAATAGCATATAGCTGTCATACCAACTGAACAATTGGAATTAAAAGTTTGTATGGAAAGCCTCCAAGCGCTTCTTTTGAAGTTAAGTCACATCTGAGCCCCTTTAAATAAATGAATATGAATATTTTAAAAGTACTCTCACTCACAGTAAGTGATTTTAAAGCTCGGAATAACCCTTTTGTGTGGAATGCACCTTCCTCACTTCTACGAGATTACCTTAGCTAGAGTGCAAGGCAATGGACTTTAGCAACACATTCCCTATAATCGTATGTATTATTACATACACACATATATAGCGTTCTAACTTATGTGCATACGTTTTATAAATATTTATTTATGGACCGCACTGCTTGCATTTGGGTCACTTATACAGTAAGGCGCGTGCAGCACTAATTAAAAGGAACACAGCAGGCACATATAACTGTTGTTAACTAGTACACCGGGTTTCTTATTTTTTTCCAATTGCGATTACCCTCAAGCCTAATTCTGCACTTATTGCCAGCACTCCGGTAACGATTTCCCACCGCCTTCAATTAGCTCGGCAGGGGGCGCACTTTTCACTTTTTGCCAATAAAATAATTTATTTAAAAGTTCTGGTGAATCTCTTGCAGTTTGTTTATTTCACGCTTCTACGTCTTCGCCCACTGCTTCCGCACACTTCTTTCGACGCTATTTCATGCTCAATTTCATTTCCTTTTGCGAAGAAAATTCTCATTCGCTGTTGGCAGCTGAGTGTGGCGCGGCGCGCCAACTCCCTGCAACGTTGCAGCGACGGCGGGTGGCAAGCGGCGAATGGAAAACTTTTCTTGCAGCTTTTCTTTCGCAAGTTGTTTTCATTATGCTGAACTTCAACTTAACACATTCGGTGCGTGCAACAACTGCCACGCGCTGCGCAGCGCCGCCTTGCAATGCGTTGCGTTGTACCGCCTGCAGTGATGGCGGCGCTGACGTTCGGCAGCAGCGCACGCAGTTTAATTTAGTTCAATTTCAACTGAGCTGACTGAAATTTGCACGATGTGTCGCTCCCCAGTCAAGAGTTGCAAGTAACCAACACTTGCACACCTACAAATACACGCAAGTAAAGTTTTCGTGATTGCATGCGTGCATTCAACTCAGTGCTCTGCATGCACACACACGCATACACTTGCCACTTAAAGTATTGATGAATTTTTGCGTTGGAGAATGTGGAAGAAGAGATTGAAACTTCCGCAAGTCGCTCTGAGCCGTGCCATAAGACTAGAAAGTCTAAATCGTTTAGCCGCCTTTGCTGGAAGTTGAAATTAGTTTGGCGTAAAAGACTCAGCCACACCCACACACTCATACATTGTTGCCTGCCATTTCACATGTAACCAAAAAACGGATCTTTATTCAACTGAACAAACTTTAAAGAAAGTCAAATTGCTTTCGTTGTAATAAGGAAAATTTCGGAGGTATTTCTTGGCACTTAAGGGGCTACGTGATTTGTTGTGACGTTAACTAAACGCACATCTTTCTTTTTCGCACCCAATACGGGAAAAATTGATCAACTCTTCATCGTTACTTAAGGCAATCGGGCCAAGCCTAAATAGGCTGATACAAAGTTTATCAATCGTCGCTGGCTTGTTGGCATAGACCATAGACTTGACGTAGCCTCACAGGGAATAGTCTAAAGGCGTCAACTCGCACGACCGAGGCAGCCTATAGGACATTTCGCGAGCTAACATGTTCACCTATCTTGGTTTTCAATAAATCGATTGTGACATTCACTGCGTGGCTTGTGGCGCCGTCTTGTTGGAACCACATATTGTTCAAGTCCATATCATCCAATTCGGGTCAAAAACAATTGGTTATCACTGAGCGTTAGCGATTCCCATTCACAATAACTTGCCAGTCTTGATCATCACGGAAGAAATACGGCCCAATGACGCTGCCGACCCATAAACCGCACCAAAACTATTTTTTCGGGATGCAATGCTAACTCGTGGAATACGTGTAGATTGCTGCCTGACCAATAACGCATATTTTGCTTATTGACGAAGCCATTCAGCCAGAAATAAGCTCCACCGCTGATGAAAAAACTGATCGTTTTCAAGTTGTTGCTTAGCCCAATCCACGAACATACGACGTTTCTGGTGGTCAAGCCGCTTCAGTTCTTGCGACAATTTGATCTTGTAAGGATGTAGGCAAGGATCTTTTCGCAAAATTCGCCACACCGACTTCACAGAGATGCCCAACGCTTGAGAACGACGTGTGAGAGACTGATTTCGGTCTTCCTCAATTGATGCGCTAGTGGCAGCAATATTCTCGACACTACGGACACTTCTTTATCTTAATGGCACAGGAACTTTTTTTATTGTGCCTGTGGATTCAAATTTTTCCACTAGGCGCTCAATCTGTTCTGACAGGACGATTATGACGACCATAAATAGGACGTAGCGCTCTTAAAGTTGAGGCCACTGACTCCGAATTTCGGTAGTAATTTTTAATGATTTGGATTCGTTGTTGGATAGCATATCTTTCCAACATAAAATCGAAAACCATACTAAAGGGAAATGTCGAAAGAACAGGAAATAAAATTTCGTCGTTTGCTGTCCCTATTGGCGTTTTTTTGGCGTTTTTATTGAAAATTCTATTATAAGTAGAAGATCCGTACTTAACATTTTACTGCAACTACAATAAGTAAGTAACGAGTTCAATTAATATTTAATGTTAGGTACGTTGTCCGTGGGTATTTAGTTTCCAACTTTCTGGCCAACTTGCTACACAAAACAACATTTCGCTTTAATTAACATAAGCAAGAACTTCAGGTACGGCTTAGTAAGTATTGTAAATGTTTGTTAACCCTCAATAACTAAGGTCCAGGAATACTGTAAATAGCATGTCCAGACGGATAGCTCAGAAAATGATCGCATTCGGATCAGAATAAAACCCGTGCAGATTACACTCAGACCAATCAGATGAATGCATAGAACGATGCGCCCGAAATCTCTCTCAGCTACTATATGGATGAAGAGATCAGCCAATATTTGTGCCCAACATGCATTTGCAGTGAGAAAGGTGGATCAACTAGAGACTGTAGAGAGACTCTTATTTGCGCCCCCACGCTTCAATAGAAGAAAGTGACGAACCGTGGAAAGATTTTATTAGATAAATAAGTTTACTTTCCACCAATTAATGAAATTCCTCCATTAGATGCAGGCGAACGTATTGGATGTTACAAGAAACTCGACAAAAAGGGCAAATTAAAAGTTCTCCAATAAATTCAGCATAAAATCATAATACCAGTAAAGCTCTTTCAATTTTTTTCTGTACACAAAATCCACAGAGGAAAACAAGCTACCAAAGAAATTTGGACTCATGTTAAACATCAATTATGCCCCTTCGAGTTCTTGCCGCTGCTGAAAAGTCTCAACTACTCGTATTTCGACAGCAGTTTAAGTCTTGCATAAAAATGTTACACTCGTATGTTCATATAATCCGGCACTTTTTTATAATAAACTATTTTTTATGTACACCTGTTCCGAGCAGGCCGTTAGTGTTTTGCATTCATATACACAGATTTATTTACACACAAAAAGGTTGTTGCAAGCATTTGGATTTAGTATTATTACCGTTAAAAGCTTCACACAGCTGCGAAAAAATGTGGCTTGCGTCACGATGCATCAATTCGCACCGTTATGTGAGAGCATGACGGAATGTACAGATTCGTACATGCTCGCAAAAAGTTCGTTTACACTTTATTTCTGTATTCAAGCCCTGCAGGGATAAATATATGTCAGTTCGAACGTTTAGAGATTGCAACTATTTTTTCTGAAACAACCTATTTTTAAAAAAAAAAAAAAAAGAGGATAACAAAATTCCAATTAGTAAAGGAAAGGCTCGAATGGAAAATAAAATGTTGTTGCTAAGTTCTGATATTAAGATTAAAAGGCGACAGCAACAGTGAAAAAGTCTTTCAGAGATTCTTAAAGTGTACCTCAAATAATTCACCCGAACATTCAAAGGAGACTACAGGTTTCGAAAAGTAGATTTTTCAAAGTGCTTTATTTTCATACCAAATATTAGTAGAGTTTTCGATTGCGAATTTTTCAGAAAATAGTAAAACAATTTTACATAACTAATATTTTGAGATTCCATAGTAAAACTTCGAAACCTTAAGCCCCTGTGGCAGTATCATGAGATTAATAATTATTCTGATTAAACTTGATGCTTTATGATATTCGAGAAAGCTGGACAGGTTCAGCTTATTACAAGCCATTCCAAACAAAAACTTTCATAGTAATTATATGGAATTTTCGAACCATTTTCAGATGTGCTCTTGGTAAGTGTTAAAAAAATATTATATCAATTGAAATCGGACGTAAAGAGTTCTGGTGATGCTTTAATATTATATCCATCAACAGTGTTTATTATGGTTTCCACAAATTTTATAATACTCAGTAAAAGGGGTCGCAAACCCTATAAAATGTGTTTACAAAAGATCAGCGCGGAGAGCTGAGTCATGTCTTTCTGTACGTCTATCAACATATATACGAAGTAGTCCCTCTGTTTGTGGGACATCGATTAACATGTTTTGTTTTTCTTTCAAAAAGCTGATCATAGTATATCGGCACTGCCGATATCGGATCACTGTAGCATATAGCCGCCATACAAACTGAACGATCAAAATCAAGATGTTGTATGAAAATTTTTTTATTTGACAAGACATCAAGATGACGTTTAAATTTCTGAAGATATTGTTTAGAACGGACTAGTACAGCATATAACTGTCATACAAGCTGACCGATAAAAATCAGATTCATGTAGAGATAACTTGATCCTTGTGCTATAGCTTCAGTGCAGCCGAAGTTAACGCTTTTTCTTATTTAATACAGGCTTTTCCAATAAGAGTGAAATGATTTCTTAAAAAACAAAACTTTTAAAAAATTGTTAAGAAAATTCAAATGTTTTTTATTTAATGCAGAGTACAATCCATCCACGGCTTCTTTTGCAAAAACGATTAACCCGATTTTTTTAGTACTTTTTCCACTAAATCAAGTCGTCTTTCATGAACAGCACGTTGAATATTGACTACTAAAACTTGAAATGGGTCTGGCTTATTGCTAAAGACCAATGACTTGCAATAACCCTACAAGAAGTAGTCTAGTGATGCTTAATAACAAGTTCTTGGAGGTCATTCAGCGCCACAATTTCTTGATAAAATGGAATCTCAAAACTTTTCTCGCAATAATTCGATTGTTGCACCTGCTGTGTACCATGGAGTCCCGTTTTGTTGGAACCAAACGTTTTCAAGATTAACTTCTTCCAACTGCGACCATAAAAAGTTGGTTATTATCGTACTATAGCGATCTCCGTTGACAATAACGTCAGCAGCTTCCAAAAAAAGTATGGACCGGTGATTCCACCAGACCAAGAACCACGCAAAACTTTCAATTTAAGGGAATGCAATGGTTGCTCATGAATAATTTGTGGATTTTCTTCGACAGAATTGACACTTTTGTTTATCTATTACACAACAGAGATGTTAAAAAAAATCATTATCTTTTTCAAGTTGTTCCAAAGCAAATTCTGCAAATTCACGACCTTTACGGCGGTCTAATTGCTTCAGTTCTGATACAAGCCCAAAAATTTTTCTCAAAATCCGACAGGTTGTGATTTGAGGCAGTCTCAATTCTTGAGAACGTCTTGGAATCTGCAAATTACGGTCTTCAGGAACACCTGCCTGAACGGCAGCAATATTTTCATTACTTCGAACGGTTCTTTGCCTTATTAACACTTTAACATTATGTGAAGAAAATGTACGCTCGAAATTTTCAACAATTCGACGAATACGAGTACCGAGCACAGGTGGACGATTATTACGACCATAAAATGGCAAAGACGCACGAAAAGTCGCAATTGGAGAACCATTATGTTGATACCAAAATTTAATAATTTGTAAACGTTGTTCTTGCATTGAGATATATTTGTACTTGATGATGGCGTACACACAACCTCACTGTTTTCCGAAAGAACATATTTTAAAGACAAAAATTTGAACATTTAGTATATCAAGAATTTAAAAAATCGAGTTTTGAAAGATTTAATTCGTAATAAATATAAACAAAACAAGTAAGGAAGGGCTATGTTCGGGTGTCACCGAACATTTTATACTCTCGCATGATAAAGTGATAATCGAGATTTCATTATCCGTCATTTACATATTTTTCAAATACCGTATTTGTGTAAAGTTTTATTCCGCTATCATCATTGATGCCTAATGTACATATATATTATACAGAGAAGGCATCAGATGGGATTCCAAATAGCGTTATATTGGAAGAAGACGTGGTTGTGCTTCGATTTCACCCATATTTCATACGTATCATCAGGGTGTTAAGAAAATATTATATACCGAATTTCATTGAAATCGGTATAGTAGTTCCTGAGATATGGTTTTTGGTCCATAAGTGGGTGACGCCACGCCCATTTTCAATTTAAAAAAAAAAAGCCTGGGTGCAGCTTCCTTCTGCCATTTCTTCCGTAAAATTTAGTGTTTCTGACGTTTTTTGTTAGTCGGTTAACGCACTTTTAGTGATTTTGAACATAACCTTTGTATGGGAGGTGGGCGTGGTTATTATCCGATTTCTTCCATTTTTAACTGTATATGGAAATGCCTGAAGGAAACGACTCTATAGAGTTTGGTTGACATAGCTATAGTAGTTTGCGAGATATGTACAAAAAACTTTGTAGGGGGCGGGGCCACATCCACTTTTCCAAAAAAATTACGTCCAAATATGCCCCTCCCTAATACGATCCTTTGTGCCAAATTTCACATTAATATCTTTATTTATGACTTTATAGGCCGATTTTGCCCATCTTCGAACTTAACCTTCTTAGGGAGCCAAGAAATATGTGTACCAAGTTTCATCATGATATCTCAATTTTTACTCAAGTTACAGCTTGCACGGACGGACGGACGGACAGACGGACAGACAGACATCCGGATTTCAACTCTACTCGTCACCCTGATCACTTTGGTATATATAACCCTATATCTGACTCTTTTAGTTTTAGGACTTACAAACAACCGTTATGTGAACAAAACTATGATACTCTCCTTAGCAACTTTGTTGCGAGAGTATAATTATAGCTAATACGAGTACCAAACCAGTACACAGTGAACTAGTTTGCAAGCATATTTTTAGCATCGATCCAAAATCGCTACAAAAAGCCGCTACTCCAAAATTTTCCAGCAGGGTTAGCGCAATTTTTTTCTGGTTCTTGCGCGGATACATATGTCAGCATGTGTTGCAACAAAATATTTTATTAAAATTAACGAGCCATTTTAAGCAGCGTGATGCGCATTTTTAAGCCGACTGCTATGTAAAGTTAAGCAAGCAAATATTTTTAAATACAACTTGCCACATTCTAATGATGTAATGTTTTACACACATGATATGGTATTTATCACTACTTCTTTTAAATTAAAAAAAAAAATGGTTAATGAAAAGAATTTACTGACTCGCTTTATTTGTCTGTGGATTCCATGCTATAATACATATATACAAAAACAACAACAATTTGAAATCAAGTGAATTTCTTGATTAAATTGCTACCTATTGAATTGGCAAAGGCACTGTGGGACCTTCAAGTCCAATTAACATTTTAATTTTCCGATTTTTTTGTCGGTTTCAGCGCAGTTTTCTTCTGCGCTTCATTGCATCGTTGTGGTGAGCGAAATCAAAAGCAAACGAAGACAACAACAATCATTACACAACACTGAAGACAGTCACTGCAATCAACTCGATGCAATACCATTACAATTATCGCCTTAATGCATGGAGGATAATTGTTGGAAAGTGACTTTAAATGGCGGATGGACAATGGCAATGGCTGGCTTGGCTGAAAGCGCTGGAGGATTGTGTGTTTTTTTTTTTGTTTACTTTATTTTCGTATTTGGCTTGAGTGCTGCACGAAATGAGGAAAGTGTGCAATTAAGTTGCATTTAATAAGGATGTGTTCGCGCTTACATACATATAGTATATACTGGCGAGTACACATGTGTTGCTTTCGCTGGGAATTGACAAAAGATGTCATTGAAAATGTGGCTAAGAGTGGTAGGATATATAGTACTTGAGATATACATATACAATATAAATACAGAAGTAGAACCCAACAAACGTATCGTCAACTAAAATGCAAAAAAAAAACGAAATAAGGATTAGAAAAGAGGATATACTCAAATTGAAACAAAATTTGGAGTGGGCTACACAATCGCTTCGCTCTATGGGCTCATGAAAAGTTCCAAGAAGATCAGACGTTCTCATTTGGGACGAATAAGAACTGTAGAAATTCAAGAGCTGTCATAATTAGGTTTAGGAATGATTTCATATGAATAATCATATGTTCAGGTTCGAAGAAATATTTTTTCAAAACCATCAATACCTTTTTATTGCGAACCAAGCACATATGTAGTTCATAAAATATTAATATTTTTTTGATATCCAACAATTTATTGATGTTTATTGTTGTTGTTACAACATTTTTGTATATAAATTTAATTTTACTTTTCGTTAAAAATATACATATATATTTTTTTACGATATAGATGAATAAGCGAACGGTTTGTAGTATAATATTACTCTAGTTAACTTACTTAAATTCTTAGAAACCATATTAATTAAGACTTGCTACCCGAAATGTACAAAATGTAGTTCTTAGAAATGAAATAAAATTATTAACAGATTCATAAACTTATTGTACTCACCTTAAGTTTGACTCAAAACGTTGCGCAAATCTTCAGCCGACTAAGAGCACAAACCAAGCTGTTGAAAGAAATTAAAAAAGTATGGATACAAAATTAAAATTAAGAAAAAATCAAAAAAATATAAAATTTGTTCGCTTTAAATTTTTTTTAAATAAAATATTGCTATAAAATCTTTAGCAATCACAGCTAAGCCCTAACAGTGTAGGCAACCACTTAACGGCCACCAGCAGAACGAAACACTAACCGAACCGCACAAACTGTCTAAACTTAATGTCGCTCGAGAAGCGACTCCAGCAACTAGATAACGCTCGAAAAATTTATGTAGATGCAACACACAAAAATACAAAAATAAAAAATATTGAAAGAAATCAAACCAACACGTGCAGCCGCGAGCAGGCGAATAGGCACACAACAAACGAACAGCGGTCAACGCGGCGTATACGTAACGTGTCAAACAAACTCCGCTGACAGACTGACCGCAACGCGTTTACACTTGCTAGCCGCAAAGCCAGACTAGCTCAGGCTGATTGCGGCGGTCGAAGCAGTTAGCCAAGCCGAAAATTGAACCAACGCAAATACAACAACAATAATAATAATATGAGCGACAAGCGGTCGCTTTGCAAGGATAACAATAAAAACAAGAACAAAAACAATAAGAACCACAATAGAATGAGGCTAAATGGCTAACTTGAAGATTTATTGAAAAGGCGATGAGCGCAACACACACACAAACGAAGGCGAAAGTGTGTGTGTGTGTGGATTTGAATATGTTTGTTCACACATACAGACACACATGTGCATATTTGTTGCTGTATATAGTACACTATATTTGTTATTTTTACACTTATGCCGTCATGGAGTACATACAGCTTTGGAGTGTGTGTTTTTTATTGTTGTTGTTGTTGTTTGCCACATTGGCGCTGCGCAGCGCTTTGCTTTACCTTAAGCGCCACTCATTTCTTGAAGTTGCTACTTCGCTTATTGTCCCGTGTCTTGCTCGAGCACTCAGCGACCACACAAAAACAACAACAAATCAAATACAAGCGCATACAAATAAACTGCTTCACACACACACACACACAAGCCGCGAATGAGTGCGGCGGCATCAGCTGGTCCCCATTGAGCAAATCCGACCACAATGACCCGCAGCACCTTTCACCGAAGTCAACAACCGAGCGGAAGAGGTATTTCAACAGCAAATATTAAACACGAGCAACAACAACAAGAAGAGAAGGCGAACACTAAAAATAACGAAAAATTTTTGTGTACAGAGACGAATTGGTTGCGCCACTTTCGATTGTTGGCCCAACAGCGCGCTTCGACTCGAACTCCAACTCCAATGCCGGCGCGAAGGTGGCTGCGAACGAGAACGCATAAGCGCCGCGTGAGTGTAGTCCACATTTCGGTCGCCGCCTCAGCGCGCGTCTTAAGAGCGGCAGCGATGCGGAAAAACAAGAATTAAATGCATGTAAATTTGACCTGCTTTCGCGTACTCAATTCCTGGCCACAAAATACTACGCGCGCAACGTAAGCGCCGGCATTTCCGCGCCACCAGAAGCGCTCGTTTGGCCTTAGGCCGCGCCGCTGCCGCCGCCACCACCGCGCCGTGTGCTTCCGTTTGCCATCTTTGCTTGGCCCACATTTTCTGGCTTGGCACTCTTACTTTCTTGCACTTGCCACAGTGTGTTCTTTTGTTTTCGTTTCGCTTTCACCTGCCGCGCTCTCAACTACAAGCAACTACTTGCAATGCTGGCAGTAAAACGCTTAGCTTGCGTGTCGGTGCCGGGCGGCGTGGCGGATGCGAAAGGGACACGCTGAGGTGGCAGCTCGGCTGTGGCAAGTGATATTGAAATTTTCAACGGCAGTGGACAAAAACAAAGGCGCAGATAGCAGCAGCGCGTCGACAACTAACGGTATCTGCTGCGGGTAAAGTTGTGCAAGTGTGGCAAGCAAAACTTTTACTTTCGTCTCGATTTTTTTCTTCTTCCTTTTCTGTTTTCTATTTTCCTTAATATGCACATGAAACGAAAACTTGGCCGCCGTCGGCGTTTGCATGCCAGCGCCGCTCGTCGCGCAGAGCAGGTGACTCGGTCAAGCGAGTTTGCGACTACATCGAGCGTTTTTGCTCACATTCATAATTTTTTCCTCACTTATTATTTTTCTGTTTTTGTTTTTGTTTGCTGACGACTTTCTTCAAAGTGTTTTCAATTTTCCAAGTGAATTTCTTACAACACTGCAGGTATGTGTATGTGTGAGTGAGTGTAGGTGAGTGTTTTTGTGAGCGAGTGTGCAACAGTGTCTAAGTGTTTGTGCGCAGAAAGGAATTTAAATCCAAACAGACTTAAAGGGATATCTAAGCACACACATACACATACACATTTTGGCTTGCCTATGTTGCTTGAGGCTTACAGCGTTTGTACCTGTTGTTGCTGTTGTTGCTTTTGGCACTAGCAGCGCATAACACACATATTCTACATTTTTTATGTGGCAGAAAATGCACAACATACACATATGCAGATTTAAACCAATTTCGAAGCTCGTAAAATGCCTCAAACATCTAACTTAAAGGTGCCGTAGGTGTGTGTATAGGTGAGTGTGTGTGTATGCGTAAATGAAGTAGTCAGTTAGTGTAAGTCGGTTAAGTATGATGCGCTCAATTTTGCTGACGACATTGGAGTCTTAAATCAATTTCCATTTAACTTCATTTGTTACTTGTTAGCCTAGAAGGGATAGAGGCCACTACCACTTTCGGGTAGGTTATGTCAAATAAGGTTTAGAGGTCGACCAAAAGAGGAAGAGAAGACAGGTTTAATGGAACTCAAAATGTCAATTCTCCCAAATTGTTGGGAAACAAGGAACTTGCTAACCTTATGGATCTAAGAACTCTTAAAGATCAACGCCCGGATCTTTAAGCATTATTATACCCGAATCAGGGAAATATTTTGAATTTGTCAAGAATTTTGTAGCACTCCGAAGGAAAATGGGAGATCCCAAATTCAAAGTAAACCCCACCAGATGCAGTGCACTTATATCAACGATTTTTCCAGTCCTCGAAACCTACTTTTTATTTTCATAAGCACTTTTGTTCCTTCAGCGATTTTTTTTTATCTCTTCGATCGACTAAAAACGGGTTCTACGTTGCGGCAATTTCATTCTGAGGAACAAGAAAAAATCACAAATCTGGTGTATATGGCAGTTTATAGATCGTATTCATTTCGTTTTCAACTTTAAATTTGGTCACAATCGTAGATTTTGCGATGGTCCATGAATTGTTTTTCCACAATACCGTCCGTTTTCGATGGATGTTCTGAAGCAAACATCTCAATACGGCCAAATAGAACTCCTTATAAACCGTTTGTCCTTCCGTAACAAATTCGTGATGCACAAAACCACGAGCATCACGTTGATTTTTGAGCGGCTTTGGCGTGGTTTGTTTGGTTTCGGCTCGTTTCGTTTCTCTCCATTCCGATAATTGTTGATTTTGTTTGCACGTTAAACTCATAAACTCAAGTCTCATAAGCAGTTATAATACTCTCCATAAATGTGGGATCGGATTTCGTACGATGAAGCATGTCCAAAGAGACCTGTTTACGATATTCTTTTTGACAAAAACAGCTTTATCGGGACGAGTCGAGCAAGAACGCGTTTCATACCTAAAATATACACCAAAATCATTCGAATGGACTCACGAGATATCGAGCTTTCTTGCTATCTCTCTAACACTTGCCTGACGATTTTCAAGCAACCATATCCTACACTTTTTTTTACTATTTTCGCAGTTGAAGAGGTCGTTCAGAACGAGCCATGTCTTCAACGATCTCTCGAACGTCTTTGAAGGATTGGTACCACTCTTAGATTTTTGATAAAACTGAAGCACTGTAAGCCCTTTCCAACATTCGCACGATTCCACACACAAAATTTGGTTAGAAACACAAAATTTCAGACAAATTCTCTGTTTGATATTTTCATCCATTGTATTTGAATTCCGGTTATACAAAGTTATATAATATATACAGGTAATTATAATGACGCAATAGTTTTGAAATAAGTTTTACTATAAAATCGTTAAATTCTTCGGATATTAAGAGGTGCACTATGTGGCTTCATATTCTAACGACCCACAACAGGGAATCAGAGCTACAGTTTGCTTAGAGATTATTGTCAATTCTTGAACCGATGACACACCGAAGACTGCCTGAGCATTACCGAACGTACCTGAATGATTTCAAACTTCGGATATAAGCAGAGATGCTTTTCGAAATGACGTTTGAGTGAATTACTATTAAAAGATTTTGAAAAATTATATACATAAACCACTGAGTAAAAATAAAGAAAGCAGAATGTACATCTCGAAAGAAATTTTTCTCCCACCAATAGCGTACCGAACTCAAGCCTACAAATAAAAGTGAACTTTAATGACTCTATTGCGTTTTATACGACATGCTTTTTTTTATTGCTGTTGTTACACTCTACCTCCTTTTAACGTTCAAAGGTTGGCTTTCAACTTCAGCGCTCGCCAACACACGCGTGCACTCACCAGCGCGCCGTCAATGCCAGCGTTGGCTGCGTCGCCTAGTGCCCTTATCGCTAGGCAGCGCAGAAAATAATGAGTTTCGTTTGTGGGTCAAGCGGCAACAAATCAATGTGGGCCAACAAGCGAACAGGTTTCACCCCACACACGCTCTCACACACATATGTACACCTACGTATGTACATGCATATGTCGTTATGGTCAAGTAGTCAAGGCGATATGTCTACGTATGGTTGGTTGGACGAAAACAACAGCGCCGACATGAAAGTCAAGTAGCTCCTAACTTCTTGTCGAATTTCTAGTAAATAATTGACTTATCTAAAGGATTATTTGTTAGCCGTCCAAGTCAGTTTTAACCTACTTTCGTCACTTTTTATTTTGATATTGTATTTGTTGTTGCCAAGCAGTGATAGTTGGCTGCCACATAAGATTTTGTTGCAGGTTTTTGGTATTCTTTCGCTTAAAAATTGTTTTGCTAGCTTTAGGTGCGCCAATGGTCAAGCGAGTATAAGCTACTGGGCGCTGGTGGTAAGTATAAATGGTCGAAGCAAAGGCGAAATTTGATTATTGTAATTACATTGGTATGCCTCAGTTCGGCCATGTCAAGGTTGCAAATTTACTGCCCTAAAAGCCGAAAGAAAGAGTGTATGTAAAAAAGATGTATTTTTATTTAATCAAAATGCCAAATTATGCCTTGCGAGTTGGTGAAAATTCAGGGTGTGAAATTTGTTACGAAAACTGAAATTTTTTAAAAGAGAGGAATAACGGAAAAATAAATATAAAGTAAAGTTAATATTAACCATATAATAATAATAATAGTAATTCACTGTTAATTTTTGCACTGATAGAAATTTTATATGAAAAAAGTTGCCATATGCTTATAATTTAAACACTTTTTAAGAAATAAGAAAAATAGTTACCAATTAATTTTTCATGAAATTGTATTATTTATTATGAAGAAAAAAATTTTTGGCGTTGCCACTTATTTCTAAAAAAATTAGAAATTGTAAATTTAAAGTCGGATGCTTGTGGGAAATCTTAAGGGATGAAGAACACATGCTACTAGATGTGCTTCACATTAAAAAATAGTATTTTTTTAATTTTTATATAATATTTTGAAATAATAAAGCCATTAATGACAATGAGAAAGAAAAACAAATGCCCTTCTTGTTTTAGCTTTTAATCCATTGCCACTTAATCAAGGCCATAAATTAAATCATTTCATAGTTTAATAGCATAATTTTTTAACCCAAAGCGTTAGAAGTTTTATAAGAAAAATGTTGCCATATGTTTATAATTTAAAAACTTTAAAGGAGTGGGAAAAATAGTTACCAATTAATTTTTCATGAAATTGTATTATTTATTATAAGAAAAAAATTTTTGGTGTTGCCACTTATTTCTAAAAAAAATTAGAAATTGTAAATTTAAAGTCGGATGCTCGTGGGAAATCTTAAGGGATGAAGAACACGTGCTACTAGATGTGCTTCTCATTAAAACATAGTATTTTTTTAATTTTTATATAATATTTTGAAATAATAAAGCCATTAATGACAATGAGAAAGAAAAACAAATGCCCTTCTTTTTTAGCATTTAATCCATTGCCAATTAATCAAGGCCATAAATTAAATCATTTCATAGTTTAATAGCATAATTTTTTAACCCAAAGCGTTAGAAGTTTTATAAGAAAAATGTTGCCAGATGTTTATTATTTAACAATTTTAAAGAAAAACAATTAGCAATTAATTTTTATGAAATTATATTATTTTTTATTAAGGAATTAAAAAAAAAAAAACTTTTGGCGTTGCCACTTAATTATAAAAAAAGTCAAATTTGCAAAGTCCGGTATTCGTGGGAAATCTTAAGGGATGAAGAACACTTACCTGACAATAAAAAAAATATTTTTTAATATTTAAATAATATTTTGAAATTTAGCTTCATTTAATATTGTTTTTTTATTAACTTCATTTTTATGCCTTTAGTCCCAATAAAAACGCAAAACAATTATTATTTGTTCTTATGTTATAATTTAATCCATTGCCAATTAATCAAGGCCATAAGTTAAATCATTTCATAGTTTAATAGCAAAGTTCTTATCTTACGGAGCTACTTAATTTTCATTTCTAAAATTATTTTTCGCCTATATTTAGCACCACATTACCAGCTTACCAGCTTAATGCTTCCCTCATCTTAAGAAATGCTACTCCCTATGCAAAGAAACTCAATGCACTTAGTTGATTACGACACTTCACACCTTCAAATTACCGTTAGCACCTCGATATTACTCAATTATAAATAATTCACCAATGGGATTTATTAACGAACGTTCATATGTCACTATTAACTGGATTATGACATATGTGTTTGCTCAACAAATATCGCGTGTGAATGTGTATGTGTGCTTGTGTGTAATTTGCGCTCAATCATTTTGTTTGCATTTACGAATGTAAATAGACTGTTTCTCGGCGCTCCTTTCCTCACATTTACAAATGCATTCACACTCACTTACATATACATATGTATGTATAATGAGAGAGCGTATAGCGTAAGATGACTGCTTGAACATATGGCGGCGTGACTATGAAATACTCACGCGGCACTTGCTGATTATTCAAAAGGCACTTTCATTTTATTTCTTCAATATTTAATAATAAGTATCATGCGATATTGTCACGCGACCCAAGATGTGTGAGTTTGCACCATTTTTATGGTCTTGAACTTGAACTTTAAAGAAATGAGAATGAGGCATGTGAATGAGGCGCGATTTTAAAAATACTCACTGACATACATACATATGTGAATTAATATATTTTAAGAACACACGGAAATTAGTAAAACATTATGCACAAATGGAATTTGCATGAGTTTTTTTGCTTAGAACATAGCAGAGGAGGAACGTGTTTCAGACGAGTAAGGATTTCTAACTCAATATTGGACCCTATTGAGTCTAAAATAATCCAGTTTTGTAGTCGCTTCCGAATTGACACCAACTATAAAACTTTGTTTCTATTAATCCATAATATTTTCTCTGCACTACTGTATTGTATACCTCCAGACTAATCAAGAATCAAGTGTAAGACAAAAAGGAAGGAAAACTGAAAAATACAACTCGGGCTAAAAATATTTAAGAAGAAAACGTCATCGCGTTAACTTGTTTGGAAAATCGAGAGCTTTTGACGAGTTAATATTCTGTCAAGGCTACCGAACCGTCAAGTTTCTCAATCGCCAACAACAGAGCCGTCAGTGCAGCCTTGTCCAGCCTAGCAAGAGAAGAGGAGTAAAACGAGGTTGGTCTTATGGTGAGAGAAAGCAAAACAAAGTACTTGGCCACACACAAAGGTTACTCTCGTCTTGGAAACTACGTCACTGTCGACAATTACACACTGGAAATAGTAAAAGTTTTTAAATTTTTCAGAACCATCATAAATTCTACCAATAGCAAGCGCAGAACAACTCTTCCCAACAGGTGCTACTTTGGAATCGGTAGATTTGAAAAGCAGATCCTTCAGGGGACGAACAAAAATTACGCTCTATAAGTATCTTAATAGAGGATGGAGTCATGTGTTGAAGTTCGCGCAAGTGAGGAAAGTTCCCTCAGCGCCATTCACTTGGGAATGGTCAGAAACGATTCTTTTACATATGGCTCAAACAGCTCACGACTTTCGGTCTTAGACCAAATATTCTCTAGGTAGCCAAACAACATCAGTTTGAAGGCGAGCTAAAGTGAGAAGAGGAAACATCCCTCCACAGGGATGTGCGCTAGACTTTAAACCCGCGACGTCAAAAAGACCTCCTATGAAAAAAGCAAACAGCCTCGGATGAGAGACGAGATATACGACGTCATTGACATAGTTCGGCGAATTAAGAGGCAGTGGCTACGCTGGCTAGGTCATGTCGTTCGAATGGAAGAAAACTCCGGATTTGAAAGTATTCGACGCAGTAGCCGCCGAGGGAAGCAGAGGAAGAGGAAGACCACTACTCCTTTGGAAAAACCAGGTGGAGAAAGACCTGGTTACACTTGTCGCCAAACGACGAAAAGGAAGAACGATTGGGGCGCTGTTGTAAACTCGGCTATAACCGCGTAAGCGTTGTCTGCACCAATAAAGAAGAAGAAGTCTCTCATTGATCCCATCCTATTATACGAGGCAGAAATATGGACAATGACGAACCGAGATGAGAACGCACTTGGAGCATTCGAGAGCACTGTTTTCGCAAGAACTTTGAAGACTTCTGCGTGAGCACTGCATATCAAAGAAGATGGAACCACGAACTATATGAGCTCTATGTCGACATGGATATAGTTAAGCGCATAAAAGTCCTACGAATGCGCTGGATAAGCCATCATGAGTTCATAAGAATATGATGCCCCATCGATTTAAGACCCATGGGTGGACAATAGAAGCAAGAGCACCCAAACATCCTATGGAATAACGAAGTGTATAGCGACCTAATACACTTGGGAAGCAACTGGCAAAGTTCTGTGTTCTCGAGCCATTTTTTCTTATATAATTCGTTGCATATTGTAAACTTATTTCTATTCTCTTTTAGTGAAAGCTCTAATTTTCGTCTTTTTTATAAATGAAAGCTAGCACCTTTTTTCCTGTATTTGTAAGTTTGCGTTCTTCATATACCTTTCTCTTCTCACATAACCTAAAATATATGCTCTAACCGTAGAATAGTTTTAAGAAGTATTTAGTTCATCTAATAAAGTATGAAAATTAATGGAAATGTCAAACACAAAACATGTCAGCAGAAAGGCTTTAATATGAGCTTACAAAGCGTTTCACAAACACGCGTACATACATATGTACATATGATATTGCTGTTGCTTTTGACCTTCTTCAGTAGCCAATTATTTCAATCACAGCCAATTGCAGAACTGACCTGAATTCTCAGTCAACAAATCTTAGGTGAAAACATTGAAGACAGCAACTGGTAGGCCTCATTTAGATTTGGATTTGTATAACTAACGATAAATACTAAAAAATCAAGGTCTGCAAATTAAAACAAAGAACGCAAACTAAATTATAATAAACCAATTAATTTGAGAATAAAATTACTCTGATATTAATCAGCGCCTCATCAGTGCAATTACGAGTTAAATGAGGTCAACCAATGGTTTGCTTACGCAGAGTTGCATGAAATTTCGGAATAATTTATCAATGATTAGCCACAGTTGTTTTTGTAAGTGATTACTAGACGCTCTTACTATGAAGTGGCATACAAATCCTAAAACAAATATAACGCAAATGAGCATGCCCAACGATTGGAATTTGGGTGTGCTCTGCCCAATCCACAAAAATGGAGACCCCACAATCTGCACCAACTACCGTGGGATAAGCCTCCTCAACATCGCATGTTAGGTTCTATCGAGCGTATTCTGTGAAAGATTAAAGCCCACCGCCAATAAACTCATTCGACTTTATCAGTGTGGCTTTAGACCTGGAAAATCAACAACCGACGAGGCATTCACCGTGTACCAAATCTTGGAAAAAACTCGTGAAAAGAGAATCGACACACACCACTTTTTGGTCAATTCTACAGCTGCTTTTGACAGCACGAAAAGGAGCTGCCTTTATGCCACGATGAGCAATACCAAAAGGTCCGTTAGGATCGGGAGGGTCCTCAACAAGCCTTTCGATACCAAACGAGGTTTTAGACAAGGCGACTCCCAATCGTTCTTTTTCTTCAATCTACTCCTGAAGAAAACAATTCGAGCTGCAGAGCTGTATAGAGAAGTTACAATCTTCTATAAGAGCGTACAGCTGCTGGCGTACACCGAAGATATTGATATCATTGGCCTCAATAACCGCGCCTTTAGTTCTGCTTTCTTCAAAACGGACAAGGAAGCGAAGCAAATGTGTCTGGTAGTAAACGAGGGCAAGACGAAATATCTACTTTCATCAAACAAACAGTCGTCGCACTCGCGACTTGCCTCCCACGTCACTGTTGACATGACATGACAACGTCGTAGAGAATTTCGCCTATCAGCCTCGAAATCCATCGAAGAATAACTCTTGCCAACAGTTACTTCTGACTGATTATGAATTAAGAAGTAAAGTCGGCGTTACGAGTTTTAAAGAGAAAAGTTATGTGAAAAATTGATGGTCCTTTGCGCATTGACAACTGCATACCGCAAGCGATGGAACGATGAGATGAGATATTCGATGACATTGACATAGTTCAGCGAATTAAGA
This sequence comes from Bactrocera neohumeralis, assembly GCF_024586455.1. NCBI lineage: Eukaryota > Metazoa > Arthropoda > Insecta > Diptera > Tephritidae > Bactrocera > Bactrocera neohumeralis. The sequence continues at coordinate 75,712,118 of NC_065919.1, read as the reverse complement.
GACAGCGGCTACGCTGGCTAGGTCATGTCGTCGGAATAAATGAAAACACCGCAGCTCTGAAAGTATTCGACGCAGTACCCGCCGGAAGAAGAAGAGGAAGAGGAAAACCTCCACTCCGTTGGAAAGGTCAGTTACATTAGGTGGATTCTGTTGAATGAATGTGAATGTGCCAATTGCAGGAACATCTACAATCACGACGTCAAGCTCTTAGCAGTGTTCAAATGTAAAGCTGTCCACTTTTTTTTACAGTATGATATGTCTCAAGCAACCATTGTTACCCAGATCAAATGTAACAGTATTGCCTTACCAGTTAGGCCCCATATTTTTACGTCAGAGTCCCAACTAATGTCATATTCTTGTGTCTAAGTGACTTTATTCGTTATCTCTAGATCTGTTTTCTCATTAAAAACTTTTGCTGGGATGATGAGTTCCACTTAAGAGTTCTAAGGACGTCTCAGACTCTTGCTTCAGAAATTGGGCTAGAAAGAATCCATATTTTTAAAAAGGCTCTCTCAGTGACTATTTTGAAGCAAGCCTTTATTTTAGTCTAGTCTTCGTTAATTACTTAGGTTAGGCTTTGTGTCTACTTCATCCTTATAAAACTCAAAAATGCTCACGTCTCCTCTTGATTCAATTATTCAGTCACCCAATAGTTACCACCGAGCCATTGTATGTTCAACTGGGTAATTATAACTCTCCACAAACTACTTTATTTCGACCAATTCGTACACGTAGCAAAATTGTTGATTCGGCGTTAAACGTCAAAAATATTGAATATTTCAAAAATTTATGTAGTTTTGACAAAGATTGAAAATGTTAGAAAAAAATGCAAAAATTTCAGTGTTGCGAACAATGATCGGCTTAGGCGAAGAGATTGAACCACATTTTATCGTACCGCAGAACTCAATTTCGAATATTCGCCAAAAAATGGGACTCAGCGAACGTACAGGTGCACAAATGCCAACACTTATACCGTTGGAGAACTCACTGCGAAGCACACAACCGGCAACCGTCAAGTGTCCGCACTGCGAGAGCATGGCGAAGAATTTCCTCTACCTCGAAAGTCTCATACGCAACAACTACAATCCTAAATCACAATGCGGCCTCTGCTACTCATCGCTCAAATATCTGCAGTATGTGAACAAGAGTATTATGCAAGTCTTTGGCAATTTCGAGAGCATCGTCAATGCGGCCAACACATTTACTGGTAGCCATCGGCCACGCTCGCCTATCACCGCTGCGCCTGTACGCGATACGCGCGCGATCGCAGCCAAGTCACCCACCAAGCTCGCCACCAAAGTCGCTGGCGCCAAAAAGAGCTCAACGAAGAAGCAATTGAAGGAGGGTGGCAAAGTCTCGCGTCCAGTTTTGCAGACAAGCGCCAAGAGCATGACGAATTCGCGCTTAACGGGTGGCGCAAAGCATGTCGGGAAAGCACGTAATCATCACGCCACAGCTAAGACAAAAGCTAAGAATAAGAAAGCAAACACTGGACGTCTGCCCGGTGGCTTTGACGGTAAGCGCAAGAAGTCCGTACTCGCAAAGCCGAACAGCGGCAAGCAGAAGAATGCGAAGTCGAAGCGGAACAAAGTTACTGCGCCACGAGCTGGCAAATAATGTGCCGATCAATTATCGTTGGGCTGTCACTGGCTAGTTCTAGCAGAGTTTGAAGATTGGTAGCAATCGAGTTTTTATTTTTTAGTATGATTTTTTTCTATTTTGGATGGCAAAATTAAAATTCGAATGTGATTTAATAATTTTTTAGTATGTGAATATATTGAATAAATTTTATTGAAACAAACGATTTGTGGTTGTGAGCCATGGCCAACTGACCGATGCCGATATCGATAATAGTGTTAGAAAATTCATTAAGATTATACGACCTCAGTCTGTCTCTCAGTTTCCGGAGCAGATTATAACAAAAAAGTATTGCAAAATTAACTTATCGGAACAATCATAAAACAAGTATGTTCCAAAGTCTTATATTGTAGTCCCTCAAGATCAGAGAATGATCTCGCGATGTTTCCAAAAAAAATTTCTTTACAAGAGCAATTCAATTGGTTTATGAACAGGTAACAACGAGGCCAATGCGACAAGGACTTGCTGCATCTTCTGCCAAGATTGATCCTGCCTAAATGCGAGGATCTCACATTTTGCATGTTTTTATATTTACTCATTCACGGCACCATTACGTCACGAGTGAGCAGAGAGACAAGAAACCTTCACTATTTTCCTTAATTGTTGCTTAAGGTTCGGTACCGGTTCGGCTTATGATATTAAAGTCTTGGCACAATATTTTGTCTGATAACATAACCAAAGAAAGTTCTGACACAAAGCATCCGTCTATATAATCTAGACGGGTCTGACTGAAAATCTTTACAACGTTTTTAAAATATAATTAGGTAGAAGATGCTAAAATTGTGTTACAAAGAATTTTCTAATAGCAAAAGATCGGATTAAAAAATCTGTGGGTCCAATTTCAAATTATTTCGTAAGTCCCACCGAATACGAAGTAATACTTGGAATATTTGAAATTTAAAATGATTAAGGTTTTCAGATGACAATATACTTCCAGGAAAGTATTCCAAACAAAAATAAAGTTAATTGTGAGGGGAATGAGGAACCAACTTTTAATGACTTTGCACTAATTTTTGTGATTAATTGGATTATGTTAACTTTAAAGTCAATGGTCTTGGCTTTTAACTGGGGAATGTTTTAGACGAATGACTCTCTTTCTCAAAGTTTTTTATGATTCAAATGTCTTTATGGAAAATATTTAAGAATTATTTAATAGAACCAAAGTTCTTTATTTCCTTTTTGAATTTTTGGCCATTCAATAAAATGTATATATCCGAATTAATCAATTTCGTTGATCTGTATACTTTTGACTCTAACAAAAAGCATTTGAAATCAAGCCTTCAAGCCCTAAAACAAACGACCGATGACTTTGAAAAACATCAAATAAAAGTAAGCATAGAGAAACAGCACATAAATATTTATTTCCCAAATTGTCAATATTATTGTTTACAAATTATGTAATAAACAAAATTTTCAAAAACAAACACTACAAGGTCAATGAGCTCTGGAAAAAAGTAAATATTATTGTTTTCACAAAAGTGCGTACTCAAAAATATTCAAACTGTACGAACACAATTTTTTCCCGTCAACGTACAGATTGGAGTCGCCCGTTTTGAAAAAATAGAAAAAAATGTCAAAAAGTTATGACGAATAATTTTCAAACCGAAAAATTTTTCAAGCTGAACGGAAGCAAATTTGCTCCGTGAAAATATCAAAAACCTACAAGAACTAACACAAAAATAATAGCAAAGACTAAATATTATACATCTATAAAAAAAAACAGTAAATAACTTAATATTATCCAATAACTATAAAAGAAGGAGAGAACCCAAAGGAACAAAAAGCAGTATCCAGCATATTCGAAGCTCTTGCGCAAAAAGTGTAAAGGAAAGCCATTAACCTACACGCTCGTACCGCTAAAGTAAAAACCAGCTAGTGCAGGACCTTCCTCGTCCACCACCATGGCGGCACCCGAAGAAAAGGAAAAAAAGGAGAAAGTCGACGATCGCTTTGACTATTTCAATAATTATGTCATGAAAACGTTACGTTTGAAAAATGAGCGCTGGGTAAAACTAATGGGCATGCCCGAGTCGAAAGTAAGTGCTTGCGAACATATTTATGTAAATTAATTTTTGTTGTTTGTAAATGTTTGATTTTGCAATGATTTCTTAGATTTTTGAAATTTTTGAGAGTTTTTAGTGTTAAAAAGCAAAGGATAGAAAAAGTTGATTGAATTTTAAACATGTCGCTCTCTCACAGTCTCTTGAAAGAAAAATAGTAGTTTGGGGTCGATCTGCTTACTCTGAACATTTATTTTTGTAAAACTGGTCAGTTTATTTTTATAACGGGTTTTCTAATAAGAGCGCCACAAAAGTTTTTTTTTAATAAAACAGAAAGGGATATCAATGAAATTCTTTACTCCTTTGAAAGTATATTTGATGCCATTGTGTATGGAACTCACCGGTACTGCTACAATTTAATCTTCGATATCTGTACGAAGTTGATCAATTGTTGCTAGCCTGTTGGCATAGACCATAGACTTGATGTATCCCTGCAGAAAATAGTCTAACGGTGTCAACTCGCACGACCGAGGCAGCCTATAGACTGGGCCATTTCGCGAGCTAACACGTTCACCGAACTTGGTTTTCAATATATCGATTGTGAAATTCGCTGTATGACTTGTGGCACCGTCCTGTAGGAACCACATATTATCCAAGTCCATATCTTCCAATTCGGGTCAGAAATATTCGGTTATCATTGAACGGTAGCGATACTCATTTACAGTAACGCGCCGGTCTTGATCATCACGGAAGAAGTACGGCCCAATGACGCCGCTGGCCCATAAGCTGCACCAAACCATATTTTTTGCGGAATGCAGTAGTGACTTATGGAGTACGTGTGGATTACTGCCTGTTCAATAATGCATACTTTGCTTACTGACGAAGCCATGCACCCAGAAATGAGCCTCATCGCTGAAGATGAGTTTTCGTTGAAAATACGGATCAGTTGTTGCTCAGCCCAATTCACGAACATTCGACTTTTCTGGTGGTTAGGCAGCTTAAGTTTTTGCGTCAATTTTATCTTCTAAGGATGTAGGCCAAGAGCTTTTCGCGAAATTCACCACAACGAATGCCCACAGAGATGCCCAACGCTTGAGAACGACATGTGAGAGACTGATTTGGTCTTTCTCAATTGATGCGCTAGCGGCAGCAATATTATCGACTCTACGGGCACTTCTTTATCTTGCTGGCACGGGAACATTTTGTACTGTGCCTGTGGATTCAAATTCTTCCACTAAACGCTCAATTGTTGACTTGACCGGAGGATTATGACGACCATAAATTGGACGTAGCGCTCTTAAAGTTGAGGCCACTGACTTCGAATTTTGGTAGTAACTTTTAATGATTTGGACTCGTTGTTGGATGGTATATCTTTTCATGATAAAATGGCAAACCATACTAAAGAGAAATGACGAAAGAACAGGAAAAAATTGGTCGTCGTTTGCTGTCCCTATGGGTCAACTTTTGTAGTGTTTCTATTGAAACCCCCACGGGAACATTTTGTATTGTGCCTGTGGATTCAAATTTTTCCACTACACGCTCAATCTGATCTGACAGGACAATTATGACGACCATAAAGTGGATGTGGCGCTCTTAAAGTTGAGGCCACTTGTTGGATCGTATATCCTTCCATGATGAAATAGGAAATCTTATTAAAGATAAATGTCAAAACAGCGGCAAAAATATGGTGTCATTTGCTCTCCATATCGATCTACTTTTGTAGCGTCGCTATTGAAAAACTTGTAATAAAGGAAATTAATTGTAGTTACGTTTATATAAGGTTCAGCTGGATATTAAATATTTTAAAGTGATAGAAAAATTCCAAATCGTAAGCTTCTAGCTATTAGTCAAATCGATAAACCATTTACTTGGCCATTCTTTTGAAAAGGTTCTAATACATTCTTCTGATATTAACACAAAGATCACTATGTTATACACCTTTTACTTTACAAGATCAAAACAGTTAGAATTTTCATTCCAAAATATATTTCTAACATAAATTTTACTCTCATTTCTCTTCTAAACTACCTTCAAACAGGAAGTAATCCAAGTATTCCTCAACGACTCCAGCCACCCGCGTTTGGTATTCTACCTGAATAACGCTTCTATTTTGGTGCCCGCATTTGACTTCCCCGCAAAGGCGCGCAGTAAAATTGTTTACTTCATGCGCCGCGAAATACCATCCGATCTGTCGTTGCAGGATATGGACAGCGTAAGTGGTTGCCACATCATTTGGTTCTTTATTTAACATTTCAATTATTTTTCACCAACAAAATCGCGCAGAAACTAATGATTGGCGATATACTACCAAATGTGCTGGAAAATCTCTCGGTGCTCTGCGATGATGTTATCTTCCCTGTGGTCAATAATCCCGTAAATCAAGACGGTTGGACATCGGTGATAGTTAATGATATGAAAACCGAATCACAGGATTTACGCAACGGCATTGCACAAATGAAGGGCATCGTTATAAATCGTACAATTCTACCGTTACCCATTTGTATCGACGAAGTGATGGATTGCGCACCACAAATCGCAATCGGGTGAGTGTGGTGAGGTATTCAAGGTGACGTGTGTGTTAAAGCTATGGAGTATTTACAATCGCGGTCGGCCGGTATATACGTACCAAGACTTCTTACAACAACAATCTTAATCCACGATATAACTAAAAGCAGAGAAGCTGATCAAACTGTCAGACAAGTAATATATGTACATGTACTTTTTAGGCGTGAGAGAACATTATAAAATATAGGAGCATTATAGAATATTTCTAGACCAGATCTTTAAGATCAGAAGCTGAAGAATTCAAGTCAAGTGTTCTTTATACTAAATATGCTCTGCATTTAAAATTTCTTCGGTATAATCTGACTTGGTTCGTAATTCTTAGTCATCTGCTTTTAGAACTTGATCACGGTCCGTTTTATTCCATTTTAACCATCTAACTACCTTTTATTAACAAATATATATCCGTTAACCCAGTAACTTGAACAACTTCAACAACCTGCTCAAGCATTCGTTGGAATTCATGGTGGTGAAATGGCTCGACTCGGTTGAAGATTTGGTTTTGGTAAAGGCACGCGAACGCATCTATGCCAAGGAAACACATCCGAAGCCGGATCTCCTCTTCAGCTTCTGGGAGTCACGTCTAGAGAACTTAGAGAATTTAGCCGATCAATTAGGTGATAAGCGCATAAAAACAATCGGCTTTGTGCTGGAAAAAATAAATTCCGTTTTCGAGTCCACGTATCGTAAGATTGTGGAGCTGGTGCTGCAGTCATTGGCCGAAGCACGCGATATAACCAAATACTTAGCACCACTGGTAAGAGCTCAACAAGAATTGTGCATTTAGAATTGAGAGTAAACTATTGTACAAACCGTTCCATAGCGCAAAGTTATCGACTCTTTCGAAGTGAATCGAATGGATGAAAATCGCGCACAATTGCGTCCGGTACTCCTGACCATCGGGCTGGTGTGGGGACACTCCAAATACTTTCACACGCTGGAAAATATGGTTTTGCTCTTCGAACTGTGGCACAATTCGCTAATAGAGAATGTCATCTTAACCATAGAACCCGAGAGCTGTTTCGGTGATGTCGACGAGGCCTATAAACGCACAATATTGAATATTGATCACGTGGCATACTACAAGTAAGTGATAAAGTGAGCACAATTGACTAAGGAATCATTTTGAACATTTCATCGTGCAGGAAAACTTATGATCATTGTCGCTCGAGTTTGAAGAAATTTAAAATTGGCACACAATTCAATTCGCAAGACTGGACATGGCATCCGAAAACGATTTTCGATCGCTTAGATCGTTTTGTCGAACGTCTTTATGTGATGAGGAAAATTTTCGATACCGGCCGTGATTTTCTAAAGCTAGAAAAGATCACAGTTGGCGGTTTGAAGGGTCGCCAGATATCAGCGGCACTAACCAAAATTCTCGAGGAATTCAATAACAAGTATCGTGATTGGACGAATGGTGTGACGTACAACGTGCTCGACCCCGACGAGTCTGTTGAACAATTTCAAAAGGATGTCGAGAAATTTCATGACTTCGCCGAAAAATTGGAGCGCCGCATTGCATTCCAATTCGAATTGGCGCTGCTGGACTCACATGATCTGATGCTTTGCGGTAGCTTGTTGTTACGCCCGATTATCAAGGAACAATTGGATCCGCATATGCATATATTGGTGGATGATTTGGCCGAAGAGATACATGCAGTGAAAAAGGATTTCAACGTTTTCGAGGACATTTACAGGAAATCCGGTGTTAAGGTGACTCAGATAAAAAAATAAAATTTTAATAATCGAACATCTTAAAGAAATTGATTTTTTTTATAATGAAAAAGTGATTAGTCTGGCAACAATAATACTATTTTTAAATTCAGCTAAAAACCTACACTTGATGGCACCGTAATTGGTGTGCAACTTGACTAAATTAACTGATTAGGCCTAAATGTAGGCAACTTTTCTCCCTCTTTTGAAAAAAAATTTTAATATTTTATTATTTCCACATTAATTTTTTTATAATTATGATTTTCTAACTTCTGATGTACATTTGGTCTAGGCTCTTCCCACTGATGATTGCTTTCCCAAAGTTTCTGGCGCTATCTCGTGGCTACATAAATTGCGACATCGCATCACTTGGATCAAGTCCGACTATGAACTCTACGAATATCCGTAATTAATACACTTTCATGCACTTACTATTACTAAATTGTTTTCTCCTTAACTCTTAGACTCTTTGACAATGAATATGGCGAACAAACACTGGAGATTTACAATCAAATGCTAAATGAAATCGACGCTCTGAAGCAGGCGATACTTGAGGAATGGTATACAATGGTGCGTGATCAGATTGCCTTTGGCATGCAACAGACCCTTTTGAAGAAGGACGATAAAGGTGTGCTCTCGGTTAATTTCACACAAGAATTAATGGATGCTTTGAAGGATATTAAAGTATTGCGTATCATGGAGTGCGAAGTTCCAGATGAGCTGATAGAATTCTACGAAAGAAGTGAAGAGTTCTGGGTAAATACAAATTATACTTTAAGTATAAGAAGTTTTAGCATTGCCAAGCTTACTTCAGAAACCGATTTATTTTCAAAATGTATACTGATCTTTCATGCTTTATTCATTAACCCTGCAATAATTTCTCCCATTTGGTCTAAAGTTATGATCACATAAAAGCTATAACTAAAAGTTTCTTTTCCTGTTCTCACACAGCAAGCGCGTCTCAAGCTTATGCGCATTGCCGAATGGTATAACGATATTAACTCGCGATCGCAGCCGAGTGAAATGAATTTAATACGAGCCGAGTTGAGCGCAATTGAACGTTATATGGAGCCATTGATTAGCGATATTATCTGGATGTCGTTCGGTAGATAGAATTAAGATTTCGAATGGTTATCTGACTAACTAAATCTTGCTCACGATTTCTCTCCCAAAAATTGCAGATCAGCGTTTTATAAACAAAGTATTTGGTAAAATTAGCCATTTACAAAAGCGCATCGAGAAATGTCAAGCCAATTTGGATGCGATCAAGCAAAGCATCAACGCTTGGGGTAAAGTACCATTATTCCAACGCAAAGACCTCAATCCAAAAGCACTGCTGGGAGTCGAGCCCCGCGCGGATATTATTGCCAAACGTGTCAAACAAGCAAATAATACCAAAGAACTCATTGATAAGTTGATGTACGAGAATGCAAAGCTCTTCTTTGACATACCGCAACGGTATGTAATTGAGGAGAGCAGCGAGGCGTTTGAAGAGGAAGATGATGAAGAACGTCCCACACCAAATATAGCGGCTGTTAGCGCTGCAGTTACTGCTGCTGAGAAAGCTGTGCCAGAAGCCAAGCGGTTCACGCAACAGCTGAACGAGGGCATAGAAGAGGCATCTTCGGAGGGAGAGGTTTGTAAATATATCCTATTATAATCCACAAAGTTTGAAACTGTCATTATTTTGGTATTTTCGCAGATCATTACGCCGCAGCATCGTTATGATCTGCTGCAGACGCTAACCGAGACAGAACGTGAACAATTCCGAGAATATGAGAAATATGTGGATACACAAATCGCCTCAGAACTCCTGGATGCTGTTATTACAAGTATTACATACTTACGTATGGAAATCGATAATCGTTACGAAAATGATGCACCGATTTTTGAAATTCTCATGGAGTTGCAAGAACCACTAGTTGTTTACTTTCTAAATTTGGATCCCAGTTCACCGTATGGCTTTACAATGCATATAGATAATTTGATTGATGATATGTATAATATGATGAGCATGTTGCCGCGTGTGGCACAGGATCCACCACAGGAAGGCGAGGAACCCGAAAACTTTATGGGTACGTTAGATTATTTTCCAAAGATATTCTGAAATTTTTCTATCGACCTAACATATCATAAACATGAAGGACACTCACTAAACACAAAGAATAATAGTAAAGTCTCTCAACAAAATTAGCTATGGAACAGATCAAGCTTTTTAAAAATATATTTTCGACTTATTTCTTTCCGGTATGTATATTGGTAAGAATAATCTAAAATTGCTTTAACCTTTAATATTCTGCGACTTCAATAACTGAACTGACACGGCTATTTTCTTTATCTCCTTTGACATTTATTCAGCCCCCTAGATCTCACCAATATTTCTTTAATCTTAACCAACAGATGAATTGAAAGATAAACCAGAACTCCAGAAGCAACGTAATGAAATCATGAGTAGAGTTAAATTCGCTTTGCAGCAGATTCGTTCGCACTCCAAGCTCTATATGGATTATTCGTATTTGTGGCTCTCAGACAAACAACAATATCTTTCCGAAGTTAAAAAGTATGGCCGACCGTTGACGGTGGCCGAGCGTGAAGCGGAACTCGAAGGTGAAGGCGAGTCAGGTTTGAAGCCGATAAAAGATGATTATCCACCGCTAAATATTTACAAAGAACAGGTAAGAGTGTCAAAAATACGTTAATATGAATAATCTGAGAAGTGATCTTTACATCTTACAGTTGGACAAATTCATTGCTTTGCAAAATGAGATCTCTCAGTGGGAATCCTTCATTGATTTCAATGTCTGGCTGCGTTTAAATAAGAAGGGCTTCAAAAATGCAGTGCTTAATCAGGTTTCTAAGTGGATAAGCCTCTTTAAACAAGATCTCATCGATCGCGTTATGAACTCGCTGCAGGTGACTTGGGATTCTATTTTAAAATTAAACTTTATAATAAATATTTGTTGATATTGAAAACAGGAACTGGAAGATTTCGTAGAGGAAGCAAATGAGGCATTGAAAATCGAACTCAATAAAGATGATTTTGAAGGTTTGCTCAAGATTCTCTCTGTACTCAATACGATCAATGAAAAACAATACACATACGACTATATGTTCGATCCATTGCGCGAGGTTGTGGATCTGCTGAAACAGTACAATTACGACTTTAAGGATAGCGTCTTGGCGCAGGTAAGTTGATGCGGCAGACTAAGCCACTTGCGTTCCATTTCCCCGTTCTCTCCTTACAGCTGAACGAGCTACCCGATAAATGGATGAAAGTGAAGAAGAATGCTGCGGCGGTCAAGCAAACTATTGCGCCCATACAGTCCTACCAAGTCGATCTTATTGAAAAACGTATTATATTATGCGACACGATGGCGAGTCAATATCGTAAGCGGTTTCTACGAAAAAAGGTATTTGCACTAAATTTTGGTATTAAAGTAGAAGCTTTAAGTTTTGCCTTCTGCTACCAACAGTTCTTCCACGTGCCATGCAGCAATCCATATGAGCTTATCGACGAAGCAGACCTGGAGATAAGCGCACTGGAGGAGCGCCAAAAGTCGCTTTCTGAATCTGCTGTGCTATTCGAATTACAAGGTCCAGATGCAAGTAAGATTGAACGCTGTCGCAAGGACTTGCAGCTGCTGAAGGTGATGTGGGACTTTGCAATTACAATACAAACCACAATCGACGAATGGAAGAAGACACCTTGGAAGAAAATTGACATTGAGTCGATGGATCAGGAATGCAAGAAATTCGGCAAAGAGTTACGTGGTTTGGGCAAAGAAATGCGCTCTTGGGATCCTTACATACACACTGAGAATCAGTTAAAGAATCTGATGACTTCATTGCGTGCAGTAACGGAACTACAAAATCCCGCAATACGCGATCGTCACTGGGTTGAGCTAATGACAACTACTGGTGTTAAATTCAGCATGGACGACTCGACAACACTCAAAGACTTGATAGATCTTAATCTGCACGAATATGAAGAAGAAGTTAAGGGCATTGTAGACAAGTCAGTCAAAGAACAAGCCATGGAGAAAGTACTTAAGGATTTGGCGAATACTTGGGCCAATATGGAATTCCAGAATGATATACACGAGCGCACGGGACTGAAGTTACTTAAAGCTTCAGAGGAAATGATCGAAACACTGGAAGAGAACCAAGTGCAGCTACAAAATATGGCATCATCAAAGTACGTCGGCTACTTTCAGCAGGAAGTCGCATTATGGCAGCAAAAGTTATCGAATGCGGATCAAATCATCGGTTCGTGGTTTGAAGTGCAACGTAAATGGCAATATCTCGAGAGTATATTCATCGGTTCGGAGGATATTCGTTCACAATTGCCCGAAGATTCCAAACGTTTCGATTACATTGATCGCGAATTCAAGCAATTACTGAATCAAATGAATGCTGATCGCAATGTGGTGCGTTCAACTAACAGACCCAACAGCAAACTCTACGACACACTCGAAGGACTACTTAAACAACTGACAATGTGCGAGAAAGCACTCAACGACTATCTGGAGACCAAACGCTTGGCATATCCACGCTTTTACTTTGTCTCCTCCGCCGATTTACTGGACATACTCTCTAATGGTAATAATCCTAAAATGGTTTGCCGTCATTTGACAAAGCTCTACGACTCTATGGGTCGTCTGAATCTCATTGCCGGCACAAAACTAGCTGTCGGCATGATTGCGAAGGAACATGAAGAGTTCGTGCCGTTCTTAGACAATTGTGATTGTAGCGGCAAAGTCGAAGTGTGGCTCAATCGTGTTACGGACCGAATGCGTGATACGTTACGTGATCACTTTCGACGCGCTGTCATCGCATATGAGGAGAAACCGCGACACATTTGGATATTCGAATGGCCCGCACAACCCGCTTTGGTGACCACGCAGATCTGGTGGACAACCGAGACGAACGACGCCTTCGCAAAGGTGCAACAACGCTATGAGAATGCCATAAAAGACTACAACAAAAAGCAAGTGGCGCAATTGAATAATTTGATTAATATTCTACTCACCGATCTCACACCAGCCGATCGTCAAAAGATCATGACCGTCTGCACGATCGATGTGCATAGTCGTGATGTTGTGGCGAAAATTATTTCCGCCAAAGTAGAGCTGGCCACGGCATTTCAATGGCAAAGCCAGCTGCGTCATCGCTGGGACTTGAAATTCGACGATTGTTTTGCGAATATCTGCGATGCACAATTTAAATACGACTACGAATATCTCGGCAATACACCGCGACTGGTGATCACGCCGCTAACCGATCGTTGTTACATAACCTTAACACAATCACTGCATTTGGTAATGGGTGGCGCGCCCGCGGGTCCCGCTGGTACGGGCAAAACCGAAACCACTAAAGATTTGGGCCGCGCACTTGGCATGATGGTCTATGTGTTCAATTGCTCCGAGCAGATGGATTATAAATCTTGCGGTAATATACATAAAGGTCTAGCGCAGACAGGCGCATGGGGTTGCTTCGACGAATTTAATCGCATATCAGTTGAGGTGCTCTCCGTGGTGGCGGTGCAGGTGAAATGCATACAGGATGCCATCAAAGTGAGACTCAAGTCTTCAAAGCAACCAGACTAGAATTTAACCTTACTTTATTTTGCAGGCCAAGAAAGTGATGTTTAACTTTCTGGGTGAAATCATATCTCTGCGCCCAACTGTGGGCATGTTTATCACTATGAATCCCGGATATGCTGGACGTGCCGAGTTGCCCGAGAATCTAAAAGCACTCTATCGACCCTGCGCTATGGTTGTGCCGGACTTTGCGCTCATCAGCGAAATCATGATGGTCGCGGAAGGCTTCCAGGAAGCACGTCCGTTAGCGCAAAAATTCATTACACTCTACACGCTATGCAAGGAGCTCTTATCTAAGCAGGATCACTACGATTGGGGTTTGCGCGCCATAAAGTCAGTGCTAGTAGTAGCCGGTTCACTACGTGTAAGTTTCTATAAAAATATAGCTATATATATTTAATTATCGACACACACACAGCAGCAACTGAAATGACGAAGTCATGTCCTTAGCTTAGCAAATTTCCCAAAACTTGGTGACAAACTTAATCGCGTATCGCATACGCCAGAGAGGCTCACATCCGCTATTTCTTGGCTTCCGCAGGCTTATAGCCTTGCCAAAAGCTTTACACACATTTTCAACTCGCAGTTAAACTTTTCCTGACTCGCAGTTGTGCCACAGAGTTTGGAGTTGCCCGTAGCCCCATTAGCAGCACGAGTTCATTTAAGACTCGCCAGTTTTCGCCTTCGCCATCATCGTCATCATATCCTGTTTTAGTTTATTGAGTGTACAATTGTTTTCGCCACTGTCGAGTGTCCTTGATTATGTCAACACCTTCATTTAGCTTGGCACTTTACTGCCAGCGTCACGTCCATGCCGATTGCATGCCTCAGCTCACAGTACCAACTAATACCATTAACCAGTTACCAAAGTTTCCGTTGCACAATCTCGGATGCAGCACAAATATACTTGTATGCGAATACATCCGAATGTATGGCTCCAATGTCGAAGTGCAGCACATTTTAATTAAAACTTTCGTGTGCACGGTAATGCGGAATCCACATTCGCTAAATTAGTCCATGGCGACATAAACGATGTTCGACTCGAAGCCAGTGTCATTAAGAGATACTGCTAATTTAGTTACACATTTTCTGTGCCGAAGAAAGAATGTGTGACATTGATCTTTTGGCAGCGAAGTGCTTTTTCAGTTGCAGCTGATTGACCGGATTCTCTTATTCGTAGATAGAAAGGTCTCAGGCAAATACATAAAGTATTTAATCAGGCTGTGAGGGCCAGACCGCAGGCGGCGCCACCTAGACCATCATTAGACCGTTCAATTGGTCTAATAATCCCGGGTGGTAAGCTAAACAAAACCTAATCCAGCAACTCAGTGGACTTAGTAAAAAAAAAATTGATTTTTTCCATCCCAGCTGCCCAATGTCTCTTAAGTTCGAGCATTGGGAGCCGTGGAATGTGCTCCGTCTCGTCCAGCTGAACGCTGGGCATGGGTATAGATAATGTTCCAGCCTCTCAACGTCCTTCGCGCATACTATATATTTCGCCGGCTCCACTTTTTCCATTTTTTGAAGGTAGAATCCTAAGCGTAGGTAGCGTACAATACTAATAAGGTCAATTTGGCCTAGAAATAGGAGCTTTTTGATCTATCCACAATCGACAATACCCCAGGATAACTTTCTGATATACCCAGTGTTGCTTGTGTTCCAAGGCCTTATTTGTTCCTCTAAGCTCCATTGCTTCAAGCAACCCTCGTAAGAGGTCTAGGGCAGCCGAGCCAGCCAACTCGTCTGTCTTTCATTTTCATTTCTTTCCAGATAATATCATCTGCTTAAAAAATTGCTCCGGTTGTGCGCAGGCATTGACTCATACTTGACTTATATGTCAAGAATAACTTCCAGAGCCTTTGTTGAGGTAGTTCTCATAGCGCCCGTAACCCCAGGAAGCAGGACCGTTGCACCTATTGCTCTGGTTCGATAATGCCATCCACCATCACTTATGTAACATATCAACTTTCTCTTCCAGCGCGATGATCGCTATCGACCTGAGGATCAAGTGCTTATGCGTGCACTGCGTGACTTTAATATACCGAAAATCGTCACGGACGATGTGCCGGTTTTCATGGGACTCATTGGCGATCTATTCCCTAACTTAGATGTGCCAAGAAAACGTTCATTGGAATTCGAAGCTGTAATCAAGAGATCAGCTGTTGATCTGAAACTGCAACCTGAAGATGGTTTCATCTTGAAAATCGTGCAGTTGGAAGAACTCTTTGCTGTCAGGCATTCGGTATTCATAATAGGTTTCGCCGGCACTGGTAAATCGGAGGTTTGGAAGACATTAAACAAAACATATCAAAATCAGAAACGCAAACCACACTACAATGATCTCAACCCTAAAGCTGTCACGAACGATGAACTGTTCGGTATTGTCAATCCAGCGACGCGTGAATGGAAGGATGGACTCTTCTCCATAATAATGCGCGATCAAGCCAATTTAGGTGGCACTGGACCGAAATGGATTGTATTGGACGGTGATATTGATCCCATGTGGATTGAGAGCCTCAATACGGTCATGGATGACAACAAAGTGCTGACACTGGCAAGTAATGAACGAATTGCTCTAACGAAAGAGATGCGGTTGCTATTCGAAATTGCTAATCTGAAAACAGCTACGCCCGCTACAGTGTCGCGCGCTGGTATACTTTACATCAACCCGCAAGATTTGGGCTGGAGTCCATTCATACAATCGTGGCTGAATACACGTGCCAATCAAACCGAAGTGGCCACGCTCAATGTGCTCTTTGACAAGTACGTGCCGCCCATGTTGGATGTTTTTAATAAACGCTTGAAGCGCATCACGCCCATCTCTAATATCGCCATGTTGCAAATGACATGCTTCCTGCTCGACTGTATGTTAACACCACAGAATGTGCCCAACGACTGTCCAAAGGATTGGTACGAAATTTACTTTGTATTTAGCATAATTTGGGGTTTCGGCTCGACACTCTTCCAAGATCAAATCATTGACTGGCGTAACGAGTTCCACAAATGGTTCATCAATGAATTTAAGGCTGTTAAATTTCCCCCAGGCAACAACGTGTTCGCCTACTACGTGGATCATGAAACAAAGAATTTCCTACCGTGGACCAAATTGGTGCCATCGTTCGAGTTGGATCCGGATGTGCCACTACAGTCCAATCTGGTGCACACTTCAGAGACGACGCGTCTACGATATTTCATGGACGTGCTTGTCGCTGATAATCATCCGGTAATGCTGATCGGCGCTGCGGGCTCAGGAAAAACTATTATAATGGGTTCAAAACTAAATGCCCTACCCACTGAAAATATGCCATACAAAATGTGCCCTTCAATTTCTATACGACCTCGGAGATGCTGCAACGCGTGCTAGAGAAACCGTTGGAGAAGAAGGCCGGTCGCAATTATGGGCCGCAGGGCAATAAGAACATGTTGTACTTTGTGGACGATATGAATATGCCGGAGGTAGACAAATACGGCACTGTACAGCCGCACACACTAATACGGCAATTTATGGACTACCATCACTGGTATGATCGGGTGAAGATGACTTTGCGTGACATACATAATTGTCAATTCGTCTCCTGCATGAACCCTTCTGCCGGTTCGTTCACCATCAATCCACGCTTACAGCGACACTTCTGCTCTTTTGCCGTCAAGTAGGTGTATTTTTTTCCATTTTATTACTCTTTATTAAAATTACTTCCTTCAGTGCCCCCGCTGCCGATGCGCTCTTCCACATCCTTTACTCCATACTGTCCCAGCACTTGGCCACACCGCACCTTAAATTCGACAAAGCCGTAATAAACTTGGGTGAACCGCTCGTACACACGGCCATCTCATTGCATCAGAAGGTCGCCAGCACATTCCTGCCTACGGCCATTAAGTTCCACTACAATTTCAATTTACGTGACATTGCTAACATTTTTACGGTAATTTTCTTTAGATTAAATTTAGCGGCATAAAGAGTTCGGTAACATTGAGATAATATAATGAAGATTTATTGAATCTCTTTAGATTTGCACAGCCCCTTGAAAAAAAAGACCCCTTTTCCTCCAATTCAAAAATTCCAATAAAAATCATTGCATGTGCCTCGGTTAATAATCAGTATTCGTAATTCCGGTGAGACTTAAAAGCTTTGAAGAGGTCCCGCGACTCTAAGGACTCTATTAATATCATTAGAAAGACATCGTTAATGAATACCCGATTAGATTGCGCGAATTATACGTTTCTCCTTTCCTTCTTATAATAATAGTACACAGAGATCTTGGAAGCTTCTTTAACCTCTATACTGAAACCTCTGATTTCACTTTAAAGCGCAAGTTAGCCTTTAAAGTATTTTTTTCACTCTCAATAGTATTAGCTCTTAAAAAATATTCTTGGAAACCTAACCCTTACATATTTCTAGAAACGTCACTTACGGTTTGTTACTATGCTTTCTCTTTACCTCTTTTTTAAACTTTTTGAAAACCACATGCTTTTCCGTACAGGGTGTTCTCTATGCTAATTTCGAAACATGCCCCAATCCCAATATGCTCTTACGACTTTGGGTGCACGAATGCAATCGCGTTTATGGAGACAAGCTCGTTGATCGCACGGATATGGCCAACTACCGCAAGCTGATCGGAGACATGGTGCGCAAAGGCATCGAAACCTTCAGCGAGGATATTGTTTTTCACCGACCACATATCTATTGTCACTTTGCGAAAGGACTTTCCGATATCAAATATATGCCCATATCGGACTGGGATCGACTACATCGGCTGTTATCGGAGGCACAAGAACGCTATAACGACTTTGTGGGTGCATTGAATTTGGTGCTATTCGAGGACGCCATGGCGCACGTCTGTCGTATCAGTCGTATATTGGAATCGTCACGTGGCTATGCGCTACTCATTGGTGTTGGCGGCTCGGGCAAGCAGTCACTAACGCGTCTCGCTTGCTTTATCTCTTCGTTGGACGTTTTCCAAATACAACTCACAAAAGATTACAGTAATAATGATCTGAAGGCGAACTTGTCGACGTTATACATGAAGGCAGGCGTCAAATCAACACCCTGTTGTTTCTTAATGACCGATTCAGAGGTGGCTAGAGAGCAATTTTTGGTACTTGTTAATGATATGCTTGCTTCCGGCGATATACACGAACTCTTCCCAGACGACGAAGTCGAAAACATAATCAATGCCATGCGCAATGAGGTCAAGCAATTGGGTATTATGGACACACGCGAAAATTGCTGGAAATATTTCATTGACAAGGTGCGCAGTCTCCTGAAGGTAGTGCTGTGTTTCTCCCCCGTTGGTGCCACGTTGCGTGTGCGTGCACGCAAATTTCCAGCGCTCGTGAACTGCACGACCATCGATTGGTTCCACGAATGGCCACAAGAGGCACTCGAATCGGTATCGGCACGTTTCCTCAATGAAATCGATGTGCTGCCCAAATATTTGTCCAACCCGGTATCGAAGTTTATGGCCTACGTGCACAAGACTGTCAATGATATTTCGGCAGTTTATTTGGCCAACGATAAACGCTACAACTACACCACACCGAAATCTTTCCTCGAACTAATCAATTTATATGCCAAACTGCTGCAGGAGAAAGTGAAGGCCAACCAAGATCGACGCGTTCGTTTGGAGAATGGACTGATTAAGTTAGCAAGCTGCTCGAAAGAAGTCGATGCACTACAAGATGTGCTCAAAGTGCAAGAAGTAGAGCTAAAAGCGAAAAACGAAGAGGCCGATCATCTGATTAAAGTTGTGGGTGCTGAGAATGAGAAAGTGTCCAAGGAGCGCGCTTTTGCCACCAAAGAAGAGAAAAATGTGCGTCAAATCGAGGAGGATGTCACGGCTAAAGCCAAGCTGTGTGAGGAGGATTTCCGTAAAGCACAACCAGCGCTAATTGCGGCACAAGAGGCGCTTAATACACTCAACAAAAACAATCTAACCGAATTGAAGTCCTTCGGTTCACCGCCAGAAGCGGTGGTCAGCGTGTGCGCCGCCGTTTTGGTGTTATTTGCTTCCAAAGGCAAGATACCAAAAGATCGCAGCTGGAAGGCTTGTCGTCAAATAATGGGCAATGTAGATAAATTCCTTAGCGATTTGGTGAATTATGACAAGAAGCATATACATCCGGATATTATCAAAGCCCTACAACCCTACATTAACGATTCAGAGTTTAATCCCGAAAAAATCCTATCAAAATCAGCAGCAGCTGCTGGTCTCTGTTCATGGGTGATAAATATAAATCGTTTCTACGATGTATATTTGATCGTAGAGCCGAAGGAGCGCGCACTCGTCGAAGCCGAGCAAGAGCTGAAGGATGCGCGTGACAAGCTACAAGCGCTAAACGATCGCCTACTCGAACTGGAGGAGCAGTTGAATGTGCTGCAAATGGAATATGATGAGGCCTTAGCCAAGAAACAAAAGTGCCAAGATGAGGCTGACAAGACAGCTTTCACTATTGACTTGGCTAATCGTTTGATTGGCGGCTTGGCATCGGAAAAAATACGCTGGACCGAGTCGGTGAAGAGGTAAAAATATGCTATCCATTCTTTTTTTCTAGTTTTACACGTTCTTTAATTCACTTCAAAGCTTAAAAGAAGGCCAAATTACACTACCGGGCGATATGCTGCTCATCTCGTGCTTCATTTCGTACGTCGGCTGCTTCACGCGCCCTTATCGCATCGAGCTACAGCAGAAGATGTGGCGGCCCGCTTTCAAGAATAGCAATGTGAGTGTAATTTTTAATAGTTTTGTAGCTAAATTAAATCTTTCTTCTTAGCCTAAAATTCCTGCTACCGAAGATAGTGATCCGTTCGAAATGATTTGCGACGATGCACAAATCGCCGAGTGGAATAACCAAGGCTTGCCGAGCGATCGTATGTCTGCGGAAAATGCGGCGATTTTGGTGCACTCTGATCGCTATCCGCTCATGATAGACCCACAACTGTAAGTTTGAGTTATTTTCGCAATAATTAAATCGATGAATATCGATATTTAGACTGAGAGTGTCAAGGCCATAAAAATATATGGAAATCTCAAGATTCATTCTCAATTCCGACTTCTATTTCTTTGCAGACAAGGCATAAAATGGGTGAAACAAAAGTACCAAAACAATTTAATGGTCGTAAGACTCACAATGAAGGGCTATTTAGACATGGTTGAGAAAGCTGTCTCGAATGGCAATGTTTTGCTGCTCGAGAATATTGGCGAGAATGTAGATGCTGTACTCAATCCGTTGCTGGGACGCATGCTCATAAAGAAAGGCACATGCCTCAAAATGGGTGACCGAGAAATCGACTTTAATCCCAAATTCCGTCTCATTTTACACACCAAATTGGCTAATCCACATTATAAACCGGAAATGCAAGCGCAAACCACTTTGATCAATTTCACAGTTACGCGTGATGGTCTCGAAGATCAGCTACTGGCTGAGGTGGTGAAAGTTGAACGTCCCGATTTAGAGGTTATGCGCACGCGTTTGACGCAACAGCAAAATCACTTCAAAATCACGTTGAAGTTCTTGGAAGACGACTTATTGCAACGCTTGTCTTCAGCGGGTGAAAATGTTTTGGAGGATGTTACGCTTGTGATGAATTTGGAGAAGACCAAAAAGACCGCAGACGAAATTGAAGTAAAGGTGGCTGAGGCTAAAATTACGGCGGTGCAGATTGACACCGCACGTGAAGCTTATCGCCCGGCTTCAGAACGTGCTTCAATCATTTACTTCATACTCAACGATCTTTTCAAAATCAATCCGATTTATCAATTTTCGCTCAAAGCTTTTACCGTTGTCTTTTCAAACGCCATGCAACGCGCTGTGCCCGCTGAAAAACTTAAAGATCGTGTAGAGAACCTAATCGACTCCATAACGTACTGCAGTTTTTTGTACACGTCACGTGGTCTCTTCGAGTCTGACAAACTCATCTTTCTAACTCAAATGTGTCTGCAGATACTTATTAGCGCAGGTGAAGTCGAACATGCAGAATTGGACTTTCTCTTGCGCTATCCCTACATGCCGAATCAGACATCGCAACTATCCTTCCTCACCAATGTCGGTTGGGGTGGCATACGCGCTCTAAGCAATCTGCCAGCGTTCAGAAATCTAGACAAAGATATTGAGGGCTCACACAAACGTTGGAAGAAATTCGTTGACTCAGAGTGTCCGGAGCGAGAAAAGTTTCCGGGAGAATGGAAAACGAAATCAGCTATACAGCGTCTGTGCATTATGCGTTGTATACGACCGGATCGTATGTCTTATGCAATGCAAGTATTTATTGAAGAGAAACTGGGCAGCAAGTATATAGATTCAAGATCTATGGAGTTTGCAAAAACCTTCGAAGAGACCAGTCCCGAAACACATGTATTCTTTGTACTCTCACCCGGTGTTGATCCGCTTAAGGATGTCGAGAAGTTGGGCAAAGTTATGGGCTATCATGGTGATAATGAGAACTTCCATAGCGTTTCGCTAGGTCAAGGACAGGAAGTTGTCGCCGAAAACTCAATAGACACAGCATCGCGTAAAGGTCACTGGGTTATATTACAAAACATACATTTGGTCGCACGTTGGCTACCGACATTAGAGAAGAAAATGGAAGCATCGCTTATTGATGTCAATCCTAATTACCGGCTTTTCCTGAGCGCTGAACCAGCGGCTGATCCCGCTTTCCATATATTGCCACAAGGTATTCTCGAGTCAGCCATTAAGATCACAAACGAACCACCGACCGGCATGCAGGCTAATGTGCACAAAGCGCTGGACAATTTCAATGAAGAAACACTCGAAATGTGCTCAAAGGAAACCGAGTTCAAAGCGGTACTATTTGCGCTTTGCTATTTCCATGCAGTAGTAGCTGAGCGACGCAAATTCGGACCACAAGGCTGGAATCGGGTTTACCCCTTCAATGTGGGCGATCTAACAATTTCGGTTTATGTGCTGTACAATTATCTTGAAGCGAATACGCGTGTACCGTGGGAGGATTTGCGTTATCTGTTCGGCGAAATCATGTATGGCGGCCACATAACCGACGACTGGGATCGACGTCTTTGTCGCACCTACTTGCAGGAGTTCATGCAGCCGGAACTAATCGACGGTGATCTGGAGTTTTGTCCTGGCTTCCCTGCGCCCGGTATACTAAAATATCAGGGCTACCATGACTACATCGATGATGTTTTACCACCCGAAAGCCCCACCTTATACGGTCTACATTTGAATTCGGAAATCGGTTTCCTAACCACCGTTTCGGAGCGACTTTTCCGCATTGTCTTTGAATTGCAACCACGTGTTGCTGGCGCTGAATCGGGTGGCGGTGAGGCGCAGTCACAAGAGGATGTAGTCAAAGCCATGATTGAAGATCTACTTGACAAGATACCATCGCCTTTCAATATACCCGAACTAATGGCACGTGTTGAAGATCGGAATCCATACATTATAGTCGCCTTTCAGGAATGTGAGCGCATGAATATTTTAATGAATGAATTGAAGCGTTCGCTACATGAACTCGAGTTGGGCTTGAAGGGTGAATTAACGATTTCGTCCATTATGGAGGGGCTCATGCAATCACTATTTATGGATCAGGTACCCGAATCGTGGACAAAACTTGCATATCCCAGCCTCTTAGGTCTACAGTCGTGGTTTGCGGATTTGCAAATGCGTTTGCACGAGCTAGAAGGTTGGGTAGCTGATTTTCGTATGCCATCGTCGATTTGGCTCGGTGGTTTCTTCAATCCGCAGAGCTTACTAACCGCCATTATGCAACAGACGGCGCGCAAAAACGCATGGGCTTTGGATCGTATGTGCCTCAATTGTGATGTGACTAAGAAGACTAAGGAGGAAATTAAGTAGGTTCAAAGTCATGTTGTGCTCTTATGGTTTTCGTGAGACTATAAAATATTAAAATTACAAAATTTCAGTGCACCGCCTAAGGAGGGCTCCTATGTTAACGGTTTGTTTATGGAGGGCGCACGCTGGGACATGAAAATGGGTACCATTGCTGATGCTTTTCTGAAGGAGCTATTTCCCGCCATGCCTGTGATGTTCATCAAAGCGGTCTTACTCGATAAACAAGATACGAAAAACGTCTATGAATGCCCTGTCTACAAGATACGGTAAGTTTGAATTTGCTCTTGTATTTTTATCTGTCTTTTTTCTGAAAAAGATACTCACCTAAAAGTTTTTCTGCAACGAAATTCACGTAGCATGGGTTTGACCAACTTCAGCATGCGCCGAAATGTAGGCAACGAATACATATTTAAAAAATCGTAATCTACATCTAGGCGCAATGATAATTAAAATGACGCTTCTGTGTTTCCTTAATGTTATCGGAGTTCAATTTCTACTTTAGCCCACTTTATGCTCTCAGCACGGTTTATCTACAAAGCGAACTGATGATTAATTAGTGCAGAAGTAGATCTACTTGATTGCACAATTATACATTGCTAATTGTTATTTTGGTGGAGATTCCCAAATATTTCCGGGTCATCCGGATGGATGAGCTTCCTAATTGTGTGTAACATATGCAGTTTGCGGTTGAATATCTTTTGCACAAATACTCGCCTGGAATGCATGCAAATGCCGCACTGTGGGTCATTCTCACGTGAAATTGTTTGCACATAATATGAAGTACAGACTTAGGTTATTCCCGTCAGAGTGGACGAGACACAAACCTAGAATTACAGTTTCTTGAAAGAATATCGACGAAAACTGTGCCTTGGTTAGGAAGAAGTGATGAAGAAATTCTGATTTTTTTTTTAATTTTTGAGTATCCATTAAACTACGGTTGTCCTGATTACTTTTGACTTTCACAATCCTGTCTTAACTTTTTAGTTAAATTAATTAGCTTTTCATTATCCATAACAACCATTTAAAAATCTCTGATTAAAAATCCATCCATTTTCCCTCTCTAATCGAAAATTGTATAAATTGAAATTGAAAATTTTCAACAAACTTTTTTTGCAATCACACCACTGTGCTTTGATATAAAACACTCGAATGCAAAGCTAGACCCACCCATCCAGTCACAGGAAACTAATATGCCTTTGCATGCCTTTCTAACCGCCATATGTCATCTCAAATGGTTAAGCACAAGCCCACACATACATATATGAGCTCGCAAGTATGTAAGTATGTTGGTTGCCTTGCTTGCACGCTTTTTCCGGAAAATTTTTACTTTTCTGCCCATTGCAATCGACCGCTGCCTCGCACACTCTCTCCTCTGCCAGCTCACTTACCGCATTTGCCACAAATTCCTTGTGACTTTTCATTGCCCACGCTCATTGCTTTGGCACGTTTTTGCATTTCAATTTAGCAGAGTGCCAGCAGGCTTCTTGCTACATTTCAGTCGATCCCTTGTCTCTCACCTAATTCTTATCTATGCGTTGGATGGGCTGCGTTGTTGCCGAATATGAAATGAAAGTATGCTGCCCATCGGCCGAAAATATGCGGTTATTTTACGGTAATCCGACAAAGTGTTTGACGCGGAACGCGCACAGCATGCCTTCCGTATAGCCGCCGCGTAAGTTGGCATAGATATTTGAGAAGGCTTAAGAACATGTTAGCTTTATTGTCATCAGAATATTTCACTTCCGAATAGAATCAGACGTCAGTTTTCGGTCCGTTAGATATAAAATATCCGACGAGTAGAAATACGGATAGCTAAAAGATTTTCCAGGCTTAGTTCTCACTCAGGTCAGATATATATGAAAGGCCCTACTTTTATTAAAAGAAAACACAGAAACTTCAAATTTAATGTTGGATGTTTATTACCATTCGAAAGAAAATTCTTTGGCACTTATTTTTTGAAGATTGTCTAGGCCACGTGTCAGATAATTCAGGAATCAAATAGTCGGTTATCATGGCGTGATAACGGTCGCCATTAACAGTTGTGTTCTCACTGGCATAATTTTTGAAGAAATATGCACCGATAATATTACGGGCTCACAAACATTACAAAACTGTTGTAGTTTTCTGGATTAAATGGCAGCTCTTGAATCCTGTTAGGTTGCTCTTCGGCCCGATTGCGGTACTTTTGTTTATCTACATACCCATTGAGCCAGAAAAGGGCCTCATTGCTGAACAAAATTTGGCTCGAAAACGTCAGACCTTCTTGGAACTTTTCAAGAGCCCAAGCATTGTCGTTTGGGATGGTCGAGCGGCTTCATATCAACTTACGATTTTGACGTAAAAAGCGCCAAATCGTTCCATACGTCAGTCCAAGTTGCTGTGAACGCCGCCGACTCTCCACGGTCTTCGTGTACACTCTCAGCTACGCCTGCTATATTTTCTTCATTGCGTGCCGAACATGGTCTATTCGGTCGAATATTTTCCAATAATTATTGCTGGTTCTCAAGATGGGTAATGCTTTTGCGAATAGTACGCAAAGTAGACAGAATATGTTGACCATAAGTTGAGCGAATCGCGCGAAACACATTCTTTACAGAACGTAAATTTTCGTAATAAAGTTTAACAATTTGTACACGTTGCTCAGGCATAAATCCTTTCGTGATGAAATGCCAAACAATACTGAACAAAAATTACATGACAGCTTGGCACTACCCATGCGTGATCTGTCAAAAAAAAACTATTGAAAACAGTACCTCTACTTCGATCAGCCGTTACATACATAGAATTCCCTTTAACTTCGATTGGGGCATAGAGCCAGTCATTTACATCTTCGTAATACTTCTTCACTGAAACCCATATTGAACCAGCCGTTTAATAGTAATTCTTGTGGCTTTAAATGCTTAACTTGTAGATGAACCCAACTAAAGAGACCTAAAGTCCTAAAGTAGTATGACAGACGCAAATATATGTGCCTTTCGAGACCCTTTAAAGTTTTAGCCAAGTTGAAGTAGTATTTCGCAATTGCTTTAAAGTTCGCATGGTCTTCCCCGAAGAAAACACTCAATAAGTCATTCATTAACAAAAGCTGCTTTTTAGGAATCTGTGCAAAGAATACCTACAATTTTGGAAAGGTGAAAAGATTGTATCTTAATATCAGCATTAGCTAATCAAAGCGTGTTTAACTGAAGTAGCAGATCCTCCTTTTTAGAAGATTCATATTTTGGCTTGAAAGAGGAGGATGTCGTTCTCTTACAAGAAATTGAAATGTTTCTCTAAAAGTAATATATTATTCATGCAGATGGAATTCAAGGATTCCAAAGGTCTCATGGGAATAATACTTAGAAGAAAAGTCATAGGAAAGTTCCTCTGAAACAGTGATCAATGTCTAATTTAAATTCTGTATTGGGCTTATTGTTCGACCACCACTTAGCCTTACGAGTTTGGCTCGTTGGTGATCTCTAAGACTCATCAGCACACAGTTCACACCAGAAGAAGCTGTGTGAGTCTTTGAACCTTGAAGCAGAAGCTTCCTATAAACCTGTTAGTAGCTCTGGATTTCAGAATCCATTCTCTCTTGTTAAAAGCAATCCAGTGATTACTCACTGCTCTTTTGTTTGACAAAGTATCTTCGTATCCGTATACTCGAGCACACAAATAAACATAAGTACATTTACGAGTATGTATGAGTAGAGACAACTAAACGCTTTTACGTCTGTACGTGCTTTAAAGCGCCGCAGAGTCTATGCTATGCCAGTGTTTACTTTTCGCTTTTCCTACACAGCTGCTGTTTCCGGACTACTTTCAGTTATCCCTCTTGTTGTTGTCGACGCTTTTATTTGTTTTTTTTTGTTTTTGCTTTTGCTGTCGCCGACATTTGACGTCGATGATTTGTGCGTCTTGATGAAACTCATCTTCGAACGTCGTCAACACGAACACACTCGTTACGTACGCGGCATTAGCAGGAACAACAAAGACACCAACACGAACATGAAGAAGAGCAATCACGCATAGTGTGTCCAGTGAATGGCGAATCACCAACACAATGGAAATTCCACTCTTCCATTGAAGCGTGTATAATTGCATGCAACTCGCCCCGCCTCTTCTCATCTTGGCGGCAACGTGAACATCATCAGCTGTCCGGCACTTTGCTCGCGCTTCCGGAAATGGTTGGCCAAATTTCATACACCAAATATATTTCATAATCGATTTGACAGCTTTTTTTAACCACTTTACTTATTTGGGTTTTAATGCGATTTCATATTTTATATTTTAGTTCTTCTCACACATACATACAGACATTGAGGCAGTCATACTTAGCGATGTGCACACGTAATATTTTTATGCATTAGAGTGCTTTGCTGTGTCCTTGTACGTAGGAACTTACCATTGTCCAAACAATTTCGGGTATTATTTCGGTGAAATAAAAGAAAAGGGCGCTCGAGGCTAAGCTGGAAAAAAGTAGCAAAAAGTACAACTGGAGAAATTGGCGGGTCATAACGGAATCGTCGATAACCGTAAAGCCGGAAGGGGGCTTCCTTATCAAAATCCCGTTAGAATGATAACAAGCAGGCGTTTCCCTGTCGTCGTGCTGTCGGGCCTCGTCCTAGCTCAACAAGCAGCACTTGTGGGGTTCCGAGAGCCTTCTGACCAAGAGTGAAACGCAGAGATATATAGAACTACTAGCTCTTGGCAAGATTCACATGGCCGCAATGATTGGTGTCCTAACTGGACATTGTCCCATTGTCACTCATGGGTTTTGGCTAAAGATTATGGAGAACGCAACGCGTCAAAGTTGCATGGAAAAAGATGAGGCGGAAACATCTAGACACATTCTCCTTCGCTGTCCAACTTTCACCAGACTAAGATTGAAGCATCTAGGTTGCCATAAAACCCGACGAATTTGTTGGAGTAGATATTAGCCAGCGCAATAAACTTATGGCCATAAAACCCGACGAATTTGTTGGAGTAGATATTAGCCAGCGCAATAAACTTATGGCTGGCTCTAGGCGCTTTGTAGATTTATGACAGTCGTTTCGATCCATACTTAAGAGTTCTAGGCATCACCACAGACAAGCGTCTCTACCAATCAAAGAGGTCTTCATGATCTCACGAATATCAATCTACTTAACTTAACTTATTTAAAATTGAAGAGGGTAAAAGGAAAAACGGTAGAAACAGGAGGAAATAAAAGGTGAAGAACCGAACAAATTAATAAGCCTCTAATATCTGTTCGAGACGTGAATATCCCGCTTTTCTTAAATAAAAATCTGACATTTCAAAAATCATTTTAGTTTGGTATAATAACCGCAAACATCTTTTCAAGACATACGACATTACTTACTGGAACTTTTACTTCATTTTTGTTTCTTTCTGAGATGCTCTAAAATTCCTAACCTCAAAGAGCCAGTCGAAATTCACTCATGTTACAAATAACTTTTAAACTCATGTTATTTTCACTGTTTTTACTTTATTTTATTGTATTTTTTTTTGTTCTTTTTTTGTAGCATGCGCGGCCCCACTTTCGTTTGGACTTTCAACTTGAAGACGAGAGAAAAGGCTGCCAAATGGACGTTGGCCGGTGTTTGCTTGCTCCTGCAAATCTAAAATGTGTTTACACAAAAGTACAAAAGCCAGCACAAAAGGATAACAGCTTTAATGGCATTGAAAGTGTGTGCTTTTTCCACTGGATCAGCGAGTGCGCCGCTACTCACGATGTCCTTTTGACTCAACTAAGACATTTATTTGTATTTCATATTCCTTTTATTATTATACAGACATTATGGAATGTCAAACTTGAGGCTCCAATTTTAACTTTTTGAATATATATATACATCCTGTATATTTGTGACAAATTTTACAAAATTTTCGGTTTATTAAATTCTAGTATTGATTCAAATTTTGTATTGAGGTTAGAAATGAAGTTGCTCATTATTCTCATATACCTTTGAAAGCCTTAGAGCAGAGTTTAGCAATTTAAGATGCATAACAGGCCGGTTATTGTTGTTGTAGCGGTTTTCTGACTTCAGCTTTGGTGAGAAGTTCCATATGGTTGCCATCGAAGTCACTTACCGGTAGACCCAGAAAACATGTTGTTTGACGGATTCAGACCATAGCGAGGGGAGTGTTGGATGAGTGGGATTCACTGAGCATGCAAAAATGTTATTACCGTCATGCAGGGCCTCATTGCACGCTTAACATATATTTGGTATGCCGTTCTGGATAAAAAGGAGTTTAACCTCCAGAACAAGTTGCGCAAATGTCACTCTATATTCTCATGGCACCTCGAGATCTTCGTCTGCAATGAGTGGTGGTTTGACTTCTAGTACTCCTTTCACTGAGAGGTCATGCCTAACTAATACGATTATAATATTATTTTCGATCGCGGACTTTGAAAACCCCACGCCTCTAAAAAAAATTAACTCTTTTCAATACAGAAAAGTTTCACCCACAGACTCTTACGAAAATAGGTACATGATGAATAATTTGAAATATCTTGCAAGATCTCAAAATTTTTTGGTAAAAGCTTGTACTGTCCAAGTACAGGAAATACGAAAATCACTAAAAACGATGTGCAACGAAATTTACGAAAGGTCTGACCGGCGGATCAGGGCGAGATGGAATGTATTAAGTACATGCGGGATCGCCAAGATCATGTGCTAGAGAACCTTAGGAAAACTCGCTTGTTTCTTACTCACACGGTCTCGAAAAGGACTACCGGACGGCTGTTGGCATCTCGATAGGTCACAATCTACTGGCATCACATGCGAACCGGATAAGTGATAACGATATATGCTGAAAGTGCAGAGAAGTTAACATGAAAGAGATAGTGGAATACCTACTATGCCCTTGGCCAGTACTATCAATAATGCTATTCAAGCATCTAGAAGCTTCGAAGTTCAAAGGACTAAACAAAGTATCAAAGGTAGTCGCTCTTAAAGTTTGCAAAAAACATTGACGTCCTGTGTGACGAATTCTCCACCTCAATTTAAACTCAACCTCCAACTGGCATTACTAAGGATCAGTAGGTCTATGTATGGCGTGATAGCCGGCCAGTATAACCTAACCTTACCTTGTACTGTCCGGAGGAGATACTTGATGACAATATTTTTCTTCCGGAGATATCACTCTTTATTACTCGGAAATAATTCTCGCCTCATTTGAAAAACTACCACCTGAAGTGGATTGGTTTCAAACACTTCGGAACAAAAAAGAAGAATACTTTTATCGGTAAAAAAAACGTAAAGGGCTCTAAAAGTAGGATCAAAAATGGGAAAGGACTTCAGATAGAGTTAATTTTTTACCCAAAAATTTTAAACTAATATTTAATGGTATGACCTTGGAAACACATCTGCAAGATATGGAGATAAAAGAACTTATGGCATAAGAAGTCGCTGTGTCCGAATATTCTTTTTGATAGCTTATTTTTTTTTCAGACAAGGTCAAAGCTTCGATTGATAATATTATCATTTGATTTAATACATTTTTTAATGTCAATATATTTAGTTTCTTCAAAGTTCATAGGTCCACCAAAGGCCTAGACACCATTAAAGTGAGTCTAACTCACTTTTCATTGTGTTACATCATTGAAAAACATTGATTGGCAGGTTAGTAGTAGGTTAGTCCTTTTTTATCCCTGGTAAAACATCAATGTCAGTTACGCTGCCACACCGAAATCAATAATCGTTTAAATTTTATTGTCTAACTTCTTTTATTTTTTATTGTTATTTATTTATTTTTTTTTATATAGATATGTATATATATATAAATGACTACTCGTTATTATTCACCTTGCCACGCACACGCGCCACGACCAAGAGTTAGCAATGCGGCACAAGAATTTTGACAAGCGCTCCATCCATAGCATCGTCAAGGCGTCACATGCCACTGACAGCGGTGACTGACACCCGTTGATTCACTCGGCGACCGCCTGACATACATGCAACAGTAGTGGTAGTAGTTGCTAGTAGTAATATGTGGTAGCAGAAGTGAGCGTCCAGTTAACAATGCCCAACCGCAAATTACAACATTTGTGGTGAGCGCCCGCTGGCGTGCGACCTACAGCGAATTATATGGTTAGTTACCGGTGAAGGCAGAGAAAAGTTAAAAAAGAATTGAGCAACGAACAAATGGAAAACAAAAAGTATGTGAGCCATGAGCCATGAGCCCATATCTCAGCGAATATAAAACTGCAGCAATTGCTGAGACTGCTGCCGTTGGCGGTTGGGATGCTACGCTCGTATGTTACCCATGCCATGCCCATACACAATTCACACTACCCAACTATCCAGTAGTGCCGCCTAGCGCGCCGCCACCAACCCCGCCGGCGACACTGTCGCTTACGTCTGCTCAAGTGTATAATTTATATGCATGCAACACATTTATAACCGACGCGGCATTGCATTTGCGGCGGCGCTGCCCTGCGCACCGCATCGCCAGTCGAGTTCATTTGGCACAAAGCTGGCGCTGGCATTTATTGTTGCTGTTTGCCATTGAAGTTTATGGCGCGCTTACGGGCAAAGTGCACGCGCTTATATGTAGATGTGTGTGCGCGCGCGTGTGTTTGCATTTATGTTTGTGCCACAACTAGGCTGTCTGCATATTTGTGCACTTTGAACTTAACTTTAATTTGCGCGCATTTCTCATGATTCTCGCAATTTAAGTGCCACGCCGCACTTGTGGCACATAAAACGTGCCGCGCTGGTGCGGCATTGTGCCTTGCCGCCGCCAAACATAGAGCGGCTGATGCAACAGAAAGAAAAATGCATGCTTTGCGCTTGGCTTATTGGCATTTTCCATGCCATCAACCAAACTCCCGTCCAACTTCCGACTTCCGTTGAGTGTTGGCAATAGCCGGAAATTGCTTCAAACTACATGCGCATATTCACAAACACAAACACACTTTGGTGGCGTCACATGCATATGCAACATACTGCCAGCATTTAGTGGCGCAGCAGCGCATTGTTGCCCCAATTACCTTGTAGGCCTCAATTCGTCAGCGCCGTCAGTTCTAAAATTCTAATTTCACCTTTTAACTGGCGCACTCGCATCCGATTACCAGCCCGTTTGCAGCGCACGCACACACACACACACACAATATGTGCTCACATAGTTTTCAAATTAAAATCTGAAGTTTGATCGATACTATTGAGCAACGCCAATCGCCGTTCCACCGGCGCTGCTGGCAATGGCCCCGTCCACCAAGCCGCAACCTCCCAGCCCCACCCTCTACTTGGCGCTGCTGTTCCACATTTAGCTCTGACTAAACCACTTACACTCCCTGTGGCCGGCTCTCATGGGCGCATTTATGAGCCCTGAGCTGTGAGATCTGCGCCGCGAGTCACTACCACAAATGGCATTAGCGGTCACTTTGCAGTTAACAGCTCACTTGGCAAGTGGCGCTTTTGTGTTGCGCATCGTATTTCACGGTGAAAAAGAAAATTATTCATATCAAGCGTGTGCATGTGTGTGTGTGTGAAAAGGAAAACCGACAATGTCCACCATCGATGAATTGGAAACGGACGAGGAGGAACGTCCAGCTAGCGCAATGTCATCGGTGCAGTCCAATGATCCACGCCTTGAGTTCATCAGCTCATTTACATTGAGTTCATTGCGACTGAAGCAGGACAAGTGGCATCGTATGATGGCTACCGACTCGTTTCGTGTAAGTTTGTTTTTCATAATGGAAAAAATGAGACCTTAGATTACTAGTTAGTTTAGTGATCTGCTAATAGAATGAAAGTAGCTGTCGTTGTGTTGGGGCAAAAATATTTTATCTTAAGCTTTCGGTGACGCTATTGTCATTAAATCAGTCTATCAGCTTTTTTCATTTGTTTCGAGCATAAAAGAGATCAAACGAATTCCTTTCCAAAATACTAGGTTAGAGAGTTTCACCATTTTCATTTTACATTTCACCATAGATCAAGAGCTTGTTGAACTCGCAGAGCTTCTTAGCTCGGAATACAGCCAGGGTGCCATTAGTCCTTTCTTATACCTTACGACTGTGCATAGTTAGATCCAAATGAAACCACTGAAATCTAGAAAGCTAGAGAAGTTAATGAAGAGTGAACCAGAAAAAAATTTCGTAGTGGGAATGTCACCAACAGCTGGCTTAAACTCTTGGATATCTTTAAATGTATCTTTTAGCAGATTCGATGTCTTATAGACCAACTAACTTCAACCGAAACACGTTCAGCCGAAGTGACTCGTTATATGGTTGTGAAAAACACAAAACCTCGGTACAAGGAAAGGGATACAAAAGTTCGCTAAACGAGAAACTAGAGGATGGCGTTTAAAAGGTCTAGATAAAATGGAATGTTAGCTAGGCGTCTCACAAATAAAGAACTTCATGTATTCTACAATTCGTTGCATTAAGCCAAATTAGCTGCAAGATACATACCTCCAAAAGCCTCACAAAAACTGTCAACCTGTACAAACCCTCCGAAAAGCGGGAAATCTTCTAGTAACCGATTTAGATATTAGCAGTTTCACGCCAAAAACTAGGCTTCAATCAGTAATTTATCATAGAAAGACATGCACAGCTTTAAAAATCCAAAATTTCACAAAAAATATTCCCACTTGAAGCCGCTAAGCCGTAGCCTTCACAATTTTCCAGGTCATTATGTTTGATTGGTTGCACAACGCGCAGCAGCGCCTCTTAGTTATGACGCTCAATCATAGCGGATATTTGGTACCGAAAATTGCGCTCAGTGAGTTGCATCACAATTATGCGGCGCAATCAACCTTGAGCTCCACACCAACGCCACCAACAACAGCGAGTGTCATATCAGCAACACCAACTGCCATCACGGATCCGTACGCCGCGTTAGCCAATCCAGTTGACCACACAATGGCTGCAACGACAGCAACTTCGGAGCCAACAGCTAAATCTAATGATGTCGGCCCACCAAGCAAAGCCGCCAATACAACAAGCTCGACTGCCATCGTTGCTTCGGCAGCTGCTGTGGCCGCCGCCGCTGTGCTGACGCTGCCAATGCCACCAGCTTCTAGCAGCTTCTCCACACTGGACGGTGTGCCGCGCGGCAAATGCGTTTACTTTGTGCGTCGAAGCGCGAACATACCGTTAACCGCAGCTAATTTCCGTACGCAAATACTCTGTGGCGATTTGCCGGTGCACAGCAAAATAGAAACATTATCGCTGCTGTTCGATGAAGTCTTTCAGCCTTTGCTCGAGTGTCCGCCGAATCGGAAATCGTGGCCGAAGCCGGTGCAAAAGGATTTGCAAATACACATTAAAGAGGTGCGCAACATGCTGGTCGAGGTGAGTAAATTGTAGTGGAGAGTATAAAATTTCGTATAAAATTTAAGTGCACATTAGATAGCGAAGGACAAGTACTTAGCTTTAATATATTTTCCAAAATGTAGATCATTTAAAAGCATTTAGTTTTGACATCGCGACGGGGGCAGCTCTCATAGGTGCGCTCCAAGCGCTCATTGAAGACATCTTTGGTCACATCGTCGTTCTCTTCCAACGGGGCGTTGGCGGAAATCAGCGACATATTGAAGAACTTGGGGATTCTGGCTAGATGTTCATCCACCGGAGTGAATGCGAGGACTCGGCGACATAGTCTTTCTTCCATTACATATCCCAAACGGAATTCGCGCTTGGACGTGATGTCAGCCTTTACTCTCACGAGAACATCAACCAGCCGGCACCTTCCCAATTAAGGGACCGTAAATCCTAAGCGCATGGCCTTAAATCGTAATCCTTTTAAGGATGCAGTGGTCGTCATCAAAAGGGGGATCTCTCATCCGAGGCTGTTTTGTTCTTTTCATTGTGGGGTGGTTTTTTACGTGACGGGTCCCAAACCCAGCGTTTGTGCGGCACCCACTTTGCGCAGAGCTTTTTCATACTCAATTATTCGTAAATGATATGCTGTACACCTACACTTGATATATTTAGAGTGCCTGCTATCTCGGACAATTTCACTTTGCGGTCATCCAAACTTAGTTTGTGGACTTTTTTGATATTTCCGTAGAGAACAACCTCTTTTGGGCGTCCACTGCGTTGTTGTTCCGGGCCCGTTCCCCTTTCCGATTACGTAGAGCCGACTATCGACTATATCTAAACTTCAGTTTGGTTCCAATCAAGTTGACTATGAATATAGGCAGGCCCCCTTTTAGCATCCTTGCGGCCCCTTTTAGCATCCTGACCCCCTGTAGTTTTCCTATAGTTCATACACATGTTTTATAGTCCCAGCAAGCAAGGCTTGCACATAACCTTAATTTAACTAAAGCTTTAATAACCGGCAAGAACAAGCATGTTCCCACATTATCTATACGTTCGTTTCTGTGCCTCCATGTGTGTATGTGTATTTGCATTTTCATTAATCTAATTGAGAATATTACACACAATAGAGAAGCTTCTGCGAAAGGCACGTATGGAAGGGGGGGGGGGGTGAGATGGGCCATCGCACACATGAAGGAGTTGTGTGCGTGCCTATTTTTGCTAATTGGCAAAAGTTTTCCTCACTGACTTTTATATTATACCCGTTATTGTTCTATGGTTTGCTTTTGCCGTTGCTGTTGTTGTTGACGAAAGTTCGAGCTGGAACATATTTACACGGATGTAAAACTAGTCAAATGAGCAGCTGCCTGTGTAAGTGTGTATATGTGTGTGGGTAATAATTGTTGGTGTTTGTGGATGTATGACAAGTGAGGGTCTCCATAACAATGCCGTTATTGGGTCGAGCCATATATATAGTTAGCCTTCGCACGCACGTGCTTAAACTATAACTCACGCAAACGCAGCATAATAAGCTCAATTCGTACTTATTCTATTTCCATTATGTAATTTTTCATATCTTTTTTGCGAGCGCCTCCATAGATCAAGGGAAAGACCAACAATCGCACAATTTTATCATTATTAGTTGCGCCGGCAGTCATCGAAGAAGTGGCAACACACGTTAATCAGGGGTAAGTGAAATGCCAAGAGAGGTAAACACATATGGTGCCCAAAAAAGGTAAGGTACCACAATTTATTTTTGTTGTAAATATAATTCTTTCTATTTTTTATTTAATCTTCAACACTTTTTTAACGATTTTATGGTTGCTGTCGAAATTTAATATTAAGAATAGTATTTTTAGTATTAGTAATGTTGAGATTTTATTGCTGTAGAATCATTGTTGAGATCTGCAGCTGTCATCCTGGTCCCGAAAACAATAACATAAACAATATAAATAGGTTACCATATCTCTATAAAAAGAACCAAGTTTTATATCCGAAATTTGTTTATATTATATGGAGTAAAGTGAGAAGATGAATTCCCTGAGTCTAATTTTATAGCTATAAAGTTTTGCTTTTAAAACAGCTCAATACTGAAATGTAATCTGGCTTCTATAACAATACTTTTTAAGCCAATAAAGTCGTCTCATAAGAGATAACCTCTTAAATGCAAAACTCTCTAAAGAAACGTTGGACCAAGAGGTAGAATGTATACTATCATTAAACGAAAAGATGATCCATTTCGAGGTTCCTTACTTTTTTAAAGAAACAGTAGGCATTTTTGGCATTTATTTCTTGAAAATTCTCTCTTTCAAATGTTGACCGCGTCTACGTCTTAGATAGCCCATCCGCTGAGTCGAATTTTCGTTGACTCGTTCGAGCATTTCGACTGGTAACTGCCGAATGACAAGTGTGATGTTTTGCTCTAAGGCCTGAATCAAAGCAGGATTGTCCGCTTAGACTTTAGACTTCACATGTTCTGACAGAAAAAAGTCTAATGGTGTGATATCACATGGTCATGGTGGCCTATCGACAGATCTAAAACGAGAAACTATCAGCTCTCCGAAGTGTTCTTTCAATAAATCCATTGATTGATGAGATGTATGTGAAGTGGCGCCGTCTTGTTGAAACCAAATGACGCCGAAATAACGAGCTTCAATTTCAGTCATCAAATAGTTGGAAATCATAGCGCGATAACGGTCGCCACCGGCACCATTTTTCAAAATATGTGTACCAATGATTCCAACGGCCCACAAACCATACCAAACCGTTGGTTTTTCTGGATGAAATGACAGCTCTTGAATGTCTTCAGGTTGCTCTTTGTCACAAATGCGGCAATTTTTCCTTGTTTACATACCAATTGAGCCAGAAATGAGCCTCATCGCTAAACGAAAACTTGGCTCGAAAACGTTGAAAACTTTTCAAGAGTCCACAAAACGAAGCGATGTCACTTGGGAAAATCGAGCAGCTTCAGTCCTTGCATAAACTGTACTTTGTACGCTTTCAATTTAAGATCTCGACGTAAAATGCGCTAAGTCGTTCCATCCTTCAGTCCGAGTTGCTGCGAACGGTATCGAATTGACTCTTCATGGTCCTCATGTACACTCTCAGCTTCGACTGCTATATTTTTTTTCACTGCGTGCTGGACGTGGTCTATTCGGTCGAATATTGTCCAAAAATGAATGCTGGGTCTCAAGATGGGTGAGGGTGTTGCAAGTAGTACGCTGAGTAGTCCGGTTAAGTTGACTATATGTTTAGCAAAGCGAGCGAAACTCATTATTTGCAGAACATGTGCGTTCATATTAAAGTTGAACGATTTGTAAACGTACTTCAGGCGTAAGCCTTTCCATGAGGAAAGCCCAAACAATACTGAACAAAAATAACATGACAGCGTGACACGACTCACGTATGATCTGTCAAAAAAAGGCTATTGAAAAAATGACCTCTACTTGGATCTCCCGTTTATAGAAGAAATTATGTCAGCTACAAAATGTTTGTTGGGATTTATTTATATAATCGTTTTGAAGTTAAGATTATCCCTAGATGAGATGTCGTCAAGCTTAAATTCATAAAGGGTTGCGTTGAGGTTTTATAAATTTCTATGGGGATTTGTTTTCCTTAAAAGAAATCCCTGTTACAGCCGAAATGCAATTTTTCTGTGGTTTTAAAGTCTACCTAAGTGAGAATCAAATTCATTAAATTCCGCTGTTAGTAACTCGATTCGGTCGATTAAAGCGGCCGCCAAACCATAACTTCTTTTTTCTTAACTAAGTATCCGAACCGAATGTACCTTATAAGTTAAGAACCCTTTACTTCTAGAACAGCACCCAATTTTAGTATAGGCTGGGCGAACCACATGCAAAAGATGTAAAGGTAATCTTTAATTGCAATTAAGTTGTATAATGCAATATCTGATTATTATTTAAGTAGACCTTTTCAACAGCTCATTAAATGTATGTGCGTTATATTTACATAATATTTATCGCTTTGAAATTTAGAGCCATCTTCACTTCACAATCGAATTACGTAAATTACTTAAAATTATACACAATTAATTTATAATGCGCCCAAAGGTATGCTATTACATAGATATTGACGAGTGACCGTGTGGATTTTATAAAACTACCACCGTGAGATAACTAAAATTCTGATTTAATTTTAAATTATAAATTACCTTCGGAAAGCTTCATACTACTGACGAAATCGGAGATTAAGCTTGCATTTGTTTTTCCATTTATGATAATAATTTTATTTTTTCTTTACCGTTTTGGCAAGGATGGCCGAAAGCGCTTCACCGACAGATAAAGCAGAAAAAACTAAAATGCTTGCTGTCCTAAACCCTTACTACTGCAACTTAGCGAAATTCGGACACCAGAAATGTAAATTAATTGTAAATGGATTACTTAAGCAGACAGACGGAGAGGAATGCAAAGTAAAAAGAACAACAAATTTTATTGTGGATATTACGAATTCACTTCGAGCTTGTACTATGGGATGTTTTTATTTGATAAACAAATAAAAAAGTGAATTATTTCATTTTAGTTTAGACAGCTTAGATCGCAGTTCCATGACTAAAATTCCTATATAATAAATCGGAAGACCTTTACAGATCGTTCTTATATTAATGGCTTGAAGTTCTGTATCATCATTATAGTCACATTTGAATTGTATGAGATAGGGTTTGGACCTTTCTAATCGAAATGGCTTCAGAAATAAATTACTTATTATTCAGTTGTCAATCAAATTTGCCATTTAACGGTGCTAATATTTATTATTCAGGAAAGGGCTTTGACACTTAAATTTAATATTTTTCAAAAAGTGGAGTTAATCGATGTGTGCATTGAGCCGCTCAAATATGGCTCCTATGGCCGAAGGTCAGGCTGCCGAGAAGTTTCATCCTCAGTCTTGCAAAGGCTGGACAATGGAAGGGAAAATACGTGGATATTTCCACCTCACCATCCTCCATACAGCTTTGACAACTGGCGACCGTCAAAATGTTTAGTTTTATTATTATTATGAATGCTTATTTGACAATGTCCTTTAAGAACCTCCACGTTGCGGCAAGATGAACTTTGATAAGGGCTAGTAGTTCAGAAGATCTACTTGTACTTCGTTCTACTCTAAGGCAACTAAATCCAACCCCAATCTGAGCGGGACAAGGGTGCCCCCTCTCGTTAGCTCGTCGGCTTTGCAGTTGCCAGCATTTCCGCTATGACCAGGCACCCAAACGAGTCTGATGATGAAGTAGCTTGATGGTCTAGCTTTAGCTCAGCACTAGTTTTGCGGCTCTTCTGTCAGGCATACATTATTTTTAACTCAAAGATTGTTCGCTACAGCTTTTTTATCCAGAAGCTCACTGTTCTAACACTATTTTTTCGTTATTCTTTAAAACACACTTTTCTTTAAAATTATTTGTTGACAAGAATCAGAATGCACGAAAAGCCCAAGCCAAAAAATCGACTACGCTGAACATCAAGAAAGCCCAGTGAGGTCTTAATTCCCTTAACATACATGAGACAGAAAGTCTTTTTTCGTTTTCTTTGCTGTGTTCACTTCAAGTATAGATTTGAAAGGCTATAAATCTTTTATACCATACAATTACATACCGATACACAAGGCCTTTAGGAGAAAACCGCCGCCCTTGGAGGATATAGCAAGCTGGTCCCTGTTCCATCAAGTATTGGAGAAAAAATGTGCAAAAAATTGTTGATTCCCCTTCTCTCGGTTATTGCCGATATCCTAAAATATTCCATCCTTCTATGACATATTTAGCCGCCACAAGGCCTCAAGGCTCGTGCAGTTTTACCAACTCTTCTCTTACCGTCGCCACACTGTGCAATAACTAATGCAAATTTTAGTATACACAACAACTTCTCCGCCGTTCGCAACTACAAGCAACCAGGCACAAACCGTTTTGTCGGTTCTGACCAACTTTTAACAATAACAGAAAAGCACTCAGCGCTACAGCTTTTGATTCCATTCCATGCTAATCCCTGTTCCAATATTTATTTTTACTTTATTGATTTGCTTGAAATTTAAATTTTGGCTGCTGACACTGAGCCAACGGGAAAAGTAGTCTCGAACCAGCGCTGCTTGATGACAGTTGTGCAACCATTTTGGGCGATTAGACGAATCCTCGATTGACGAAACGTGC
Source organism: Bactrocera neohumeralis (assembly GCF_024586455.1). Classification (NCBI taxonomy): domain Eukaryota; kingdom Metazoa; phylum Arthropoda; class Insecta; order Diptera; family Tephritidae; genus Bactrocera; species Bactrocera neohumeralis. The sequence continues at coordinate 75,671,375 of NC_065919.1, read as the reverse complement.
CTGAGTATTGGATGAAATGCAAATCAATCGAATGAAATGGCAACAGCTTAACGTTTAAAGCCGCATCCATCCATGTCCCCCATTCCATGCGGCCGTTGGTCACTTTGCACGAATAAAACATAAACAACCTTAAATAGGTCAATGAACACTTTGAGTGTGTGCAGGTTACGAAGCGCGCATTGACGACGGGTTAAATGCGAAGGACAAAATGCAATAAGCCAAAGGAGCATTTTTGTGGAGCGTAAACGAAACAGAAAGAGTAAAGTGAGGCCGAAGTTGTCAGAGTCGGCAATGTTGACAAAGAACAAAGAGAAAAACCAAAACACAACGTTTTGCCGTTTAACTCTTGCCGAAGTGAAAGAAGTTTGGGCAGACAAAAAGTAATTAACGGAAGTCCATACGAGTTGAATGACAATGGCCTAGGGATGGTGTTACGTATATAGCTTGATTGCCGCTACTTACCATATTTGAATCGCAGTTGGGAAAGTTTAATGACTCGATTTGTTGTCGATGAAAAACTGTTCGCATGAGACAAGTCTTGTCTTATGCTAATGAGCTCATATTTTTACTACATATACTGTGGCTAACCGGGAGTCTTCCTGTTTTGCATGTTGCGTAGATAGAAGTACAGGACTGAATTTGTCAGTCCGTTAATTCTTTCAGGTGGAGGCCTTACTTAGAGAACAAAATTTAAATCAGACAACGAAGAAATGCGTTTTTTTCTTTTTCCTTAATTAATTCAATTTCGCCCTAAAGTTGATTGCTGACCCTTCTGCACATTTCATTACATTCATAGTAATCTTGCACCAGCCATCGAGCCGAAGTTTCGCACATCGCTCGAGGAGATGTACATTAACTGGACAACACAGATGCACGATATAATTATCGAAAGATCCGAGTGCCACAGTGCTGTTCAGGCAAGAAGCACCAACCAGCCAATCAAGAGTGTAGTGCTTGTGACGCTCCCCGCGCACGAAATCGCCTACTGGTCTAACCGCAAGCAAAATTTGCAAAATATTTACGAACAATTACGCACACCGACACACAAAACACTCACACACATACTGCAGAGCATCGATTCACCCTACTACGAGCCATTCGTGAGGGTCTTCAAGCGCTTGGTATGCGCCTGGCATGAGGCCGAGGACAACACGTTGTGGCTGCAGCCGTTACTACGTCAGACGGCCGCTTTTAACGCTGTCAATTTTCACGCCGCCGGCGAATTGGTGAATCCCCTCGTGCATGTGCTGCATCTTATTTGGACCCATGCGCGATACTACCGCAGTACGCGACGTATGACGGTGCTGCTGCGTTGCGTTTGTCAGTTGTTGGTGCGGCGCGCCAGCGAGGATTTGGATTTCCCATTGCTCTTTCAAGGCGATGCTGATGAGGGGTTGTCCAAGATAACCAAATCGATGGAGGTTATGGAGCAGCTTAAGTAGGCTATTAGTTGCTGAATTTGAAGGTGAGCGGTAAGTGTACTCTTTCCTCATTTCAGGTCTCGTCTGTTGGAGTACAAGGAGAAATATTCCAGTAATCAGCAGTTATTGCCCGCCATACCCAGCACATCCCGTATGGCCGCTTCAGCTTCTTCTGACAACAGCACGGAAGCTTATGAGATCTGGCGTTTCTCGCCCGACGATGTTTTTGGTTGCACACTGGACCGGTTTTTGGCGCAGTTGTGCGATATGCGCACACTATTTGAGGCTGCCGTGTCGTTTCAAAATCTCGAGAAAATAGAATTTGGTGGTCTGCGTGGCAAACAACTGAACGAGCGTGTAAGACAGGTGAGTTATAGTTTATCTATTCTTACCACAATTCTTACGTAATATGCCTCTACAATATCTGTGTAAGTTTAATAACCAAAGAGCTTATAAGCATTTGCGTGTCCGGTTAGTTTCTCATTCCATTCTATAACTTTCACTCTGATCGCTGTTTGATAATAATTCTATAAGGCGTTTGAGCTTAACATTATCCGACTTATCTTAAGATGCACGCTTTGTTTGCTGTTACAGAAAGGCCTTTCCACCTCTGTCAGAACTATCCATAACATTTCATATACTTAGGTCTTTAAGGTAATATTATGATTTAAAGATTTTTAAAAGGATAGTCCTTAAACGAACGGACCGCAGAAATATTATCTATATTGGCTGAGCTTCGTCGCTCACTTTCAACACATACCAAAGATGAGAGACTCTAGTCATTCCCTTTTCTTCTTTATTGGCGTAAACTTCGCTTACCGGTCCTTCTCCACCTGATATTTCCAACGGAGTTGAGCTCTTTCCATTCCCCTGGCCTACGTTGAATCTTTCTTAGTGTTTTTCATTTGAACTGCATGTCAATGTCCTTTTAATTCGCTGAACTATGTCGTCGTATATCTCGTACAGCTCATTGTTCCATCGACTGCGGTATTCGCCGTTGCCAATTTGCAAAGAACCATAAATCTTCCGCAAAACCTTTCTCTCGAAAACTCATAACGCCGACTCATCAGGTATTGTAATCTTCCATGCCTCTGCACTTTATCGAGAGAGGACTTTACCTCTCATTTGTTGACAAGAGTTGTTCTGTCTTAGATTTCGAGACAAAGTTATCTACGACTTCGAAATTATGACTATCGGCGATTGTTTGTTTGATGACCCGTAAAATATTTCAACTTGCCCTCGTTCACTACCAGACACGGCCTATCACAGAAATTAGTCTATCTTGGCTGAAATAAAAGCACGTTGCAGAAAAATAATTAACGGTATTAGATAGGGAAGGAATTGCAAGATTCATTACCCTAATATTTGGAGAATTATTGTAGGAAATTATTGACTTTTTTTCCGTCCGCTCTGTAAGACTCCGAGTTTCTTCGACTGAAACTTGGGTCGGCTTCCGGCAGCCATCACCAATAAGCCACTTTCATTTCTAACATTAATTCTGATCACACCATGGACAGAAAAAGTAAAGTCGATGCAGTGCACTCACACTCTCACAGTGAATGAAACATGATATACCTCTCGACACAGGTGCACACACAATTCAAGGAGCACTTTGAGCAATGGACTCTAACCGAATTCGGTGCAGCACAGTTGGATACGCAATTGCCGAGCAGCAGCAATTGGACGCACTTTAAGCGACAGTTACGTAACTTCTTCGTACATATACACGCGCTGGAACAGAAGTTGGCAACGATATTCGTGCAGGCGTACAAGGATTGCCAAAACTGGGAGCAATTAACTAAGGTGTGTCTGACTTTAATGTTCAAATTATTTGCCATTTCACTATTTCTCCCTCTCTCTTCCTCTTTTTTGCCCACATTTACACCCGTTCCCTGATATGTTTGTGTACTTCCCAGCTAACGGTAATGCTTGGCAGTGGCATCCTACAGCGAGGCACAATTCTACCGGAACTTCGTGTCATTGAGTCACATCTTCTTCATATCTACGACGAAGAGTTGCAGCAGCTGGAGGCATCAGCGCATAAAGTGCTGTTAGAATTTGAATTTCGTGGTGTGTCTGCCATACCGATTCAGTGGGGATTTCCACCCATCGCCGGCGCTCTAATGTGGTTGGAACAGCATATGCAACGCATAGACGCCCTGACATCGCGTGAACTGCATAATTTTATGAAGACAATGTGAGTACTCAGCACAGCTATAGCTACTATACATACATACATATTCGTATACGTATCTGAAAATATAACTTGCTGAAGCTCAATGGGTTGATGCAATCGATTGGAATTTGCACTCATTCGCATCAACTGAGTAGGCAACTACTTACTTGCTCACGCGTATTTTCAGCTGCTGTGAGTTTCAATAGCGTTCACTATCAGCACGTTAAAGGTTATAACGGTAAACTGCGCAAAGCTGTTGTAGAGTTTACTTATAGACCTGCGTTAGTACATATGATATATTTACATTTACAGCAAGGACAGAAATGTGGAAGGTCATACTAGTTGTCTTGTTTACCGATCTTTCAAAGGGAATCCCGACCAACTTTTCATCATTTTCTTTATGTGTTCTTTGATGTCCTCCATCAACCGCATGAAGAATTTTAAGACCTTGAAGCGATTCATATGTCGACTTTCATCGTACAGTGATTTGGAGGTGTGCTTTCTGATCAAATTTAGCCTGCAAAATAGGCTCCCTTTAAGCATTCTGTTTATGCTAATTTTCTATACACTTATTTTAAGCCTCGGCTGGGATGACATTCAGTGAATTTTGATTTTTTTCGGTTTCGGCTCTTTATTTATTCTTACGAATGGCGAGATTGTTAGGCGGTCTCCTCGCTAGTAAGGGTTCTCAGCTAAGTTGTCAAGCTTCACTTTTACGTCTTCTGCATTCCCACCAGTTTGGTGGGATGTCCGAAAGTATGCGCTCCCAAATGTTTAGGGCTTGACCTCTCAAACGCGGAACAGTCAAGAAGAATGTGTTGAGATGTATTGAGTTGTTTTTACCATACAGCTTCTGCAGCTGTTGTCTAGTAGGATTCCCAGCCTTACTGCGTGAACGCCTATAGAACAATGGCATATTAAAAGCTTATAAACAATTGAGAGGCTAGCCTTATTGAGGGCAAAGAGATCACTAAGTCTCTTTCGTTAGATCTTGGCCACAAACCCCAGCTATCTGGTAGTAGAACATAAGAGCACCGACCCGCTTCCATTCTATCGATAGCGGTTCTAGGGTACCTTTTTTTGTTAGCTCATCAGCTTTACAATTTTCTGCGATTCCGCTGTGACCTGGCACCCATACCAGTCTTATCACAAAGACACTCGATGCTATTGATAGCGAGGTTAGGCTCTCTTTGACCAGCAAGTTTTCGATGACTTCATTATCTTCACTGAATGCTTTGTGATATTTCTGTTCGTAATAAAGTAGACTCCATAAAGGGTCCTCCTATTTCTAATCACAGCAGTGCTAAATTAATATTAATAGACGTTGCCTACAATTAGGTGTACCTCTCAACATTAGCGAAGTCACACACCCAATAATTTGTTAATATTTTCAATCAGGAAATATAAATCGTGATTTTAATCAAGCATAATGTCTGCCAAAACTTAGTAACCCTCCTAAAAGCTCATGCAATAATTTGGAAAATGTATTAAGACATAAATCAACGAAACAACAAAGGCATTGATATCAGTCTTAGGCTTGCACTAGATCCTCCTTTCGTTATTTCAACAATCTTTTTTAGCTTTATTCACAAACGATTAACACCAAATTCTTCGTAGACTCTTTAACGCCGACATTTCAACCGGAAGCAAGGAAACCATTAGCAACAGCAACAACATGGAATACAACGAAACTTGGCATGAAGAAGGTGTTGCCGATGAAGGGACCGTTAACTCAGTAAATGCCTACCGACGACTAAATACGCGACGTGATATTTTGACAACAAAGCTTAGCAATTTGCAGTTGAAAATCTGGCACAATTGGCAGCAGACCATATGCAAGAGGATAGCCGACGGACTTGATGCACGTGTGATGTCCCTCGGCGACAACAACAGCAACAGCCAAAGCAACAGCAGCGACGGCAGCGGTCATTTGAGCGGCGCTAGTGGAAATTACACCTTTGGCGCAAATTTTCGCAGTGCAATCACCGCAGCGTTGGCACATTCGCGCAATCACAATAGCCGCAACAACAAAACTGACAGGAGTGTTAGTAACAACAACAACAACAACAACAGCAATGATAACAAACAAAACCGCAGCAGCATCAAAGACGCACCGAAATCGAGTGCAAAGGCAAAATCACTGCAAATGAATTTCTCATCGGATTTATTTGGACTTTTGCAAGAGGTCAAGCATTTGCTGGCAATGCAGCAGGTGAGCGGGGTGCGGCGCGGCAGCAACGACATTAGCGTCAACAATCTATCAACGTTTGAGGCTGCCGGCGTTATGGCAACCACTCAGGCTCAACACGAGCTTGAAAATCAATCAGCGACATTGCGGGAGGCGGAGTCAGCGGCTGGGGGATTTGAAGATAGCGACAGCATGGAGTTGGCAGCAGCGGTAACTGCGTCATTGTCAGCCGCTACAAATGCATCGTTAACACAGCAACAAGGACCGAATGCGTTGGCGAGCAATTTGCTGGATTTGTACGCCGAAAGAGACGAGTTTTGGCAACGCAAAGTGAAACTCATCAAAATCTGCGAATTCTACAATGGTATTCGTGGTTTGTCCACTGATGACGCTTGTGTTGGCGGCATTATTGGTAGCGCTGCCGAGTTGCAACTGATTCGCCATGAAGTGAATACAATTGACGAACGTGTGGAAGTGGCATGCGCTACGCTCACATGGCGCACGTATGGTAAGTGATGCACGGCAAAAGCGACAGTAAAAAAATTTGGTTAGATAATCGTTTCAAAGGGTAATTCGGTGAAGATTCTGAATGGAATTCAATTTAGTATGAAACGATGTATAAAGAGAAGACTTTGATGAAAAGTTTGAAATTATCTAGTAATATTGTATAAATCTCATAACATCAAAATCCGACGAAAATATTTCTCTAGATACAATGTTTGAAAGATCAAAACCAAATTTTACACATACCATTTCCATTAGGTTAGGTTAATCTGGTAGACCAATCAGCCTTGCATAGACTAATTTTGTTCCTTTTGCGATACCAGTTGGAGTTTACTTACTAGGTCCATGAGGAGTAGTCATCCTTTAGTCCAACGCCTCACTATCGATACCGCCTCAAATGTATCAAACTGAGGGGACCCCATTTGCTAACAGCGTAGTCTTGCCAATGCGGAACAAGAGCACAAAAGACTCTCCATTGTTTCCCTGGTGCCTTGCTCTAGACGCAGATAATACAGAAGTCAATCTTTCATCAAATCTCCAGAACGTATTTCGCAAAATCACTTTCCAAACTTTATTTCCACCGGACAAACGCGACTAAATAAATATTACCACTTGCTGTGGTTCAAAAACATCATGCAGCTTAAAGATCAACAAATTCTTATAATTGTTCGTTAGTCCCACAATTTCTGACCATATAGAAAACATAAATATTTCTTCCCATCAAGCAATTCATTAGAAACAAAACACTACATTAAGCCCTTAAAACAAAGACTAAAAAGCGCATAATCTAAATTAGGAACCTCAATAAAGCTAGCTGTATTCGGCAAACAACAAATTGCACTTGCACACATACAGACAGACAACTATCAATCAGTGGAAAACTCTACTCCTCACGCTCCTACTAAATTCCGATATCACATTTCAGCGATTCACGATTCACTCCCTTCAAATTTGCTTTCCACACAGATACGGCATTGATGCATGAAATCTATGAGCGTTCCAAACGACTCTATAATCGCCTCAAGCAAACCCAGCACAATCTACTGGCCATCATACAAAGTATACGCCGCTGGAGTCGGGAGCCACTCTACCAACGTTGCGCCTACGGGCGTAACCTATTAGACACACAACAGCAGCAGGAACGGTTACGGCAACGGCGCGTGCAATGCGACGAGACACGGCGTCTATTGAATCGACTGTTGATTGCCAATTTCTGTTTATTTTTCGATTATGACCAGCAGCGCGGCGACTTTGAAGGGCATGACGACCAATGCATACAGGAGGTGAGTTTTGTTTTTGTTGTGTGTGTGTCTGGAAGTTTTGCTCTTCTACTTGGCAATTGTTTTTGTAGTTCTTACGCAAGTTCCCCACTGCTCAACGACGCAGCTACAACAAGTATTTAGCCGGCGTGGAGTCACTAATTAGTCAGGAAGTGCGCATGGCTATTAAAGTCAGGTGATCAAATATGTCGCATGCTTCAAATTTTGACACGTCACACCGTGATATAATCGTTGTCAATTTGCACTTTGACTTCTTGTTCTATTGTATCACATCAACTTCATGGGGTTTCCTTGCATTTTTTCACAGTAATAATAAGTTATCATCTGATATCACATAATCATTTCAACGACATGACTATTAAGTCACATCGTACAGATATAATCATAATAACAAATCATAATACCAACATCTAAACGTCGTGACTACCATATCACATCATGTTAGATTACGTGATATCAGCACTCATGTGTCTGATCTACCTCATCATGTCGTCAAGTCACAATATCTATTAATTATTATTTAATCAAATTATCAGCATCGTATCACATCGCAGCATTAGTCTGCGCAAAGATACGTCACCATGTTAATTCAAGTCGCATCACTAAGATTATCATCATAATCATGTGATATTAAATCACATCATTACATTAAATCTCTTAATGACAACAAGTCACTTAATGGTAATTCAAATCACATCTCCAATATAATCACCGATATCACGTGATAATAAATCACATCACATCATGTTCCATCAAGATTATTATTACCACATTACAACAAATAGTTGAAACAATTCTAAAGCTAAGCAAAGCTATCATGATCATATGGATAATAATTTTTTATGATATCACCACATCCAAGTCAAATGATTCACCTCTCACAAAGCTTATTCCCAATGCACTCGCGAATACTGCGATTTTCACTTTCATTTATACTTGTAGTTAATTCACTTGACGAATGTTGTAAAATAACAGTACTGAAACTTGATTTTAGAAAGAAGATTTTATCCCTTATTTGAATTTTTGCATCACCTATTAAATATGTATTTTTATTAAAACTGGGTAAATCAAATTGACATGTTCAACGAACGAAAACTATGTACTTAACGCAAAATATTTAACTATTCATGAATATTTATTTTTTTTTTTTGCGCCTTCAAAGTAATCCCCTCCAGACGTAGTACACCAACGATTTTTCCAGTTCGAAACACTTTTAATAAGCACTTTTTGGAAAGGCCTTCAGCTTCTTCAACGAATTTTGTTTTATCTCTTCGAACGGCGCGGCAATTTCAGTTTGGGGAAACAGAAAAAATCACACGGAGCCAAATCTGGTGCATACGGTGAATATGGTGGTTGATAGATGGTAATCATTGCGTTTTTGGCTTTTAATTCGGTCATAATTGGCTCGATTATCATTGCATTATCATGGTGTAACAACCATGAATTGTTCTTCCACAATTCCGGCCGTTTTCGACGGATGTTCTCACGCAAACGACTCGATATGGCCAAACAGAACACCTTATTGACTGTCTGTACCTCCGAAATAAATTCGTTATGCACAAAACCATGAATATCGAAACAAAACATGAGCATCACGTTGATTTTGGAGCGGCTTTGGCGTGTTTGTTTTTCGTTTCGCCTGTCAAACTCATAAACCCATGTTTCATCGGCAGTTATAATGCTCTCCATGAATGTGAGAACGGAATTCGCACGATCAAGCATGTCCAAACAAACCCATTTTTACGGCACTCTTTTTGAAAAAAAGCAATCGGTCGAGCCCTCTTTCCATCTCTCTAACACTTGCTTGGCGATTTTCAAGTACTATATCTTTCACTTTTTGAATATTTTCATCATTTGAAGAGGTCGAAGGTGATGCGACTCGTAGGCTTGTGTTTTTATAACTAAACTGAATCACCGTATGCCTTTTCCAATATTCACAACTGTTTCTCACACGAAATGTGATTAGAAATACAAAAGTTAAGACTATTTCTTTGTTCGATAAATGTATTCATTGTAAAAATCGCAACACACTACTGAGATGCACCGACTTAAGCAGCTGCTGCAAACAAACTGGTTGTTAGATCGCCTTCATAGTTGGCATAGTAATTAAGGACAGATTTACCAAGTTCGATTCAAATCGGCACGGGTTATCATAATACTACCGTATATACATGATTCAAACATATTAAAAGGATATACGATATATGCTATAAGAGCTTTCCGTCGTTTCCTCCTGGGTGTTATATACTTCATGGCAAACTTAATATACCCTCTTCAGGATGCAAAAATTAGTACTATATATGGTAATACATTGAAACAGAATTATTGGAGAAATTTGAAAAATATAAAGCGTAAAAGGTTAAATCTTTACTTGACTGAATTAAAGTAAATATTTAAGTCTTTCGATTAATATATATGTATAATCACAACTTTTCCTTTCCAATAAACAATTTTATAAACTCCCAGAAATAAAAAGTAGAACCGCTAAAAGACCAAACGCACAATTATTTAATTAAAAAATTAAATTTAATAAATTTACACATTTTTCTTATTTTTTATTGCATAATCAAACAGCCATCAAGCTATTAAATCGCTTGGGGACTTCAACGTACTCATTTCAGTTGAAGCAGCGAAAAGCGCTCTTCAATCACCGGCCACATTATTTCGCTTTATTACAGTACTGCCTCCCGTTGTTATAAATTTAACAAGTTCAACAAAAAGTTGCAAATGTCCTTGCACAAACACCCGCATTCAAAATGGTTGGCCGCAAAAACCCAAATATGCGAATGCCAAAGCAGCGCAACGACATGCAAGCCTGCAGCCACACCCGCACAGCCGCTATTCTATTGCACGCTGTTGGCATATTTCATTTGCCACAACACCCCCAACACCACCTCCAACTGCACCCACCGTTCGCCAGCACACGGCAAGCGCTGATGTATGTCGGGCGGTGCTTTTATTTTATTTTAACACACTTTAATGTTTTCACATTTAATGCCGCGAGTTTTTGCCAACATGCCACAGCGCCTGCCGCCGCCGCCGCCGCCACAATGTTTGTTTGCAACGCTTGCGTGCAACTCACTCAATATGCACTCAATTTAATTTGCACATCACTCATACGCTCCGTCGCACGCGGCGGTCGACCGCCTGCTCGCCCCTTTTTCTTTCGCACAGTTTGGCGTATTTTCACAACCGAATGGTGAACACCGCCAACGAAAATGAAGAGTTGTCAACTCGAGCAACAACAACAACACCGCCAACAACACACTACACGGCAGCAAACACGTCAACCGCCAGCACACCTGCGCAGGTTGGCGCTGATGATGATGACGCCGCTGACGCTGGCGTTGCGGGTGGCGCAGGTGCAGGGGCAGAGGCACTGTACGCGTCTCATAAACAACCAGTTGCGGCAGCCGTTGGCAAACAGCGATCGTTGTTGTCGCCACGCCCGCAAACACCGTTGCCGACAAAACCTGCACCGCCAGTGGCAGCAACGCCTACAACAATAACAACAGCAGCAACAACAACTACGAGAGTAATGTCTGCAATCAGTAGTAGTGGCAGCAACAGCAGTGCCGCTATAATGGCGCACCAACACCTCAACAGGCCGTCTGCCGTGTCGGCGGCAACCGCAATGCCACTGTTTGAGGTGAAATTAGAGTTGCTGCCGGCTGAGACCGAGACGCAGTCGTCGGTGGCAGAGACGGCGTCGGATGTGTGGCATACAAATACGGAAATACGCTTCGTGCCATCATTCAACGTGAGTGTAGAAAATAATTTTCAGCAAATTGTCGAGCAGCTGCTGGAGGACATACACCAGACTAGCCACGGTTGCATGCCGCGGCGAATTGTTGACGACAAGACGCTGTCTGATGACAATGAAGATGACGACGACGATGGCAGCGCCGAGGACGTAGTTGCACATAATGGCAACAACAGCAACAATAATTTAAATGATGACGATAGCGCTGTGGTAGACACCGTTGAATGCAGTAATAATGATTACGTGTTGCAAGCAGAAAACTTGCGAAGCTTCGCGAGACTGCAACAAGGGCGACGCACGGAAGAGGACCGAAAACAGCAACAGACACGAAATGCGAGTTTGTCAACGTTTCATGAGGTGGCTGTGGCGAAGCGTCTACAGCTGCAGGAACTAGCGTCGAAAGCGGGACGATCGCAGCAGGGTAACGGAGACCAAACAGGTGAAAGAACTATGAATTTCATATCTGAAACCGATACTAACGTCTCAAGTTTGAGCTTGGTTGGCAAAGTTGTTGTGGTCTGTCTCGGTATTCATACTTCATATTGATATCTAAATAAAGTTAAGAATGCGAAATTAACAAAGATGTCGTAGAGCTTTAGCCAAACTTAATAACCTCAAAATTATATTAGGTGACCAGATGTCATGATACTTGAGTGTTGATGGATTTATAAGACTAATTGATGGAGTAAAAGTTTCCCCTGATCTTCATAACCTCAAACTTACCACAAAATTGATTTTATACCATGACACTTGGGTCTAGGTAAATTTGATAGTTCACATGAACATGCAAATAGAGCTTACAAATTTATCAGAAAAAGAAAGCCTCTTAATTTTTGTAAAGCCCTCATAGCGGCGCAATAAAGAGCATCAATCTTTTTTTGCAATAATTGCTCGGGTGAAATTTCCGTTGTCAAAGCCAACAAAACTCTTTCTTTCCTTCTAACAGATCTACGTAAACGGAATGGTCCCGGGCTGAAACTGGACCAACGAAAGCGGAAGCATTCCTAAAAATTATTTGGGAATATATTTTGTCTTTCTGAGATCGAAACCCCAACATCAGTGAGCAAAACTAAAAGAAAAGTAAATGAATTTATGGATTCAATTTCAAAAAAAAGTTGTCTTTTTTAGACAAATTCGGTTCAAGACATATACTTGTACATAGATTTATATTTCGTGCAAGTGTAACCAAGACTCAGCTCAGCTTTGCGCACATCGCGCTCCTTGGCTAGACATGCTTATTAACTGCTTTACTTTTGTCCGTAGACATCTCTGCCGACGAACTGCGTCTGCTGAACGCCAACATACACACTGCACTCACAACAACCATACGCGATGCGCGACTCTTCGCGGCGCAATTCAACGCATACGCCTTTCTGTGGGAACAGCAGCGAGAGCAGGTGCTACAAGCCACCTTACAAGGCGCACGCGAAAAGGAAGCTGTCGCTGGTAAAGGTTACGCCATCATGGAGGCATTCAAAATGCAGGTGAGTCACTATTACACATTTATATATGTATATATGTCTAGGACGATGAAGCTTTCGTGGCGCACTAGACATTATGAAGAATAGAAATAACCAAGATTGTCTACTCACAAGATTGGTGCACAAAGGCTTTTAACCCCTATTATTCTTGGCATGTCAGCATGCTTTGTGTGTAGTGTTTTTGTTCTCCAGTAACAGTACTTGTATGCAATGGGCTGTCATCAATGGCAAATTGGCTGTTTTTGATGTAACATAACTTCTGCAGCTTGATAACCTCACATTATTTAAGAGATAAAAGTAACAAATCACGTTCAATATTTTCTCATTCTTTATTGAAGTAATGTGCGGTAAAATTGTTTGTATTGCCGAGGGATATTTTCCATTGAAGAGAGCTTGAAAACGTTGATGAAAATTGTGAACACTTTTTAAATATCTTAACTGCTTAAGTGGAAACCCTTGTATATGCTTATCCAAGAGATGAACTTTCAAAAGCCCGAAACTTTATCTTATTTTGCGATAGAAAGCATTTGTATAGTTAGGAATATATTTTGGACTTATCTTAACCTTGAATTCCTCAAAGTTTTCGAAGTATCAGGAACTGTAATATTCCTCATTCTATATAACTTGGAATCATTTTTCTTCTTCTTTTTTATTGGCGTAGACATCGCTTACGCGGTTAAAGTCGAGTTCCTTCTCACTGTTTGGCGCCAAATGGTCAGCAGGTCCTTCTCCACCTTCCTCTTCTTTTGCTTCACCCGGCAGGTTTTGCGTCGATCAGTGTTTCAGTGTTTGCGTCTTTTAGTGCTGGAGTGTTTTCATCCGTATAGGACGACATGATCTAGCCAGCGTAACCGCTGTCTCTTAATTCGCTGAACTATGTCAATGTGTCGTACTATATATCTCGAACAGCTCATCGTTCCATCGACATCGAAAACTCGTAAGGCCGACTCATGAAATGTCGACATCGTCCATGCCTCTGCACCATCAAACAGGACAGGGATGATAAGTGACTTGTAGAATTTGGTCTTTGGTCGTCCGAAGTACCACCTGTTGGCATGAGTTATTCTGTGTTGGATTTCGCAGCTGACGGTGTTGTTGATTGTTGATGTTAATGCCGGAAATAGACGAAATTATCTACGACTTTGAAGTAATGACTGTCAACATTGACTTGCTTGTGCGACGACTGTTTCTTTGATGACAGGAGATATTTCAGCTTACCCTCGTTCCCATTTCATCTTTGTTCGGTTCTTTGAAGAATTCGCTCGATAGAGAGTCGCCTTGTCTTAAACCTCATTTGGCCTATGGAATGGCTCGGAGAGTTCCTTTCCGATCCTCACGGAAATTTTTGTATTGTTCAACGTCAGTTTACACAGCCATATTAGTTTTGCGGGGATATCAAATTAGCTTTGGACATCTACAACTGTTTTTGAACTCACTTAGCTCTTTTCGAATGAAAAATTTTTCAACTGAGAAATGCTGTGGGTTTCGAAGAAGCAGTATATTATCTAAAATATGTAACGTTTTTGACTTTCCATTTGTTAAAACATTCGTATATGCACTTCACGAGGCATCAGATGTTATGTCCGGGTCCGACACCTTAGTTGATCAGATTGCGCTTTGCTACTTTTAGAAACTATGGTAATGGTATTGTAGGTATATTTTTAAAACGCCGAAAGGACTTTGCCCCTCAATTAAGTAGTCTAAAATTTGGTGTCTGAAAGAAACAGTTTATATTGTATAGTTATAGCGATTGGACGTCTTCGAGTAAAGCATTATAAATATCAAAAATTATATTTCCAGACTAACAGCATTACTTCCACACAATATAACTTCCAGAAATTACACAGCTTTAACACACACCATTACTGCAAAAATATGCCGCACATAAATATAAGTTTGTATATAATTTTTAGTATAATTTTTAAGCCGCCGGCGATCCTTAAAATAACTGAAGCGATTATGTTTAGCACATCAGCATAATCAACCAAGAGTGATGTTAACCAATTTTCCAATTATCCCCAAAATTCGTTTATATGCATACTAGCCTATAAGCATTCACGCACACATACACATACACACCAACACCATTGACTTGAGGGTCAAAAGCAGCTATGAACTCTCATAACCACAACACATCATTCATCGTCCCTTCTTATGCTTTTCTTTGGTTTAGTTCAAAGACTAATACTAATACAAACAAACAGCTACTCGAATATGCCAGCATTTTGTGTAGATGGCATCCCTGTCACTTGTCATCTTGTGGCCCATTACTGTAAATTGGCCGAGCATTTATCAAATGTAATGGGTCATCTGGGTGTGACTTAACGAACGCTGATAATCAATATGAGTTCCTGCAAATTCCAAAAATAACATAACTACTCGTACATCTGCAGTAGAACTTACTTGAAGTCGTAAATTGGCATACACACTCGTATGTAACCAAATTAATTATAACTTGCTGACAACTTTACTTCGGATGACATTTTGATAAGTTAAAAACCTCAGTACCGTCTGAAAGCTTAAAGTAACGGAATTTCCTCTAATTTCTATTGCAGTTTTGTGTTTAGAATTAAACCAGTTGTTATTCGTAAAGACATAAAAGTTGGTTGGTTGACATGGCACCAGAAACCCATGTAATACATAAAGTGTAATTTTCCTGCCCTGTACGGCGACCTTGATTGTAATTTTGATTCACAATTGGACCTGAAACCGGTTGATTTTGTCGCTGATTCTGCTGATATTCGCAATGTAGTTTTGTTGATAGTCAATACATATTGGTGAAAAGATTTCTCATTTCTTTTGAGACAAGTTCTTCACCAACCACATATTTCACCATAGTCTGGAACAAGTCCGGACTATAAGGAGGATGCATAAGAACCACTCAACCGAGCACTCAGAACTTCTGAAAATGACTCTCCTAGTTAGCCAAGCAATGGTACGAACCCTTAAGTTATTTCTGGATCTCAATCAATACCGAATGCTGCCAATAGATGATGATAAAAAATTTGGTAGACCGAAAGAAATCGAAATGAGCATATTTAAGATGAAGAATGCTGCTTTCAAATATTCGTAGCCCAAGATCATTGCAATTTTGTAACACTAAAATAATTTTGAGTTGAATTTTTCAATAGTTGTTGAAGTGTTTGGCAAGAGGTGACTGTACCTAATACAAATTGGTGTTGAATCCGAGGACTTGGAAAAACTATTGGAAGACACGGACAAACAAAGTAAAGTAATATTTAGATTAGGTTAAGTTAAACGATCGAACCAAAAATGGATTCCACTTGAACAGCTGAGAACGCCGGTTCATTTTGATTTTCCTAAATATTGACTCTAAAACATCTGTATCTGGATTGATTTTTTTTTTTTCATCGGTCGTGTTTTTTCACGTGGCGGATCCCAAACTCAGCGCACAACCCTGGAGAGGGGATGTTTCGCCTTCTCACTTTAGCACAGGATACTTGGTCTAAGACCAAATGTCGTGAGATGCTTGAGCGCAAGTCAATAGCGCTCAGGAACTTTCCTCACTAGCGTGAACTTCTACACATGGCTTCATCATCCACTGGTATTGAACGAGGGCAAGACGAAATATCTCCTGTCATCAAACAAACAGTCGTCACACTCGCGACTTGGCTCCCACGTCACTGTTGACAGTCATAACTTCGAAGGCGTAGATGCTTTCGTCTATCTTGGAACCAGTCGAACGAAATCCAATGCAGAATAACTGTTGCCAACAGGTGCAACTTCGGACTACGGAGAGGCATGGACGATGACAACATCTGATGAGTCGGTCTGAGGAGTTTTCGAGAGGAAGATGTGCGGAAGATTTATGGTCGACGTAGTACCCGCCGGGGAAACTCCGTTGGAAAGACCAGGTGGACCAGAACCCGACTACACTTTAAATCTCTAATTGGCGCCAAACAGTAAAAAGAAAGAACAACTGGCTTGCTGCTTTAAACTCGGCTGTAACCGTGTAAGCGGTGCCAATAAAGAAGAAGAAGAAATCTGATATCGAATCCGACTTAGGTTGAAACAGTCAAAGATATTACTACCGAGACCTCAACCTTGAGTCTTCCAAAAGTTCTATACAACTTTTTCATAGTCCGACAAACTTTTCTACATTAGCCGGAAGGATCTCGTAGTCACACAGGAGTGTGTTGTAGAGTGAGTTGTTGACCAGCGCCTGCTAAGCTCACAGGAAGTTCAGAGGTCCAGCACTAGAACGCAAGAGGATAACGGAGACCCAACTCGTTCACAATTCGATGTCCTCGCCGTGAAGCAATAGTAGAAGATCTTGATCTGTTGCAGTTCACTCGTATTATAGTATGGTGGTTTAAAAAGACCGAATTTCTGACAGAAGAATTATTTAATTTTCTTTCTAATTTATCTTTATGTTATAGCGAAATGACACATCCTCCTCATCAGCAAAGTCAATTCGAACACCTTGCGCAGAAAATCTCTTCGTAGGCCACAGAAACCCCCGCACAGGGTTGTACAATATATTTGAGCGTGTCTAAATAACAAATTACAGTACAAAATATGCGTGAAGTTTATTTATTATAACAACTATAACGCAAAAAATTGCATTTACCATAAGAAAAAGGAAACAAAAAAAGCCCAAGAAATATCGAAAAGTTGATAGGCACCACAGGAGCCGCTCAAAGTGGTGACCAAAAGCACTACGCTCCACAAAGAGCAACTGTTTGCCACCTAATTTATGACTGGCAATCGGTGCGGGTATTGACTCAGCTGTTCATAATGCATGCAATTTTAGTTGGCTAATTTCTCAAGAGGTGATGAGTTGGCCAATTTCGAGTTGCTGCTGAGGCCAGCTGCTGCTCAGTGTAGGCCCATATCGCAACCGAGCCGGAACCGCATTAGTATGCGCACTAAAACCACGCAGCGATTACCAAAAGGCATTTGGATTCAAGCAACAAACACACACGCACACATACATCATTACATAACCGGCATGCATATTTTCCCCGCTATCAACCCGGCAGCTTTTCTCATTTATTTGCTAAGCTTAGTTATTGCATTCGCCAATAATATGTGTGTATGTATGTATGTGTATGTGCACCACATTTATAACCAACGGTCATTGCTGTCGAGTGTGTGATTGCAAAATGTATTAGCTGCGTGCGCATTAAATTAAAATACCCAAATGAAGCGTCCATTCCTCATATAGTCAATTGGATGAGTTTGGTAGGCGCTTCCATTAGGGCGATATGCATTAAGTGCAAAAACGTAAAATATTTTATTATAGAGGGAATTCGTTGGCTTCCGATGTGCAGGCTCTTAGGTATTTGAGGGAATGTTTTGATCACAGACTATTTGACCGTTATCATTTAGCAATTGCAAAATTGGTAAAAAAGGCAGTTGAAAAATATGAACTACATGGGATTCGAAACGGAAACAAACTCTTTCATTCTAATAGTAATACAATGAAAATATTCATCTGCTTCTGATTGAATATTCAATAATGATAATTCGACCGAACCTACTCTTAAAAATACAGTAAGACTTCCTTTGATACAATGGTCCAAAATTAACATCTTTGCAAGACCAGAATTGAGACCAACGGCTTTCTCGAACTCAGCTCGTTGACGATAGCCAACCAATATGAATTCCAATGATATAATATGTTGTACAAACATAATTACCTCACTCCAGAGTCTAGAATTACGGCATCCTGAAACTGCGCAGTTTTCTCGAACTGAGATTGTCCACCAATAGCTAGAAACTCTATTCAACGTGCCTTTACTTACACTACCTACCCTATTAGGAGTAAACAGAGATTGCATGTGGTTACAACGGTAACAACAGAAAAGAGCCAGTTTTATGCCAGGCCTGTCGTCACCCATACTTAAAAAAAATCAATAATTATCGATGAATGATGAACTTTACGAGATACACGCCAACATTGACATCGTTCAACGAATCAGGAAACAGCGGCTGGGGCCGAAAGAGAACACTCCAGCTTTGATGGTCTTCATTTCAGTACCCACCGGGGAAGCAGAGGAAAAAGGAGACCTTCAACCCTTGGAGAGAACAAGTGGAGAAGAACCTGGCTGTACTTGGTATCTCGAATTGGCGCCAAATAGCAAACAAAGAAACGACTGGCGCGCTGCTGTTATTTATATCGGCTATAACCGCGTAAGCGTTGTCTACAAAAGCAATTGTTAAAGAAATTCTTATTATTAAGTTCTGTTTATAGCATCATTCAAGTGGTCTTCAAGAATTCTTTTGAAGGAATTCTATGAACCCAAATTTTGAGTACTTTTTCCACTAAATCAAGTCGTATGTCAGGAATAGCATTTTCAATATTGACTTCTAAAGTTTGAAGAGAGTCTGACTTATTGCCAAAGACAGGAATGACTTCAAATAATGCCGTTTAATGGTGTTAAATGACTTTCTTGGAGGACATTCAAAAATTTTCATTACTTCGAGCAAAGTTTTTTGTTCATTGGGACTTGGACATTATGTAAAGAAAATGTTCGCTCGAAATTTTCAACAATTTAACGAATAGCGAGCACAGGTCGACGATTATTCGACCACAAAATGGCATAAGCGCACGTAAAGTTGCAATTGGAGAACAATCATGTTGATAACAAAATTGAATAATTTGTAAACGTTATTCTTGCGTATATCTTTCCATGATGAAATTCTAAATATTACTAAGCACAATAAAAAGCTTTATCGATGCGACTACCCTAGTATTACACATATGGTCACACTTGCATGTGTGTAACCAAACAGTAACGGAATTGACCAGTCGAGCTGGCATTTTATTGCCTTAATGAATCGAGCAGCAGCCAAAGCAACTGTGTCACACAGCACATTTTCACGATATATTTATTCTGTATTCCATATATTGGATTTTCTCTGCTTCAATTGCGGTTGACGCAAACGCAGCTGCGTTCAGAGGGCTTTGGTTAAAGGCGACTGCCAAAATGAATTCGTTAACTAATTTATGTGCTGCTATATAGACTTAGTTACATAAATGTATATATCTAAATACTGTAAAAATTCTTAATAATTCTTTTGCCAGATTGACCGCTACAATGAGCATCACGAGGCCGTTGAGCAACTAGCAGGACAACAGCGCATTAATGGTTGGCTTAGCATCGACCTAAATCCACTGAAGTATGCGCTACTAAACCACGTCTGCAAATGGTCACACCTCCACAAACGCTGGCTGCTGCAGTACGTGGAACGCACCTTGAATGTAAGCGCCATTGCATCGTGAACCTCTTTTTATATACACTTTTCATTTTCTCTACACCAGGAGCTCACCAACTTCATCAGTCATGGTCTGGCGATTCTCCAGCTGCCCGTTGGCTTGAGACACTTTCGCCGCTTGCTACGCGTACTCGCTGTTATGGCACAAATCCAGAAGCACGTCGCCTATGCGGACAACATGTTTAAGCCTCTCAAGGACATTATGGCTTTGCTGAAGTCTTATAATGTGGAGTTTGATCAACAGTTGCTGAGAAATATCGATCATTTGCCGTTACAATGGAAGCATCTGAAGGATGTAGCGGCTGCGCGTTCGGAAGCGCTGGAGCAGGCCCAAAGTTATCAGAAGGAGCGTGTTAATTCCATGATTGTCATATTCATGTGTCGCGTACAAAATTACGCCAAACAATTTCCGCGCTTGCCGGTGAGTAAGATCTAACAATGTTGTTATTTTATTCTTTAACCCACCGAACTTGGTACTCATCTTTATATGGTTTTCAAATGTCGATTGGAAGTGCTCCAAATTGAACTTCCAACAAAAGTTTCGACGAAAATGAACACTCTCCAAACTTTCCTTACTCGGATACTGGAAATCTTTTCCTAGCTTTATTATATTAGTATTCCCCTTTGCAGTTTTCCTCAATTCTAAACTGAAGTCAGTTCCGCCATCGCATGGTTCAACCATTACAGTGAACATCTCTCCCTTCCTAAATTTAAGGGCAAATCTTCGAAAACTCTAACAAGCTTATCAAGATCTATAGAACAAAAGATCTTGCTTCTGTAAGTTTTCGATAGTAATAAGTAAGTCTCCTCAAAGCCAATTTCTTTGAAGTGGTATTCATCTTAATTTAGAACCGTGATACCTCAAATCGAATACTTCGTGAAGCTCATTTTACTTCATCTCTATGAAATCAGCTTAGGTGTGTCCTCCAAGCTCTTAATATACTTAAGTCAATTGTTTTCGGTGCCGCAGAAATAGGCAACCGAGGGAAAGCTCGGCACACAAATCGTCGATTTTTTAAATAGATTATCATATGTATGTCCATTCTTATTTGCAGTTCTTTTCCGTTCCCTGCGACAAGGTTTATGAGCACTGCGATGCTGTTTGTGCTCGTTTAGACCACCTTGCTTCACTTCATCGCCGATACCTGCGCTATTCGGTACTCCTCGGCATCGATGCTGCGGATCCAACAACACTACAGCTGTGCAGCGCCGAACTGAGGCGCATAAAGGTGGGTGTACACGCATACTTTAGAAGGTATTTAGACCCACTTAACTTCTTGTCTCTGCTCATAGCAATTGTGGGACTATGTGCATGTGATTGAAGCCTCTATTGTGGAGTGGCATGCTACACCGTGGCACAGCATAGATACCGATGAATTGGAAACCGAGTGTAAGAAGTTTACGCGTGATCTACGCACTCTGGACAAATGTATACGCGATTGGGCGCCATACACATACATCGTGGACATACTCAAAGAGTTGATGGCTTCATTGCGCGCCATCACCGAACTACAGAATCCGGCTATTAGCGAACGGCATTGGCTCGAGCTTATGCAAGCAACCAAGGTAATTTCGTGACATATGGTTCACTTAGCTTTTACCAACTTTCTTTGCTTTTATTCGCTCAAAAGTTGACTCAGACGCATACCGTGGAATATTTGGTGAGTTTTTTTAACATTACGGAGTACTGCTTATAAACATTAGTAATTACGCAAATCCTTAGCATCCCCTATAGATATAGTTCTTATTACTGAGGACTTACATTCCAAATGCCTCGAGAACGAAAAATTTGGAAAGTAGTAGTAGTCCTTTGAAGTGGTATTATCGAAAGCAAACCAACCAAAATGGGTATCATACAATTTTTAAGTAATTAAATGAGATAAAGTGGCCAAGAAATTTTGAGAGCAAGACAATAAGCAAGTCTATCTATCCTCTCTCTCTCTCTCTCTATTTGCGAAAAACAAAGATATTCTTTGAACAAGTCTAAGAGTAGATAGATCTATATCTCACTCTCCCTGTCTCTTTAAGTGTCATTTCCTCTTTCTATCTCACCTCTTCAATGTCTCTCTCTTTCAAAGTACGTCGCTAACTTTTTTCTTTTTTATTGGCGTAGACACCGCTTACGCAGTTATAGACGAGTTTACAAAAGCGCCCCAGACGTTCTTCCTTTTCACTGTTTGGCGCCCCAAATATAACCGGGTCCTTCCCCACCTGGACTTTCCAACGGAGTGGAGGTCTTCCTCATCCTCTGCATCTCACAGCTGGAATGTTTTTTATCCATTCGAACGACATGACCTAGCCAGCATAGCCGCTGACTTTTAATTTCGTTGTGTATCTTGTCCAGACCCAATTGCTTCACATCTTCTGTGGTGGACTACGAAGCTGACGTTATTGTTGGTCTTAATCCTGGTTTTAAAATGTCCAATTGCTTCACATCTTTGTCCAACCTATAGAAAGCAGAACTAACAGCGCGGGTGCCAGCACTTTCGTACGAGATTCTTCTCTATTCCGATCTGCAGCTCGAATTTTTTCAGGAGTAGATTGAAGAAGTCGCACGATATGGAGTCGCTTTGTCTGACACCTCGTTTGGTATCGAACAGCTCGACGTCTCAACGGCAGTTTACTTAACTGTATTACTTTTGCGAAGATATCAAATTCAGACATGGCGGCATAAAGGCAGCTGCTTTGGGTGGTGCCAAAAGCTGCTTTAAAAGCGACATAGTGGTGGTGTGTGTCGATCCTCTTTTCACGGGTATTTTTCAAGATTTGGAATTGTTGGATTTTGAACATGAATCAAATCTACAAAAAATTTCGATAGCAAGAGACTTCTCACTCATCAGAGTTCTTAATACAGGTATTTTAGATGGTACCATGAAGCTTAAGAATTCACATGAAGTGTGATCTCTTTAGGCGTAAACAAGCTGAAGAGTATTGCAAATAAAAAATTCCTGATATTTAAATTCTAGACTTATGAATTATCAACTTTGACTGTGGTGTGCGGTAACCACCCTGTGCCTGTGTTTTACTTTGTCAATTGATGGATTTATTTTCACATTTTGTTTATGTCCAAACTTGATTAGGATCAAGTGCTTGCTGCACTGGGCAACGAATTGCGTAAGTTGCATGCGTCCGTTGCAATGATTGAACATGGACATGTACATTTAATTCTACGAACGAGAAAACAGAGTCCATAAATTCCGAGAACATATACGACTAAGTGTGTATATGTGTGTGGGCGGATGCAAGCGCAGGCGAGATTGAGTTGCATACTTTGCTCAATCTATATAAATCTGCTCTATAATGCAAACTCAATTCAACTATCGTACCGAAAAGCCTCATTTACGCACACTCACACACACAATTTCTCCTTTGACATTAATATTTACATGAAAATAGTTTGTAAATTTGCCATCTATATAGGTGTGTGTGTATGTGTGTTTTACGTTGTTGTGCCCATCTGGGACTGAGCTCCAATATTAGCAAATAATTGACAAGTTAAAATTACATTTTCAATTAAAGACAAATTCTGAAATCACAGTCACGAAAATTAGTGGCTCATTCCCCTTGTACACAACGCACTAAATTTATGGAAGGAACTTGCGAATGCAAATATGTGTATGGTATGTGAGTGTGTGTGCGTGTGTTATAGAGGCCGAAATTACTCAGACAATTTATTTGCTTGTCAAATTAACCAACCGTATCGCTGACTTGATTGCAAGTACAGTTATACGGGGAAGTACAAGTGAAATATTCAGAAGGGCTTATGAGGCACGCACACACACAAACACAGTGCAAGAGTTGTTATATGTATAATTTTATTTGTTATACTTGCTATATATATATTTCCATTTGTAAAATTTATAGAAAAATTAATTCGAACTTTCCGTTGTCATTTACTTGAATGTATAATAAGCACACACTTTTGGTGTTTTGTGCATTTTCAGTGGAAAATATGTTGTGTAGCCGATAATGAAAATGGAAACATAATTTAATACTCCAAAAAGGCACCATATGCTAATAGAAGTTTATTTTTGCACTATAAATTATTATTTTTTGGAAGCAATATATTCGAACATAAAATTATATTCGCTCGAAATTCATTCGACATTATAGGGAGATGAAAAAAATTGTATACGAATTTATTTCTTCAATTTATTTCAAACCGAGACTTTAAAATATTTTACAGTTAAGTTTAATTCCTTAATACAAGGTGCGTTCCAAAGTAAACAGGACTGAAAAAAAAAACAAAACAAATGGTTTTTTTGGCAAAATCAATTTATTTTATTCGAAATAGTCTCTTTCTTCTTCAATATGGTTTTTTGCACGGTCCAAAAGCATGTCGAAGTGTTTTAGCTCGTTGGCCGCTTGGCCGCCAGTATGCCGGTGCAAGCCTTTTGAATGGCCTCTACGTCTGCGTAACGTTTTCCTTTCATGGGCAAATGCATTTTTCCTAAAAGGAAGAAGTCGCACGGCGACACGGCATCAGGTGAATACGGGGAGTTGTTAATGGTTAAAATGTGATTTTTGGTCAAATAATCGGTCACAAGCGTCGAATAGAATGTTGGATTCTGAGCAATTTTTGGTCGTTAGTTAATTTGTGCCGAACAAACCGTGCACACACCTTTCGTAAGCCCAAATAATCGGTAAAAATGCAATAAATCGATGTTTTGGAGATATTCAATTCCATTTTCATGAATGCCAGTGATGATTTCGGCTGATTCTGACTCACTAACAATGTGAATGGAATTTCCGATGATCACGGATTTTGATTGTTGATCGTCATTTACGTCCTCACGACCACTTTGAAAACATTGAAACCACTCGTGCACTCTGCTACGGAATAGGCAATCATCACCACAAACTTGTTTCATCAATTGAAACGTTTCGGTAAAAGTTTTACCAATTTTAAACAAAATTTAATGTTGGCTCTTTGTTCGAAGCTCATTTTCGCACCGATAACACAAACATACTGACACTTAAAACGCAATAACTTCACTTCCAATCTACGAAATGTCATGAAATTTTCACTGGAGAATCGATAAAGATAGCAGATTCTAACGCACCAGTCGACATATAGATGGCGCCACCAGGGGGCGCTAGAACACATGTGTAGTTTCGGCAATACATATTTGCTTGAATGTTGGAAACGCTTATAATTAACATTTCATTAAAACATTACAAATGAAACAGGCGATCTACATTTCGGAGGAAGCCTTTCGATCTAGTTAAAACCATCAACCAAAATTATAAATACACAGTATTACATATGTCTATAGAACTATATATATCAAAGGACGCAACTCAAAATAATTGAACAAAAAATTAGCATGAAGATTGCTTAATTTTTCTGCATGTGTTTTCAGGTTAAAATTATTTTCTCTCAATAATTTAAAATTGTTTATTTATTCTTCAAAATCTAAGTCATCTCCCTCAAAGTAATCACCCTTGGCTAAATCAGATGAGGTAGCACGATATTGATTGAAAATTTAGAGAAAAACTCACGAAGAATCAATAGAGTATGCGACGGTGCATTATCGTGGTGCAAAAACCAAAAGTTGCCGGCTCATAATTCCGGACTCTTTTTACGAATAATATAATCCTCGATTTTTAAGCACCAATTCCTTTATTTCCTGGACGCCGTTCGTCGTCAACGCGTTCTCGACCATTTTCGAATAATTTGTACTAATGAAAAACACTTGCTCGTATCAAACAATTATCACTGAAGGCCTTTTCAAACATTCAGAACGTTTTAGCAGCAGAAATTTCATTCCGCACACAAAATTTAATGGAACTTCTTTATTGAAAAATTTTACTTATCATAAAAATCACCGAATGCACTTTATGTACTTTAGAAAGACAAACATATACTAGACACTAATGATTATTTTCATGTAACATTTGGCATTTTCTTTCCACAAATTCAGTCCTTTACAAGGAACTAAAGTATTTCACAAAGACGCCTCAAAACGAGCAAGTAATATTCCTTATTTATCATTTGACCCTGTGAAATGAATTCTGGTTGAACCACATCACGGTAATCAAAGATCGGATTAGAGTCTCCATGACTTTTGAACGACTTCAACGACATTTTTTCGGGTTCGGGTTCATTTTTGGAGCACCATTTGTTAGATTGTTCAACAGTTTCAACGTCATATTCATATGTGAGAATTCATTTAGAAATGTTCAGCCAAAAACTATGAATTTTATCAAACGACCCTGATAAGATTTTCTTTAATTTTCATTATTTTTCTGAATTTATAGTTGAAATATGCTTTAGTACCAATACTCCTAAGTATTTTGTACTTATTGTGTCTGAACTCCACTGCGTATGAGTAATATTCTAATTAATGAAAACAAGCAACATACTTACATATTGACATTGATCAGTATATAGAATATTTGTGTGTCTGATAAATGGCTGAGCAATTTTTTGCTTTGCACCTGCCATTTCACAACAAATAATAATTAAATTTAAATTAATTTGGTAAATCATGCTGCAAATCAGTGTTCATTACCTAAGGCTACGTATGTATGTGCTTATTTACTTTTGTGCTTGCAATCTTACGAGTATATTTAATATTTAGAAATTTATTATAAGCATTGCAACTCATAAGTATGTATGTCTATAACACAAATCACAATGCATTAATATCTGTTAAGTTTTGTAAGTTTTCACTGCTTCAAGTATTTTGTCCAATTTTTAAGTTGGCTTTGTTATAGATTTACCTATGGTAAGCTATATGTCAGTTCATATTGTTCTAAAATTGAATTAGAATTATATGCTCTGTTACACAACTGTTACTATCTTGTTTTGACATGAACACGGACTTTACCTCTGTTTTCGGAGAAAATTGCCCTCTAACTACTTTCTGCTATCAAATAGGTTTTTCAACCAAGTTTGTGGATAATTTAATTTGGCCTCGTTAGGAATAGATCCATAATTCGAATATGTTCTCTTTCTGGCAGTTTCAATGAGCAAAACGCCTGACGGGTCTCAGGAACCTAACCGTTGGGGGCAGAGACTGATATGTTCATATATCTGATATTCAAAATATCCACTCTGCGGTGGAATCAGCATGTTGAACTGACCATGCATGGTCAAACCTACTAAAGCACTAATGTTGTGCAATCGACTAGCTGGTAAATTGTCAGGTGGTTGTACACCATGATACATACACCATGGGCCTCAAAAGCATACCAAACTTCGGACTTCAATTATCGAAGCTGCAATGACTTGCCTGCATCTGCGTGTCGGGTGCTATACGCACATTCCTGACGGCAGCACTTGAAGTCAGACTGCTTCAAATGACAGCAGAATGGTTAGGCAGAGGTATTATAATTCTCATTCATTTATGAAGGACTTAAGTGGTGAAGTACCATTGGCTCTCCTCCCAAGAGACAGCATTATCCAAAGAGTAAACTTCACTAAGAAGTTCGAGATCACCCTCAGCAGTAAGGCGGAATGAAATGATTCCACTCTCCAGCTACTGCCGACGGCTCGAAAATTCATAGGGAAATGGCGCAGCAGTCGAAGAGCCACGCACCAAACTCTCCATACATATGGGAAGTTTACAAGATCAAATCAAGTGCACCTTAACTGGGTGCCTGGTCACAAAGGTATAACCAGGTATGAGCAGGCTGAACAGAAGTCTCAAGACACAAAATAAAGGCCCTTGGATCCATGTATCCCAATAGGCATCACATGTCCTCAATAGTACCCGGCAGTATATTGGAATTTATCAAAACACTCAGGCTAAGTGAGTCGTTGTGACAATAGACCTTAGGTCGAGGTGCAATTCTCATTTACATATTTATCTAATCTTATTTAGATCACCAAAAAATGTTTAACTTTTGATGAGCTAGAATAAGCTTATTTAAGAATCTAACTTAACTCTCTCACTCATACCTCCAACTATTAATTTGTAATTTCAAACCCTAGTAATTAAAAATTCTATATTATCCCATACAGCTCTCTTTCAAAAGCAATAAAAATGCATCGCTGGAGCAACTACTTCAATTGCAGCTGCATCAGCACGAAGAGGAAATTAAGAATACCGTCGATCGCGCAGTCAAGGAAATGACGGTGACCAAAGTGTTAGATGAAATCAAAATCACCTGGACGCGCATGAGCTTCGAAACGGAGCAACATCAACGGCGCACAGAAGTGCAATTGCTTAAAGTTTCTGAAGAGCTAATGGAAACGCTCGATGATAATCAAATGCAGCTACAAAACATCGCCACTTCGAAGAATATTGAGTACCTGCTAGATAAGCTAAGCTACTGGCAGCGTATTCTCAATGATATCGATGCGTTGATTGGCAGTTGGTTCGAGGTGCAACGTAAATGGGTTTATTTGGAGGCGATTTTCATTGGAACTGCCGATATACGTGCGCAATTGCCCACCGACGCAGCAAGCTTTGAGATTATTGACAGCGAATTCACACAACTGCTAGACGAGGTTATACACATCGGCATTGCCATGAAGATCGTGCTACAATGCCAGCATATTTTCAAGACGTTAGCGGCATTACAACAACGCTTGGCGGTATGTGAGAAGGCTTTGAATGATTACTTGGAGACGAAACGTTTAGTCTTTCCACGCTTCTACTTCATATCCGCTGTGGACCTGCTCGATATACTATCAAATGGCAATTGTCCGCGCGTAATTGACCGACATCTCATCAAACTGTTCGACTCCATACTGCGACTGGAATACGAACTGGACGC
The DNA here is from genome assembly GCF_024586455.1 of Bactrocera neohumeralis. Taxonomy (NCBI): domain Eukaryota; kingdom Metazoa; phylum Arthropoda; class Insecta; order Diptera; family Tephritidae; genus Bactrocera; species Bactrocera neohumeralis. The sequence goes on along the minus strand of NC_065919.1, from coordinate 75,642,593 downwards.
TGAAGACGAACCATATCATGCGATTGGAATGTTTTCGAAGGAGAATGATGAATATGTACGGTTTGCAGCTAGGAACGAAGACGCGCCGCATGTAAAGTGTGCCGAGCGTGTGGAGTTATGGTTGAATGGTGTCATCTTTCAAATGCGCAGCACTTTGCATGAACTCTTTCGGCGCGCCCTGCATGCACAAGTGAATCGATCACGTGAATCGTGGCTACATGAGTGGCCCGCACAGGTCGCTTTGTGTTGCAGTCAAATAGCTTGGGCAGCCGATGTAAATCGTGCTTTTGCATGGATGGACGAGGGTTACGAAGCAGCCATGAAGGAGCTCCACAAACGACAGATGGCGCAACTGAATTCACTCATCAACTTACTGTTGGGCGAACTCACACCCGGCGATCGTCAGAAGGTAATGACCGTCTGCACTATCGATGTGCATTCGCGTGATGTAGTCGGTAAAATTATACAGACTAAAGTAGATAATGCGCTGGCTTTCCAATGGCAAAGCCAGTTACGACATCGCTGGGATGATGCTATGCTCGAGGCAGAGCACCGACCAGCAGCAGCTGACGAGGACTGTTTTGCGAACATCTGCGATGCGGAATTCCGCTATGCCTATGAATATCTCGGCAATACTTCGCGTTTAGTTATTACACCGTTGACGGATCGTTGTTACATCACTTTGACGCAGGTAAATGGATTATGGATTAAGGGGAACTGTCAAGTTCCCAATAAATTATATTAACAAAAAGCTTCAAAAAAAATTCTGCGTATATATTTCGTTTTTGAACAAAGATTGAAATCAAATCTTTACACTTGCAGTCATTGCACCTTGTGATGGGTGGCGCTCCCGCTGGACCAGCCGGCACTGGCAAAACTGAGACCACCAAAGATTTGGGGCGCGCACTTGGCATGATGGTGTATGTGTTCAACTGTTCCGAACAAATGGACTATAAATCATGTGGCAACATTTACAAGGGTCTAGCGCAGACTGGAGCGTGGGGCTGTTTCGATGAATTCAATCGTATTGCGGTGGAGGTGTTGTCAGTTGTAGCCGTACAGGTGAAAACTATACAAGACGCAATCAAGGTATGGCTTTTCTGCGCCAAATCAAGCTAAACGATTTTAACTGTGAGCTCGCTTTACACAGATGCATCGCAAATGGTTTACGTTTATGGGGGAGTCCATCGCTTTAGTACCTTCAGTTGGTATCTTCATTACACTCAATCCTGGTTACGCAGGACGTACTGAGTTGCCTGAAAACTTGAAGACGCTCTTTCGCCCATGTGCTATGGTCGTACCGGACTTTGCACTCATTTGTGAAATTATGCTTATGGCAGAGGGGTTCCAAGATGCCCGCATACTCGCACGTAAGTTCATAACACTGTATACCTTATGTCGGGAGCTCTTATCCAAGCAAGACCACTATGATTGGGGATTGCGCGCCATCAAATCCGTGCTGGTGGTGGCAGGCACCTTAAAGAGAGACGACCACAGTCGTCCAGAGGATCAGGTTTGTCCCCCTTTTCAGAGTTTTCACAACTTCTTTTCTATAAGTTTTACGCTACTTTTCAAGGTACTTATGCGTGCCTTGCGAGACTTTAACATACCAAAAATTGTGACCGAAGACGTTTCCATATTCATGGGACTTATTGGCGATCTCTTCCCCACGTTGGATGTACCACGTAAACGCATCTTTGACTTTGAAAAGACTATACGACGGGCCGTCAATGAGAATAAGCTACAACCTGAGGAAGGCTTTCTGATGAAGGTGGTACAACTGCAAGATTTGTTGGACGTACGACATTCGGTCTTTATAGTTGGTAACACTGGTACTGGAAAAACAAAAATTTGGCAAACGCTACTTGAAACATATCGCATACAGAAGTTGAAACCCGTCTGTAGTGTGCTCAACCCAAAAGCCTTATCCAATGACGAGCTGTTCGGGGTCGTAAACTCGACAACACGTGAATGGAAGGATGGACTATTCTCATCCATAATGCGTGAACAGACAAATTTACCGGCAGGCAGTCCTAAATGGATTGTGCTCGATGGCGATATCGACCCAATGTGGATAGAAAGTTTGAATACCCTAATGGATGACAATAAAATATTGACGCTTGCCAGCAACGAACGGATTACACTGAAGCGCGAAATGCGTTTACTCTTCGAGGTTGGGCACCTTAAGGCAGCCACACCGGCTACAGTTTCTCGTGCCGGCATTTTGTATATCAATCCGCAAGATATGGGTTGGTCACCGTAAGTAACACCAGTCTAGAGAACTATATATGTATTACCAAATGTGTGGAGTGTTACTGTATAATTTTTGCTTAGGTATGTGCTCTCTTGGATTGAAACGCGTAACGACCCTATAGAGCGAGGTACTCTAACCACTTTGTTTGAAAAGTATTTCCCCAGCTTAATGACTAGACATCGTACATTCCGACGTACAACGCCGATTAGCGAAATGGCTATGATACAAATGACTTGTCATTTGCTCGAGAGCCTACTACACTTGCTTAAACAGGTAAATTGTATACCATCCGAAATTAGTAAGGAACGTTATATCTGAATTTTGGACTGAGTCTCAACTGACATAAGCAAAAAAAGTAGAACTCTCCGACTACTTCGGAGGAAATAGAGACTCAGTATGAAATACAGATTGTCGATTTTATGATGGAAATAAAAAGGTAATGAAAATTGCTTGGAAAGACTTTACTCCCTTTCTTTCCCAAGCAATATAGAGGAGGTAACGAACGACGTATCTTTTATGCTTTAAATTGGAGCCATTCACATATGCTAATAAAACTAATGATGTTACTTAACATAATATGAATTTGGCTTCCGCTTTCACTAGCGCAATATTTTCTTATTTCATTGCAGGCTGATAAACTGGCCGAAGCAGCGGTCGACGTCACAGCACATAACCTTGTGAACCCCAGTGAAGCCACAAGCGGATCCCTTGACCTCTCAATTGAATTGATATTCATCTATGCAACAATGTGGGGCTTCGGCTCAGCTTTGCATCAAGACCACATCATCGACTGGCGACGCGAATTCCATAAATGGTGGATAAGCGAATTCAAGGATGTCAAATTGCCGACACAAGATTCCATTTTCGATTACCAACTGGATGTGCGCACAAACAAATTTCGTCGTTGGACGGAATTGGCGGCAGAGCGAAAAATCGAGCCAATAGATACTGAAATGCCAATACAGGTACGCACTGCACATACACACATACAAATACTGGTTGTTATCACAATTTGGTTTCATCTCGCGCAGTCTTTGCTCGTGCACACGGCGGAAACAGTGCGATTGACATACTTTCTGAAATTGCTCATCGAACGCAGATACCCTTGCATGTTGGTGGGAAATTCTGGCTGTGGGAAAAGCGCAATTTTTCGTGAACTTTTCAGCCTGTACGAAAATGAGCTCGGCGCGAGCGATGTTGATAGTTTAATGGAAAGACAAGCGGTCGGCGTAAGACGGCCGAAGCTAATGTCGAGCAGACCTCGAAACATAGCTGTGCAGACGACATATTTCAACTACTACACCACTTCGGAGATATTTCAAAAAATCCTCGAACGTCCATTGGAAAAGAAGACAGGACGCTGCTATGCGCCTAGTGGTGCAAATCGTCACCTGATTTACTTCATTAACGATCTCAATATGCCCGAGGTGGATGTGTATGGCACGGTGCAGCCACACACGATAATACGACAGTTCATGGACTACAGACAGTGGTGAGAAACGTGTCAAGAATAATACTAAGAAAATTATATCTTAATCCACATGTTTGCTAACCACAACAGGTACGATCGTCAGCGTCTGCAGTTAAAGGATATACGTCACTGCCAGTTTGTCGCCTGCATGAACCCCACAGCTGGCTCCTTCACAATCGATCCACGCTTGCAACGCCACTTCTCAGTGTTTTCCATGCCCACACCCAGCGAGGAGACACTGCAACGCATTTTCGGCACAATTTTACGCAGTCACTTGGAGAACCCCTACAACTCGTTCAGCAAGGAGCTCAAAAGCATCGCGGAATTATTGGTGCAAGTAGGTATCGCTTTGCATCGTCGCGTGGAATATGCTTTTTTACCGACCGCAGTGAAATTCCACTACGCTTTCAATCTGCGTGATCTCACCAACATATATCAGGGGCTAATGTACAGCTGCGGAGTACCAACCGACCAGGCCAGCAGTGTAATGTTGGCTAATAATGGCACAATTTGCAGCAAACCCGCCGACTTGATACGTCTTTACGTACACGAGGCTTACCGCGTCTACCACGATCGTCTGGTGGATCAGTATGACATCAAAGCCTTCAAAGCAACCATACGCGATATCTTCAAGAAGGATTTTGAGGATTTCGATGAAGACTTTGTATTTGCCGAACCACTTATCTACAGCCATTTTGCACAATCGCTTGTGGATCAGAAGTATATGCCGCTACGTAGCTGGGATAAGCTGCATCAATTACTAATGGAAGCTCAGGCAAACTACAATGAGATCGTAGGCTATATGAATTTGGTGATGTTCGAAGACGCTATGATACATGTTTGTCGGTATGTCTTTAAAAGTTCGAAATTCTCTCATGAAGTAACTGTATTTACACAAACTTTCAGCATTAATCGCATACTGGAGAGTCCACGTGGAAATGCGTTGTTAATCGGCGTCGGTGGCTCCGGTAAACAGACACTCGCACGACTCGCCTCATTCATTTCGTCGCTGAGCGTATTTCAAATACAACTTAAACGTGGTTTTGGTCTGCAAAATCTGAAAGAAGAGTTCGCCACTTTATACATGAAAGTTGGTCTGAAGAATGTGGCCTCGGTGTTTCTAATGTCCGACGCGCAAATACCAGAAGAATCTTTACTAATGCTCATCAATGATCTCTTGGCCTCGGGCGAGATACCAGAACTCTTCAACGAGGATCAACTGGATACTATTGTCAATGGTATACGCAATGAAGTGAAACAAACCGGCACACTCGACACCAAAGAGAACTGCTGGCGCTTTTTCATCGACAAAATCAGACGGCTCTTAAAAGTAGTGCTCTGCTTCTCACCTGTCGGTCAGACTTTACGTGTACGTGCACGTAAGTTTCCGGCCATTCTTAGTCGCGCCAGCATCGATTGGTTCCATGAATGGCCGAAAATAGCCTTGGAGTCGGTCTCGCAGAAATTCCTCAGTGAAATCGAGCAGCGCATTTTACCTGTGAGCACAAATACTACAACACAAATAACATATTTTCCATTTAACTCTTCACTTTGTCTCTTAACTTTTATTGATTTTCCTTCGGCATCCCCACAATGTCGACATGTCGCACATTGCAGCGCAACATGGTGAAGCCTATCGGTTGCTTTATGGCCTACGTTCATCACACAGTCAATCAGATTTCGAAAATTTATTTACAAAACGAAAAACGTTTTAACTACACAACACCGAAAACCTTTCTCGAATACATTTTCCTCTATCGCAAATTGTTGGTGGCGAAGAACAGCGAGCATGCAGGGCGCATTCAACGCTTGCAGAGCGGCATGTCTAAATTGGCGGAGTGTGCGTGTCAAGTGGACGCACTGAAGGTAGGAAAGTTCACACAGTTTACACAAACACACACACCCTCATACATATACGATCTCACACGCTTTCACAAAGGCGACGCATAAAGAAAAACACGAATGCGTGTGAAATTGTATGCTTTGGACAGCCAGTTGAGTGGACAATCGACCGTCCGCTTTTCAATTAGTCCTCGTAATTGAGTTGTCTACGCGACTAAGTGCGATGTGTAACGTTACTCTCCAACATTTTTCTATGTGTGAAATTCGTTGCGATGTGTAGTTGGAAAAGTGAATTGGCCATAGCGGCATGATACGGTAAATAAATTTGCGTTTCAACGTGGGCACGGTTTTCAAAACGGAACTTGTAGGGTATCAAAGATAAAGTGATGAAACATTAAAGAGTGTGAATGCCTCGTATGATCTGTGTGTTTCTCTATTAAACTAGCGAGCTCCACTTTATGTGCTTGTCATTATTTTTTGTTACATTCTAAGGGAAACGAGTCGAATAATATTTGCCAGAAAAACCGGTCTCAGAAGCATTTCCATAAAAATTGTTCTTGAAAATTATATTAGGAACGAAGTTAGAAATAGCCTCTAGAACGGTCTTAAATTCAATACACAGTATAATACTCGTAACGGATATACCCTTGAAGGTGTATGTAGTATAAAAGCCGACAAAGCATTTCAAAAAATCAGAGTTTTTTCTACTTTCAAATGAGAATAATTTACTGTCCTCGAATACGAAGCTCGGAAATTGTTTACATTATTGTCTTGGAGCTATTCCACGATATTTTTATAACTGTTTGCATCGTTCTATCTCCCATCGGGAATACAGGTAGTATTGAATCAATCGTTCTAATACAATCCCTAATCGAGCCCGGATAGTTCGCATTAAACTTTGCACGTCCCCTCAGGAAAAAGTCTAACGATGTGATATCAAATGGTCTAGGTGGAAAATCGACCAGCCAAAAACGTGAAATTATCTGCTCAACGAAGTGTACTCTCAATAAATCGATTGATTGATTGGGAAGTGGCGCCATCTTGTTGAAACCAGATGTCGCGAAGATCACGAGTGTCAATTTCAGGCATCAAATAGTCGGCTATCATGCCGCGATATGCGTCCTCATTGACGGTTACAATCTTACCGGCATCATTTTTGAAAAAATGTGGACCGATGATTCCATCGGCTCACAAACCACTCCACTTTTTGTGGATGAAATAGCAATTTTAAAAGATGCCGTACGAGTTATTTTTAATACCTCTGACGAGAATAGTTTTTATATACACCACTTAAATATATTTTATTTTTTTAACCACTTAGTCTTACCTTGACAGAATCAACTGGCTATTCAAGAGGTTCAACTGGCTGCAAAGAATGCCGCTGCTGATAAACTGATCGTCATTGTCAGCGCCGAGAGTGAAAAGGTGAAGCGCGAGAAGTCGACAGCCTCTGAGGAGGAACAACGCGTCCGAATCATTGAAGAAGACGTTTGCATGAAAACCAAATTGTGTGAGGAGGATCTGCGCAAGGCGGAGCCAGCGCTTGTTGCTGCACAGGCCGCACTAAATACTCTAAATAAGAATAATCTTACAGAATTGAAATCATTCGGCTCACCACCGAAGGCTGTGGTAAATGTGTGCGCAGCTGTTATGGTTTTACTCGCTAAAAACGGTAAGATACCACGTGATCGCAGCTGGAAGGCGTCCAAACTAATGATGGTACGCGTCGACCAGTTTCTATACGACTTGGTGAACTATAATAAGGACAACATACATCCAAATATTATTGAAGTGCTGCAAGAGTACTTGAAGGTAGGTACACGAGTTTTGCATTTCAATAATATGTCTATAATTGTTCTGCTTAGGATCCCGAATTCAGTCCCGAGAAGGTAGTACAAAAGTCGGTAGCTGCAGCTGGTCTCTGTGCCTGGGTTATCAACCTGCATCGTTACCATCAAGTATTTCTCATTGTCGGTCCCAAGCAACAGGCTTTGCAAGATTCGCAAAAGGAATTGCAGGAGGCACGTGAACGCCTGCAATACTTAAAGTTTAAAATCCAAGAATTGGAAATGAAGCTCGCCGAGATACAGGCAGAGTTCGAGGAAGCGATAGCAGCGAAGCAGATGTGTCAGCGTGAGGCGGACAAAACGGCATTCACTATAGATCTGGCGCATCGTCTCATCAACGGTCTGGCCAATGAGAACGTACGTTGGAAGGAATCGGTGCAAAGGTAGGTTTCTACAGTATAGCCCCACACTAGTAAGGAGAAGTAAACAAGACAGCTGACGACTTTACTGTACTGCCAGTTTATTGTTTACGAAAAACGTTGCATACTTTTAGGACACTACGAAATGCTAAAATTTTGCTGAAATTATTTTTAGTTTTGAACTAGCAGTATATCTGACTAATTAAATTTTCAGAAATATATCTGCACACATATATGACATTACCAAAAGCACTGCTTTCAGTATACCTACGTTTAATGCTCATCCAATGCAGCCGCTATCTAAGCGGAGCTAACTGAAGTGACGAAAGCGCTTCTGTTTAATGAAATAACTTACGAAATTTTAATTAAACCAAATCGAGCATCTTAAGAATATTAAAATACATGTTTATTCGAAACGATTTTGATTAAATTTGATATTCCTTATTTGCTGTGCTCAGTCAAGTGCTCAACAGTTTCTTTGCTCGTCTGCACATGTTGCCGGGCTGAGCATAACTTTGGCGTCAAAATGTCTTAGGCTGTAGCAGATTTTCTCTATGAGTATATATACATATGTGTGTGAGTGCTCAGATGACTCGAATGCACACGACAACGTTTAAATTAGAAGTTAAGTCAATAAACACTAATAACAACACAAAAACCTTCAAATAATTTATTATCAAAGCTTTGCTTTAATAAAATTCATAAATCAAAAGCATACATGAAATATCTCTTCAATGGCAATAAAAGCGCTGCTTCAAAGTCTTTATATGCATGTGTGTGTGTGCGTAGATTACACGAAAAATGGTACATAGAGAAAATGCATTCATGCAAACTTGCAACATTGTATCCAGTGCCAGCGCTCAGGAGCAGCCATCAGCCATCGTCCATCAGCCATCAGCCGTGAGCCGTGAGCCGTGAGCCATGAGCCATTTGCTTAAGGTGCAGGTCATTATTTTTTCAATTTCCCTTTGCTTAAGCGCATTAACTTTGACTTCCGTCTTCGTGGACGACACTTTTCTTGACTTTTATACATGCATATACACATACACATACACAATATCTATGATGGTTTCATCCTTTTGCCTTGCCTTACTCTTCGTGCGCCTGGCGATCGCTGATGTTGACGCTGACGCTTTTTGTCGTCGTCAATAAGCAGCTTACAAGCGAAAATCGGTACACTACCTGGCGATATCTTGCTAATTTCCTCCTTCTTGTCATATGTTGGCTGCTTTACGCGACGCTATCGCGAGGAGCTGCAGCAGAAGATGTGGATGACGAGTTTTGCTAAAATTGAGGTAAGAATGTGCATGTTGAAAAAATGTTCGCGTATATGAAGGCTTGTAATTGTGGCACGTTCTGATTTTTGCTTCCTTTATATCTTTGTTACTCCCTAATAGTCCACGGTGCCGTACACAATTGGTGTGGATCCCCTGACACTGCTCACCGACGATGCACAGGTCGCGACTTGGAATAATGAGGGACTGCCGGTGGATCGTATGTCAACGGAGAATGCAACAATTTTAACACATTCCACGCGCTGGCCACTTATGATAGATCCACAGCTGTGAGTACTAGTAAAGGGTGATCCATTTCTTTTTAAAGAAAAACACAGAAACTTCAAATTTAATAGAAAATGTTATTATGAATCGTAAGAACACTCTTTGGCATTTATTTTTTGAAGATTATTTCGTTCAAATATTGACCGCAGCTACGTCTCAGATGGTCCTTCCGTTGAGTCCAATCTTCGATGACTCATTCGAGCATTTCGACAGGGACGACAGGTAACTTTCGAATGACTAGCGTGATATTTTGTTCCAAGGCCTGAATCGAAGCGAGATTTACGTATCCCCACAGGAAAAAGTCTAACGGTGTGATATCACATGATCTTGGTGGCCAATCGACCAGAAGCAAAACGTGAAATTACCTTGTATCTCTTCCTCATCTCTTAACAAAATTTGGCTCGAAAACATCGGATCTTCTTAGAACTTTGTAAGAAGCCAAAGAGTGTAGCTTAAGAATGTCGATCGCTTCAGTTCTTGCACAAGCTGTATTTTGTACGTTTTCAGTTTAAAATTTCGACGTAAATGCGTCAAGCCATTCCATACGTCAGTCCGAGTTGCTGCGATCGGCGGCGAATCGACTGGCCGCGATCTACGTGTACACTCTCAGCTACGGCTGCTTTATTTCCTTCACTGCGTGCTGGACGTGATCTATTCGGTCGAATATTATCCAATAATAAATGCTGGGTCTCAAGATAGGTGAGGGTGTTGCAAATAGTACGTTCAGTAGGCTGATTATGTTGACCATAAGTTGAGCGAAGCGCGCGAAACGTAAACTTTCTCAGGCGTAAGTCTTTCCATTATGAAATGCCAGGCAATACTGAAAGAAAAGAATATGACAGCTTGACACGAGATCTGTCAAAATAGGCTGTTGAAAAAGTACCTCTACTTGGATGCTCCATTATAAACCAATTCCCAATATCTATGTAGATTGCCAAACTCGAAATACAATACAACTTTTTTCTGAAACATTAATAAAGACATGAAAGATAATCTTGTATTTATTCACAGTCAAGGCATCAAGTGGATAAAAAATCGATACGGAGACGCACTGGTCATAATACGTTTGAATCAAAAGGGTTTCTTAGATGTATTGGAAAAATCGATGAACAACGGCGATACTGTTTTGATAGAACAGATTGGCGAAACAATCGATACAGTATTGGAGCCGTTACTTAGTCGAGCTTTAATTAAGAAGGGACGCTACATACGCATCGGTGGCAAAGAGATGGACTTTAATGCAAACTTTCGTTTGCTGCTGCACACAAAACTACCGAACCCACATTACAAGCCTGAAATACAAGCACAAACCACACTCATCAACTTTACCGTTACACCAGATGGACTGGAAGAGCAGTTGCTCGCTGAAGTTGTTAAAATCGAACGACCCGATTTGGAGCAAATGAAGATCGACGTAACGGTACAGCAAAATAAGTTCAAAATTTCACTGAAAGCCTTAGAAGATGAGCTCTTGGTACGTTTAGCCACAGCCAGCACGAATGTATTGGATGACCATGCACTTGTGATCAACTTGGAGGCGACCAAGCACACGGTGGACGAGATTGAACTAAAGGTGCGCGAGGCGCTCATAACGAGTGCGCAAATTGACGAGGCGCGTAATATGTATCGTGCAGCTGCGAAGCGGGCCGCCATACTTTACTTCGTGCTGACTGATCTCAGTCGCATAAATCCGATTTACAAATTTTCGCTAAAATCATTTATGAATGTTTTCAAGAAAGCTATATCCACGGCACCAAAGAGTAAAAATCACGAACGACGAGTTCAGCACCTGGTAGGCGCTATCACGCTGCAGACGTTCGTCTTTACGATGCGGGGCCTCTTCGAAGCCGATAAATTGACATTCACCTCGCATATGATATTGCGTATTCAAAGCGCGGCCGGACAAATTTCCAAAGATGAGTTTGATTTCCTTTTACGCTTTCCACATGATCCAAACTCACTGTCCCCTTTGGACTTTGTTAGTCGCAAAGCTTGGGGCGGCATAAAATCATTAGGTGGAATTGAACATTTTTACGGTATTGACAAGGACTTGGAGAGTTATCCGAAGCGTTGGAGTAAATTTCTTGCGAGTGCGGCGCCTGAAAGAGAGCAATTTCCTGGCGAGTGGAAGTATCGTTCGCCACTGCAGAAGCTCTGTATTATACGAGCTCTGCGTCCCGACAGGATGCTGTACGCAATGAGGTAAATATACCAATCTTTACAGGCTGACATCTTTTATTTAATAGGTGGGTTATTTATCTTTAATTTTGTTTATTATAACAAATTTCACGGGGTTGCACGACATATAAAAAAAAAATTTCCTCTACAGGTTATTTGTGGAGCTGACAATGGGCAAGGATTACACTAAAATACCGACAGCAACCTTTACCGAGATCTACAAAGAAATCAATGCCCACACACCGGTCTTATTTATACTTTCACCTGGCGTTAATCCCATACGCGATGTGGAGCTTCTGGGCCAACAGTTAGGCTTTCGCGCCGATAACGATACGCTTATTAATATATCCTTGGGACAAGGACAAGAACAATTAGCGGAAGCCGCCATAATCAACGCCTTGACCAGCAAACAGCATTGGATCGTATTGCAGAATATTCACTTGGTCGTCAACTGGCTACCTTCACTGGAAAAATTAATCGAACGTATTGCTATAGAGAACGAGACCAACGATGACAGCGATGAATCCAGTTTTCGTTTGTTCATCAGTGCCGAGCCAGCGCCAGATCCCGAGTACCATGTCATACCGCAAGGTATACTTGAGTCGTCGCTGAAAATAGTGAATGAACCACCGTCAGGAATGGCGGCCAATCTGCACAAAGCTTGGGATAACTTCTCACAGGAGACTTTAGAAACCTGCACACAAGAAGCCGAATTCAAAGCTATACTCTTTGCGCTTTGCTACTTTCATGCCGTTTCAGGTGAGCGTTGTAAATTCGGACCACAGGGCTGGAATAAGTCTTATCCCTTCAATATCAGCGATCTTATGATATCCGCTAATGTCTTGCATAATTATTTGGAGGGCAGTTGCCGCATACCGTGGGAGGATCTACGTTATCTTTTCGGCGAAATTATGTACGGCGGTCATATTACTGACGACTGGGATCGTCGTCTCTGTCGCACATATCTCGAGGAATTACTGCAACAAGAATTGATCGACGGCGATTTTGAACTATGTCCGGGTTTTCCTGCACCACCCAATCTCGACTATCAAGGCTATCACAGTTACATCGATGAGGTGTTGCCAGCAGAGTCTCCCGTTCTTTACGGATTGCATGCAAATGCCGAAATCGGTTTCCTAACGAGTGCATCCGAGCAACTGCTCAAGACAATATTTGAATTGCAACCACGTGAATCTGAGCTTAGCACGAATTGTAGCGCGCCACGTGAGGAGCTTGTCAAAATCATGAGTGAGGACTTTCTGGATAAAATGCAAGATGAATTCAATTTACAGGCTTTACTGAATCGCGTAGATCGCAAGACGCCATTCGTCGTGGTCGCGCTGCAAGAGTGCGAACGCATGAACGCGTTAATATTTGAAATAAAGCGATCGTTACGCGAGCTGCTGTTGGGCTTGAAGGGCGAACTTACCATAACTCCTGACATGGAACGACTAGATCATGCGATTTTCTACGATACCGTACCGTCAGCTTGGACGCAATTAGCTTACCCCAGTATGTTAGGCCTGCAAAGTTGGTATGCTGATCTTCTACATCGCATAAAAGAATTGTCGGGTTGGCTTAACGATTTTAAGCTACCCTGCACCATTTGGATCGGTGGTTTATTCAATCCACAAAGCTTTCTCACAGCCATAATGCAAGAGAGTGCACGCAAGCATGATTTGCCTTTGGACCGAATGTGTCTAAGTTGTGAGGTGACGAAGAAGGAGAAGGACGACATATCGTAAGTATAGTTAGAGAAAAACAATTCATTTAAAAGTAAAAACAAATAGTGATAACTAGCTTAAATCATGATACTGGTCTGAAATTTCACTAGCATACTTCTAACTTAAGATAAAAAGTAAATCTCTTGGCTACCTATGTTTCTTACTGAATATAAGTAGACAAGATATAAGCCACAAAGCTATAATATTACTTGTAATTTAAAAATAATGGAGGTCTTCTCTATTTGTAATAAAAAAAAACAGCTTTGTAAAGAGCCATTTAGTTCTCTCATTTCATTCACGAGCCAACAAGTTTGCCCTTTCTATACGCATTTTCATCGTCTTCTGCACAGATTACCCCCAGTTGAAGGTGCACTCGTGCATGCTCTCTACCTGGATGGCGCCAGTTGGGATTGCCAGCTTAATTCTATTGTGCCATTGCCGCCGAAGGAGCTGCTCTGTGCCATGCCGGTCATTTATATAAAATCTATTGTGCAGGAGAAACAAGAATCGCAGCGTTGTTATGAGTGCCCGTTATACAAGACAAGGTAAGACATATCTACATATATTTTGAGGTTATAATCGTACAAATATATTATACATATAGTAGTGAATACTGACAATGTCAAGAGATTAATATAGATTATAGAAATATGATTAACATTTAAAGGGTTTAAGTATATTGTGAAAACGGTCGTTTGCCGGCATTAAGTGTGTTGGGTGTGCGACTTTACTATATTTTAGGTGTGGAAATATGATAGATTTTGAAAAATAATATTTTTTATTTGAATAAAAGTTTTAACTAATTTTTTTATTAATTTTAGAATTTTTTTTAATTAATTACAGACTACGTGGCAGCACCTATGTGTGGACATTTAATTTAAAGACCCGCGAACGACCAGCCAAATGGATACTTGGCGGTGTGGCCCTATTACTTCAGCCATAAAGTAGGAAGTCAGTGATCGTTTCACTCATTATAGAGGCTTTTTAGATACGCTTAACATTGTTCAATAATTATCAGCACTGTGTTTTACTTAGAGTGCACCAAAATACAATTTTTGAGAAACTTAATATAATTATATTATTATAATATATATCGAATATACTTATTATTTGAAATTGAAATGGGGGACACAGTAATGCACAATATTGAATTCAAGGTATTCAAGATATCAAATAAGCAGTGTTTTTTCGAGCCAGCTTTCCTAGAGGGATATCTTTCACACCAGCTGTCAAGCTGTTATTTAATGTGTTTGACATTTAAGTTTAGCATTATGTCATACTATCTCGTACGTACCCAATTGGGAATTAAGTGTTATATCCAGCTCGGTGCATGTTTTAGAAACGTGATTTGAATGAAGCATGTTGCGAAAGAATTAGAAAGTGATAAGATTACGAACGGTGCTATCATTATCACGACAAACGCATATGAATGAACTTAAGTATTTGGTAAGTCAAGTGGAGGATTTTAGGCGGCGACTGTAGATACTTGAAACTTGAAGAGTCATTAATTTTTGACTGCCAGGGCTATAATTAAAAATCGTTAAAAATATGTTTATTGCGAAAGTAGTATTCCACCGGAAGATAAAATATTTCCGACACGAGTTTGTCATCATAACCACACGATCAATTTAAATTGACTCAATGACATTGTTGCAAAAAGAAAGAGATTCAATTTGGAATAGCTTCAGAGCAGAGAAATGGTTTTCTTAATATAGATCTCATGATATATACATATTTATTCGATGAGACCATGAACCATATAAGCGTCCTACAGTCTCGACAACACGAAATGTATGCATGTTTTAGCAAAAAATTCCTTTTTATTTTAGAACGATGACATAAAAATGAGACCTAATTCCTAGCCTAATAAAAACGGGGAATTTTTCCAAATTTATGTTTATGTATAGACGCGAACACAAAAGAACCATGAATCTGTTGCTTTAATGCCATTTTGTTGTATGTGTCATATTATTTATATACAATATACAACAATAACAATATTTAATCCATACCTACATATATAACGGGTGATCCAAGTAGAGGTACCTTTTTCAAAGGGTTTTCGACAGATCATACGTGAGTCATGTGGTCAGCCGAATATCTCGAGAAGTATTAATGATAGCGATTTTGACCTCGGACCTTTTTTGTAGCAAATAAAATTTCCTACAAGTTTGTCATGTACACTTTTTCTATAGCTCTTGTCATTTACGAGATATATACAAAAAAGCGAATTTCGTGGAAAAATCAGGTTTAGAGCCCCGTACTACCTCGCCGGTGCGAGTTTCGACTTTGTCTCAACGGGCACTTTTGTAGAGTATTCAATTATGAGGAATATGTGTCTAAAGTCAAAGCGATTCCGTAAAATGCCTCTGAGCTAAAGAAATTTAAATTAAAAAAATCACGAATGTTTTGTATTTTCAATGGAAAATTTTTACATGCCTTGGTACAGTCCTTAATGTTAATATTAAGAGCTCAAATTTTCAGGAATTTTTTTAGAGAGAAATTTCCTTGGAAATATTTCATGATGATATTTAAAAAAATGAATAGTTCAAAAAAAAAAACATCCTAACCATCACCCATCTTTGGACGCGGCCATCATTATTAGATAATATTCGACCGTATAGACCACCTCCAGCACGCAGTGAAGATAATATAGCGGCCGTAGCTAAGAGTGTACATGAAGACGGTGGAGAGTCAATTCGGCGACGTTCGGACACGGACTGACGTATGGAACGACTTGGCGTATTTTACGTGCTCGAACTTTCTAAGCGACATCGCTTCACTCTATTGGCTCTTGAAAAGTTCCGAAAAAATCCGACGATTTTGAGCCAAATTTTGTTCTGTAATGAGACCCATTTCTGGCTCAATGAATATGTAAACTAACAAAATTGCGGCATTTGGGTCAGAGAGCAACCTGAAGAGATTCAAGAGCTGCCATTTCATCCAGAAAAACAACAGTTTGGTGTGGTTTGCAGGTCGATGGAATCATTGGTTCATGTTTCTTAAAAAACTATTCCGCTGAGATCGTAACCGTCGATGGCGACCGTTATCGCATAACCGATTATTTGATGCCTGAAATTGAAGGTCGTGGTCTCGGCGACATTCGGTTTCAGCACAATCATCACACATATTGAGAGAATACATCGGTGAGCAGATAATTTCAAGTTATACCGGGCGATTGCCTACCAAGATATCGGGATATGTAAAGTCTAAAGTATATGCGGATATCACGCACGTTATTCACCAGTTACCAGTCGAAATGCTTGAACACGTCATCGAAAATTGGACTCAACGGATGGACCATTTGAGATGTAGTCGTAGCCAACATTTGAAAAAGATAATCTTCAAAAAATAAATGCGAAATAATGTTCATTTGAGTGATAATAAACATTCTCTATTAAATTTGAAGTTTCTGTGTCTTTAAAAAAGAAGGGAACCTCGAAATGGGTCACCCTTTGCAAATATACATTTTTTGTGTGATCAACAAGTAGCGACCAAGTTCTGGCGGGATATACTTATTATATATTTATAACCTCTAATATACTTGTACATACTCATATACACTCACATTTAGCGAAACACAATTGGGGCAACGAATTCTTATTCATTTATATACTATAAGATTTGAATATGATATATGTAGACACGTATCTAACTATTTATATATGTATATATGTACACTATATATGTATACATATGTATGCATATAGGTAGGTATACAAACATTATTTGCACGAACTCATCGTTCCTCTCGAAAAATTTAAAAAGCAATTTCAATCCCTTTAATAGACTTTTTTGATATCGCCTTTTCGGTACACTTGTTGTAAGTTTCGAACGTGGTGGTCTTTAGTTTATTAAATTTGCCTTTCGAAACTCTCTTTACTCCACTCTTCGCTTGTTTTCCCTACAAATTCTCTTTAGAGAATAGTGCTGATATAGCACATAGAGACTAATCTACCTAAGATAGCCATATCTAATGGCTATGTTTGGTTAGGTTAGGTTAAGAGATCGACCCTATCAGAGATCTCGCTTGGATAGTTTAGAATTCCTTCCATTCTTTTGTAAAAAACACAGATCTCCTGTCTAAAGTCTTTGTAGTCTCCTAAATGTGCAGGTCGTAACCCCACGACATACTGTACATACATATATACAAATACATATCTGTATGCTCCGAATCCGTGTACCAACGTTGTGAAAGATATAGCTGTGATTTCATCACATTCAAAACAATTCAAGCGAAAAGCTTGTTCCGTTGTGGAGTGACTAAATCGGGGAAAAACTTGTCGTATTACATTGTAAAAACGTGACTTGGCGTGAGCTAAATAATTTCTAGTAAGTTTTCTGATTTTCTTCCCCACTGCCAGCTCCGAACTCGCAGCCAGTGGTCATCTGGCGAAGCTGAATGGGTTAATGAGTAATGCATACACATACATACATATGAGTGAATGAGTACCCATTTAGCTTCGCCTCCACTACAAACTGCAATACGCACATATTTAAAAATATTCATCAATAAGTAGTTGAAACCAGCTATTTACAGTACATAGACGCCAGTCATGTACATTCAGCCGAGTACATAAATTCGCTTGTCAAATCTTTTGTCGGCAAATATGCAAATTCAGGCGCGCTAAGTCATCGCACTTCCCTGGCTACCCGCCAAATGAATATTTTTTTGACGAACTTGTGAAATCGCATTTGCAAAATAGCAACAAAATTATGTACAACCGACACTAATAAAAATACATACAAATAACGGGTATGATTTTGAAATATGTTTATAGACAGTGAGTACGAAAAATGTGTGTACGCTAATCAATTAAAAAAAAACTGAGAAATGTGAAAGAAGCCTTGTCGAGTTCTTCTATAGAAAGTTGCGATTAGTGACGTGAGAAGAGCATACAAATTTTTAGCAAAAGCGTTCAGAGGCAATTTTGGGTATACAAAAATTGCGAAAGTCATATCAAGGAAGTTGCTGCGATTGAGATCAAAGTTAATGTTGAAGCTTGAAGGTTTTATGATCTCTTATAGAAGTATACTGAACTAGAAATACATAAAAATCCATTTGAGACCCTAACAAAGTATTTTTACCGCCTATACTTATGTTCCTTAAAATTCAAGTCAGCGATCAATAGAAAATGAAACCACTCCGTTATATTTCCAAGGTAAGTAATATCGGTGTAGATTTCTGTTGTTATTATTGTACGACAACCGACAACATTCATGTTGAAAGAAGCTGCTGAGCTGACCACAAAAAATTCGCGTCTATTCAAGTTTGACGGACCCGAGTGCCGTGGTCTTAAAAAATCGTATGGTTTTAGATTTATTTTCTATTAGTGGGGGTTTCAATAAAAGCGCTACAAAAGTTTTTCTAAATAAATGCCATTATGTATGGAAATCGATTTCTTTTGCATGGCCACTAAGGGCACACTTGCAGAAGTCCAGACGCTGAAGCTAATTTTCGACGGTTTTCAAGCATAAATCGGCCGATACTGCTGCAATTTCACGTTCGATATTCGTTCTATATTCGTACACAATCATCGCTGACTTGTTGGCATAGACCATAGACTTGATATAGCCTCACAGGAATTAGTCTAATGGCATCAAGTCAACGACCGAGGTGCCAATTTACTGGGCCATTTCAAGAGATAACAAGTTCACCAAACTTGGTTTCTAAAAAATCGATTGTGACAATCGCTGTGTAGCTTGTGGCGCCGTCCTATTGAAACCACATATTGTCCAAGTCCATATCATCCAATTTGGGCCAAAGATATTCGGTTATCATTGAGCGGTAGCGATTTCTATTCACAGTAACGTGCGGGTCTTGATCATCACGGAAGAAGTACAGGCCCATAAACCGCACAAAACCGTAATTTTTTCGGAAGGCAATGGTGACTCATGGAGTACGTGTAAATTGCTGCCTGACTAATAACGCATATTTTGCCATTCACCCAGAAATGGGTCTCATCGCTGAAGATGATTTTTCAATGAAAATCCGGATCATTTTCAAGTTGTTGCTCAGCCCATACGACGATTCTGGTGGTCAAACTTCCAATCTTTCATGAATTCTATTTTTTCAAGGATGTAGGCCAAGACCTTCACAGATCACAGAGATGCCCAACGCTTGAGGACGACGTGTGAGAGACTGATTTGGGTATTCTCAGCCATATTCTCTACACCACGAGCACTTCTTTGTCTCACTGGCACGGGTCCCTATCGGTCTACTTTTGTAGCGTCCCTATTGAAAACCCCTTTGTATAAAAAAAAAAAACATTAATAAACTACTGCATAGCCTTTTATCATCTATTTTATTTCCAAAACATTGCTCACGTGCTTATACAAACTTCTGCGTATGCATAGTCTTTCAAGGCAGTGTAAATCACACAATCGCCATCTGTGTAGCAATGTATGCAGGCGCTAGACCAGCGAGCATTTCGACTGAATGTTGTGTGTTCGAAGCGTGAATGAATTCTCTTGTGATAAAGGTAAATAGTCAGCTGATCCATGCCGAACTTATGGCAATCGAAAAACTTTCCGAAAAATTTAATCAATTCTATGTAGAATCTTAAAAACGCCGACGTATCAAATCAAACAGAAACTGGGACCCTAACCTCACGGGGTCATATACGTCAGTTTATTGCCAGTAATTATGAGCTTTCAAGTATTAGTTTCTAGTGACGTTATAAAGACATAACTAGGCGACTGGGTACCGTGCGCAGACCGGACGTACACAGCTGCGTATTATGTACATAGTAAGTGTACGTAAATATGTATGCATAAATATAGAATTTTTCATTATCAAGGCAAACGGAATTCACATGAACGCACGCATTGGATGCGTGCCCCTTTTTAGCCCACAAAGAAATTGAGTAACGTGTTTTAAAGGTGAAGTGGGTGGAGTACACGTATGAACATGACATAGAAAAATGATAAAAAGCAAATGTACACTTTGTACAGTTATTTATATAAAACGACAGATAAACTATTTGTTTATCTAAAGCTAAATAAATACACCAATCTATATGAATGTAAGTGTGTGTGTGAGTAACAGCAATACACTCACAGTATAAAGCGGAAAAGACCGGTATATCAAATGCCTAAATACATACATACATAGATACATACATATGTACACATAAAACAATATACAGTTGCTAGATGTAAAAAATAGAAACTTTCTTACCGAACGCTTATGACTCTAAGAAAATTTCCATAAGCACGCTGACGACTGATATGAGTAAGCTCTCAACACTTTCGCGTAACCATACAAATGACTCGCATAAAAACCTCTCTCCAGCAATATGTGACTGGGCCAGCTAGTGCTAGACCAAAGCACGATTCGCCGTGTCACTTCTACGGAACAAATTCCAAATGGTTTTTGAAGCACGAGATTAGTTCGCAGATTGTGCGCCAATAGTTACATACATACATATGTACACACATACATATGTGCATATATGAGAGAAAGAACAAAAACGCGGTAGCATGCTCAGGGTTAAATATAAAAACATCGCGACAAATCTGCACATTAGTTATACGAATACTGGCGCAACCACCTTCAGCGCCGTGAACGCTCGCGCAGTGCACTCGTCTTCGTCGCCTTTCGGTAAACATATAAAATTTGAATATAGTACGGAATAATTAATAAACATATTATATAGAGTTGTTGGTGTACAACAACAAAAAGCAATAAAATTACTAAACAGCGATACTAGACAGAGCGATTCTGCAATAATTGCAGTTAAACAAAAGATACACAGAGATAATAAAATCAAAAAGGAAATTATATAAAGAAGTAAAAACGAAATTTAGCAAGTAATTTTGAATTTGCTGCGGTAGCAACGACCACGCTTTGAACGGCACATTTTAGTAGCTAAAAAGATTTCAACAAAAAATAACGTGTGGCCCAGGAGAGCAAGTCATTCGGCCAAGTGTGGAGCGTTAACGAGTCGAGGTAAGGTTTATGGAATGTATGGTGAAGAAAATTCGCTAAATTTATTGCATAGAGACAGACAGAAAATAATTTAAAAAAACACCTGACAAAAAATTTAAATAAATAAATGCATGGGTAAAAGAAAAGTGGTAAAAATGCAGATGCTATTGCTAAAAATAAAATAAATAAATATATACAAACATTAAAAACTTGGAATGCAATACAACAAAAATAAAAATTATATGAAGTTTAATAATTCAGTATTAGAGTATTATAAAAATGTTTATATCTAATAATGAAGCAATAAAATATAAAGAAAATATAATATAAATTAAAATAATAAAAAATAAAAAATAATTTTTTAAAAATAAAAGAAAATATAAATAAATATATGTATGTACATACATATGTATATGAAAGATAAATTAAAAAAATAAAGTTAATAAATAAGAAAATGCAAATTAATTATTTATATAAATTAATGATTTATGCTGTTTAAAATTGTAATACATTACCAAAAAAAACTAAATAAAAAAATATTAAAAAATTAAAAAAAAAATATGTGTAAGTAAAATAAAAGTTTTAAATGGATATGACATATGTACATATGTATGTATAAAAAATATTTATTAACAAAAAAATAAAATAAATTATTAAATCAAACAAGCCGGGTCCGGTAATATTCAGAAATTTGCGGAGCCAATCACAGATAAAATATAAAATAAATTAAAAAACAACAAAAATAACACACAATTATAATTAAATTAAAATAAACGAATAAGTAAAAATAATATATAAATATAATAGATATAAGAACAAAAAAAATACAAAAATAAAACCTTAAATGGTAACAAAACAAAATTATAAAAAAATTAAATTAACAAAAAAAATATTAAACAATTAAAACTAAATTATTATTTTACGAATGGTAAATAATAAACAACAATTAGTTTAAAGAAACGAATTAACTAAATAAAAACAAATTAAATGACGCTAAACAAAAATATTTTGACTTGTACTATGTAAAACTTCAAAGCCTATATTAAAACAATAGAAACAATAATAACAACATGGGCTACAACTTTAAAAAACAAATATAACTTAAAAAAAATTAGTTAATTAATAATAAAATAAATAATAATAAATATTAAATTTTTAAAGCCAATAAAATCTGCTGAATAAAACAGGTGCAATAAAAATAAAAGAAAAATAATAAAATAAATTAAAAATAATAAAAGAAAATAATTAAAAAATAGAAATGAAAAAATAATAAGAAATTAAAAAGTAAAAATAACTATCAGGCTAAGTCTTAAAAAATCAATAAAAATCTGTTAAACAAAGGAAAAGCTAATAAAGATAAAAGAAAAATAATAAAACATATTAAATAATTAAATAATAATAAGAAGAAAGTAATCAAAAATTAAAAGATTAAAAATAACTGTTAAGAAAATATATAAAATTTTAAGCTTCAATCAGATCAATCATGATCTGTTCACTAAACAAAAGCTAATAAAAAAATATATTTCATAATTTAAAACAACTTTAAAACTAAATATAAAATTAAAACTAAATAAAAAAATTAAAAAAATAAGATAAAAAAAATAAATAAATATTAAAATAAAAAATCAATAAACAATTATACGTCAAAAAAATTAAATATTAAACATACATATGTATGTATGTATGTAACATAAAATAATAAGTCAGATATTAAAAAATTAGACACTAAAAAGAGAATGATGAAAGCATTTCAAAAAAAGAATAAACAATTGTATGTACAAAGCAAACGCCATAGTTGTTGTTGTTGTTGTAGCCACAAAATCTATTTAATCGCGGAGGAGAAAACTATAAAAGCAACAAATCCCTGTTAAAAATATGACCGGTTCCATTATTTGTTCCCTAGCAACGTTAAAATTTATCAAATATAATTTTGTTGTTGTTGTTAAAGCACAAAACATGCCCCAGATGTTCAAGCGCTGTAGAAGCAACTACTTTCCTAAACTTAACGTGAGATAACCGCGATGACAACCGCCAATTTCATAACACCACACGGGTTTTGCGTAATTGCTACAACAACAATAGACACGTTTATACAAAACATACATACAAGCAGTTAAAAAACAACAAACACGTACAATTTTAACAAACACATGGCTTTTATTAACAACTTATTTACACTAACATAAACTTTTATTCACTTAAGGCTAAAAGCAATAACAACAAAAACTGTCTATATAATGTACATAACACTTGAATAAAACTATTTTTAACATTTCCATTACAGCAACGCCGTTAGAGATTGAAGTGTACATTGTTTCAGCACGCTCAACAGCGATTGGATAACCTGAAACCAAAAGCAAAAAAAAACATAGATAAAGGCACACACACACGTGTGCAAATAATTAGCGAATATTAGTTGCAGACAAAGTACACCCACTTATTACTCACCTGATCGCACAGCTGTATCACTGGAACAGCACACAATGGCAACAGTGAAGAAATCAACACATGAAAATACTGCCGATTATGATGGCGAACCCGGCTGCGACACATTGCACGAGGTTAACGCCATGTTCCGTCACTTCTGGGACCCTACAAAATATTGGACATGTGAGGAACAAGGGCGTCCCGCTAAACTACAACGCTGTCCACAATCGCATCTATATATGGACTCGCAAAGTAAATGTGTCATGTATACTGATTGGCATTGGACCGACCCCGCTGAACCGCCAAGCCGTCCGAGAAGCGCGAAAAGCACGTGAAGCTTCAATGGAATGAGTGTGATTTGCACAGCAAATAACCGAAACGATAATAGAAACGTGATTTTAACGCGCACAAGCAGACATGCTTGAACGCAAACCCATATGGATATGTACATGAGTATATACATATGTATAAGTATGTATGTACGTATGTATATATCTTTAATGTGTAGTACTTATGTTTAATGGAGTGCGCTAGCGTAATTAAGTGTACAATATGTAGTTATGTAGGTGGGTTTGTTGATAAGATTTTAATTTGACAACAAAACTCAATAATTGTTAACAAAAAAAAATGTATGTACATATGTATGCAATTATTTATAGCCTACGACTGAAAATTTGCTTTAAGAAATTTGTGGCTGTTTTAGTTTGTACTGTTAAAAAAATAAATAAATAAATAAGAAAGAGTGAAAACTGCCAGCTTTAAAAGTTTGTGGAGAAACACTTTAAGCTTTATTTAATTTTAAAGAATTATTTATGAATGTAAAACTGAAATGAAAAAAGTAAGTCAACCGCTTATTAAATAAATTACAAAATAATTCAAAATCAGTACAGGACATTTATTTCATTATGTATGTTTAACAGTCAAAGGTAAGGAAGGGTATACATAAAATTACTACCGTGATTTAGTTATTACTTTAAATAGGCTATTTACCATGACCAAACAAAGTTTTTATAAATTATTTTATAAAATTCGTTTTTTTTATAAACTTTGTGCAAACACCAAACTAATATAATCGATGTAGAGTAAAAAATATAGTTAATTTTAGCGGACATTCACAAATTTTTGTTCGAGCAGTAATTCGTTAATACATTTGTTTATAGAGATCCGCACTAGTTTCACACTTATAGCTAACTATTTAAGCTCAAATATAGAACTATTTAAGCTAACCAAGGAATAGTCTCCATTATAGGCATTTTTACAACGTTCAAATGAATTTAGTACGAGATTTAAATTAAAATGTGCACATAACCACGTTTTCCTATAAACCGTAACTCCGCGTAATGTGAGCTTCAAGTGAATAAAGTGTTATAAATAAATGCGAAAAGTGCACATAAATGATATTCAAATCAGTTGGAATGTAAATTGGAATGTATTCGTTGAAGCACAAATTTCGTTTGTTTGTTGTAACTGTATAAAATATGCCGCAATAATATCTCAAGAACTGTACTGTCGTAACAGTACACACCTTATTTCCGTCAAATCTTTCTAATATGTCGTAGGTATTCACTAGATTATTGCTATGTTGCATTTTAACATGAAATTCGTAGCGTTGCATGCGCTCTTGTTACATGCCTACGTATGTTTATGTTGTTTTAGGTTATGTTCGAACGACACCTCGGATAATAAAGGAAAGTAATAATGCTATATAGATATATATGTTTGCAGTTAGCTTGTTAGTTAGCAGCTTTAAAATTCGAGATGTTCGCCGGTTTTGGTGATCACTTTAAGCTTGTCGAATTTGGGTGGTTTCGTGTCGTTTGGTATTTCCTCCTTAATCGGTGCTGGCTCCTTTGGAGGCACACGTTTCTGCTCGGCAGCTGGAGGTGCTGTTGTGGTGCTTGATTTTGCTTTCGGTGTGGCCGTTGATGGTTTTGGAGGAGCTGTAGTTGGTTTTGGTGTTGTAGTTGTTGTTGTGGTGGTGGTAGCTTTGGGTTTGGCGGTCGTCGTCGTTTTTGGTGGTCGTGCTGTTGTTGTTGTGGATGGTTTTCTAGTTGTTGTTGTCGTTGTTGTTGTAGTAGTGGGTGGTCTTGTTGTAGTTGTCGTGGTCGATTTAGGTGTGGTTGTGGTTGGTCGCGGTGTAGTTGTAGTTGTCGTCGTCGTCGTGCTTGTTGTTGTTGTCGGTGGCGCAGTCGTAGTTAGTGGTTTAGTAGCGGCAGGCTTTGGCTTGCTAGTAGTGGTAGTAGATGCAGTTGATGGCTTAACAGACGCTTCTAAATTAGCGCCTTCATACCTGACATTCCGCACTTTCACCTCCGGCTGGCGACCGGCTCTCGGTGATTTCACACGCGCCAAAAACCGATTGTACGGCGAACCCAAGTACAAGTAATCGTTAAATTCCAATACATGCGAAACAGCGCCCGACGACTTATCGGTACCGTGTAACGAACCCACAATATTACCATTCCAATCTAATCTCACAATGGTTGAACGTTTGGGTGACAAGATCATCATACTCTCGCCATGGCCGATGAAGTGAATAAATCTTTGGGCCAGCTTATTGGGGAAGGCGTTGTTAATTAGACGGAAGGGCAACTCGAAAAGACTAAGCAGACGTGCCAAGAATAAACGTATGCTGGGGAAGTTGGTGAACATATTAAAGCCATTTGGATGTTCGCTATCTGCTGCCATCACGAGCGGTACCCATATGCCTTCAGCATCAGGTGTCAAATTGTCGGGTAAACCAGGCAAACCCTCTACAAAGACTTCACTCTGACCGGCTTTGGCGCCCTTTAAATAGTACTTGGTCAAACGCATCGCTCCGGTCTCGGCGACAACAATGAAATCTTCATCGGGACTTAGGGCCAAACCATTAGCAAAGAATAATTCGTCCAATAATACTTTGCTAACATTGTTAGCACGATCATATTTGAAGAGTCTGAAAACAAATTTTTTAGGTGTCAAATTTAATTACATTTTTTAAAGAGTTTTTCATTTTTTATAATCTTAAGTGTAAAGTTAAAATATTACTTTTATTCAATTCACCTCCAATAGCAAAAAGTATTTTTTTCTGTCAAATAAGAAAGTTTTTTAACGAGAAAAATCCGCTGTTCAGTGTATTTAACAGCAAGCATATATGTATATATATTTATAAACGCATATGTACATAGATACAAGTACTTGATATTAAAAGGAATTTTCTATCAGACATATTATAGCTTTGTTTATTATCTACTGATATTATTTCAATAAAAAGGGAAGTAAACAGATCGGGTTGGAAGGTTTACAGTGTGAGAGTTTTGCAGAAAACTAACAATTTCTTAAAAACATTTAGCTGAAAATCACATTTGTTATGGTAAAGAAAATCGCACGTTCAATGAATATGTTGCTGACTCAATAATAAAAAAAAAAACAGGTTGAAGGCTATTTAAGCACAATGGTCTTATAGCACAACAAATAGTTTAAAAAAAATTTTAAACTTTTTGTTGCTGTATATATAAAATTAATTTTGTAATACATATATGCCATATAGATGCGATTTACATGAAAAGTCACACAAAACATATACATAGGAAGTATTTATTAAAGTCTATGACGTAGTCAAAAAGCGTGATGAGATTGTTATTTAAGGAACAGTTGAAACGTGCGTGCTAGCTGGCAACAGTCCAATGTGAGACAACACTACTAAAAACTAAACACACATACACGTATGTAAAAAACCAGTTTCCATTAACACACACAATATTGTTGTTAATTTATGCATAAATTTTAGAAACTTTCTTTGCATTAGGTCATATAGAGTTGAAAGTTTACTTACCGGCCAGAGGGGTTTGCCAAAGTGCCGAATACCAAATCGAGCAACACAAAATCTGATTCTGAATCTGTCCAATAAATGTCACCTTTCTGATCTACGGCAACCGAGTTGAAAATTTTAGCTTCACGTGGAATATCTTTACCAGGTTGTTCTTGTTGTGGCGACACCAGCAATTTCTTTTGATTTGTATTAAGATCTATCAGCCAAATGCCATAGTATGCGTCCGCCACAATCAAATTATTACCCTGCGTATCAAAGGCAAGGCCCAAAGGTCTTCCGCAACGAGCTTCTTCAAATATTTCTTCTAAAAAATGAACAAAAGTGTACGTAGAATTTTATAGTAATTTTTTCCAAACCGAAAGCAACATACCACAAGGTTGTCCAATTTTTGCTACGTGTGTAACATGATCGGCAGTTAGTTTAATTATCTCACCACCATGTATGCCGGTGTATACCTCATTTTTACGTGCAATGAGACATTCTGGGCCATAGACACGCCCTTCGAGGAGGCGTTCGGCACCATCTAAGTGCTGATTAGGCTCTAAGGCTCCCTTCAAATCTTTAGCAGGTGTCACACTGTGAAGAAATACTATTAATTTGACTTGTTTTTCCAACAAAGGACAGTACTTTGGACTTACACAAATGCTTTGAATGGAAAAGTGGTACGCGGTGGCAGACCCGGCAATAAAATTACAATTAGGAAAAACACCATAAAATTCATTACCCTAATACCAACGGCGTGTAACAGACCCATTTTGATTTTCCTTTCTTTATATGCAAGTAGTAGGGAATGTTCTAAACTAAAATTCTTTAAATAACTATTTTAGTTGAACGACTAGTAACTAAATTAACAAAATACAAAATCACTTTGAGTTAACCTACTCTGCAAAATTATTCGGCCAGCGACACGAAGGCAATTTCAAGTGCAATGTTACCTTATCGCCCAAATTAGTAGTACACCTTTATAAATGATACACTGTGCAACAAATAAACTTTATTATTTAACACAAAATATTAAGTTGATAAAATTATTTTCTAAACTTTCATACTAAAAATATTAGTAGTACTTTAAATCAATAAAAAAAATTTCATATTTTCTGATATTATTAATAGTAACTATTGACGCCGTTTCAAGAAAAGGTAATATTTTGTTAATGAAGGGTAGTTTATGGCAGATATCTAATTGGAAGTCCGACAACTCTGCACATATAATCGAACAGGTCTTTTTCATATCCCTGTTTGACACTTTGATAGCTTGTATTCGTTTTGTATACTCTCTTACGTGAATTTACATATGTTCTGATAATTTGATAGCTGATGATTTTGTAGCGCTGATATCATATAACACGAATTTATAAGTACATTTAATGATGGCGGAAAATCGTGGCGCCGCACAAACCGAATTTGGTAAATTTATATGACTTGTATATATTTAGCTCAATACACGAAATACTAACAGGTAATAATACGCGCTCAAAAGACGACTACTCCATGACAATGGACCACGATGCGGACCAAAATACGCAAGAGAGTCGAGATGATAGCACACATACACCAAATTCATCAGCTCACAACACAGGTATATGTCACGGAAATATAAATATAATTGGCTTTGTTACAAAACTTTGATTAATTAGATGAGGACGATGACAGTGGTGATGGACGTAGTAGCTCTGCGCTGGCTTCATCGTCAACCTTAAGCTACAAAGAAAGGCGTCGCGAAGCGCACACGCAAGCTGAACAAAAACGGCGTGATGCTATCAAGAAAGGTTATGATAGCCTGCAAGAACTAGTGCCTACATGTCAACAAAATGATTCAGCATCTGGTTATAAATTAAGTAAAGCGCTCATACTGCAAAAATCAATTGACTATATAGGTTACTTAAACTTACAAAAGAAAAAGCAAGAAGAAGAAAGTGCTGCATTGCAAAAAGAAGTTGCAGCTTTACGCATAATACAGCACAGTTATGAGCACATGTTGCAGCATCAGCAAGCAAATCCTGGGCCCGAAGAAGCGCGTCTAACCGACGAGGCAAAATTTCAAGTGGTCAGTATGATTTTAAATGTGTTTATAATGTTTGTTATTTTTTATCATGGTCTAAAAGCTTTAATTTCAATAAGTATTTTATATATTTATGCTCGATTATATAATACAAAAGACTGGTTTCGATGTTGTATTGCAAGTTGGCATTGTTATCCCGTGAAAAGGTATTTTAAGTTTGTCACGAAATTTGTAACATCGGAGACCCTATAAAAATATATTTAAATGGTCTGCATGTCGAGTTGAGACGCTTTAGACATGTCCGTCTGTCTGTTTGTACGCGAACTAGTTCCTCAAATTTTGATGTATCGATCTAGAAATTTGCACACTCCCATTTCTCCCCAAAAAAGGATCAAAATCACCTTTCATGGAAAACCTTTTTATTTAATGAGATAAATTTACTTTGAATTATGGTCCAAAGGAAAGGTACAATTTCCGAAGAAAATTCTCGGATCGGGCCACTATAGCATATATGTTGCTAACCTACAAGCTGAACGATCAAAATCTAGTCCTCGTATTGTTTTATTTGCGTTTTAAGAAATCTGACCAAAACTTTTCTTAATTATATATCAGATCTGACTATTCTTAAAATTCACTACACTTTTCTAAATTGACAAGTGAATGTTGTTATTTTGAATAAGTACATCAAACTGCAATAAGCATTGTTTTTATTTTTTTATATAGCAATGTCTCTAAAATAATTAAGATAGACAAAATATCGTTGTGCGGTATTTGAAGCATTCAGAGAAGTCTACTTACGAAACTATTGTGAAATAAATAATATTATATTAATAAATAAAATATTCTAATGTAATAATATTAATATCTACCAAAACTAATTTGTTCTCACAATTACTGGTCAATAAAATCTTGTCTCTTAGACAAAATTAAAATGAATCTTAAAAAATTGTAATAATAAAATAATTTGTTTATATGTAGTTCCAGGCAATTATGGACGAGATGTTCGAAACATTCCAGCATATACCAATGGATAACTTTAAGCAGCTGACAACCGGCGTAATACCGTGGTTAGAAGAATACTGCAAGCCACATATTTTGCGCAACATTCTCAGTCGGACACTGCAACAGATGTCTCAAACGCAAGTCCAGGAGAAACAGAAGCAGCAGGATAACGAAGGTTTCAGCTGATTTAGTTGTAGCTGCTGTATGTGCTTCGGATTTCACGAATATCTAGTTACATATACGTTGCTTATAATTATCGAAACTTATTTTGTTTGTATTAGTGATATTTTACTCCGGGAATCAAATTAGTAGTGGAATTATTTTTACAAAAGATTGCCATTTTTTAAGCCAAATAGTAAGCCACTTATTTTTTATATTTTAATTTAGAAAATTGTGCGTTACAATAATTTTAATGTGACTTCATAGCATTATGTTGATAAGAACAAAGTAATGGAATTTAGAGCACTTTATTGTTATTTCTATGTTTAGACTTAACTTAATGGGTTCCCATGGTTGCGGGTATAGATAGTAATCATTTTATAATTGGGGTGTTTCTTTTAAAATTTTAGCATTATTTTTTTCAATGGGCAATCGAAGACTTTTATACGAATGTTTATGTAACATAAAATATTCTCAATTAAAGTGTTGCCTTAAACTGACATATTTTGTCTAATCAATTTTTTCGACTTAGTCTTAATTAATGTCAAATTTGTACAATAAATTAAAAACAAACTAAATTTAAAGCCTCTTAACTATTTAGCCCATTACTACTGAACTCTTTGATTATAATAATTGCGTGTATTTTAATTTACGATTCGCACATAAACTTTTCTGCACACTGCTGCCACACATCATAGCCAATAGCAGCTTGGTCCGCAGTTGGTGCACGTAGCAATTCTTGCACAATGTTCACCTGTGCATCAAAGCCAACTAAGAGAAAAATATCTAACAGTTTGCTTATTGAGTATGGCTTATACTTATTCGTGAGTTTCAAGTTGGCCAAAGATGAACGTAGTCGTTGCATAAAATCTTTATAAGCCCCATCGTTAATGTGCATACTTTCATGTTGCATACGCAGTATGCCTTCCCCAACCGTGGCGATGAAACCCAGAAACAAATTCTCATTGTTTACATTACCGAGTATATTGGAAATGTTTATTAACGCTTGGGGTAGTTCTAGTCTAAAGTCGTGGGCGCGTACAAAACAAAGCGCAGCCAACTTACGCACACTTTCACAGCGGTGCGCCAATAGACGCCACATTAACTCGCGTATGCGTTGCAAGAAACTGCATTCATTCGCCCCAATTTTTTTGGGTAAATGCTTAACTTTAGACAGGAAGCCCAGGAATAAAACGGTGGTGCGTGTGTCGGTATTCAAGTCTTGCTTGCTGGCAAAATAGTTGAGTATGTAATCACAGGCCGTTGGCAGTTTTCGTATGATTTCGTCATATGTAATATCGTTGTTTTCATTACCAGCTGCTGCATCATAATCCTTGGCCAGTGTCTGTCCAACAATTTTCGGTATTAGTGCGCCAAAAAGTTGCAACGCTGCATTGAATTCCGTCCACTCGGGATGCTCGATGCGTTTCAATGTTACTAAGAGTATTTCATTGTAATAATGTGATGTGGCCTCACGTAACTCAGTATCGCGCACTAAAACACCTAGGTAGTGCAGTAGTAAAGCCTCCAAACGATCGAATTTCTCAACATGCGAGGCGTAATTTGCGCAATAATTATTAAGTAATGCGATAGTTCTATCCATTACGGACTTGAGTAGTGGTCTGGTGCGTTGCTGTTCATTCTTCACGATATGTAGCATCATGATGGAGTAACCGGCACCCCGACGTGTAACGCTCACCTGCTTTGTATTGTCGAACAAAAGCTCCAAGCAGTTGTCTAATAAGTGGTACACCGCCGAAGTTGTAGGGCAATGCGAAGTAATGCTTTTAGTTAGTTTGCCTGCCGAATAAATAAAAATTGAACGTAAAACATTTTTTCTCTTAAGTTATGAGTAGATACTCACCTATACTTATGCCAGCTGCTTCGATGGCGCCTTTGTGTCTACAACGCGTTAGCACTGTTACATTTATATCCAAGCAACGCTTTAATATCTGGCAATCAGTGGAGTTATGCTCAGTTGTTGCTACATATCGCATACCGATTTCTGTGGCCAAATCACAGGCAGCCTACAATATAAACGATTAATTGAAAGTAAGTATCGCAAGTTCTTAGTTTATACTACCTTTAATGTTAGCCAAAATGACATTAATAAAAATTTACGAAATTTTCCATGATCTTCGACTTTGTAGGCGCTTTTCTGCACCAAAATTTCCAAACTCTCGTCCATGTCTTGGAAGCTCGCAGCATTACTAGCAGCTTGCAAGGGATCAGCTTTGCATACGTTCAGTAAGTCCAAAACTAAATTCAGTACTTTTTCTAAAAGGTCAAGTATTTCGTTCAGTGTTTCCGTTTTTAGGCAAATATTGCCTTGAACAACTTCTCCAACTATATTTATAAAGCCAAATAAGTGATTTCGTGTCTTGCACACAAGCAGCGGATCTTTTTGAAAATCTTCCTGTTCTTCCTTCAAAGAAGTTATAGCGAACTGAAGTAAAATTGAGATCGCTTCTTCATCGCCTGTACTTTTGCAGTAATTTAATGTAACTCTAGCATACAGTGTACTTAAAACACATTCGTCTACTTCGCAGTGGCGGCTAAATTCTTTGCATAAGCGCACACTTTCGTCCACTTCGGAAAATTTGATTTGTTGCAGTAAGCGCATTATCAATTCTAATGCATCATCAAACCCCAAAGGATCGTCGAGTAGTTTAAAGAGTGCTGCTGCTACGCTAGAAGATTCAAATACCTTTTGTTCAACCAAAAAGTTACCAAGTTTTTTATTTTGCGTTAAGCAGCAATTTTTGGCATTCTTCTCCAAATTGTCAGCATATAGTGATTTTAGTAAAATCTCTAAGAGACGCAACGAAAATACTTTCGGTTGATAAATGTTGCTACCAATGTCGTCATCAATTAAAATATGCATATGCTTGAAAAATGTCTCTATACTGGTCTCAAGCGTGGTTATGCCACCAGCATAATGCAATTTGCTAAAGGTTTTTGACACATAATTAACGATTGCTGGAATTTTACCCAAAATTTCATTACGATACTGAGCATTTTCTATGCATTTATGCTCCTTTATAAATGCAGCAGTGAATTCCAGGCAATCCTCAATGGCAAAACTAGCCAAATTGTCAACAATGAATTTGAAAATCAACATTTGCGTTTCCAATTCGAATTGGAAGCAGTTTGTTATAAGTTCTGTGCTGATTTTAAAAAAGTGAAGCTTTGAAGCTTCAAATATTTGCCGTGAAAACATGCTAAAGATTAAGGTTGAACGAAAATAGTCCTGTTCAATGGAACCATCGATAGTGTTTTCGAGAAAATTTACTATTTCCGGTTGAGTTTGCAAAAATTCGAATAATCTATCTTTTTGCTCTATACGTCCATACCATTGCGCGTAAAAATTTTTGATTTCTTTAACTGAACCCCTTGTGAGTATATTAGTACTTAGCTGTAGTAGCTCATCGGAGTTTTGTGCACTTAACGCTTTTACTATATATTGACTAGCGGCTAAAAGGCTTTTATGACTTAAACTTAGACGTACACCAGCGAAAAATTCACTCACTGAATGGTGTGCACTCTGCAGATATTCAATTAAATTGTGCGATTTCAATATGCAACTAATTAAATAGAATTTAAAGCGGTTTGACCAAGACCAAAACTCTAAAATAACTTGAAAATTTTCAAATGCATAATCAATTTGCCGACAGCAATTCGAGAAAAGATTCAGCGACTCTTCGCGCATGCCATATTGGTTGCATTGCAGGCAATAATAGATTTGTTGGAGTGGTATATTTACGTTGCACTTTGGAAATTTGCACAATAATGTATTCAAGACTTTAAGTATGTATAGCAAGCTAGCGCAGTCGTTGTTGATGGCGTCAGTTAATGCTTTAGTGCAATCAATAAGTAGGGTCTCAGGATCGAAAGTCCTCGCATGCTGATCAGTTAATAGCATGGCGTATAATAACTGGAAGCCAACCTCCTCGGTATACAATAATTTCGGCTTAGGTAAAGCGTTCAAATGTATCTCTGGCAGTTTATGTTGTTGTAACAATTGGAAATATGCACGATAAGCTGTATTCAAAACAACCTGATTGGTTACATTCGATGTTTGCGATTTTGAGAAAATTTCGAACTCTATTACAGCCACAATATGTTGAAGTAGACATTCTGCCTCATCTTTAGTTTTTGCTTTTGTCGCAATTGACTAAAATTAAGAAGTCATTATAATCAATTCTTGTATTGTTTACATATTCATATATAACTTACAGGCAAATATTTTATATACTCATCGGATTTGGTAATATCTTTTACACACTTTGGAAGCATACTAATATCTGGAATTGCAACCGCCATGTCGTTGTACACACTTAAGAACGACTTTATTATTTATAATTAATTTTTAATTAATAAATTATTGCTAAACACGTATCCTTAAAATTAAGAGAACATTTATGGGTGGCTTCCGGCCACAATTTTTGACAGCTGTTCTTATCAACCGTCTGCTACAGTGGTTTAAACAATAAAAAAACTATTCAAATATTTATATAACAAACATGCGTTACATGGTTTAATGCAGTAAATTCTTAAAATACACAATTGAACAAATAAAGGTTAATCAACAAACTGTCAATAGGTTTTATAAAGTATATGCTAATAATTTTATACATATTCAAGTTACTTTAAATACCTCTCCAAAATTAAAACCTTATTGGAAATACGTAATTAGTGAAAAACGTGGCAACATTTATTAAATTGCCATATTTGCGGTGATTTCTGCTCCGCTTCATTTTTGTTCTCTACGCTTTGCGCATTTCAAAAGTGACAAAATGGCGAATGAAGCAAGTAAATTGCTCCTTTCTACACAACAAGAAAAACCAAATCATTACACGTAAATAAAATGAATTAATTTGAAAAATTGTGAATATAAGTGCTTATCAATATATTGGGAACAATTTGCTTCATATTTATTCAACGTTGTGTCTTCCAGGTACTTAAAGGAATTTCGGGTCGAACAGTGTCAGTCTTTTCTGCAACACAAATGTAACCAACATAGACCATTTGTATGCTTCAATTGGCATTTCCAAAACCAACGCCGCCGTCGCCCTGTCCGCAAACGAGATGGTACTTTCAATTATAGTGCAGATAATTATTGCACCAAATACGATGAAACTACAGGCATATGTCCTGATGGTGACGAGTAAGTATCTTCCAATTATTATTTTTTTTTTTGGGCATAGCTCTGCAACCAGAAACCAATGTTTAGTCTGTGCAACATACGCTAATATCCTTCACCACCACCCATCTACAGTGGTTACAGAAATTGCGTTTCCATTATTTCCTACACCTTTTGGCTTTATACAGATCCCTAACATTTGTCTTTGTTGCTTACGTGCTTTCGTCATTATCAGCCATTTCTTTTATGTTTGCTTTCTTTGTTTTTGTTTTATTTTTGTTGTGTGTTTAGCTCTATTTTGTGTTTTTGATGCAAATTCGTTTATGTTTTACTACAATTCCACTGACTTTTGTATCAACACATATTTTTTGTCTCTGTCTCACGCTTTCGCTTTTATGTTTATTGTGGACATTCCCTTATTTTCGGCAGAAACAAACTTGATACCTTCTCAAAATGTAAATAAATATACGCATGGGCGTACGCTAGGGAGGTGCTATGTTACATTGCATGTGTACATATGTAAATATTTACATATATGTATATAAGAATAAGTGAATAAATTATAAAGTTATCATTTCGAATTAATTTCTCAGTTTTTATTTTTTGCTTCTAAGCTCCACTTATCATTGTGTATGTAATAAGGCTTTTTGTTGCTATGGTAAATTTATATTTTAAAATAAATAATAATTAATACTTATGTTTATAAAAAATTACAAATAATTTCTAAATATTTAAATCGTCATTTCAGCTGTCCATTTCTTCATCGCACCGCGGGTGATACTGAAAGACGCTACCATTTGCGTTACTACAAAACCTGTATGTGTGTACATGACACCGATAGTCGTGGTTATTGTGTCAAAAATGGGCATCATTGTGCCTTTGCGCATGGCATACAGGATCAACGTCCACCGGTATATGATATTAAGGAATTGGAATCCTTACAGAATGCAGAGCTGGCTCTCGACGGTACAAACGCACAAAATGCGCTGGATAAAGAACGCAATCTTATGAATGAGGATCCCAAATGGCAGGATACTAATTATGTTTTGACGAATTACAAGACGGAACCATGCAAACGTCCACCGCGACTTTGCCGCCAAGGCTACGCTTGTCCACAGTATCACAATAGTAAGGACAAACGACGAAGTCCACGCAAATTTAAGTACAGGTAAATACAGTTGAAATATTAGTGAATATAGATAGAAGTATTTATTAATGCACTATTTTCAATTTTGCAGATCCACACCATGTCCCAATGTAAAGCATGGTGAGGAATGGGGTGAGCCTGGTAATTGTGAGGCTGGCGACAATTGTCAATATTGTCACACACGTACCGAACAACAATTTCATCCGGAAATTTACAAGTCAACTAAATGTAATGATGTACAACAAGCTGGCTACTGTCCACGTAGCGTCTTTTGTGCTTTTGCACATGTGGAACGTAAGTGTGGACACCTGTTT
The DNA here is from genome assembly GCF_024586455.1 of Bactrocera neohumeralis. Classification (NCBI taxonomy): domain Eukaryota; kingdom Metazoa; phylum Arthropoda; class Insecta; order Diptera; family Tephritidae; genus Bactrocera; species Bactrocera neohumeralis. The sequence goes on along the minus strand of NC_065919.1, from coordinate 75,605,424 downwards.
GAATATTTTTTCACATTTATATTTACATTCTTTGTTCGTTACTTTTACTTCTAGCTTGCCCTATGGATGAATTGCGTGAGAATGCACTCTCTGCCAGTTTGGCCAACTCAAGTTTATTATCACGTTCCTCGGCGCCAATTAACATTCCTAATTCTACACTAAACAACTCCATGAACGGTGAGTGTAAGTTTATCGCAAAACATCATAGAGAATACGATGCAAAACTAAAAACTTTGTTATACATATAGATTACAATTCTGCCGGATTTTCCGTCAACATTCCAAGCAACTCGCTAACATACAGCCCAACCAGTCATAGCAACCTATTTAGCGTATCAGATGCATTTAACTATAGCGGTTCCAATACAAATAAACTAAGTAATTCACTCTCAGCGGCCACGCAAAATGACAGTAGCAGCTTGTTTTTCCCATCTCGCATCATATCTCCAGGTTTTGCTGATGGTTTATCAATAAGTCCCTCCGTTAGGTAAATACCCATGTTCAAAATACTAGTATATATATAGATATGTTAACTTCAAATTTAATGATAATTTTTACATTGTAGAATTTCCGAACTAAACTCAATACGTGATGACATCAACAGCAGTTCTGTTGGGAATATGTTGTTCGATAACACTTTGTCAACCACTAAAAATGCATTCTCACTGCAATCACTACAAAATCAAAATAACTCCGATGTTAATCGTTTATCAACAGAATTAATGACGAAAAATTCACAAATTGTAAAGCTAACGAATCGAATTGATGAGACAGCTAGAAAGGTAATTTTTGTCCAATTAGTATATATTTCAATCAGGGTTGCAAATAATGCTTTTAAAAAATTATTAATTAAAAATAATTAGTAAAGTTTTAATTCCAAAAAAAATTTTATCTCAAATTACTGAATGAAAAACAAAGTTTTATGCCAAATATCCGGTATATTATTATGGAAAAAATTCTAAATATTGGAATAAAAAATAAAAAAATTATCCCAAATACCGGATTGAAATATAAAAAAGAAATGGGTTTACAAGCTTTTAGATTAAAATTACAAAAACGAAAAGTAATTTTTATTAGAATTTATTAGTTTGGTTACCTTTTAAAATCTATTTTTTTAATACTATATCAATATAGTTTACCTGTTTTGTCTTATTTATATTTAATTGCTTTTAATTATAGTGTTTCAGTCAGAAATATATTAGTCCTTCCTTTTTGTGCTTTTAATTTGAAAAATATTTTTATACCCTGAATAGGGTATATTAAGTTTGTCACGAAGCTTGTAACACCCAGAAGGAAGCGTCGGAGGCCCTATAAAGTATATATGTATGTAAATGATCGGTATGTTGAGCTGAGTCGATTTAGCCATGTCCGTCTGTCTGTATATATACGAACTAGTAACTCAGTTTTTAAGATATCGTTTTGAAATTTTGCAAACGTCATTTTCTCTTCAAGAAGCTGCTCATTTGTCGGAACTGCCGATATCGGACCACTATAACATATAGCTGCCGTACAAACTGAATGATCGGAATCAAGTTCTTGTATGGAAAACTTTCACATTTGACAAGATACATACATATGTATATTCACGAAATTTGGTATAGATTATTTTTTAAGGAAACAATGTAATCTCGGAAGATATTGTTCAGATCGCATTACTATAGCATATAACTGCCATACATACCGAATGATCGGAGTCAAATGCTTGCATGAGAAACTTCCTCATTTGACGATATAACTTCACGAAATTTGGTATGAGTTATTGTTTACAGAAATAAAATAATATCGAAAGAAATTGTTCAGATCGGCTCACTATAGCATATATGTAGCTGCCATATATACCGAACGATCGGAATCAAACTTTCGCATTTTACTGCTTAAGATAATAATATAATCTCCGAAAAAATTGTTCAGATCGGATTACTGTAGCATATAGCTTCCATTCAAACTGAAAACGTAGTTACTAACAGAAATGCACCTGTGAAGGGTATTAAGCTTCGGTGCAACCGAAGTTAACGTTTTTTCTTGTTTTTTATTTGTTACGCCAATTTTTAATTTAAAAATTCCAAAAAAATTTAATTACAAATTAAACTATCAATTTCGGTCTCAAAATGAGTACTAAAAAATTTAAAATTTAACTTTTAGGCCAAATTTTTTTGAATTATTGATTTCAATAACATATTTTTTAATTTTTGGTTTTTTTTTATTTTTTATGTTATTTTTATTTGTTTATATTGTTTTTATTTTTTTTTATATTATTTTTATTTTTTTTTATATTATTTTTATTTTTTTTATATTATTTTTATTTTATTTTTTTACTATTTTTATTTTTTTGTTTTATGTTTTGTGATGCTGTAATTTTGTCTTATCATTAGTAACATGCTTTTTTGATGTACTATATATACCATATATCATCATATTTTTACTTATACTAAATTCCATCAATTTTATTGCCATTTCACAGTTAAATTTAACGGAATTGCAACGTGACAAAGCCAAGCAGGAGGCTATCGAGTGGAAAGATCGTTATGATTTAGCGCAAACTCAGCTTCATTTGTCTACCGAGCTGCGCAATTTATCGATACAAAAGCTAAAACAACTGCAGGTATTATTTACTACTATAAAAAAAACATTTTCAATAACTAATCTACACTATAAATACATGTTATTTATGTTGACATCTCATTTACAGTCGAAATTACGCACAGATTTAGAGGAGGTAGAGAAGGTTTTATACTTGGAGAACGCCAAGAAATGCATGAAATGTGAGGAGAACAATCGTACTGTCACCTTAGAGCCATGTAATCATTTCATACTATGTGATTCTTGCGCCTGTTCAGTGACGGAATGTCCCTACTGTCAGGTGTCCGTAGTCACAACACACACTTAAGTAAAACAAAAACAAATTAAATACGATCGCATAAGAAAAGGGCGTAGAGCATTAGTATAAAGAAATGTTTAGGTATATTTGCTCCAATCAAATTATTTATTAAAAATGTAAAAAATAGGTTCTCAAATAACAAAGTATTGAGCAAACAGAGCTGGGTAATAGAAGTATTCATTATAAAAGTTATGAATTGAATTGAAAAGTTATGTAACGCATACATACTAACATAAATTGTGTTATTCGCACAATTAGCGAATAATTTTAGGTGTCAAAAATCAGTGAAATTATATATATATACACACATATGTATATAGCGTATATTTGATGAAATTGTGAAAATAGTTCTATGCGAATTTTCGTAACACTAACTTCCAGTTAAAAAGTGAAAAGCAAAAAAGCAATTAATCAAGAAGCAATGAAATATGTTTCTTTTACATTTTTTGCACTTAAAACAAATAACTTATCCAAGAGTTTTATTTAATTGCATACATATTGATAGCACTGTCACCTATTTTATAACATTTTTTTTTTAGCATTTTTCCATTTCGTTTTCAAGGCAATTGCATATTTTTGTGTAACATAATGTTTAAGTTAACAAATGCAAATTTGTATAAACTAATGAAGTAATATCCATGTTTATATATTTTTTTTTATTTTAAGCCGTCAGTATATTTACATTTTGTATTCGAATTTTATTTTTAAGTTCATAAACATTACAAGACACAAACAAAAAAATGTGACAACAACAACAAATATGGTTACACAAGGATTTACACAAATCTACTATTATTTATAATTTATTTACGATAAATTTTCATTTAGGCAAACAAAAAACTGTAAAATTAGTATTCCATATTCACTTGCATAGTATTAAATTTAGACTTTTACCAGTGCATCCTTACAGCCGTTTACATTAATATGTACTAATTTAGGTTAAATAACAAAGTTTTCGTTCTACACATATTTAGCAATGCAGTTTTAACGCTTGCATTGCAGTGATTTTTCATGATCATTAAAACTTAAACATAATTTGTATTATTTAAAAAAACGCATTGTTATTTGGAGATTGCTAACGGCATAGCAAATTTGGGAAATATGTTCTTATTTTTTTTTTTAATTTCTGAAACTTCTACGGCAGTGAGATTTACGATCTGTGTGCAAGTTGTCAAGGTAGCTTAATCGATTCCTTTGTTAATGGGTTACGTTTTATTATGTTCTTACATTAACTTGAGTCACTTGTGGTTGAGTTGCGAACGTTCCGTCACTTAGTTTGTGTTACGCTAAGTCACATTTACTTGGTTTATGTTACGTTACGTCACCTAAACCTAAGTTTCGTTATGTAACGTCACATAAATTTAAGTTATGTTGCGTTAAGTCACATTAACTTGCCTTTTTTAACCCTACGTCACATTACTTTAGATTATGTTACGTTACGTCACTTTAAGATGCGTTATGTTACATGCACCTAAGTTACGTTACGTTACATTAACCTAATATATGTCACGTAAAGTCATATTAATATCCAAATAACGTTAAGTCAACTCAATTCTACTTAAGCTACCTCAAAAACTTATCACAGTTGTATGTACATACATATGAATATGAAGTAATTACCAGGACAAATGATAGTTCTAATTAAAAAAACAAAATATTACAGACCACTAGCCACTCTCTTTTCGATTCTCATTATTTCCTCTAACGCGAAATGACTTAAAATACTCAATGTGATGAAAATTATTCATCCTACACACATATTTTTGTTAGCAACATTTAATTGCCTACTTTTAGGCACTTGGTTTACTTGTCACTTTCCACTCCTATTTATTTTTTATTTTTTTAAGTTTTTTTTTTATTATATTTTTAGTTTTCTATTATTTCTTAATTTTTTTTATTATTTTATTTTTTAATTTATTTTATTGTTTTAAATTTTTTTAATTGTTTTAATTTTTTTAGTTTTAATTTTTTTTTTTTTTTTTTTAAGCTTTACACATAAATACTAAATATGTTTCAGAATGTACACAACTATACATACGTATATTAGCTTTTTGTATTATGGCTCCGAAATTAATTGTATTTGTGTTTATCGCTGCAAAATTCTGAAATTGGCTTTTATGCGAATTTAAATGAAACTCTTGAACCAGTGAGAATTTATATATATTGCATATATTTGTATATATACATACATTCGAGTTCGAAAGTCCAATTTTTCAAATTTTGATATCCTTGAAAATTTTAAGAAACTATTAATATGTTACTTGAAATAATTATTTAAGTAAGTAGTTGTATAACTTCATTATGCAATTAAACTGGCGATTAATAAATGATCGTTAATGTATTTTTTGAAAAATTTTTAAGAAAATTAATTTTTTTGTAAATTTTTATAAATGTGTTTTTTTTTTGAAAAATTTTGTAAGTAAACTAATGTTTTTTTTATTTTTATGTAACGGTAGAAAATTTTCGAATTTTGTGCGCTATGAAAAAATGATTTTCATATATACAAACAGTAAAAAATATATTTTCTAAAGAAAATTTATTAACCCCCGATTTGTAAAAAAAAATAAATATTTTTACTTATATTTATGTATTTTCCTATAAAACTCTTTAAAATAGTACAAGATTTTCTAAACAAAAATTTAAGTGAAATATTTAATGAATTGGTGTGATTACAGTAACAATAATTGTCAACTCAAACAGCGAAAAGTGGTTTTAATTAATTAAAAACGAAACCAAAAAATTTAAAAATTGTATGTGTCGTAATTGGAAGCTCAAAATTGAAGCGAGGCATGTTTAATTTGGCATTGTATTATTTTGCTTCAAAGTTAAGAAATTGTTAAAATTTGGCTTAACTTTTAAAAATAAAATCTGTCAATTGCTTTTGTTGCTTGCTCTACATGCTTACTTCTCTTTTGCGAGCTATAATTTGCAAATAAATGCTAATAATGTTTGCTATAAAATTAATTATGGCACAGGAAACTATGAAAAATGTGAAGGGTCTAAATTGTAAAGGCTTGAATAATTTTAGAATGAACGACAATGTGATTTGCTTATGTGAAAAATCAATTATAAATAAGCATAATAGTAATTACAACAAATACAGCAAGTAAATGCAGAAGTGTTAAGAATTAAGAATGCGACCATGAGCGCAGCACGGCGAATGTGTATTGATGATGTATACGAATTATTTTGTCATATTTTATGCAAACAGCAAACAAACTAGTTAGCACTAGTCAATGCTGGATTAAGTATAAATATAATGTATGTCGCAGCTTTCTAAGAAAAAAGGCAAAATTAAGAAGTTTTATAAGTTAGTGCTAAATCGCTGCTTCTTTGAGTTCAATGCGTTCGAAGTTGAATTGTTTGCCGAAGAAATTTATGTAACTTGAAAAAAGTAATACTTAGTAAAAATTCGAATAAAAAACTCTCATATTTTTTTAACCACAAATAATATTTTTATACAATATTATTTTACTTTGCTTCCAATTTTTAATTTCGTTTCAAGAATTGATGAAAGTTTATTTCTAGCATTTTTATGACATTATTTGAAGGTCTCCAAAAGTTTGAAAATTTGTGAAATTATTCTCTTTTATTTTTATATTATGTGGTTCATAATTATAAATGATTTGATTATTAATCAATTTTCTTTACACTTTCATGGCACAAAAGACATGCGATTATAGAGTGGTAAATTAGTTTTCGAATTTTTTTATATACTTTTTTGCAATAAAAATTTTCTTATTGATGAAAAGAATAAATAAAAAATGGAGATTTTTTTACCTTTTTAAAATAATAAAAAAATAACTTCAATTTGTCGTTTTTTATTTTAAATTACCCCTTTTATTCTGCCTTTTTCATTTTAAATATTTTTTTTTAATTTTTTTGATTTTATTTTTATTTTTTTTTAATAATAAAAATATTATTTAACTTAAATCGGTTCTTTGTTTATTTTAAATTATCTGTTTTATTTTAAATTATATATTTTTTAAATTATTTTTTTGTGTATTTTAATTTAATTTTTTATATACATTATATTATACATACATACATATATGTATGTATGTTGTATTTATTCGACTTTTTTTCATAGATAAAAGGTAATTTTTTACACAAAACTTTTTGTCAATTTGGAACCATTTTTATTCATTTTTTACTAAAATATCTACATTAGACTTTTCAGTTACTATCTTATAAAGTTCGGAGTGAGCAAATTTTGTTATTATTATTATTTTAATTTTATTTTGTATAATTTTATTAAAATATTGTAAAACATATAATAAGTACATAATGTAATTCGATTAATTACATTTTATATTATTATTTTAAGTTAAATTAAAATATTTTCCTAAACTTTATTCAAGTTATAAATTTGAGAAATGCAATACTAAATTTAATAACGATTTTGTAATTAGTTTTTCACATAGACATAAATAATTTTATTATTTTTATAATTTAAATTAAAATAATTTTATTTGTTTAAATTTTTATAAATTATTCTAATTTTGTTTTAAATATTTCTTTTTTAATTTTTTTAGTATTTTCCTTTTAATTGTTATGTATACATTTCTTTATATCTTTTTTATTACTTTTTGTTTTTTATAATTATTATTTTTAATTGTTTATATATTTTAAGTGCTTAAATTTTGATAAATTGTTCTAATTTTGTTTAAAAAATTTTTTAATATATTGTTTTCTTAATTTTTTTTTTTAACTTACTTTTTATTTTTTTAATCTATTGTTTTTACTTTTTACTCTATTTTTTAATACTTTTTTAATTTTTCTTTTATTTTTTAATTTTTCTTTTATTTTTTTTTTAATTTTTTTTTAATTTTTCCTTTATTTTTTTTTTTAACTTTTCCTTTATTTTTTTTATATTTTTTTTTTTTTTATATTTTTTATATTTTTTATTTTTTTTATATTTTTTATTTTTTTTATATTTTTTTTTTTTATTTTTTTTTTTTTTTATTTTTTTTTTTATTTTTTTTTTTTTGTATACTTTATCACTTTTTATTTATTTATGTTGGGAATGTATTTCTTCTTACGTACTGTATTCTACAAGTATTTCATAATTTGTTGCATATTTCTGGGAGTCTCCTCTACCTACTTCTAAGAGCTTAATCAGAATTCGAATATTTTCATCTCTTTGTTTTATCCAAAAATTTATTTTTCATATATTTAGCACTAATTCATAAGTTGTTAGTTTGACATATAAAAACGCATTGGAAGTGAAATAAAAATATAATATCTTAGTTTTTCATATTAAGTAACAAAAAATCTTTACATACTTTAATAAATCTGTTCTGCGCTTTAATACTCATTTAAATTTAAAAATATATTTAGTGCTGAAAAAACTAAAAAAAAATAATAATAATGAAAACGGTATATGTACATGCCTGTCTGTAAATGTGGTTATCAATTAGAAAAAAGAAAAAAACTGTCGGAGAAACTCACCGATATTTGCTGCTTTAAATATAGAATTTTCAAATTTCAAAACAAATAGAATTTCAATAAAAATAAAAACTAAATAACATAACAAATAGTTAGTGATTTGATAGTTAACAAAATAGTTACAAAAGCAAAAAACAACAAAATAAGTGAATAAATAAACAAGCACAATGAGAATAAATAAATAAAAAAGAAATAAATAAGAAACGCAAAAATACATGAAACAATCTTAGAACAATAAAACAATAACGCAGAAGGCTTGAAGATTATACGAGTATCAATGCAAGATTATAGCTGACACTTGATAAAGCAAGTTCAGCAAAGAGAGAGGGAGGAGTAATATGAAAGAAACACTAAACAAATACGAAAGAAATAGTTAACTTAATAAGTAGTGCAAGCGTTTTATAAAACCCACTGAATCTAGTAACTACGTAGAACCCACAAAAGCAACAATTAATAGTGATGAAATAGCGCCGTTCACTGGTAAGCGCGCGACGAAAGAATACTCGCTTAGATAGGAAAAGCTGAATGTAATTATCGCGCGCAAACTATTGCCACAAAGGATAATAGTTTTGTTTTTAACCAGAGTTGCCAACTTGGTTTAGGAACAAATTCACCCAACACCAACAACGAACGAAATGGAGAGAGGTTGGGTTTGATGCTTTCTCCTACTTGTGCATTCTTTTGCCACTCGCTTACAATTGACTGGCATAAAATTGAATATTGCAAATACAAAAAAAAAAAAACAGAAAAAAACATAAAACAATGGTTGAAAACAATCTCCGCAACAGAATGTTTCAGGTTACTACTAAAACTAACTGAGAACACCGAACAGGAATTTTTATATTGGTACAAGTGTATTTTTAAGAAGCGGTATAATCAAACTAAAGAACCTATTAAAAACCAACGCTAATAATGAAACTTAATATTGTTTAAAACAAAAAACATTTTATTACTTTTATTATTATTATTATTGATATTTTTTAAAGGCGCTTGGCTACCCTTTGGCTGAGCAACAACTAACCGATACAAATCCACAGAGAGCATTTACCAACTTTTAGGTGAACCAATTGCTTAGAATAACAGTAAAAATAGTAAATTAAAGAGCAAACTTAATTAATTTATTAACAAATTGCAACTGTAATAACAACAACAAGCATAAAAACGCAAAAAATTAAGAAAAGAAAATTATTTGGCACTTTAGATATGTATTATATAAATTATAAAACTATATATGAAAAAATGTTAGCAGCCTCGAGAAAAGTAAAGAAATACTTAGTTGAGTTATCTACCACTAACTAACTAACTAATTGAATAATACTAAAATATATATCGATACTATTTACGAGTATTTGCCGCAGACACGGGAAGCATACAAATTTACACCTTTTTATACTAATTTTTGAGTGGTTTTCGTTTTAATACAACAGCAAACACACTTAAGTACATACATATATATATATACACATGCATATATGTATATATGCATATATTTGATATATAAAAGAAGCTAGAATCGTGTTCGGTGTGTTAGGCAAATTCAAAGCAATTACAAATGTGTTAGCTAAACTACAAAAAAATAATTGGAATAAAATGAAAAAAAAAAAACAAAAACAACTAAAAATAAAGATAACGAAATAGGAATGGATTTTTAATTTTTACAATTTTAGATACACCAATGAAACAAGAACAAAAAAGTAACAACAACCATCAAGTAGATATCTGTGAAAGTAACTGATAATGAATTGAACGTACGTTAAAGTTGACAATTTGCAAAACAAAAACAACAACAATTGAAAATAACTAATAAAAAAAATTTATGAAATTAAAAGGCTATAAAAGAAAGTAATAATAATAATACAATTATTGCATATGTAGTCGTAATTAATTTTTTGTGTATGTATGTAGTTAAAAGTATTCTAAAAATATGAAAATAAAAATGAAAAAAATAGAAAACAACTTGAGTATGCAATTTTTACAAACCACAAACAAATAAAAACTTAGAGAAACTTTCCATAAATGAAACTAAACTGAGCTGAGATAAGAAGAAGAAGAAAACAGAGCGGGCGTATAGTTGTATGGGCTAATAAATCTAAATAACACAAGTAATGTTAACCTATATTAGATAATAATAATAATAAAGTTATGAGAAATAATACAAAAAACACAGTTAGCATAGGAAATAACAAGAAAAATATGAAAACAATAACAAAAAACTACTTAAAACATAAATGCATGAATAGCCAACTTAGGAACAACTAAATAATCAACTTCTAAAATATGTTTGTATGTCTGTACAGAAATAAGTTTTAACAAATGGGCAACACAAGTAAAACGCCAACTAAAGTGAAGAAAAGGAAAGCAACAAAATGCAATAGTAATATTAAACGATGCATTAATAAAGAAACATTATATATACTATATATATACATAAATATACTAATAACTAAACCTATGTATTATCGAATTGGAGCATATATGAAGAGTGAATAAAATATATATATATACATAAATATATATATATATATAATTGATTACATACAAATAATTATTTAAAAGAATAAAACTTATTTAAAAAATGTGTTAAATTCCGTGTATGTTATTGTTGTTCTCGAGGTGTATGGCAACCAAGTCCAACTAGTAGCCAATAATATTCAGCTTACGACTGGAAAACCGGCACCAGTTCAAAACAACGCGCCAGTCGTTCTTCCTTTTCGATGTTTGTCGTCAATTAGAGATTCCAAGTATAGCTATATCCTTCTCCGCCCGGTTTTTCTAATGGAGTGGAATTTTTCCTCTTCTTCTGCTTCCACCGGCGGGTACTGCGTCGAATGCTCTTAGAACTGAAATGTTTTCATCTATTCGGACGATATGACCTAGCCAGCATAACCGCTGTCTTTTAATTCGCTGGACTATGTACATATGTCAGTGTTGTCGTATATCTCGTACAGCTCATCGTTCCATCGAGTGCGGTATAGCCCTAGCCAATGTGAAAAGGACCATAAATCTTCCGCAGAACCTTTGTCTTGAAAAGTCGTAACGCCGACTTATCAGATGTCATCGTCCATGCCTCTGCACCATATAGCAGGACGGGGGTAATAAGTAGCTTGTAGAGTTTGGTCTTTGTAGTCGAAAGAGGACTTTACTTCTCATTGGCCTACCCAGTCCGAAGTAGCACTTGTTGGCAAGAGTTATTCTGCGTTGCATTTTGAGGTTGACGTTGTTGATTGTGTTAATGCTGGTTCCAAGACAGACGAAATAATTTACGACTTCGAGTCGCGAGTGCATGTTTGATGGCAGGAGATATTTCGTTTTGTCCTCGTTCACAACCAGACCCATACGCTTTGCTTCCTTTTTCAGTCTGGAGAAGGCAGAACCAACGGCGCGATTGTTGAGGCCAATGATATCGATGTTATCGGCAGACGCTAGCAGTTGTACACTCTTATAGAAGATTGTATCTTCTCTATTTAGCTCTGCAGCTCGTCCCCCGCAATAAATTGAAGAAGTCACACGCTAGGGAATCCTCGCTTGGTATCGAACGGTACGAAAAGTACTTTCCGATCCTAACGGAGCTTTTGGTGTTGCTCAACGTTAGCTTACACAGCCGTATTAGCTTTGCGGGGATACCAAGTTCAGACATAGACATAGACATTTCAAATCGACGAAGAGGTGGTGCATGTCGATATTCCTTTTAGGGGTCTTTTCCAAATCAAGTCGATTGTTGATTTTCCAGGTCTAAAGCCACACTGATAAATTCCAATCAGTTTGTTAACGGGCGGCTTCAGTCTTTCACACAGTTCGCTCGATATGCGATGTTGAGGAGGCCCACGGTAGTTGGCGCAGATTGTGGGGTCTTTCTTTTTGTGGACCGGGCAGAGCACATTTAAATTACAATCGTCGGGCACGCTTTTGTCAAACCATATTTTACAAAGAAGCTGATGCATGCTCCTTATCCCTTCTTCGCGCCCATATTTTAATAGTTTGTCCGGCAAACCATCGGAAATATCGCCAGCATCGTAAACAATCAACTGTCAAACACACGCTAATTAGCATAAGCCGATGCGTTGTCAATATGGTAGAGCACTTTTGCCTCGCCAAATTCTGTTCGGCGTCCAATCGGTTTAGTAATTCGGTATGGTAGAGCTTTGAGTCCATTTTGTCCGATTTTAGATAGCCAATATTGATCACACCTTGTAAATCACTGAAAATGGCATCCATATTCGAATTATTCGGAACATGTTCATCAGGCGAAGTCCACTGTTTCGACTGTTCCTCGGAACTATGCTTTCTCAAATACCCAGAAGCTCCTTCGAACTGCACTTAAACAGCGTCAAACTGGCAGCTGGGAGCAGAGTGGCAGAGCTTTTTCTAGCGCTTTATTATAGCTGCTTGAAGTTGAGTTTTGAGAGCGCCAAGCGCCTTTATCATACCACTGTAAAAGTTGTCGGAGGGCCAACAAGACAACAATTTGACAGTATTTTTATTCGCAGTCTATTTGTCTATACTTCATTAACCACAGGATACCTTTATATTAGGCGCCTTTTAATGCACTCACTTCCCCACAAATGCGATGACACAACATTTGAAAATCCGGTGCTCACCTTAGTTACTGTTACAAGCATATATTTGTAAATAAGTTTGCGTATATGTATTAAATTACAATAAATACAAATTCATATACAAGTATATCCAGCCAAGTATTGCGGAGCCGCGCGAGTGGCAGGCACTCCACTACCATAAGTGTGGCTGTGCAACATTTGTGCAGCTTCCTTCCGTGATTGCGGTAACATAGTAACTACATGCCCATACACATACACACATAAGTCTGCAGCAATTGGCGTTGTCTTCTTATTTTTCCCTTTCTATGTATTTCCCACTCACTGAAAATTTGCAAGCATCACACAAACATACATACCTACGCAATCACATACGACGTCACACTCACAGTCGCGACCACTGAGCCATGGGAGCTTCCAATGACCGGTCTCACGTTGAAAACCATTAAAATGAGGAAAACGATGTATGGGAGCTGCCGCCGTTGGGGCAGCGGCGCACACTTTAAGTTGTGGCAATAAAAAATAAAAATTCAATAAAAACCGTGTTTAAATGTGGAGTCGAAAGAGGGCAGCCGCAGAAAAAAATCAAATGTAAACCACAACTAAAGCAAAGCGACGCGATGCGACACGGCACGGAACCGCACGTCAATGCATGGCAAGGCGAGCACGGTTGAGAAGTGCGTCACCCGGTATTGGCAGAGCCTAGTCGGGTTAGCACGCGCAAACACATCACATGGCTTGGGAATGGGGAGCTTTCTGCATTTGGGCACATAACAACAACAAGAAAAGCAACCACAGCAAATTCCGGCTTATGATAAGTATTATTAAAGGGGTAATGAGGGTTCAAGGTCCCCAAGAAATGCAGTCGGTTTGGTGACACGTCCCTATAATTTGTCTAAACAAGCGTTTTTAAAACATTTTGAGTCTTAAGAAGCTCATCTAAGTAGTCTGAAAGTGTTAAGAAATTCGAATCGAATACAAAAAATTAGGTTTCATCAAAGGCAGAAATCACAGCAACAGAGGAACCTTTCTTTAACGCTAAAACTCGAAAAATATTCGATTAATCAAAAATCATGCATAAATATACCGTTATGTACAAATATACACTTAATATTTTAAAACAATTTCTACGAAATAATTTATCTTTTAATTTTCAAAAATCGCGTTTTTACGCCGTCTTACTTGGCTTAAGTCTAAAGCCTGCTTCGACCGCCTGCTCTTTTATGATTTTAACTCCCCACAAGAACCTAAATTACCTCCCAGTGATGAGATCTAACATAAAACTATAAGTTGGTACTAGTGTTTTTTTGGAACCCTTCGGTATTCATACCACCAATATCGTAATCTCACCACCAACTATTTTTTAAGCTCAAATAACATGAAGCACGAAAAAACGCCGTTGTTTCTACATCCTATACATTAAACTCAAGAGAATCAGAAGAGTCTCGAATAGGAATGGGATCAAGACAGATAAGCGTCTGCCATCAAAGGAGTTAAAACCAAACTATTCCTAGAATAACAGTATTCGCCCAAGCTTGAGAAGAAGAATAAGAAGAGATAGGGATTTTAAAAAGTCAAGAAAAAAATTTGCTTAGCTAGACTTTTAACAGTTCTAATGAAAACATGAAAAATGTCTGAAAAGGGTTGTGAAGAAAATCGTTAAAAAGTAGGTAAATTAACATCGTCGTATATTCGTGAAATGGGCTGAGCAACAACTTAAAAATTATCTGGATTTTCATCGAAAAATCATCTTCCGCGATGAGGCTCATTTCTGGTTGAATGGCATCGTCAATAAGCCTCCATGAGTCACCATTGCATCCCAAAAAAGTTCGGGTTAGGTGCGGTTTATAGGCCGGCGACGTCATTGTGCCGTATTTCTTCCGTGATGATCAAGACCGGTACGTTACTGTGAATGGGAATCGCTAACGCTCAATGATAACCGAATATTTTTGGCCCGAATTGGATGATATAGAATTGGACAATATGTGGTTCCAACAGGTCGACGCCTCAAGCCACACAGCAAATGTCGCAAACAATTTATTGAAATCCAAGTTTGGTGAATGTGTTATATCACGAAACGGCCAATTCTATATTATCCAATTGGTCGCCTCGTTCGTGAGATTTCAGGTCGTTAGACTATTTCCTGTGGGTCTACGTCAGGTCTATGTTCTATGCCAACAAATTAGCGACAATTGATGAAGTTCGTACGAATATCAAACGTGAAATTGCAGCAATATCGGCCGATTTGTGCTTGTAAACCGTCGAAAATTGGCATATATCTCCCATTAGGGGGCGTGTTCTGCCGCCTAATTATATGCTAACATTTTTCTAATTTCTTTCTGAGAACCCTACAATTCTTATAAGACACATTTTTAGTCTAGTTAACTCAATTCTAATCAGTAATCGCTAATTAGAAGCCAATAATAACGTCAACAACAATTACACAAACATTTGTAAGTAAACCCTCCACAGAACATTGCTGCCGGCGAACCTGCTCATTAGTGTTCGTCAAAGCATTAAAATGCGCTCAGATAAAAATGAACAACGAAAGCAAAAGCCATAATAACAATAGCAATAACATGGACCTTAACAGCATCGTTCAGCCACTTCTGATGGCATCGCTGGAAATGGGCAAGCTTACATACCAACATGCCCACAAACAGACACACGTACGTACATACATTAATGTTTGGCTCTATATAGGTGCATGTGTGTGTATGTATTTATAGGCAGTGAAGTGATGCTGTTGTCGCGGCGCAAAATGAAAAGGGTGCACCGCACCGTCAACTCCAGGCCAAAGCAGGTCGTCCCGTCATGAAGGTTATAGGTATACCCAATGTGTTGGCCGTTTAGCTTGGCTAGCTCGTGCATTGATCGCCGGGACCACACACACATAGGCACGCGTTCGCTGACAGAATAAAAATTGTTGCTTTGGCATTTAACGCGTCCGCGTGTGCGCAATACAGTGGTGGCGGTGGCACCCGGCTTTACAAGCTGACGATATGAGGACCAAAACATACAGCAGGACAGGCCGGTGCATGGACAGACGGACGAACGGGCTGGACGGACAAACGAGCGAGCGCTGGCTTGTTGCTGTTGCGAGTGTGATTGCGCGCGATTGTGGCTGTGACTGCGAACACGGTGCTGTGCGCATGCACGCACGCTTATACGTAGCTGCTCGTGGCCGGGCGCTTGCGGCTGTTACACTACACTGCTATGCGAGTGTAAGTATGTATGTGTGTGTGTGTGAGTGTGGTGCCGGAATCGCTTGTGGTAGTGGCGTCGACCACTGTGCTATCACCGAATGATTATCATGCATTTTAAAATTCTTACGAGCTTTGCGCGCACACCTTGCCTTTGATCCCCGCCTTGCCTCTTTTCACGTCCGTGCCTTGCTTCCACTTTCCTATTTATATGAGCGTGGAAGCTGTGAAGACCATAAATGTTGTATGTGGCGGGGGAAGAGTGCTGGCGCGGCGAAGTATGAAGTAAGTAGAAGTTTACTGATCGAAATCATGCATGGGAACTTATTCGAACGGCTTGAGAGTGGCATTCATGTCAATTTTTGTTGTTGTTACTACGATTTTGTCTTTTTTTATTTTATTTTTTTTTGTTTTTGTCTTCTTGTTATTCCGGCGTTCTTAAGTATGAATGCAAAGCAAAGAATTATAGCCGACACTGAACATGGGTATGGATTTTTGCGAACAAATTTTAATTAAGCTTACACTCTCTGCTTAAGTAAATTAAAAATGCATTTGTATCTGGGTGTATGTGTGTCAACATGTATATACATATATGTATACATATGTATTATATATGTAGGTTTTATGTTTGTTGTTATTTTAAACTCTGGCAACATGTTTCTGCCGAGTAAAATAGCTGTATACACCTAACGGTTGTTTATATCAGCCAAAAGTAATCGAGTCAGATATAGGGTTGTAAGTATACACATATAAAAATTATCCGGATGACTAGACGTGTAGAATTCTGAGAGACTGTCTATCTATCCGTTCGCCCGTCAGTCCGTCTCTCCATACGTCTGTTCTTCCATGCAAACGATAACTTGAGTACAAATTGAAATATATGTATATTGAGGAAGAATGGAAAATCAGACCATTGCCACGCCCACAAAACGCCATTAATCGAAAACACATAAAGTACTATAACTAAACTCCAAACCCACAATCCACAAGGTACAATTACAATACGAAATGCATTAGCGAGGGGCATCTCTAATTGAAACATTTGTTTAAAAGTGAGCGTGGCCTCGCCCTTTAATAAGTTTAATGCACATATCTCCTAATATATTATCCATTGTCAAATTTGGACGATGAACGTGGCACAACCTAGATTTAAGTGAAATCCCATATCTCGGAACCTTCTCGACCGATTTCAACCAAATTCTGTAGCTGATATTATACAGACATTTCTATGCTACAATGCGAAAATAGGTAAAATCAGACAGAAACCATGCCTACTTCCCTTATAACACAATTTTAAATTCCATTTGATTATTTCACTTTCCAGTATACAAATCAAGAAGCAATCAATGTTCGGGATTTGCACGAATAAAGCCTTTGCGGTGTTCCTCCTTTGACACCAAAAGTTCTACAAGTCCAACAAAACTATTCAAAACCCCAGATACCAAATATGTAGCCGACTTTTCCCAATGCTAACTTTTTATCGAACATATCGGTCAATCTGTCAGCTATATTATTTAAATTCAAAGAGAATTTTTCTCGGCTTAAACAGTTGGTTCCACTCTACTTAGCCGTTCCTTACTTGTTTTGGGAGTTTTTCTAGTCTTTTTTTAGAGTCGGTAAGGAAAACTTCTTAATAACGGCTAACTTGAAATTTTCGTAAAAACCAGTACCCGGAAATTGTAAAAAAACGCAAACTATTTAATTATTCATCAATATTTATTTTAAAATATTTATGTAATCCAGATGCAATACACTTATGCCAACGATTTTTCCAGTCCTCGAAACACTTTTCATAAGCACTTTTTGGGATGGCCTTCAGCTCCTTCAGCAAATTTTGTTTTATCTCTTCGACCTACTGAAAACGGGTTTGATTTTTTTCTCTCTCCATGAATGTGGTATCCGAATTCGCGCGATCAAGCATGTCCAAAGGGACCTCTTTACGGCGTTCTTTTCCAAAAAAAAGGTCAACTTTATTGGGACGAGTCGAGCAAGTATGCGTTTCTTACCAAAAACATTCACCAAATTCATTCAAACGGACTCGCGACAGATGTCGAGCTCTATTGCTATTTCTCTAACACTTGCCAAGCACCATACCCTTCGCATTTTTAATATTTTCATCAGTTAAGGGGTCGAAGGTCGCCCAGAACGAGGCAGGTCTTCAACGAACTCTCGACCGTCTTTGAAGGTATTTACCCACTAGCAGGCTTGTGTTTTTGATAAAACTTTATCACCGTAGGCCTTTTCCAACATTTGCAACAATTCCGCACACGAAATTTTGTTAGAAATACAAAATTTGAGATTTAGAAAATCTGGTAGATCGATGACGCCCATATTTGGCAGAGTAATTAAAGACAGTCCTACCAACTTAGCAAAGTAAGTGTTTTTGAAATATCATCATCGGGTGCTTTTTTGTCACAATGTATATTTGCCAGGTAATGGCTGAAGAAATAATATTTTCGGTTTTTTAAACGCACATCAGGTAAATTTTTTCATAAAAAAAAACAATATTTGGACTAATACTTCGGTCATTGCCTCTACTCATCTATCGTAATAATAACTTTTTTGGTTTTTGTCTTGAGATAAGTTCAAGTAAAAAAATCTTTCTCTCCGCCAGACACCTTTTTTCAAATAATTTTTTTTAATGAATGAAATACTAAAATACATTAAACTTTAAGAATTTAGTATTTCTTGCTAGATAAAATCTTCAAAAAAAATTTCCGAATGAAACGATTTCTTTCAGACCAATAATAATGATATAACTGCAATTGCCAATCCCAACTTTAACTACGCAATTTTCGCAATCGTACTGTCAGCGCTAAGTAGGCAATCGGCTTTCTTTGTGCCAATAAGTATCACAAATTACACAAATTTAAGTACTTTGTTTTTACCTCTGTCTGAGTATGACATTTAGCAGTAAAATTGTGAGCCAAAAATAGAAATACCATAAATACAGGCATGCTAACTAGATGTTGACTAGGTTAAGCTCAATAGCTCATAAAAAAATAATGAAAGTGTCATTCAATTGTTAGCGTTTTGTTTATTCCATAAATTGAATTGAACTTAAGCATTAATTGACCTTTCCTACAATTAAATATTTCCTAGAAAGCTCTAATAATGAGCAAAATTATTTAAAGAAATTTTATAACAGAACATTGGCAAGATTTATGATCACTTAAAATTCTGTGAATTCGCCTAACGTTCGTCATGGAAAGCAAGCACAGTGAAAGCTCGCCTATGCGGACGCTTTAAAAAGCGAAGAACGCTGATAAGTTCTTTGACTGTATGTAGAGACCATTGTTCACATGTCAGAACTCCCACTGTACATATGTATGTATGTACATATATATAACATCAACAATGTCAAATTTTTACTAATAAATATAAAAAAGTGATGGCAGACATTTACTAATTAAGCTTTTTTGCAATACAACGATTTCTGCGAATTCTCGTTCCTTTGTAATCAAAAAAATGTTTCTTATTTGAAAAAAACATACTTACTGTACGAAATATTGATAACATTTTGTTATAATTAATAAACTAGACTAATTATGTTTGTGCACATTGTATTTTTTTCTGTTATTTTTTTATTTTCTTTTTGTTTCATTTACCAGTTCCACTGTTTCGATTTTGCCATATTTGGGTTGAATTTTTGGTTGTTGTTTTATTTGTCTCTGGCTGTATGGAATGTGATTTTATATTTATAAGTGAGAGATGAACCTATCTCCTTTAATCTGAACACAGAACTCACTCCTACTTCGCTGGTTTTGATATAATATTATCAATATCCAGTACCTTTTTGAGAATCGGTTTATGACCCTGACTTCGAAATTGAGGTATTTTTCAAACGCGTTCCAACTCACTGACATGCCAGAATTGAGAATTTTTTGTGACTAGCAAACACACCCGCAAAGATCCAACGTCTTTGCTGATAATTCTCTAGTATATGTAGTACCAAAAGCACCGTCAGGAACGAGAGGGACCTCTCCGAGCAGTCCGATACCAAACGAAGTTTCAAACAGGGCAATTCCCTAGCGTGCGACTTCTTCACTCTACTACTGGAGGAAATAATTGGAGCTGCAGAGCTGAACAGAGAAGGTAAAACCTTCTACAAAAGCGTACAACTGCTGGCGTACGCCGATAACATCGGTATCATTGGCCATAACAACCGCGCCGTTAGTTCCGCTTTCTCCAAGTTGGACAAAGAAGCGAAGCAAATGAGTCTGATACTGAACGAGACCAAGACGAAATATCTCTTGTCATCAAACAAACAGTCGTCGCATTCCCAACTTGGCTCCCACGTCACTGTTGACTGTCATAACTTTGAAGTCGTAGATAATTTCGTATATATTGGGACCGGCATTAACACCAACAACAATTTAAGCCTCGAAATCCAACGTAGAAAAACTTTCGAACATAGGTACTACTTCGGACTGAGTACGCAATTGAGAAGTAAGGTTCTTTCTCGACGAACTA
Organism: Bactrocera neohumeralis; assembly: GCF_024586455.1. NCBI lineage: Eukaryota > Metazoa > Arthropoda > Insecta > Diptera > Tephritidae > Bactrocera > Bactrocera neohumeralis. The sequence continues at coordinate 75,584,870 of NC_065919.1, read as the reverse complement.
AGACCAAATTCTATAAGTAACTCGTCGTGGAGGCATGGGGAATGACATCAATTGATTAGTCGGCCTTAGAAGTGTTCGAGAGAAAGTTTCTATAGAAGATTTATGGGCATTGGCAACGGCAAACCGCAGTCGATGGAACGATGAGCTGTACGGGATATACCATGACATTGACATAGTTTAGCGAATTAGAAGACAGCGGCTACGCTGACTAGGTCATGTCGTCGTAATGGATGAAAACACTCCAGAAAGTATTCGACGCAGTACTCGCGGGGGGAAGCAGAGAAGGAGTAAGACCTCCACTCCGTTGGAAAGACCTGGTGGAGAAGTACATAGCTACACTTCGAATCTCCAAACAGCGAAAAGGAAGAACGACAGGCACGCTTTTGTAAACTCGGCTAAAGAAGAAGATATGTAACAGGCAACACATACCCATTCTATGCGTTTTCAAAAAATTTGGGTTACGATCACAACCGAAAACTGAATGTTATTCAAAAGAATTCCTGATATGTTTATTCTAAGATACAGAGCACACACAGCAAGACAAGAAGTTTATCAATTTCTTTGACAGGCAGGCGACATGGAAGTTTCACTTCTAATATTGGTTAAGTCCTAAACCTATATCCTATAGGTATATGTAAATAGCTATCTCAAATGCTCGTTGACCATATGTATTGATCTCTATTTCTTTAGAGAGCAACAACAATTTCCGAAAGAGCTGTCCCGTGTTTTCTACGACTCAAGGAACATAATGGTGATACGAATCTTCGTATTCTTCAAAAAATTTTTTTGTTTGATGAATGAAATGACATTATTCACAACATGTAATTTTTTGTCTTAGTATATTAATGTAAGTTGAAAATCGGAGACCACATCAAGCTCCAAATTGAAAATTTTTGGTCTAACACTGATCTTTCTCTATTTTTTTTTTATCTCGATGTAAAAGTTGCAATAAAATATTAAGCGTTTTTTGTTTTTGTTTTAAGGTTTACCTGATTCACTGTTCTCCTTCCGATTGGCACTAATCACTTCATGCGCCTGAACGCATTGGCGCATGCGCAGCATAATGTTAAATGTCTGTGGTGCATCACTCCAACCATCTTTTATTGAAATTCTCACACTTTTCCATGTGCTGTGCAGTCACTTGACACTGCACTTCAATTGGCACATTTGGTATTTAAATGACTCTGATTTACAAGCGTTATTCGTTCAAAACAAGAAAAAAAGAACGCGCACAAAGGTATGGACGTAAAAGTAATTCAACTTGAATCCTCTTACATGCAAGCTCGTACATATTTGATTCTTTAAGCGCCACTTGCCTGTCAAATCCAAAATGCTAAGCAAACAAATATTAACCCTCTCTAAGTCGGCAGTGCAACCGGTTGTATGTCTTTCCTTTCCTCTTTGTCGCTTTTGTTATCGTCATTGTTGACGCTGTTCATTCTGTGCGCTTGATGCGCTTATGTCTGTCTGTCTGTCTGTCATATTCTTGATTCGTGCACAGTGTGCAGTGCCGATATATAATAAGTCAAAATGTTTGCATTAAAATAGGCAAAATAGGAAATTATTATAATCAATCAATGCCTACTCTTGTATCTGTTTCAGCGCTCATCAACCCTAGTGGAGTTTTTGAATCTACCGACACCCATATGTTCGCTTTAAATCTACATTAAAGTGACTAGAATGTAACAATTGCTGAGCGCCTGTCTTAGAGCGGAATTTTCTCTATGGATATTGGGACCCTTCCTGCAAAAAGAAAGGTGAAATGAAAATTACTTCTCCAACTAATTATTTTGACATCTACCACCAACATTTTAAGGACTATATTCTAAGAAAACGTTATTAACTACTAAAGAGAGTTATCAATATTCTGCTAGTTCATAGATTAAACGCCAGAAAATTCTTGAAAAATACATATGTATAGTGATTGTGTGAAGTTTGCTATAGTCATCAAGGAAAGAAGCGAAGTTTCGTATAAGAATTAGATAGAAGAAATCACTGAGTCGATAAAAATTTTTTCCGCTACAGTTCGAATAAATGCTGTATTCATTACTTCTGCTACCTAATGTCCAAAAATAAACCTTCGACTCCATAATTCGCACAATTTTAAGAACGAACTTAGGCTGCTCAATTAAACCCGTGACTGGAGCATAGTTGTCTCGAGAGCAGGACGCCTTTAAGGTAATACATAACATTGTAAGGTGTGAATGGCGCTCTCACAAATGTTAAACTTCCAATGCATTCAAGAATGTGTTCAAAGATGGATGCGATATGGACCATAGATCAAATATTTTATCACAATCCAAAATGGGACCTTGTACTGCTACCTAAAGCAAACAGGATTTGTATGAACATAAGTCATTCTCTGTTAGTTCACACACAGTTAACTTACAAGCCCTGATCTTGTGGCTTTAGGCATGACAAGTTTAAAATGGACTAGTTCTTCCCATTCGTCATGTTATTACAAGCATTCTGTATTTAAGGGGTTTCACGGGTTTCCTCGGGTAAAAAACAGCAATTTCCACAATTTTTTTCAACAATTTTTTTTTCATAAAAAATTTAAATATTTTATTTGATTTTTTTATTGTTAAAAACATACACAATTAACATAGAAATTCTGAAATTTTCGAAGAAAATATATTTTAAACTCGGCCATTGCGACACCATTTCCGGTGAACCCTCGGTAAAAAGATACGCCCGCGTTGGCAGGATAACCCCTTAGAGTATCATCAAAAGTCAAAAAAAATGGTTTTTAGATAAAACCTTAAATTAGAACTTGGACCAAAAAACAAAAAAACTGAAAATTGAATTTTTTTTACAAAAAAATTAAAATTTCAGTGTTGTAATCGAAAAAAACTCCTTCGTCCACGTCTTTAAGAATTATATCTCAAAGATCTGTGTAAATTTTCATGAAGATCAGTTGAGTAGTTCTCGAGAAATTTCGCAAACCGACTTCAAAAACACAGTTTCGAGAAAAACCCGTTTAAAGACGGCGCATAAGTTATCAAAGCTATATCCGAAACTATTGCTCGGATCAACTTGAAAATTTACGACAATATTCTAGAGGTGTACCCATGTAAACCCATGTAACCCCTTAAAAGCGGAGCGGTATCAAGGCAACAATGAATGTTTGGGTCCAAAAGATCTTCTAGCATTACGGAATAGCACTTCTTCTATGCTTCGATGTCGATTTCGCCACTTTATCAAATTAATCAAAATTACGATGAAGTTCACTAAACAATATTTCATATTTACTTACTATTTGTCGTATTTTTTTTTAGTTCGGAAGAGAATTTCCAACAATAGAAACTGTCATTTTCATAGCGAAACATCCGATGTACATAATAATTAAAATAATTATTTATTTGTAATTTTTAACAGAATGACACACTGTGCCGCCGCTGCACTATATCTCACAGGAACTCTATGTGCCAAGGTGTTGTAAACAAATGAGTGGATGAATGTGTAAACCATCAACTGAACGGTAGTGAATGAAGTGGCTACCACGGTAACCGCAACTACCGAGGAATGCGTGTGGTAAATACTTGTACTCTTGCAGCGCGTTTATAATGACTTTTAATTTTTGTCTCTCGTTTGCGCTGTGCTGCATTCATAGAATGTGGTGCATACTTACACATGTTTGTACTGTTCACTTTGCATAAAACCTCTTTGATCCACTTTTCCGTATGTAATGCGTTAAACGTTACACACCTATTTATTTACATACATACATATTGTAGATGTACATATATTTTTATTTATGAATCTCTTGAGACGAAGTGAAGGCAAGTGTGTCCGAAATAGCGAAGCGTGGAAAAAGTCGACTAACCACGAAAAGTCTGGAAATGTCAATAAAACAGTTACACTTTTTTTATATTTAGGTATTGCTGATTTCTTCAAGCTCTTAATAGACAATATAATCCCTTAGATAATGTTTACACTTCAGTGGTGGATTCGTTCGGTGCCTATTCGAAACACCAGATCAAATCCTTGTCTCTCTAACATAAATTTTTAGATCTTAGTATACTTGCACTATAAGCATGTTATATCAAATCTTTATAAGTACGTCGTCTCTGAAATCTACATATTTCTTCAGGTAATGTATTGACCTTAGTTATGTCCAGAGGCTTTAATAACTAAGGCGAACAAAGACCAAACTCTACATCCCCGTCCTACTGTATGGTGCAGAGGCATGGACGATAATAACATTCGATGGAACGATGAGCTATTTGAGATATACGACGACATTGACATAGTTCAGCGAATTAGGAGATAGCGGCTACGCTGGCGAGGTCATGTCGTCCATATGGATGAAAACAATCCAGCTCTGAAGGTATTCAACGCAGTGCCCGCCGAGGGAAGCAGAGGAAGAAGAACAGTTCCACTCCGTTGGAAAGAAAAGGCGCGGAAGGACCTGGCTACACTTGGAATCTAAAATTGATCCCAAACAGCGAAAAGGAAGAATGATTGGCGGGCTGTTGTAAACTCTGCTATAACCGCATGTCTATGCAATAAAGAAGAAGAAGATCCATAAAGCCTACCTTTAATTCGATTTAAGATTACTTAATAAGGAAGATCTTTATCTTGATTTTGTTCAGCCAGTCTCAGTGGCAGAGTATAGTGGTCCGATCTCGTTCTTTGAAACGAGTAAAGCCATGCCTTAGGTAATAATCTGTGCTCAACTCCATTAATATATCTTACCAAATAAATACGTTTTCCATAGAAGGTCCTAATTTTGATCGATCAGTTTTTATGACAAACTAGGGACTATGTCGCGTATATAACTCGTCAGACTGAGCTCTTATATATTATATATATATGTACAGTCAAACCTGGATAAGCGAGAGTTCAAGGGAGCTCAATCTCATTCTCGCTTATAGAGGTTTCTCGCTAACCCGAGTGCGATAAAATAACAAAGTTATTTAGTTCCACGCAATAGAATAGGCACAATATTGTCAAGAAACCAATACAAAAATAATTGTACGATTTTTCACGAAAGTTAAGAATGAGCCATAAAATAGCAGATGTTAAATTTTGTAGTTTGTTTTGTCATTTGTTACTATATGTGTGTATCTTTTATGTATGTACGTATTCTTATTGTAACTATAGTTCCTCCTAAATAATATACATAAATAAATAAAGCTTGACTGTCGCTTATAGAGGTATAGATAAGTATTATTCTCACTTACGAAGGTCCATGAGGGAAAAACGACTCTCTCTTTTAGAGAATGCTGTTTCTCGCTAATAGAGGTTTTGGGAGCTTGAAATTTCGGGTCCTGGCTCTCACTCTCACTTATAGAGTTTTCTTACTAATCCAGTTCTCACTTACCCAGGTTTGACTGTATATACTTTATGGAGTATCCGACGTTTTTTCATACTTTATTGAATAATATAGGGGTTCAGTAGGATGAAGCAAAAAATGACAAACGTTACAACTAAGAACTCATACTATTAGAGATTCTCGTAGAGGTGTCCAAGAACCTGCTTTTCAGAGTACCAAGCGAAAAAATGTTCGGTTGTTTGACCCACTCTAATGCTCAGGGTATTAAAAGCTTCAAGGCTTATGGTCACAATAATACATATGTAAATCACCATAGTCCCCATATTTACCATCTCAATATTTACCGAATTCGGCGCTATTCTACTTTGTGTTGCTTCGTTAGATATACAAAAGAAGTGGAGTTGTGCTGTCATTAATTCGTTAAACGGATATATATGTATAGATATATACATATATATGTATATACATAAATACGCCTTATAACTGTAATCATATGAAATAAGTTTGACTTTTTCTTACCAATAACAAACACAGACACATGCCTGTATAAAACAATTCCTAAAATAAGCATTATTATTGTCATTGATCTTCAAGGATTTCCGCAGAATATATTTCAAGTGAAAGGCAAAAAGTCAAAAAAAAATAAATTATATAAAAACCAAAAAAAAACAAAACACCTAAAACATAACATCTGTTGTATTGCCATCTAACGCTATCATATGTACACGCTTGCATGTGCGTGTGTGCTAGTATGTACTGGTGCCCGTGGTGTTGTGCACATAAAATAGCTGGTAATTTGCTTTGATCTTTGACCAGTGCCCACAGACCGTGCCATTCCGTCACCCCGCTCCGCACCGCCGTTGTCATCAATAATGCCGAAAATGCTGTGTCACCAAAGCGAGACGCTGTAAAGGCAATCGCCTGCCTGATCATACTTCCAACGTGGTTTGCGGCTGCCGGTCCTGCTGTTGTCGTCATTGTTTGGGCCTCATGTGGCGCATATTTGGCAAACAGTAGTTGTGATCCCGCCATTATTGGCTATTTGATGTCCACCTTTGTGCTCTGACTAACAATCACTAGTATCTATGAATATTTTCAATGTTTCTACCACAATGTATTCTAACGCCTTTGTGCCGTTTTTCTTCCCTACTTTCTTTCTTACATTTATAATTTTCTTCTTTCTGGCTCCTTTTTTGCGAATATTTTCGTTGTTCAATTTACATGACAAACAAATAAAATGATTTGCAACTTTTATTTCACGCCCTTCCTGTACGATTCCAATTTACCGCAATGCACCCGAGAGAATTTAGTTCCCTATAAACATGTCATTTGCCAAATCAGACGTGAAGTCTGTGAAGTAAATGGATAGATGCATAAATAACATGGAGACGTGAAGGGTGCACCTATTCAAAAATAAACTATATTTTGGGATAAATATCTGTGCAGCGTATTTATATTTACATATTTACATATACAATGTATATGTATGCACACTTGAATATCTGAGAAAATTATCCGTTTACCTTTGCAGTTTTATGTTTGGGACAATTGGGAATCTTGAAATACTTATTGAAGGTTAGATTAGGTTAGGCTAATCTGGTAGGCCAATAAGCCACGCATAGACCAGGTTGGTCCTTTGCGTTGCCAGATGGAGTTCACTTGCTATTCACAAAATAAGCATTATTATTGCCATTGTTCTTCAAAGATAAGTCCAAGAGGAGTAGTCAGCGTTTATGATGCCTGCGCTTGACGCGAGTTTTAACAGACTTTCGATACCTCCTCCAGTGTATCATACTGTGGGGACCGCAAAGGCTTACAGCGTAATCTTGCCAATGTGGAACAAGTGCATAAGAGATGCTCCATTGTTTCCCTGGTGCCCAGTTCTAGACATTTTCTGCAGTCTTCTCGATCCGTCAGCCCCATCTTGCGGGCGTGTGTGACCACCAGACGGTGCCATGTTAGTATTCCCATCATGCTCCCACAGTCTCTTCTATCGAGTGCCAATACGATTTTTGTTTACTTAAGATCTACCGTTTTGCAGATGACTTTAACAGTTTTGCTCCCAGGTAACTCGTTCCATCGGGTTTGGATTTTCTTTACCACGGTTCTATCGAGATCATCATATAGGCAATGCATGGGTTTCCCAATGTTGATACCGTTTTCGGATGTTAGCCATACATCATTCTTGGCAATCTCATCCATTATTTCATTGCCCTCGATGCCTTTGTGGCCTGGCACCCAGTAGAAGTGAAGTAGAAGTTAAGTAGTTTTAATATGATTGTTCTACTAAGAAAAGAAAAAAATTCACTATCGTGTAGCACAGTTTCCTGTCAAAAACTAGGTGGATTTTTCTGCATGAAATACCATAGTGGCTATGAGAATGCTTTCGGCGCGATGAGTGGCGGCTTTGCTCACTTCAGACAACATATGCAGCAGTGAGACGGCTTCTCAGCAGTTTTTGACGCTCTTTAAACGCAAACCGAAAGAGTCGTGCGTCGTGTCTTGCTATCGGCAAAATAAGGATCAACTGATGCACATCTGAGACCAAGGAACAGCCAGAAATAATGGACTTAAGTAGACAAGATCGTGCCTAAGAAAGCGTAGACCGTTCTGTTGGCCGCAAAAGTAGTTATCGACTTCTTATTCTTTATTGGCGCAGACACCGCTTACGCGGTTATAACAGAGTTTACAACAGCGCGTCAGTTTCTTCCTTTTCGCTCTTTGACACCAATTGGAGATTCCAAGTGTAGGCCGGTCCTTCTCCTCCTGGTATTTCCAACGGAGTGGAGGTTTTCCTCTTGTTTCGGCATGTACTGCATCGAATACTCTCAGAGCAGGAGTGTTTTCATCCATTCGGACAACATGGCCTAGCCAGCGTAGCCGTTGTTTCTTCATCACTCTATTGAATCGACTCGTTGCCAATGTGCGAAGGACCATAAATTTTCCGCAGAACCTTTCTCTCGAAAACTCATAAGACCGACCCATCAAATGTTGTCATCGTCCATGCCTTTGCCTCATATAGGGATGATGAGTGACTTGTAGAGTTTGGTCTTTGTTCCTCCAGAGAGGACTTTACTTCACAACTGCCTACTCAGCCCGAAGTAACAGTTGCTCGTCTACCTAGAGAAAAAAACGTCAATTTACGTCAATTACTTTGCAGAGTTAATGCGTTGATTCGACGTAGATCTCCTGGAAATGTATTTTTCAGACGGGTTCAAGGAGTTAGAGCTTACCTGCGCCAAGTGTGTTGAGAAATAAAACGAAATTTTCCTATTTTTTAAAGTTAACCTGTCGTATAATTTACTATACTTGTTGAGATACTGTTGAGAAATACTATTTTCGTGTTGAGAATTATGTGTTCTATTTGAAAAAAAAAATATTGTTTGTTGCAAACAGTTGTGGGCATTATAAAAATTAATATACATATTAATAGATATATATATTATTATATGTATAACACATATCAGTTTTTGGCCCTTACAAACAAACTTATATCCTTCCGTTAATCGCCATTTAAAATCTCGTTTCGTTGATTAACTAAAAAAATGGCAGCTAGTATTTTTTTTCTACGATAATGGTCATTACAATTTTTCATTAACCATAATGATGTCGATCTACCTGCTGCCATTACTGTTGTTGTTGTGGTTTTTTTTTATTTTTTTTTTAAGTTGCAACATAGACTACCATTAGGCTTGCACTCTCCAGTTCACTTGCGTGCTCTCACACACACAAACCAATGCTATACGGTGGAAGCGGTGCTCCTGCTGTGGACTGCATCATTGTTGATGCTATTGCTGTTGTTCGATTAGGTTTAACTGTTGCTCACTTGGCCGATCTTCTGACCTTCCGATCGCCTGTCTGCCAGAATTTGGTAAGCTTGTGTCTTGTGTTGCTCGCGTTGCCTTTGTTCTGAGCCGATACACGATTCAAGTACGATCCTGTTGTCGATGCTGCTCATGCTGCTGCTGCTGCTTGTAGTGTTGGTGTTTTTGCTATGCTTGTGGCATCATCCAGTTTGCAGTCCTGCATTGGCTTCTTCGACTTTGATAGACATGAGAAAATGTTTAGTACGAAGTTGTGCCAAATGGTGTAACATTATACATAGTACATAATATACATACTTCCATATATATGTATTATACTGTATGTATGTATATTGTAGACAAGTTAGGTTCTAAGAAAAGTTATTGTCGCTGGCAAGTATGCGATCATTGGTTTGCTGAATTACTTTGCTCATCGATTTCACGCTTTTGTTTTCTTTTCACTATTAGTTTATGTATGTGTGTACATAGCTACATCAGTATGTGTGGTCAGTCCATAACTGTGACCACATAAACAAAGTAATAAAACGACATCAGCGATTTTCTGCTGAAAACCGGAAATGTTCAAAGAGCAATGCACATATATACTTACAAGTACATGCATACATATGTATGTATGTATAGAATATAGAACATTCGGACGCATGCACCATATGCCTCCCATAAATATATTTTAAATATCTCTAAATGCTTACTTTTCCATACGTTTTTATGTATTTGTGTATATGTATATAATATACATATGTATATATAACAGTATATATGTATATCTGTATATTTACACACAAAGTCATTTGCCCTTCGTTTGGAAATTGGCGATCTGTTCAAGGTTAGTAAATAATTGCACGAACGTTCCTCCCCCTCGCTTATGGGCATGACTGCACGCAAGCTTTAATCGAATCAAGTTTACTGCGCGATATTACTATTGTATATGTATACGCGTGTGTATGTGCGCAAGTGTGTGCTGCGACTATGTCCATTTTTCAGCGGATGCGCCATTTTAATTTCGCTTAGTGCCTTCTTGCTTTAGTTCAGTGGGAGCTGTTAACATCGCAGCAATGGTCTCTTGTGTGAGTAACTGGAATCTAGCACAGTCGGGCAACTGCACTGAATAAACACATATATTATTTATGTATATGGAAATTAACATATGAAATTTTTATAGCTGAGAGTAAGGGATTTGTTCAAGAACCTAGATCAGCTTGAATTGCGGCCAAACATTAGAGAGAAAAGTTAGCCCAATTTTCAGATCAGGAGTTTTATTCAGTTTTAGGGTCACTTAAAGGAAACAAAATACCAATACATACCAATATAAAATGGCGTATGATGTTAAAATCTGCCTATGTTGTTCTTAATGTGCTCCAGTGAGAGATTCTGCAAAAGATTCATAAAATATTCCTCGATACATATTTCAAATTTGCTTGAATGGGCGCTATACGAATTTTGAGAAAACTTGAAGATAGCTCAGTGAATTAAAACTCAGCACCATCCCAGTTCTATGGGTATTCCATTTCTTGCATGTTGATAGCAGAAAATAGAAGGCCTCTATTTGTCCCGGTGACACCCAATCAGTTTTCTTTTATAGTTCTTATTAGCTTTTTCGATTCGTAAAGGGTTACAGCAACGTTATTTTAACGCGTTAAAAAATAATTTCTCCACTAAAGGTTGCACCACAAGTGTTGTCTTTTTGTTTGAACGTCTGCTATAGTTTGTTCGATTCGCTGGAGAGTAACGCTTGGCTAATCGAAGACAGCTATTGTGTAACTCATTATCTTATCATAGCTTATTTTCAGTTTTTTTTTTTAATTTTAGTTTCAATAAATAGTTATAAGGCTCTTAGAGCCACGACACGACCTGAAACGTTATGAACTTTATAGGAAAAGATTATTGATTCTATAATATTTCCGAGGTTTCAGAATTTAATTCAAGTTGTTGCAAATGTATCAAATGCATTTAGGCTGAAGGCATGTCAAAAGGTTTTTTTATAAAACCCGTCTTCGATTCAACACTTTTACTCAAGCAGTAATCGAGCTCTGTTTTTATACTACTGTAACATGTTGTTACAGAGTATAATAGTTTTGTTCACGGTTGATATCTTTAATGAAACTTTTTTTGATTATTTCACTTTCCGGCATTCAAGAAGCAAATAATATAACGAGATACAATAACAAACCTTATGCCGGATATGTTGGTCAGTGTATGAGTTACATAAATATAAAATTGCTTGGATGCCGATCCTCTGGTTGACTTTTTGCCCATTAAGGGGTTATACCAGTGTGACATTTTCAAAAAAACATTTTTTTTATTTGCTTTTTCGATAGCTTATATTTACATAAATATCTTGTGAAATCGGGAAGGTCGTATCTTGAATAGTTTTTGGATGGCAGAGTTCTAAAGAGCGATCGCTCGGAGGTGCAAACATATATAAGCGAAACTTTAAAAGCGTTTTTCTCGAAACAACATTTTTCAAAATTGCTGGCGTCATGACTCAACGAGAAATTAACCGATCAACTTCAAATTAAAACTGCGTATTTTTGAATACATTTACTATACAATGACCTAAGATCTTTTCGATTGGTTGGAAATGATCAATATGGCATTAAAAAAACGATCATTTTTTTCCTAAAAAAAAACGATTTTTGTTTTTCAAAATTACGCCATTTTGTTAATTTTTGATATTTTTCAAAAATCGTATTTCATTGTATAGGAAATATCTTTAAGTTTAATAAACTTTTCAAAGTTTTTTGTTTCAGCTACTCATTCGGCCGGAATCACGCCAGCAGTTGGGGCACTTTTTTTTTGGCACCTCCGAAGACAGCCTATAACTCCGTTATTTTTTAACATTTTTGTAAAAAAAAATCTTAAAATATAGCTGAAAATATATCATATTACGGTCAAAGAAGTTCGAAATATTCAATCGCATACTTTCTCTTAAACAAATTCCCGAATATCGCCTTACTTTTCATGCGTCACAATGGTATAGCCCCTTAAGGTATTTCCCTAGCTTTGCAAGTTGCAAGAGTACGAAATGTTCGAATTCACCCGACCATTGCCCTTCCTTACTTCTTATGTTTAAATTTTAGCTTCAAAGCGTAATCAAACTAATTTATATTTGAGCGAGTATGCTGGTATTTTATTAATGTTATCTAATCGCCTATTTCTCTATTTTTACACAATTATGTCCGTGAATTTGATTTATAATAAGTAGTTGCTTGTTCCATTCGTGACGCTCTAATTATTACATTTGCATGGCAGTATGGAAGGTGGCGTTGCCCTGGACAGTAGTCTATTGCCAAATTTCGTGAAGATACTTTTATTTTATCAAGTAAAAAGGTTTTCCATATAAGCTCTTGATACCGATCTTTTACTTTTTATGGCAGCTATATTCTGTTGGGGTCCAATATGGATGATTCTGACAAATGGGCAGCTTCTTTGTGAGAAAAAGACATATGCAAAATTTCAGGTCAATATAACGCAAAAACTGAGAGACTAGTTCGCGTATATACTGAGAAAGGACGGACATGACTAAAGCGATTCTGCTCGTCCTGCTGACCGTTTATATATATTTTATAGGTTTTCCGATGGTTTCTTCTGGGCGTTACAAACTTTGTGGCAAACTTAATATACCCTGTTCAGGGTACAAAAAATGATTTGAAAAGCTGTTTGTATTTAATTTAATTTATAATCATTTGCTAATCAGTGCGGAGTCTCTTTCTAGCTAATGCATGTATAGTTTTTTCTCATGAGTAATTGTGCAAATGAAATAATTGTCTCAATTTTCCGGAACATTTGCTGGCGTTACAGCGACTTTGCCTTATTTGCGTCACAATTATCGAGCGAAAACAGGAATATAATGACAACAGGTTAAGATAACAATGGCATTAACTACTAGACGCGCACACATGCAATCACAATTACATACATACACATACATATGTATATACTTACAATCAAGCAATATGCCAACAATAGCTGTAACAATATATAAGCCAACGTGATTGCGGCAATGTTAAATTAAAATGGTTCACTCCTCATGCCACAGCGAGCATGCGAACATGAAATATTTTCGTAGATACTTTGCGGTGCTGAGCATTAACCACAAACACAAAATGTAGCGGCAGGAGCCCAAAATACCAACTACACACACATAAGTATGTATGTACTTAAATATGGACTCTTACAGCATGCCGCCAGTATCAACAACAGCGAGCCAACAAAAAGTGCAACAACAGCAGCCCCAACAAACAACTATAGCATATGCGCTTCCATTTATCTTCGGCTCGTATAAAGTTTCGTGGCATCGAATGTGATTTTAACTGCGGCCTCCATGCTGCTCTCACGGTACCTTGTTGTCGTTCGTTTTTAATTTATTTTCATTTTTATTGCAGTGGCGCGCGTGTGTGTGTGTGTGTGCGTTGCTTCTTTTTTCGGTTTTTCTTTCTTTGCTGCTTATTATGTTGGCTCTCATGTGAATTCATTCTTATTTCCATTCACAAATATGCTCCTACAGCAGCTCCGCCCCTTCACTCCAACACTTGGCCACGAATGGATACATACACACACACACACCTCGACACATAGTAACAGACACAGTTACAGACACAACGGTAGCGTCAACACAAGCAAATGGGCAGGAACACTCATAGCCTGGCGCATCACCGTCATCAACAACAACACACACACATATACATACATACTTATAAATACGTATGAACACTTACATATTTTTCCATTTTATTCATTTGCTTGCTCTACTGCATTGATCGTCCGATCGATGGCAATTTAAGTGTTGTGTATGCGTGTGTGCATGTGTGGCAGTTATGGTGGTTGTCGTGCTGCGTATGTGGTAGTAATCACGGCGAAGGTGGACGTGCAACTGCTGCACATTCTACAGAGTCTTCAGAAGAATGCAGCTTGCGATGATGGTAAAGTGGCTAATTATGATTTCCATTTTAAATTTTTATTCTTTTTTGTTTGTTTTGTTATAATAAAAGCATACTTTTAACACACATAAATTCCAACATAATATATCAATGGCAATATATGGCCTCTGAATATAACCGTTAAAAGGTTATGCATCGCATTCGTATGCCATTTGATATATGTAGTCTATGCATACATATGTATGTATATTTGTATATACAGAATTTTTTAAAACAAATACATACTTTTTATTGATTACTAATATTTATTACCTAGTAAATTGTGGAGTAAAAGTACGAGCGCGGTCTAAAATGTCGGCGTCTTATTGACTAAAGGCACATTTATACAATTTTTATTTAAATAATAATAATTCTCAGGATCTCCAAATATACAGGGTTTACTTTATGATATCTTTTTTTGCAATTACTAATCACTAATTAACTAAAATTTAATAAAAGAAATTGTTTAATTGTGAATTGTTTTTTAATACAGATAATATTCCAAGTAGGCTCTCCCTAGCTGTGGTGCTTTTAACAGGCCATTGCCCTATTGGCGTCCATGTTGTAAGGTTGGGAATCTTACCAGACGCTATCTGCAAAAACTGTATAGAATAAAATGAGGTGGAAACAACTCAATACTCCCTTCTTGAATGTCCCGTGTTTGGGATGTCAATAAAATGAGATGGAAACAACTAATTTATAAGTTACAAAGAAGTTTTTCTTTTCTATGGCTTCATAAAGGGCTACATTTAGCAGTCCACGTGCGACCTTTCATCAGCCATCTAACCTTCCTAAGATTCCAAGAAGTAGTCAGTTTTAATTTTAAATAAAATAACAGCTTAACAAAAAAAAACATACTTGTGGAAAATGACACTTCAGATACAAAAATCGAATTGCTAGGGTCGTTACCTAACATATATGTATATCTTAGAAGGTTATCTGAAAATTTCAAGTTTATTAGGCTTGCCGTTCATTGCCAACTCTAAAAAACAGTGTCGGAGCAACTTAAAACTTTCGAAGAATATTTGCATATCCGTATATGTAAAAAAATTGTTTGTTTTTAAATTCACAAATGTACATAACCTCTTAAAATAACTAAGTTCTGAGAAGAAATTAAAACAATCTGGAACAATCACAATTACTTTCCACCAGATGAACTTATGTTTCAGTAACCTCAGTTCTAAACGGATTATTTTTCAATATACTTAATTGCTGAAAACCGTGTTTACATTGTAGAGATAGAAAATATTTTGTTCCAGATTTTAAAACATTAAAAAAGGTTTCCTACCTTTTTCGAAACGATATTTGCTGGAGTGATTTAAAGCTTAGCACACGGTTGTATTTAAAATAATATTAAGGGAATCATACTGGCAGATTTAAGCGCCCTTGTAAATATAATTGCCGGATACTGCAAAGTACACTGGTCTGGAAATTCCATCGAAACATCAAAAATCAGCCGAATCATCACTGAAATTCATGGAAATGGAATTTAACATCTCCAAAATATCGATTTATCGATATTTGACCGAACATTGGGGCTTACAAAAGGTATGTTTACGATTTGTTCCGCACAAATTGACTGATGATCAAAAATTGCTCAGAATCCAACATTCGATCGACGCTTGTGACCGATTATTTGACCAAAAATCACATTTTAACCATAACCACTCCCGTATTCACCTGATATGGGACCGTGCTACTTCCGTTTTTTTTTTCGGAAAAATGCATTTGCCCATGAAAGGAAAGCGTGATGCAGACGTAGAGGCCATTCAAAAGGCTTGCACCGGCATACTGACGGCCATACCGGCCACCGAGCTAAAACAGTCGTTCGACATGCTTTTGGACCGTGTAAAAAGCTGTATTGAAGCAGAAGGAGACTATTTTTAATAAAAAAAAATTAATTTTGCCGAAAAAACCATTTGTTCCTTTTTTAAGCCCTGTACCATGACCGAAGTTACAAAAATAATCTGAATAAGACAAACTCAGTGGCATGGACACGAGTATTCTTAATTTCTTTCTGCGTCATAATATATGTTTTAGGGTCCAGAAGACACTTTGAAAATTCAATAATAAAACTTTTTGCTGATATTATCTCATATACATATGTATATTCCCTGAGCTGACGAAGAAAAGAGAAAAAAATAGTCAACTTCTTTATTGGAAAAATATTTGTATGGGAGTAAAATAAACTTTAATTAAAAATTTAATTTTTGTTTCAACTCGGACAATAATATATTCACCCTTTTTAAGTTTATTCTAGAAATTAAAAAAAAAAACGATTTTTTTGTCATAATTCGATAGTTTAGATATTCAAAAATACATCGCTAAAATTTTTTTTTTTCAAAATTCACATCATTTCCGTAGTTATAACCCTTTCGTGTCGTGACAATTGGCACGGTAAGCCCGTTTTTCTCGAAACTAATTTTTTAGTTGTCGGCGCCATTTTGTGAATTTTTTTTCTTTGGTAGCTCTCTCCACTCCACTCTACTCCACTTTTAATTTTTTTAATGTCGATTACAATTGTGTATATGAAAAATATGGTCAGTAAAAATGTTTTTAATTTTTTATCTTAGTTTGAAAAATGCATACAATTTAGGGGCCAGAATAACCCTTAAACGACATTGAACTAAAAATCGTTTTCCATTTTAAGATCAAAAGCCCAATATCTGAGCTTAAGTAAAAAGTTATATTCCACTTGATTACCATAAGAACTTTTTCGAAATTTTGTGGCTTCAAAGAAACTAATATTACTTAAAGAATATAGGATTCAAATTGTAGCTACCAGTTATTAAAGCTTTAATATGAAATTTCCGAAGATTTTTCTGTTTTTTTGAATGCTGTGACACCAGTCTTTGAGTTGTTTATGGTATAGAAGGATATAAACAAAAAAATGAGAAAAAATATAGACTTGTTTAAAAAAATTAAATAGGATAGTCAGTCGTTTGCCGGAACTCAGAAGACAGTACTCAGTATGTAAGTTGTTAATTTGCCTTAAAAATAGTTTATCTTTTAGTTCGTTCAGCTACTAAAGTTAGGATATTCATAGACAGATAACATAAGAATTTAACAAGATGTTTAGTGGCAGTTGTAGAATTTTTGAAGTCCAACGATTTAAAGATTCTCCAGTTTGCGTTATGGCAGCTAGATTTCTTTGTAAGAATCAGTGAATGGCTAGCCAATGCTTTTCATTGGCTGCTTGGGGACGTCCTTTAATGCCCAACGGTAGCCAGCTCCTTCGTAGTGTTCGTGTTCACCTCCAATTATTATAATATAATCAATACTTAAGATTCGAAAGAATAAATGAATACCGCGGGAGTAATGGGTGTCTAACATAACCTATAAAAATTTTACGACAACATTGGAAATCCCAAAAGGCTTAACAAATAATATAAATATGCAAATGCTTATGTATATATATTATAATATATAAATCAAATAAATAAAAACATGTTAACACACACATACATACATACATATGTATAAATAAACATACAAGATTTTTATACACAAATTATGTACTTATGTATATGAATGAAAGTGTGTCTATAGTTGTAATTTGCTCTCAATGGCAACTCTAAAATTTAAATGTGTTTTTTTTTTTGCTTTTCACCAAAAACCATTAATAAATACTTTACGCGGAACCTCGTCTGTCTGCATTGCGAGTAACATTGAAATAGTTTTCATTAAAATTCATTAACATTTGTAAGAAGCCGGCGCACCGTCCAGGCAGGTGAAAAAAATCCAAACCAAAGCGCTACAACACCAATTGGGCTTAAAGGCAGCCTGTCCTGCTTGACTTTGCTTAATTTCACAGATGACGACGCTGGACCAATTTCACTGGTCTCTTATATACAAGCTAAATACCCACACACACACTTACCCACCAGCCACAAACACTTACATATAAATTTCTGCATTGGTATTTGTGTAAACGAACGCGAGTGTGTGAGTGCCAATTGGTAGCCTCTTCTGTAGACACACTACTCGTCTCTTTTACGCGCATGCGCTACGTCGGCCATACAACAAGCCGCTTTGCTGATGGCCAAAAACTTCTACAACAACAACAATGCGCGCTGATGAACATGCAGCCAAAAGGCAAAGCAAAGAGTCCAATGAGACGGCGCGGCCAAACCGAATTGGAAGCATGTGTATGTGTGGGAGCACTGCCACGTGTGTGTGTGTGTGTGTTGTGCGCTTTTGTGTGTGTGTGTATTTGTCGCCCATGACAGCCGTTCATGCATGCCTTGCACACTGCGCTACGCACTTAACTACCAACACTTGCAGCGCTCGTTGCACCAACACAACTACACACATATATACGCGTTGGAATGCGCGTGTGTGTTTGCTTAGGCTCAGTGTTCACCACGTAGATGTGTGTTTCGGTTACCTGCTTGCGCACGCCGCTTCGTTCTTCGGTTTATCAGTAAATGCGCAGCGCTCGAATATGAAAATGAATTTCTTTCGAGTCAGCTCGAGGTGTGCTTGTGTGGGTGAGGGTGCTGCTCGTTTGCGCATGTGTTGGTGTTTGGGCGCTTAGTGAACGCTGCCGGGATGAACACGATAAGTACGAAGGAAAGTAGGCATGCGAACGGCAGCAGCCACAGTAACGGCGCTATCGGCGACGTCGGCAGCGACGACGTCCATCGGCTGATTTGTAGTACACAACAACTTCGTCGATACAGCGGCGAAATGTCATTTGTTAATCAGTCTGCGAGTACCGGCCACAGTTGAAGTTAATAGCACAATTGCGAAGGTTTGTTAGTCGCAATCGTGCACACGGTCCATGCGAAAGTGTAAAAGTCACAAATTGCAGCTAATTAGTGGCCAAAATAAATAAACGTGCATGCGTACAAGACGGCCAACAGTTTGCTTATAAAAAAACGTGCCAAGTCCATTGCTAATTTAAACGCGAGATGAGAGAAAAAGTGCCGAATTTTGCACATTAAAAAAAATAATAATAATAAAATAATTCAAACTAAAATTGTTTTACAAAATTTTTGAAAATTGTTTCTTTTTTTATTGCGAACAAAATTGTGACAATTTATGCGCATGCGAATATACTGTGTGAAAATGCATTTGTTTTAGTGTTATGAAAGAATATGTTAAATCTCAATAAATATTTTTGCAAAAAACAAAATTTGTAATTTTGAAAAAAAAAAAATTAAATTAAACGAAGTTGAAAGAAAACGCAACATAATAAAACAATAATAACAATATTTCATAAAATAAAAATGTTTGAACCCGCTCTCATGCCATATTCCGATTATAATATTGAGCAACGCCTGCAACTGCCCAACACTAACGAAAAGTGTTGTAAAATTTGCAAAAAACTACCGGAACGCAAGAAGCGCAGTCGCGCGGCTAAGCAGATCATGTCCAACAACAATAGCAACACCGTGCAACAACCGCAGGTCGCACCGCCCGCAGCCGGTGCGCTTCATATAAGGCTGTCAATTACCGCAACTGAGCTGCCAGTTTCCGCCGGTACTCAGGTCAACAGCGCCCACAAAGCAGATCACAACACACCAATTGTTGATGTAGCCGACATTGCGCAAAGCCGCCGCCTAACACTGCGTCGCCTATGCGCTGTGCTGCTAATCTGCACGCTCTTCACCGCTGCGGAGGGCTGTGGTCCGGGTCGGGGTATTGGTGGGCCGCGTAAATATCGCAAATTGACGCCGCTGGTTTTCAAACAGCACGTACCGAATATGTCCGAGCGCACGTTGGGCGCTTCCGGTCTCAACGAGGGCCCCATTAAGAAAAATTCACCGAAATTTAAGGACTTGGTGCCGAACTACAATAGCGATATTATATTTAAGGATGATGAAGGCACCGGCGCTGATCGCCTGATGTCAAGGGTAAGTTGGTTGTTGTTATTTTAATAGAGTATTTGTTACGTTTTTTAATTGTGTTGATTGTCGGTGATTTAATAAGAAAATCTTCGAAAAAAAAATAAAAGCGCAATTTAATGTGTCATAAACGGTTTGAGAATTACAAGCTAAACACAAACGAAAACAATTAATTACTGCTGTTTTCATAACTGTTACTTTGCTAATTTCTGCGCCTTTCAGCAATAACCTTAGACAACGTTATTAGGCTAATAGCTAATATTTGATTTTTTGATTGGTACATACTTATGTATATGAGCGCTAAAGCAGCTGCAAAAACAAACATATGTTTACATACATACATATGTCTATATGAATTGATCACATAATGCGTTAGCTGGGCGTGGAAGTGTTTTCGCCAACGCGCACTCGGGGATTTACTGAAAATATTAAATAGCCTGAGCTGCAATAAATCTAAAAATACAGTAATGTTAAAAAAATTGTAATCATAATTAGTATATGTGTGTTTGTGTATTTGTGTGTAAAAACATTCAACAGTAATTTACAACAAATTGAAAATGAGAAGTGCACTAAACACTAACTTTAGTGCTTTTCAAATAACTCCAGTCATTCACTTTACTACTGTTAAATATTTATGGATAATTTTCTTATGCGTTTTTTTTATTATTGTCATCCCATGGCATGTCATTTATACCCATAAATATGTGCACACACACACACACGTTGCAATTTTTCTAACGAGTAAAGCTAACTGCACTTCACAGTGTCATAAATTTTGTTGGCAGAATGCTAAACGTTACGTACATAATTCAAAAATTTCCTTGAAATATTCAAATCAATTACAAATAAACAAAACGAAAGATTATAAAACAATTGACGTGCACTTAAATGTCAAAGATAGCGAAATGAGCTTCTTTCAAGTCCATTTTCATTGGGGAAAGCAAATGACGTTAACTGATCGTTAATCAAATGATTAATGCTTTTCATTTAATTATTTCTGAGTACATGCAAACATATTTCACAAAGTACGCGAAATATCATAAAATTTGCGAGAGAATCTCCAAAAAAATAATATAAATATTTTTGAAGAAAGCATCATATAAATATATACCGTTATGTGTATGTAGCGCATACGGAATTATCAATTCGTTTTTATACAAATTAACCGTAATTCGGTTGAGTTTTTTTAGGCTGTTTAAGTAGGTGAGAAAATATTTGATTATTTTTGGAAATTTCAGTTTATGAAAAATATTTATAGTGGACTCATAACTTGTCGTAAAGTTTCGTAAAATTATAAAATCGTAAATGTTTACACTTTTGTAGAAAAATTGTTGTTCGATTACATACAAAAATGAGTTTGCGCATTTACAATTCTCAACGCTTAGGGGGTCTCATATAATCCAATAATAATTTTTTTTAATGAAGTGTCAAAGTTTATGATTTTATGTTTTTACGATGCGTTATGACAAATTGTGAATTCTCTAGCTATGTTTTCGGTTCGTCATAACTTATAACTCTACGAAAATATATGAAATCCCCGTTAATTGGCTTTAGATTTTCAGAGCAATTTTATTGTAGATTTTTTAATTTTAAAATGAAATTTTTTTTTAAATCTTTTTAATGTTGGAAATTTGAGAAAAACATGTTTTATTCATTATTTTTATTAAAATGCAAATTTTAGGTTATGAAAGTTATTTAATCGATATTTTTTCATAAATAAATTTAAGTTCATACCATTTTTAATGTCGAAAATTTAAGAAATTTTTTTTTCAATATTATTTTTATAATGAAAGTTTTAGGTTATGAACGATCATTAATCGTATTTAAACTTTCGAAAAACTTATATGATAAATACAGTTACACTACTTTTTCTTAAAAAAAAATGTTCACAATAGTTTTAATGTTAAAAAATTTAAGAAAATAAAGTTTATTTCCTTTTTCTTCATATTAAATTTTTAATTAACAAAATATAAAATATAAAATATTTTGTGTTATTTTTTAATAAAAATTCAATTTTAAAATTTTAGACATTTAATAATTTTTTATTAATTATAAATTAATTTAATTTAAATTGAAAACGATTTTCAGCTTATAAAAAATATTTACTTTTTTAAACTAATCACTATTCCAAGATTTTATTATTAAAAAAAATGTTAATCATAGATAATGATTTTAAATTAAGCTTAAAAATAGTATAAATTAATATAAGGTTATGAAAAATATTTAATTTCTTGTCCTAAATAATATTTTATTAACAAAAATATTTTGTGTTATTTTTTAATAAAAATTTAGTTTCAAAATTTTAGACATGTTACAGGTTTTTGTTAATTATAAATTAGTGTAATTTAAATTGAAAATGAATTTCAGGTTATAAAAAATATTTAATTATAATTTTCATAAAAAAAATTTTAATTTATTTGCTAAAACTTTTTCAAGATTTTATTAAAAAAAAGTTTTCAATCATAAATGATTAATTTGAATTGAGCTTAAAATTAGTTTAAAGTTAGGAAAAAACTTAATGAAGTTTGGAAAAAATATCCTTAAAATTTTTTTTATTTTATTTTAGTAAAAAATTTTATTTAGAAATTTTTTCGCTTAAATAAATTTAAACTTAAAATACAAGCATTTAAATTGAAATAGTGATATAAAATCTTAACAATAAAAAAATTAATTTAGTAAATAAATGCGGAAAATTAAACAAACAGTAATTATTTTAATTAATTTAAAATTTTTTTATTTAATTTTTTTTTAATTTTTTAATAATAAGAGAGTCTCACCTTCAAAATAAACATCACCTTATTACTATATACACATACATATGTACCAAAAGTATGTTTAAATCTATATATATGTATGTACATATATTTAGTATAATTCTATTTGCTAGCATGTTATCGTTCACAGAACGGTGTTTACGATCATTAAGAGCAATAACCAACCAATTTATGAATGTTTACCTGCTAATTGCCTCTACGCCTTTATATTTAGTGCTTATTTAATAAAATAAAATCGTAAATAAATAAAAATATCCACTAAATAAATAAGCAAATGCACTTGTTTAGCAATAAATATTTCTGTTATCGAGCAACAGCCACTAAAAATAGAGTGTAGAGCGAATATTATGAAAGAGGGTTAAAACTGTGCTTACTTCAAGTGCAGATATGGTTTTTTGGAGTGTTTGCTATTTCTAGCAATTTGAAAAAAAATTCCTCAACTTGAAAGTAAAAGTAAAAGGCATCGCTATTTTAACACACTGACACATTTTATCAGCTCGGCTAGTTTGAAGTGCGGTTCGGTGACGTTATGCCCGACACACCACCCCCTAAAGTGGACGCGGGCGATTTTTGCGCACGCCCTTGATTAGGCGTATCGAATTCAGTATTCAGTGCAATAAACTCTCGAGTATACAAATATATACCATTTGCAGTGTTTATGTAGGCCAAAAGCGTTTTAGCTTGATATTTAGTCATACAAAGCGGCAATAAACGTAATGTAACTAGGTATATTTGTACTATAAATAATAGCAGTATAGACGGTAAGCGCATTGCTCTTGTTGTAGTAGTCAGAAGCTCACGTATATGATTCATTAGGGCAACGTGCGATGTGCCGATAATGATATATTATATATAATCAAAAAACTTAATTAAACATTGATAACTGCTAGCATTTTGATTTATTAGCTTGTTGCGATTTTATTAAGCTTGTTAGGTATTTGTATGTGTGTGCGTGTGTGTGTAAGTTGATAAAACACGCGGCATATTTGTAATAGCTTATTGTTTCAATATATACTTCACACATCCGTTATTTATTGCCAGCACATACCTAACTTAATTCTGGTTAACACGCTTTGCTGGTTTGTGGGTATGTCCACCCGCTTAACTGCATTTACTTAATGAATACGACCAACAATGCGCACGAGCTGATAAGGAAGCGTGAAAAGCTAATAGCTGATTAAAGTGTTAAAAATAATAAAAATAGTAATAAAAAAACGGCAACTGTTCCCATTACAAAGCATTTGAAATGGTAATAAAATAGTTTCAATAAATTATTGCCAACATGGCTCATAGCTTTTACACCTGTATATAGTATGTCATATACTCACAAGCATTGACAGCTGTATGCGATTATCTTATCTGGTCAATGCGTTCAGAAAGTGTGCCGTACGTACGCGACTGATAACGGTTACGTGCATTGTGCTGGACATGGGTACTTAAGCGCATCGCGCCCTTTTTGCCACCTGTGTCGGGCAAAATCCACAAAAATGCTGCGGTGCGCGGTGAGCGGTGAGCGGCGCTCAAGTGTTAGCTAGCAATTGAACAATCATACACACATATATATTTGTATATACATACATACATATATATTTATATAAACATATGTATATATGAGTATATTAAGTACACGCGCTAAGCTGTTTTTTAAACGTTATTCTTTATCAACATAACGGTTAATGTAAGCATTCTATTTTTGCTTGAAATCCCCGTCTTTTTTTTCAATTTGCCGAAAAATTTTAATCGCCAGCGGTAGTTGGTAATAACCATTAATAAAAAATATAATTTTTATTAACTGTTTGTTTTTACGAAAAGCTTAATGCCGATTACGCTAGCCTAATTTCTAGCTTTGTGCACGTGATTAATTTTTCCTGTTTTCAATGCCATGGAAAGAATTGTCGTTGAAGAACTTTACATACACATACATACTATGTACATATGTATATCCCCAAACATGCAAAGCTTATCGGCCATATTAGTCTGTTTCCGCAAGTCGGGCATTTCATGCGCAAAAACATATGGTCGTTAAAATATTATAATCAGTTAATAAGCGCTTAGTTATTTAAACTGCAAAATAATTTGTTTTTTAATTATAAGAAATCGCTGAATAGTTAGGTTAGGGTTAGGCTAGGTTAGATGGCTGATTAAAAATCGCATGTGCGCTGCTTTATGTAGTCCTTTGAGAAGCTATAGAGAAGAAGAACTCCTGTGTTCGAACTTATTAGCCGCTGAATAGTGAAATTTTTAATATTTTTGCGCACTCTAGCGGTAGTTTTGGCTCACATACCCCGCACTAAATCCTTATAAACATTTTGTTTTTATTCAAAAATATTTTAAGTCAACTTCAATTGAGCATTTCAAATGCATTCATCATTTCTGATTGAATCAAACATGCCTAAAACATTTGTAAGCTTTTTATGCAAAACGTAACTCTGCTTATTTAGTATTATTCATATTTATTTTCTTTTATTTTTCATTTTTATTTTACCACATATAACGTTTCATATTTCAAATCCGCTTTCCTAAATGTTTATCTCGCTTTTAATACAAAACACTTGAGTTAATAGCCGCCCATAATTCAACCCACTCGAAATACCTCTATTGTTCAGGAAATTTTTATTAATTAATTGCTGGCAATTTCCGGCAAAATATTATTACTACGCAGTTTTCCAATTGCTTCTTATCGAAATATGCATTTCCGATTGAAAAGTGCTGACCAAAGAGCTTTTTATTACAACTATTTTTCAAAGCTATAAACTACCTATAATCTTGCCTTGATTGTTGGGCTTAGATTAGTTGTCAATTTCTAACAGGTGAACAACAGTCAACTTTCCGAGAAAGGTGGCTTTTCCCAGTTTATCTTTACAGGTGTATTTGCTTTTAGTCTAGGTCAAGAGTTATTCACGTTCTTGGAAACGACAACCATAAAAATGTGCGATGAAACACACAGAAACCCCTGCGCGTGCTAAAATGTTAAATGTATTAACGCTTGGCGTTTTCTTTTCTTGATGAAAATGTTGCCTCAATATGATATAATGTTGCAAATGTAAAAATATTATATTTTCAACTTAACAAAATTTACCGATTCATTATAAGTAATTAATAGAAAAACTTGATATAAAAATAATTAACAAAAACCATAAATAAAAAGTCGCTCAGCAACTCTCTCTCTCTTAGGTTTTGAGAGGGGTAGAAAATGTTGCAATTTTTTCTGGTTAGAATACCACATACAGAAAAAATAATAAACGAATCTGAAACATGAAATGTTGAGAAAAAGTTAGCAAATTTGACAACACATATATAAAGCAGAATAAGCTAATGTGACGTCAGCTAAACAGCTGATGCCGTCAAATTCTTTGAAAGCCGACAAACGGTGACTAAAACTGTAAATTTTCAAATGTCCATTCTTTGAATCCGACAAACGGTAGCCAAAACTGTAGATTTTCAAATGTCAATGAGTTAATGAATAAAATTTCAACTTTCTAACAGGGAATTCTATGAATCACCACTTTTACGCACATAATTCCAAGAATTCCAATAACTTTTCGAATTTGCGCTGCTGATTGGGAATCTCACTCAACAATAACGGACTTTTGTTGATATTTATTTAGCATTAGTCGTTAAGACGACGGGTGTGCCAATTTCGGGAGAGATTTCGCTAGAAAGCAGCAAATACACAAGTCAAGCATATTTACATCAACAATCGTTGACAAATGCTACCGATTTGACGGCAACAATAAAGCACAACTAAAGCGTGGAATCATAATAAATGCAAGCGATAAATAAATAATAAAACTGTGTTAATTGTTTAGCAACTGACAGTCAAAAGGTTAATGGTAGTAGCGATCAGTGGCAAGTGGCAAGTGGCAATTGGCAAAATAGCAAACGGCAAGGAGCTACGACTGCTGTGTGTTTGTCCAAACGACTTTTCATTGCCATCAGATGATCGCAGTCAAGGCCGCTATCAATGTTAAGACGCTGAGCATCCCCATAATGGATGGACCAAGGAACTCAGCGCACAAATTCGACGCCATACTAGGTTTTCGAAGGATACTAACGTATTATGGTGCATTAATCTGCGTTGTTTGCGTGTCCATGTGTGTGTGTGTGTGTGGGAGAGAAATTATTACAAGGTCAACAATATATAATGTGCGCGTGTGCACGCGTATGTGTGCGTAAACATTCAGCAGCACAGCGATATGTTAGGTGTCGCATCGTAAAAACAGCAGCAGGAGCTTCAAAAACATAACGGAGAGTGTAGTCAAGGACGAGGATAGAGAGTTGAAGTAGAAAATCGAAAATGACTTACATATTTATAGCAAACAAACTACTGCACACCTACCAATTGTCAGTTGTTAAGCATTGCGCGCATATATTTTTGCGTGTGAGTGTGGTTGTGTGTATTGGTGCTGCCGCAGCGCAACTAAGCTGCATTAGCTACGATTTATAGCATTTAAAATTGTGTGTAGCCGTAACGGTAGCGCAGAAGCTTTCCTACTAAATGTAGATAAGGAATTTGTTAAACGTGCATGATATTCAAATTTTGGATAACTATTTATTGATGCAATAAACACGCACATTGGTTTGGAAATATTATATATGTGTGTGTATATATATATATTTTTTTTTTGATATCTTATAGTCGAACTTTTTTAAATACAACTACTAATTCATTTATTGTAACAAAAATTCAGTTATACACTAAAAAAATTAAAATAAAGTAAATTTTATTTTATTTTTATTATTATTCTGAACTTCTTGAATAAATTTTGAATTTTAGAGAAAAAGCGATCATTCTAATCAAAAAACAAAATATAAAACATAGATACATACATATATAGTAATACAACATAGTATTTTCTTACAAATTTAAACACTATTTCTTATAAGAAATTAAAAAAAATTTAAATTTCAATTTAATTTAAAAATATTTATACAAGTATATTTTTCATTTTGAATCATTCAAAAAAATATTTAAATATTACTTAAAAAATTAATAATATCATATTTATTAAAATTCCAAATAAAAATATTTTTTTTAATAATAATAAAAGCTAAAATTTTAAAAATATAAAAAAATAAAAAAAATCAAAACACAAATATATTTTTTAAAACTTCACACATTTTTTTTAATCAATAATAAAATGTAAAATTATATGCAATAATTACAAATAATTGTATTGTTTTTTTAATCAATAATAAAAAGTAAAAATATATAGAATAATTAGAAATAATTGTATAATAATAAAAATAAAATTGGAAATAATTATAAATATTTTAATTTTCTTATTTTTTATTTTTAATTGATGCAAACCATTTTATGAGAATTGCCGTTCAAAAATATTGTAAAAATATTTATATTTAAAATTTCAAAATTAATATGAAAAATGAACCTTTTATTAAAATAAAATAAATTTTAAATTTAAAAATATAACATAAACCAGGTTTTTCGAAATATGGCCAGCTAAATTTTTTTATTTTTATTTTTATTTTTATTTTAAAAAGCAAATATCTCATTTTCTCAAAGCAAATAATAAAACTTTTAACCTGCTCATGTTTAAATGTTTTAAATAATTTTCCCTAAAATCAAATAATCTTTTTTCTTATTTTTATTTTTTTAATTTTAGCCATCAGTTTTTGTTAATAACCATAATAAGTACAAACAATTTATCTCCTACGAAAATCTCACCCGAAAATGCCGGTTAAATAATTAAATTCTAATCATAATCCATATGATTTGTTAACTGTCAGTTTAAATCAATAAGAAATTCAATTCATTGCGCTCACTTCAGTAAACTCGAAAGCATTCTTTCCACAAGAAAAAAGTATGTTCGAGAAAGTTAACGAAAAAACGCACCGAAAACAAACAAAACCAATGAAAAAAGGCACAAAGCCACATAAACGTCTAAAATTACACGATTTGTATGCTTAGTCTGACTTGAATGAGGGGAAGTAATATGATCTGATTATTGACATGCTTCATAAGCACATCAAATTTATATGAATAATCCTAGCGAGAAAATGTGTTGATGTTCAAGCATATTTTGTTATAGTTTTGGAATGTCAGACATGTATTTGTTGTTATTAAAAATGCTAAAGAAATTAGTACATAAATGTTTTTGATTTTTTTTTTTAATTTTTACTTATTTATGTTTTTTTTTTTTTGAGGTTTACATTACAGTAACATTAATGATATAGATAATGAATGAATAATGTGCAATATTGTGAGTGCAGGTGCAGTTTTTTTTTTGCACGGAACATGCATTTAGGTGTGTGTATTTACCGTAAAGTACTTAGGGATACATGAAATGTACGTATTTATATATGAGAGCACGAACTGCAATGATAGTAATCGTTAAAACGTTATGTAATTACTTCAAATTACATTTGGCAGCGATGGTTAAAATGTAATGTAATTACTTATAATTACTTTTTCTTCAGATATGCAAAATAAGTAAAATCCAATTTGTAATGCCGGTAATGGTTAAAATGTAATGCAATTACTTGTAATTACATTTTCAAGTATTGGTTAAACTTAATGAAATTACTAATAATTACATTTTCGACATAAATAAAATCCAATTTGTAATGCTACTAATGATTGAAATGTAATGTAATTACTTATAATTACGTTTTCTCCAGATATGCAAAATAAGTCATATCTTCTTATTTAATTGTAAAAATATTTTAAATTTTATATTTTGCTTTTTATATACATAAATGTATACGTACATATTTATATATGTATTTGCATACACATATTAAGCCGCTGTATCACCTATGACATAAATCACTCTGACGGCATTTGCAATTTACGATGGACTGATACCGGCTGAAAGCCAAAAATATCAAAAATATACAGCATCTGATTAGGACCAAAAATACAAAGCGGCATATTGGCGTGGGAACAGCAACATGTTTCCATTTTTCATATAAATACTTAACACATCTTCGAGAAGCCAAATGCGCCGTCGACGTCGTTACGCCGCAAACAAAAATCGGAAAAAAACCAAAATTCGAGTTTTTGCAGTTAATAAAAAGTCAAACAATTCATCAGCGCTAGCTAATCCAAGCTTGAAGCTGGTATATGCAAAGCGATTTACATATGTGTGTACATAAAAATTGGCCAAACCTCACTTTTGTAGGCACATATACACATATACGGCACATTTTGATATACATATACATACTATGTGTATATACATACATATATAAAACTTACTCGCATGAAACATTTGGATCTCCGTGCATATGTATAGGTACATATGTATGTGTATATTTTGCATGGATGCGCGTATATGTACATATATCGATTTGTGCTCGACCAGCTAGCCAGCCAGTCTTTATGCCAAAAAATATCAACAAAAACGCGAGCGCTTTGGCCGTCCGCTTGATGGTTATTGATACTTTATGCTGAGATACTTTAGTATTTATTGTTTTATTGCTTTACTATGGGCTTTTAAGACTTTTATTAATCAATTTGATACTTCGCTTTATGATATTTCGCATACAAATTTGCCTACAACCGAAGACGTCTTGGCGCATCATTTGTCAAACTGTTTTTGTTTGCCAACAACAACAGCCCGTTTGTTTTTTGGTTTTGGCTTTTATTGTGAGCCGTCATTCGTGCGGCGCCTATCACATTACACATGCGAGTAGGTTAAGTATCATCACACACATACATATGTCCATACATACATATGTATGTGTGTGTATATAAATATGTGCGCAGGTTAAGCGTTCGCGCCGCGGCATTCCTGCAAATCATTCCCGTGAGTTTGTCGGCGTTAAACGCCAACACAGCGACGAGCAAATAAGCGACCAATAACTCAACGTGGTGAATCGTAATCACACCTCATAAAGTTGAGAAATTTTGACGACCGCTGACAAGGTTGGACGCTGACCACAGTTGCCTCCAGTTGGTAGGTGGTTTATGATGTTCAACGTTTAACGCCTGAGCAGCGAATTGATGCGGGTTTCTTTCTGGCAATGTAAAGTTGAAATTTCCTTTTCACATTTTATTTGTTTTCCCTTTATTCTCTTTCGTTTAATGACTTGGCATTCAATTAATGACGTTTAAGCGTGTTATCTGTGGCAACATTGCCACCACCCGGCACAGCAAGCTCACATTAAAGCTACATAAAAATTTCGTATGAATTCACTTTTGAGCCACGGTATTATCTGATAATTCGATTAGTGATTATCAGCTGTTTTTATGCACCTAAACTCACATATTTCCCAGTAAGCCCCCAAAGTTACTGTGTTACCTGTTTAAGCTTCTCTTTCCTACCGCATAGCCGGGCATTTCATTTATAATCTCTTCTTATTACAATCAATTTACATATCTACACATGTACACATGTGCTATATGTGTGTGTGTGCGTGTGGTATGCGTTAAAATTTATGCCCGTCTGAGTCAATCGAAAGGGTATAAGTACAAATTTTTGTCCACACATACTTAAGATAAGCTAATCCTTCCATTAGTCTTTGTCACATTAAATACAACAACAAGCAAAACCCGACCAAAAACACACGCTACCAGTCAGCTACAACAACAACGAACCCAACAACAGCAACAGCGGCAGCAGTCATAAAACGCAGAGTATATTTCAAAATAAGAGAGCTCGCTCCACAGCTCCCAGCGGTTTCCAGACGGTAACATAAACTCGCGCATTCACCTCGCGCAGATCTAGAAAATCTTCATACAATTAATAATCGTAATAAACTTTAAAAGCCATCTTCAACCGCAATCAAAATATTTGTATATGTTAGCACAAACAAAGCGGGTCCCACGGAAAAAACAACAACAGCAACAGCAACAAATAATAAAACAGGATCGAACTCAATAAGCGAACAAGGCGCATAACCAAAACACAACAACAAACAATGTGTAATAACGAAACCAAAAAAAAGAATAAAAAGACGGACAGAGCGACCTGACAGCCGGACAAATAGACATTTATTTGTAACAAGATGACACACAGTAGACCACTTTCAGCGTTATTATCCCCATTTATAAGCGCGCGTATATGTATGTATGTATGTGTGAAATGCAGGAAGGTTTACACGCGGCGCTCAATGAAACATTCCTTTACACAAAAGGTGTGTTTGTATGCACTTGTATGTGTGTGTGTGTGTGTGTGTGTTCGGGCTGGCAAATGGTCAGTGGCAGTCGAAATCGTGTCACTTTGACTTACAATTGGAGCGGGTAATACGTCAACGCGTGACATTTCGGCTTGGTCAATACCTACATACATACATATATACATATTTATGTGTGCATTTGCTTTATAAGAAAGAAAAAAAGTATAACTCTTTGAGACACTCAATGAACAACTAAGCATTTACGTATAATACAATTTTGAATAGTTTTTAATACCTTTCAAAGCGACAGCTAATTAATCAACAAGCAAAAAGCCGACCATAAAGCTTAAAAAATAATGCGAAAGCCCTAGTAATGAGATTGTAGGCATGCTATAGGAGAATTTGTTAGTGTGAAACAATTTATTACAACGTTTTGTGTTTTCTCGTTGCAAGCGACTAAAAATGAGTAGTTTGCGCAAAATGTTAAAATTTCAAATAAAAATGTATTCGTAAGACAGTGTAAATCTCAAAATTAAAAAAAAAAAATTCTAGAAAAAACGTTAATTTCGACAATCGAAGCTAATATATCCTTCACAAATGAATTTTTTATAGCATAAAAGGCAATAAAAGGTCTTTGTCTTTGTCTTGACTTTGAGAAATGAGTTTATATGCCAGCTACCTCTATAGCAGGATGTGGTCTTAATAATATGTTCCAAGATTGTAGTGTTCCTTTGGACAATAATTTATAAAAGATTTCTCCAAAATATGTTTCAAGTAAAGAAGTAGTCCATACACGGACTTGATTTTCATCGATCTACTTGTATGCAGCTGGGCTCTATAGTGGGCCGATTTCAGCGGTTCCAACAAATGGACAGTTTTAAGGGGAGAAAAGTACGTATGCAAAATTTCATAACGATATCTCAAAAACTAAGGAACTAATTTACTAGGTTAAACTCGCCTCATAACGAGTATGCGAAGCCTATGCCAATAGAGAAGAAGCTGAGATCTCACTTATCATTAGAATGTATACATAACTTATAAGTATATATGATTTATCTCTGACTTTTCGTTCTAGATTTTATAAACATAGTGACAAACTAGAGTTCAGGGTAGAAAAATTTGAACCATAACCTCAAAAATCAATTTTAACATATTTTTACACTTAAGCATATAATACGAGTATATATGTATGTATATTTCTTTCGAACCCGCCCGCACAATCCTCATGAATCGCTTTCCTTTATTAAAAACTTTGCAAGAATTACTCACAAAATAATAAACTCAGCTTCGCCGCTTTCTTCTCACAATAATTTTTTTGCCAACTTTATTGAAAACGTTATGAAAATAAATAAATTTCAGGGGCAAAATCAATCCAATAAAATTTCAATATCAATGTCATTCAACAGCTTGCTGTTGAGCTAATTTGCCGCCAGGCATGCAAATTCAATTAATTATTTCGCGAGAAGAGGAAAAACTGTCAAAACAATAAACATTCAATTCTCATGCGGCGAATACTCTATCTAACTGTCCATCAAAGGAGGTTATTAGGCACACACACACACACAAAACTGTGGCGAAGTAAACATTGGGTTTATGATCGACAGTAATGCTGCTGCCGACTGCCGGACTGGCTGCTGCAGAACGCAAGTGATGGGGCCACATTATGTGGCATAATTGACAAGCGTAGATAAACGATCAAACGCGGTTGGTAAAAGAATGATCCACAAAGCTTTTGATGGACGATCGCTGGCGATTTAATTGCATACCTCTAACCCAATACATACTCACATACAAACATACATAAATACGAGTATGTGTGCAGTTTGCTTCATCTTCCCTGTGAGTCATGCAAATTAAACCCTATCTGCGACTGCGTCATGCCCTCAAATATACAGTTTGTATATGTATATTTATAGGTATGTGTATGTAGCGGTTAAAAGCAGTTAAATAAATAAACTTTAGCGCAATAAAGGCAAAGTTGATTTTCACTATGAAGAGTAAATAAATAAAATCACGTTCATTTAAGTGGAAAATTGTCAGCGAAAATTTGGTTTGGAAGCGTGCAAGGGGGTTTTGCGGCGTTTTAACAGTATTAAGCTGTTATAAAATATCCATTTTAAAGGTGATCTCATTGTGCTAATTTCGTAAAATCATCTCTGCTGTGTCTATAAGTTAAGTACAGTGTGCGATCATCCATCTAAATATTAAAATGCAAATTAGCTGACTGCAGCGAAATATTTATTAGGTGAATATTAAAGAATAAACAAATTATATTATTTAAATAAACTATGAAATTAGCTGTTAATTAAAGATGTTAAAGGTAAAGTAGATTTCAGAAGAGTTTTTTTATTAAAAATATATATTTATATGTATTAGGGTGTTTCAAAAAATTTTTTTAATTTTTTTTTTAACTTTTACCCCCTCAAATGTTAGTGATTGTCAAAAAAAAATCCTCCCTCAAGCCAGGCGCTGTAGCTTAACTCACTTTGTTTTTTTTAGGTTCCCATTCATTTAACATAGGAATTTTCGTTTTTTCATACAAACTAAAATTACAGCAATTAATTTTCGTTTCTCAAAAATAACCATGACATATTCAGAAAGTTGACTTTTCAAGCTTTATTATTTTCGCATTGCTTTTCTGGAAATATCGATTACTAATCACAAAAAAAAAGGTTTTTTATTTTATGAAATTTTTTTGGAAAAAATAATATTATACAAAAAGAAATACTTTTGATTTATATTTTTGCTTATGAAATCAGATTTTCGTTTAAAATCTTTGTATGTAACTTATAAAATATCAAAAATATTTTTTTAAGAGAACTCGTATTAAATTTTTTCTTTCGCATTGCCTTTTTTTTATTTTTTAATTAAAAAATTTAATTTTAAATTTGCAAAATATTTTTTTTATTTTTTATTCTATTATTAATAAGAAATAAAAAAAATATTTTGCGAATTTAAAATTAAATTTTTTAATTAAAAATTTTTAAATAAAAAAATTTAAATTACATTTTTAAAACTAAATTTTTAAATTCATTTAAAAAATTACATTACTTTCCTGAAAATATGGATTATTAATAAAAAATAAATATTTATAAAAAATAAATAAAAATATTTTGCAATTTACAATTATATTTGCTAATGAAATGAAATAATCTGCATGAAATATTTGCAGTCTGGACTTTTTTTTATATTTTTTATGTTTTATTATTCAAATATCAAATTGCCTTAGGTTTTGAAAAGAATTTTAAAATTAATTTAAAATTTTCTAAATTTTTTTGAATTAATTTTTTTTTTTAATTTTTAAATTTTTTTTTTTAATATGTTCTAGCTTAATTACTAAGAAACCGTTATTAGCAAGAAGAAACATAATTTGGATAATAAAAAACAATGGAATTGCTTTTAAAATTAAATTTGCTTATGAAATCAGCTGCTCTGCTTGAAATTTTAGGAATCTAGAATTACATTTATTTAAATATCGAACAGGCTTAAGGTTCGAAAACGATATTTATTAAAAATTTTTTTTTTTTAATATTTTCACTGCAATTTGCTAAGTCCAGTTTAAAAAAAAAACTAACTAAAAACGTGGGGAAATAAATTTTTTTTTTTGGAATTTAAAATTACAAAGTAAAAAAAAATTATAATATTATTTAACAACAAACTAAATAAATAAACTAATAACATGAGATTGCTAAATAAAAAAACAAAATTTTAGAAATTATCATTAAAAATTTGGTAAAATAAAAAAAATTATTTTGGAAGTTAAAATTACAACCTTAAAAAAAATAGTAATATTTAACCACCACCACAAACTAAAAAATGATAATATGAGATTGCTTAAAAAAATAAAAAATATTTTAGAAATTGTCATGCATTCGTTGCAAAAAGTGACGACCTTCACCAAGGTGGTTAAACTAAAAATCTTTAAAAACTTTACTTGCCGCCATTCAAAACATTTAAAATTCCTCTTTAAAAATATATATGTATATTTTTATACAAGAAATTGCTTCCGTATTTACCCAACAAATTAGCACACCTGTTCAATGACGCTTCGCATCCGCCCTGACTGCTTTGCTGACACAGGACATGAAACCTCGGTGGCATTACAGAAAAGCAGTAACAGCCAAGCATTAAGGCAAAATAACCAAAATTAATTTGCTCACCACCAAAGATAAAAAACAAAAACAAGCACAAAATAAAAACGAAAAAAAAAACAAAAAACAATTAATTCTTGAACACGAGCGGTTTACTTCCAAGTCAAGCAGGCACATCATTTATACCCTTTAAATTTGTCGCAGCGACAAAAGAAAATAAAATTAAAAAGTATAAGGGCTAAAGCTATTAAATTACTTCAAGACAACTTAGCGCCCTGTGGTAATAATTTTTTCAACTACAAATCATGCCCGTCAAGAATTTCACTCGCCTTCATTTACATACATACCACAAGTGCCATACGTACAAACGTATATGTATGTAAGTGTGTGTGAATGCGTGTGTGGAATGTTTACTATGCGCACGCGCAACGTTGGCTGTTATGCTTTTGTTTTTGTTGTTCTTTTGTTATCCCTCATTATGGTTCAACGGTAACTCATGTTAAGTATGTAAACGGATACGACACTATATTTGTCAAATGCAATAACAACAACAACGCAATATGCGCCGCATACACCCATACATGTACATATGTATATAGGTGGATATTACTACATAATTCCGGTTGTTTCGTTGATCCCCAGCACAATTTAAAGTTTTAAAAGCACACACACGCAAACACATACGCACAAGTGTATATAAATATATGCTCGTTTATACGTACTACCACTGATGCACTTGTCCCTCTCAACTTTTGGCAATAACTGCGCACTTTTCTGCACTCAAGTGTGGCAAGTTAGCCAGCTGAGGCAAGGGCGCTGCGTAATCAAATACCGCATATCCTATGCAAGTATATACATATGTACATATATTATCGGCTTGCGGAGCTTGGCTGCAATCGCTCATAACGTGTGATTTTCGCAGTGATTTTTATCGAAAACGGATGCGAAATCTTACAACTGAGGAAGTAGATAATTTCAAGCTCAGCTAAACGGGCATAGGATATAACATTTTAGGGTTGAGGGTATTAGGTGATGAGTAATGGACACTACTGTAATATTTTTGTGTGTCATTTATGCTGGAGTGTCTGATTTTTGTATGCATATGAATTTGTGAATGCTTTGTGTATGCTAAAGGGAAGCATATATGAAGGCGTTTGACGGAAAGGTTGGAAAAACAAATAGCTAATATATATACATACATATGTAGGTATATCTACCATAAAATATGTCGAAGCGCTATAAACACAAATATACTTCCCCATGCGTACATATATACATACAAGTATATGAAAATATAGATATCTATATATAAAAATCCTCTTTCTGTCGCTCTACTTCTCAAACAAGCGCTTTAATCAAAATTTAACCACCTCAACGACGTCTGCAAATAAATTTAAAAAAGTCGTTTTTAAAAAATACAATATGCAAACATCTTAAATTTTAATTTTCCATAAAATTTTTGTTGCCCAGCAACATGCCTCATCATTATCTTGAGCAGTTAAAGATTTCCATGAAATAATAGCTACTCATAGAATGGCAATTAGCTGCGCGCAAAGAAATTAAAGACTTTGTAGTGTGCCACACCTTATTTGTACATACATACATATGTATATACTTACAGTTCACACCATCACATACATATACACACCTACATATACATACATATGCTTACATATGTACACTATATCTAATGTGTGTTCGAAAATGGCGTTCAAGTGGACTTACAAGTGTTCCAATCAAAGCGCCAACAACAAATAACAACAAATGCCAGTGTGTGTGGCCCCATTTAAGTATAGATGCCGAGGGCTTCTCCTGTCTCTTCTCTTTCAACATACTCAAGTAGTGTTGGAGTTTAATGCAAGTATTACCTATATGGCCGCTGATTTTCTCCTATAAACATGCTCATAGCCATTGTGGCTGCATTTTATTTACATATGTATGTATGTACTTACATATGTAATACTTGCATTTGTATTTATTTAGTAATATACTTTTAAGTATTCATAGAAATTTCGTGGAAAACGCAATTCCTTGTAAAAATATGGTAACATTATTATTTTTTTATAAGCAGTATTGAATATTTGAATGAATCGGGACATAAAATGAGGGGCTTGAAAATAAAAGTGGTTTTAACAAAATCTGGCGCTTTATAAAGAAATTTTTATAATTTTTTTTACATGAGCGATTTAGAAACAAATAAAATTGAATAAATAATATTTTATTTAGTATTTTTGATTTCAATTGCAGTAACTCGCTTTCAAAGTAATTTTACTTTCTCAAAATACTTTAAATATTCTATAATATTTCAGATTTTTTTTTATATTACAATACCAATACTTTTGTTATTTATAATTTTTGATTTTAATTGTTTTAACTTAATATTAAAAAATTATAAATTTTGTTGTTTTTATTTAGTTTTACCATTTCATACAATTTTTTTGTAATTTTTTATTAATAAAAACAATTTTGTTATTTATAGGTTTTATTTTTTTTGTTGCTTTTTTAAATATAAAAAAATTTGCTATTTATTCTAATTTTAATTGCTTTAACATAATTTATCAAAAAATTATATTTTTCAAAAAGTGCAAAATAACCATTTAATAGATATTTTTAACTTTTTCTCTTTTACAAATTTGTTTTATTATTAAATTTAAGCAATACAAATTAAAAAGTAAATATAACAGTTTTTTACATTACTAAAAAACACAAAAAATCAAAAACAATAAGTTTGTTTATATTAATAAAAAAAAACACAAAAAAATGATTGCATAGTAAAATGTAAAAATAAAAAAAAACAAAAAATTCTTATATGTAACTATATGATAGGGGAAAGAAAAATATTTTTAAAAGTTTTTAAATTATTTTATTTATTTAATTTCTTTAGCTATTGAAATATTTTTTAACATCGAAGAAAATCGAAATAAATTAAGTGTTATTTACAACTTCAGCTTTAAGTCCAAAATTTTTTTGTCGTGTTTAATAATTTTTTTAATGTGTTTCGGAAAATAATACTAGAAAATGTAAAATATATCGTCACCTAAAATGCAAAATAACCGAACATCACTTTTCATAAGTTTACAAGCGAAGAAAAAAGATATAATAGAATCAACTCATAATGAAAAAAATTGAGTTTTGGTTATAAAATGGTTATATCTGGCGGCGGCAGCTGAAAATTTTAAATAAAAATCTTAATATCGTTTTTTTTATGATACGTTATTTTGCATTTTAGTTGACGATATAGTACAATACCAATAATTTTCTTTAACTTGTTTTAGTCTTTTTGCTTAGTTTTAATTATAATCAACCTTCTTACTTAATTTTTTAACTACCTGGTACATTTAAATTTCGTTATACAAAGCAAAATATGGAAATAAATATAAAGAATTAAACGTGATGCCGAAATAAAATATTGAAAAAAAAAAAAATCCAAATTTTCAATAGACTTAGGGGATTCACAACTTGTTATAACGCATCGTAAATTCATGACATTTTTTAAAATAGTCAATTGTGCAATTGCAATTCTCAACGCTTAGGGTTTTCATATAATCCAACAACAATTATTTGAAGCAAGTGTTAGAATTTATGATTTTAAGACGCGTTATAAGAAGTTGTGAGTCAGTCCGCAGCTATGTATATTTTCGGTTCGTTACAACTTATAACTTTGTGAGACTATATAAAATACATAGTTAGGAATATATGGTTGAAATGTGAAAATTAAAAAACTTGAAATGAAAAAAGTAAAAGTGTAAAAAGTTAAATAACAAAAACAAAAATAAATATAAAGATGCATATGAAAAAAATGCCTTAAAAGCCGTTTATTTTTAACCTTTTACCAACAACCATTATTGTTATTACTTTACTTACACATATAGTACACACACATACATACTTACAACATTTTACAATTTGGCAAGCGCGACACATATATTTAAGTTTATTTGTAGACACATCAAAAGCACATCACTTTAATCACATTTACATTATATTTACAATGAAGTTGCGCGACTAATGATGATGACCAGCGCCAACAGCGAGTAATAATAGTGTGTCAGCTAAGGCGCATGTGCCGCGCGTCATATATAAACACACATACACCTATGTATATATATATGTATCCATACAATATACTATGTGAACACACTGGATCAGAATGTTGCTGTGATTAAACTTAATGAGCCACGAAAGGCAACAAAAACTACAAATTCACAAACTATACACACATACAAACAGATGTGGAGATATTTTTTGTTTAATTCACCTTTGTAAGGCTCGCTCAAGAACATTAATTGTCCGTGTATATTAATTATATAAATGAAAGAAAGAAAACACATAAAAATACTGCAAACGATGCCTGTCTCAGCTGACAGGCGTGTGCTGCACGCGCACAGTTACAAATGAATGTGTGTCGTGTGTGTGTTTGTGCAAGTGCAGTGTTGTCATTAGTTGCAACGCAAATCGACACGATTTAAATCAATTAAATGCGAAAAAATGTTACAAACTTACACGCCTGCGCGCTGTCAAGTCGCATTATGTTCGTAATTAAAATGTGATCAAGCTCCTGCGGACCGGGCGCACAGGCTGCGGCTGTTGCGTGTACGCGAGATGCAAGCACAGTCGCCACCTTCGCAGGCACAACTGCATAAGTGTACATATGTAAATGTTCACAAGCATTTATGTAAGCGTTATGCGCCGAAGTTTACCAAAGCTCCATGCTTCACACACATAATATGGATGTATGTATTTTTTGTATTTGTATATGTTTATTAGCCGCTGTGCTTTTGTTTGTTTGTAAACTTATTGCCGCACACACCACCCTTGGGAGCTTGCCACAAACTTTATAGCATATTATTGCTCACTTGAAAGCTAAAAAAATACAAGCACAAAAAATAAACACAACAAAAGTCGCAACATTAAAGCTAAGTAGGCTCCATAAGCTGTCAAAATAAATTGATTTCGAAGTGTTGAAAAATTGTTGTTGTTTATATATGCATGTAAACACATGAAAAAAGTAGAAAAACACCACAGGAATGCTTTTGAGATAAGCAACTGTCAATACATGCTTGTAAATTCACATGAAAGCGCATATACTAGATACAGTGTCGGACAAAAAAATAAGAACAGTACCAATGGCTTAATACTGGGTTAAGGGTTAATTTTTTTATATTTTTTTTGTGGTTCTGAACATTTAAATAAAAAAACTATAAATTTCAAATTCCAAAAAACGGATTGAAATATCAAAAATAAGTAAATAAAAATTAAAAATGAGTTTTTAAACCCAAAAATCGCATTAAAATGTAAATATTGATCTTTAAAACTTGTTTGAAAAATGGTAATCCCAAGTATATAATAAAAAAGAAGATGTTTAATTTAATTAAAATTAAATTATTTCGTGCTTGCGTAATTACTGTTCTACCATTTCGATAATCCTTGCAACAGAAAAGCTT
The DNA here is from genome assembly GCF_024586455.1 of Bactrocera neohumeralis. NCBI lineage: Eukaryota > Metazoa > Arthropoda > Insecta > Diptera > Tephritidae > Bactrocera > Bactrocera neohumeralis. The sequence continues at coordinate 75,543,610 of NC_065919.1, read as the reverse complement.
ATTTTTAATAAATTTTTAACAAAAAATTGTATTTAAAAAATCCACAACTCTGAAATAGCCTACGGTCTGCTAGAAAGCTTTCCAAAACTGAGCTGCAACGAGCTTTATCATAAAAATAAAAAATATTTGAAGAAATTTAAGAAACTGCTTTTAAATATTACAAACATTTTTCTTTTTAATTTTAATAGAATTTCTAGCAAATAAAATTAATAAAAAAATATAATAATTTTAAATAAAAAATATTTTAAATCGAAAACTTGCTAAAAATTCGTTTTTCCCAAAAAGAATTTCATAAAAAAATTTAAAAATATTTTAACACATTTTAAAAATTAGTTTTAAATTAAAAAAAATTTTAAAAAGTTTAATATAATTTCTAACGAATAAAATTAATAAAAAAATTTTTAATTTTAAATATAAAAATATTTTAAATCGAAAACGTGCTAACAATTCATATTTCCTAAAAAAAAATATTTATTGAATATTTGTAGATATATTTCTGAATATGTCTAAACAATTTTAAGCAATAATTTTAAGTTTTAGAGCACACCACTGCAGTAAGTGAAGAAAAATTAAATTCGTTTGCCGCGCTGCTTGTTGCGCTTGCTCCTCAACATACCACACACAAACATACAAAAGCATAGTTAGACACATACATAAGTATGTTAATTTCAAAGTACATAAATACAACTCTGCATGAATATTTTATACACACAAACCGTTGTTTAATTGAGGTGAAATGTTTATCTTACTCACCCGTCGGCATTTCTCATGCCACCAAAGCATTTGTATACAAATATTCACCTTTCTATGCATGTATGTATATATGTGTGTTTGTGTATGAGTAAGCAACTTGCCGAATATTTAGTGTGGAGTAATCAAACGTTAGAACAAAATACAAAACAAAAACAAAAAGAACCAAAACCAAAGTAGGCAAAAAGGCAAAGGCTGAACGAGAGGCGAGAGCCTGCCAAATGCCAAGAGTATGAGAATAGTAATTGGCAAATATTTGATTAGGGAATCGTAATGATCCTCATCATCGAACGGAGCGACACAGCTTGGTTTTGTTGCCTGTGTCGCCGTTGATAAGCTATGAATGGTTAGAACAAATTCCTCAGCGCAGAAGTTGAAGAACTCCAGCCTTAATGGGCATACATTTACACATACACTTGTACATATGTTTGTCTGTGTACTTGTAATTGTAGAGATTTTCGCCGTACCCATTGTTGTTTGCACTCCAAACAGAAATTAAAAACTGATTGCACTGTGCGACGACGCAACAACAACAATGCCTTTTGCCATGCATCAAACAGCAAACAGCAAACATTTGCATGCCGCTGCCGCTGCCGTTCTAAAAGCCGACAACGAAAGACCAATAAGCCAGTAGACCGAGCCGCAAACAATATGAAAGAGTATTGGCGGCCAGTCGACGGCGTGACCTCTTCAACGGTGAGGCCAGTAAGCGGCCACCAACTTTGGCGGTACACAAGTCACAAATGCACACATACATACATATATATTATATGATATGTACATGTGTACGCTCGCACATACTTAGTTGAGCAAATAGTGGAATTCATCAACAAGCAAACGTTAAGACAAAAGCAATTCGATGCATTTGCCACCATGAACGTCGTCGGGCATTTAGCGAAAGAGCAAGCTCCCAGCCTGAGCCAGAGCCAACCAACAGGTGCCAGGGTGCCACAGTGTGCGTAATGTGTGCGTGTATGGCTGCTTTTAAATGCGCTTAAACCTTTTCGAGTGGCTTTTGTCAGCAATGTGTTGCATTTATTGATAATATTTTCACTTTGGCCCGCTGATACGCTTTTGCGCTCATTAGCAGTTGACTGACCATCATAATCAACAGCTTGACACGCGCACACACACACCCATATACACATGCGTATTTGTGTGTGTCCGTCGCATTTATGCCGCATCGCTTTCGAGTGTTTTCGAGGCGCTTTAAGCATTGCTTGTACGCATGTTGTACGAGGACTTAAGTGCTTGTCGCTGCAGCCGAACAGTTTTGCTGGCTGTAAGCAAGCACTCGTGGTTGCATTTGCATACATTTGTTGTGCTTTGAGTGTCAATGCGTCTGCGCACTGGTGTGCCGGCAGCCAGTGGGTACTTGAGTGGTTAAGCCTTTTAATAATGTACATAAATGATCTCTTAAGCGACTGGGCGCTAAACTTATGACAGAAATAATAAAAACAACGTATGCTGTGATGCAGTTGTGCATAATTCGTGAATGTTTAGAAAAAGTACATATACAAGTATACATATACATATGCATAGAGTAGTATATTGTAGCTATTGGTCTAGCTATTTGCACTTCAACTCGCAGTAATGCGACAAAGTAAATGAATTAAAAATTAATATAAACTCAGGACCTTTCGAATTTTTCATAATTTTATTTAGATTTTTGATATATGTATATGTACATATATTTATATGCGATGTAAATATTTTTTTACTTTTACTGGGTGAATTATGTGCATTCATCAAAATATAAGGTAGAAAGTGTTGTATGCAACTTTGTCGATTTTTCGCCAGTTTAACATATAATTGGAAGTAACTTTAATATTTTTTGGCAGAAAAATAAATTTCTCACAAAATCAAAAAAAAAAAAAATGTGTTAGCGATTTTGATTAAAGATTTGGAAATATATATTTTTAAATCGACAAAATTTTTAAATTCTCTTTTTTTTGACACAAAAATAATTTTTCAACATTTCTGAAATTTAGTATGATAATCCCATATTGATTTTTTTTTTTAATATTTTTAAGACAATATTACAATTTCCAAAACCGAAAACACAGACAAAGCATTTCAAATATTTAAAATATATGTATTTACTGATGAAAATTTTCATTTTGAACCGATTTATTTCTAAATATGCTTAATTCAGATAAAACAAGATCAGAAAAGCTACATATGCAAATCAGTCAAATTATACATATATGTACATACATATGTATGTATGGAACTGGGGAAACTGATTACAAACTAACAACAAATTTTTTTAGGGAAAAAATTATAAAATAAAATGTGTTCATTTTTAACACAAAAATTATATTAAAAGATTTTTGTATTTTTTTAAGAAAAAAAAAACTAAATAATACTTTGTGTGCCATTTTTATTATAAAAATTGTATTAAAAATTATTTATATTATTTATAATGATTTAAAAACTTACTTTTCCTAATATTAAAAAAAAAATAAATTAAGATTTAATTTTGATAAATTTGAAGCAAAATATTTCCCCGAACTACAACATTTTTTGTTAAATAATAATATTAAATATTTGTACATTTGCTCAATTCGGATAGAATTTTTATTGATTATAACCGTAAATTATTAAAACGTTAATTAATTAAACTATTAAACGTGAAAGCCATTTGGTAAAAAGCGAATTAAAATTTTTTTATTAAAAATCTTGTACATTATTAATTCATAGAACGCTTATCAAGTTATGATAATGTATTAGAAAAATACAAATTTTGTTTTGCTCTGTCATAAATTACGCTATTAAACATGAAAACTATTTTAAAATTGTATATTTGAAGCATAAATATAAAAAATTGAAATTTTTAACTAAAAATCTTATACTATATTTTTTACATAGAACATTTATAAAGTTATGATAATGAATAAGAAACATACATTAATTTTTTCATGTGCTTATTTCCTTCAAAATTTTAAAAATTGTTGTTTCTTAATATTCTCTATACAAAATCAGTCACTTCATAAAAATATAATATACCCTTTTGAATTATCGAAAAATATTTTTTTATATCCTTGAGACAAAATTTTTTAACGTAAATAAATATTTTTTTAGCAAAATTTAAATTTTTACAAATAAACTATTTTTAAATAGTTCCTCGATAAAATATTCATATTATAACAATATTTATTTTTAGCAAAATTTACACCACAAAACTTTTCAATAAACCAAATATCAATTATTTTCAAGTAAAATCGCGAAATAAGCTCAAAATGCGAACGCTTACGCTATCGGAATTCAATTACAGTTAACCCATTTCGTTTTATATCCATATTACTCCAATATTGCCCACTTCACATACAGAACAATAGACTTAAGCGACAAACTTACAGCGAAATTTGCGTTCTTCTTTATGTGCTACAAGCATAAATTCACACAGAGCATAAAGACAACATCGATTCTCTACACTTTGTATGCCGCATTAAAACCGCATAAATAACAGCAAATTCGGCACGCCCACAATAAACAGTTGATTTTTACATTGAATTTTCGAAAATTGCACAAGCGACACAATTAACAAACAATACAAAAACACGACCATGTGGTGCATGTGTGAGTGCGGCCGTGTCTATTTACGCTCAGCGACTAGATAATTCGAGCAAAATAGGTGTTTCATACACACACATACACGCACGTGTATATACAATACATGCAGTTGGTTGCATGCAAAGCAAAGGCATGTGTGACAGAATTGTTGCGCTGTGAAATCCTTGGAGAATCAAACCAACAAGGTGCACAAAATCAATTTTACGCTCACTTCCCGCCGTACAGCAATCACCGCAAATGTTGGTGGCGAATTGTTTGCAAACGCACCGTGCACACACACACACACATGCACGTGCATATTTGTCGTGTAGACAAACACAAAACGCCCCACTGGTGGCACACCAACACACACGGGCGCACAGAGTGTCGCTGCTGCACAGCCGTTGATAATTGATTTTGTGGTCGATTCTCGATGGGCAATTGAAGAAGAAGCTGCTGCTGCAGCTGATTTCAAAAATTCCACAATAGAAGTGAAAATACCTTGAGACATGCTAGTTGCTACAACTACAACAACAGCTAGTGTCTGTTTTTCATTTATTTTTCAATTTTAACTGCTGCTGCTTCTTCTTCTCTCAACGTGGCTGGCCTGTAAAATTTCCAACGCTACAAAATGTTGTACGCGCTGCTGCTGGCTGCTATTGGAATGCAAATATCATAATACAAGAAAAAACTCGAACTTTTCAAATAAAAAAGTATTGACTGTTTGCGGCAAAAAGCCTTTGAATCCTTTTTGTACCCTACCCTACCCTGGCAGAGAAATAAGACGCAGGCTCACAGGTAAACACAAGCATATATTTACCTAATCATTCGTGCCATAAGTGTTGTATTATGCACACAAAAGCATGCATACAAAGAGTCAATATATTTATTTATAGGTATGTGTGTGTATATGTGTACATTATGGCAGTACCTTTAGAGTTACATGTCCTATGATGGACTCGAGCAAGCACCCACCATAATTACAAATTGAAAGGTCTGCGTTGCACAAATACATACATACATACATACACTCATATACTCACATATACATATACGTAGTTATGTAAATATGTACGTGCACTTTATTGATGTCGGCGAAAATCAATATTTGTATTTCGACCTTTCGCAATCGCGCAGAACGAGGCATTCGAGGTTGTGCGTTTAAATAAACACCTTTCAAGCGTGTATTTGTTGTAAACAACGGACCTGCACTCGTCCAACAACAAAATGGGGAAAATTGATTTTTAATACAACTTCTTATATTTCCATTTATTTATTTTGGTCCATTGTTAAAATAATAACGAGAGGCCATGCCTAGGCGGAGGACATGTGCGCATACAACCACGCCATTTGCCTATTTAAATAGCCGTGTTTGTATGTAAATGGTTTGCTGTTTGCACAGCACAACAGCACAACAGGTTCAAAATAAGTTTGGTAAATTCCATTATACTGGTACTTTGTATGCGCGCGCATGTGCATGTGTGTGTGTGCAAGTGTGCTCAAATAGTTAGATGCGCAAGTACAAAAGCACTAATAAAGACAACTGCAACATTGTTGGACACAATCGCCGCTAAGTGTACGTTGTTACTTATGATCGCACCGAAATTGATTTAAATATTATCACATTGGCATATTATTCAACACAAATACATACTTATCTTCATACATACATATATGGTATATTCTTCTTTTATTTGTAAGTTTTCGGCGGTTGCTTTGAGTTCTCGCTGACTTCGTATATTCAATTTGGACACCTCAAGCGTGATAACTCATTATGCTGCTCAAATAACTGGTTCTGAATTTAGACTAAATCATTTTAAAATAATTTTTTGTACTTTTTTCTTAATTCATATATACATAAGTAGTAGGGAAATAGATATTTTTAAATTTTAGTTGGCCTTTTTTTATCGTGAACTGTCGCTTAATGAGCAAATATTGATAAAGACTAATAAATGATATTTAAACCTGTTTAAGAAGTTATAATACCCTTCAGAAAAGAATTTCGTATAGCATAAAAGATATAAAAAGGTCTTTATCTTGATTTTCCTTGAGTAAAGGTATAAATAGATTTTGATCTTGACTCTTATAGCACAGTTTGTATGGCAGCTATATGCTATATTAGTCCGAACTGAACAATAAAGGCGGCGAATATAGCCTTGTCTTAAACAATAGTTCGTGTTGAATTTCCTAAAAATATCTCGTCAAATAAAATTTTTTTCTATACAAGAACTTGATTTTTATTAATCAGTTCGTATGACAGCTATGTACGTATATGCTTTAGTGATCCGGTATCGGCGGTTTCGAAAACGTAGACACTTTCATGAGGAGAGAATAAATAATAAAAAATCAAAAATAAATAGTTCACATTTATTAAAAAAAAATTCGGTTGAATACTAAATTTATAATTTTCTAAATTTTTTTTAAAGTTAAAATTTTTGTAATAAATTTTTTATTCAAATCAAATAGTTCGAGCTTCAATAGTTGCACATCCCATTTCATAAATGAAAAATGAAATATGTTAATATGAGACAATGTTTTTATAAATTTAAAAAGCTATAGTTCCTATATTATATATATACATATATATATTTTTTAATTTCTGAACAAATTTTTTTTTAATAATAAATGTGCGAAACTTACTTATTATTGTACATTGGAAATGTATTTACTACCGTATTGCTTTTATGTCATAATTCCATAAACTTGATTTTTTCAAAACATAATCGCATTTTCCATTTCGAAATGCTAGATACTATATTTATTTAATAAAAAAAAAACATTATTTTGAAATTTTTTTTTTATATTATATAAATATATTTTTTTTCAGTAGTTTTTGGTTTTCACCAATTTTTATATTTTACTAATTTTACATTTTTAAATAATTAATTGCAGCGCTGCAAAGAAAAACTCAATATACTCGCCGTTTCTGTGATGAATCAATGGCCGCGCGTGCGTTTGCGCGTCATCGAAAGTTGGGATGAGGATAATGCGCATCACGTCGACTCTTTACACTATGAGGGGCGCGCCGTCGATATAACAACATCCGATCGTGATACCAGTAAATATGGCATGTTGGCGCGTTTGGCGGTCGAAGCCGGTTTCGATTGGGTCTACTATGAGAGTCGAGCGCATATACATTGCTCAGTGAAGTCAGGTGAGCATAGGAAATTTAATTACATTTGTTATAGAAAATGCAAAAAAAAGTTAAAATATTATTAAATATTGTGTTCAGTTTGCTTAAAATATAGAAAACGTAAACAAAATGTGTCAAAGTGAATAATTAATAGGAAAAAACTTAGCTAGAATATTTTGGAAATTTGGAATATGTCTATATTATTTTGAATACTATCAGAAAGTAGAAATTTCAGCAGTCATAATGTGAGTAGGACACATTAAAAAAATATCTGAAATTCTGACTTGCGATTTTTTGATTGAAATTTTGTACTTTTGCCCGATAAAAGGAGAAAATATAAATATTTTAAATAAAAAAAATTATGCACGTTTATGACATAAGAAAGTAAGTTTTCGTGAAAGCAAAAAATGCTATAAATAAAATAAAAAAACTGGCTTATGTAAATTTTTCACATTAATTTTGAGGTTATGTGAAAAAGATGTTAATGCAAAAGTTTTAGATCTTTTCATTACCTATAACATTGCCATTAAACTTTTTCTATAGCACTCGTAGTTTTAGTTAGTTTATCGAGATAAACCGTTTTTAACCCATAAAAATTCAACGTACCTCCCCTTCCTTTTCCCGACTTTACAACGCCCGTAAATTATTTTTCCTTTAATGTTTATCGTTTTATCTTTCATTTCCAATGAGTTTTAAGCTATTATGAAAATCTTTCTTTTTTATCATTTTTCAAGGCTTCTTAACCAGTCTATAATTTCAGAATTTCAAAAATTTAATTTTTGAAAACCTTGATTCTTCCAAAGCATAATCGTATTTTCCACTTCAAATTGCTAGAGTCAAAACTTTTGATTTTATACCGTTTATTTTGCTGTATATCCATATACCCCTTATAAGCACATCTCTTTTTCTCCTCTGCCAACTACACCCGCTCCTAAGTCCCACGCAAAACCGAATTCCTTCAAACATTCACGCACATACACACATACAAATATGTATGCATAAATGTGTATATGCAGCCGAAAATTGCATTGGCCTACAAAGACAATGAATTAACAAAAGACAGTCTTACGCCGAATACAAATGGCCAAAAAGAAATCAAAAGCGGAAAGCTAAAGACTCAGAAGATAGTGTATTTTTAAGTAGTAGGTGCGTATGCATCCTACTGCTTTGACATGTTTAGGGTTGCGCCTGTCAAATTAAACGAATTGATGATGCGACCTCCGCTGAGTTTCACATGAACGTAACGATGACGACAACAACACCAACGAAAACAACAAGCAGACCGAACCGAGCCGAAACCAAAGGCTGCCAACAAAGTATCCATAATATGGCTAAAGAGTAGCAGGAGTAATGGGAAATTTGGTAGGGACGGAAGCTGTGCAACAACAGCAGTCACACACCGAACAAAACAACAATAACAACAATAAGAATAACCAGTCAGAATAAGAGTAACCGCAATAACAACGCTAGTTTGCGGTGACTATAATGCTTAAGGCAAAACAAAGGTAGACACACACACATACATGTATGTATATATATGCATGCGGATGCGGCGACTTACCGATCTATACATATATATACATACATATTGTATATGTATACACAGACAATAAAAATAACCAAACTGCTTCGAAATGGAATAAATGCGGTTAATGTGGTAGTCCAACGGTGACAGCGACAACTAAAACAAAAACAAAAAAGCTATAATATAACAACAAAGTACAACAGTTAATATATTTTCTGCATTTTTATTGTTGTTATGAACTTCTGAAGCACAGTAAGTGTCAACGACTCTGATGTTTTATTTCTTGAAACTGTCAAAAAAGTGCTTAGCTTGCTGCTACATGCATTTATATACATATGTACGTATGTATATGTTTATGTGCATATTAGCAGTTAAGTGTGGCTTTAAAAATCTATCACTGCAGAGAAATCGAAAAATATCTTTCAAAATAACCCCAGACACACACACACTTACACATGCAAATCGGACAACTGGCGATAGTCAAAGCGCTGGGGCGCCTTTTTATTGTCCACGCACCCGTAGGTTGACCCGGAAAAAGGTATCAATACTGGTTTACCGACAGTCAACAGCCGCGCAGCCGACAAGTCAAATTTCGAATTGGCCAACACAAAAGCCGCTGTCCAAAAGCTACTCACAAGCACACGCTGCTGCATTGCGGTGCATCGCACACATGCGTATGCAACGAAAATATGTGTAGAAAGCAGGAAGGCAGCCCTGCTATACGCGCGTTCCTATAAACCACACATACACACAGGCGCGCAAGCGCAACGAGGCGCTCACTCTAACCAACCAAATCACGTTAACAATTAATTTTCGAAAAGTGCTTAAACTGTCGAATATAAAGCCAGAATATGGCCAACAAGCGCAAGCAAAAACAACAATTTCTACATAAGATATACATATGTACATGTGTATGTGCGTGGCGGCAAGCAAACAATCAAAACCCGCGCCTGTTTTAATATCAACGAGTGTGAAGAGCCGAACAAAGCCAACACCAATGGGCCGTACGCAGCCGAACCGGACCGGAGTAGACCAGACCGGACTGGCAGTGGCACGGTACATGTGTATGTGTGTGTTTAGAGACAAAAAGAGAAAAGTGAATGGCTACTAACTGGATAAAAGCGCCGCGCGGCATGTCTTCGTCAGTTGTGTTGTAGTTACATACACACGTATGTCGGCATATAGGGGCTTACATTGTATAAATATATACATATATACATATATGGAATATGCATGCGTATTATATACTTTTATAGATGTAATGTATTTATGAAGGCACTTAAGTGAACTCGGTGATGCTTTTCTTTGCTGCTTAGCTTCATAAGTCTACACATTTACATATGTTTTTACCTGGCGTTTAGTTAATGCATGTACATATATATTTACATATATAGTTAAGACATTGGGCCCAACCTAACCCTCGCAAGCTTTTTCAAATATTTTTTAGATCTTTATTACGTAAAAATCGTCAGAAAATTTAAAGCGAGTCAGAAAAATTCTCTTTAAGCAAACAAAATTTCGGAAAACATTCATTAAATTTCAGTTTTTTTTGTTAATTTTTTTTTATATAAAATACGGCGCCTTTTAATGCAAATACAATTTCCGAATAACAAAAAAAAAAAAAAATTGTAAAAATATTCGATATTTTGTTTGTACGTTTGTAAGTACAAATTTATATAGTACGGATCGTGTGGAATCCGATTCTAGCTACCATTTTCAAAATCACTAAGATTTTGGTTTCAAAAAGACCGTAAAAATATTGATGTGTAACGGATAATGTTTCCTTTATCAACTAACATTTCGAAAAGACTCGCATGAAATTTATTTTTTTTTTGCAAAAATTTTTATAAAACAACATTTTCGAAATTAATACAAATTTTTGAAAAAAAAAAAAATTTAATAAAAAAATCTTACATGTAAATTATACCTAATAATAAAATTAAGGAAACATATTTTTATATTAATTTTTTTTTGATAATACATACATATATTAAAAAATAAACCCATTCAATATTCACTTATACGGGTTGTATTATTTAAAATTAATTTTGAATAAAAGTGCGTTTTCGTAATCATTTTCTACTAGCAATTTTACGAAAAACCTCTTCGCAATATAAATTTTTGTGTTTTAAAATTTTCAAAATTTTGGAAAAATTTGTTTTCCAAAAAATAATATACATACATATGTATAAAATATAAATTTTTGTGTTTTAAAATTTCGGAAAAATTTGTATTTTTTTTTTCTTTGAAAAATTTGTTTTTCAAAATTTTCAAAATTTTAAGACACACAAATTTATACCATACATATACTTACATATTATATTCCCCACACTAGAAATAAATATTTAAAAGCCGATTTAAAAAAGTCAACACACAAAAAATAAAAATCAAATTCCATAGCTAACATACACGCTCCTTAAATGGTACATATATGTATGTATGTATATGCATGTGTATGTATGAAATTATAAGCCATATATAACATTAGCGATCGGCCAACCACAAAAGAACCAAATATTTTGACTTTAAATGTCACCGCACGCAAATGCCGACAACACACTAACAATAAATGCGCTTTAACGGGATCAAAGTACTGCCGCAGTGGCCCCTCCCGCTGCTCACTAACAGCACCGACATCAAGTGACCAAAAATCCTGCACATAGAGTGTCCTTGTTGTCGACTGTCAGAGAAATTTATAAGTTATGGCAAACAACACATATACACATATCTACCACAATACACACACATACATACACATACGCGCCAATCGCTGATCCTTTCTCAACGCTGCTCCTTTTTTGCTTTCTATTGTTATGGTTTATTAATCTAATTGCGTGAGGTTGCTTACAAGCAACACAAAAAACAAGCCGCCGAAGAAAGATTTGAAAAAAAATGCACAATAACAATAAAATAACCTAACAAGGATGAAGGAATAAAATCGAAAATAATTTAAGGCAACAGGATCATCCCTATCAATATGCTTGTACATCAACAAATTTCACAGCACACTCTCACTCCCGCTGCTCGGCGCTTTATGACCAAACACCGCCAACACGGCGTGCAATGTGTGGTCTAATCTTTGTGCGCTCGCCCATTCGGCTAAGTGTGAGCGCTGGCATTATCCTCATCAGATACTGATTGTTTTTGTTGTTTTGAATGATTTCGATTTTGCCGCTTATTTGGGTAACCAAATACCGATATATTCTGCATTTACAAATACAACAACAACACACAAGACCAGACGGATGGCATGAAAGCAACGCGTTACATTAGTTTGCAATGTGCAACATGAGCCACACGCAATTGGAGTGGCAGAAACGGAGAGGAACTGTGCGATAAGGAGTGTATAGTGGAGCACTTGCGGTGAAATAATATGCCACACTAAACATATTACCGAGATTGATGGTGCTGATATGTAATGAAACTGAGAATCGGCACAACCCCTCAAGCGGCTGCTTAAATATCCATATGTATATACATATGTGCGTGTGTGCATTTCCTGACTTGGAGTTTGGCGCTGCTTTTGTCTATCTAACTGCCTTTTTACCTTTTACCGTTTCGTATTAGGCGTATTTTGAAGGCGTGCCGCAAGGAGTTTTGCTTATACTTGCCACACAAACTTCAATGTATCAATGTGTACATGTAGCTGTGTATATGTTTATGTGCGTGTGTATTAAGCAAACGAATTAAATTAATTGGATAACGATCGGTTGAACACGAATTAGGTAGAATCAATTACCAGCTGCCTGCACAGTGGTGTAATTGAGGCAAAGCAAAATAGTGAGATGCTGAACTGTTAATGGCGGCACCTATTTTCGGTCTTCACATGCACTAGAAAAAGGACGATGAAAGCCATGTTTAGGAAGTATAATTGGTGGTTCCACGTCTGTTAAGGGGTTACATGGGTTTCCTCGAGTAAAAAACAGTTTTTTTCAACAATTTTTTCCCATATAAAAAATGAAATATTTTATTAGAATTTTTTATTGTTACAAACATACACTATTGGCAGAAAAATTCCGAAATTTTTGGAAAAATTTATTTTAAACTCGAACATTGCGACGCCATTTCCGATGACCTCTCGGAAAAAAGATGCGCCCCCGTTGGCAGAATAGCTTCTTACAGGATCATTTAAAGTGAAAAAATACGTGTTTACGTAAAAACTTTAACTTAGAACATGGACGAAGGAAAAAAATCTGAAAATTGGATTTTTGGCAGACATTTTTACAATTTCAGTGAATATTTCGCGACATTTTATTTTTATACCCTGAACAGGGTATATTAAGTTTGTCACGAAGTTTGTAACACCCAGAAGGAATCGTCGGAGACCCTATAAAGTGTATATATAAATGATCAGTATGTCGAGCTGAGTCGATTTAATCGTCCGTTTGTCTGTATATAAAAAAGTCTTTCTTCCATGTCTTTAAGAATTGTATCTCAAAGAGCTGTGTAAAATTTCACAAAGATCGGTTGAGTAGTCCTGAGAAATCTTGCCAACCGACTTCAAAACACACAGTTTCGATAAAAACGCGTTTAAAGACGGCGCACTAAGCCTAGTTAGCTTCGAGCACACAAGTTCTTAAGGCTGTATGTCCGAAACTATGACACGGATCAACTTGAAAATTTAAATGTTCTAGAATTTATTAAGATAATAAAACATCGATTTTTTGAAACCCGTCAACCCATGTAACCACTTAAGCATATATACAGACAGACAAACAAATGAACAGGGCAAAAGCAAATCAAGCCGTCACGCTGCTTATTTCTAAATATATTTTATAAAATTTCCAATATTTCTTACAAACATCGCGGCTAACTAAATATACGCTGTACAGGGTATCAAATTCTCACAAAAATCAATATGCGGGGTATTTACCCAACATAACCTAAAAACTCATTCAACACCATGAGATAAACGAATACAGATAACGAAAGTATTCATACTATTGGTTACTATTAGCGATGCCGCTACAATAACACTATATATACTACCAACAAAGCGTAGCCTATAAAAATCTGCAGAGTTTATGTTACAAGCGCAAATCTGGATGTGGATCTGGATTATCGCAGATTATACTAACAAGCACGTTTGACATACGCGCAACGCATTTTGCAAGTGCAACAAATAGCCGCACGCATACATACATTCACAACCTCACCCACATGCATTCCTGTGCGTGTATGCTGTCCTTTGACAGCAAAATGTCACTTTGGCAGTGCTAGTTGCAACAACAATAGCGCAACAAAGGGCCAAAACAAAGTAGCAACTTTGAAGTTGCGTTAAGCGGCAACTACAATAGCAACAACAGCAACACCATTAATATTAACTAACACCAATTTCGACTACAATGCCGAGGCATGAGCGGCAAGTAGCCACAAGTTGCTGCCACGGCTGCTGCCATATGCTGCATAGTTGCATACAAGCGCGCCACTTTTATGCACACCTATATTTACATATAAAGTATACATGCATACATATGTATATATGTAAATGCTAACGCACAAACGACTGGCCTACAGAGATATATGTATGTATGTATGCGTGTCCGTTGCTTGTTATGACCATTCTTGAATGCTGAATCTGTGTTGCGTGCATTTTTCTTCATTGTTGTAAGTTGTTATTATTATTGTTGTTGTTTTCTGTTTTCTGTTTTCTGTTTTGTAATAATTTATCAGTTTAGTCTTACCAGCAGTAAAGATAAAATGCCAGAGACAGAACATACCACCGTGTCCATATATGTATATCCACCCGGTACATAGCAACAACAACAACAAAAGCGCACAAAAATAATTTCAGGCATTTTAATGGCTTATTAATTTATGACCTTTCAAACGGCTCTACGCTTCATACTCATACTCGGCTTGTAACTGTGGCTCGAAGCATGCGTTGTCTACCTTTATATGTACATTGTTGTTGTCATTCTTGTACAATATATATATGTACATATGCCTAGATATAAGTATATATGTATATAGGGCGTGTGTGGAGACTGTAAAGTTGCTTCACACACAATCATGCTTATAGATTCATATTGGTTGCTATTTATGGTCTTTCCGCATTGGTTAACTTGGTCTGGGTTTCGGCCTATTTTTATGTTATTTTTCTAATACCACAGAAAATACTTTTTCTAAACAACATTGGCTAACTTGGTCCTGATTTCGGTCTATTTTTTGTTATTTTTCAAATACTACAGAAAATACTTTTTCTCAACAACATAGCTTGATATTTAGTTCACATGTTTGTTAGCATCTTTTAGGCGCAAATAGTATTGAACAAATCTAGCAGTGCTGCCAAGTTGGTACAAAAATACGTAAAAAAGAAATACATATCGACCATTTGTCCTCAATAAAACCGCTTGTTTGGGCGCAAAGCCTATCGCTAAAAGGAAAGAAGTTGTTTATGCTTGAGCTTTAGAACTCTTTGAGATTTTTCTCTCACTGCCAGAAACTACTTGCACAAGATTAAAAAATTTCGCACAAAGCAAACATAATTTTTTTGGTTAGATTTTTACTATCATTATAGAATATTTGAATTTATTTAACGTTATTTGGAAATGCGCACCGAGGAACACTTGTTTTTTGAAACCATTCAAACCGAATCACGTCTCTCAATCACTTAGTACCAAAAACAATTCTTCTAAAATCTAAAAAGAAAGGTATTACGGCATTGCGGCTTAAAACTTCGACATCAACTAGCTAAGTCTAAATCCAATTAGCATTAACCTTCCATGTTAACTTAAGAAATTTTCTGTTTATTTAAAAAAACATCAAACATTGAGCGCTTTATATATGAAAGGACGTAAATCATCTTTGCGAAAACTAATCTCGACTTGCCTTATAACCTTTCTTGCCTTTGGATGCTACACAAACGTCAATTTATTTCAAGAAATTGGATTAGATGCTGACGATGCTTAGTTAGTTTGGTAATTCCAAGCCAACATGAACCTAACAACCTGCAAACGTACACAAACACTAACAAATATACAGTGGGATTAACTTATAGGGGCTAGAAAATAGAACGTGAGCTTAGCTGGGATTAAGAAAATGATAATACTACGAGCTGATTCGTGTGACTCGTGGCTGCTTAGCTGCGCACACGAATTGTGGCTAATCCACACGCAGCGTGAAGTAATAAGATTTTGAGCAACACTAAACAATATTAATAATATTTGCACTTACAAGCATTCAACTGTGCCTACAAGTACTAATTTCGCCATTTTCTCCATCCCTTGCAGATTCACAACAGCTACCACACGTGAGCGGTTGCTTTGCGGCCGACAGCAGCGTACTACTCGAGAATGGAGAACGCAAAACGTTGCGCGACTTGAATATCGGTGAACGTGTGCTCACCATGGATGCTGCGGGTCAACCCGTCTACAGCGAAGTGATACTCTTCTTGGATCGCAATTTGGAGCAAGTGGAGAATTTCGTACAGATACATACAGTTGGTGGCGCCACGTTGACAGTGACGCCGGCACATTTAGTATTAGTTTGGCATCCGACCGAACAGCGATTGGAGTATATGTTCGCCGATCGTGTGCAGGAGAATGATTATGTGTTGGTGCACGATCAGTATGGCCGCTTGAGTCCACAGCGGGTGCAGCGTTTGAAGGTGGCGCATCGGCCGGGTGTGGTGGCGCCACTTACACGCACCGGTACAATAGTCGTCGACTCGGTGACGGCTTCTTGCTACGCTGTGGTGAATAGCCAAAAGTTGGCACATTGGGGCTTAGCGCCCATGCGTCTGTTGGCGACTATGCGTGCGTGGCTGCCCGACAGCAACGATGTGACGCCGGTGCAAGCGAAGAGTGTCGCTGGCAATTCAACGGTGTCGGCGACGACGCGGACGAAAGGTATACATTGGTATGCGCGATTCTTGTATGCCCTTAAGGATATTGTGTTGCCGCAGGAGTGGCGTTACCAATGACCTGGTGGACGCGTTGCTTAAACTGTTGGCTATATGTAAGATGTGATGGCAAGGTTTCGGTGTCATTTTTGGCCTAACGGCTGCTTCGTCCACTCGCGAAGTGTCGTTCTTAGGCGCAATCTGGCATCACCATTAAATTAAAAATGAATACTTGGTAAGCGATTTAAGTACTTTATTGGAAAAATTGTTGACCCCACATGCTTATTAAAGTAGTTTATTGATTAATTAGTTCATAAGTAGGAAATCTTTTAATTATTTTATTTAAACAATCAATTAACTAATGTGTGAAAGTAGGTCAGTGTTATGTCATGCAAAAAATATTTAGTTTTTAATTGCAAATTAAACTAACTATTTACTGGTATTTAACTTATTCGTGTATGTATGTATGTACGGGTGTGTGTGTATGTGTGTGTGTGTATAAATAGCGATTTATAAATTTAGTTTTAAGCAGCCAAAAGAGCAAAGATTCCAATGTTATTGAATAAAAGTATAATATAATTTAACAATTTCAATAAAAAAATATTTTTTTATAAAAAATGTGTATCATCATATATTTATAAGCTTAAAATATTTATTGTACGCACTTCGTCTGCTTGTAAAATATGGAAATTTTATATTTGTATATACTCTTCGTGTGTTAATGCAACAAAAATTGCATGCCAACACTCCCAACTAATAAATGCCCCGATGATGTGGCTGTTGGTGCATACACCCATTGTGGAAATCCCTTCGACACAATTTTTATTTTGACTTTGTTGGTAACCTTAATTTGTTTTCTTTTATTTTTCTAAAAGAACGAACCTTTCTAACTCACCAGTTGTAGTATAAAATACTCAGATTTCTTTGCACCTACAAGTTACTAAAAATTTCGAAAAATATAAGCAATAAAGTTTACTAGGAGCCGCATAATGACAAGTGCTTAGCGACTGAATTTTGTTTAATATAATTTATTTGTAAAATTATGTGAAAATTCTTTATTAATATAAATAGTAATTATATTATTTTATTGTTAATGTAAATATGTAACAACGAATTAGTAAATAATTTTTTTAAATAATATGTATTATATATTGTATTTATATTTTATATAAATGTATGTATATTGTGACTATATTCTGATTATATTATATATTTATATATACGAATAAATGAAATATTTATAAATACTTGAAAATACAATCAAAATAAATTCGAAAAAAACTAAAAAATCTAAAATTTGTTTTTTACTTTTCGACAAGTGTATTTCTTAAATCATGAAAGGTAATAAAAAGATCTTCACCGGCAGTTTGTATGGTGTCTAACACATAGCCAGGGCGTCCAATCTACACAATATATTCGCATAAAAATATCTTGTCAAATAAACACATTTTTCATACAAGCTAAGTTTGGATATAACCGAACATTTCATACTCTTGCAACTTGCAAGGCAGGGAAGTATCTTCAAGCTCATAAGGCTTGTTCGTTATATGGGATGCAGGGCGAATTTTCAACCAATTTTATTAATTCTAAGCATAAAAATGCACCATTATTAGTAAAATACGCTCTCTCAATTTTATTAAGATAACTAACATATTGGCCGATATATGCGGTATAAAGTCACCTTGATGTTCGAAAATCCTTATATTAGGTACATATTATATATGGAGGCTAAGAATAGATATTAAAAATATTAACCCGATGCAAAACCCACGGTTTTTTGAGGAAATTTATAAATTTACAAGACATCTTATTAAAAAGCCAGAAAAACCCATATATCTCGTACTTTTACAATTTCAGGAAATGATTATTTTTAAAAATTTTTAATAATTTGCGAGAAAAAAAGTATTTTTGAAGAATTTTTCTAATAAAAAACTTAAACTTATTATTTTTTTTATATTTATACTAATAAATAAATAAACAAATATGTATTTTTCCGCTAGAGACATTCTATCACTGTAAAACTTTCATCAGTGTAAATCGAAATTTCGAAAACGGAAGCGAGCGAACCATTTTTGAACAGCTGTAATTTTTTTCAGCTTCCCCGAATCTATTTTTTTTTTTTTTTTGGTTAAAAGAAGCTCACCTTTCCAACACTATATGTGATTGGTAGCACTGGAGATATACGACTGCAACGAAATCTATTGACAAAATGCGAAAATACTTTTTCGACTACCAATATATCTCAACTATAGGCTCTGGGGTCCACACATTCGAAGCCAAGGGGTTCGATTTGGACAATTTTTGGTCATAAGGTGGATTACTTCAACGGCTCTTTTTATCACGTTACGTTAATTCATTCTGGATTTGCACTCAGGAAAGTGAAAGAATAAATTGGAAAATTGTGTTATATGGGAAGTAGACGATTTAACTCAAATTTACATTGTAACATTAGAAGATTCGTATAACATCATGTACCGAATTTGGTTGAAATCGGTAAGGGCGGGCCTTAAAATATGTATTTTCATCTAAAAGTGGGTCGTGCCACCCCCATCGTCCAATTTTGACCACTATTCCATTAAAGACCTGTCTATATAAATCAGACAGACAGTCACCATCATTTCAATTCACCTCTTCATGCTGATCATTTATACTTATACCTGTATATCTATCTCGCTTAGTTTTAGGTGATACGTACAACCGTTAGGTGAACAAAACTATTATACTCTGTAGCAACATGTTGCAAGTGTATAAACACAGTAAATATTGCTGAGCTGTGCAAACCAGTTGATTGCGCGAAATGATGGTATCAGATGATATCAACTGTAGGTTCGAGTTAACGGAGCGCTAAATGTCCAGTCAAATATATAAGCAAATGTCGAAACGAATGAGTTGCTAGAGATGAAACTCCAAGCCGTTTTGTTAATTTGTGACGATTCTCCGATGTTGAATGTGGTGGTGACTTCGTGTAAAGCGAGATCCTTTGAGGAGATGTGGCGTATTTTATTAAAGTGCGCCAGTTTTTCACTGGTGAAGTGGTATGTGTATATTGAGGCTTAGCTCATTTAACCAGTTGCAAATGTCAAGTTTGGTGATAATTAATATACTCAAGATAATTCATTTTAGGACTATTTGTCAACATATTGCTTATGATTTGCCTGAAAACACACACTTAATGGAAGTCAACAAAAAAGCCTCCTTGGATGAGATGAATTCCTCATTCTACTCCAATTTCGGTGAGTAACTTTTTCAAGTCAGGAAATAAAAAGAAGTTGCAAGACCAAGTAACAATTGCGGCCACTTGCCTTTTACAGGTAATCGACGTAGGTCACACCTTGTGAGTCTGTCTGAGCTGTTGAAGCCTCCAGTGGAAAGTCAGCATTTGCCTTTTTCCACTACCCACATTTTCGATATTACTTAGTTTCTGTTGTATACCAGTTGATCTATTTTGGATTGCGCTTAAACAGCGTTAAACGCTGCTATGAAGTAATCTTTTGGTTGAGATTGGTATTCGTAGTCGTATCGTGCTTTGAGATGACTTCTGTTCGAGCACTTTCAACAAATTTAACACGAGATAGTGTACGGCACCTTTATTTTTGGTATTAAGACGACTTTCATAACCTAAGTGGTGTTTAAATATTTAGCTTAGATGTTTACTCAATTGATACTTTTTGTATAAAAATAAATCCTGCAAGTTTAAAGTTCCAGCGGCGAAAACTCATTGTTCTCCTGCGTTCTAGTACTGGGCTAAAAGACCTCGAGTGAGCTTAGCAAGCGTTGGATGATGACTGCGAAATTTCTCTGGTATGGTGCAGAACGCATCTCAACGAAACTACTTGCTCTTAGCAATGTTTATCTTGTAGCAATGGTAGGAGTTCTTACTGTACATTGTCTAATAGATATGCTTGCGGTAAGCTAATTATCTTATCGCATAAAAACCGTCAAATTTCAATGGAGAAAGGTGAGGTAGAAACATCCAAGCGCTTTTTCCTCCATTGATCAGCATTTGCAAGACCGAGTTTGAAACGGCAGTCATTTCGTCGGTGAACCAGGAAAGATAACCTAAACTGATTTTATCCGCCACAAGAAGTTTCTGTTTTTTTTCTTTTTCAAACTTCACCACTTTGTGAATTTTAATTATGAGGGTCTTTAAGATAATAATGTGGGACTTGAGGTATCACAACAACTTTCTACACTGCCCAAGTGAGACTGTTGACGACTGAGACAGGATGGTCCTAAGCTAACTTAACCAATTGTACAACTTCTTCTTCTTCTTAATTGGCGTAGAAACCGCTTAAGCGATTATAGCCGAGTTAACAACAGCGCGCCAGTCGTTTCTTCTTTTCGCTACGTGGCGCCAATTGGATATTCCAAGCGAAGCCAGGTCCTTCTCCACTTGATCCTTCCAACGGAGTGGAGGTCTTCCTCTTCCTCTGCTTCCCCCGGCGGGTACTGCGTCGAATATTTTCAGAGCTGGAGTGTTTTCGTCCATCCGGACAACATGACCTAGCCAGCGTAGCCGCTGTCTTTTAATTCGCTGAACTATGTCAATGTCGTCGTATATCTCGTACAGCTCATCGTTCCATCGAATGCGGTATTCGCCGTGGCTAACGCGCAAAGGACCATAAATCTTTCGCAGAACTTTTCTCTCGAAAACTCGCAACGTCGACTCATCCGTTGTTGACATCGTCCAAGACTCTGCACCATACAGCAGGACGGGAATTATGAGTGACTTATAGAGTTTGGTTTTTGTTTGTCGAGAGAGGACTTTGCTTCTCAATTGCCTACTCAGTCCGAAGTAGCACCTGTTGGCAAGAGTTATCCTGCGTTGGATTTCTAGGCTGACGTTGTTGGTGGTGTTTACGCTGGTTCCAAGATAGACGAAATTATCTACGACTTCAAAGTTATGACTGTCAACAGTGACGTGAGAGCCAAGTCGCGAATGCGACGACTGTTTGTTTGATGACAGGAGATATTTCGTCTTGCCCTCGTTCACTGCCAGACCCATTTTCTGTGCTTCCTTGTCCAGCCTGGAGAAAGCAGAACTAACGGCGCGGGTGTTGAGGCCGATGATATCAATATCATCGGCATACGCCGACAGCTGTACACTCTTATAGAAGATGGTACCTTCTCTATTTAGTTCTGCGGCTCGAACTATTTTCTCCAAAAGCAGGTTGAAAAAGTCGCACGATAGGGAATCGCCTTGTCTGAAACCTCGTTTGGTATCGAACGGCTCGGAGAGGTCCTTCCCGATCCTGACGGAGCTTTTGGTGTTACTCAACGTCAGTTTACACAGCCGTATTAGTTTTGCGGGGATACCAAATTCAGACATCGCGGCATAGAGGCAGCTCCTTTTCGTGCTGTCGAAAGCAGCTTTGAAATCGACGAAGAGGTGGTGTGTGTCGATTCTCCTTTCACGGGTCTTTTCCAAGATTTGGCGCATGGGGAATATCTGGTCGGTTGTTGATTTGCCAGGTCTAAAGCCACACTGATAAGGCCCAATCAGTTTTTTGACGGTGGACTTTAATCTTTCACTCAATACGGTCGATAGAACCTTATATGCGATGTTGAGAGGCTAATCCCACGGTAGTTGGCGCAGATTGTGGGGTCTCCTTTTTTATGGATTGGGCATAGCACACTTAAATTCCAATCGTTGGGCATGCTTTCGTCCGACCATATTTTACAAAGAAGCTGATGCATGCACCTTATCAGTTCTTCGCCGCCGTGTTTGAATAGCTCGGCCGGCAATCCGTCGGCCCCTGCCGCTTTGTTGTTCTTCAGGCGGGCAATTGCTATTCGAACTTCTTCATGGTCGGGTAATGGAACGTCTGCTCCATCGACATCGATTGGGGAATCGGGTTCTCCTTCTCCTGGTGTTGTGCGTTCACTGCCATTCAGCAGGCTGGAGAAGTGTTCCCTCCATAATTTAAGTATGCTCTGGGCATCAGTGACTAGATCACCTTTGGGGGTTCTACAGGAATACGCTCCGGTCTTGAAACCTTCCGTAAGCCGCCGCATTTTTTCGTAGAATTTTCGAGCATTACCCCTGTCGGCCAGCTTATCAAGCTCTTCGTACTCACGCATTTCAGCCTCTTTCTTCTTCTGTCTACAAATGCGTCTCGCTTCCCTCTTCAACTCTCGGTATCTATCCCATCCCGCACGTGTAGTGGTCGATCGTAACGTTGCGAGGTAGGCAGCCTGTTTTCTCTCCGCTGCGACACGGCACTCCTCGTCGTACCAGCTGTTCTTTTGCACTTTCCGAAAACCAATGGTTTCGGTTGCAGCTGTACGTAAGGAGTTTGAAATGCCGTTCCACAGTTCCCTTATACCGAGTTGTTGACGAGTGCTCTCAGAGAGCAGGAGTGCAAGCCGAGTAGAAAATCGTTCGGCTGTCTGTTGTGATTGCAGCTTCTCGACGTCGAACCTTCCTTGTGTTTGGTGGCGCGCGTTTTTTGCTGCACAGAGGCGGGTGCGAATCTTAGCTGCAACAAGATAGTGGTCGAGTCGATGTTAGGACCTCGGAGCGCACGCACATCTAAAACACTGGAGACGTGTCTTCCGTCTATCACAACATGATCGATCTGGTTGGTAGTTTTTCGATCCGGAGACAGCCAGGTAGCTTGATGAATCTTCTTATGCTGGAATCTAGTACTACAGATAACCATATTTCGGGCCCCGGCGAAGTCAATCAGCCTCAACCCATTTGGGGATGTTTCGTCGTGGAGGCTGAATTTACCGACCGTAGTGCCAAATATACCTTCTTTGCCCACCCTGGCGTTAAAGTCGCCAAGCACGATTTTGACATCGTGGCGGGGGCAGCTCTCATAAGCGCGCTCCAAGCGCTCATAGAAGGCATCTTTGGTCACATCGTCCTTCTCTTCCGTCGGGGCGTGGGCGCAAATCAGCGATATGTTGAAGAACCTCGCTTTGATGCGGATTGTGGCTAGACGTTCATTCACCGCTGTGAATGATAGTACTCGGCGACGGAGTCTCTCTCCCACCACGAATCCTACACCAAACTTGCGCTCCTTTATATGGCCACTGTAGTAAATGTCACAAGGACCTACTCGTCTCTGTCCTTGTCCCGTCCATCGCATTTCTTGGACGGCGGTGATGTCAGCCTTTGTCTTTACGAGGACATCAACCAGCTGGGCAGCGGCACCTTCCCAATTAAGGGACCGGACATTCCAGGTGCATGCCCTCAATTCGTAGTCCTTAGTTCGTTTGCCATGGTCGTCATCAAAAGGGGGGTCTCTCATCCGAGGCTGGTTGTAGCTCTTCACTGGGGGTGTTTTTTATGTGGCGGGTCCCAAACCCAGCGCACAACCCTTGTAGGGAATGTTTCGCCTTCTCACTTTAGCTCGTCTTCGAGACGGATGTTCTTAGGCTACCCAGAGGATACTTGGTCAATGACCAAGTAGTGAGCTGCTTGAGCCATGTGTAAAAGAATCGTTTCTGGCCACTCCCAAGTGAATGGCGATCAGAGAACTTTCCTCACTTGCGTGAACTTCTACACATGACTCCATCCTCCACCAATTGTACAACGCATGGAGATAATCTTTAATACCGTTCCCACGATAGTCGGGTCTAAGTAATCGGAACGGACCCAGTTTTTCAACCGACCAAGGACTGTCAAATCGGCACCATTCTTCGAAATTTCTTCAGGTAAGTTTTAGCTGCCACTAAAACACTAACATATCCTTGATACCATACTTCAAGGAATAGAAACTTCTGAATGGAATTTTTTAATGTTCAGCTAAGTGTCTTAAACTTACAAGATAGCAATAATCAAAGAGAAAGCTTGTAAATGTAAAACCAGTTGCTTATTTTTTTTTTAATGTTTTCAATTGTTGATATTGGACCTGTAAAGCTCTTAATTACTTACTTGTAGACACGGTTTCGATCAGAGCAGCATATTCTATTTCTTAGTTAGCTTTCTTTGGCTCACAGTGATATTGCAGTGATTCAGCCAAAAGCTCTATTTCAAATATTGCCAATCACTACATGTTTCCCTAAGAAGATCAGCACAAATTTCATTCCCCAGGTTGCATTTGCTCTCAAAATTATTTTGAATTAAAACACAATTTTATTATTATTAACTATTATATACATATTCATTTTTATATATTTGTTTCAATTTGCGCATTTCAATAGTTGATGTTTTACATAAAACTGAAAAGATTTGAAACAATATATTTACAAAAACAAAACATAACAACTAATATAAATGAATAATCTTTCGAAAACAATATTTTTACTACTAAATCAAAAGTATATCATTAATTATTTATATGTATATATGTATGTATTTCATTAAAATTCGTGATCGCTTAAATATAGTTAATGATAACTTTAAAACCTGTATGTGGCACCCTTAATTAGTATCGCTAAAATATGTCTATTTATTCATGTTATTTATATGTTTATTCACACCTTCGGACATCGAATTATATATTTTATTATGCTAAAGTATTGAGCCTATAATTAGGCGTTTAAAATGCATTACATATACATATAATTACACTGAGCATATAAGGTTTGCATACCACATATGTAGGTATGTATGTTCATATATAGTTGCCTCAAAAACAGTAGTCTTATTTTACATAGAGACATATGTAGGGCAAGTCCTTGTGGGGAACGTGATATAACGGGAATGTATGGTATTCAATTTCAACAAGCCTTTAAAGTAATGTTTCGTCTAAAAATTTATATATAATAATAAATCACAATTTGAATTATAGTATGTATGTATGTATGTAGAGTAACTATGAGTAATGCCGTGGTATATATACATATGTATATATGTACATGTATATATAAATATATTTTATACATGAGTATAGTAGTTCGGCAAATTGCTTGTTGGCAGAAAAGTCATTGTATTTAATAGTTTTCATTTTACTCGTATATATGTATATAAGTGAAATAAAAAAGCAATTAAACAACATATGTATGTATTACAAGTATACGGACGTTGAGTTTCATCGAACAGTTTGTAAGGCAGCTATATCGCATAGTGGCATGATCTGAATAATCTCTTCGTAGATTGTAGCATTGCCTTATACCCCAAATTTCGGGAAGATATATTTTCAAATAAATCAGTTTTTCAAACAAGGACTTTATTTTGACAGGTTTATTTGTATGACAGGTATTTGTTGTAATGATTCGACATAGGCGCTTCGGATAACCACGACAATCGGGTCTACATAACCAGAACGGACCCGGATTTTTATCTAGACAAGGACTCTATCTACTGACAGACTCGGCAGTCTGTCTGACTCGGCAGAATACTGTTACTACAACAACAACAACATTCCGACAACTATAACTTCCAATACAAGGACTTTATTTTGATCTGTTAATTTGTATGACAGGTATATAGATCCGATGTAAGCGGTTCTGACGAATAAACAGCTTCAGTGTCGTTTGCTAGATTTCAGATCGATATATTGTATTAAAAGCTTTCCAACGCCTTTCGTATTTTCCATACGTACTTAGTTGGAGCAGAAACGGACTCGACCGTACAACTCGGCTGTATTTTTCGATTTTTTTTTTAATTTGAAGACTCTGCCACATGATCTCCCTCATAATAAGTAACTAACTAACTGTAGGGCTGGAAAAATACGGCGCATGAAACAAAGGAAACCCAGGTGAGATTTCGCTCCAACCAGTCCAATCAAGAGAACAGTAAATTTATGCGGAACACTAACCATGTAGGCGAAATTGTATGAATAATCCTCAGTACATAATTCCTAAACTTATAGAAATAATTTCATAAAATTCGATTCGATGTAAAAACAAGTATTGTCTAAACTCTTCTTATATTGTTCATAACATTGACAATAAATATTGCTTAATTGCTTTTTTAAGAACAACATTATAATATCAAGTGTCCATTTCACAAGCTCTTGCACAAACTTTAGTGATTTTGTGCATTTTTAATTAATACACAAACGCAGATAACTCTTTCCCGACAAGATTAAATGCTAAGATGCTATTAAAATAACCAAATATTATATACCATATAACCAAGCATGTTTATGGCTACACTTCCCGTCGCTTATATATACTCTATATATTATACATATTTAAAGTAGCTAGATATAAACATATTGCATTAAATGATAGTTATAATTCTCATCTCGATATCGGGAAGTGTAAATCCCTTGTCGGCACAGAATTTATCACAAAAAATTAATTCAATAATACAAAAAGAGAAATAGAAAAGCAATTCATTATTAGATATCAGAAAATCGATAATCACTTAAACTAAGCAATAACTAAATCTGATTCGCTCTAGTGCCAAATTAATTAATAGTTATTCCTTTGCGTATTACTGCATGCCAATTAGTGGCAATAATTATGTTTGAGTACCCAATATGGTGAGCTCAGTCTTTAGCTTTTTAAAATGCATTATATTAATTTTTGTTAGATAATTTTGAAAAAATTATCTAATTAGTTCAATTATTGCCAGTGGACATACTTGGCGGATGAACCACCAACATTTCAAATTACGTAGTATACTTAATAACAAGATATAAACATTTTAGCTTATGAATACACTTTAACATGCTTACAATCAATTTATAACACATTTACTTAATATTAGTTGAATTATATAGTTACTATATACATTATAGTTTATGCAATAAGGACATATCGTTACATACATTATATGGTATAACCACAGAAGAACAAAACAAAAAAATGTGTGAAAAAATGTTTTAACCCAAAACAAAAATATTAACCAAAAAAATATGTGTACGACGCCAACTAAATGCAGCAATTATGGCAACAAGCAATAATATTCGGCAGAAAGCCGCACTCTCACACGCCGCACACGTCAATGTATCGCGCGGATACTTATTAGCCGGTGGCGCTTCCTCGCGCATACGACACTCCTCCCCTCTTTCAGCGAATACTTCACCACAAAGTTCATGACATGGTGGACAAATGATCGCGCCACGATGCAGCCAATCGTTCGCATTGATGCGTATCGAAAGCGTCTGACCGGGATAGAAGCAAGTGTATGTGTAATTCGCCACTAAAATATGCAAACGCCCGTCGGAGCATTCGTATTTGTAGCAACCTGAGCCCCAGTGTTGCCATTCGCGTGTCTGGTGACATGAGCGCTCTTCCCACATAAAGTCACTGTGATCGAAACACTTTGAACCAATGCCGTAGCTCTCCAGCGCAAAGTTTTTTTCAGGCTCTAAAAATATAAAAGGAAAATTTAGAATTCTAATTTCTCTGTGTATAATTGGCATACATCTGACTTACTTGGATTATTCTCGACAAAGCGGCAATGGGAACCGCGTACAATTACGTTTTTGCTGCGCCATGTAAATTCTTGTATATAGGGACAATGATCGGCCAGTGATACCGAACCGCCGTAGTAGCCTTCTTCACCGCTTTTCACATGATTTATGCTATCGAAATTCTTTAGAAATACAAAGTGATTTTTTGATCAGAGTTTGTGGAATTACAGTTCATTCAATTACAATAAAAACTACTTGAATATGCAAATTACCTGATATTTCTTTGGCAACTCGTAATCGTGTCGTATTAAATTGCACAATGCCACTGAATTGCGATCGTCGGTGCATTCTGTTTGTAAGGGATCCTGTTTGACTTTCGAGCAAAATGGGTGAATTGAACGGCCTCTGTAATAGATAGTAATGCGCTTAATTATCAATATTGCAAGTGCTTTCAATTAGATTTGATTTCCCGCATACCGCAACCAATTATCCCGTTCGTTACTCGTACTATTGTGGGCATAATGGAAAGAATGTTGTAGTGATTTATACAATTAGTACAGATTATATTAAATCTTATTACTACTGATTTATGCAAATTGCATATAATAACGGAGTATTAATATTTATATATTTTAAGAGAATTATAATTATGGGAGTGTCGCCAAAGCTAAAATCAAAACAAATTAGAATGAATTTGTTATCTGTAATTTCGAATGTTTAAAATAAATTTGAAGTGCTGAATTACTGTTTTTAATCTTTATCCATAAAACAAAATATTAAAAAACTTAAAAAAATCCAGAAACGTACAAAAAAGTTCGGTTTGCTCTCGAAAGACACTCAAATAACCTCAATTGACCCTCATCTTAACTAATTTTGAAAAATCTTTGGAGCAAAAACTGATAATAATTTGATTTCCTTATAGAAAATAATATTAATTGCATTAATATATATTATATGCAGTATACGAGGAAAAAATTTAAGGTATGAGATAGGTATGGCAACTATTGTGTAATATTGTTAATTTTTAATTTTTTTCGACGGCTTGTACAGATAATATCTTCCAAAACAAACTTTTTTTAGTTTCATCCACGGAGAATGATGGAATTTTCTTTTTTAACTAATTTTACTGTGTGTTCTTTATAAATTGTTTAATTACATCGATTTAATACTGCAAAGGCCATCCTTTATATACAAATATTTACCATACTATAGAAATTAGTCGCAATAGGCAATGCGGCCAAAATGTGCCAATAAAATATATTGTATAGTTATACATATTATATAATATGGCATATTATTTTAAATTATTAAAAAAAACGTTTTTAACATTTTATTTGAAACGCACCTGCCGTTATTTGCCTGAATCCACTCTTTGCAACTGTTCATAACAAAATTACAACCCAGTCCTTTGCCCCAAGACAAGGGTGCTGCCATACTGTAATTAGCACGATACCAGCCGGAGTCTTCCATCAACGCCAGCGTTATACGTGAAAAAACTGGCGATTGTGTATGTGTGCCTGTCATCGCCTCGTTCTGCATAAAAAATAAATGCAAAAGACTCAATGTATTGTAACAATTAATACAAATTATAACGCTTACCTCCAAAATTCGTTTTTCCCAATGCGTTAAGGATGTGCCTTCACCGCCTTGATCTTCCAACTCAGCACCTTCCAGTAGAGGACAATCAAAATGTTTGCGCACTTCGTCCACAACGCGTGGTGTAACCATCATATCGACAACTTTACGAACATGACCACCGCGCACCGCCCATTTCTCGCGTACCACCTTTCGTATTGTCTGATTGCTCCACTGATGGATTTGTAGTCTTTCGGATGATAAAAGTGCATTTAGTAGATTTATAATATATAAAATAAAATGTTTAATTACTTCTCGTTTAAGTAGGGTTTCCCAGTATCTGGTTTACGCGGAGTACGTGGTCGGCCTTCATCATCACGAAAGAAAGCATAAAGACTGACCGAAAAGCCCAGCGCGTGCAGAATCTCATGTTTCACGGTGGATAATAGTGTTTGTAGTTCTTGTGGCTTTGTACTTATGCTATCTGGACACAAATTGGCATGGCCTGCAATTGGTCTATCTAAATGCGCTTCCTGTTGACAGTGTGCTGCATAAGCAACCGTTAGTCCCTTATGACAACGCTCCGTTTGACGTGCCGACACATAGAATATAAAGTCGGCATTTTCAATGCCCTCACCCGCCTGTGTGGACTCATCATTCCGACAATTTTGCCCGGTGGCATTACAAACGCGACACACCTAATAAAATAAAAATAAAAAAATATGTTATAAAGTCGGTAAGAATTAAATGAATGGAATACTCAGAGAGAAATTAAAAAAAAAATTATTGAAGGACTTTAAATCTAAAAAGATCTTGACCACGATCTACCTAACAATTCTATTTTAATTATTTAAAGACTGCTGAGCGACATCTATCGAAAAATATACTCACATCTAAGTGCTCTTTGGGAACTTCTACCTCGCCGCACATTGTCACCTTTTTGCAGTTGTCGATGCAGTGCGTCAGACCATTTTTAACAAATACTTGCGTACTATTGCATTTTCTAGAATAGAAATCATAATCATAATTTATGAGAATTTTAAGTTTGTAGAGCAGTTGCATGAATTATTTGTGCTAACCTGTTTAGCCTAATGACACCCTTTGTTTCGCGCACCATCAGCGCTTGTTCCCAAAACTGCACAGCCTCTGGTAATACTGTGTTCTGTAAAGTGGATATAAGTTAGAGACACGTTGAAAAGAACAAGCAATCGTGAGATTTACTTACATTGATTAACTCGAACTTGTCTTCATCCAATCTTTAAAGAGGAAAAAAACATTTTTAATATATGTATGGTATTTACGAAATATTTTGCACGCTCTAAAATATATTGAAAATTAATAGTTTCATTCTCAACTTTTAGGCCCAGATATACAAATACTTATATTTATGAAATATATTAATATATTATTATTTCATAATAAATAAACATTTCTAGGCTCATTCACCTTGCGTTGAAAGTAAACTAAGAGGTCAACGTTTTTCGACATCTGAAGAAGCGGTAGATACGTTCAGAACGCATGTTTTGGAATCATAGGCAAAAGGGCTTCTTCGACAATTGGTTCAAACGCATGCAAAAGTGTATAGATCTTAATTGAGAATATTGTGAAAAACAATAAAGCATGTTTTAATCAATAAAATTTGCTTTAGTTCTCTAATCCCGGAATATGTATAAAAGACAACCTACGTACATATGTACTCTGTAGCAACATGTTGTGTGAGTATAAAAATTCAAATGTGAAAAATGTAAATTTTTTCATTTAACAAGCACATTTTTACAGTTAAGCAATAGTCAGCTATGATTTGCGATATTAAGTCGTGTCAAAACAAGAAATATTAGTTTTCTATATATAATATTATTAAAAAAAATTATGTGACTTAATAAACGGAAACTTGCTCGAACTGAGTATTGTATTGTGTTTCTAAGAACCGCTGATTTAAAGATTTATCTTTTATTACGTTATTTACTGTAACTGTAGGTGCAAAGAATAATTAAAACTACATTCCTACATGTACATATGTATGTATGCATGTGCTTTGTATGTTTGTATGCGTGCATATGCATGGAATGAACTAATCTGCTGAGAACTAATTAACGAAACAAGTGCACTGCATCACTTTCAGCATTGCAGCTCGAAGAACTGTTATAGTTTTTTACACTTCCATACAATAGAGGCATTCACTGTGGTAAATAAATTGTTTTTATACTACATGGAAGAAAAAACTTCCTAAAAAATTTAATTAATATTAATTTCGATGGACAAAATTTGTTCTTATATAGTATATACATAAAGTATTGTGAAAATTTTATTATAATATGTAGTAAGGATTACACCCACTTGCACGTCCGAAACAGAAGCGTTTTTTGTTTGTGAATTTTTTAAAGGGCATTTTATTTGATAAATAAATAAAAACAATGTCCATTGACAAAATTTAATATATTTAATGCAATTAATGTTTTTCATTTTGATTATTTTTAGATACCATGTATCCGGTAGACGATCTTTATGAGGACTTCCAAAAAGAGGTGAGAAAGGTGGTGAGAAAGAGTTTTCTGCCTAAGATTATCTCAAATCCAAAAACCAAAAAAAAGAGTATTACTACAATATAGATGAACACAAGTAATGAAGGACTAATTAAAGTTTTGTTTTTTTTTTTGACAAAATGGCGGCTTCCGAAAATATAAGTCGTTTCATGAACAGATTTCGAAAATCAAAATTGTAACATGGGTTTCGTCGAGCAAAAAACCGCCTATTTTCAATAATTTTTTTCTTACAAAAAACTAAATATTTTATTTAAACTTTTTATATTCTAAAGAAACAAAAAAATCATAGGTTCTAATTTCCGGCAGTCCTTCGCAGAGACACCGCGTTTACAGCGGAACTATATACTTCATAAAAAGTAAAAAGAAAAATGCTTTGGTTAAAACCATAAACAAGGTATTGGACGAAGGAAGAGCAAATAATTGTATTTTTTTCAATAGCCGTTTTTTAAACAAACCACGAGTGAGTCGTTTCACGCTGTAATGTTATTTTTGTTCAGTTTTGTTGTTTGGCATTTCATTGTACGCCTGTACAAAGTTCGTGCGCTTCGGTCAACTTATGGTCAACGTGTTCGGCCTACTGAGCACACGAGTACTATTCGCAACACCATCATTCATCTTGAGACCCAGCATTCATTATTGAATAATATTCGACTGAATAGAATACGTCCAGCATGCAGTGGAGACTGACGTATGGAACGACTTTGGATTTATTGAGATAACAGGATCGTGTAATATCACAGAGTTAGACTTTTTACTCTGGGGATAAGTCAAATCTTAAGTCCATGCGGATAATCCCGCTTCGATTCAGACCTTGAAGCAAATAATCACATGTATCATTCACCAGTTACCAATCAAAATGCTTGAACGAATGATCAAATTGGACTCAACAGGTGTACCATCTGAGACGTGGCCGCAGCCAACATTTGAAAAAGATAATCTTCAAAAAATAAATGCCCAAGAATGTTCTTTCGAATGATAATAAAATATTTCCCATTAAATTTGAAGTTTCTGTATTTTTCTATTAGAACAATATTCTAAAGAAGTTATAGAATTAAATAAGACAATAAATAAATAGCTTAAAAACTTATATCCTTAACGATAAGTTTTGAAAACCATACATATTATGTTTATTAAATAACCTAAACTTTTATATTATTACTACTAAAGTTTACAAAATCCAAGACATGTATGTATGCTACATGAATACTTAGTGAATACCCCCACTGTAAGAAATACAACTTTTTTTGTATTTATGCAGAACTAACATATATGTACTTATATTTAAATATATATTAGCATTTATAGTTAGAAAATTACATCAGATTGCGGTCAGTAGTATTAAATAATTTCTTATAGTGAACACACAACGGTAACACATAAATCCAGGCAAATAAAACGTTTCAGGTGGGACGATAAAGGCTCCAGCGGAAATTTATGTGATATGTCTGCGATTTCAGTGGCGGGTTGTAAGTGCACTTACCCACTTGCCCACTTCGTAGTTAATTAATCTTGTAAGTGGGGTAAATTTCTTACTTTCTGACATTAAGCTCTAATCTGTTTAGTATATACGTATTTGCATTTCATTAAATATTATTGCGTATTATTATTGCAAATATGCTAATATTTGTAAATTTATGAAAACGAAGAAATAATGTGGGTTAT
This sequence comes from Bactrocera neohumeralis, assembly GCF_024586455.1. Lineage (NCBI taxonomy): Eukaryota > Metazoa > Arthropoda > Insecta > Diptera > Tephritidae > Bactrocera > Bactrocera neohumeralis. The sequence goes on along the minus strand of NC_065919.1, from coordinate 75,509,766 downwards.
TCCAAATGGATTATTAAAATATTTTAACCTAAGCACATTCTTTCATAATATCTGACTTATTCTATGGGCATATCAGCTTAATTCGCTGCTTAATCTGAATTTATATGAAAAATAAGCTATAACTTCTAAATTGCGCCAGTCTGTAAATGAAGTACAATGGAATTACTTACTATAATTTAGCATAAATCAGGAATAAATCCGGAAAAAATGTGTCAACTTTAAGTTCGATCGAATTGAAGAATACCACCTGATATGTATAACGGGTTTTTTCTTCCTGTGAAAGTACATTCGATGCAATTATGTATGGAACTCGAATTTTTTTGACACCACGGGCACGGTTGCAGAAGTCCAATTTTCGGTGGTTCACAAGCATAAATCGGCCGATACTGCTGCAATTTCACGTTCGATATTCGTACAAAGTTCATCAATCGTCGCTGGCTTGTTGCCATAGACCATAGATTAACGTAGCCCCATAGGGGCGTCAATTGACTGGGCCATTTCATGAGATAACACGTTCACCAAACTTGGTATTCAATAAATCGATTGTGACATTCCCTGTGTGGCTTGTGGCGCCGTCCTGTTGGAACAACATATTGTCCTAGTCCATATTAACCAATTCGGTCCAAAAATATTCGGTTACAATTGAGCCGTAGCGATTCCATTATTTCTTCGGGATGCAATGGTGATTCATAGAGTACGTATGAATGTACTTTCACAGGAATAAAGAATTTCATTGATATCCCAAACCGTTCTCGGTTTATTTAAAAAAAACTTTTGTAGTGCTCTTATTAAAAATCCGCTCTTAAAGTTGAGGCCACTGACTCCAAATTTCGGTAGTAAATTTTAATAATTTCGGCTCGTTGTTGGATCATATATATGTATTTCCATGATGAAATGGCAAACCTTACTGAAGAAAAATATCAAAAGAACAAGAAAAAATATGGCGTCTATTGGTCTACTTTTTCAGTGCCCTATTGAAAACCCCTATATTTTGACCCAGTCCATATAAATACGCAAACCAATTCTATAAAACTTTTTTCCTAGATTGCTACAATCTTCACACAAACATAAAGTGTAAAGTTTCATTTCCATATGTCAATTAGTGTTTTTCAGTTTTTCGTTTACGATAAAGTCTGGCTATTTTTACAATGGATTCATTAATTACTTATTTTGAAAATGTTGCAGAAGTGTTTTACGGAGTTTACTTCATTGCGAACATTTGAATGGTACAAGGCATTCAGTGAAGGTCGTGAGGTCATCGGCAACTTGTCTTTTGCGATCGTTCACCCACCTCTGTTAATGACGATAACATTGAAAAGGTTAAAGAAACAGTGCCAGCAGAGAATCTCAACATCTCTAATAGATCGACTCAACAGATTTTGGTTAATGAGTATGAAGCTAGAGACCAGTGCCAAAAGGCATGAATATTTCCAAAAACGAAGGCGAGCGGGGTCACACAAGAGATACACATAGCTGAGGATCTGACATACATGGAGCCCAACACTACTGAAGATGGAAAGCGGATTTATGAATATGACGCCGAAAATATCTAACAATATAGCAAATGGCGCTTCAAAAATTAACCGAAACCGAAAAACCAAAATTCGCTGAAGGCACTGAAGGCCATCTCAACCTATAAGCCTCGGTTGAGAAACATTGGAGCTCAGGAACCTACTTTGAAGGCGATAATACAAATTATTATTAACAAAAATAATAATGTAGTTTTTTGACAGTCCGGTTCAAATTTGATCATATGATCATAACGTCTAATTTATTAAAAACATCATAGTGTTCATATTTACATCTTTGTGTTGTTTAAAGTTATAAAAATAGAAAATAATATAACATCCATAATATTTGAATTCGGGTAAAAAATCGAAGAGAAGCGTTTCTTCACTATCAATTTGGCCGCAGCTGTATGTAATTATTGAGCACGTTGTTTTTATAAACTAATGTACAAATCGATCTTGAGAATATGTGGAGTCATTCACATGCACAAATGACAGCTTTACCAACTCGAGCATTAAGGTGACACTTTTCAAGCCGAACATAAGGTATTGGTTTTTTTTTTTGAAAATGGCGGCTTTGATTAAAATTTTGATATTATGGATTTTTATGACTACCGTATTTATAATAAAGCAATTCAGTTTGGTCAACATTATAAAAAAAAAACACAAAATACGGAAATATACTGAAAATTTAGTTAAAAAAACACGCATTAACCTAAGCAAGTACGAAAGATTAGAATGTTCAACACAAATTCTTGGAATTATTTTTATTCTTTAAAATTAATGCTTCAATTAAGTTTTGCTTAGGACTTAAAATTTGATATTATATATCATAGGAACATACGCAAATACACTTTATAAAGGTATAATTATATTTGCAAAACATAACATTTAAGCATAAGTTTCTCCAAAAATACATATTTTGAGAGAAAATAAATATATTTTTATTCATGAATAGTATTTCCAACAAATACTTCTCTTCTTCAAATAACTTAAAATATTTCATGAAATCTTTTACCAAACTATAGCAACAAACCCTACCTACCCTAATGCAAGAGTCAAATGTAATCGGAATTATCAAGGGCAACCAGCGCTAATGCGTCAACTGCAAGAAACCTGTTCAACTACGCAAAGCAACAAATTAAGTTTGCGGAAAATTAGCAATCAAATGAAACTTACTCAAATTTGCACAAAAGAAATTACATTCCATGTTTGTATGTATACAATTAATTGAACGCGTGGAGTACTGACCGATGCTGGAAGTTAGTTGCTAGTATTCACGGGAAACGATGTTTGTGATTGAAATCCACAAACAACGCCTGAACACTGCGCTTTATAATTTACAACTCGTAAATGTACAATAAGGAAATAATTAAATCTACTTAAAATGCGTTAGTACATTCAAGAACCCAGTAGAGAAACGTGCACTGCATTCGTCAAATATTGGAACTATGTAACTCTTCCATGATTTACGCACTGAAATTGAAAGGTTATTAAGATAAATTGCAAGGAGTTTTCGATTGTTCGGTCAGTTTGAATGACAGCTACATATAATAGGTTATCAAAAAGGTTTTGCGGTTTTATCGCTAGTTGGCGCTGAAAGCTCGTAGTTCTAGTTTTATTCGTCGCATCGGTTCATGCTATACCTTTTTGGAAAGCTCATTTCACGTGTTTGATTGATTGTCGTTTCTTTTAAGTCGTTCGTGAGTTACAGCGTCGCAAACATGGAGCAAAATAAAGAGAAAATACGGCATATTTTACAGTACTACTACGATAAAGGCAAAAATACATCTCAAGCCGCCAATAAAATTTGTGCAGTTTATGGACCCGATACAGTTTCCATTTCCACCGCACAACGATGGTTTCAACGTTTTCGTTCTGGTGTAGAGGTGGTCGAAGATGCATCACGCTCCGGAAAACCTGTCGTCGAAAATTGCGATAAAATCGCTGAATTGGTCGAAATAGACCGGCATAGTAGCAGCCGTAGCATCGGTCAAGAGCTGGGCATGAGTCATCAAAAATTCATTTCAATTTCAATAAAAAAAAAAAAAAATTCAATAAAAATACCGCAAGACTTTTTTGACAACCCATTATTTGGAGATTGCAGCGTTGTAAAGTGTATTCGTCGTGCTCTAGTGCTATTTCTGTATTTAAGGGTAACGAGTGAAGTGCAGTCTCTGTGGATCTACCCTTCGTATAGGCCTGCTGTGCTTTTGACATAGTGGCCCATAAAAGCTTTTCCTTATATATGATTTTTTCAAATGTTTTCAGAAGGAATAAGGTTAGACTTATTGGTCTGTATTCTTTCGAATAGGGGGAGGGAGGGGGTGACTCCTTTGGATAGGTACGTAGTTAAGCTTTAAAAATCCTTCCTATATTATGATCAGTTAAGCAACGCAGCGCTTTTGATGCGTTCTGCATCATAGCTAAAAATATAACGTCCATACCAGGGAATTTAAACGGTTCGAAGCTGTTGATTGCGCGAATTATTTTGCCTTTTGTTATGAGACCTGTACTCCTTACAGTTTGGAGATATATAGCGTCTGTACACCCTGGAAAATGAGTAGTGATTAGAACTACTAGTGATTCCTAGTAGCCTAGAAGTAGTTGGGTGCTTGGATAGTAATTTCCAAAGCCTAGCTACTTCGGTTGTCTTTTCTAACATACCGCAAAACGTTAAAGGCAAAAACGTTTTTGTCGGTATAACGTATAAGATTCCAGGGAATTGTACTTGAGGTTTAATTTTGAATATGTTCTTACAAACAAATGTCAATGGAAAAAATAACGAATTTAATGCTGTTTTCTCAGCTGGGTTAACAGCATCTGTCAGTTCTAGTTAAAAAAAAAAAGGTTCTATTGCCAATTCAAGAGTTCGAGTTATGGATAACTTCGAGTTATAGAAGTTTGAATTATACAAGTTTAACTGTATTATACTTTTTTGGGGATTGTATGTATGTTTACATGTGTATGTTTAGAAATGAAATCTCCTATAAACACAAACTGAAGAGCAGCCTTACTGTCCAGTTATTAGAGTTATCCGCTTAATGGAGCATCCATTTGATACAGCTTTCACTGTATCTTTTAATTATGAATTGTTTTGACTATCCTATCTTCTAAGTTGCTTCAAACTGGACACAGTGTGCTAAATTTTGCTAAAAATCGGCACAGTAGTTCAAGAGTCTATCGCGGGCAAGCAACGTAACACATAATTTATATATATGTATATCGTATATATAATACAAAGATGAAAGCAGATTTAACCGAGTTGTTTAATGCATCACTTTGCAAATTTTAGTTTGTACCTTATAAGCAAAACATAGGCTATTTTAAAGAAAATGCTTTTCCAAAATGGATTATTCGAATGCTGCACTTACAACAGCTCTTTAACATACCTCATCAAATTTATAATTACTTTCGAAACCGTTATGCGTAAAAGTTTTCTGCTTACATTCACTACTGGGATATTAGCCTACACTTTTATCATACATACATACGTACATATGTACATATAAGCATCTAATTAAGCGTTTTTACATTCGAGATTAGTATCCAATTTACCAATAATCACTGTTTAGCCAATTAAGATAAAGCGAGCCATTTTATTTAACTTTAATTTCAATCGCATTAAGTTTGCCAAAACACTTTTTTTATAATTAAAGCTACGCATGAACAGCATGATACGTTACTCTATAGAAATAATCGCAAGTACAAGTTTATGCAGCATGGCCATTGCGAAGTGTTTGGCGACCTTTTTCGAAAGTCTACACTTTAAGGATGGACTTTTATTAATTTAATGACGAAATTTTTTTCTATAATATAATCGAAAGGCTTACACATATTTTTAAGCGTTTGCAATTTACTCAGATATGGTAGATATCATAATTAAAATATATTATATAGGTGAAGAGTTGAAATTTAGTCTAGGAAAAACATAGTAAAACGTAAACCATTATTTTTGCATTAATTTGAAGGTTTCATTCAGCTAAGTTAGAATGAAATTAATATCATAACACCATCCTTCTCTTGCGGCGAAATTTTCACCATCGCAATTATTCACTATAAACAGGAAGAGGTAGTAAACATTTGGGTTTGGATTATAAGGTGACTGCTTCGCAACTAAGCTCGGGAGTTAGTGACGCGTCACTATCGATGGGTATCTGGCCCGATGGCCTGATGGAATGCAATTATTTTTCTATTGGTTAGAGGTAACTCTTTTAACCCCTGCACCGATGTAATTTTTTATCAAGACTTCCTTAAATGATTCCAAATGGTTTGTTGTGCAATGATTAGTACTTGCATGACGATTGAATCCGACGATTTCGATTACTTTATATCTGATATTATATTGCCTAAGCTGATTGCACTTATTCAACCAGAGATACAGATTACTAAAGACATATATTGAAAAAGTAATGGGAGTTCTTTTTACGAGACCTTATATTAAAATTACAGAACTAAATTAGAAACTAGAGTAATCAGTAATATAAATTGTATATACTTTATAATTTTTTTTGTATATTTTACTTTTCAAATGGTCTCACAAAAAACAACATCAAAAAGAGCTAAATCAAGACATCTAGATCAGGATTTTTCCCCAACCTGTACAACTTTAGATCAATTTTTGTTGTTCATGGCCTGCCATTTTATCCAGAAATAACAACTGTTTGGTGTGATTTGTTGGCCGGTGAAATCATCGGTCCATATTTCTTCAAAAATGAGAACATAACCGTCAATGGCGACTCTCACCGCGCCATGATAACCGACTATTTAATGCCTTTAATTAAAGCTCGTGATCTCGGCGACATTTGGTTTCAACAAGACGGCGCCACTTTCCACACATCGCAATGGATTTATTAAGAGAACACTTCGGTGAGCAGATAATTTCACGTTTTGGGCCGATCGTTTGGCCACCAAGATCGTGCGATATCACACCTTTATCCTCTTTCGTGTGGGAATATGTTAAGTCTAAAGTCTATGCGGACAATCCCGAACGAGTCATCGAAAATCGGATTCAACGAACCATCTGAGACGTAGCCGCAGCCAACTTTTGAAAGAGATAATATGCAAAAAATAAATCCCAAATAATGTTCTTTCGAACGATAATAAACATTCCCCATTAAATTTTAAGTTTCTGTGTTTTTTTTTTCTTTAAAAAAGTAGAAAGCCTCGAATTGGATCACCCTTTATATATATTTATCCATTAAGATTAGTAGAGTTTTCCTCGGATTGCATTTATATTTAATCTATCAATATTCAGTCCCTGCATTAATTACAGAAAGGAAATCAGTGAAAAACAAGATAATGCATATTCTTTATGAAGCTGCGCAATTCAATGGTTTTGAACGTTATAATTAACTTCATGGCTGAAATTTAAAACGAGCCATGCTCACGGAGCAAACAAATACATTGACTTACAAATCATAAAAAATGTGTAGTATTTGTTTTATCTAAAAAAATAATGCCTTCCATGAAGAAATGTGCTTGGCACAACCTACGCTTGAACCGAGCTAACAATGTTATTATTCTATTAAATGCAATTAGTATTATTATTTGAACTTGTGTATGTACATTCATAAGTATGTACGATATTTGTGTATGTACTCGTTTATGCAACGTTTTAATTTAATAAAATAACAAAAGATATACTTAAAGAGCGCTAACCTGAAAACAGATTCGTCGTAGAAGAGTAAAATTCGTAATGGCTGGTCAGCGGCGTCTGTGCTGCGTTTGTGTATGCTGTGAGTACTCTGGTGTGGATGCATCGAATCCGCCGTCTCGATGCGAACGCCATGGACAACCTGAAATGGATAATATTACAATGAAATAGGTTGGTGTAAGTATACTTTCATAATTATATACACAAGAAAAAACACACGCTTCACTCATATACTCTTATATAGATATTTAGATATTATATTTTTCTCATTTTTGAACTGATTTCAGGGATCGTCTTTCGAACATTCGACATGCATGAGTAATATGATCACATTTCGCTCTGATTTTGGCAGCCGACAATGACATAACAGAATTGCAAAAATTACATACAAGTGATATAATGAGAAATGGAGCATTGCAGCGGAAATAGACGCTGTCATATGTAAGGCCATATGAATCAGTGAGTGTTATTGGAGAGCGATTTATTGTTATAATGCTGATGGATAGCTAAACTATCATAAATTTTAATGAAAATTTTTCTCAAAAGACACAAAAAAATATTTTAGTTTTAAGGTTTGTATCTCACGGATCGATTTTAAGCCCCTTTGAGGCGCACATTTTTTCACATGAAGGGCTTTTTTTTTGGAAGAAGCCAAACGTCGAAATGAAAATAAAAAATTTTACTAGCCCATCGATCATTGCCTGTTTGCATAAACAGTAATAACAATTTTTTTCAACTTTATAATTTAAGATAATTTTAAGGTGTTTGAGATCGGTTACAGGAGCAAATATTACAAAAAAAAATTTTTAATCAATTGCCGATTGAACTGTGCTTTAATGTCAAGTCAAGAGAAAGAAGTGAAGAAGTGCTAAGTTCGGGAATAACCGAACATTTTTAACTCTTACAACTTGCAAAGATCAAAAACTGGAAAATCTTCAGATGTTGGCAAAACTTTGAAATTGAACCTAATAGTATCACCATGATTTCATCCATTCTTTGTGAGTTTTATTACGATGCTTTTCCATATTGACCGATAGATGCGGTATAAAGTGAACCGGAAGTTTGAAAATATTTTGTGATATACATATGTACATATATATATGAGAAGTGTGAGCCGATTTTTCCCATTCTTGGCATAAGTTGTAAACCGATTTCGACAATTTTTTGGCGTAAGTTAAAATACCTTAAGGACACTATTTGTGCAAAGTTTTACTCCAGCAACTTTATTATTGTTTAATTAGTATACTGTAAAGTGAAAGAGTCAGATGAAATTTAAAAAATTGTTTTTAGGGAAGTAGGCGTGGTTACTGTGCGATTTTGCCCATTTATACAACGTTTAATACATACTAAATTTGGATAAAATTGGTCAAGTACTTTCTGAGATATAGGATTTCCCTTCCCCAAAAGTAGACAGTGCCACGGCCATTGACCCAGCTTTTTACTCCAGCTCTCATAAAGCCTTTGTTTGCCATTCCGGTTGTAAAATTTAATGCTGGTGGCTCATGTATTCATTGAGTTATCGCACCTTTAGTGATTTTACCTGTTTTTGCAGTGTATGAAAACAGGCTAAAAGGATTTCTCAGCAAGTTTGGTTGAGTTAACTTGAGTGGTTTGGAAGATATGTACGTTTAACCATTTTTTTAATTTTTAAACCACAAGTGCCTCTCACAACTGCGATCACCTGCAAAAAATTACAGTTTTGTTTATTAAATTAGTGCTTAATTATGACACTTCATAGGCTTTCGTTTAATGACATTTTGTAGGCATGGCAGTGGGATGAAAATAAAATCTCTATCCTTGCCGTAAATGCTTTACTTAACAAAAGTTTTATTGCTTTTTATTCATTTGAACTGAAATTATTGGTTTAAAATTGCTTACAATGAAAAATTAATTTTGTCTTTATTGGAAAACCCTTTATGCAAAGCAATGGCTAAGTGTTATGTCAAATTTGTGCCAATATATTCAACGGTCCAGTAGTTTCGACGAAACCGTAACATAAAGGAATGCTTAGAGTTCATATCATTTGTCAATTAAACTACTCAAAACGTGATAAACGATAAATTGAGGAAATTATGTTATTAACTAACTCTCCATCCATTGATTTCGAAATATTATTTTCTTTGTCCCTGACTTAAAAAGTTACCGGAAGAATATTTTACTAAAATGGCCTCGGAACTTCACACTATAGAACGGAATCGAACTTTTGTTAATCGTTATAACCAATTTAATAGTACTTCAGATGGAGATTATGTCGCAGAGTAATGTCATATTTCTATTCAACGAAAGCGTTCTTTCAGGCTTTACAAGTGGGCGCTAAAAGCTGCGAGAACGAGCAAACTAGGCTACAAGTGTTTAGCGGTAAACCTTTTATCGACTTACTCAGCGTCTACCGAGAAACATTTGATAATAATACAGAAAACATGACCCAAAGCGTTCTTGTGTACAGAAAGCATCACTTCATTTACAGTAATATGTGGCGACTGAGTTGTAACTATAAATAATACCGGTAAGGGCACCCAAATAACCGCTTGCAATAATATCAATAACCTTTAAAATTTTATTTTTTTTTTGCGAAATACACTCGTATTGTCTACACATGACTTGCAATTTGCACACGAACCAATTTGTTCACACACTCGTGCATAGAAAATCCACACATACAAACATTTATCTAGCTATACACACACACATACATGACACACAAGTGTTGAAAACGTTTGTTTTTACAACAGACCGCCGAAAATTATTGCTAGCTTTGGGGGTTTTGAGGTAAATTAGTAATCAAACGCCGAAGTATTCGTCAAAAATGATAAATGGTCGCCGCTGCTATAATATTTATGCACAATGCGTTTACGTCTGCTGTGTAATGTGAGCATGAATATAACGGTATTGCACACATTCACTTTTATATAATTTTTTATTTAACGTTGCGGTGTTTTAAATTAAATTTAAATTATTAACGTACGCATATTACGGGATATTTTCTTTATTTGAAAGTCGTAACTATAATTATAAAACACGAGTGGAAAGAGGCTTTTCATTTTCCATGGAGTTCGAATAATTTTAATTTTCAGCGGAAATATGGAAAAATAAAACTTTGTAGAATTAATACGTATTGCTTTGAAACATATACTCTGCACATGAAATAAAATTATTGCAAGTATTATTTTCGAAGTTGAGTGAAATTTATATAGTAAAAATTATCATGAGAAACAAGGAAAAAAGGCTATGGGAAGTCCATCAAATTTAACCCTCAAACCATTAAGTTTATAGATTCTGATTTCAGTCTGCACAACATATGACTAAAGAGGTTATGTAACGTTGAAATCACTACATATGTACAAAGTTGTCGCTGCTGTTGCATGTCTGGATATTTCATATGATGAAAACTATTTATTTACTAGACTTTGTATGAATTTTTGAACATTTTCTTTTAGATAAATCTTGCACCGTTTATTAAAATCGGTGAAAGTATAAATCAAACAAATAATACGTCAGAAGTCTTAAATTATAGCAGGATACGAGTACATCAAGATATTGGACTTCTTCGTGTAAACAATAAACGTTTCCGCTTCAAATCGTCGAAGAGTAGCAATAATGAATTCAACATAATTTTGAGATTCTATAGGCTTAAGGTAGTATGTATTCCAGTCGAGAAATAAAAAAAAAATTATTTGAATCGATTTTTCATTTTTACATTTCCTGAATTTAACCATTCAAGAATATCATATGTTTAGAAGATGATTTTTTTTAACTCCAATTATTTATTGAGATATAGGTATTTTGCTGACGCGTCATCCAAACTAGTTCGATCAGTTCGCGAAACTTTAAACATGCTTTTTCCAAACGATACCCACGATTTCTCAGTTTCTACTGGACCGATTTTTTATTAGTCTTCCTTAAAGACATACATACATATGTATCTATGTTTATCAAATTGGCAACAATAAAAAATATGATACAAAAAAAATTTTGTTATTGGCCATCGCCATTTCGTATAAAAATTGCACCCGGAAATTGTAATTAAATTCCCCGGGTAAGTGATATTTCAAAAAATTTTGCTAAGTTGGTGGGACTGTCCTTTACTACCGCTGCTTAAGTCGGTACACCTCAGTAGTGCGTTGAGATTTTTACAATGGATAGAAATATCGAACAAATTTTTTGTCTCAAATTTTGTATTTCTAACCCAATTTCGTGCTTATGGTAATTCAGTTTTATCAAAAATCGAACAAATTTTTTGTCTCAAATTTTGTATTTCTAATCTAATTTCGTGCTTACGGTGATTCAGTTTTATCAAAAACACAAGCCTACGAGTGATGAGAAGCCTTCAAAGACGGTCGAGAGATCGTTGAAAACATGCCATGACATCGTTGAAACATGAAAATATTGAAAAATTGAAGGATATGGTACTTGAAAAACGTCAGGAAATTGTTTAAAAGAGCTCGACATTTCACGCGAGTCCGTTCGACTAATTTTGCTAGATATTTTGGGTATAGCGTTCTTGCTCGACTTGTTCTGATAAAACTGAATTATTTCAAAAAGAGTACGATTGTGACCGAATTTAAAGCCAAAACGCAATGAATACCATCAATAAACCACCTTATTCACTAGATTTGGCACCATGTTATTTTTTCTTGTTCCCCAAACTGAATTTGCCGCTCCGTGGAACCCGTTTTCAGTCGATCGAAGAGATAAAACAAAATTCGCTGAAGAGCTGAAGGCCATCCCAAAAAGTGCTTTGTGGACTGAAAAAATCGCTGGCATAAGTGTACGAATAATTAAATATTTTGGGTTTTATTTACAATTTCCGTGTACTTTTTTATCGCAATGTATTAATAATGACCAAAACGCCACATAGGGATCATATCATCACTATTGGAAAACCCTGTAGATTCCCGTAATTTATCCGATTCTTATTAAACGGCTTAAGCGTGATGGATCTGCTTTTAATCGTTTACTGTTATTTCAGCAGTGTAAATTATTACTGTTGACTTGTAAGTCACTGGCCGTATATAAGTTCAGGTTCATTCCGACTACGTTGCTTCAAAGCTTGTGATGATCACAAGCGCATATACTTTCTATGAATTTGCTATGGTTATAACGAGGTGGATGCGCCAAGCCATTTTGCATTTTTATTTCATGTGCACTTTTAAAGTTTACGTGATAAGCGTTGTATAAGGTTTGACATGCTGATCATGTGTTCCACTAATGTAAGATTTGTAAGTTTTTCCTATTGATTGCGGAATTGAATAAATTTATATTTTCATTTTTCTTACTTTTTATTCAATTAAATGCTATTTAAAAAAATACGTATGGTCAGTGTATATTTTTGTTTATATGTATGGCTAGCGTATAACAATAACATTATTTATATTTAAAAATGTTTACACACATGCATAAATTTATGGCTTTCAGCTCGATTGCACCACTGACAAATGCGATTTGCTGCATCTTGAATACATAATGCGTTTGTAGGCAAGTACAAGCGCACATAATTCATTCCTTATGTGCATATGTATGTGCATATTTAGACGCAAACGTCTCGTTAGTTTAACATTTTTTATTTTTGCCGATTAAAAACCTAACTAATTAACAACACACTCATGTAAAGTTTAAATTTTAAACTAATGCACGCAAAAGCACATGTGCCATGCGGTGATAATCAACTACAGTAAGTACTCGATATGCGTCACTTTAATTAATTATAATGAAATAAGACTTCAGTTTATGCGCAATCGCAATATTAATTATTATGGAAAATTTTAGGATCTTAAGCAGTTGGAAATATTTCAAGATGTCCGTAATATTAAAAAGGAACCACAGAAATCGGTATAAGTATCACAAAAAAGATTTTCAAGTAATATTCATACATATGTATATCATTTTTTCATTGCTTTGCAAATAATAACATTTGACATAAAATTTACAAATTTTACATAAAATTTTATATAAACCTCGGTTGCGATGGCCTTTAGTGTCTTCACCAAATTTTGTTTTTTTTTCAGTTTCGCTCATTTTTAGTGCGACATTCGCTAGATTGTTTCGACGTCGTTTTTGCAAAAGATTCAATTGTTTTGTTACGAATCCAGTATAGACACGCTTCATACGTAAAACAATAACCAAAACGTGTTAGGTGGATTCTTAAAAGATGTTAAGATTCCCTGCTAACCCTCTGATGCCATTACGACGATTTTCAAACAGTGTTGTTTAAACCTTTTCAATGTTATCGTCATTAACAGAGATAGATGGACGACTCGCACTGACATATAGAGATCAAGCTTCACACAAATGTCAAAAAGGTTGTGCCAATCTGAGAAAAATTTTCGACTCAGTTTCCCGGTGCAGTTTAAATGGACCAGTCCAAGCTAAATTATACCAGATGGTCAGTTATGATGCTCTTTGTTTACGTTTTAGCTATCTATTGTAAGACCTAATCACCTGAAGGGATTCAAAATGCATGATTGGGAACCATACATACATACATACTATACATATATCCAATAAGCATCACGAGAACCTTAAATTTTTCTTAGCCGTCAAGCAGGCTGTGAGACATACTACTTCATCTAAAATGGGCGTTACCTCGCCGAAAATCTCATTTGGGCCTGATTCACATACTGTTTTAATACTCTGAAGCTTTTCAATAGAGCTTAAGTGGCGAAGCACTGCTAATCGCTTGCAAAGTGAAGTGTCCGATGCTTCGTCATTTATTAGTGCAACAACTTATTAAAGTCAACACCTTAGTTTTGTTGGGTAATAATTAGCGTGTACGCACTGTAGATGCCCCATATATAGATGTTAAGTATACCCCACAGGTATTTGTATTAGAAATGAAACTTTATCTGCATATAGCAGCTTTTGGAAATCTGGTTTTCTCTGCAGGGTTTGCGCAATTTATTATTTACACACAGATAAAATACATATGTATGTACATACAAAAGTTTTGTTTACCAAGTGCGGGGTATGCGTTGAAAAATTATGAAATTTGTTTGATTCAACGAAATTGATTAAGAAGTTTGCGGCCAAAATAAACAGCGATAGATTTTGGTTTTGTTTTGCCACCTGCCATATTTGTTCAACCCCAAGTCGGCAGCGGGCTTTCACTTTCGTTTTCATCGGATTTCATTGGCTTCATCGATGAGGTGCGTGCTCAACGTTTGACGTTAAATTATGTATGTATATGTTGGTATGTTCACATGTAAACACTAAAGTGGGTCGGAAAGTGTTTAATATTCAAATGAAAACATGAAGTAAAATGAACATGAACGTGTATGGCTCAGATGTAATATGAAAATGTGATCAATCACCTAAAAGCGAATAGTATTAAGAAATCCATGTAATACAATAAAATAAAAAATAAGTTTCTTATAGTTTTGTTGCTAACTGTCTGATCGAAAATCGCTTTCGATAAATATATTGTTGATTAAAAGAACTTGTAATAGTCTAATTATGATTCTATGAGACAATCCGCAATAATTGTGGCATTTTATATTTGTTGAATCGGTAACTACAATGATCAGCCAAAGGAGTGACGCGGAAGGATTAAGGAAAGCAAACCATATATTATTTAGTACCACAGATTCTTTCAACTGAATATAATGTACAAAGTCCTGCTTACTAACGAAACAGTGATTATACATATATTTTTCAATATGAGCGCTACAGAATTTTTTTACATAAAACAAAAACGGTTTGGGTTATCAACGAAATTCGTTATTCCTGCGAAATGGCATTATGTATGGAACTCCATTTCTTTTGCATTGGCACCACGGGCACTCTTGCAAAAGTCCAGACTCTGAACCCAATTTTCAACGATTTTCAAGCATAAATAGATATTGCTGCAATTTCACGTTCGATATTCGTCCGAAGTTCATCAATCGTCGGCTTGTTGGCATAGACCACAGACTTGACGTAGCCCCACAGGAAATAGTGTAACGGCTCAAATCTCACAACCGATGCGGCCAATTGACTGGGCCATTTCGTGAGATAACACATTCACCAAACTTGGTTTTCAATAAATCGAATGTGACATCCGCTGTGTGGCTTGTAGCGCCGTCCTGTTGGAACCACATATTGTCCAAGTCCATAACATCCAATTCGGGCCAAAAATATTCGGTTATTATTGTGCGGTAGCGATTCTCATTCACATTAACGTGCGGGTCTTGATCATCACGGAGGAAGTACGGCCCATAAACTGCACAAAACCGTAGTTTTTTCGAGATGCAATGGTGACACATGGAGTATGTGTGGCTTGCCGTCTGACCAATAACGCATATTTTGCTTATTGACGAAGCAATTCAGCCTGAAATGAACCTCAACGCTGAAGATGATTTTTCGAGGAAAACCGGCTAATTTTCAAGTTGTTGCTAAGCTCAATTCACGATGATACGATGATTCTGGTGGTCAAGGGGCTTCAGTTCGTGCGTCACAGAGATGCTCAAAGCTTGAGAAGGACGTGCGAGAGACTGATTTGGGTCTTCCTCAATTGATGCGCTAGCGGCAGCAATATTCTCGACTCTATGCGCACTTATCACTGGCACGGGAAAATTTTATACTGTTCCTATGGATTCAAATTTTTCTACTAGACGCTCAATTGTTGATCTGACAGGACGATTATGGCGATCGTAAATTGGACGTAGCGCTCTTAAAGTTGAGTCCACTGACTACGATTTTAATAATTTGTTGTTGGATCGTAAATCTTTCCATGATGAAATCGGAAACCTTTCTGAAGAGAAATGTCAAAAGAGATGTAGATTCCAAAAGAGCGGGAAAAAATACTGCGTCGTTTGCTGTCCTTATCGGTCAACGTTTGTAGCGTCCCTATTGAAAAAACCCGTTCTAAATAAAAATCTTAGCCAAAATGGTGAACATGCTCCAGCTGATAGAACGTGCCAAAAGTGGTTTGGACAATTTAAAAGTGGTGATTTTGGCTAGGAAGACGAAGGAAGTGCAAAAACTTTGAAGATGAGGAACTTTAAGATAACTCCATAAATAGTCTTGTCAAATACAAGTAGAGCTCCCAGAATCTTAAGGAAACAATCAAGCAGCTATTTCAAAACGTTTATAAGAAGTTAACTGCATTTAAAAGCAAGTAAATTGGGTATCATTTAAATTCAAACCAAGAGACGTAGCAAGGCGATTTTGCATGTCAGAAATGCTGTTTGGAAGCTATAAAAATAGGTCATTTTTGCATTGAATTAAGACTGTTAATGAAAGATGGATTCATTACGACAACTCTAAATGCAAAAAATTAGTAGAGAACCAGGCCGACCCACCAAATCAACGTCAAAGCCGATTACCTTGACGTCATGATCATTGGGTTCAAAAGGGAGTGCTGCATTATGAGCTTCTAAAACCATATGAAACCAATAATGAGGAACACTATCGACAACAACTCAGCAAATTGAAGCGAGCGGTTGTCGAAAAACGCAAAGACGTGGCAATAATATTCCATCATGACAACACTCGGCTTCACGTTACCAAACCGTTTAGAATTCATTTGAAAACAGAAACAGCGACTGGAAGTTTTGCCTCACCGGCGTTATAGCCCAGACCTTCTGACTACCATTTGTTCTAGTCGATGCAGAACACACTCAATGGAGTACGGTTCACATCAGAACAGGGTTTGGTACATTCTTCGCAGCCAAGGCGGCGAAACTCTTTTGAGATGGAATTCACAAATTTTTATAGTTATTTACATAATGCTTTAGTGAACCCTATTTAAAATCAAAATTAAAACTTGAGTATTATTGAAAATATAACTTTATATGGGCTTAAGCTTCAAATTGTATATTTATCTGAAACACACACGATTTTTCGAAGCGATCCATCCTAATATGGTCTACGACAGATTTGTAGTAATTAGTTCAAACGCGGTCAATTTACTTTTTTGCATACAAATTTTGATTTTGAAAACCTTAAGGCCTTGTTATTACTGTTAATGCGTTGTTTTCGTTATCAGGTTAATTATTTACAAAAAATGGATTATGTTTGCCTGTATGTATGTAGATTCCAAATTTCATATTACGGAAATGAGTAAGCATGCACAACGTGAAAAGCTCATTGGTACAGACATACAATCGTAAATCCATAGGTATGTACTTCGAGTAATGGTTAAATATACATAAAATTGTATAACCATAAACAAATCTGAGGCAGACACTGTGAAAAAAAATGTAAACGCATGCACATACATACATATATCATTATTAACTTGATCAAATATTTGCATGTCCAAGCTTTAAAAATTATGTTTAATATTTGCAAATTTGTTGGACTGGAAGCCATAAAGACAACAATGTTTTTAGTGTATTTTTAATACTTATGTAAATGCAATTATAACAATTAAAATTTAAAAAATGTGGTTGTGTAACCAAAGACCATAATTATCTTCTGCGTTACGATCAAATATTTAAAAAATAATTAAATGAAGAATACCAATAATACGACGCATAAACTGACGATTTTCTTAAAATCAAGGTTAAACATACACACATATGTACAAACATATATTATCCATAAAAAATTCGTATTTTTTAACAGCACTACACAATGCGAACTTTTCCTATAGAAGTAAGTCACTTTAAGCTAATTAATTACTGGTAACCCTCGTAATTTCTGTTGCAATAATAAATAACAAATAAATGAAACCAGAAACTCTGAACTTGGAATATCCGGCTTCGTTACGATTTTATTCTTTGTTCTTCTTTGAATGCGCATAAATTATAGAAAATTGTACAACTT
The DNA here is from genome assembly GCF_024586455.1 of Bactrocera neohumeralis. Classification (NCBI taxonomy): domain Eukaryota; kingdom Metazoa; phylum Arthropoda; class Insecta; order Diptera; family Tephritidae; genus Bactrocera; species Bactrocera neohumeralis. Next base: position 75,491,859 of record NC_065919.1, on the reverse strand, counting down.
ATCTGTACCTAAATAGAAATAGTCTCACATACATTTAATTAGGGCATAACAAACACCTAACAGTATCTTTGAATGCTAATTTCCGCTGCGATTCTTCAGCTAAAATATAAAAAATCGAATGTATGTACATCTTTAAAATACACAAACTGAGCCAAATTCTACTATTTACCAACAAATGCAAACACATTTTACTGTTTCAGCAAACCGGCTACATTGATTTGCATGAATTTTATTTAAGTGTTTGACTTCACCTTTTAATTCACTTATGTGTACACATATCAAGCATTCAAATGCTTTGTAACTTTTTTTCTCTGTCTATGAAACAGGCAATTACAAGAACTTTCACACTTCATTGGATTCGTCATTCACTTTGGACAACTTAATTGTTCAATTAAATTAGTCACGGCTAATTTATACGATTGTTATTCCACAACTAAAAAATTCAAATTGAACAAAGAAACAATTTATAAGTTAAATTATATCAACACAAGTTTTATTGGAATTGCAATTGTATTTGCTATTGTAACTGGCATAAAATTATTTTTATACCCGGAATAGGGTATGTTAAGTATGCAAAGCACTGAAGGAAGCGGTGGAGACCCTATAAATGTATATATACATAAATTACAAGCGCGACGAGATGAGCCAATTTCACCTAGTCCGTATATTTTATGTATCGATATTCACGAATAGGTCCCACAGTTTTTGAGATATCGATCTGAATTTTTTCACACACAAGAAACTGCTCATTTGTCGGAAGCATACAGCTGTTATACCAATTGAATGAACAAAATCTAGTCCTTGTATGGAAATCTTTTTTCTTTGACAAAAATATCTTCACGAAGTTAGGTATAGATTTAAGGCAACGCTACTATTTCGTTAAATAGAGATAAAAATGTTTATATGTCCTTTTATGCTAAGGAAATTTACCCATGAAGGGTATTATAACTTCGGTGCAGTCGTTTGCCTTGTTCATTTCTAAGAAAGAAAATATACATTTGAGTGTTTGTTTAATGTTCAATCGAAAACTATTTTTTTTCTATAAATATATTTACTTGCTACCAGTTGAGGAAGAAAATACTAATAAAAAGTTATATTAGCACAATTCAGTAAAAATTTAATCCTCTAACCTCTGTATTTTATTATTAATTTTTTTATTATATATTTATTTTGGTTATCTGCATATAAAAATGTAAATATGTACCAGTTTGATACTAGTTTTATACTATTTTGCATAGATTTTATAGATAGGTTAAAGATTTCCTTCGAAATAAATTTTCAATTATCAAGTTAAATAGGTAGGTATGTGTCTATGTCATCATTATTAAAATTGTGCAACAGCGAAATGTTAATGGCCGTTTAAAAAATTGGGTATAGGGAAAATAGTATTTTATTAATATTCATATTATTCATGACAAAATTTGGGATATTGAATTAGATTTGTCTTTGTTTTTTGGTAAGGCGTTAAATTACAGTCATAAATATTTATGAATTACCAAATCACTATTGACCTTCAAAAAACTGCATTAGTAATGTTGAAAAGAAAATGAGAAGACATTTTAAAGATATAATTAACGCCACACTATTTGGGAATTTTACAAATTAATATATACCTGTATATTGTGTAGGTCATATGGCGCCAATACTAATGCGGTACTATTGTTTTCAAATTTAATCAAATTAACACACACACAATTTTGATTTTGATTTGATTTGAGACGAGATTTTACTAAATAATTTATTACAAAACGCTTAAAGCTCCTATAATAAAATTTTGATATTCTCGTCTGTTAATGTATTTATGGTACATACATATATGTACATTTGTATACACATAATTCAATATAATGTCATTCATTAAAAAAATGATTTTAAAAATGTTGCGATGCAATTGTATTGTTAAAATTTGATATTTACCTCGTCTGCTTTAGGATGAAAATGCTGACAGTTATGACCAGATGTTATCATCGGCAATAATAGTAAACCAATAATATAGTGTAATTTATAATAAACCGTTGGAACCATTGAAAAATAATTTTTCTTTGGTATAATCACATATTTGTAGCACCTTCCCTGATTAAATTTGTGCCACATTTCTTACAAATTTTATTTCGTATATTTTTCACAAAAGATTCATTTGCTAGATGCAGGAGTAGTGTAAGTAAGGTTGTATTCAATTTTTTTCTTAACAGAACAAGAAGAATGGTGGTGATATTTTGGCAATCACTTTTTGGGCAGGAATTACAAATCGATTTTTTACCTTCACTTCGAAGCACAGCCAAACTAACAATTTCACACCAAAAACACCGTAATTTCGTAATTTGCGTGACACTTAAAATACAAAATTAAAACAAAACCAATTTAATACTAAAATGGGTGCGACCCAAACAATGGTAACTGCTTAAGACATCAATATACATATTTCCAATTCACTGTCGCTGAACAAATAATTGTTAGCTTATTGGTTGTGTTGAAGTTCTTTCCGCAAAGGGAATTCCAATTCACTTTATTTAGTTTACTTAGAAGTAGTATGCTATAAGCGCTATCAAACACTGCACTTTACAATAACTTTTAACTTTATTTGTATACTTTGTCGCTTTGAAATCGTTTATTTAATTTAATAAACTACTTTTAATTAATTTTTTTTTTCAGACCGCACATCCAATATTTTTACAAGTCAAATAAATCATTCAAACACGAAATAATATATCAACTAAATTAATAAATAACATTACAACGTTAGACACAAATATGTAAACTAAACAACATTTTAACTTGAACCATAGAAAACGAATGAATGGCCAAGATAAAAAACTGCAAACGCAGCTGCGCTAATTTGACATACTTAAATAACTGAGTTGCCAAGTCAAGCACAAGCTAAAATATGTAAATTACCTGTTTACCCCTTTTAAAAACTGAAATTTTTTTAGAAAATCATGACTTAACTCCAATATACATATATACCTATATTGAAATATGTATTTAGGTATATTCAGACAACATTAAGTGCCGGTTCAAAAAATTATCTAAATTATTCATCGATTTTAGGAAATTTTAATTGAAAACATTTAAAAAAGAATGCATACTCATATTAACAAAAATAACTGAAAATAAAATAACATTTATTTTTCTATTTTTTGTTATTTATTTGTGTTAGAGTACAAACTAATATATCCAATGGTGCATTTTTAAAAATATATATGTATTTTCTAAAACAGCTTCACTGTGGCTCAAATGTCAAGTGCAATAAATGTCAACACAGCAAAATGTAGAAAAATGTGAAAATGCTTGAGGGTAACTGTGAAAATTGTGCTGGTTAAATTGTTAATACAAAATAAATATAAACAATACAATATCAAAATGCACTTCTAAATCAAAGTTGACCAGTTTTTATCGTTTATTTTGAAAGTAAGTAAAAATTACTTATGATTTTAATAGCGATTACCTAGAGCGTTCGATATCAAAACAGAATTATATTAGAAAACAAAATAATTCATTTTTTTGTATAGTTGTGAAAACACATTCATTTGTACGCTGCGCTGTATTGGCGATGGTATTTTAATCCACCAGTATGGCCTGTTTGTTGATTTCTGGCAAATAAGTTAGCATAAATTGTTGAACCCGATCGCTGACCAAACTCTGAAAATAAAAACAAAAAACATCATTGCGCATAATGGAACAAGAAATTGGAACATGGGACTCAGTTCTTCTTGAAAATCTTTCTGAAGATAGCTTTATTAACAATATCCACCTTCGCTACAAACGTGACCACATATACGTAAGTATACCGTGTAACATTTCTTAAGGTTAAGATAATGTATCTACATATGTATGTTTTATTATTATTAGACATACATTGGAACATCTGTTGTCGCTGTGAATCCATATCATCACATATCAGAACGAACGTCAGACACCATACGAAACTATGGCAGCAAAGGAATATTTCAATTGCCTCCGCATATGTAAGACTACAAATTTCTGATTGATAATTTCTTAATAAGCGTTCTCTATTTAGTTACGGTTTGACGAATTTAGCATTTCAATCGCTGAAAGATCAGGGAGAAGATCAGTGTATTGTACTCACAGGTTGGTTTTTGTTTTCAATACGGCAATATTTTAAGTAAACTTTTTATTTTTTAGGCGAAAGTGGCGCAGGGAAGACGGAATCCTTCAAAATGATCGTTAATTTTCTCACGCATATTCAAGATAAAATCACAACGTCGCAACTATTTAAAAAAGAATTACCCAATAGTAGTACTGGCAGTGGTTATAGTGGTTATGTTCAAATGCATCGACGTACATCTAGCAATTGTTCGGTTCCAAATGTTGCTTTATATAAAAAATCTGATAGTGCCATGACAATAACAAATACAGCCCGTCGTCAGTCGCTTTCGCCTGGTCCAGGACCACGGCGTTATAGCACTGCAAATGCCTCCGCACAACGCATTCGCGCTGAAAGTTCAGATCGCAGTCAATGTCGGCGTAATATGCGAGAGAAAATTGTTGATTTCGATTTCTCTCATCACAAAAGTACTGAAAATATTTCATATATCGATGGAAAGGTTACATCACGTACTATTGAAAAACATCCGTCAAAGTCTTGCTTTAAGCACCAGCCAACACAAACAACCCCTATTAACACTGCCAATTTAATGAATTCAAGCTTTGCCACATCGTCAAAATACCTGCATAGTGCCCACCACTCTGGAAATGTATCTAGCGGAGGTTGTCGCCAGTGTGGCCACAGTAAATGTACACGCGCTTTAGCTCTTGAAATGGATTCTCGCAATATGCCATTCAAAACGACCACTACACATAGCTTTTTAGCTGGTCCTTCTAGAGCCATGCATCGCGGTAGCTTCTGTAATTTATTACGACAACATTCCACAGAAAGCCAAACCGACCGTTCATCACTGATTGGTTCAACACAACGTATTTCTCTTTACGAAGCACACAAACAGAATCAGATGGCCGGCGTCACTTGTACCGCCATACCAAGTAGTGTTGCAACTGGTGCACAAACTTCTTCATCACTATCACTCTCAGGGACAATGAATGTGCCAAACACAAAATCGCGTCGAAAGTCACCTAGTCAAAGATTACGAGAATGTGTCACTTGTGCCGATGTTTTTCTCGAAGCCATGGGGAACGCGGTTACCTTAAAGAACAGCAATTCCAGTCGTTATGTAGGTTGCATACAAATAAATGTACATATAATTTTATTATCTATTGCTTATGTACAACTAAATTTCCCTTAGGGCAAGCTGTTCGACATTGAAATCGACTTTAAGGGTGATCCGATGGGCGTGCACATAACTCATTGTAAGTAAAAAAAATAAAAATGTTTCTAGACTGTAGACTAAAAACAAAGCTGAATATTATTATCATCTACATATATTTACAACATAACCTAAAAATTTAATCTTAATATTTGATAAAAATATTTAAATTAATATAATTCGTTTCATGTCTGTCAATTTTTTTATAAGTCATGTTGGAAAAGGTAATCACTATTTACCTATTTACTTAAATTTGACTAAAAATAAAATTATTTCAGACCCGCATTACCAATCCCGGTATTGGGGAACGAAATTTTCACATCTTCTACCAGTTGCTGTTGGGAGCTGATCTGCCATTATTAAGTGAGTTTGTATTCAAAAGAAAACTTAACAAAAAAGTTAAAAGATATTCTTGAAGTTTAAAGATTTCCTAGGATTTTTTTTCCAACAAAATCTGCTTTAATAATTTGGTTTATCGCGTTAGTTATGTCCATTAAGGTATCTTCACAAACAAGCTTAACTCTAATTCTTTTCTATAGAATCCCTAAAACTGTATAGGAATGTGGAAAAATACGATATCTTAAGGAATACAACTGCCATTGAAGAAGATCGCGATAATTTTCACTACACCAAAGTATGTGTAAATACAAATATTTTAACTTTTACTACAATTTTGTAAAATACTAAATTTTTTTTTCTTTAGAAATCTCTTGAAATTCTTGGCTTATCGTGTGATGAGGTTACCGCTATACTTCGTGTCATTGCAATCGTTTTAAAGTTAGGAAACTTCATTTTTGTGCCCATAACAAATATCGACGGAACTGAAGGCTGTCAAATATCAAATGTTTACGGTATTTATTCATAATTTTATATAGTTAAACAGCGCTGTTATATACATTTAATAATAAATTGCTTTTTTTCTGTAGAAGTGCAAGAGACAGCACACTTACTAAGTTTAGAAGCTCAAATCTTAATAAATTGCCTTACTCGAGCCAATTGCTCAAATAGCACTATGGAAGATGTCGGTAAGTATCCTTTAAAAAAACGGCTTACACTAAGTAACATAACCTTTTTAAATGCAGTTTAACCTATAAATAATAAGTAATGAATTTGATGTGTTGCACGTTTTTAATATTTACTACAGGCTGCGAATTAGATGCTCGTCAAGCAGCCAACGCACGTAACACCCTTTGTCGCACACTTTATGGCCGGCTATTTACTTGGTTGGTGAATAAAATCAATGAAATACTAAAATCTACACAACGTGAAAAGAATTTAGCTTTACTCGATTTTTACGGTTTCGAGTTGCTTGAAATCAACTCCTTCGAGCAATTCGCAATAAATTACAGCGCTGAAAAGATACATCAGGTAAACATATACATACATATATCGAAAAGCCTAAATTATTTATGATAGACATTTATAGCCCTGAACTGGCTATATTAAGTTTGCCACACCCAAAAGCAAACTTCGGAGAGCCAAAAAGTAAAAATATAAATGATCAGCGTGTTAACAGTTTAAATTTTTAAATTATTACAGCCAAAATATGAACTTGAAAACTGATTTATTTCTGAATTTCAGAATTTTGTTCACAACGTATTAAGACTAGAACAGGAACTTTACATACGCGAAGGCCTTGAATGGGCACGCGTCGACTTTTTTGATAATGAGTCAATTTGTGAACTTATCGATAAGCCAAGTTATGGTATTTTAGCAATTATTAATGAGCCGCATCTTAACAGCAATGAATCACTTTTGCTACGCATTCAGCAGTGTTGTGCAGGGCACCCGAATTTTATAAGTGGCAGTCAGAATTCAATGTGCTTCAAGTGAGTTAAGCCTTAATTTATGCAAATAAAAAATATCTGTAACATGTTTTCATTTTAGAATACGCCACTTTGCCAATGTCGTTAGTTACTCGATACATCGTTTTTTAGAAAAGAATTCGGACGTTTTGCCAAAGTATGTTAGTGGGGCAATGCACCAAAGTAAACTTCCTTTAGTTCAGAGTCTCTTTCCAGAAGGTAAATAAAATAAATTAATTGTAAGAAAAATATTTATTTTGCTATTGTATGAGCAAATATTTGTTTTTATACCCTGAACAGGATACCTTATGAAATATATCTATAAAAAATTAGTGTAACGAGCTGAGTGGAGAAAATATGTCTATGTTATTCCGTATTATTTCTCATTCATTACCATAAAATCTAGCAATTTATTTGTAATGCAATCTCTTTCAGGCAATCCTCGACGACAAGTGAACCGTAAGCCGATAACACTGAGTTCCAACGTTCGTACACAATTGCATACGTTATTAGCCATAATAAAGAATCGACGTTCCCACTATGTGTTCTGTATAAAACCGAATGAATGCAAGCAACCGCTTACCTTTGATTTGGCATTGGTGCAGCATCAGGTGCGTTATATGTCCCTAATGCCGTTGGTGCACCTCTGCCGCACGGGTCATTGCTTCCATTTGCCGCATGCAAAATTCTACAATCGCTACAAACTGCTGAATAGCTCAACTTGGCCGCATTATCGTGGCAATGTGAGTGCGGACAATGCTCCTGGTTGCAGTATTGTGGAAGGTGTTGCGCTTATCATACGCAACTTACCACTACCAGCGGCGGAATTTACAATCGGCACGAAAAACGTGTTTGTACGCAGTCCACGCACCGAATATGAATTGGAACAATTTCGCAGGGAGCGCATCAATGAATTAGCCATATTGATCCAGACAAAATTTCGTATGTATGTGGCACGAAAACATTTTATGCGCATGCGTCAAAGCCAGATTATAATCGCGAGCGCCTGGCGCACATGGCGGGTGAGTAAATTGAGTACTCTCATGTTAGTATAACTTTGCAGTAGTTTGTTGAGTGTGCGTATATTTGTAGCAAAAATTAAGAAAAAAAGGAAATAAATAACTACCCTGTATTACTATATTATAAAATTACTAATAATTATTATTAGCTTTTAATATGGCTGTTTATAGTCACTTTTGTAATTATATAGAGGAGTTTCATATAACTGCACTTTTGTAATTATTTATATAGTCTCATAAAGTTATAAGTTAAAACGAACCAAAAACATAGCGTTGAGAATTGTAATTGCTTCAACTCATTTCTATTTGTAAATCCAACAACAAATTTTTAAAACTTGTAAAAATATATAAATTTATCATTTTACGATGCGTTATGAGAAGTTGTGAGTCCCTTGATAAACTATTTTGTTTTTAGCTTATGCGTTGTGGTTATATGGTAGTTGAAGTATTGCTTATTATCTACAGCATATTTGAATATATATATATATATATATATATATATATATACAATATACATACATATGTATCTATGTACTACGTAGATACATGTGTAAATACTTGTAATCATACATACATACATATGTGTTAATAGTTCGTTGTTCGCTTTTGATTGTTTCTGATGCATGTGCTGTTTAATTATAAAGGAATGTCGCTTTAGCATTCCCTTTAAGGGCCGAAAACACCTGTGGAGCCTCTATCGAAGTGTAAGCATAACACCAGCAAAACTTGGTCTCAAATTAAAACAACATGCACTTTGCATCCCAACAGCATTTTGAACGATTTTCTTTAATTTCAGGCACGCAAAGAATATACGGTTATGAAGTATAAACGCCAAGTGCATTGGGCTGTCGATATTATATCCAGATATTACCGGCATTGGAAAATTAGGCATTTCCTGTTAACCATACCGATGCGTTTGCCACCAAACACGTTAAGTCCGCTCTCCACAGAGTGGCCAACAGCGCCTAAATTTCTTGCTGAAACGTCACGTCTACTTCGCGCCATATACCATCGGTGGAAATGCTATATTTATCGCAGCTCTTTCGATCAGACCTCACGCAACCGTATGCGCGAAAAAGTTACTGCCAGTATTATCTTTAAGGATCGCAAAGCATCATATTCGCGAAGGTGAGCAACAAATATATTTAGACCCTGGTAATATTTGCCACGAAGTTTGTAATACCAAGAAGAAAACGTTGGATACCCTATAAAATATAGCCATGTCCGTCTGTCTGTATATTCGCGATCTTGTCCTTCAGTTTTTGAGATTTTGTTCACGTCCTTTTCTCCCCAGCAGCTGCTCATTTGAGGGAACTGTAGGATATAACCATACAAACTGATCGATTAAAATCAAGTCATTGTATGGAAAACTTTCTTATTTGTTAAGACATCTGCACGAATTTTGACATGGATTATTGTAAAAGACAGTAACGGTACAATCTGCGAACAAATTGTTCAGATCGAACCACTATAGCATATAGCTGACATACAAACCGACAGATCGAAATCAAGTTATCGTATGAAAACTCTTAACAAAGTGTTATAGCTTCTTCAAACGAAGTTAACGATTTCTCTTGTTTTTATACGAACCTATATGTTAATTTCTTCATGCAGTGTGGGTCACCCATTTGTTGGTGATTATGTGAGGCTGCGGCATAACCAACAATGGAAAAAAATGTGTGTGGAAACAAATGATCAATATGTGGTATTCGCTGACATTATCAATAAAATAACGCGCTCCAGTGGGAAGGTAAAATCACGCGTATTTAAATAAATGCAACCAATCCAATATATTTTAATATCTCGTTAAAATCGTAGTTTGTGCCAATTTTATTAGTATTGTCAACGTCGTCATTACTCCTGCTTGACCAACGCACGTTACAAATCAAATATCGTGTGCCTGCATCGGAGATTTATCGCATGTCCTTGAGCCCGTATCTGGATGACATTGCAGTATTTCACGTCAAAGCGGTAGTTATTTATAAAATTTACAAATATCTAATTTCTAACCATCCCTCTGTATAGTCTGAATTTGGGCGAAAAAAGGGTGATTTTGTTTTTCAAACGGGGCATGTCATCGAGATTGTAACCAAAATGTTTCTTGTCATACAAAATGCCACAGGAAAACCACCAGAAATACACATTAGCACCGAGTAAGCTGTGATCTATGTAATGCTTTAGAGAAACAAGTTAAATAGCATATAATTTACATTACAGATTTGAAGCCAATTTCGGTCAACAAACAATTATATTCTCATTTAAATATGGTGGGATGTCCGATTTGGTGCAATCTCAACCGAAAGTTACACGCAAAGCGAATCGCATGGAGATTACTGTGTAATCATATAATGGATTAGCTTAGGTGAATGTTGTCAAAGTTTCATAATGTGATTTGAAACTGTGGTAGTATAGAAGACCGAAGTGTTTCAACCAGATGTTATAATATAGACTCCTCTTTGATCGCTGACAATCAGCTAAACTAAAAAACACAAAAATTATCTGTTATTAATGAAAGTAAACATTTTGGTTTGTGTGTTTTAAATGCCGGTTATTTATTTACTTCACATAGGTATTATTGAATGACAACAGATATACATTTTTCTTCTTAAATTTTTCATGTTTCTTGTCCTCTATGATTTTATTTTTAATTTTTCTTTATTTACTCGCGCTAAATCGTTAGAAACTCGCTAAATCTTTTTATATGTAACACACGCATAACTTTAAGATTATTCTATTTCAAAAAGTAGTTTTCAGTGCACCAGCAAGTATTTACGAGTATTTTAGTTTCAAGAAGTGTTTTGTACTTGCCTGAGGATAAACCGCTTTCTAAAAATATAGATCTTTCAATTTAAAGCCGAAATAATATAAATATTTCATAAAAAATATAAAAAAGTTATGGAAAAATACTCACAAATGTTGTAAATGTATGATTTTAAATTTATTGAATTCACATCAATAGAATTCTAAATCAGTAATTTTTAATTGGAAACGCATTTATTACAAAAACAGATGTCCTTGTATACGAATTGAGAACATTATATTGAAATATTCGAAGCATCAGGTAATATAAATGCTATTTTTCTCTCGCTTTTTTCTGTTATTTCATGCAAGTTGGTTCAGACTGCTTTTTATATATACATACATATGTTTGTATGTATGTATATATGTATAATCGTAGCTGTTATGCTTGTAGTTCGAATGAAGAACTTAAAATGTTAAGCTTTGTAATTGTTATGAGAATAAGAATTTTAAAGCATGTAATGTCGTAAAATTCGGATGAAATTGTTAAAAAACGAATAAATAAATTACACACATACCTTCATATATACAAAATTACATATTACATATATATAAAGTAAATTTTCTGAATATGCCTGTGTGGATTCAAATTAATTTTAAGCAAATTAACGTAGAAAACCTGTCTACCTGTGTCTTAATAAACTAACACCTTGGGCAACATGCAATCAGTGTTCTTCCAAACTGTCTTAAGTATTATTTAAAACCTCAGAAGGAAGAAAAGAAAAAAACAATCCATCATTTGCAGAAGTGTTTAAGATTCAATAAAAGTTTACAGTGTTATATTCATATTGTAACTGCATATATTCTTTTTCATGTATAAACTCAATTTTAGGAATGTCGAAATAAAGTAGTTATAACAAATTGTGCTCATTCATACATTTTTTAATTATTATCTTAATTTAATCTCTTGTAAATATTTCGAACTTTCAAAATAACTTACCTGTTTATTCTAAAGAGTTCAATTCTACTGGGAATATCTGATTTCTGGCAGCTAAAAAACTAAAATACAAATTAAAACTTAGTTGCCAAATTTAATAATAATGTCTAGCAAGTGGCTATAATGCTATATTTCCTTATAATTTACGGTATTTATGAACCTATTCGCGTAAAATTTCTTGGGTCCAATTGATTTCATTAGAATTACGTATAGCTCTGATCAAATAAAGAAGTGAAACTGTCTTCAAACACGTCTTATACATATATATAAATATATACACTTTGCTTTGCCATAGTTGCCAGTAAATAAACATTTGTAGTATTCCTTTTTCGTCCTGTTATATTTTTAATCAATATTAAAATATTCACATAATTATTCGTTTTTAGTACAGAATTTTACAATTAAACTTCACCCCATAACCAATAAACGAATTTACCATATGTATAATTGAAAACATTTGTTTCCTTTTCTCGCCCTTGCAAAAGGGCTTCTCCCTATACCTTAAATCTTATAAATTAATTAAATGCAAGTGGTTGTATTTCTGCGTACATATATCTATAAACAAAGCAGAATATTTATAATTTTGATCGACGATTTTTCAGTATTTCTCTTAACTCGCGACGTAAAATTTTACCACTCGGGTTTTTTGGAATATCGTCGACGAAAATTACACCACCACGCAAGCGTTTCGCTGGCGAAGCGTGCTCAGCTACAAATTTAATAACTTCATCTTCGCTTAGGTCAGCATTCGGTTGTTTAACAACAAATGCCAACGGTAATTCTCCAGACTCTTCGTCCGGCTTTCCAATGACTGCCGCATCTTTAATTTTTTTATTTGTCAACAATAGAGCTTCAATTTCTGCTGGAGGCACTTGGAAACCTTTATATTTAATGAGTTCCTTAATTCGATCCACTATGAAAAATTCGAAATCGTCATCAAAATAACCAATATCACCGGTATGCAGCCATCCGTCAACTATCATAGATTGCGTAGATTTGGTATCCCCTATGTAACCTTTCATAATACAATCGCCTTTGAAGCACAATTCGCCTCGTTGATTAGGACCAAGAGCTCTACCAGTTTCCGTGTCAATAACTTTACCGTAAATACCCAATTTAATGCTGCCGACACTTCCCGGCTTGCACGCCCCATCATTTTGTACCAACAGACTAAGCGTCGACTCACTTAAACCATAACCTTGACGAATGATGGGCACGCCAATCCTAAAGTGCATACAAAAATATGAAGTTTTTTTTTAATGCAAATTTCTTATTTGACACATACCTCTCTGTAATCAAATCCTGAGTCTCCTTGCTTAGTGGTGCTGCACCGCAGAGCAAAACCATCAGTGATGACAAATCATATTTATCCACAAGTGGGTGTTTAGCCAAGAACACCATTAATGGCGGCACCATAAATGCCATTAAAACGCGATATTTCTAGAATATAAATACACAAAAATTGTGAGTTAATATAAGGTAAGGGAAAAATAAAATAGCTTAAGGAAAATCAATTTTTCAAATCATATAATTTTCTATTGAAATTACTATATCATACACTAACTAAAATTCAGCTAGTCGTTATTCACCTGAATGGCTCCCAAGAAAAGATGTTCCTCAAATTTCGGTAAATACACTAAGGTGGTTCCTAAAACTGTTGTTGTAATTAATGTTAAGCAGCCAAATGCGTGAAACCAAGGTATAACGGTGAGTAATGTAACCTCGCCCATTGGAATTGATGTTGGTTCACTATTAAAATATACAAAAATGATATCTAGGTCACAAAGAGTCTTTTATGAGAAAAAAATAAAATTTCTTTTAACTAACAGTTGCGAATCCAGCGTAGTAAGAACGTTGTATTGTGTTAGTTGCACGCCTTTCGGCAAGCCGGTGGTACCAGAGGAGCAAACTATCAGTGCGACATCATCTTTTTTATTCGCTGGAGCCGTATCAAAGTAGTCTTTTGATGTAATTTTTGTACTCTTCATAAGCTCGTCAAAATTCAAAATTTTGTCATTTGAACTACTAGGTTCAAATACAACAATTGATTTCACGAAACTATTATTTTTTGCCACTTTTTCAATAACATTTACTGTCAGCTTGGAAGCGAATATCACTTTCGGCTTAGACAAGTTAATTGCGTGATGAACTTCGCCTGCACCAAAGATTTGGTATATTTTGATATAAATAAATATAAAAGTTTTTTAAATAATTTTAAAAATAAGATTTACTTACGTTCAGAATAAGTTATGTTTAGGGGAGCCACCGTAGCGTTGATGGCAAATGAAGCGTACAAGGTAATAGCGAAACGTACATTATTTTCGCTGGACAATCCTACAACATCTCCTGCTTTGATACCTAAATGCTGTAATACATGAGCCATGCGCACAACGGAATCATACATATATTTAGCAGTATACTCTTGTCCGGTTACTGCGTCAATCATTACTGTTTGGGTACCATAACTCTTGTATTTTTCCAGAATATAATGTCCTAGAGAATTGTATGCATGAGTTTCAGTGCAAGTAATTGGTCCGGCATAGACGATATTTCCAGGAAGCAAGGTAGTCATGATGGTATACTACAAAATTGACATAAATAAACATTATAGCCGTTATTTAAACACATACCCAGATATGTACTATACATACATACATATGTATGTATAACGAATAATAGAATCATTCCAAAATTTTTGTATATGCACATGAATGGGTTCATAGTTTCAGAAAAAAATTAAAATAAAAACACTGACGCACTTTGGACCAAATCGAACTTAGGCTGTAGATTGTTAATAAACAGATTTTGTGATAGTAACTATCTTATCTCGATTAAAAAATAAATAATTTAATTATATATTGACAATATTCAATTAACCTTTAGGTTTTGTAATTTTTTTTCTATTAAATAAATATATATATAAGTATATATACATGTATAATTAATACAAAATTTCCACTCAACGCATCAAAGGTCGGCTTATTTCGCAGGTGAATATAAATGTAAGTAGGTTAAAAGTATGTATATGTACTCACTCTTGTTTTTTAAAGTGTGCTAAATCAAATATTTTTCTTATCAGACAGGTACTATATTGTCGAACCGGCCAGATGTATATGTATACCCAAAATACGTATATTATTGGATCATCCGTTTGTTAATTACTACTAAAATAAATTTCAACTGACGCGACCACTACCTTTGCTTCAACTGATTAAAAAGTTTCAATTCCCCTTTATTTACTTTTACGCTAGTCATCTACAATGCTAAATATTGTACAAGTAAGCAGACACACGAAGTGTTTATTACTTAAAAGTTTTCTTCTGAAGTTTGATAAGAAGAGCCAATAACGATGAGCCCATGGTTGCATTTATAGTCGATACTTTTAATCATCGGGCACCGGGCTGGTGCATTGGCTATTGACTACCAACCGATAAATCTCGTTAGTTCAAATGCCGACAATGTGAATGGGCTATAAGCTATTTCTGCTATTAAAAGCTTATAATGCTCGGTGTATTGTGGGAACCTGTGGGGTACATATGGAAACATTTAGTCATGCCAATTTAACTAAGTTTATTTCTTCCTCATTAATAACCATTCACAGGACAGTAAACTGTGCTAGAGTTTTTAATATCTCATTTAATTCTTATTGGAATTTCTCTCAATTTATGATCACAAACAAACAGAAAAGAGTAACTTTAAATCTCATTAAACAGGTGATAGCTGTACTATTTTTTATTGTTTTTGCCATTCATTAACATCTTTAGAACAAAACAAAATAAAACTAATAAGACCGACGCATATTGTTGTTGTAGGTTTCTGTCATTGCTAATAAGTTGTTTACCTCAAATCTGTGCTTATTATTCTACAATACCAGACTTATGTATGTACATATCGTATATGCATACCAGAGAACGTTTATCATATTTATAATGATGATAAACGTTCTCTGTGCATACATTTGTATCTATTTTTTTGGGCAATATATATTTATTTTAATAAGTTTGCGCTAAATGCTATTTCTATGTAAACAAATTGGCATCTATTTCGCACTTATTTTATTCTTAGTATTCTTAAAAAGGAATATTTTTGTATAAAAGCCATGAGCAGCAAATTAGTTCATGTTAAACTATTAACATAAATTTTTTTATTGGTTAAGTTAATGAATGACAAAGCACGGACAAATATAAATGAAGTTTGATCAGTCCTAAAAGTAAATTATTTGGCATTCAGATAAATGTGTGGTTATATGATACCAACTCGCTTAGAATGTACAAAATTTCAGTAACTTATTCAAACCAAAAATTAAAGTCTATTCTTATTTGAAAGCAAAGCAATGCTATTTATTTCATAATAAAAATGTGCATAATTTATAATAGTTTTAAAACTTTCTTAGAGGTAAATGCAAAGATTGTTCATTTAAATGCAAAATTCTTATATATACCAGTATCATAAGCTTGCACTTCATTTATTACACAAACTGTGTTCAGCACTTAAAGAGTCTTTATCTAAATCCATAGTCAAGCTTTTCATACGTTATGTAACGAAAGAGAGCCGTTAGTAAATATACATAAGTACATTATTTTGTTGAAATATTTAACAGATAATATCGTATAATTTAGGCAAAAATTTGTATTAAACAAAAGTAGACTATTGTAATTTTTACAGCATAGCAACGGAAGCGACAGACCCAGACCGGTTCATTCTGGCTATGCAGAAAAGAACATTTTTGGTCAATTAGAAGCGCCAAGCAATTCATTAAAACAATCTTGTAATTCTAATTTTTTTGTTCATTTTTGACCCAATCCTCCCATGATCCTTCATAAAATTTTACATTTTTAAATCCCATGGCATTTGCAATTTCTGCAGCTTTTAAGGCACGTCTTCCAAGCCTACATGTAAAAATTATTTCATCATCAAAAGTTGGCTTTCGACGACCATATTTGGACAGGAACATTTGAGGTCTAACGTCTTCTGCCAACACCTGCACCACGGAGTCTAACGGAATATTTATACTTGTTGGAATTTTTCCTGTTTCTTCAAGTTCTTGTAACTCTCGTACGTCAATTAATAATTTTTCAGGATGATTCGGTAACTCCTTAATATCATTATACTGTACAGATGGTATTGGTTTTCGGTGTGAGTTTTCCGTGCTAAACTTTACGATGTGAAAATTTTTGGATACCGGGTATGTTTTGATAGAAGATTGAAGAACTTCTCGCTGCGTTATATTAAGGTGGTATAAGTTACTAGATATCCTTGCCAAATTACGTATAGCCAAATCTGTAATATAAAATGTTTATGCACATATTTAAGCAACAGCTCAGAAAACGCAAAACAATTTTTGTTACTTCGCATTCCCAAAGTAGTAGAGATTCCTATAACTTTAGTTATCATTTTCCTTATATAGGTCTAATGGACAAAAATAACAAATTATATAAATAAAACGACTAAATGTTGCAGCTGGTAATATACTATTGAAATGACGTTAGTTACTTGCGCCAAATGGTTCTGTAGTTTATTTACGCCACTATAAAAACAGAGACGTTATATAAAGTATAAAAAAATAAATATCAAAATTTATCGAAATCGAAGGAGTGGCATCAGGCATCGATTTTTCGTTCAAATGTAATCATGTTTAAAAATCTTCATCGTTATCAGTTGATAACCATTTTAAATATGTATATTTTATATTAAAAAGTGATTTTAATATTTTTCATATTCATGCATCGCCCAGAAGATATCTTTTTTCAAATGGAAGTGTTTAATTTAATTACAATAATAATAATGTTGGTGATTCGGAGGAAGAAATTTTCTTACTAGTTATTCCGGACGTATTGAATTTATTAAGATCATCGAGATTAAGAAAGATGATATGGTAAGACCACTTTAGGAGCTATTTTGAGAAACATATTCCTAAGATGGGGTAATGTTGCAACGAGCTAAGAAAGCAACGTGGAAAAAGTCACAAATCAGTAGTGAATCAAATATAAAAATGTAATTTCATATGTATGTACATAAGTATGTACATCAAATTTTATAGAAAAATATTAACGGCATCAAAAAAAAACTGACATACTTTGAGCTACACATTTAAATAAAAAACTTATTCGCACACACTACTGAGACAAATAAGATCTTCAAATCAGGATGCTTAACAAACATTTTATAAATCATCCAATTTGAAAGCTTCTGGGGCACTGAAAATCCGCGTGTAACCCACGAAGAGCCATTACACCCGCTCAAAGTATGGTGTGCTGTTTTCGCTGGAGGAGTCATCGGACATTTTTTGTTCGAAGACGTCGCGGGCCAAACGGTTACTGTAAGTGGTGAGCGCTACAGAGCAATGATCAACGAGTTCTTTTTGCCGTAACTTGATGAATTGGGATTGGAAAACATTTGGTTCCAACAGGACGGTGCAACGGCACACACTGCACGTGCCACAACCGATATGCTGAAGGATGGATTTCCCGGGTGCCTAATCCCCGATTTGCTCTGGCCAGCAACATCGCCTGATTCGACCGCTCCAGACTTCTTTATGAAGCCGCGGGTTTATGTCAACAAGCCTGAGACCTATCGGAAGTTGAAAACAGGGCTCAAATGACAATCAACTGTGGCGGCTGAGATTTACATGATATCATATTCTCGACTTGATGTAAAAAAATTTAAAAGACCAAATAAAAATAATCCACAAGCAGAATCAAAGTTTTTCATTTTTTTTTAAATTACAGCCAAAAACATCGGAAGGTTATTTTTGCGCCACCTTATATAATAGTTTTGTTCGCCTAACTGTTATATGTATATGTAAATGATCAGGATGGCGAGACGAGTTGAAATCCGGGTGACTGTCTGTCCGTCCGTGCAAGATGAAACTTGAGTAAAAATGAAGATATCTTTATGAAACTCGGTACACACAATTGGTTCTTTGTAATGCGGAGTTCATAGATGGGCCTAATCAGACCACTGACACGCCCACAAAACGCCATTAACCACTCACTCCCCATATAATGTCACTGGTAATGTTAAAAACTACTAAAATCGCCATAAATCAATAACAAAATACGCTAGATACACTTAATTTTACACTGGAGGTGGTATGAGAGAACTTTATACGAGCCCACTTTTAAATAAATCACATGCAACCACGCCTACTTCCTATATAACAAAATTTTAAATTCCATCTGATCCTTTTCATTGGATTGTATAAATCAGGAAGCAATTATGGCCAAAAATTGTCCAAATCACAAAAAAACTGTACACCGGCACCAATAGTTGATTTTTTACCGCAAATATTGGTCAATGTGACAGATTTACAATTGAAATTCACAGAAAATAATTTCCTGATAATAAACCGTGAAAATTTACGTGAATTATATTTTAACTATAAATCTACGCATTTGTGGGCTCGTTATCAGCAATCGTAGAACATATACACATTTAAAAAATTATCTGTTTTTCTTTAACATGTTAATACTTTCGTTTGATACGTTGCCCTTAGATGACTCTGATTTGAGAACAACTCGTAGTGGAATGTACATAAATATGTACTTACTCGCAATTGTTTTTTCGCTAATAGAATACAAAATGAAATGGGTAAATAACAAAAAAAAATTATTGAAATTAGCATACTATGTAATTGCTCTTAGAAATAAAATCTTAGTGGGTGGTATGCTATAGGTCATTTGGAATGCTGATTGACACATATTTATTTGCCAGTATTTATGTACTATTTTGTTATTAGATGTTTTATATACTTCATATATTCTTAGTTCCGCATTGGATTTCTTATCAGTACAAATATTTTCATAAGCGGATTTGGCTTCTCTATTGTAAATCGGATGTTCAAGTTGAATATACATATGTACATATACGACACACGTCTGTTAGCATAAAAAGTTGTTTATTTCTTTCACCATTTTTCAAAAAACTCATTATTATTGATTTGTTTACCAGTTCAGACTATGGAAATTCCTTTTTTGCTTATTTCAAGAAACTATTAAACATTTCTAATGAATCTGTAAAATAATTCAGTCTAAGCATAAATATGTATGTTGTTTATAATGTATTTTTATTAGCTTCTTTAAAATATTACAATATCTGATCATAAAAGACGATTTTTACCCCAAACGTTTGAGAGGTTTAAGATGACAGATAATATCCAAACATAAATGATAAAGAATTATTTTTAATACATTTTACAAACATAGATTAAATAAACGAGCAACTAAATTAGTTTTGAATAATTGTAAACAAAAATTTTAAACTTTTATCATATATATTTCTGTTCGATAGAGAAATAAGAAACCGCTTACAAGTTTTGTACTAGAAATATACTTAACTTGCTTATAAAATTTTTAATGTTTACAACGAATATTAAGCTTCAAGCTTAACTTAGCAGGTTCCTTTAGTAGCGAACGAATATGACAAAAAACACACTATACAAACAAATATTAACTCTGACAACGCTTTAACGCGTGTATGCGAATCACATTCAGTTACTGGCACGTATATCATCATCTCAAACATTTCCATTGTCATCACGATTATATAAAGATCGTGTGCACATTTTTACTTCTTTTCAAGAAGTTCATCAGCCAAAGTCCACTGATTGTGGCTGCTTTATTGACTTACTCTAAGATACCTAGAGATTCGCCGACTTGTACTTTTTGACCGATGTTTATATTAAATTTAAAGTTCTTAGGTGCTTCAAACAGTAACACGATTGTGCTACCCATATTGAATTGTCCCAGCAATTCACCTCGCCCGAACTTTTTATTATCCGTTAATTCAATTTCATCGTAAATATGACGATCTCTATGTTCTCCAAATTTTAAACCCATCCAACGATTAGTTTTTAAATTCTCATCCATATATATTTGTACCGAACCAACATTTGTTGCACCCACTGCTGCATAACTAAAGAAACCGTGTTTCCAATTGCCCAAATATACAGCTCTTTCATTCAGACAAAACAGATCGGGAAGCCAAGTAACTACGCGTGGATTAACTGATAACAGTTCGCCGACAAAATGACGTCTTAACTTTGGTTGCCAATCAGCAGGCGAATGGAAACGATGATAATCACCAGGTGCCAAGTAAATTACGCATTGAAAAAGTTCAGTTGTGCCATCCTTATTCTCTTTCAATTCTTCCGTAAATTCACCAGTTAACCGTTTGTGCCATGTTACTGGTCCTAAGAATGACGATACACTATACTTGATACCTTTCACTTCCTCTATTAACTTGTTCTGCGCAGTTCCAAAGTGCAAAACTCGTCCATCTGCAGGAGATATAATGGCAGCATTGGGATCAATTGGACGCACACCTTCTTTTAGTGGTCGAGTAAAGAATTCCGCAAGGCTTTTATAGTATTTGTAATCAGGATATAACGCTTCATCCAAATTAACACCGAACATATTTGAGTACCAACCGTAAATATATGGCCGCAAATAAACAGGTACGTAGCACGCAGCTAACCAGCCCCAGCACCGACTAATTATTCGGAGTGGTAAGGAGCAGTATACTTTTGATTGGAAAGACGATGCAGTACGAGGCAAGTTTTCCTTTTCACGTTTTTGTTTGTGTAGCTGCCACTCTATAACCCCAAAAAGACAGATGCCAACAGGTGTCCACCGTAAAAGAAAGCCGGTCCATTTTGTCCAAACACTACGGTTCACAAGATCTTGTTTATTGAATTTCTTTTCTGTTTTATGGCCGGCCTTTCCCAAGGTGCTGTTGCAACGAACAATTGGTTTTATATTCGCTTGTTTCGAATCGTTAGGTATTTTATCTTTAGCTAACTTTGTTGAAAAAGTTTGACGAAAATGACGCAACATGGGCCATTTTCCTTGTTCCTGTTGTTGTTGAACTTGCTTCAAATGAGCTGCTTGTCTCAAACTGCCTGCTTTAATAAGGAAGCGCCCACGCGGTACAAAATATGATACCATTCTGTTGTACGACTACTTTGACTGTGTCCCACTAGCTAAATAATAACTGTTTACGATTACCAATCCGAATGATCGTTTATTGTTTAAACAACTATTTCTTTCAAAGACTTAAGAGAATTAATTTCCTGAATATTTTGCTTTTGATGTATAATCTTTTCATACACTATTGCCGATTAAAGTCAGCTGATTTCTCGGAGTGATAATTAAACTCAATCTGTCACCTAAGGACTGTCAATTTCAAATGAAACATGAGAATCAGCAAATTTTTAAACACCGTCCGCAGCATTCAAATTTATTATTTAATTGTTTTGGCTTTAAGGCGGAACTACATAACATGCGTGGGCGATGCGTAAAGCTGAATCTACTAACATATCGCGATAACAATTAAAATTTGTTTGTTGTGTTGTACTGTTAATACATTTTATCTCATGAAACTAGTGAAAATCAATTTATATGCGAATTTAAATATAAGTCGAATAGCTGATATTAGAAATGCCTGGTAGCGCTATTAGGTAATTAACAGGTGAGTTAACCGCTAGAGACCTTGAGGGCTAAAATTTAACTGATAGTTGGCTTGCAGGCTATCAAACTTAATATCGAACTTAAGCCTGCTTCACAAAATATGTAAATTCATTAATTTATTGACAAATTGTAGTCAGCAAAATCTTTGACGGCGAATAATATTAAAAAATAGTGCCTTTATTATCTTTCAGTTTCATTAATATTGATTTTTAAATGTATATGTGTCCACAATGCTTAGTAGCCAATGGTCACATCCATAATTTAGTTTCGATTAAAAAGTATCGTGCATTAATTTATATACATCTTTACCAGAATAGTTCCATCTCTACGTATACAAAGAATGCATAATCGTAACAAAGGCAATGTAGGTGAAGTTTATTGAGTACGTAATTATTTACAGTTTTATTAGCAGAATATAAAAATGAGTGAGGGGGATAAAGTGGCCGTTTCTTTTGCTTGCCAAAGTTGTATGCAACCGATCTTTCTGGAGGAAAGCCTGGATAACATCGATGTGCACTCCATGGCAGAACTTAAATGTAAGCATAACTAATTTTCTTATTTATCAATATTATTATAAAATCATTAATATTTTATAGTACCTATTTATTCGGGTAATGAAAATGTGCTAGACACTCATGACGTCAATGTTTTCGATCATTTTGTACCTCCATTCCGATTGTCGGATTCAATAAATGGCACTGGTTTCATGCTTGTTTCGGATGGTCGCGAAAAGAAAATGAGTGCTTCTTTTAAACTAAAAGCCGAATTATTTGATTGCCTCTCTTCGAATTCGGAAATTGATCACCCATTATGTGGAGATTGTGCTGACTCCATGTTAGAAATAATGGATCAGGAACTAAAAATAGCAGAGCAAGAATGGCGTGATTATAAAAACTACTTGGAAAATCTGGAACAGCAACAAGAATGTCCAAACATCGCAGAGTTAGAGCGAGAATTGAATGAACTGAAAGACAACGAGTCTCGAATGTTGGCAGAGTTAGAAAAACTAAAACTTGAGGAGCAAACTTTGAATGAAGAAGTTAAAAAAGAGGAAGAAGAAAAGATCAAACTTCAACAACAAGAGGCAATATACTGGCGTGAATATACGAAGCATCGTCGAGAACTAATGCTCACAGAGGATGAGAAACGAAGCCTCGAGTGCCAAATAAGTTATGCAGAGCAGCAACTTGAAAAATTGAAGGATGCAAATATTTTTAATATCACCTTCCATATATGGCATGCTGGCCATTTTGGTACTATAAATAATTTTAGACTTGGCCGATTACCTTCTGCCTCTGTGGATTGGTCAGAAATAAATGCTGCCTGGGGACAAACAGCTTTGTTACTATGTGCTCTTGCAAGAAAAATAGGACTAACATTTGAACGTTATCGAATTGTACCTTTTGGAAATCATTCATACGTTGAAGTGATTGGAGAAAACCGTGAACTGCCTTTGTATGGAACCGGAGGATTCAAGTTCTTTTGGGATACAAAATTCGACGCTGCAATGGTAGCTTTTCTAGATTGTTTAACACAATTTAGGCAAGAAGTAGAAAAACGTGACACTGAATTTCTTTTGCCATACAAAATGGAGAAAGGAAAAATCATAGATCCGTCCACGGGAAATTCTTATTCAATTAAGTAAGTTTCCCATTGTTTATTAATTTTTTTTACGATATGACTAAATATGATTATTTTCAGAATACAATTCAACTCGGAGGAACAGTGGACCAAGGCTTTGAAATTTATGTTGACAAACTTAAAATGGGGTTTGGCATGGGTCTCGTCTCAGTTTGCAAATGACTAATTTCTCTTTGTTTCTCGTATTAAACTATATTTACAATTCAAATATAAAACTATAGTATTATATTCCCTGAATATATATATATATATTTGTTCAAAATTGTACTAAATAAAAACGAGTTAGACGTAATAGGCAATACCAAAATTAACTAACTTCCTATTATTTTCCTGGATTTTGTTGGATCTTGTTCGATTTTTCATCAATTTCTTTAGTGGCTATTACTTTTTGTAACGTAGATTCATCAGAAGAATTTTCACTGCTACTTTCATCAGAGTTTAAAAG
This sequence comes from Bactrocera neohumeralis, assembly GCF_024586455.1. Lineage (NCBI taxonomy): Eukaryota > Metazoa > Arthropoda > Insecta > Diptera > Tephritidae > Bactrocera > Bactrocera neohumeralis. The sequence goes on along the minus strand of NC_065919.1, from coordinate 75,467,465 downwards.
ATCGTCGTCAATCCATAGAGCATTTTTCTTCCTTTTGGGGTCTGCTACACTTGATTTTGTGTGCTTACGTTTCAGCGATTCTCTACTAGTACCTGGTTTATCCTCACTCTTCTTAAGTCCCTCCTCTACCGCGCTGTTTACTTTATCCTCTAATTTCGCTCTAGCGTCTTCATACTCTTCGTCTTTAAAATCATGCTTTGGAACTGACAGTAGTTTTTCAATTTTCCGTTTTTTTCGTTCCTGAGATTCTCGTTCTAAGTCTCCCATTTTCTCCAAAACAGATTTGAGGCGCTTTTCTTCATTGATGTCACGTAAACGGCGCCCGCTAAGGTCTCGACACGCTTCCCTGTTTGTTGTCTTTTCTATTTGTGCACCAATGGCACGTAGCATAGAACCAAATCCGCCTTTGCCACCTAAAACGCGTACCCGACATTGTGCCACACCAGATATATTGTCATTAGCTGAGAGTCGACGTCCATCTTTTTCGAGATATATTTCATTTGATGACAAGCCCTGCAAAACATAAACACACGTATTTTAAACGGTTTCATATATTAAAGAAAGTAAAACTTACAAATTTTTGTGAAATCAATTCTTTGATTTCTAAGCACTTTTCCACATTTGTTTTGAGTAGAAGTTCTTTGTCTAAATAAATAAACGCCATATTTTCTTAGCTTATGGTAGTTAGTGAATTTAGCTCTCCGTTTACTGTTTTCTCGACTGTTGCTAATTTAATGATCCGTAAATTATAAAATATATTTATTTACTTTTCCTGTCATTACAAACATATGTGCTTCGATTCATTGACAATAAAAATAGTTATCGATAACTTAGAAACTGTTATGTGACAGTGTTGTTAAATAATAACACAAAAAGTTTGCACAACCACCTGAACTTTCTAAACATTATATACAACACTTGTCCTCGCAATACGTTTTTCTGTTTGTCGTATTTGTAATGTCGATTTATATAGCAGTAATACTTTTACTAATATTTTACAAGTACTTATAACAAAGATCTTATGAATTGAATGTAAATCGAACGACAAACGTATAGAATGAAAAGTTTTTCTGCAGTAACCTGTTCAAACTCAGATTTCATAAATTAATCGATTATTTAACTATCAATAAGGGGAAAATATTGCGATATATTTTTTATTTTGACAGCTGTAACAATTCTGTGGGTCAAAAATCAAATGTGATTTATATCTTCTAGTAAAAACTAATTTTTGCGTATAATATAAAAAAACACTTCAGTGTTCAAATTGTTACCTTATAACATTTAATCCAATTAAATATACTTAAATGTTGTCATCATCTTCAGACAGTGAGGACTCAGTCCAGTCTGAAGAGCAGAGGGTAGGATGAATTTTTTATTAATAAATATACATATGTGCCAATGAGACAATATTCATTTACATTTATTAATGCATGTAATTTGTTAATATTTTTATAAAGGACTCAATTCGGGATGATCTTAGTAAAATGAGCTTTGAAGAAATTATGAAATTAAAAGAGGAGTTGGGTGCAAAAGTATACAATGAAGCAATTTTGGGAGTAGATAATGACAAAGCTGAAAAGTCAAGCAGGAACAAACTTAAATCATTTAAGCGATTAAATAAAAACCGTCCACGCGAATTGTCTGCTAAAAGACAGGTGCCTTTTGTATCTATCGAACAGATGAAACGAAATAAAACCGACGAGAAATTGCGTGATCCTCGATTTGATGAAAATTGTGGAGACTTTAATGTAAAACATTTCAAAGAAAACTATAAATTTCTTTCTAGAATTCGCCAAAAGGATATTATAAAATTACGCAAACAGTTACGAGAAACGACTAACAGCGATGATCGTAAGAGTCTGCAAACAGAGATACAAAAGCTAGTTAATAAAAACGTTGAAGAAAGAAAATGGCACATAAAACAACAGGAGCTGAAACGTGAAAAATTAGAGATTCAAGACGCGATTCAGAAAGGACTTAAGCCGCATTATAAAACAAAAAGTGAGTAGTTCGATTACAGAAATAGTTCATTAAAAACCGCTATTTAACATACTTTTTCAGAGGAGCGACGTGCTAAAGAATTGGTCACCCAGTTCGAAAAGCTTAAGGAATCGGGTAAACTCAACAAGCATTTAGAAAAGCGTCGGAAGAAAAATGCTGCCAAGGACCGAAAACAACTTGGAATTGCATAGCATTATTTTTATTTTTTTTCATATAGAAAGTATTTATTAAATAAACGTAAATCAAAACTTAACCTGTCCTCAACATCTTTGCTTCACGTTTTTCTTGTAATTCACGTTTTTGTTCTGCAACAATAGTTTGTCGATCTTCCAAGAATTTAGCATATTCTTCTGGATTCAGTTCTCGTACAATTTTTATTCCGCAGGTGCGTGCAATACCTACAAGCATTTCACACATTTGCTAAAAAAATATTTCAAAATCACATTTAGTTGAATTAAATATTATGCTGTAATTATAATTTGTTGGCCTCACCTGCATTGTTAATAAGGTATTAGGTGGGTCTTGTATTTTAATTGCGGCAATTTCGTATAAATGCTTCAAAGTGATCATACCGGCGATTTCCCGGCCTGGTTGCATAGCACCGCGAGGAATGCCTGCAGCTTGTTTCAGCAAAAAGGTAGCAGGTGGAGAGTGTATAACCAAGTTGTAGCTGCGATCGCTGTTAACTGAAATACGACATGGGAGTGGAATGCCTTCTTTTATTTCTGCTGTCCGTGTGTTAAAATCTTTGCAGAATGCAGCAATATTGATAGCACGCTATGTAATATATATGAGTATAAATATGACAACGGAAGATAATTTTTCATATATCAGTACTAACCTGACCAAGCATTGGACCTAGCGGGGGACCAGCAGCTGCCATACCAGCAGGTATGTTAGTTTTTAATTTGGTTGTGTGTGTAATTTTATCGGCTGTTTTCTTTAAAATTTTAAGTTTACCTGCGGCTTTCGACATTATTAATAAATAACTTTTTCAAATCAGTTTTTGTTATGCAAAAAGTGAACAACGAAAGGAAACTGACCATCAGCTGATTAGATGGACAGGGGTGTATTCAGTAAAAACAACAAACTCTAACCAAAACACATCTTAATATACACTTTTGTATAAGAAAAAGCCAATTAGAAGAATTTTTTATTCATAAGTTTATTTATCTTTTCAAAATTTTCCTTTAATTTTATATGGGGAAAAAACAATATGTTAAAGTAATTTCTCTAGGAGGTTTGACTGTAAAATTTTAAGCGGAATGCAACACTTCCTAAAAAGAACAAAACTGTCATTGCAACAAGGGATGATACAAATGAAACCAATTTTGTTCAATATATATTGAAAAAAGAGAACTGCGGCACGGTTCTAAAACAGAATTTCTAAATAAATACAAAAGAAAAAAATAATAGAAAATTATTCTTATGCAAAAGTGTGATTTTATTGTTTCAAAAGTAAATAGATACGTATTAAAAAGATAAACATACATTGAATTTATACAAACTGTGCGGTAGACGCGCAAAAAGTATAAACATTTCGATGGTGCGTAACAAAACGCAATCGACTTCTTCGTCATCCTCGGGCAATGCAAGTGGTAGTGCAAGTAATAGTAGCAGTAGCACTAAATCTCCTATCCGCCAGAACAGCGCCAGCAGCAACAATATAAACAGTGGAGCGCGTACACACCGTAAATCTTCTAGTACCTGCAGTGTTGCATTAGCCGACGACTCAAAGCCAGCATCGTCATCTAGTCGGCGCTCACAACCACAATCTAACAATAATACCTCTTCTCATACCGACGAGGAGACGGACGCAGAATATGACAGAACCCCTACTGACGGCGCCCCATCGATCAGTTCAGTGCACAAGCAAAATCTTTATATCGTTTCATTTCCCATAATTTTCCTCTTCAATATATTGCGTTCGTTGATTTATCAATTGTTTTGTATTTTTCGATATGTATACGGGGCTAGCACAAAAGTGATCTATCGGCCTCACAAACGAGAGTGTAACATTGAAATTGTTGTTGGTTCTAATAAATCATTTCAAAACTCGCGAAACGAAAACTCTTTAATAAGCGAAAGCGACAAAAATCAGCTCGTACAATATCATTCGCGTAATTCATCTTTGGCTACTTATCCACTAGCTGGAGGAACTGGAATTGGTGTTGGAAGTAATTCTATAGTAAGTAGCCAACAGCGTTATCGTTCCGCACAACAGTTAGATATGTCGGGAAGAGGAAACCCATCTAGTTCTCCAGGGCCTGGTGATCCTCTGCTGGCTAAACAAAAACACCACCACCGTAGGGCGTTTGAGTATATTTCAAAAGCACTAAAAATTGATGAAGAAAACGAAGGTAAATGACGTTGTTACCTGATTATATTTATATTGAAGTAGAATGAATTGATAATTATTCAATTAGAGGCATTGACTTCACTAGAAAGTATTTACCTTTGTTAGGTCACAAAGAACTGGCCATCGAACTGTATAGGAAAGGAATTAAGGAATTGGAGGATGGAATTGCAGTTGATTGTTGGAGTGGTCGTGGTGATGTTTGGGAACGAGCACAACGTCTACATGACAAAATGCAAACAAATCTTTCGATGGCCCGAGATCGCTTACACTTTTTAGGTAATTGTACAATGTTGATATTTCGATGTTTTATATTATATTATTCTTATATATACATATATAAGTATGTATTTTGACATATTTTCTATTTTTACAATAATCCTTTTTTGCTTTTTGCTTGTTTAATTAAGAGTTGCAGTTATTTTTTATTTTTATTTATATTTTTATTCTATTTTTGTTTTATTCATTTTATGTGTTAAAATTTGATATGCGGCCTATACAGAATTACGAGAAGAAGAATTAAAATTGCATGCGCTTAAGCTTAGTGATTCTGATGAACAAACAAATAAAGTATTAGTTGTGCCACCAATGGTAGTAAATGGTACTGAATATAAAAATTCTGCAACCTCACGCACGTCTTTAACGAAGACTGATTCAAGATTGCCTTCCTATAATATTCAAAATAAATTAAGAACTACAAAAAAGTTAGCTACGGATAGTCATAAGTCTATTAGCTGTGCTTCTACCACAACAGGAGGTAAAGTGTCTTCGACAGGTGAGTTGAAACAATTGAGCAAATTGTAACCTTGATGGTTATTTGGAAGTCCAATTAAAAAATTTTGATTTTTAATTGATTCTAGATTTTGAGTAATATATGAATGAGCATCTAGCATATACATATGTATGTACTATGTATCAATTACATATGCATATATCCAGAATAAGTAAAAAAAAGTATAAATCAAGTATAGCTTAGATTTACTTGAATTATTAACTATATTCATTCGTCGAAATTAACTGTTAAAACTATCGGATTTGGAAATAAGACAGTAATTATTTTTAAGAAGGCCGGCTCGTCTTTATTTTTTCAAAATTTTTTTTTTATTTTAACAAATTTGATTTAGTCATTTATCTTTTGCCTTTATTATTTGTTTAATGACGAATGTTTTATGTCTGTAAGCACTAAAATATTAATTTATAATTCTTAAATAATATTTTAATCTGTTTTATTTTGTAGCTTCGGGCCGCAAATTGACCGTTAGCTCAAAACGTCCAGGAAATCTGGCGGTAATTAACAAATCCCAAACGTTACCACGCAACTTGGGTTCGAAGAATGCAAGTAGCACAGCAGTGCAAAGACAACCAGTAAAAACTGCGGCCACACCACCCGCGGTGCGCAGACAATTCGTAAGTAATTTGCACATATATAGACGTTTTGCATTATAAACATGCAGTAATTCTTAAAAGATAGATAGAAATTAAATCAATAAATAATAACTACGTAATATAAATCTATAACTTCTTTCGTTTAGACATCGGGAAGAAATACGCCACCGCAACGAGCTCGTACTCCTATCAATACCAGTTCCAATTATGGTAATCAAAGCAGTGGTAGTGGCACTGCAGCAGCCGTAACTGTCAAAGGGGTAGAACAAAAATTGGTGCAAATAATTTTGGATGAGATTGTAGAGGGCGGAGCAAAAGTAGAATGGTCGGATATAGCCGGTCAGGAAGTAGCTAAACAGGCTTTGCAGGAAATGGTGATTTTGCCTTCGGTGCGCCCTGAACTTTTCACTGGTAAATAACGAAATGAAAATGTGTTTTTATAAACATGCGACTATACTCTTCGTTTCAATCTCATTTGCAGGTTTGCGTGCACCTGCTAAGGGTTTGCTATTGTTCGGGCCACCAGGAAATGGTAAAACGCTATTGGCGCGTGCTGTCGCAACGGAATGTAGTGCGACATTTTTAAATATTTCTGCGGCCTCTCTCACGAGTAAATATGTTGGAGATGGCGAAAAATTGGTGCGTGCATTATTCGCTGTAGCACGTGAAATGCAGCCATCTATTATATTTATCGATGAAGTTGATTCATTGCTATCAGAACGTAGTAGCAATGAGCATGAAGCTTCACGTCGTCTCAAAACAGAATTTTTAGTCGAATTCGATGGTCTGCCGGGAAATCCGGAAGGTGATCGCATTGTCGTATTGGCCGCTACAAATCGGCCGCAAGAGCTGGATGAAGCCGCTTTGAGACGTTTTACAAAGCGTGTATATGTCTCGCTGCCGGACATTGATACGCGTGAACTATTGTTGAGTCGTTTACTTGAAAAACAAGGCAGTCCACTCGGCACAGAAGCCTTACGCCGCTTGGCAAAGCTTACCGATGGCTATTCTGGTTCTGATCTAACGGCTTTAGCCAAAGATGCTGCACTTGAACCGATACGTGAACTTAACATGGAGCAAGTCAAATGTTTAGATATCAGTGCAATGCGCTCCATCACTGAAAACGATTTTCAGAATTCATTGAAACGAATTCGCCGTTCGGTAGCATCGCAGAGTTTGAACTCGTATGAAAAATGGTCACAAGAGTATGGTGATATAACAATTTAAGTATTCAAAAACTATTACTAAGTTGTGTAGTTTGTGTCATAACATATATGTAGCGTTCTCACTTGCGAACTTAAATGCTTAAGGAAGTTCACCTAAACACAAATTAAATTTAAGCTGCTTTCTTCGCAGCTGGGTTTAAAGCCTTATAATAATGCTTTTGCTAATGCCACTATACTTGTATTAGTCTTTGATGGGTTTTTTCTAATTGTATCTGTTTTGTTTTCATCAAACTATTTTTTTATAAAAACAAAATCATAATTTAATTAATGTCAAATAATGCAAAACTTATATAACTGTATGAAATCTATAATATACTTGTTTTTTTTTTTTTCTTCTTGTTTAACCGCGTACGCAATTTGTCCTGAGTTGTAGAAATTTATGAGCTGTTCAGAAATAAAAGCGAAAAAGATGCTAATGGAATATAATCGATATAACGCAATGTTATTCATGTTGCAATGTTCAATAGCTCTATTTTTCATTTTGAACGTGATGAGGTTTCAAAGGTGCAAAATGTTCGCAAAAAGAATTATTAACTGTCTTATTTTTAACTTGCACAAATATAAGCAAATAATCAATAACTTTTGCCAAGTTAACAGTACACAAGCGTAAGCGAATACAATATTAAACATAATTTTTAACGTTCCCTATTCGCTAAAAACACATAAAAATCGCTTTACATCTTCATACTTGTATATATATATGTACGTTTTATTGTATTATGTTTAGTGTTATCTGTCAATATTATTTAGTATTTAATATAACGTTGTTTTATATTGTTTGTATGCCATTCCAAACACTTAGCTATGCTTTGAAAAATAACTGAATTTAAATAGCAAGTAAAAAATAACTTCCATTGAAGTATTTGAAAAAATTGTATCTCAAATGAAAAGCTACTGCGATAAGCTACATGTTAGTTATAAGTAATTGTAAAATAAGATAAGAAGATACTCAATCTTAAACATAATAAAATTTGGCAAGCTACAAGTTTTTGTCTTTTTGTTTAATTTAACAAATACTCATCTTTAAATTATTGATTGTTATATAAACAATTTATGATTTTTCAATAATTTGCGCATAATTACTGAATGTTTTTTTGATTGTTTTCTTCATACCAAAAATGTTTCTTTAAAGGGAAATAATATATAATTTAGAGAAAATATTTTAGAATTCATAGGGATCTCATTCTCTATATCCGTGACTTATCGAAGTGATACGGAGTTGTTTAAATTTTTATAGCCTGAACAGGGTATATTAAGTTTTCCATTTCACCCTATAAAATACATTTATAATCACCGTGACTAGCTGAGTCCGGCCCTTTGTATATACGCGAATTAGTCCTCCAGATTTTGAGATATTGATCTAAAATTTGGCATAGGTGTTTCTCTATCCAAGAATTCGTTCATTTGTCGGAACCGCCGATTTTCGGACCATTATTGTTCGGATCGGAATACTATAGCTTATAGCTGCCATATAAACTGATCGATTAAAATCAAGTCTTTGTAAGGAATACTTTTTTATTTGACAAGTTACCTTCACGAACTTTGGCAGGGATTATTGTACAAAGCACGATTTATTGACCACTATAGCATTTAGTTGCCAAACAAAACTAGTCTATCAAAATAAAGTTTCTGCAAGAATCAAGTTTGGTGCAACCGATGTTAACCCTTATTCTTGCTTACTCTAATAATAAAATTTCGTGCGTCTCCAAACAGTGTACAGTTTTCAGAAGTTTTTGAAATACTTACACTTTTATGAAATATTATCTGATTATAACACAACTTCCAATCCAACCAGTTTTCACTGAAAATATTTTTTTTTTTGAAAATGTTTTATAATCCCAAACATTTATGTGCGCATGCAGGTATTGTAGCCAAGAATAATGGTATTCTAGCATTCTTACGTTGCACTCGGTAAAGTGTTAGCGTGGAGACTCATATATAGCCACAAATTGAGTCATTCACTTGAATAATTTTCCTAATAAATGAAATAATCTGTGTTGCATGATTTTTTTATTTTATTTTTGTTTTCAATATTTTGCATGTACATATGTATATCGCATTCACTTTTTCACTGAAATAAGAACATTATTTCAATTTTTGTTATTTTCTGTTGCATCCATTCAACGTGTTCACCTCTTACTTAATAGCTACGGTTTGTTGTATTTCTTGCGGATCACTACAAACTCGCAAAAATGGTGTGTGTAGCAATCGTACTTACTGTAAAGCTTGTCACACCGTTTTTTTTTTTTTTTTTACTTTCCTCCATTAAATTAAATATCCTAACTTGTTACTTTAAATGTAGAATGGATTAGATCATTTACTCTACCCGCCCGTCAAGTTCCACTTGCAGTAGTTTCTTACAATATTTTGTTGTTGATGTCCTGATTGATGGAGTTCTTGCCACATTTTGAAGTAATGTGTTTTGTCCTCTGAAGCTGTGTTAATCTATTGAAAAGTAAAAAAATTCTCTCGCTATATTAAGTAAATTGCTTACAAATGTTAAGTTAATAGCAAAGTGTGGGTGTTTTTGTATTTGAAATATCCTGTAACTCTTCGTAGTTATCTTCGATCGCATTATATAATTAAGTTCTCTTTATTTTAAATATAATCTATTTAACAACGACCTAATTTCTAACTTCTCTTTATCATCTTTGTTTGTGTTTTTTCTTTTATGTTTCGAGATTATAGCGAATATTACAAGCTTTGAATTTTACGTTGTATGTTGATGGTTTTTTTTTCGTTATAAGAAACTTATTTATTTTGCACGACAGCAAGAACAATGCCCTGCTTCCAATACTTAACATTTCTGCTGCAGAAGTTTTCCCCGTGTGTCATCTTTACATTCCTATTTAATCCTATTCATTTTAGTTGTGTTTAATTTTTTCGCAGTCAATCCAATATTAAAGACAAAAATGGCTATGATCCTGTATAGAGTTTAGCGTCACGTTAGTTGCTTTACGAATTTACAGTTGTTGCTGGTAGGTAGCATTATATGTTGCGGTTTTATGACAATACTGCTGACCATGAATACAGCACCAAGTGGGAAGATAAGTAGTTAGGTACTCTAATTCACAACTTGAGCTCTCATTATATTTGTATTTGTTTTCGGTTTATTTTATTCGTTTGGTGTTTTGCTTTTGATGCCTTTTAATATATTAATCTTCCGTATCACCCACTTACTGCAACAACTATGACGGGCATATCAGGTTCATTGGCCCTGGTACTGAGGCATGGCAGCGCTATACATCATTTGCGGAGCCAATGAGCCATTTGCTGCAGCTGCAGCTGTGGCAGCCGCTGCCGTTACGCTCGGCACAACTGTGCCTGGTACACCCCATGCCACATTCGGTTGTACCATGCGGTAGCCCGCAGCTAAATTTTATTAAATTATTAAAAAAAAAATATTTTACAAAATATTTAAATAAGATTACATACCTCCGGCTTGTTGAGCACTAGCATAGGCATATGGATAGTATCCTTGTTGCATATATTGCGTTTGCATTTGAGCGGCCGGATAGCCCTGTAACGGTGTAAACAACTAAGCAATTATTCAAACTTTCTCTTAATCGCTCTTTATGTATATATTTTAAAAATCTTACTGTAGGTGGGTACCAATAACCCATTTGTTGGTAGGCTGCTGCATATGGATACTGGGCAGCGGCAGCTAGCTGCTGTTGAGTCATCATTTGTGCAGGGATTCCTGCTCCAGCCGCAGCAGCGTTAGCTACGACAGCGGCCGCTGCTGCTTGTTGTGGTGTGGTCGGTACTCCAGGCGATATGATAGTGCCGGCGGCAGCGGCCGCAGCTGCTGCGGCAGCTGCTACGCCCGCGGACGCTGCCGCCACATTGTTCATCGAGTGTTCGCCACCATTTTCCTTCCCCCAAAAGCATTTGACTTGATTACCGTGCACTTCCGAATTGTGAGTGTGCTCAATTGCGCGTGCGGCTGATTCTTTTGTAACAAACTTAATAAAAGCGTAGCCTTTATCTTTGAAAACGCGTACATCTTGTATAGGTCCGAACTGAATGAAATGCTTGTGCATAACTTCGTCACTAATTACATTCGGAGGAAAACCTCCACAATAAACGGTGGTATTGGTTGGACTTGATTGATTGTATACCTCCTCAAAGGTATGTCGTACATTTCCTTTCATGCCCATTCCACTACCAGATTTGGTAGATTCACGGGGTGGGGCCAATTTTCGTGTTGACCAATTTGTTCGAATCGACCGCGAGCCGATCCATTGACCATTCATCGCTTGTATCGCATTTTCCGCCTCTGCTTTCTTTACAAATGAAACAAAAGCGTACCCTTTCGACTTCATGGTTTGGGGATCTCTTACGATTCGGCAATTCGATATTTCACCAAAAGGCGCAAAAGCTTCACGTAATGTCTCTGTTTCGATTTCTGGACTGAGATCACCAACAAATATATGATGATGTGAGCTAATATCTGTTTTTGGCTGGTTCCCAGGACTAGTAGCCCAATTCACCTAAAACATATTAACATAATTAGATTTATTATTTAAGGATCATTGTACATTTAAGTAATACATACCTTTATTTCTTTATCAAGAAATAAACGTTTATTCATTGCAGTTAGTGCAGTAGTTGCCGCCTGATAAGTTGAGTATTCAATGAATGCATATGGATCATTGCCGGGTTCTCTTATGATTTTGCAGTTTTTGACGGGACCCATTTGACTGAATAATGCGATAAGTAAATCTTCTGAAACTGAACCGTCTAAGTTGCCAACATACAACGTTTTTGGTTGAGACTCGTCCATCATATACATTTGTTTACTTATTTTAACTTCAAATTGGTTTACTTTATTTTGCCACACTGATACTGTCAGTTGTTGCGATCACAGAGACAAAAATTGCCAGCACTGTCAAATTATCTATGCAATTTTAATAACTTTAACCAACTTCGTTAAAAATCGATTGCCGAAATATTAGAATAGTAATTTTATCATGGCCTTGTATGTGCTAAATAATACAGTACTTGCTGTTTTAAGTATCAATCATGTCTGAGTACACAATTATATTATGAATTAATAATTTGGCGTTTCAGTATTGACTGAAGTATTTTCTTTTAACCGTTCTATTAACACAAAGATTTATATCAAGATGAATCCAAACTCTATGTATATTATTTATATTTTTTTATAAAAATCATAGCTATCTACTCTAATGGAGTGTTGAAAATGTTTCCATAACTCAAGATTCTAATTTGGACTGAAATCTAGATTTCGCTTAAAAGCTTTTATACATCTGGTATTTGATGAATGTTTATATATTTCTTGGAGAAGTATTTTCCATTAGTTATTACATATGGCATAGACGTTGAAATGCTTAGTACGAAGAGCTGGCTTTGAAAATAATCGTAGTAAATAGAAAACTAGATAAAGACGAACTTTCGTAATCTATATACAAATAAATAAAAAAAAGAAAAAAAGTTAAATGCATTTATAAAGATAATGTAAATATTAATGTACTAAATATAAATTTTATAAAAAATGTTAACTAACTGAGCATGTGTGCACCGAATATGTAAATATTTAAGATGTCGATTCGCTTGTGAATGGTCCCATAAAATTAAATTTTGAACTCGATATACATTATTAATATGCCGGTTAATCGAATTTTATTTATTTTGGAAGATCGCTTAATTTCAAACTATGACTACCTAAACTAACTCATAAATATTCTTTTGTATTTTCAAGGATAGTGCAAAATGTTACTATATTTTACCTATTTAGTAATGTAATGTTAATTTAACACCGAATATTTCATGTCAATACAATGTCACAACGGAAAAAGTTTTTAAGATGAACCATCACAAACAAATGATTGTAATTTCAAATTGTTTTGTACTATGACTGAATGGCGTTTCTATTCATGTTAAGATCAATTTGGCGACTGTGCGAATTTGCTCATAGGCATACGTGCAATGAACAATAGCGAGCACGCCAAACCGCAAAACTAGCACAGGCACAGCTGCACAAGGAAACGCAGGATGATGTCTATGTTCACTTTGTTATCTTGGGTAATTGAGCTGTTAACATAACTTGGATAAGCTATGAAAATCAATCTCCACAAATTTACTTACATTTCAATTAATTCCCCCGCCTCCATGCAAAACTTTATTCTAAAAAGACAGTCAACGGCTTCACAATCTACAGGAAAACTTTTTAATACGGAACGAAATCAACGAGAATGAATAACGATGACAGGAACAGGAATGAGAGATCGGTCTCGTAGAAAAACGAAACGAAACAAATTTGCAAACCGGGTGAATAATTAATCTATCCTGCTTACTCTCACACAACGTTCAGAAAGAAGCTACAATATACATCGTAAAAAGCAATAGAATACTACAAGCCACACACTCAAAGCAAAATGAAAGTGAGAATAAAGTGAAAACCGCGCTGTTAATACAGTGTTGCATTTTAGTTAACCAAAAAAATTTGCACATTAAAAATAAAGATGAATTACTATAAACTACGGCACAACAATCAATAATTTGTCTTTGTAATCAAATGCTCAAGTTCAAAATACACAACTAGCGCAATGTTTAACTTATTGCCGTTTATCAAAAATGGAACTTTCCATGTCTGGCAAGTCGATGATAGCCATTTTTGTTTCTCATCTATTTACAGCGCACATCAAATCCCTTTCCCCTGGAAAACTAACGTGAACATAAATTCACTGATATGACGTGGCCTGTATTTTTCTTTACAATCACATACACATTATCTATTCACATTACTACTATGTTTGTTATTATTAAGTAATTTACCAATTTTCAGCGTTAACACAACTTATTTTTAGTAAGACCCCGCTTTGTGTAGCGTCGTATAATCTTTGCTTTACTACTTGTTAATGCAAGCTCAAGTGAAGTGACTATGTCTGACGTGAGTTCATGTGATCCTTGTCTTACTCATTTACCAAAAGTTCATCACTGAAAACTTTCTAAACTATAAGGTGGCCACATTTTAGAAAAAAATTTTGTTACTACTGGTATATGAAGGTTTTTATTATCAATAAATTTCAATATTTTCTCATTATTCAATTCTTTGGGTTAAAATTTAAAATAGTATAACAAATATAGCTCCCCAAAGCAAGATTCTGTTTTAAACAAAAAATTGTATGCCCGTAGGTGTTTAGGGAATTTTCTAGGTTCTAATATTATAAACTTTTAACCAGTATATTGCGTCTTTGAAATATTTTTTTTTTTTGTTTGATGAAATAATTTTTATTGTCAACATTGTTTAAAATGAATTAGTAAAATATTATATATTATATATGAGTTATTTGTTCAATATTTTTGCCTTAGCTCATAATGTAGAGTAGGCAACATTGTAAAAAACAGACCTTGTAAATAATACTTTGGAGACTTCTATCATGGGAAAAACTAAGAAACGAGAGAAAAAATCTAAAAAACATAAACATAAACACAATAAAAGTAAGCGGAAACATAAAAAAGCTAAAAAGGAATCGGAAGCTACGGTGGTCACTCATCCAGAAGAGAAAACTGACAATGATGAAAGTGGCTTCGAAATACCAGTGGAACTTATGAATACAAAGTCCCATACACCTGTCACACCAAAGGAGCATCAAAAGCGTCAAAGTGAAATGCGTCGTGTTGTTGACCCATCAACAGGACGAGTTCGCCTTATCAGAGGGGAAGGAGAAGTAATGGAAGAAATTGTGAGCAAGGAGCGACATGCTAAAATTAATAGTTTAGCAACAGAAACTGATGGACTAATTTTTCAAAAACACACCATTGGCAAAATAAAAAAACCGTAATAATGAATTAAAGAAAATATCTTTTTTTTTCATAGCTTTAATATTTTACATAATTAGCATTTTAAAATATAAAAAAAATTAACTTTAACTTAAATTTTATTTCACACTCTGATAAGATCGATTATTAATAAAGCTGGTAAAAGAACGTTGTGGTGCCATCGTGCCAGGCCAGGTTATCTCCTACTTTTGCTCGACACATTGGACATGTTTGCTCTCGTTTAAACCAGGTGGTAACACAACTGTCACAGAAAATGTGTCCACATTCTAGCACCACAGGCGAGACGTACGCATCTTGACATATGGCACATAGCTCTTCGGAGGTATCAAAATTATCTTTTTCTGGTTTTCCGAACTTATTCTTTAAATAAAAAAAATATACGTATATAAACATAACAGTCTTTGAAGAAGATTACTTACTACATCCTTCAATAAACTGTTAAATGACTTCTTCAGTGTTTTACCGCGGTCTGCTAATTCGCATCCTTTAAGTACTATGTAAGTAGATGAAAACATCACACCAGAAATCTATATATGTACAAATGAAAATCATATCTTTCATTATTATTGCAAATGAGAAATTATTTCCAGAAAATTACTCACAGCATGTAAACCGGAATACGATTCGAAAAGGAATAACAGCCATTGTGGAATGGGGACCAAAGACCGATAAAATTGAGAGAAAAATTCAATGAACACATAAAACCGTGTCTGAAATGAAGTATGTTACAAAATCAAACTTGGGAGTTAGAATTAATCATGCATTAATTGTGGTACCCTTGACTTATGTCGTATGGCTCGCAGTGGTATTAAAGTAACGACCAATTTTATTGAAATAGTAATCAATTTAAGAAGAAGATCATTTACTGCGATATAGTATATAACCGTTGTTAGTGATATTATCTTCGGTATAATAATTGTATTCTCAATTGTATTTGGTGAATCGGTTGTAGGCGTATACGTATCCTGGGGAAGGTTATGTATTACCTGATGAACCGTATTCCGTTCGCTCGTTGGAGGCGATAATAGCAAACCAAAAGGATCTGGGGAAGTCGATGATGCCAATAAACGTAACGTAATTACGGCAGCAACCAATAGTAAGTCCCGTATAAGTATTAAGTTCTTTTTTTGATCAAGCCTTATAACTTGAGCTTGCAAAGATTTGTTAACACAGTACATAACGAATTGTAATGTTATTATATCCAAAATTGCAAGTGAATGATCATAAATAAATTTTACGAACAGTATGCATGCGAAAGGTATATAGTGAAGACAGTGGCGAATGGTTGGTATAACTATATCCTGGAAACTGGTGTTATATAATTCATTGGTTGAAGTTGCTGTCTCTTCTGTACCTCTTGTTGGAATTACAGGAATACTATGAGTCTGTTGATCCGTTGAAACATTTCCACTTAAATCTAACCCATCCCTTCTTACATTTGTTTGATGCAATGCATTTGACGGAGTTGTAAAGTTGTTGATATCACCTGCTGCAACATTATTGCGGAAATTTATATGATGGTCAAATACTAAACTTGATGATCTCGCAGCATGCGGTCCTGCTGAAACCGAGTTTATTTGACCATCAGAATTACGATTAAACATAATTGGACTATTGATATCATTATCATGGGAATGTCGAGCAGATTCATCGAAATTATTTGTTGTAGAAAAAGAACGTAAAACTTCAGGTGAAAAAACGTTATTTAAATTTCCTAATGAATTGGGAAGCGAATGGACTCTATTATAGTTCGATCCGGAACTTATTCCGCCCGTATTTTGGTGCGACGGAATGCCACTTCCTGATGCTGCAATAATGTTTCCCAGTCGGCTCCTAGTGACTTCTGCTACTTGATCTCTTATAAAACGGGCATAATGCTCCATGATGTTATGTGAATTTCTTGTCTCACTAGTTGATTCTAAGTTCTCTGGTGCATTTTCTTCTATATCTATTCTTATATTTTCGAAAGACTGTTGAATTAAAGGTGTATTCTGTGATGATACGTTGTGGACATCAGGCGAAGTTACGTTGGAAACATTGACCTCAATATCATTTGCTTGCAATCGGAACAAAGTTCTATTTGCTTCCGTTTCATTATTTATATTGCTGTTATTCATTACGCCGACCAAATACTTTCTAGATATTTTTTTAAAAACAATGTTGATTTATTTTTGGTTTGCATAGCAAGGAACAAACTTATTGCACTTAAGATGAATAATCTGAAACTATGGTTTCGTTTAAGTACTTTTATCCAGTCCAGGGTTGCCTTTCTTTTCAAAATTAAGCATAATTCTTTATTTACATATACTCCAATTGTACAGATACATATGTATGTTAGATACTTTTTTCATAAACATTATTTAATTAACAATATAAAAAATTTTAAGTTTTTGGGTTTAACCAGCACCTAGCAGCTTTTAAAGGTATCCGAAAATTTCTGCATTGCAAAAGTTTAACACGGCTAAATTTTTAAAAGATTGAAAATTAAAAAAAAAAATTATTTTAATAAACAAGGTTTCTAATATTTGTAAATTTAAACTGTATCATTGAATGACGAATTAAATAGTTTGATATATACATATATGCCGATTTCAACTACCGAAATCATATTTGAGAAAAGAAATCATTTGAATTGACTTATGCTATTTTTGTATTTTCAGCACTCCAGTCTTCAGTACTACAGATAAGTAGGGCATTTTAAATATAATAAAGAATTTGAATTAAATTTGTGATTTGTGTAAAGTTGAAGGTAAAATAATTCTGATTTTCAATCTACGTAAGCAGTTCTTCGTTAAGAAGAATGTTTGTACATAAAATTTACTTATATGAACAGAGTAAAACGTAGAAGGAAACATCGGAGATCCTTAAAAGTATGTATGTATGTACTTATATGAATGATCATCGTGATGCGCTAACTAGACCCTAAATTTTTCAAATGTCGATCTGAAAGTTCGCACATGTTTTGTTCTCCTTGAGAAGCTGCTCATTTGCCGAAACAGCCAATATCAGATCACTATAGCATATAGAGGTCCTTCGAACCGACCGATTAAAATATTCTGGTATAGAAAATTTTTTTAATTGATATAAGTACGTATGTACATATATCTTCACAAAATATAAAACATGTATGTACCTACCGTTCAAACTGACCGATCAATACAAGATGAAGATCTTCAAAAACGATTTTTTTTCTTATTAAGAATCTTAATTCGAGATGAAGGCTGTTTATATCAAACAATATGGTTAAAAATGACTAGCAAAACGTTTAGAACATTGTTTTCGCTAAAGAAAATCTCCTTATAAAAATTAATTTCATATTCGGAAGAACGTTCATCAAGACACATGCCATAAATAAATAAAGCGAATCTAACGTTGGTTACAAGCCAATTCTGTTTCGTATCAACATATATATATATACGTACATTCATATTGTATTTGACTGCACATACATGCACTGCATTCACCCTTACTCGTATCAGGTGAGCTTACAAAGCCGGTTAGTAGTGCACTCTTATTCATCCCAAGGGAAGAACCTATGGTGGTGCCTCAGAAACAACCCAAAACTAACAACAAAAATGCATATTGCCATGGAAACTTTACCACAAGCCTTTGACACAACAATAAAACTAAAAGAAAACTAAATTCACTTTGTTTAGTTTCTAATGTTTTTCTTCAGTGTATACGCATATACATATGTATGTACATATGCGGTCTAAATTTATTAGTGCTCTATAATAAGCAAATTTTACTTAATGAATGTGTAAATATTTTGAATAACTTGCGTGTTAAAAATATTAATATGAATTTTAATTATTATAAGAAAAAAAATTGCACAACTATGCAAATGTGTGAGTATTTCATTTTCATAAATTTAAATTTTTAAAGCTAATATGGGAATCAAACCGTCATACTCTATTATTCACGAACTAATGAAGTTAATTATTTGTTCAGAACGAATAACAATAAAAACAAAGTGGCTTTTGCAGCAATGATAGTTATTTGGCGGAAGTTCTTCTAAAAATTAAGTAATGCCGCAGAACAGCTGAAGGAATACATGGATTTTTCATGCCCGAAGTGCACAAATGTTTGGCGGATTCTATCAAGGCCTAAAATTCGTATTTAATACACAGAATTACAGTGATATAATCCTGATATATTATTTCGAGTTAATTAAGATTTTGGTGATTTGGCTGACTGACAAAAAATCAAAATTTTTAAGTATCGTAATACAAATCTGTATTATCGTATAAACCCCTATTGAGACAATACAAGCATGTCAACGCTCAATCCGATTATTCATACATTTGTTATAAGCCGAGGCTGGAATGCCCTTCAGTGAATGATTTTTACTGGTTTCGACGGACTAATGACGCGACCACAGAAGCGGATTTTTCACTTAAGAGAGGAAAAAAAATCACACATTCTTCTTCTTTACTTCCACCATTTACTTGGGAGTGGCCAGAAACGATTCTTTTACACATGGCTCAAGCAGCTCACGACTTATCGTTTGAAGGCGAGCTAAAGTGAGAAGGCGAAACATCCCCTACATGGGTTAGGCGCTGGGTATGGGACCCGCAACGTAAAAAATGAAAATTAACAACCAGACGGCGTATTATAGTGGTGAAAAATCCACGTATTTGCTGCCCACTAATACGGTTGTTACGACGAATTGCCTCGAACGGCCAAGTATTATTCTTTACTAACGAATGCATGATGAACCACACCACTGTAATCAAAGAAAACGATTGATTTTTGACCGACTTTGACGTGCTTATTTTGGTTTCAGCTCACTATTGGAGCGCCAGTCGCTAGATTGTTGAATAGTTTCCACGAAATTAGAAAAAAAGATTCAGGTCTTTTGGTTCAGGCGTTTGTACACTTCAGGCCCAAAAGATTAACGAAAATATGTTGAGTTGATTCAGAAGAGACGTGAAGATCTTCTCCTATCTCTGTAATGCCAATTTACAACGGTTCCGTAGCCGTGTTTCCATTGAAAACATAAAAAGATCAAATATATAAAAAAGGTTGTACCATTATAGAAAAAAATTGATCGTTTTGGTTTGCGCGTGCAGTTTAAGGGGCTATACCAGTGTGAGGCATGAACAATTAGGCGATTTTCGTAAATTTTTTTTTAAGTTTTTTTTTACTAGATTGAATGTTTCGACGTTCTATGGACGTATAGCTATATTAAAAATTTTTGTGCTGTCTGCGGAAGTGCGAAAAAAAGTGCCTAACTGCTGGCATGATTCCGGTCGAATGAGTAGCTGAAACAAAAAAATTCAAAATGTTTATTAAACTGAAATATATTTTCTATACAAATGAACTACGATCTTTGAAAAATAACAAAAATTAAGAAAATGGCCAAATTTTGAAAAAAAAAAATCGTTTTTTTACGAAAAAAATGGCGGTTTTTTTAATGCCAAATTGACAATTTCAATCCATTGTATAGCAAATGTACTCAACTAAGCCCAGTTTTAATTTGAAGTCGATCGGATTTTGAAAAATGTCGTTTCGAGAAAAACGCGTTTAAAGTTTCACTTACATACATTATACATATATATGTATATGTATGTTTGCACCTCTGAGCGGTCGATGTTTAGAACGCTGCCATTTGCGTATATTTTTTGAAAAAAACTATTCAAGATCATAATATAATATAAATATTTTAGAAAATGGAGTATGAGGAAAAAATAGAATTAATTAAAGATATTGTGAACTTATTGATTCCTTGCCGATTTCACAGGATATTTTTGAATATTTATATAAACTATCGAAAAAGCAAAAAAAAAAATTTTTTTTGAAAGTGTCACACTGGTATAGCCCCTTAATTGGTCCAGTCCGAGTCAAATTGTTTGAAAGTATTATCCTTTTTTTTAAAGCTAAGACTATTATCAAGTTTAATATAGAAAAAAATAATATATTGAAATGTTTCAAAGACGATTTATTTGGCTTATAAAAAATAAGATATACACATTTGTTAAAAACTAAATTCTTAACCCTGTGACTTATACTCTAGTAAAAATAAATATTATGAAAATAAAGGGTATTATGTAAATGCATACAGATGTATGTACATATGTATATAGCGTTACGACATACTACATACTAATCTCCAAATAACATACGTATATTATTTGAAATTATAATATTAATATAAAAATCACCATTATATTTATGACAATTAATTTCATCAGCACCTTCAGTCTATTTCATCTCTCTCACTCTGCCCCCCTGCGCAGAATTTCTAGCAAATTTATTGTTTTGCCGACTTTTTCTACCTTACGTACCTAACCCAAAATGACCTTAATCATCATTTGGATTCGTATCAGAAATTGTTGTTAAAATACAAATATACGGACACATATCACGACATACATATGCTTTAATATATAACTACTCAGGAATAAGTTCTCTTATTCGTTCGTTTTTGCAATGAACGCGATCCGTAATAATAGGGACAGCGCCTTTAAATGTATAACCGTTATACTGTTATAAAACAGAGCAAAATATTATTGCTTATCAATGTTCCAGCATATCATCATCTGGGTGCACACACGGTGCACACCACGGCACGACGTTCAATGAACTGGCATTGTTATGCGTGGCGATAAAGTTTTCGTTGATCGATGGCGCCGTTGCAAAAACGTCTTGACGGATTTAAGAGGCAATTGGAAATGGTAGTAAGCACAATATGGCAATGGATCCCAATAGGCGAATAGAGCTTCCCTCTTATCTAGTACTGTGGTCGGAGTGGAGCGTTCAATAGAGCTCCAGCGGAAATTAGCTGTCAACGCACCGAGTGCCGACTCCTCATCTGGACTTGTAAAACTTAATTGTCTTCGATGAATGCATTTCATAGTGCGGCAGAGTACTTGAGCGTGAGATCGATTATAGCAGATATATGGCAATGAGACACCGACACGTACACCGAGTGGAATGAACTGCGTTGTGCCTTGACACTTAATCAGACGAAAGCTCATGTGCCCATTGATGCTACGCTGGAAGCGCACTTTGGCGAAAAATGTTTTCAGCCAAAAATCAATTTGAGCTTCGTCGGACACTACGGGGCTACCATGTGCATGTAATGGCGTTACAGGTATCAAATTTTTCGTTTCACGCTCTACTTTACAAGTAACATTCGAAACAACTCGTGAGTCTTTGACGGTTGTGCAAGTAATATAATGTTCACCCGGCAAATCGCGTATCACAATCCACTTTTCATTTTCACTTATTTCATGATTAAATTTGAATTCCACTCTATTATTTGGTAGTAAGTATTTGAAACGTTCAACTAAGCCTTGAAAACCCACCGCCATTAGGATATTTCGAAAATTGCTGATGAAATTGTTCTCATACAATTGCTGAAGATCGTTTGGGGAAGTGAGTACAGAGTGGGGTGGCACAACAATATTATGAGCTGTACATTTTTTGAAAAATTCCAAACAATCGTCTAAAACGTTGGTCTCATTCATACCCGGTATGAAACTGGCACAGCCGAGTAGTTCCAAATGTTGTTTAGCAAGTGCATCGTAATAGGCAGGACTCGTTGCGCAAACCGGTATATAAACTGAAGGCTTCTCCTTGCTAACAATCTGACACAAAGCAGTTATATAGCTGTCTACATTATTTGGGCTTGGTCGTGGGACTATGTAGAATTTGTCGACGGCGGTGGAGAAACGTGCCAGTCCAAAGAGTCCTTCGAACTCGAACACCACCACACGAGAACCGGAGGAATAAAAATTACGTGCCAGATGTAATGTTTGAATTGTACTTCCACAACTAATTAGTACAGTGCGTCTATGATGTTGCGGGCCATCCGTTGATACATCCATCAAAGAGTCGACATTTAACATCCACTTAATGAAAGCCACAGGTATACGAACGAACTTCCAAAAGATCCACAATAAAGCTGACAACCAAAAACTGGGTGCCGCTATCGATAGCGGTATATAAAGGATAAACCGTATGATCGTAAAAGTTAAATTGATCAGCAATTGTGGCCAAAAGAGTAAAACTTGTCGCATAGAAGCAGAAATCGTACGCGGTGATCGGCGCACCAGTTGTGATTGATGACCCAAAGCTGGATTCGTATTGGTATTGGTTGAATGCGCGAGCTGTTCCTGGCCAGGATCTTCAGGTATTTGATCCAAAGAGTTGATGCGGCGAAATTTTGATCGTGAATAACGAATTTGACGTGCTTGTTCCTGTTTCTTTAAAATATCGATCGCCATATTTATTTCCTTTAATCAATTAATTTACGTTTAACAAATCGTTTTTGGTGGAATTTTCCACAGCTGCAGTTATTTCAAAGTAGTTGAACCTAGTTGACATCCGACAATAAATTGAAGGTTTATCTGAGGTACTGGCAAATTGAACTGCAACCGTAAGACTGAATTTAATAAATGTATGCCCGACGGATTTGCAATAATGGCAAAACTCAATAAGCTACTAAGTACCACTTAAATAGTGTCTCATCTTTTAAATCTCACCATTAATATAAAAACTCAAAGAATTAATAACGTTGTGTTGATACGAGCTCATCTCCTAGTCAACAATTCTGTATCTCTTTTTTTAATTAAACAAATCCCTCCCGGAATGAAGTATATAAGAGAACACACATGTCAATGTAATCAGAAGTACACATGCAAACCCGTGTGCCAATATGTGAATGTATGGCTAAAACCCAATTCTAGGGAATACAGTGGCGGATCATTTCAACTTAATTTGGGTTACACACATTTTTTCGAATTTTTTATAAATGCTCTATATACTCGTATATTATATATAAAATTATGCAGTGACTATCATCGCAACCCAAAACTTGTAAGACATAACATCAAGCTGAAGCTCAAGCTCAGATAAGGTACATATGTGTCTTATATTTTGTATAGTCACGGCGTTTGAAGTATAGTTGTGGAGCGAATGCTTGCCTTAACTACGCTCTGCTGAATCCGCCACTGCATGGGCACACGTTAACCACGAGACCATAGACATTTGTTAACAAGTATGTATATTCAAGCACCTTTTGCTGTAGTGGTGATGATGATTTGTGCTTATTTTTTATTTCAATATAAATTCGTATTATCAATTTTCATCATCACTTGAAATGTGTTTTATTTTATGGCACTACACCTTGGGTTCTTGATTAGTTTACCTTATCAAACAAATAATTATGCATTAAATGGCTATACTACTACTACAGAGTTTTAGTTTTTGGATGCACACTGATTTTTTCCTCGCATCAACAATATTGTTTGGAATATTCTGTAGTTTTTTCGTCGAGTCGGGATTTCAATACCGACTTTTTTCATCATCAGGCCCAATTGTAACGATACATTTGAAAGGAAGTGCGTGGAAGCATTGGTACAGTTCTTATTTGATTATTTCCGAACGTGTTGATTTTGATGCAAGAACTTTTGTCTAAGATAAGATTCAGACGGTTCACTTGCACGATGCAAAACTCTCATTTCAGAAATGCCAACCGATCTTGCGGCGTCTACTACAACGAAATGCAAATTATAATATTTAGTTTCAGATCGAATATATTGTTGAAATTGAGTCGGAGTCCGCATGGCTAAAGGACTTTATGAGACACTCTTTTCTAAATGAAACGTTTACTCTATGGTATTTATTACCCAGCTATTTAAAAGAAGTCTTAACTTCTGCTCAAATTTGCATGTATGAATATATGATATTTGTATTGGCAAATGTGAAATATTGAATATACATATTATAATTATGTACATATACATTGCACAAGCTCGAAGTTCTATCATGTGTATAATTAAACAGGTGAAGTGGCAGATAATGTTTATGTGTCTGTATGCACAATTACATTTATACTAATGCAACATAACATAGTAGTAAGTATGGGTACAAAATTCGGACTCCTAAAGATGTAGTATCGAAGAGAAATGTATGCGGCCGTCAGAAATAACCGCCAAACCATCTTAAAATACAATTATGCCAAATTAGTAGTTTATTGCTAATTTTTTAACAAATCAAAATTTACTAGACAAAATGTAAGATCTTATTTGTAAAATACGCGATTTAAAGCTTAAAGTTCAAGGCATTAAGTGCACTTTCGAAATTTCTCAAAATCTATATTAGCATTTCTTGTTCTTTGCAACCATATATGCATTTGCGCGTGTTTCTAAATATATAATTGCAAATCTGATTGATTCGCTAGAACATTTTTATTACCTTTGGAACTGATTTGGTACCGGAAACTGCGATTGTATGCAGTTTTCTAAAGACGTAATATTGGAGAACACAATTCAAGTACCTTTGTATGCCTACATATGTATGTTTGTAAGCTTAAGTGGTTTTCGGTGCTGAGAACTTCCATGCGGATATTTGCAAGCGGAAATACCCGCATTTGTATTGTCGCCGACATTTTGAATATTACCTAGTTTTTGATTGAATCTGGACTTTGTGCTCATTCGAAACATTACTGATTCGACATACGAATACTCAGATATGTATGCTCCTGTGTACGCACTATGTTTCCACCGAATACTCATAAATATCACATTTTAATCACATGAGCTATACTAATATTGCTAAAACGATTTACTATTTGTTTTTATTTGATGAGATTAAAACGCCCACATAACTATCGCTAGCGTGCTAAAGTATAATTATTTATTTATAAATGTACATACATACATATGTCTATTTTTTAAACTATTTTGTTGTTTGACATTAAATTCAATTCTAGACAGAAACTGTTGTTGCTCGTCGCTTAAAGCCATTTTAGTGTCACGACTTTAAGCATGTATTTGTGCCGCCACTGATAAGGATTTCCAATCCAAGCCAATCCGAATGATTAACTCAGTAAATTATTGGCGATTATGTTTGAACTGTTGTTTGTAAGAAAAATGTACTTGCAGTTCTCCAGAGTTGCATCATATACAAGCTCACACAAGGGAGTTTGATATGTCGGTGACTTTTCGAATACCATGTTATATTCATATACATATGTACATATGTTCGACAGATTCTTAGAATATATAAAACGTCGTCTGATCAAATTTGTCTTGGATTGGCCCATTTTGTAAACTGCGCGCACAATCCGAATAGGTAAAAGAAAATTATCCTAGGTTGGTGCAAACACTTCTTTCTAAAGAATGGTTGAATTTGTTGCAGAAGTGTTTTGGGGAGACTACTCTATCACGGCACAGAGCATTCATTTAATGACAATAGCATCGAAAAAGTTAAGGAAATATTGGCATAAAAGATATAGCAGAGGCTTTCTACATCTCGTATGAATCGACATCACCTTAAAATCAAATTAGATATATGTAGGGTTATATATATATATAAAAGATCAGGGTGATGAAACGAGTTGAAATCCGAGTGACTGTCTGTCCGTCTGTTCAAGCGATAACTTAAGTAAAAATTAACATATCTTGATGAAACTTGGTACAAGTGTTTCTTGGCAAAAAAGTGAGGATGATTCGTAATCGGACACCTGCCACGCCCACAAAACGCCAACATATAAATTCTCTTAATAAAATTGAGACATCGTTTTTTCCTAATAATGGTGCATCGGGTGAAAATTTGCCCTAGACCTCATATAACTAACAAGCTTTATGTACCTCAGGGTATTACCCCGGCTTTAATCCTTGCAAGTTAAAAGAGTATGAAATGTTCGGTTATATCTGAACTTAGTCCTTCTTTACTTGTTGTTAAGGTTTTAGATATGAAGCGCGTCAATGCTAGACTCGCATTAAAATACCACAATCTTTTGCAAAAACTATGTCGAATAAAGGTCGCATAGGAGATATTTGATACGTAACTGAGTTCATATGTAGATTTATCAAACGCTTCTTTACTGGTTACTTGGTGACATGGGTTTATGAATACGCCTCTCTGTCTCTCCAAAAATTAACCGAAATAAAAAAAAAACAAAATTTGCTGAAAACACTAAAGGTCATGGCAGCAGAGGCTTATGAGAATTTTATGGAAAATTAGATTAAGCGTTGATTTGCTTGTTTGGCTCAGCGGTCTATTTTGAAGGTGATTATATAGATTTGTATTAAAATACGTGAAAATATTTTTTTTTTGTCAGCCCGGGTCAATTTTGATCAGATGAATATGAAAACTTAAGTAGAAACAGAAAATGGGTTTGAAGAAATAATACAACATTACGAGCATTCTGGCAATAATTAAAAAAAAATTATAAAATACTCAGCAAATTGTAGGAAATGAAAACAGGAAAGAAGCATATGGATTGAAAAATTGAACACGGAGTAGGTCAGTATTTACAAAAGTTTACTGTGTAACAAAATTGTCAAAATTGTTCAGAACGCAACACTATAGCATGTAGCTACCATACAAACAGATCGATCCAAATCCAAATAAAGATCTCCATAAAATATATTTTCTCCTTATTAAGTAAACTTAATCCGACCTGAAGGTTGTTTATATCAAACAAGGTGGCTAGAAAGAACTGGCAAAAAGCTTTCCGTGGGATACAAACAGTTGGTCGGTTACGTTTTCAGATTTGGTTAAACATACATATACATTAGGGTGTGCCATTTTGAGGCAACCTTTTTTTTTAACTGAAAAACAGGCAAGAATCGATTCTTAATCGACTTCGATTACTGAATATCGATTCTGAAAAATCGATTACTTTACGAGAAAACTCGATTTTCGAGTAGAATCGGAATCGAGTTTACCATCCCTACTGGCAGCCATCGCGTGCACATATAATAACCTCCGCACAATAACCACCACAAAAAATATGATTTTTTTTCCATGTAATTTATATGGAAAAGAGAAAATTTGGAAGAGGCACCTCTTAATATTAATATTAAGAGCTCATCTTTTGAGTGACTTTTTTTTACACATTTCGAAAGTTTTGAGCCTGTTTTTCAGTTGAAAAAAAAAGGTTGTCTCAAAATGGCACACCTTAATATACATACATACATATATAGTTACAAGAAAGAATGGACCTGGAAAAGGTAAGCTATAGGGACAGTTAACTTTTTTTCTTGTTTTTATGCAAAAAATTAATCATCGTGTTCTCCAAAATGGCTCCATATGACATATAAAATGAGGCAAAAGCCGAGCAAACAAATTTGTAGTAATAGTGTAACGTTGTTAATATTATTAGTATTTGTACAAGTATATTGAAATCAAATACATATATTTAAGTAAAATGAAAAAATTAATTTGAAAACAAAAAAAAAATAATAATTTACGTATGCTTACAAAATTTGTACACTTGTCCAATGCATGTTGAGTTTAAAGTCTTTAGTACACTTTTATAACCAATTTACCAATTCAGGGCAATCCAGGAATTTCTGCATTTGGCATTTGCATATTCGACGATGGAACTTAGAAATATCTATCTATGTAAATATAAGAATACGTTAAATGTCAAATAAGCGTATATTTATTGATGTACCTATTAATACTTGAGCAGACAATGCTATATGCATTCGACGCTGGTATCTGCAGAAGGTCACCGGGGTGAGGAGATTTTTTATTCAACTTCGGCTGCATTAAGAAAAAAAAGTGAATTTTGTGATAAGCAAAGAATCATATACCAATTATCATTGATTTTGTTTTAGTAAATTCAAACGCTCATGTGAAATAAGTATAAAAGAAATAAGTGCAAGCGTGATTGGATTATTTTTAAACTCGCACATTGGAGATGCAAACTCTCAGTGCAGCTTTGAGCTGCTATTAGCATAGCCGGAGAGAGAAAAACGGGCCCGGGGAAGATTTAGGACGCTGGCACCTGATCCATCAAATTGTTGGAGAAAAAATCTTAAAAATGTTGCAGAGCACTGAGCCGTCATGAAAGTTCCGAGCCTGGGAGGAATTGTCCCGATCTCCCCCCCTCTCTTGATAAATAGCTATAAGCCTGTTTGCATGCAGTTAAGTACAAAGATTCATAAATCTATACATACATATCTGTATATGCAAATATAGCGAACTTAAAATTCGACTATATTAACAGGTCCACATGTGAGCTTATTTGTAGGCTGAAATGCTTACACATGGGCATACAAAGGTATATGTACAAAAGTTCTTTTATTCACCTAGTGCGATAACCTTTCTAATACGTATACATACATACATACTTATTTATTCGTAAAACACATTGCAACCGTGCAAGAAATCAATAAGCCAATGAATTTTGTTTATTTTGCAAAAAATAAAAGTATAAATAGAAAACAAACTTTGTTTTCTAAGTGTGTCTCATTTCAGTAGTATTATGAGATTATTAGTACTTCTGGCTTGCTTTATTATTACATGAAGCTTACTTTTACACACCCTATCAATTATACGCAATACATACATACGTATGTAGTATAAATACATATCTAACCATAATCAATATAGTTTAGTAAACATAAACATAAACTATTTTATCATTCCTTCCTCAATTCTACATTAAAATCGTCATCTTTTTGAAAAGCCGAGGAAATGAAAGACAAATCTTCATAGTGTTTGAATATTCATACTTTCTCTATTCATACATTTTTATGATAAATAATCACTATTCAAAAATTATTTGAATAATTTGAAGAAAAGTTCATATTAAAGCACATATTTGCAATTATATATATAGATATGTAAATCGTTAGCATAATCCGGTAACAAGAGACGCCTCATCGGATGCCGCCATTATTTATGTTTCTATATCATGTATATGTATGTATTAGGATAGAGGACACGTCGAGGCACTTGTAAAGTGCAAATTGGCTCATCGAAACAGAATTTGACTTATAAAATGGCCGTTTAGTTCAAAATAACACTTATCTGCACATGTGGTTTTATTTTAAATTTTTAGGCTCTCTTTATTTCGCTTACATGACTGGATTCAAAATTGCCAAACCCTGAATTATTCGCTTGGTATAAACGTAACAGCAGACGAAAAAAACGCCCAACAATGAGTCGCCTTGTTTGCAACCTTACTCCACCAGCTATGATGTACACTCAGTCCTTTTTATACTCTCGCAACAAAGTTGCTAAGGAGAGAATTATAGTTTTGTTCACATAACGGTTGTTTGTAAGTCCTAAAACTAAGCTGTAAACTTGAGTAAAAATTGAGATATCATGATGAAACTTGGTACACGTATTTCTTGGCTCCATAAGAAGGTTAAGTTCGAAGATGGGCAAAATCGGCCCGCTGCCACGCCCACAAAATGGCGGAAACCGAAAACCTATAAAGTGTCATAACTAAGCTATAAATAAAGATATTAAAGTGAAATTTGGCACAAAGGATCGCATTAGGGAGGGGCATATCTGGACGTAATTTTTTTGGAAAAGTGGGCGTGGCCCCGCCTCTTACTAAGTTTTTTGTACATATCTCGGAAACTACTATAGCTATGTCAACCAAACTCTATAGAGTCGTTTTCTTCAGGCATTTCCATATACAGTTCAAAAATGGAAGAAATCGGATAATAACCACGCCCACCTCCCATACATAGGTTATGTTGAAAATCACTAAAAGTGCGTTAACCGACTAACAAAAAACGTCAGAAACACTAAATTTTACGCAAGAAATGGCAGAAGGAAGCTGCATCCAGGCCTTTTTTAAAAATTGAAAGTGGGCGTGGCCTCGCCCACTTATGGACCAAAAACCATATCTCAGGAACTACTAGACCGATTTCAACGAAATTCGGTATATAATATTTTCTTAACACCATTTTCTGATGACATGTACGAAATATGGGTGAAATCGGTTCACAACCACGCCTTATTCCAATATAACGCTATTTTGAATTCCATCTGATGCCTTCTCTGTATACATTAGGAACCAATGATGATAGTGGAATAAAACTTTACACAAATACGGTATTTGAAAAATATGTAAATGAGGGATAATGAAATCTCGATTATCACTTTATCATGCGAGAGTATAAAATGTTCGGTGACACCCGAACTTAGCCCTTCCTTACTTGTTTTACGCTATTTTCGGTTCTGCCACTAATCGCGTAAAAAAAAATCGCGTAAAAATGGTTAGTTTTCCAATATTAACTGACGAATTGGATCCGAATATAAAAAATATCGCGTATAACAAAATATACGCGCAAAAAAATATTCAAAAACAATGCAATAAGTTTCAAAATTTCAGACTTATGATTTATTCATTCATAACAAAATAAAAAATACAAAACAAAAACCATATATAAAAGAGAAGAAAATAGAAAATGGGTAGATTTATTGAAAAAACCGTTGAATGCTGTTTAATCACTGTCATTATCCGTAGTTTAAATTATTTTTAGCCGCTTATTTTGATGGCCGGCACTGATATCACTAGAATTTGTATCAGAATCAATAGTAAGAACTATGGAATGATGTTCTGATTGACTTAGCGTCTCCGACTGAGTTGCCACCATAAATTCAGTTAATTTTGTTTGAATGCTTCTTTTTGGACCCAATAAATTCCGATGTAGTAGTTCTTTATATCTTAACATGCATACACTCAATTCTTTTTGAAAAATTCGTGCACGTTCTGCTGCAAGTTTAAGACCAAGCAAAAAACAAAAAAAAGCAATCGCGTTAAAGTGAGAAATTCGCGTAAAAAAAGGAATTTGCGCTGCAAAAATAACCGCGTTAAAGTGAAAATAGCGTAAAAAGAGGTCGCGTAAAAAAAGGACTGAGTGTATTTGATGAATGTAGGGGTCTGAGTTACGTTTTTAATCATATCTTTTGCGGCCTCTACTCTACGTCGTTTAAATGAATTAGTCGTTGTCAAATTTGATCAGATGGTAAATCTTAAATTTATTCAGCATTCTTCTTCTTCTTCTTAATTGGCGTAGACACCGCTTACACGATTATAGCCGAGTTTTTCTTTTCGCTACGTGGCGCCAATTGGATATTCCAAGCGAAGCCAGGTCTTTCACCACTTGGTCCTTCCAACGGTGTGGAGATCTTCCTCTTCCTCTGCTTCCCCCGGCGGGTATTGCGTCGAATGGAGCTGGAGTGTTTTCATCCATCCGGACAACATGACCTAGTCAGCGTAGCCGCTGTCTTTTAATTCGCTGAACTATGTCAATGTCGTCGTATATCTCGTACAGCTCATCGTTCCATCGAATGCGATATTCGCCGTGGGCAATGCGCAAAGGACCATAAATCTTTCGCAGAATTTTTCTCCCGAAAACTCGTAACGTCGACTCATCGGTTACTGTCATCGCCCAAGCCTCTGCGCCACCTGTGTAAAATTTTATTCAACATTAGATGAAAAAAAATCGCCCAACAATGAGTCGCCTTTTTGCAACTTTACCAAATCTCGGGCCGATTCGGAAAAAAAACGAAAAAGGGCCTTTTTTGAGAAATATGTCTAAGCATATGTATGTATGCATGCCGGTTTTCTGTTACACGAATTCACCTATCTAGAGCATAAATGTGAAGAAACAAGCAATACTATATGTTCGTAGATAGCTTTAGGTTACATGTATTCTTGCAATTTCGCCAATTCTTAGTATTTCTGTTGACATTATGTCATGCAAGTTGTAAAAATCATAAATTATTTTCATTGCCTACAAACTTACAGACAATCTTCAATAAGCCCCGAATTCATAATATCTTGGCCAATTGACTGGTTCATTTGTATGTAATAATTTCTAGATCACAATAACCAATAACCGCAGTTACTACGACAAGCATTACTTTCCACTCATAATTCCACAAACTTGTGTCAACAATATAAAATCAATGTTCGTGTCCCTGGATACCAGGAATTTGTTAATTCAATTGTTTACTTTGCGCCAACTTTTTGGGAATAACCACATTGCCGATAACTTTCATGGCTTTGTTGGGGAGCTTTGCTGATTTAGTTTTTTTCAAGTCGGCATTAGTGAAGGTTTAGAAATTTTGTTCGCGGATTTGCTACTAAACAATCGGAAAGAGTTGAAGACAAATGTGTTTTGAGAGGTAAATATGCCACTAATTTGACTTGCCACACCATACAACGTGGATTTAGGATGTGAATTTCTGTGATATATTGGTGATTTTAAAAGCCGTTCTACGAATTGCTAAAAGAACATGATTTTAAAATATTTTAATGTTAAACAAAAAGTTCAATGCCTAACCGTGAATTAATACAAAATTTCTTGTTAAAACCACTTTTTCGTTTAAAAATAGTACCTTAAGATATACTTATAGAAAATACTCTGTTATATTCATAGACCTTGTCTTTGGTTTAAATATTCCAATATCCAAATATCGATAGCCACATATGTAGATGTAACCAATTACTGAGAGTTACTCTGATTTCAACTTCACAAACAATTTTTTAAAAACATTAGATGATTCTGGCACAATTCGGTTGTTAGTATTTAGAAGATTAACATTAATGTGGACAACCCAAACGTAGTGAACCAAATTTTGACAATTTTGCTGTTTTCGTTCCGCCAGAAATACGGTTCAAGAGAATTGCTCTATAAGTGTGTTGCTCAGAACACGATTTTTTTTTACAAATATCGAATAATCGAAAATAAAAAATCCTTCGTCTAAGTCTTTAAAAATTATATCTCATAGACCTGTGTAAAATTTTATGAAGATCGGTTGAGTAGTTCTCAAGAAATCATGCCAACTGACTACAAAACACAGTTTAGAGAAAAATTCATTTACAGACGGCGCATTTAGCCCAGCTTTAAATACCAAGAAATCATATTAAAAACAGACTTTTTCAGAATTCTGAAAAATGTATCTACCTAATTCTTCCTTTTTCCTACGAGGACCTCAACGGCCAAAAATTCTACCGAAATTTTCTGTAGTATGATTTGAAAGATTTTTACGTTGGTTACGTTAGTATTTATGTTAACTTAGTTCTAAAATAATTGTTAATAGCTTAAAAGAAGTGGGATGCAATTATGCTATGATCTCAAACCATATTGGGGTTATGGTTCGCGTCAGAGTTTACCAATGGAGTTAACTTCTAAGTAACTGGTCGCTAAACAGATTGGTTGTTATGAAGTCACCGAATACTAAAAGTTTGATTAATTTACATATTATTAGTATAATAGTCATTTTTATTCGCATGCCATTTTAGTTCATTTACTTCACCAACATCATAAAAATGTATATATTTTTATAGAAAATATTCAGTAAATACATAAATCAATCATAAATATGACATGCAACTCTACTTTTATGTAAATAATATGTAAATCTCATAAACATACATTTTCATCCATACATTTGGAGCATATTGCAGTTATAGCGAATTTGCACGCACTCTTAGCTGAGTTTATGTTTAGTTATTAGATCAATTCGTTAAAGCAATACAAATAAAATTATGTTGAACATATCGACTTATGTCATGGTTACATGTTGCGCCCAAACGGGTTAATGGGAATACATGCCGAATCATAAAATGAATTATAAATAATAACTATTCTGCTAAGCAACCATTCCCGCATTTTCACTCTATTCAAAAGTAGCTAACTTAGAGCTGAATTAAAAAACCTTCGATATTTTCTAAAGATACGGTAAGTAAGTATAATGTTGGAATTTCGAAATGGACATGTAGAGTCACACATGTAAATAGTGAATAGGTAACGTTGAGACTATTTGTTCGTCGAAGTCCGAAGTAGCACTTGTTGGAAAGAAGTATTCAGCGTTGGATTTCGAGGCCGACGTTGATATTGGTGTTAATGCTGGTTCCAAGGTAGACAAAATTATCTACGGCTTCAAAGTTATGAAGTTAGTTCGTGTTGCCCTCGTTGACTACTAGACCCATTTGCATCGCTTCTTTGTCCAACATGGAGAAAAGAGAACCAACGGTGCGGCTGTATGGCCAATGATACCGCTGACATCGGCATACGTCGTTTTGTCTGAAACCTCGTTTGGTATAGAACGATTCGGAGAGCTCATTCTTGATTCTGACGGAGCTTTTGGTATTCAACGTCAGTTTACACAACCGTATTAGTTTTGCGGGGATACCAAATTCAGACATAGCGAAATAAAGGCAGCTTCTTTCCTCTTCTCAAAAGCTGCTTTAAAAACGTCAAAGACCAAATTCTAAAAGTCGCTCATTATCCCCGTGCTGATATATGGTGCCGAGGCATGGACGATGACAACATCTGATTAGTCAGTGTTACGAGTTTTCGAGAGAAAGGTTCTGCGGAAGATTTGTAGTGCTTTGCGCATTTGCAACAGCGAACACCGCAGTCGATGGAACATCGAGATATACGATGACTTTGACATAGTTTCGCCTATTAAGTGACAGCGGCTCGCTGGCTAGGCTATGTCGTTTGAGTGGATGAAAAAACTCGGCTATAACCGTGTAAGCGGTATCTACGTCAATAAAAAGTAGGAAGAACGTTGAGTCTCTTACAACATTTTGACTACTGCATGATTGGTTAATGAGATACACTAGAATCAGTCCGGCTCTGTTTCTTTCTGAATAGTTATTATAGAATAGAATTACTTATTACTCGTCCTGACTGAAAACATTTCTGACAGACAGTATTTTCACCGCCAATCAAGTTTTTTAAAGTAAACTACACTATAGTGTCTTCTGTATAATTTTTTAGATGCAGGCATACCGTGATAACTTCAAGCAAACCCCTTGCCCAGCTTCGTTTGAGTCAAGCGGTACGTCGGCGGGTCGATTGCCTTTTTCTAAAACAAGTCGCAACCGTAACGCAATAGATAAAACATCTGGTTGTGTTGGTGTTGCCAATCCGAGTGGTGCTGCTCCATCTTCTGAAACCGGTGTATTAACAACACCAAGAATGCTAAGTCCTACACAAAATGTTGAGCCTACATCCACGGCCGCGTTACTGCGACAAAACCATGAGCTGCGTCAACGCCTCTCGGATGAGGCTAGCAGCTATCGACGACGTATTGACTCCTACAAACAGGCGCAGCAAAATCAAGCTAATCTTGTTAGTCGCTTACAATCAAAAATACAACAATATCGACAGCGTTGTAGCGATCTCGAGGATCGAATGCATGATTCGATTAAGCACACACCGGTGCCCCCTTGTGCGCCGAAGATAACCACCGGTCCAACCTCTAGTCAGGTTATGGTGCGTATTTGCTGCCCATAGCTTTACGAAATATTGTTTATAGTCGTTTTGTTTCAGTGTTCAACATCAATGGCTTTAGGTCAATCAAGCCTGCCCTGCTCATCTTCTTTGGACTCGCCGCCTTTAACTTGTGGACGAGACTTTATTGTACACGAAGATAGTGGTGAGCTTTGCCGTAAGCTTGAGGATGAACATAGCAAATGTGAACAACTCATTGCACAGAATAATACATTGCGACAGCAGTTGGAAGAATCGAATCGCACAAACGAAGCCATAACTAATGATCTACAGAAGCTGACTAACGATTTTTCCAACTTACGAGATGAATTGCTTATTAAGGAGGACGAATACAAAGAAGAAGAACAGGTATGCTAAGACCTAAAAGACTTCATTACAAAAGCATAAAAAATAACAAAAATTTATTTTATATAAATATCTTTTACTCCACAGGCCTTCAAGGATTACTACAATGGTGAACACAATCGCCTCTTGAAGATGTGGCGTGAAGTGGTTGCTGTTAAACGTGCTTTCAAAGACATGCAGTCTGCAATGAAAAATGAAGTGGGCAAAATGAGCTTGGAGATAGGTAGCGTTACTAAGGATGTCACGAACTCATGTGGTGGTCTGTCATTTGTCCTACAGCAAGCTAAACGCATAACAGATGCAGAACTTTGTGAGTCTAGACGTGAGAATAATGATTTGAAGTCTCAAATGGCGACCTTAAAGGTGCAATTCGAAAGCGCACGACAAGAAGTTTTAGAACGGGATCAGAGGTTACTCGACCTAATGAATCAGTTGAAAAAACTTGAAGAACGTTGCGCTCAGGCAGAATCGCAAGCGATGCTGGCCAATCGTTATAACGATGAAATCGAGAGGCTGAACAATTCTATACGTGAAATTGCGCAAGCCGTCGTACAAGACGCCGAAAGTGCCGACCGCGAAGCGGACGCTACAGAGGCGAATGAGTCGATGCAGCACATGCACTTGACGCGTGATAGCGGTGCCGGTATGAGCGTACCAACAAAATCGCCGCGTCGCAGCTCGGCTCGTGCATCGCAAGCTTTTGCTGAAGGCACTATATCAGCAGTACAAGCCGCACTACATAAATATCAATTGGCCTTGCATGATATGCAAGTGAAATTTCAGAATGCTAACGAAAATTTGCGAAATACTAAAGCACAACTCGAAACGAACGAAGGCACGAAAGCACTCTTGACTACGAAGGTACAACAACTTACTGAAAAACTTGACGCCAGCAATTCGAAGCTATCTGAGCTATTAAAAGAAAGAGATAGTTTACAGAAGACGCTCGAGGAGACACGCCAACAGAAACAACAAAGCGAACAAGGACGTCTCGATTTGAATTCAGCAGTACGTTTTTTTTTTAATATTTTTTGACACACTATAATTTATAGAAGGTTGGAAATTCCTCTCGGTATCGATAGATGCTGAGGTAGTTCAGTTTCAGTTTCTTAATAATATTTTTAACATATGTAGAGTAAAATTACTAGCGCTAAAACGGTCATAAACCAATTTATAGGGTCATTGGGTGATAGTTTGTAAATTAATTCACAAAGTTCTATTTTGTGAGTAAGACAATCGCTTTCTTCGACATCGAACTTGGAGTTTTTTCATAACATTTTCTTTAATATGATTTTGCCCCACTAAAAATAGAATACAAATTCATGTTACAAAATATCGTTTTAACATAATTGCTAAATGTTTAATTGCTTTTTTTCACCCGAATTATAATTGCAGTTTGAAAATCTTAGTGTAGATTTTGAGAAGCTGCAAATAAAGAATGGAAAACTGCAGAAGAAAATCGATCTACTTGAAGATGATAAAAAGGCGGTGGAGCTGGAAATTCAACGGATACTTAAGGACAAAAATATACTCGAAATGAATCTGCGGTAAGTATAAATTTGTATGCCAAGAATATTAAACTTAAGTTAGCGCTGTGGATTTCGCATAGGTCGGAAGAGGATCGCGGTAGCCGTTTGCGTGAGGAGACTATATCATTACGTGAGGAATTAAATAGCGTAAGCCTTACTCGAGATTTGCTTGAACAACAACGTATCGAATCCGAAAATATCATTAACCTAATCGAAAAGCAAAAGTCCGATTTGGAATATGACTTGGATAAGCTCCTTTTAGAAAAATGCGATCTACAAGAAAGGCTGGATAAATTATCGAATAGTAGCACGTCCACCTCCGACGAATTAAAGACATTGCAAATTAATTTAGTTCAAACACAAGAAGAGCGCAACAAATTAAAAGCAGAAGTCGAAGAAATCCATAAGGAAATAGCGTCAGTTCGCAAGGAGCTAAGCAGCGTTGAAAAGGCTCGTTTGGAATTGGAAACAGATAATTTGTCATATAGTGAAAAGCTAAAATGTACCCAACTAGAAAAAGAGAAGATTCTGCAAGATCTGGCCTGTGTGACTCGCGATCGCGGTGATATTCATAATCAATTGACCGCCTTATGTCGCAAGAAAGAATCGCTTAACGAAGAACTAATGCGGACGCGTCAAAAGTTGGAACAAACCGTCGAAACAAATAATCGTTTGAATAGAAATCTAGAAGAAATGGTAAAGGATGTGGAGGAAAAACAGGTCGTTATAGATTTGCATGAGAAGGAAACACATCGGCTACAGGTTGGTTATTTTTATACGCAGAGTTTTAATTTTATAATAATATTAATGACAGATGCCGATTTTAAAATAGTTGAATAAATCACATAAGTGTCTGTGTGAACGACCCGTTAAAGAAATGAAATTTTGGATAATAGAAATTATCATAATAGTCACGGTTTTCTAATTCCATATAGATGCTCTTTCTTCCCGTTACTTGTAACCTTAGCCTTACCGGCTCAAGATTCTGGTCAAGTTTTCAGGTTTTATGTTTTAAATTAGTAAATAACTACTTTCTTACATTACTGTTATTCTTGAAAGACAACATTTCATGAATATTGCCTATCACCAGATGAATATTTGTTTAAAATCAAGGATTTATGTAAATTCTCCAACTCTGCTCTTAAAATAGGTTGCATGCTTCCAATAAGAAGATGTTGGACAACCAGTTAATAAAATTTTAAGAGCAATGAACTTAAATTTGAATTTATATGTAAGAAGATTATCAGATGAAGAGCCAATGTTTAGATATTTCACCGATAAATGTAAGTCCTTTAATTGATCATTGTCTTTTACGTGCAAAAAGGAACTTCTGGCGGCATTACGTACCGAAAAGGAATCTCTTGAAGCTGTGCTCTTCGATACGAATACACAGTTAGAAGCGACTGAGGAGAAGCGTCAACAGCTGGAGCGTGATTACCAGGAAGCACTTGTGCGTGAAGAGTCTTTGAAAAATACCGTTAGTCGTCTAAATAAAGAACTAGAACAATGCCAACGTCGAGCACAAGAAACTAAAACTCAATTAATGAATGCGGCACGAGCCGCTGAAAATGATTTCAATCAAAAGATTGCGAATCTGAAAGCGGCAGGAGAGGAAGCTGCTAAGAAACACGCGGACGAGTTATATAAACTCAAAACAGGGTTGGAAAAGCGCATGGCACAAGCGCTTCAGGCGTTGCAAACAGCAAAGGATGACGAAATAGAAAAGTTACAGGAGCGCTTAGAGGCATTACAAGCCCACTTGGAAAGCTTAGTGCAACAACATGAGGAGGCGATGATACGCGCGGAAAATGAAAAGCAACAAGCTTTGCTGATGGGTAAGCATAGCGATTAATCGTGCGATGTTTGCAATTTTCTCACTTCTTTTTTTTTTTTTTGAACTCAAAATAAAGCACATCGCGATAAACAAG
Organism: Bactrocera neohumeralis; assembly: GCF_024586455.1. Classification (NCBI taxonomy): domain Eukaryota; kingdom Metazoa; phylum Arthropoda; class Insecta; order Diptera; family Tephritidae; genus Bactrocera; species Bactrocera neohumeralis. The sequence continues at coordinate 75,427,865 of NC_065919.1, read as the reverse complement.
CGCTCATGGAAAAGTTAGAAGGAGTCGCGCGAGAATTGAAAGTGGAACAAGATGGACTCGAACGTCTGAAACGTGAACACAATGCGCATGACGAAAAACAACGCAATGCGATTGCGCAGCTAAAGGATGAAATCTCGGCAATGCGTACAAGAGAGGAGGAAAACAGGTAAGCATTATAATTTTGCTCACAGACACACATATATGTATGTATGTATGTATATGATTTTGCTTCGGATATATGTATGTAAATAAATATGTATAACAATGTAACTTTAATTTTCGACAGAATGAAACTAGAAGAATGTATAAGGAAACAGGAAATGCAAATAACAAGCATAAAAGAGGAAAGGGATAATCTTAATCGACTTGCGGAAGAGTTAAAAATGGAAATACGTCTAAAAGAAGACAAAGTGGAGGGAATCAACAATGAATTGCAGGACGCATTGAGAAAAACAAAAGAAGGTAGTATTTTTTCAAAATTTTATCTGAAAGGAGCAAAATTTTTATCAACCATCGCTTGCAGGTGAAGGCTATATAGACAGTTTACGCAACGAGCTTACCGATTGTCGCCGCCAATTGGCGGACAGTAATATTGAGAAGGATAAGTATTCCAACAGCAATAAGGAGTTGCGCGATCACGTGAAGCACGTCGAGAGCGCAAAACGTGAACAGGCACGCGCCATCGAAGAAGCTTTACAGAAAATTAATACACTACAAGAAACGAAAAGTTCTCTGGAAAATGAACGTACACGATTAACGACGATTTTAAAGGAGACCGAAAATAATATGAGTAAAACTGTGCAAGAACTCAATTCGACCAAGAATACACTACAAAAGACCCAAATGGATTTCGCACAAAAGGATGAAGGAGGAAAGGAATTGCAGAACAAGTTGGTGGCGGAAACCGAATCGAAGGAGCGCAGTCAGCAGGAACTCAGTCAGATAAAAAAACAGGTGTAGTATTTAGTTACTCTTACAACTAGTCTTTCCCATGATAGAACTACTAAAATCATTGCTTGTTTTTTGAAGCTTGCCGATCTCGAAGAAAATCTATGCGAAACAAGAGCGGAACTTGGACGCGCTCGTTGTCAGTCCAATCAAGACGAGCATCGTTTTCACAATCGTGAGCAGGAGTTGCTTGCGCGCATTGAAGAGGCACGTGGTAGGGAAAAACGTCTGGAAGATCAGAAACATAATCTCGAAGTATGCCTTGCTGATGCTACACAACAAATACAAGAGTTAAAAGCACGACTAGGTGGTGCCGAAGGACGTATACGCGCACTGGACGAGCAGTTGGCTTGCGTAGAGCTCCACAAACGCGATACAGAGCATAAATTGAGTTCAGTAGCGCACACATTGCGCCGCATTGCCGGCATTCAACCCGACGGTAGTGTCAATCTATCCTATCGTCTCATCAGCCCAACCCGACGTTACAGTCCTATACGGAATGGCATAGCATCATCCAGTTGCCATGACTATGATGCTAGAAGTACGTCCCAATGTCCTGAGGTACCTTGTGATCTAGATCCCGATTTGGTACGTAAAGGAGTGCGCAATCTAATGCATCAAGTGGCACAAATTGAGCGTGAAAAAGATGATGTGAAAGTACAATTGGCGACAGCCAAAAAACAACTACAGGATGCGGCTGAACAGCAGTTACGTTGCGATGGAAAAGTCGGTAAACTTCAGCAAATGCTGCGACACTTGCAGGAGGAGAAGAGTAACCTAAACACTGAATGTAGTATGAAAGCTTCAGCCTTAAATGCGTTGGAAGAAAAGTTTAAGCAGAAATGTGACGAATGTCAGCAAATGCGCGAAAAGATTACGCAACTTGAAATGCAGTTAGGATCATGTAACGAGGAAAATTCACAGATCGAGGTAAGAATTCTCATATCATTGTTTACTATTGCTTTTGTGCAAAATTAGGATGATTTGGTTACCATTTATTGGGAATGAAAACTTTTATGGTTGACTACCTTAAAATGAAATTATTATCAATCCTTCCAAGAATGCGCAAATTAACTTAAAATATTATTTTCTTTGTAGGATCGTTTAGAGAAATGCCGTTCTCATGGCTCGAAATTAGAAAATGAGAAACGTCATCTCCAAGAAGAGTTAGCCAAAGCAGAGGGTCGTGCCGCGAAGTTGGACTTGCAGCGTGTCGCCATGGAGGGTGATATAAATCGCCTGCAGATGGCTCTGCAAGAAAAGGACTGCCAGGTACGGCAAGCACAAGAACGACTAGACAACCAAAATAGAGCAATGGTACAATTAGAGGAACGTTGTACTTCACTTAAGACGACAGTGGATCAAATGAAAGATCGCCTGCAAAAGACAGCTGTCACAGAAACGGAACTGCGTGGGGAAATAAAAGTGCTGAACAAGGAACTCTCTGAACAAGGACATTGTTCTCAAACAAATGAAGAGAAACTAAAATTACTACAAAAACAATCACAAGCAGCGGAAAATGAGAAACGTATTCTCGCTGAACGTTTGGATAACGCTCAAGGCAATTTGAATGAGTTACGACGCAGCCAACAGGCGCAATTAGATCGTATTCAGAGATTGCAAGAGCAGGTTACTGACATGGAAGTGCAACGTTCAGCTTTGGAGTCACAATTGCGCATTGCTAAATGGAATCAAGAGACAGGCGACAGTGGCGGTATAACGACGAATGCCGACAAACGTGAGGAGGAAGAGCTCAATCGACAATTGAAATCGTCACAAAGAGAAAAATCCGAATTACGTAACAAATTACAAACTCTACAAGATAAAGTTAAGCAATTAGAGTCGGATCGCAAGAGTAAGTTTTCGGGTGGTGGTGGAATAACAGCTTATGATCGTGCAGAAAAAACCACTTCGTTCTATGATTCTGGAGATTACGACTCGAATCGAATGGAAAACGCTCAAGGTTCATATAGTTGTGGACTTGATCATGCCGTTATTGAGCAAGAGTCTCGTGATTTACGTTTGAAAGTGCGACGTTTAGAGACACTCTTGGCGGAAAAGGAGTCCGAATTAGCAAGACTAAAGGCACGCGTACATGACAGTGCCAAGTGTGGGGAAGGTGGATTAGATGCAGAGCGCTATCGTTCTGCTCAATTGCATGCTGAGAAGTTATTAGATGCGCGTGAACAGTCCCATCGACAGCAGGTGTTGCGTTTGGAAAATCAGGTAAGCTAGGGCGAATTTCTAAACACTTATTTAAACAAGAAAAAAGGTTGGGTTGCACCACGGCAATAACACCCCTCACAAAAAAAAAAGAGCTTGATATTGATCGGTGAGCTTTTATGGTAGCTAGATGCTACGTTACAAGTTTTCGAGAGAAATGATCTGCGGAAGATTTATGGTCCTTTGCGCGTTGATCACGGCGAATATCGCATGCGATGGAACGATGAGCTCTATGACATTGACATAGTTCAGCTAATTAAGAGAGCGGATAAGCTGGCTAGGTCACGACGTCCGAATGAGTGGAAACGCTTTAGCTCTGAAAGTATTCGACGCAGTACCCGCCGAGGGAAGCAGAGGAAGTGGAAGACCTTCACTCCGTTGGAGAGATCAGGAGAAGAAGGACCTGGCAGCATTTGGTTTCTTAAATTGGCGCCAAATTGCGAAAAGAAGTAACGACTAGAGTGCTGTTATAAACTCGGCTATAACCGCGTAAGCAGTGTCTACACCAATAAAGAAGAAAAAGATGTAATAATGGTCCGATATCGTCGATTCGGCCAAGTGAGCAGCTTTCAGATCGATATCTCAAATCTGAAGCACTAGTTCACGCATACATAGATCGATTGATGGACAGATCGACATGTCTTAATCGACTCAGCTTTTAACGCTGATCGCTGATCTGGTTTATAGGGCGACGTTTCCTTCTGAAATATTAATTAAAATATTTATTTTCAGATATCTATGTTGCGTGAGCAATTGGCACAAGAGGCCAAACGACGTCAACAATACATTTTGCGTAGTTCTAAAGCCAATCGCGAAATGCAACACTTACGAAATACATTGGGCGATTCGTTACGACACGTTTCCCAACATCCTTTAGATCCCAATTTGTTAGAAAGCGAGTCTAGGCGGTAAGAAAGAACTTTGAAAATGAAACAAATATTTTTTATAAAGCACATACATTTCTTTACAGCTTGGACAACGCCGTTTCTATGAGCCTGCCACCATCAACATGTCGAGATTACGATCAATAAAACTAGAAAAGTAGATTTGTGCGCGAAAGAAATTAACGAAAGGATGGCGAAATTCAAAACAAATAAACTGCCATTAATAGCTTCCTTTTAGAAACTAAATGCATTTATTAGCATACATATTTACATGCATATAAATTAGTCACATAGTATACAAATCATACCTATACTCACTCACACATACATGCATACTTAAAATCCTGTATAAATCAAAATTATTGAATTTGTTTCCATCCATTAAACATTATTCCATTGAGATATTATGTATTACGATTGATTAATATTACTCTATGGCTTTTCATTGTCTGCAAGATAGACAATAGAATATAGTGTGTTTTATGCTTGCATCCCACCCATATTAGTCATTTTCTTTTTTACAAAACTAAAAAAAAACTTTAATTTATTTTTACATTTACTTATGATGCTGTTGCATTTCTCCTCCCTTTAGGAGAATATTGCGGTACAGCTTTTAAAACGGTCCAGATAAACTCATTTTCAACAAGTTTCACAAACACTTTTGCATAAATCATATACATAACAACAATAATTACAAGAACAATACTAACTACAAGAACCACACAAATAATGTACACTTTGAGCAAATAAAAAGTACGATTGGTATACACTTTTTTTATTACTTTATTTTGACTTTAAAATCTTCTCTAGGAAAGCGACGACCATTTTCATGTTAGCCTTTTGTTTAGACAATTTCGACACTTCGCCGACAATAGCGAATAGCGCTTTCTTTTTACCACTTTTATATTGCTTTACAGCTTGTTCCTGTTGTTCAATCGCCTGCCGGCAGAATTGCTCGATCATTTCCTCATCAGTAATTTGTTCCAGATTGTGGTCTTTTATAAGCTAATAATGAAGAAATAACTTAGTTATTTTTATTTTTTAAAATTGCATGTATGCATCGTGAGCTATTAGAGAAATTTCTAAAATAAATTGGTACAGATTAAAAAAAAAAAATGGGGTTAAATAAAAATATATATAATCAAAAAAAAAAAAAAAAAAAAAAAAAAAAAAAACATTGTATTCGGTTGCAGCTACCAATTACCCTACCCAAATACCCTACATAAATAAAAAAGTTCTTCATATAAAAACTTGATTTTGATTGATTTGAGTTGCTATAGTGCTTTGATCTGAACAATATATTCGGAGATTGTAGCATTGCCTTAGACAATAATCTAAATTCAAGTTTCGTTAAATTAAATTATCAAATAAAAAAATTTTTCGTACAAGAACTTGGTTTAATTTATCAGTTTGTATGGCTGCTGTATGCTATGGTAGCCCGATCTACCGGTCTCTTCTTCGGAGATTGTACCGATGCTTTGGGCAAAAATCCATGCCAAATTTTATGAAGATAACTTTTGTAAAAAATATTTTTATCACAAAGACTTGGTTTTCATCGATTTGTATTGCAGATACTTATATGCTATATTGGCCCGATATCGGCGGCTCCGACAAATGAGCAGCTTCCTCGTGAAAAGGTCGTGTGTAAGATTTCAGATTGATATTTCAAAAACTGAGGGACCATCAGACTTGAATATACTTTTAAGGTTATAAAAAACTTTAAACTTGAACAATGCACACATACGTATGCACATACATAAGAAATATTTGATTTGATCTTACCGTTTGGACTTTTTGTGAAGGATCCTCATGGATGATTTCAATCAGCTCTCGCCCAGCCTGTAAATTTATGGTGCCAGCATGAAGCGCTGAAAGAATATCTTCAAGGTGGATATAGCTAAGTTGACTGGAAGAGCAATATATTAACATTAGAATTGTTGTGAATTCAAACACAATTGTATAAGTACGGAATTACGCAGATTGGTACTTACCAGTCCTCGACGTCGACATTTGCTTTGTTGCAAAAAGTTAAGAGATCATTTAATAAAAAGTTTGTAACAAGTTTCGCCGGTATGCCAGGAACATGCTCCAATATACTTATAAAGTATTGTAACAATTTTGTCTCATTCTTAAAAAATAAGAGAAATGACTTTACAAAGAGAACAAATAAGTTATGCACTTTTTTAACAGTTTACCACTAAAATTCCGGCAACATCCTGACTAAGCTGATATTTTTTTATTAGATTTGATCGAGTATCCTCTGGTAACTCAGGTATTTCACTACTGATTGCAGATACAGAAATAACATCGCTACAGGAAGTGTCAGTTGTAGACGTATTTAAACGTAAGGGTGGTAAATTAGGTTCCGGCATGAAACGATAATCTTGTAAAACTTCTTTATCGCGCATAGGCACTGTACAACGCGTTGTTGCATCCCATGAGCGGGTTTCGTTTGTAATAACACCACCATTTAATATAACTTCAAACTGGCGTTGTATTTCGAAAGTGATTGCTTGAGAAATGCTGCGAACTGACCCAATATTTTTTACCTCAGTGCGTACGCCAAAAGGTTCACCACTCTTGTGAATGGAGATATTAGCGTCAACACGAAGTGCACCTTCTATAGTTTTGCAATGAATACATTAGAGCCGCAAATTAAGGAGGGAAGGAAATTACTAACTAACCTTCCATTTTACAGGAACATGAACGCAGGGACTTTAAGATTAATATTAATTCTTTCACTAATGATGCTGCTTCTTCGCCAGTTTCTAAATCAGGTGCAAATACTAGTTCTATAAGTGGTGCACCAGCACGATTAAGATCGACTAGACTTCTAAAAATTATATACATCTTTATGTGCTTTGTTGTTATAGTTATAAGAATATATTGTTTTTTTACCTCTTTAATTCTTCGTCGTGTAAAGATTTGCCACTGTCTTGTTCCAATTGTAATTGCAGTAGACGTGCCTTCTTATAGTACGTTTTCTTTCCCGGCACAATAACAGGAAATGTCAACTCGCCATCGTTTGCTAAAGCAGCTCTTTGTTGAGTGATTTGATATCCAACCTGTCAAAAATAAGTGTATTAGAGAGCAATTCGGAAGTCAATATTATATGATACAAACCGGTAAGTCAGCATAAAAATAATGTTTACGGTCAAACATAGATACTTCGTTGACCCGACAACCAAGTGCAATAGCTGTTTTTACGCCAATTTCTACGCATTTCCTATTAAGTACCTTATATTTGTATGTCAATAAAATTATTGATTTAATTGAGAAAGTCAAATAAGCCATTGTTCAATTTTACCGGTAAAGTGCCAGGTAAAGAAGCATCGAAATGTGAAACCGCTGAATTAAGCGGCGCTCCAAATTCATTGCTGCTACCAGAAAACAATTTTGAATCGGTAAGCAACTGGGCATGCACCTCTAAGCCGACAACACTTTTCCAATTTCTATTGAAACAGTAAAAAAAGATCTTATATTTTGTGTAATCACTAAAAGATAACATTACTCACTTTAAATTAGCTTTAGCTGTTTTTATTTGAGTGGAAAATCCCCTTGAAGTGCTTTTACTTAACAATAATTTTTTGTACATATTTGTTTACTAAACAATATTAGCAAAACCAATTGTGTTGTTTCGGAGTTTTTCACGTAACAACCAGATGACAGATAAGAGTAAAATATACAGCTGTTGTACCAGCTGATAGATAAACAGCTGCTGGGAGTTGCCAAATTAACCGTCATGCAACCACCTGACTTGGAGCAGCTGATAAATGTTTATGGACTTCCAATACAAATTTATTTCACTTGTATGTTTTTGTAAAACATAATATATTGATAAGAATAAATTATAGTGTATATATGTATATATTTGTATATTAACGTGAAACTAATACGGATATATACAAATTAAATACAAAAAAACAGGAGGAATGTGCTTTTTATTGGGTGGCACCGCTGTAGTCGTATTCTGTTTTCTGTTACATTTCTAATCAACTTATTCTTTATATGACATTTGCAAAATCTGTTTTCTATGTTCTTTGGTAATTAGTTCTTCCTCTTTAATTCGCTACACTGTTCTCTGCTGTTGGTGAATGAAAAGTTAAAATGAGGTTTTGGGAGTGATTTTCTGCATGATCTGAATGTAAATCTAAATCCAAACTTCTGGAGGATATGACGAAACTACCTAATGTAATTAAAATATTTGAAGACTATTGCTATTGCTATTATGCTCAGATATACATATATCTTTGTAAATGTTTACAATTATGTAGGATACAATTAAACAGGAAGTAGATGAACAATCGTAGTCGGATTAAAATACCAAAGTTGTAAAGCCGCAGCTAATAGGAATCAACGTCAACAATTAGTATGAATGTGGAAAAAGTGTTTGCCGACTTGGAGTCCAATCAAAGTCATGAGTGTGAGGAATCCAAACGAAAACTTGTAGAATTGTTTACACAGAGTAAGCTTGTTTTACATATTTACAATATTTTGTTTTCTAACTATTTTGCTTCAATCCTTTCACAGATAAAGAGACATGGCCCGTGCACTACATGATGGAGTATTATTATAAAACAGGTTCCCAACGAATTATGGAGGTTTTGGTCAAAGTGCAGCCGCCACATGATATATTTATTTTTGACAGGGTGTCTGAATGGCTTAAATTGCAAACACATCGTTTACAGGCGCTGAAATTATTATTTTTTGTTGTACGCAACAATCCAACTTGGTTATTCAAAATTGAAAAACACCGCCTTATAAAGGATATCTTTAAGCTGTTGATGGTATAAATTTTTACATGAATGATATAGGGACAAACTAACTAGTTAGAAATGATAAATTTACCTCTTACAGACGGAGAAAGACATCGTGCCACTAATGAGCGCATTGCTTTGTATAATTACGTTGCTACCTATTATACCTAATTTGGTTCCAAACCTCTTCGGTGAGTTGTTTGAAGTGTTTGGACATTTAGCTTCGTGGAATTGTCAAAATCCAAAATATCTACCTGATGACAAGCTCGTTCACCTTCAATTGGGGCTACAAATACTATTTAATCGCCTGTACGGAATGTATCCTTGTAACTTTATGGCCTTTTTAAGTGATTTTGTTAAAAAAGAAAAAGGTGCAATTTTTCATCATACAATCAAGCCATTGTTAGAGACCGTGCGTATGCATCCTATGTTAGTTACAGCGACAATGGAAAGCGAAGTCAATCAAGTCAATCGGTTTAAAGAAAAAGAACCTCACGACGTTGTCGAAGAGTGCGCACGATTGTCGCTACCAATGTTTCATCAGGTAAATAACACATACTTGTACGTTTATTAAATTTGATTAATTTTTGAATACATACTCACTGTTTGCAAAGGATTTCCAGTCGATAGCATTGTTAAGGGGGCTCCTAGAATCAAATAGCAAGGACGGATTTACTTTGGAGGTGAAAAAAACTAGTGACACCAGCTCTGCGTACAATGTGGATCATATGCGCGGTAGCAATGGTCCTATGTGGCAACATAATTACGAATCAAACAGAAGCACAAGTGTTGGTCCAATATGGAGCCCTTATAACGATATAACAGCATCTGGACCAATGCCGTTAACACCTACGCCTTCTTATATGTTACCGCTGCCGTCTGCGAGTGCTGCTGTTTCGAAAATAACCAACCAAATTACCGGACTCACAGGCTCATCACCACCTGAAGCCGCTGTGGAAGCCACGCCGGAGACTACACCCATGAAAGACTTAAAAGAATTTAAACAGCATCTGGCAAATCCCCATGCAGTGCGTGCCATTTTTGCTAGTCAACCATCTTCGCCTTTGCGAAAAGAAAATCAAAACCAATTTAATTTCCCTGACTTAGCAGCCGATGGCGGTGCCGCTGCAACGACGACGACGGTAATTGAGCAGGAGGTTAATACACGAGTTGTGACCCGCGTATCCACGACATACGATAGAAGAATACAACAAATCGTACATGACCGTAGCCGTTCTCATAGTCCATTTCAAACAATAGAATCAATGTTGGCCAAACAACAAAGACCTTTTCGTTCACCCAACGAAATAAATTGTAAGCTTCTAAACAAAACTCTTCTTTTTTTGAAAAAGTTGTAGATTAAATATTTATGTCTCCATTTAGCTAAATGTGCAACGCCCGACACTGATCTGAATGATGTGACCAGCAGCAACCAGTTGCGCATGTCAACTGTACCGACACCCACCCCCACCCCCTCATCGACACAAACGCCAACTCCATCGGTAACGCCTACACCAAACATTTTCGCGCAATCCGGATCGTTGGTACCGACCCCAATATCCACGTATCCAACACTGGAGAGTATTACAAAAATTTGTAGTGATTGCAACGAAACGGATCGATCAATGTGCACCGAAGGAGGACTTCAAATACCGACAAGTCGATCTGTGCAACTCTTACTTGCGAATGGCATTGAACGTCGTATCCGCATGCTTAGCGATTGTTACAATGATTCAAGTTGCATGGGTTTTGGACTAGATAATAAATGTACTGAAGAAAAGGAAGCTGATGTTGCTGAAGCGGGAACTTTTCGGCGAACAAGATCGTGTCCTGCTATAAATCTGTTATTACTTCAAACCCCAAATGATGTTGATGCGGAATTATTGAGAAACACTTTAAAGTCGGACAAGTCCCAGCACCGTTTGCAGAAAAGCGGAAAAATGTTAGATATACCGACTAAACAAGAGCACATACTTGACACTGTCGATAGGGTAAAAATTCGTAACAACGTTTCGACGCAGACAATAGAGTTCGTGCCACAAAATTATGAATATTCTTTATTTCAAATGCTATTAGAAAGCGTTAACCTTCGTAACAAATATGAACCTAATAAATTGGGCCCACAGCAGATACTTGACTTGTATGTTTCGCGTACGATTCGATCAAAAGATACAACTGACATGGTAACTGGATTAGATCAGGTGAGTTTGTTGAAAACCTATATTATATTGCTAACTTTTTAAAAGCAATTTTTTAATCAATTTGCAGGAACAATTCCAACTTATTTGCCTACAGCTGCAATATGAACGTCATCGCCGAGAAATGCATGCAGAGAGGAACCGACGTTTAATGGGACGAAGTCGTGATAAGCGTAGTGTGGAAATGGAACGTGATCGTTTGCGTGAACAGGTGAAGAGTATCACGGCTAAGAACAGGGAACTGGTGCGGCAAATTGAAAAGAACACAAAGCAACATAATAATCGTGAACAGTTATACGAAGATGAATTGACGCAGATCAAGTTGAAATACCAAAGGGAAATAGAGCGAAATGAGTGCCTTCGACAGGCCAATGAAAATTTGCAAACACGTCTGAATGAAGAGCTGGCAAACAGAAAAGGTGACACGTACGAACTGGAATCTTTGCGTGGTCACATTTTCAATTTAACTTCAGAGTTACAACTCGCGCAACAGCAAGTTGAAATAGGTGTTCAATGTAAGCAGGAATTGGCGCGATTAGAATCAGAATTCATAGTTATGAGTGAGGTGCAAATAAAATGCCGCGATAAATTATCAGAAATAGATAATTTCAAAGCACGCGACGAAGAATTCCATATGCTTCAAACGAACTACAATAAAGAGTTGAAAGGTAAATATATCAATTTTTAGTTTGATGATAAATTAATAATGTATAATTATTTGCATTTGTTATAGATTTGCGTCACGTTTTAGAGGAAAAAAGTTCGCTCTTGGATAGTGCTAAACATAAAATTAACGAGCTACAAGCCCAGCTTCAGAGTAGCGATAAAGTCATCACAGATCAAAAGCGATTGTTAAAAACAGTAAAGGACGAATACGAGGAAATGTTTAAGGTGCTTATGAAAATTTTATTAAAAGCATATTTTTGATTCTTTCGCATACCTACTTATGCATACCGAATATTACAAAAATCGATAGAAAAAAATTTAATCCTCAGCATATAATTAAAAAATTGTTTTAGGATTTACAATTTTTCGCGGTTTTTTACTTTGTTATACCATTTTTAACTAGAACTTGCACAGAGCCATCATTTTCAACACTCTAGAGCACTGGCAGTAAATATATATGTATATTTACAAGTCTTAAATTTTATCAATTTTTATTTCTGACTTTGGGATTAAAAATTAAATTTTAAATTTTTTTATTAAATATAAAAATTAAATTTTTAATTTCAAAAAAGTATCAAAAATACATACAATGGATTCAAATAAATTATAAACCTGATTTAGAGTAATCTAGTCCTATAAATTATAAAGAGAAATATTTGTATATGGTAATTTTCAATACTCATATTTCTTTGAAAATTTGAATTTCTAGGCGCTCAGCAAAAAGTACGATGTGCAGAAAAGCATTATTATGCAAATGGAAGAAAAGATTATGATGTCAGTGTACAAACCACAGGGTGGAGTATTCCTAACTACTTGCTCTCCAGACACTGATAAGACCGGTAAATACAATAATTCAATTTGACTTAAAAACATTTACAACTTACGCTTTTATAACAGATGTAGCTTCGTCTATGGATCGAAATTCACCTTTGTCGACCTCATTAGCATCGAGTGAAAGTCTGTCGGCAAGCTTGCGTTCAACAGAGCTGCGAAATTTGCATCAATTAGTTGAAACACCAACAATGGAGGTAAGCGGTGGTGGAAATGGAATTTCCGCTGGTGTTGTTAGGGGTAGTGCGAACATTATTGAAGGGAAACGTTTACCAGCACCAGATTTGGCTAGTTCTGCAATGACGGCCTCGTCGACCGCTGCAGCTAGTGCCATCAACATTATAGCCAGTACAAGTACAGCAGCGGCAGCAGCAGTGTCATCGACCGCCTCAGCTCAGGCACAAAACTACGAATCATTGAGTGGAAAAAGCAGTCATATTCATCCACATGTACATTTGCAACAATAGCAAAGATAAAAAATTAGTAAAGAGAATATTAAATTATAATCGCAGTATTACGGCGATTCAAATTAAAGCAATACCTACTTTTATTTAGATTTTTTTCATAAAAATAAAATTTATTTGCAAAAAACATGCATATATGGTAAGTATTTGAAAATTGTAATGCAACTTCCAAAATAATTTATTAGTAAGAAATTCGATGATTCTATAGTTGTGGATTCATATTCTAAGTGAGTTCATATTCTAATTTCTAATTTTTTTCCAACATTAATTTAATTCTTTACATATGCTAACTGCGGAACTTAAATCTAATCCCGAAAATATAACAATTACCAAATACATTTTAATAATATGGTAACATCAATCAGCTGATAATAAATTTTTAGGCTGTCTTTACACATACATATGTAAGTAGAAAAGGGCGTAAAGAAAAATCAAACACTATTGTTATTTCCTTAAATATTGTTATTGCTGCTTTTCAAAGGACATAATAACACCAAAATGTTAGCACAGTATATGGATGAGTTTGAGCAGGTGAAATAACTATTATAATTTTCAAATTTCCCCAATATATATTGTTATTTTTACTTAGGAACCATTTGAAGTGTCGGAATTTATTGAACGACTCACTTGGCGAATTAATAATGAAGTTGGCATCAGTGGGAAAAATGCGGATGATTTTAATCCCGTAGCACTTCATGAAACTTTTATACAAACTATAAAAGATATGAAAATTTTACAAGAAAAACAACAGGCGAAATGCGAACGGCTAGAAGAGTCACTTCGTCAAGAACAAGTAACACACACAAAACAAATATGTAAATTGCAGGAACGTCATCAAGTCGCAATCGACTGGTTTGGTCAATTAGACGAGAAGATCAATTCTGTAGCAGGTAAAATTATACACCTTGGTGAACAACTAGAAAATGTGAATACGCCTCGTAGTCGCACTGTGGAGGCGCAAAAACTTTTGAACCATATGTCTGAGTTTCTCATTCCTGGGCCCATACTCAACGATATATTTTCCGATCCTGCACGACTTTACGAAGCTGCAGATGTGATCCAGAAACTTTACACAATATCACAAGATTTGCCAATAGAAAAGTTTGCCGATTCCAAAAGGAAAATCGAAAAAATGTATGATGACGTAGAGCGTCGTCTTATCGAAGAATTCGCCACAGCACAAAAGTGTGAAGATATAGAAAAAATGAAAAAGTTGGCGCAGATTTTATCTCAATTCAAGGGCTATACACAGTGTATCGATGCCTATATAGAACAAAGCCAAATGGTAAGTTGAACGATTATCATTTGGTATTTATGAAGTTTGTTAAACAAACTTTTTTCGCCACAGACTCCTTATGGCGGAAAGGATATATTTATAGGGATAACACCTATGTGCAAACATCACTATGAAATTATAAAAAAAGTATTTGCCAATCCTGCACAAGTCATGTCGAAGTTTATTCTCAACATTTATCAATTAAAGCTCAATCAGTATGCTCTAACGAAATTGGATGATAAAAAAGACGAGGAGAAATATTTACGTACACTTTATGAATTGTATTCAAGGTAAGATTTTGGTCAAAACAGTCGAGGCATCTTTAAGATTTTTATATAAACATATGTACCCTAGGTCTATTTACTCTGAACAGGGTTTTTTAAGTTTGCCGCGAAGTTTGTAACACTAAAATTTCGGAGACCCTGTAAAAATTGTTTTTATAAATGCTCAGGGTAAAGAGTCGATTTATCCTTGTCCGTTTTTCTGTATATATGCGTTTCTCAGTTTTTGAAGTATCGATCTAAAATTTGCAAACATCCTCATTTTCTCCAAGAAGCTGCTCATTTGTCGTAACCGACGATGTCAAAACTCAATATAACTGTCTTACAAACTGACCGATCAAAATCAAGTTTTTGTATGAAAAACTTTTTTATCTTACGAGATATTTTCATAAATTATTATCCAAGACAACATTACAGTAAGAAATTATTCAGACGGACCACAGTAGCAAATAGCTGTCATACAAGCCGACCGATCAAAATCAAGTTCTTGTATGACAATTTTGTATTTGAAGGGTATTCGGTGCATCCGCTGTAAACGTTGTTTTTTTGTTTTTAGTGTTTTTATATTAAATACAAAATATTTCTAATAATACTTCATATAAATTAATATTTGATTTCTTATGGCAGAACGCTAAAGTTATCTATAGATCTACAAATTTACATGTCGACTATGGACGACGACCTGCTGCAAAAGTTGACCCAACAAATTTTCACAAAACATTTAGCGAATTATGTGGAAGTGGAGTCAAGGTGCCTAACAACAAAATGCTCAACTGAATTGGAACGGTTTTATGTCAATAAAAAGCACCAAAAAAAGCCAACAGAACGTTTTCAGGAACTGAGACGTGATATGCAGGCGTTAATAGGTACACGAGCCAATATCAATATAGCTCAGATCGAAGACTATGGCGGCGAGACATTTCTTTGCGAGGAATTAGCCATAAATATGCTGCAGGAGGCCAAGGCTGCACTTAAACGTTGTCGTCTACTCTCCAGTGCGATCGAATTACCCACCAATGTGATTAAATTAAATGATATTTTATTACGTTTCCTTATGCACGAACATGTAGTGTATGCCCTGGAACTGGGTCTGCAAGCAATACCGATAGTAGAAGGCAAAGCCTTTCCACAACTTTATTTCTTCGATGTGGTGCAAAAAACTAACATAATTGTGCATTTGTTGGAAAAACTCTCGAACAGCTCAGTTATCCCTTGCATTATGTAAGCGCATTTAAATTTGAACTCAATTACAATGGATTTAAAATATGTTTGTATGTATTGCAGTAACACTCCAAAATATTCAGATTTTATGTTCAAAAGACGTTTGCTAATGGAGCAAATTGAAAAAACGTTAGATCAGGGGCTCGAACGGTCTATCAATGCTATAATCAGTTGGGTAAAATTATATTTACAAAGCGAGCAAAAGAAAACTGATTACAAACCAGAAACGGATATGGACACAATCTCATCAGCGGTGAGTCAACGATCTAAGAATACGCACATTAATAAATTATACATACATATTTTAGTGTCAAAGGAATTCAGTTAATTTATTGCTGAGATATGTTTCAAATTTATAACTCGGTTACTCTGTTAACTTATACATTTTGAATGATACATATGTATTTACTTTATGTTTATTGTTTTTTTTTAGGCTTGTCTGCAAGTTGTTCAAAATTTACAGCCCGCGCTAAAGCAAGCAAAACGCTGTGTTGATGGTGATAACTTGCAAAATGTCTTACATGAAGTCGGTGTGCGCTTTCATCGTGTGATTTTTGACCATTTACAAACCATGCAATACAATACAGCTGGTGCCATGTGCGCCATCTGTGATGTAAATGAATATCGCAAATGCATACGAGAATTGGAAAATCCGTTAGTTACACAACTTTTCGATATCCTGCACGCATTATGTAACCTTTTACTTGTGAAACCAGAAAATTTGCAGGAAGTTTGTACTGGAGAAACTTTGGTGAGTAAATTAAGATAATAGGTTTGAATTTATTTTAAATTATTTATCAGGTTACATAAAATTACGTGCCATAGCTTAAATATGTCTGTGTTCCAAAAAAAAAGTAATAATAATAATATTTGAATTGTTTTCAAAATTAATCCTCAATCCTTGGATTCTTATACCGGCAATAACATTTTCGGCTTATTAACACAAACTAATAACTAAATACATGATGTTCATCTTCGTGGCGGTGGTGTTAAACAGACTTACATATATTCAAATTTATAATATTAGTTTGGATTATTATTATTGTAATAGTATGGAAAATATTTTCATCGTATTAAATAGTTTATTATAACAGTTTTTAATGTTCACTATAACCACAGCACGCGTTGTCGAATTTTTTAATCTTATGGTGGTCAAAACATTTGCAACAAAAGTCAAATATTCGTTTCTACCATTTTTTTTGTTGCTAAAGTAATATTTGTGTTCTTTGTTTTTCTCTTTTTCCGAGCTTTAGTTATTGTATTTGTTAAATATGTACTGTTTGTTATTTTTGACTTATAACAAAAACAAAACAATATTCCAGTGGAAAATATGAAATGCAAGTATTCAAAACATTCGCAACTGTTATTTGCTGTATTTTTATTTTATTTTGCTACTTAACAAAAAGCAAGTTATAACGGTAATCGCATTCCACATAATTTGTGGAACTTCATGCGTTTTTATTTTACTAAGAGTTTGCATTCAGTCTTTCGCGTTTCTAGAATTAACAAATTTTTCCGTGTTTTGTGATCTTTGTAATATTTTCGGTTGAAAATAGGAGGCAATAAATACAGTTCGGACTTTAAAGCAAAAATAAAAGAAGATTTTAGAAATGGACTTTCGCAAAAAGAAATATCGTTAAAATATTCTATACATAAATCAACGATTTGCCGTATTATTCGAACTGAGAACATCCACACAGTTCACAGAGGAGGTAGGCCTCGTGCTACAACCGTAAGAGAAGACCGGCAAATAAAAAATTGCTTTACAAAATACCCCAAAGCAGTTCCAAGAGATCCTAAATCCGAAGTTCAACTCGACATCAGTCTCTCCACCATCAAAGGACGGGCCTTGGAGTTTGGTCTGCGTAGTTATAGATGTACGAAAAAGCCATTTGTGTCTGCAAAAAATAGAAAAGAGAGGTTGAGATTTGCTCGATCACACTTAAATTGGACTAAGCAGAAATGGAACTCAATTTTATGGTCAGATGAATCCAAATTCAACCTCCGAGGCTCAGACAGCAAAGCTTATATTCGGCGTCCGCGAGGTGAAAAATATAACCCAAGGTACACAACTGCTACAGTAAAACACGGAGGGGGTAATTATTATGGCGTGGGGATGCTTTTCCGGTAATGTTATTGGTCCAATTCATCGTATAACTGACACGATGACAGCTGTAAATTATAGGGACATTTTAACTAATGTCATTCTGCCGTTTGCCGATTGGGAAATTCCACTTGTATGGACTTTCCAACACGATAACGACCCTAAGCACATCTAGGATCGTAAAATCATAATCTCAACCCGGTTGAGAATATGTGGATGATGGTTAAACGCAAAATAGTCAGTGAAATATTACAGAATGGTGATGAACTTTTCGCCAGATTGGAAAAGGAATGGAAAGCGATCCCTTACAGTTACATTAAAAGCCTAGTAGCTTCAATGCCTAGAAGATGTGCTGAAGTTATTAAAACTAATGGCTATGCAACAAAAAATTGAAAAAAATTTAGAATATTTTTAGAATACTTAAAAGTTGCAAATGTTTTGAACACATGAATTTTGACTTTGATTTATTTAATGCCTTTTTACCGTTATAAGCAAATGAATTAATGTTTCAGTTTTTATGATTGTTTGTATAAACAAGACCTCCAATAAAAAAATATATATAGATAAAGGAATACTTTATCAAAAGTTAAAAAAAAATGTATTAAAAAAAATAGTCATTCTGGTTGCAAATGTTTTGACCACCACAGTATATAAAAATAAATCGGAAAATGTGTTGCTAAGCGCATAACTCAACATCGCCTGGACCAATTTGGCCAATTCTTTTTTCTAAATGTTCGTACTTTTTTACGGCAAGAAAAATTCGAATAATTGCCGAAAACCCCCTAAAAACCGCCCTTTTCTTTTTCCCATAAAAACGAATTAATGTTTGTTTGTTAGTAACGCTAATGCTCGAGAACGGCTGAACCAATCTTGATGAAATTCAGAGGTTGTTCGCTGTGGATCGGGGAAGATTTAGAAATAAAAAACTGTTGCTTTTCTTGAGGAAAAGTCGGAAAATTGGACGATTCCAAAAATTAACTTTTTTTTATCCAAAATTTTTTTTTCATTTTTTTTATTTGTCTTTCAATTATTTGAATCGTTCAAATTTGTCGTTTGCTTTCTTTATTCCGGCTATTCAAAAAAAATGATTGAAAATTATTCAGTGAAAAGGTTGTATGTTTCACACAAAGTGATCAATTACAGATTGAAATAATAATATCGCTCCGCGTTCTTTTTGGCGTCAATATACATTGGCAGCCCAAGGCACATGACCGAGTACTCCCAGCATGCGATGACATACGTGCGGAATTATGGATCGCGATCAATCAGCAAGTGATCGTCACGATTTCACGCACGACTTTTCAAACAAGAGCTACGATGTTTGATGGACTTTATCTTGAAGCAACGTATATGTGGTGCTGTTAGATGGTAGATGTATTATACTCTGTTGAGTGGCAAAAGAGAGGTTTGCCACACGCAAACATTCCTTTTTGGATGGTGGTTACACCAGATCAAATTGATTAAATCATTTCTGCTGAAATTCCTAATGCAGAGAAAGATCGAGTATTATACGAAGTGATGAAAACCAATATGGTTCATGGGCCTTGCGGTCACCACAATCCCACTTCGGTTTGTATGTCTGACAATAAATGCACGAAACACTATCCACGTGCTTTTCTTTCTGAAACAAATACTAGAAATGATGGATATCCACTCTATCGGCGTCGCTCACCAGACGACAATGGCAGAACATTCAGCATTCAATTTAGAAGAGTGAATATCGAAGTTGACAACACATGGATCGTGCTATATTCACCATTATTGTCTAATTCACATTCAAAACTCATATCAATGTTGAGTATTGCAGTTTTGGTGTAATCGATAACGACGTGAACTGAAATAAAGCGCTTTGTAGGATAATTACTTTTGAAATTCATGAACGTTTTCCGACTGTTGTGCGTCTCGCAGTTAATTTGGAGAATGACCAAAGAGTGTATTTCAACCCAGAGAACACAGTACAGCCAGTGGAAACACCGTCAGCAACAAAATTAACATTGACGAGTTTATGCTCAACTTTCGTCAGTGATCCGTTTGGGAGAACATTGCTCTATTCGGAAATACCTTGATATTATACATGGAATGCATCGTCGAGGAAATAGTTACGCAGAAAGCAATGCCAATCAGTAGATGGATATCCGTGTTATCGAATTTACACAATCAACCCGAAAAAAGTCGATTGTTTCTACCTTCGGTTGCTATTGATTAATGTACGCGGTTCACTTTTTTTGAGTCATTGCGTGGTACGGTGTGTGCAAGTTTTGGAGAAGTAAGCCAGCAATTATAATTGCTGGAACATGTTAATCACTGGAATGCAAATGAAGTTCGACGTTTTACATTGTCTTCGCTAAAAATTGGAAATGTGTCAATTCCGGTTGATACTTCCGGTGGTTTTATATCAATGTTTATCAATTCACGTAAGATGAACTTATCACGAATGTTCGGACATTGGCCAAATTATCGTAACTACGATTCCTTAAGTGCACGCGCAATGTTAGCTACCAAAAATGCCGATGTTGTTCACTTATGCTGGAAGGTTCAAAGTCAAATTTGGGAGACTTGCGCTCATACAAAGCGATCGATCGTCTTGGCAATGAAGACGACGCCGTGAATTATCCAGTGGAATTTCTAAATTCTTTGGATAGGATTGGTATGTCACCGCATCATTTGCGTCTCAAAGTTGGATCTGTCGTTATTATGTTTTTGCAATCTGCATGCGCTGAAACTGTGTAATGGAACCCGACTGATTGTTATGCACCTATCGAATACAAGGGGGCAGAATGCTTGATTCTACGAATTTCTTTGAGTTCTAACGATTTGCCATTTCAGTTCAAACGTATTCCGTTTCCAGTGAAAATTGCATTTGAGATGACATTCAACAGGACACAAGGATAGTCGCATAGTGTGTGGCATAAATTTGGAAATGTTTTGTTTTTCATACGGCCAGATATACGTGGCGTGCTCACGAGTTGGAAAACCATCTTTTCTGTACACCGGAACAGAAACCCAAAAATGTTTATAAAGCTGCGTTACATTGAAAAAAAAAAATGAAATGATAAATTTAACTTTCTTTTCATTTCAAAACACATAACTTCACGCCGGCCAATGGCTGCCGGGTCAGCTAGTATTATTATATTTTTTTAAGAAAAGACTTCATAAACGAATGTCTAACGACAATAAATTTAAATGTCATATCAATTAAATTAAATTATTTTCATACACATTCACAGCATTTTAAATTTATGATGCAATTGAAATTAATCGATTATGGGTAAAACCAATTCTTTCTTAAAATTGCCTTAGTAATACTATAAAGTATTTTGACTAATTCAACCAATAAATGCAACAAAAGCGCTTAACTTTTTCTACGCACTCCTCTGATAACCCATAATCCATTCAAATAGCTAATTTATCTGTTGTTTTAATATAACCACAAGGGAATATGTTGCAGTTATTATATATTGTGCTTTCTTCATTTCAGAACTATTTGGACAAATCGGTTGTGCGACAATTTATACAGCTACGCGCCGATTTTAGATTTATTAAGAACACGAATTATCTTAAGGGCATTATGGAATGAATCGTCAGTATATACTATTATGTATTATTTATAAGCACTGTAATCAAAATATTTATAGCAATAAGAAAATATAAAAAAATAAAAGTAAAACTCATCTAAGCAATGACGAAGAGAAATCACAAACGATGAAATTGGTAAGTTATTTAAAATAAATTTAATTTACATTTGCGACGCTCAATTAACCAAAGAAAAATGAATGTATTGCATTAGTGTTAGAAAGGAAGAAAAAAGTATAAAACGTTTAATCAAATATGATCGTTAGAAATTCCGCTACCATATCAGGTGCTACCTTCTGCCTAATCAAATTACTTTCGCCAGTTATATATTGAACGCAATACAAGCATTATACGTTACGCTAAGTAAAAAATAAACGCTTCTTCATCGACAACTAATTATTGACATCGGCATCGAAAAGCAAGAAAAATGCACGTTAAATTCTTTTATTTAAAATTAATGTATTTATGTAATGTGTTTTGGCTGACATTTACAGCTGTAGAGCCAATAGATGTACAAAGTGCATCAAAAGAAGTTTACAAGAGATTATTAAGTTTGCGTACTCTACCCTTTGAAGACTGCGGTAAGTATAGAAAACAAGTAACTAATTAGCGTATCGGCATAAATTAATGTTTAGTTTTTTAATTACGAACAAAGCTCGTTTTTAATTACAAACAAACGTGATAAATTACAATTTTTAGGGACATCTTGATAAGATGAGTTAGCAAAGTTAGAGATATTTATTAAAAAATTAATAATGTATTAAAAAATAAAAAAAAACGTTAACTTAAATTGCACCGAAACTATAACACTACGACCTGATTTTGATCGCTCAGTTTGTATGGAAGCTATATGCTATAGTAGTCCGATCTGAACTATTTGAAAAGAACCTGTACAAAATCGATATCTCAAAACTGGAAAAACTGGTTCGTATATAACAGACTAAATACTATGACTAAATCGGCTCAGCTCATCACGCTGATCATACACAAACATATATTTTATAGGGTCTCCAAAGGTTTGAGTGTTACAAATTTCATGGTAAACATAGATTATAAGGGTATAAACCTGTTCATTGTATAAATATGAAATCTTTAAGATAAATGGAAGCAAGCATCAATGTTAAGAAGCAGTATACTAAAATTCATTGGAATTCCAAAATGTGTCTTCAGAAAATTAAGCGATGTCCACATTTCAAACATTTAAAATTCGTTCTAAGAGTTCAGGGTAATAATTTTAGACTACTTGTACAGACCTATAATAGTGGAGTAACTAACCTAAACAATTTTTTTAGAAACCAATTCAAAGCCACAAACAAATGTTTTTGTTAAGCCTTTTTAACTATAGTTTTTATTGATCGCGAATGTGAATGCATATTTAAAGATACGAAAGTTGTTATGTTTTTTTTTTAATAGGAAAATAATCTCCTGAGAATTCTATTCATTAGTCTCTAAATTTAAAATATATCAACGTTTAAATTTCAAAATATTATTCTGTGTTCTCATAATAATTTGTATTGTCGGTATAAACAATGACGAAGCATTATCGTTTAATTGCTACCAAAAATCGACCTATCTGTAGGACTAACAGTAATTTCACAAAAATTTTGAATTTGCACACATACACACATTAATATAAACCTACGAATTGAATACAATAATTGGAAGAATTACGAAAATTTTGAAGTGGTATTTAATTTATGATACAAAGCTGTGGGAATTTCTTAGTTTAGGCGGCATTGCTTATATGCTGCGATTAGACATAAACATATGTATATGTTATCTCCTTTTTATACCCTGAACAGGGTAAAATATATATTAATCTTTTTTCGATTACAAAGCGCATATCTATACGATCATATAAGTAAGGATTCAGTATCCTTTTCTATTGTGTTAACATGTCTTTAGAGAGCAAAATTCATGAATAGTAGCACAAAACTAATTATGAGCAATTAAGTGAAATGAAATAAATAAGAATATTTAGCTATGCTATTTAATTGCGATAACTCATTTCTTTTAAACTAATTTAACTAATTTCTATACGAAATGTTAAGGCATCCAATATTTGGCGCATACTGTAGTTCTATCTGCAGTTATTAATTAAATTATATTTGGATTCATTATAATAATTTAACGAAAAGATAATGTCCCACACTCAAGATAAAAATTTGGTCACTGATGCCAATTAATTAAATATCTTGGCTATTGTTTTTATAATTTGTAAAATTTCTTTTCGAAATAAAAATATGGAAAATATATGTACATAGATAGAGAAAAGTATAGAAGTGTACATATTGATACTCTTGAATTATGTTGCTACAGAGTATAATAGTTTTTTTCGTCTAAAGATTGTTTGTATCACCTGAAAATAATCGAATTAGATAAGGGGTTATATATGAATAATCAGGATGATGACACGAGTTGGAATCCCAGTGATTGTCTGCCTAACCATCCGTCCGTCTGTACAAGCGATGACTTGAGTAAAACATAAGATATTTTAATGGAAGTTGGTACATGCGTTCCTTGGCAAAAAGTGAGGACATCTTGGTACACAAAACGCCATTAAAAATCTATAAAATGCTATAATAAAGCACTAAATTAAGAAATAAAACTGTAATTTGACACCGGGGTCGCAGCAGCATCTGTGGGCTAAAAGTTTTAAGAAGAGGCTTAATACTTCAGATACAATATCCGAATTCACTCAGGTTCTGTTAAAAACTACTAAAAATGCGATAAATCATTAAATAAATACATCAGAGACTTTAAATTTTACAACTAAGACGAGACTCATGGACTTTGAACATGCCGGAGACAAAAGTGGACGATGTGCATGGCACCACCCACATTTCTGTGAAAATCCATATCTCAGGACCTACTCTACCCATCTTGGCCAAATTCACGCCTACTTCTCATATAACAAACTGGATGAAAACTTGCCCTAGACCGCATATAACTAACAAACCTTATGCCGCTGTAAGTATTTCCCTGCGTTTGGTACTGGCATGTTGCAAGAGTATGAAATGTTTGGTTACACCCGAACTTAGCTCTTCCTTACTTTTTGTATATATTTATAGAATTACAATTGGAGCCTTTATTTATTTAGCATTAAAAATATACTTGGATGTAAAGCAGCATTTGTCAAAGCTTTTTACAATTTACAAATATGAATACATATTAATATAACCACATGTGTATGTATTAAATATTCAATCAAAGTTATTCATGATTTACTGCTTTTTAATCCAGATTTTTTCCCTGATAAAACGACGCGTACAGCTATTTACTATTGACGTATTTGCTCACCTGAACGCTACCTATGCTTATCAAGAAAACACAAAAAGAAGTATAACAATGCTTTTCATTGCTACCTACTTGAATTTAATAGCCTTTAATATTAATTGTTATGATCTGTGTTTGCATACACATACTTATAGTTTACGAAGGTATATGATAAAGCCGGTCAAGCTAAACACCCAACAGGAAAATCTTTCAAAGCTAACTTTAACAAGCCTTTCAAAAATTTATTATACTTACTCATAAAATTAGTAAATTAGTGTTTTGGAACTGGTTTCTGAAAACATCAAATATTAAGGAGAATAAGAATAGACTGTGAACAAAAGTTAAATTATTTAAGCAGTTAATAAATTTAATTTATAAAAGACTTTATGTTTTATTTACATACATACATATATTTCCAAACTGTACATAAATTCAGCGATTCGAGCGGTTATGAGATAGAAATTGAGAGGAAATAATTATTCAAATTTGTTTTCAATATAATTTTCGGAATTTTACAAAATTGTTAACAAATGTATGTATGTATATGTATGTATATGTACATACAATAAAAAAATTTATTGCATGCCAAACAACTCAACATCTGAAATATCTTTATTCGTTTAGGATCTCAATATGATGTACTGTATGTTAGTGTTTCAGGCTGTTCTGCAATACCTTGCCAAATGACTCGAGGTTCAACTGTGACAGTAAAAGTTATTTTTGATGACAACGGTGAGTGCAATTATATACCATATAAAGCTATATGTATATTTATTAAAATCTAGCTCATTTACTTAATAATGATATTACACATTATACAAAATAAAACATAACTGGAATACACTTCAATGCCCAGTATTACCAATATGTGTTTATTTTTAGTAGAGTGAATTTGAAATGCCAACAATCTCATTTACATTTTATGGTTTTATATTTACATTCCAGTATAAATGTTTATTCATAAAGAAATTAAGCGTAAAACTAGATTCCACCTCAGTAATGATTCTTAGTAATAGAGTTAACAGTGATTGACACTTATGTAATTGGAAACGTGATTCTTATAATATTTCGTACGAAGTGAAATCTTGTTTTGATTGAAAATTGTTTAATTGTTACTATTTTATTAAACTAAAATTTTCAAATTATATTTCCAAACATCTTGGATTAAAAATAATTCCAATCAAATCAGAATCAAAAATTTAAATATTAATCTTTAATTCTAACATCTTGAAAAATCGGAATTTAAAATTGAAAATTTAATTTTTATTCCAAAAAATTAAATCGAATTTTTTTTAATAAAAATAATTAGTTAATATATTTAAGTGTATTTATGAGTAATAGTATGAATACTATTATTTATTCATTCATATTTATTTACATTTTGTTTTGTTATAGGGGAAAATACTTCGTATTTAAGGCACAACGTTCGTTGGATATTTAATGCTATTAAAACAAACGCCGTCATTACTCCAGATCCTTGTGACGATAAAAAAAGCTGTTTACTTGATGAAAGCGATGGAAAATCCTATCTTGCTGAGGTTTTTGTAAGCAGCACTCTTCCTAATGTAAGTTTTGAAATATTCGTCCATTTCAGGATACTAGAAAATTACTTATTTTTATTATCTTGTTTAATACTGGATTACTTTTTGCAGATACGTGGTACAATGATGTGGGTAGCAGAGAACGCGAGCAATGCTGAAGTTATTTGTTTTAAAATCCCAATTATTGTAACCACAACCAAATAGTAATGTTTCATCTAATAAATTTACATGAAGTTACATATTATGTATGCATAAATATATGTATTTTGAGTAAAAGTACTAAATTGACTGACTTGAAGATTGCGTGAGTGCACAAAGTTCTTATGTTCATTGATTTTACTATAAGCGTATCATTTCACATTCAAAGAGGGGGATAAAGTTCGACATATACCATATCGCATAAGGCTTTTATCAATTTTTATTTGCAATAAAGATATAATATACACATATAAAAGGTGACAGCAAATTTTTATTTCAAAACAATCATATCAATAAGTTAGCTTTCTATACAAATGGGATCAGTATACACACGTATACGTATAATATAAAACTTACATAAATGTATAAACAAATACTATAAATATGGTATAATGTACATATTTTTGTACTACGTTAAATAATACATTTCAATTTAATATATATTGTTAGCTTTCAGGATATTAATAAGGCACTGACATTGAATTTATGGCTAAAAGTAAATACACAAAAACATGAACAAATAACTACAAAAATACACTTTTACATTAACAATTAACATTATTATTTTAATTTATATACATATACATATATATATATATATTTTTTATAACTTTTTTCATCATTATATTTAGCATTTAATACCATTTGAGCATACATACAAAAAAATGTACATCCTCGCTTCTATGTTTTCTTGATTTCATCTAACATTTTTGTGAACGATGCAGGCCTTTTAAAATTTTTCACCTCATTGAAGACTAACTCTTTCCATTTTTCTACTGGCAAATCCATGTCTTCAAAGCTTTGGTCGTATAGGGGCGAAGTTTGTTCGTCACTTGGTTCCGAATAATTTCCCATATAAGGATGCGCTAGTGCTTGCTCTGCTGTAATACGTTTTTCTGAATCGAGTTCCAACATTTTCTCCAGCAAATCAATAGCAAGTGGATTAGCACCTTTAAATACTTCTTTAAAGTTGCGTCGTTTCATCGGTGGTAGCGATTTTATGTAATTACGCGCACTTTCTGATGATATTTTCTTCATGAAGTCATCAGGTGGTGTACCCAATATTTCCATGATAAGATTCAACTGATTTATATGATCAGTGCCTGGAAAAAGAGTGCGTCCTGTAAGTAATTCTGCCATTATACAACCAACGGACCAAATGTCGACGGTTTGGTTATAATGCATCCAATTTAGCATAATTTCTGGAGCACGATACCATCTTGTGGCTACATAACCGGTCATTTCACTTTCTGTTGGACGAGCTAGTCCAAAATCTAAAATACGTAATTCACAATCCTCATTAACGGCAATATTGGACGGCTTCAGATCGCGATGGATTATGCCTGCACTGTGAATATATTTAAGACCTCGAAGTATTTGATATACCAAAAATTGCACATGATCATCTGAAAGTCGTTGAGTTCTGATAATATTATTTAAATCGGCATCCAAAAATTGTGTTACTAAGTAGACTTGTTCAAATGATTTGAGTGTTACATCTTTATCATGGGGATGGAATACGTCGAGCAACCCAATGACATTGTCGTGATCCATATGCTTCAATAAACGTATCTCGCGATAAGTACGCTTAGCGTGCACAGCCGATTGAAAAGGACGCGTCAGTCTTTTAATAGCTACATTCATATCTGTACCATCAACAAGAGCTTTAATCACCTGCCCATATGCACCGGACCCAACTGGTTGAGCTTTTTGATAAATATCAGGTATCTCCCATTCGGTGCGGTTATAATCAAATTTATAAAAGTTCATTTTACTGATATTGCTGTGTTATTGATTAACAAAATATTCTGTATAATGTGGTATTACACATAAATATTTATGTACAAACAAATTTAGATGTGTGTGCAACAAGTACGTACGTTGGTTAGTTCTAATGGGATAAAATTTTATAGTACAATGTAGGGCAATTATAAACACCAATACGATTATACTTACTGTATTTATATTAATATTTCCACTCTTATTCCACATGGGTATAAAAATGTTATACAAGTTAATAAATTCCGAAATGATCCAACTAGTAGCTACTGATACGGATGACTTATAACAAGTGTATTTATTTTTGTAATCATAATAACATGCAGGGTTGCCGCTAACCAAAAATCTCCAAACTATTATAGAAAAAAAAAACGATTTTTTTGGAAAAATAGTAAATTTTAAACGGAATTATTGACCATCAACCATTATACAGATAAGAAAATTTGCAGCCAATCAAAGAATTGTATACTTTTAACAGAAAAATCAAAGGATTGCATATGCATATTGTTTTAACAATACAGTAGGTTAAAGTGATTCCAAAATATACATGGTAAGAATGAATAAATGAAAGAACAGCTGATTGCTTATTTCCGTCTGTTTAAGCATATGGCGATGCCAGCCTAATATTTGATTTACTTTAAAATTACTGCTAATATCTTTTTGATTTGTAGAAGTATCAAGAGTCGTGTTAGTCTGTGTTTGTTATTTGTTAATTTAACAATTTTACCTTCAATATTTATTTAAAATTTGAGGTGTAATTTTTTGGCGGCCATTAATCAGACTAAACAAGTATTTAATATATATGTACATACGTACGGCCATCTTAGGTTGTCAAATTAGCAGGATACTCCATATAAAAGCTTTTGTTAACCGCCATTTTTAAGTTGTTTGCTTAGTATAGTATGCAAATACCTTCAATTATAGAAATTACACATAAAATAAAGATCTCAATTAAGTTGAAAAAGAATTTGTGGAATAATTAAAGAAATGTAAGTTTTTCAGAATACATACATGCACGTTATATACATACAGTTATTTATGTAAGCTTTCCTATTTGGTGTTATTTATACTGACATCCGAAATTGTATCAAAATTACAATGTACATACTGACGGTGAAAAAATACTGAAACATATTTTTGTTAATTAAGAACATATGTATATGAAATGCAAACCAATTTTCGCTCAACAATGAAGTTACTTACTTTGCCGAGTGTTCCAATGTTAATCGTTACAAAACTTCCGGCCACAAATGTAATTGCTTCCTGCCATAGTTGCATTGAAATTCGATGCATGCACCGCATTAGCAGCAGATTCTGACGATCTTTTAGACAAGTTCTAAAATACGAACGTAATTCTCTGTCCTTAAGCGGAGAATGAAAATAAGTTTATGAACCCTTGAAATTGTAATAACACACACCTTTCGTTCGCAGATGGAGCAAAGGAAACATGCAACCGTTAAAATAGATATTTGCATAAACCAAATAACTATTAAATCTATGGGGGGTAAATTACAAGAAAATAATATGGCCTTTGTTGTTTTAGTGATTACTTACAATATTTAATTACTATCGATGTGGCGGTTTCTAGATTTAAAAATGCCCAATATGCTAAAAGTGTTAAGTCAATAAGCTGCTTTGCGAATAATCCTGGTAAACTCCATTCAAAGTAGTCCGTTAACAGCTGCACATTCTCCCAAAGCAAAGCATGCAAGTCTTGCAGTGCTATAAATCCTAATAAGCATTCACGTCGCTGAAAGCTACTTTCAAATCGTGTCGCCTCCAACCGCTTGCAATGCTGCTTAACTGCTCCACATACATTACAGATCATTATTATGAATACAATAATGAAACACATAAACTCGAATAATTTGATCTTTAACACTAGCTCTGCGTGTAAGCTTATTATCAATCGGACGGCTGGTGTTGACTGTAGACCCATTATTACCACTAGCATTAATAACAAACCACAGTAGAATGTAAAGAGAATTCGCAGCATGTAGACACACAGTTTTAGCTTTGACAAATCGAACTGTATTCCAAATTTTTGTAATAACAACATTCGCATTTGTTCAAATTTACTGAAAATGTCCGGATACATACTTGATTTGTAGGTGCTCTCCAAATGTGCTATTAGTTGAACCAATATTAAAGTGCTAAAGCCGAGACCATCTATAACCGATGAAAAGACGTCATTAACATTGTAGATTGCTTCTTGTACATGCTTTAATTGTTCATTTATTAAGAAGCCAGTCAGAGCAAACACTACCAGAAAGTGTAGACTCAACATAAAACTCTTTCGACAAGACATTTCTGGTTTGCTGCTACAGTAATTTGAATACGGTATCACTCCCATTATAACCATTATACGCTGGAAAAGTTGCAGCGATACTTGGAATATCGTCAGCTCCGATTGCGCCATTTCAAATATCGAGTTCAATAGCACACTATAAACCGAAAGGAAACGAATGTGTGCTGACCAACTCTCCTTACCCATTTATATTTTGATGTAATAATTCTCTTTATTGCATATTTATCTACATTCAATATCAATCCTTAATACTATATTGTGATCCAATCAAACATTTTTAATTACGTTTATATTTCTTGCACATGCACAACCATACATACGTTGATAAATGTGAACTAATATAAACCGTAACAAAAAAAAGGAGTCTAAACTAGGTTGCTTAGTACTTAACTAACATTCTGTTGTCATGTGTTCCAAATATTGTACGGTCATGTACAAAATTAGTACTTAAAGGTAACAATTAATGGTTCAATCGAAATTTAAACAAAACTAGTTCCTTGCTGGATTTTCCTTTCTTTTACCGCTTGCAGTTTGAACTGAATAAATATAATGACGTAAATTGTAATCGTCAGGATTATCTAATCAATTATAAAACCATATATAAAATTCAACAATTTTATATGTATATATTAAACATATAAGCTCACCGTTCCAAAGTTCTTCAAGTTTATATCGAATAGACCACCGCAAGTGAAGAGCATTTGTTGATGCATAAGTTGGAACGAATACTCCTGTAAACGCATACTCAGATTT
Source organism: Bactrocera neohumeralis (assembly GCF_024586455.1). Lineage (NCBI taxonomy): Eukaryota > Metazoa > Arthropoda > Insecta > Diptera > Tephritidae > Bactrocera > Bactrocera neohumeralis. The sequence continues at coordinate 75,396,584 of NC_065919.1, read as the reverse complement.
ACGTCGATTCCCACAGTTTTCAGTTTGTGTAGTAAAGTGCCAAATCGGTTATACTAGCATAAAATAATATAAAAAAATATTGCTACATTCACTTAAGATCAACAATGATGGCTGGATTGCTACAACCTTTTTATGTTCGTATGAAGTTTGATCTCCGTATGTCAATAGGCCGTTTGTTTACGACGCCAAAAGTTTTTCTGGCGATTTTTATATTTTAGATCAATGGACTCATGGCGTGCAGAATTTTCAGTTTCAAAAAAAAAAAAAACAAGTCACAGGAAACCAAATCTGACGTGTTTGGCTACAAATTCAGGATCATGCAGATCTTTTTGGTACAAGTCTGGTATTGACATACCGAAACATTAATCAAAAGAACCCCGAACAACTCCAAAGCACCTCTGTAACATTTTCAATAACCAAACACACACTAATTGATATATAGAGATCAAAATTGACATGAACTTAAAAATTTATATCGATTCAGTTTGCGCAGACACTTTAAATCTGCCTGTCCGAGTCAACTTTGATATTGAGTTTAGAATTATTTAACGATGTAAATATTTCACCTGTTACCTTAGTCTTTGAATATTACCTCATCAATGCAGCATTGACTCAAATAGCAAGGTATAAACAAACTAGCAATTATCATAATGGCAATGGCAGTACGATCTAAAAGCATGAAATTTAATTATAGGTGTATTTAGTGTTTTACTAAACGTACATAAACGCAAATTAAAATCCTCTTGTTCTAAGTTGGTATAACCCCAAAGTATAGTTTGTGTTATTGTAAATCCGTGATAGAAGAACACCAAAGACATAGGAATGCAAAAATATCTCTCTACTTCGCTCAATAGCTGCCAGATACGAGCCAGTAGCTGTTGATTAGTTTGCAATTCCACATATAAACTCCAACGCAAGTCAACGCTTTCACAAAGCACCAGTTCTCGTCTCAAATGCACCAGCTGTTGATAGACCAAATGTAGCAACTCCTGTATCAATAGCACACAAACACAATATTCTACGACTTTAATTTGTGATAACATACTGAACACCACATTTATCCAACGAAAACGCGGTGCCAGGTTGTGGTCGGAGAGCGCATAATTCAATTGCAGTAGGAAGACGCAAACTACGAGCCACCAAATTCCGATACGTAGACAAAACCGCCAACGAACGGCACACAACGAACAGACGGTTGTAAGGTGTTTTCGTATATCCGATTCTATTTGCGCTACTTTCGTGAATATGCTGCGTAGTTGTTGGTGTCCAGTTAATGCTTGAGTATAGAGCACTATTTGCACCATGATTTGCATGAGGTTGATGCCAATGGTTAAAATACGAGTCATGTCGTCCACAGAGTTTTCCCACACATATCTACTAATCACGATATTCTTTATATGCTCTATCGAAAAACCAACAGACAATTGAAGTAATGTGTAAACTACGAAAATAAATCGAAATAGATGGAACAACCAAAGCCGATCGGATGGTGTCCTACGTAAAATCAAAATTGGTGGCATTACGACGGCGAATAATGATAATGTCCATAAGTAAGGTGTAATAACGGTTAGTAACGCAGATTCGGTAAATTTCACTGGACGCATTTTGTACCTGACTTCTATGAGTTCACAGCTACTAACACTCAATGGAAACTGTTTTCCATGTTTACGAAAATATTGTGTGAATATGAAATTGCAAACGTTGGCATTTTACAAATTAAATTAATACTAAACGCTTATTTTATCAATCTTTATAAAAGCGATCTGAGATAGATTTGATATTCTAAATTGCATTAAATGTCACTTATACGCCATGTATTCCAATGTCCACATATAATATACCATACATACATACGTATGTTGTATGTTTATAAAGGAATTGTTTATCGTATGGAATGTGATAGCTATAGTACTGCATAGTAAATTCAAACACATATTCCCACATTCGACATGTTGGTGGTTAACCTCACGTTTTTACGAGTTGAGCCCTAGGTATTTTAAAATAAAGAAAATTCTTTACTTGGTAAAAGGAATTTTTATAAAACAAGTTTTAAATAACACAAGAAAAATATTAACTTTGACTGCACCGAATTCTTTACCTTCTCAATTTTCATGGGATAGTTTGAGTGGCCGATACTATATGTTGGTAAATAGTCTTATCAAATAAAAAAAAAGTTTTTCATACAAGAATATGATATTAGCGGTCAGTTTAAATAGCAGATATATGCTACAATGGTCTGCTATCGGCTCTTCTGACTAATTGAACACATTTTTGGCGAAAAGACGAAAACTGAAAGACTAGTTTGAAGATTGTGGAGAATCGTTTCGCAGTACGCAGCAATTCTGACTGACGTATGGAACGACTTGGCGCATTTTAAGTAGAGATCTTAAATTGATCAATCGCTCTATGGGCTCTTGAAAAGTTTCAAGAAGATCCGACGTTTTCGTCAAAAGCATTTGGAACGAAGAGCAACATGAAGAGATTTTACAGCTGCCATTTCATCGAGAAAAAGGCAACGGGTTAGTGTGGTTTGTGGGCCGATGGAATCATCGGTCAATATTTTTTCAAAAATTATGCCACTGAAAACGTAACCGTGCGCCATGATAATCCACTATTTGATGCCTGAAATTGAACTTCCCACACATCGCATCAATCAATGGATTTATTGAGGGAACACTTCAGTAAGCTGATAATTTCACGTTTTGGGCCTGTCGATTGGCCACAAAGATCGTGTGATATCTGATTGTTAGAAATGTAAAGTCTGAAGTTTATGCGGACAATCCCGCTTCAAGCAAAACATTACGCCTGTCATTCGCTAGTTACCTTTCAAAATGCTCAAATGAGTCATTGAAAATTGGGCTCAACGGATGCACCATCTAAGACGTAGCGGCGGCCAACATTTGGAAGAGATAATCTTTAAAAAATAAATGCCAAAGAATGTTTTTTCAAATGATAATAAACATTCCCCAATAAATTTGAAGTTTCTGTGTTTTTTTTTTTTTTTTTGCAATAGTAGGGAACCTCGAAATGGATCACCCTTTACAATATATTTCTGGGCAAACTTAATACACCAACAAAGTATATACAAACGAACATATTCAATATGAATTATCCTTAGAGACAGTGTCACGGTCAAAAAAAGGAACTCAGACAAAATATATAAAATATAATAAAAAAAATTATCAACAATAAATAGTTAATCTTGCACATCTCTAAGAAGTAAGCTAAGTGTCGGCTTTAGGGCAAAAACTATTTATTTACTATATAGCTTTTCTGCAAATTTTGGTACAGATAATTTTAAAGCAATTCCATTTGCGATAAAAGTTTGTACGTTTATGATAGTTTTATTCAATTCGCGCTTCAATTCTCGATTTTCTTCCCGTTTCAGCTTGTAATTTGAATTGAATTAGTATAACAATATAAGTGGCAATGGTTAAGATAGTCTAAATTATTACGGAAAGAAAACGAGCTTTTAGAAAACTTTATTATTCTTTGTACTTTGTTTTCTCACCGCTCCAAAATTCTTCAGGTTTATATCGAAGAGACCACCACAAGTGAAGAGCATTTTTTGATGCATCAATTGAAGCGAATACTCCTGTACTCGCATATTGAGTTGTTCGTCGATCCCAACCGTTTTCAATTTATGTAATATTGTGCCGAATCGATTGTACTGCAAAGAAAAGCAAAAAGTAATTTAGCATACCCAGAGCGTACTTAATATTTTATGAAAAAATTATAGGAGTTTAATATTACCTCATCAATGCAGCATTGACTCCGGTAGCAGGGTATAAACAACGAAATTATCAACAAGACAATGTAGCTAATGCGACCTAAGAAAGTGTAAACCAATTATATGCCATTTTGAAATTAATGCTTGTTAAACTGATTTTACAACGAACTAACAATTATTAACCAATTGTGAGAAGAGTAAGCCCTAAGCCGACTTAGAATGGCTGGTGAATTTTTATGAAAAGTTAAACCGAAACTATATAATGTCTTTCTAATACATAAACACACTAAATAAACTTACATAAACGCAGCATGAAATCATCAAGCTTAAAATTAATATAGCCCCAATGTATGGTTTGCGTCATTAAAAATCCATTGTAAAAGAATAGCATACATAATGGTATGCAAAAATATCGCTCGACTTGGTTTAGTAGATCCCAGATACGGGCGAGCAGTTTTTGATTTGCTTGCAATTCAGTAAATAAACAACAACGCAGCTCCATTCTCTCACAGCGCACCAGTTCTCGTTTCAAATGTATCAGCTGTTGCTGCACCAGATGTAACAGTTCCTGTATCATTTGCACACTAATACAATATTCAATTCCTTTCATTTGAATCAACACGGAACAAAATACAATAATGAATTTAGAAAGTGTTGTTAGTGTAGTCGTAGCGAGAGCGTAAGTCAGTGGCGGCAGAAAAACACAAACTATCAGTAACCAAATGTCTATACGCAGATGAAATCGCCAACGCATAGAATATAATGTTGGCACGGCTGCACAATGCTGTCGTATATCTGATTCTAGCTGGTTCACGCTGTCTAGTATGCTCCGAAGTTGTTGGTATCCGGTTAATGCTTGGGTATAGATCACTGTTTGTACTATGAGTTGTACGATATTGATGCCAAGACTTAAAATATAAGTCATACTATCCATAGAGTTTGTGTACACAAAACGACCGATCATCACACTGTTAAAATATTCCATCCAGACGCTTGCAGTCAATTGAAACAGTATATATATTACGAAAATTATACAAAATCCAAGCCTATCGGAGGGTGTCCTGCGCAACATCATAAATGGTGGCATCACAACAGCGAATAATGAAAATGTCCATAAGTAAGGAGTAATAACGGCAATTAACGCGGATTCGGCAAATTTCACTGGACGCATAATTCACTTGTGTGAACTTGGAGTTACCTGCACTCAATAACAACTGTAACGGTTAACTTTTAATAGCCACTGGTGTGCCTTTTACTAATATTTGCCAATGTTAAACAAATAATATGTCTATTTATTATCATGATTGGTTTGGTTATCAGGTTATGTCAGATATAAGTTTATATATATCTTCATTCAAATACAGCTGTATATGTACGTTTGCATGTATTTTCGAAAATTAATTAGTAAATGTTCAAATAAGCCATCTGATAGTAAACGTACGAATACAATAAGGAGCCACGTTGTACTTTGAATATCAAGTAAGTGAATGTGTTAGAGGTTATTATTGTTTGATAATCCAACTAATTATGTCCTGAACGGGGTTTGCCACATCGGAGATCAGCGTGCCACGCTGAAACGATTTAACCTGGTCCAGTTTTTGAGATATCGATTTACATACGAGCTTTTCTCTTTAAAAACTGATTGTTGGAACCGCCGATATCGCAGCAATATAGCTTATAGTGGTGGATATGATAAAAGAAATATACCAGTGACGGGTGTTATAGCTTCGGTGCAATCGAAGTTGTCGGTTCTTGTTGTTTTTATATATTATTTTATAAATAAACAAGTAAGGAAGGGCTAAGTTCGGTGCAATCGAATATTTTATACTCTTGCAACTTACAAAAAAACCAATCATATAGAGTAAAGTTAGCCGGATGTTCGAAAATCCTGATATTATTTATATACGGGCTAGGCCAAGTTTTCGCTCAAATTTATCTATTATAGGCACAAAGATGCACTGTTATAAATAAAATACGCTCTCTTATTTTCATTGGGATGACTCACATATTGGCCGATATATGCGGTACAAAGTCACCCCGAAGTTCAAAAATCCTTTTATGGGTGGGGTATATGGGTGCTAAGGGAAATATTGGTCCGATTCAACCCATTTTTGACATACAGACATACCATTATAAGAGAAGGATCTCTTGATTTATATATATCACACATTTACCGACATTTGCGATCAAAAGTCAACTATAGTTACCGGGGTCTGAATATTCGGTAACTAGGGGGTTGAGCAATTCTCATTGGATTTAAACAATTTTTGGTAAAGTTTTATCCCGTTAGATTAATTGTTTCTTGATTTGTGTACTGGAAAATATACGAATCAAGTGGAATTTAAAATTGTGCTATATGGGAAGTCGGCATGGTTGTTATCCGATTTTGTCCATTTTCACAATGTGACATAAGAATCTAAGAAGAATGCCACGTACTTAATAAGCATAAATTTTGACTCTCATATGTGCATACATAATGTTTCAATTGCATAAAATAATGTACTATACAATATACATATACACACATAATTAATAATACCAAAAAACTTACATAAGCGGAGCTTCAAATCATCAAGCTCAAAATTAATATAGCCCCAATGTATGGTTTGTATGATTAAACATCCATTGTAGAAGAATAGCATACATAACGGAATACAAAAATATCGCTCCACTTGATTTAGTAGATCCCAGACACGGGCGAGCAGTTTTTGGTTTGCTTGCAATTCAGCAAATAAACAACAACGCAGCTCCATTCTCTCACAGCGCACCAGTTCCCGTTTCAAATGTATCATTTGTTGCTGTACCAGGTTTAACAGCTCCTGTATCATTTGCACACTAATACAATATTCAATTCCTTTCATTCGAATTAGTGCAACTCCAAATATCGAGAGCATATAAATAAGGGGTGTGTATTCTGCAGGACACAATTCATAACTTACATACACTTCGAAAGTGCAGGTTACTAGTATCCAAATTCCTACATGTAAGAATAAACGCCAGCGGATGACACACAACGAATACACGGCTGTACAATTTTTTCGTATATCCGATTCCAGTTGCACTACATTGATGAGTATGCTCCGAAGTAATTGGTGTCCAGTCAATGCTTGAGTAAGAATCACTAGTTGCACCGTAACCTGCACGATAATGATGCCAGCGGTCATAATAAAAGTTTTGCTGTCCAGGGAGTTTCTTCTCACATAATGAATAAGAAAGTATCTGTTTTTATATGCAATCCAAAAACTAATGGCCACTTGTAACAGTATATATAATGCGAAAATAATGCGTGTTAGAAATAATAACAATTGACGATTTGTTGAACTCCTGCGTAATATGTAATAAGGTGGTAACAAATTTGCAAAAAACGTGAGTACCCAAAGGTATGGTCTATTAGCGACGACTAATATTGATCCCGAAAATATCACAGGGCACAAGTTGTCCATTTGTGCACGTCGTTGTAGGAGCTAGCACTTAATAGAGACTACTAATAATGTAAAGGAATAGAGCGAAGTCATCAAATTAATTGAAATATATCACATTAATTCTAAATAAATATAAAGTAAACAAGTAAGGAAAAACTACTTTCGGGTGTGGCCGAATGTTACAGTCCTCATGATTATTTTATCCGGTGTCTATCACACTTTATTATAAGATATATGAATTCTGAACCAAGATCTGCACAGATTTCATAACTTTTTGACGCCAAATCATATGGTTAGCAACAAAAAATGTCCAATTAATTTCTCTTAATAATCTTACTTATTGACCGAATACATATGCGGTATGAATCCAACCGAAAGGTTCGACATATTCGAATGTCAACTAGAGTAATAAGTCATTATGTCTAGACAAGTTAACAAGTGTATTTAATTACATAAATATCAAATCCGATCGGATTCATTAGAAGGTTTCGAAAAAGCCATAGCCGATTAGGGGTATGTGCATTTTTCAACGTTTATGTCTTATATCTTTGTATGCTTTTTCAGTACCTCAAACTTTAAACTCGTTTTTCTAAAAACACACTTTTTTAAACTGGCGGACATGATTCCGGTCGAACTACTCAACCGATTTGCTTTTCTTAAATGTTCACAAAACGCCTGCTTTCGTCGTGTTATGAAAAATGTGTGTAAAAAAACATGGGGGAAAATTAAAAAAAAACGTTAATTACTTTTTTGTTTATCATTTTTACATGATTTCTTGTAGCGACGATAACCATTCACGTACTTTTTAAGAATAAATTGGGTTTTTGTGTTTCAGATGATCCAAACATGAGAAATAGTGTCCGCCAGTGAAAAAGCGCATCTCATTCATCCAGCCACTTCTCCGACAGATGTCATCGAAAAATTCCGAAAAAATTTGTTTATACATTCCACGAAATACCTCATGATATGTGAAATAAGTTCTATCGTAGAATAAACTGCCACTGCCACGTGACATAACTAATAGCTAAATTCAGATATAAAACTGTAAATTGACTCAGAGTATCGCAGTAGCAAAGGGTACGTCTGGGAAAAAATTTTTGAAAAAGTGGACGTGGCCCCGCCCTCTAATAAGTTTAATGTATGTATCACTTAAACCACCTCAGCTAAAACAACCAAATTTATCTAGCGCTAATATAACAAGTATAAGAACTCCTACCGACTGTGTGAAAATGTATGAAATCGGAAGATAACCCAGCTCACTCCTGTTACTGTATGTACTGTTAAAATCTATTTAAAGCGCGATAAATCAATAACTAAAAACGCCAGAGACATTAAATTCTACCTCCAAGATGGTATCTTCTTCTTCTTTATTGGCGTGGACACCGCTTACGCTTACGCGATTATAGCCGAGTTTACAACAGCGCCCTAGTCATTCTTCCTTTTCGCTGTTTGGCGCCAATTGGATATTCCAAGCGAAGCCAAGTCCTTCTCCACTTGGTCCTTCCAACGGAGTGGAGGTCTTCCTCTTCCTCTGCTTCTCCCGGCGGGTACTGCGTCGAGTACTTGCAGAGCTGGAGTGTTTTCGTCCATTCGGACAACATGACTTAGCCAGCGTAGCCGCTGTCTTTTAATTCGCTGAACTATGTCAATGTCGTCGTATGTCTCGTACAGCTCATCGTTCCATCGAATGCGATATTCGCCGTGGCCAACGCGCAAAGGACCATAAATCTTTCGCAGAACTTTTCTCTCGAAAATTCGCAACGTCGACTTATCACTTGTTGTCATTGTCCAGACCTCTGCACCATATAGCAGGACGGGAATTATGAGTGACTTTTAGAGTTTGGCTTTTATTCGTCGAGAGAGGACTTTGCTTCTCAATTGCCTACTCAGTCCGACCATACCAAGATGGTATAGGAGGGCTTTAATGGAGCCGAGATCAATATTCGACGTTGGGCGTGGCACAGACTATTTTTAGGTGAAATCACATATCTATTGTCCCGATTCATCGATTTCAACCAAATTTGGCATGTCACATTTCCCTGACACATGTACAGTGTGAAAACGGGCGAAATGGGACCACACCCACACCTACATACTTCCCATATAACACAATTCTAAATTCCATTTGAAATTTCCACTTTCCAGTATACAAATAAAAAAAGAATTACTATATCAGGATGAAACCTTGCATGAATAGTGCATTTGAGGTATGCCACCTTATGACTAAAAATTACGTAAAAAAAGGCACCGAATATGTGGACCCAGTACTTATAGCTGAGTTTTTACCGAAAACATCGGTCAATGTGCGAGATATATGTACTTGTATAATTGAAATTCAGAGAGAATCCTTTCCTGATAGTAGCATATCTGCGTGTCAAAAATGGGTTGAATCGGGTCAATACTTGCCCTTATCACTTAGTCATATGGGTTAAAGGTTTTCGAACTTCCAGGTGACTTTATACATCTTATATCAGCCAATAAGTGAGTTATCTTAATTATATTTAAAGAGTTAAAAAGCTACTATGCTCTACGGAACATCTTGCGGGTGTATAAAATGGACAGATTAATCATTTAAATATTTTTAAGTAAATGATTAGAATTAATTTGCTCTCTTGGGTCATAAAGCAATAATGATATGGAAAATATTTTTTTATGTAGATATACATATGGAGTTTGGAGTCAGTCCCGCCTCAAAGGCAGATTGTTAACGTAAATAGAAAATATCAGATTGCTATATTGAGAAATTCTATCAAACAAGATAGTCCCAAAAACTCCAAATCCAGTAAAATTACATATGCATATAGAGGTATCTAAATATATAAGTACTTTTGGCTCTAGTAAAGGCGTGATTATAGTAAAGAAAAGAAATCGAACCAAAAAATACCGAAGGCTTGTGCATTGGAGGTAATCTCCCCCAACCCTAACGTAGCGAAATGTTAAATAATTTAATTCAACTTTTACATGAAATTTCTTTCCGTTTGCATTTATTTTATTTCAAGTTAGTGCTTTGTACATGTTATCAATTGTTTAAAATAATCATTTTATTCAAAACGAATTCCGATATTCGATTTCTTCTCAGTTTCTGCTTGTAATTTAAATTGAATTAGTATAACAATATAAGTCGTGATTGTTAGACTTATCTAAATAATTATAAAGATAAATTTGTTTAATGAATTGAGAATTTTTCATTCATACTTATTTGCTCACCGCTCCAAAATTTTTCAAGTTTATGTCAAAGAAGCCACCACAGGTGAAGAGCATCTTTTGATGCATCAATTGAAGCGAATACTCCTGTAAACGCATATTGAGTTGCTCATCAATGCCCATGGTCTTCAACTTGTGCAAAATTGTACCGAAACGATTGTACTGTAAAAATAATTCAATATAATCGATACTTGTGTACATTTCAACAAAGGCATAAACTGAAAAAAGTAAAAATTCCGATTTTGAATTGAGATTTTTCAAAGAGGTTAATCCGTTGTTATTTTCTAGTTTAAATTGGCATATGCATTTTTCTATAAGGGTTAAAACAGTTTTAGATCTCGTGATCTGTCTAATCTTACTTGATTAAACTTTTTCGAATTGGAGTGTTTGTTACTATAGTAAAGTACTTTCACGTGTAGCTTCTCCTAATTGAAATTATCGTATGATCAATTAATACCGAAATCATTATTTCAAATTCCTGTGATAAATTTGATATTGAGTTGATTACTATTACAATTTTTACCACTCCACCAAAGCTCACGCCAATATGAATGAAATTTTTGATGAACGTCATTATTTAACAAAGTACATATGTACATGTGTACGAGTCAATCGTATTTAACGAGTTGTTCTTTTGAAGTAAGTTTTTTTATCTCCAAAGCAGTGCTCCGTGGCGTATAAGTAACAAATAATTCATAAGGTATATGAATGCTCTGTACATTTGATGCATAACTTTAACTACTTATAATTTTAGGTGAATATTTTTATGGAAAATCCTAGAAGGTCTTTATTGTAGAATGCTAAATTTTGTTTTAGAGTATCCTGTGTTCAATATTGCTTCTTTCCTTTAAAGATAAAAACTTGAATGCAAAAGATGAAAAAATCTTAAGAAATATTTTACATGGGACAAGTAAAGCGATTAAGGTACATTTTAAATTGAAAATAAAGAGATTGTTTACGTTCGATTATTTTTTTAAAGGAGAAAAATTATATATTTGTGAATAAATTAAAAACATACCTCATCAATGCAGCACTGACTTAGATAGCAGGGTATGAGCAAAGCCAGAATTATCATGACGGTGTATATTATGCGATCTAAATATGTATGTATAAATAAATTAAAATATTGCAAATTAGCGTTAAGTTTCAAAATATTTTTAGAAAATTTATTGGTATTTAAATCTAGAATCTTCGTGTGAAGTAGTTTCTTCACAAAAAGTAAATCTACAAAACATTCCTAAATGACATTAATCAGTTTTAGTTAGTATGAGAATGGTATACACATATTCAATGAGACTTTTTTGCCTCTTTTATTCGATTTTTTAGAAGCTCAATATAGTGATATTCTTAACTTTAATACCGAAATTTATTGAGTTAATTTCAAAAGTACTTATTTTGATAAGAAACGGGATAGTAATGAGTTTTTTTTTTTTTTGAACCGATTTGGAATGCAAAATAGACCTAAAGTGTAAATAGAAAGCCAATAGGAAAAACTCGTAGTTCGAAATAATTTGACTACACATATTTGTATAAATTGAATGACAGGTTCGAAGAAGATGCGTTTAAACATCGATAATAACACTTACATAAACGCAAATTTAAGTTATCACGTTCAAAATTGATGTAAGCCCAATGTATAGCTTGTATTATAGCGAATCCATTGATGAAGAAAAGCATAAGCATTGGAATGAAAAAATAGCGTTCAATTTGATTGAGAAGATTCCACACCCGTGCCAAAAGCTTCTGGTTCGTTTGCAAGTCATCGTATAAACTAAAACGCAGCTCCACTCTTTCACAGCGCACCAGCTCTCGTCTCAAATGTACCAACTGCTGCTGCACCAGTTGTAAGAGCTCCTGTATCGTTTGTACACTAATACAATACTCAACTCCTTTGAAATGGATTATTGTGCCGAAAAAAACAATAATTCCACGCTTAATTGGATTAAAATATTGAGTGTAAAGCATATAGCTCAGGTAAGGTACAAAAGTCGAAACCACCACGAACCAAATGCCAACACGAAGCCCCAAACGCCAGCGAAAAGATGCCAATGGAAAATCGGTCCTTAAGTGTTTTCGTATATCCGATTCTAGTTGGACAATATCATTGAGGACGTCGCGTAATAAATTGTGTTTGGTTAACGCTTGTACATATACCGTTATTTGCACTACAAGCTGTACGATATTAATGCCAATACTTAATACACAAGTCATAATATCCAAAGAGTTGCGCATCAAAAAACCACTGAGCAGCACATTATAGGTATAAGTGACCCAGAAGCTGATCACAAATTGCGCTAGCATATAAAGTACGAAAACTATGCGAATAATATACAAAATCCAGTGGCGATTTGTTGGAACCGCACGAAGTATATAATATGGCGGCATTACAACAGCAAATAATGAAAACGTCCATAAGTACGGCGCAATAACGGCAATTAAAGTTGACTCGGAAAATTTCATCAGCCCCATGTAAAGATTATAATAAAATTGTACTGAAAAGAAACTAAATTACGATATTGCTTAAAAAATCTTTATTTTGAAAATCAATACTACAAAAATCGCGCATAAATTTACCTTGGCCAAGCTTATCCTTCTTAAATGGGTATTAATTATGAATTTCTATAAAAAACTACACTCAGTTATTTCAGATTAGCTTCTGCAGGGGGAAAATTCTTCAGCAATAATCTTATGATGAATGCCACATAAGAGTATATAAATAAAACTAGTTTTTATTCTGTATTCTAAAATATTTCTAACTAAATGCGCTGAGTTCTTTGCATTTGGTATTCCTACGGCTCATCTGATATGTTAAAACTGCATTTAAAGTTACTCATACGACAAGTATAACAATTTGTTATCTCCACACATGCATGCATGTACATGTACTGTATTTACTTATGAAAGTATATTTGTATGCAAATTAATGATAAATGCGTTTAGCAAATTGAACAACCAATTAATCCGATGTCATATTGCATACATTCTATTTTTATGGCCCTCACATGTACATATATAAACAGGCTGTATTCGCGGCATGGAGTTAGTTGAGTTTTCCAAAGCTCTTCATTAGTACGACATAACTTAGTTTCTATAACCTACTGAACCTTCACAGATCAAATAAACTAAATTTATTTATAAAATGAGAAAAATAGTCAAAACTTTAATATACAAATGTATTGTACATACATACATACATGTATTACAATAGTACAAAAAATAATAATAACGCTTGTTCATTTATTTTTTAACCCAAGAGAAATAATTAGTGTTTGATCATTTGTATTCAGTACTTGAAGTCACGAGTCTTGGACGCATTATCAAGAGCATATTGTCTCCTCAGGAAATAGTTTTCCTATTGTTCGGTTATCTATTTACTCAATGAGTCGATATTAATAATAGCCTATTCAGGCTATAACTGTCCCTCTCCACTCAAAAAATGTTGGAAGTATTTACTTCTAGCCTCGGCTGCTTTTTCTGAACTGTAGGAGACATTGTTTGCCAGTCATGCAAGTCTATGTAAGTTTCACCATGATTTTGGTATGTCGAACGAATTTTTCTGGAACTACGTCGTAGTCGTTTGAGATAACTTCAAGAATTTCATTGAAATGATTTTTCACTTTTAATTGTAATTCGAGAGAGATTTCAGAATCGTCGAAAAATCTTTTTTACACAATGCCATCCTTGGTGTTGCACGACCGACTTTCAGAATATCAACAAGTTGGCAAACATTTTATCTGAAACGAATTGGATTTTTTGAAACCCGTGCATGAGCATGTGCTTTGTATTGAAATCATGATTGAAATGCAGACAAATAAATTATGGGCGAGTAAAAAAAATATTTTAAATACCAACAAGATGTGCTGCTCACGAATATGTAAATACGAACCTTACATATGCACATTTATTAGAACATTTTTAATTTTTCTTACTTTTATATGAAAGTTTTTATTTATATTATTTTTATTTTAGCTAAATACAATTATTGTTGATTGTAAAGTAATAGCTTAATATTAATATGCATGTATGTATTAGGGGCACACTTTTTTCTCTGCATTTAATAATACATATATAAGGTATATAATAATTGACATAATAAATAATTAAAGATGGTTGGGTTCAATTGTCTCAACGAAAAACATATTCCGGGCAGTCACCTGTAATATTTTTTACTTTAACTTTTACTTTTTAATTAACAGACATAGGGATATGAATGTATAATGGAATTAATGATATATAATTAACAAACACATAATAAGAACCCCCCTAGTACACATCAGAGCTCATTAACTTTGAAATAGCAAAAGGATGATTTTCGATTCAAGGTCTTGAAAGCTGAATATAGGCGTTGTTAGTATTATATTGAAATAAAATTAGCCACAATTAAAAAATAAAAACGAATTCACGCTTACCATTCAAGAATGTGATCTGAAAATTCACAAAATATCGATTTTTTACACCTCAAAATGGTTTAAAAATAAAGAACGCTACCAAAAGTTATCAACTTTAAATGGTTTAACCAATTTGACGCTTGAAATCATGCCGCATCTAGTGAGCTCTGCTACATATATTGCATATGCACACATATTTACAAGCCTTGTAGCATATATGTGTGTGTAATAACGCTATTTTGTGTGTATTTATTTAGTTGTATATATACATACATACGTTTTCTTTACTCTATACAGATACATATTTTATCCAACTATTAAGCAAAAAGTTTAACTATACCCAAGTATCTAATTGAACAGATGTCATAACTTTCCACCAAAAAAAAATATATTTTTATTTTAATACACATTTTAATTTCTAATGAAATGTAACAAGTTTGCACTGGTAGATGGAAGTTTCATTGAATTGTACTTCTAAGTAGGTTGTAATACAATAATTATTCTTACTTCTTCGAATGTAAGACACACAATTTTGTTTTTGTTTTTAAATAAAAATAAAATTGAACTTCCGTAACTCGAGTTTCTATAACTCGAACTCCTGAATTGGCAAGAGTGTTTAAAAGTAAAATTTCATATAAATTTCCTTACAGAAATCGAACTCTATGGTAAGTCGACTTTTTTGGGGAAATCTCACTTTGTAATCAATTGCACACGTAGTGCCGCGTGTATTTATCCCTTTAAATGTTACTATTACAGATTATATTGAGTGGGAAAATGCGATTTGCACCGCCGGATTTATAAAATACGATATTGTAAAACCGAATACTTCAGAGCCAACGAATATGACTCTTAGTCCCATAGAAAACGATTAGGATTCTGAAGAAGAAATTATACAACCGCCATCCAAACATGATGTGACGCATTTCTTTGTAATTTTAAATTACGAATTAAATACGAATATTAATACAACTGACGATTACTTCAAAACACTGAACGGATTAGAATCTCTTTTCACTGAAACAAACAAGCAAAAAATATTGTATGTTCATGAATAAACATAAAACTGATTCGAGGGAAGTTCAATTCCAATTACGCTTAGGAGTATGTCTTTAAAATAATTTTTATATACAAATTATTAATCTTTCGCAGGTTTTAATCACCGTTTAATACGAAAGCAAAAGCGAAAGCTTAACGTTGTAATGAGCATATTCTGAATATGGTGAGTTTAGATTAGGAAAACATTTTTTTTGTAGTTTTTATGCTAATTTCAAATCGTGTGCCAACAATTATACATTATTTTACATAATATTTTCAATCGATTTATATCTAATTGTCTGTATGTACACTGTTTTTACTGGTATCTAAATTCATACATATGTAGATTTTATTAACTATTAATCTAATATTATTAACTAATAGTATTGTTTACTCTACTGCTAAATCCTTTCTGCCTAACCTTTTAATATGAATAGATATTTTACTTTATTTCATAATATATGTTTAAATTATGAATATTTTTGTGTAGAAAATTTTAAAGACAATAAACGTTTCAAGTAAAGTTTAATATCAGTTTCAGTGGAATTATTTGCATAATAACCATAAAGACGCAATTTATTGTAATATATCTTTGAAAGTTTTTTAACTAAATGTACATGCTCTCTGTACATATTCATATGTATTTGCACTGTTATTTACACATTTTCTTTTTCGCCGTAATATCGAGAGATTAATCACAGTTTGTTTTGGAGTTTAATCTTATAAAATATGTATGCATAAATATGTACAAATTATTGTTTCATTTCACTCGTTTATTGCGCAAATATGTTTTTCATTAACATACTACTGAAAGTTTGTTTAAATTTTCAAAGTTACAAGGATCTCAACATGTTACACTCATATCAGGTACCGCAGCAATTAAGGTCGGCTTTGCAGATATTGGCGTAATATATTTGACCCATAAGGCATATTCTGTTGCTGAGTTGCAGTGTAGAATTTTCACAAAAAAGATCTGAATATACAGCAATTTGTTTTGGAGTTATTTCATGATGTTCGTTTTTTATTGCTCCGTTTTCTTAATCAAGTTTTAAACAAAATTTTATCAAATACAATTCTTACTTATACAATATTCTACTAAAAGTACAAAAAAAATTGGCATACATTGTAAATTTGTTGATTTTTGATTTCCATTTTGAAACCTGCAGTTTTACTACAAGTTGAAAATTTTCAAAAATACATGCATCACAATTTCATTAAGGAAAAAAAGTAAATATGCGTAAGTATGAAATTGAGGAACACTTTAGTTTATATATCGAAGTTCGATTGTGACATACGTATAACTATCTTTCAAAGTAAACATAACTTAACAAATAGTAAAAATAAATTAAAAGGCATACTATTGGCAGGATATAATTTAGCAGTAGAGTAACTATTATCCCGTCCCGTGCTTGCCGTTCTCGAACAAACCTTTCTTGAAAAAAGGTGACAGCTGAGACAGAGTAGCACGGGTGAGGCCCGGCCCGCCGGGTCCCTCATAAATAGGACATTGCGGAATTTTCGTGCAGACTACAAACAAACGTCGCAAATACAGTTCGAGTAGTCGTCTTCGATGCTTAGCCACCGATTCACTGTTCGATGAGAAAATCTCACGTCTTGGAAAAGGTAGGGCGCTGATCTACAATATACATCAGGAATTATAATATTTTGAATTGTAGCATTTATATTTATTACAGTTATACTTACTTTTGCTCCATAGCAATGCTTCATACTCAAGTGTAATTCTCTGAAGCGGCTGTAGCGTCGCAAGATATTTAGTTTACCATCAGGGAGAGCGATTCGCACTTCATATTCATAATGTGTTTGCTTTCCGGCGCCGCGTATAACAAAACTCGGAATTGTAATGAAGTGTTCTGCTTCGGCTGCAAAAAGAATAAAATGCGGCGAATTTACCATAGCATCATTAACATGAAATAAAGCTGAACTATTTGTATTCTACTTACGAAAATCTCTCATTGAAGGGCAAGAGCGAGTCATGCTGGGCACATAGGAGGACTCTTCCATACAATCATTCGCACTTAACTCGTAGCTCATGTCATTATCACGTTGAAAGTATGTACCACACTGATCATTCTCAGCATCACCCGGCGATTCCAGTAACTCCTTTTCCATCGCAATAAGTCTGCGTTGCAGTTCCTGTAGTTCCACGATCTGTTCATCTAGTTGCGACTTGCTCACATTCATTTCGAGATTCTTCATAATTAAGGCCTTCTGGTTGGCAATTTTACGCCTAAGCGCATGCATAGAGCAATATGGTCGGGGCACATCTGAGTTGCGACCCATTTCACATGACGAACATGATGCGCTATCCTCATCGGATGTACGTACAGCTGCACCATTGAATGTAGAGTTTGCGGTCGTTAAATCACTCTCGTTTAAGCCAGACTCTTCGCCAAGTCTATTGTCATTGTCCTTGGCTCTGCTGGTAACGAAACCATTGTAATACTGCTGTTGCTGTTGAGTCGTTCTCACTGAATCCAAATATACACCGCTATCGCTCATTATCGCCTTTGGAGATGCTGGATTGGGCGTTAAATTGTTGTTGCCCATCTCCCTAGTGTCAGATGGGTTGCTTATAATTGATACACTTGAAGACATGCCTCTCTCTGTGGTGCTTGCATCATCTAAATCTGCTGATGTCGCAGAGAGAGTGCTTAGTGGGCTAATCTGATCGTCGACAATCGTTGGCGAATTAACTGAAATATTTGATTGAGCTGTATGATAGGTATCACTAGCTATATTCGAGTCATCGGTGTTGGTGGAACTAGTTTTCGTCAAATTTAAATTCATTCTGTTAACAAGAAAAAGTTAAAATAAATTAGTCATGTAAGTCATTTCGATTATTAAGTTCATATATTTAAATTACTCGAGCTTTTTCTGCCGCATAGACTCCGAGTTGCTTTCATTTTCATGTCGTTCATTCTGCAATTTATCTAATTGTAGTTGTATTTGTAAAATTTTTTCATCTACTTGAGCAATTTTCTTTGTACTCTCATTCAGAATACACTCTTTTTCCATGATTTTTTCGTCTAATTTTCGAATTTCGTCATTCTGTAAACAAACAAAAAATTATTAGTGGAAACCATCATATAAGACTGTGCCGTTGTATTGGACTTACATTTCTTTTAACTGTGTCCTTAATAAATTGTGATGCAAATAAGTCCAGAGAGTCCGCAACTTGTAGTAATAATTGATCCGATAGTGGAGTGAACTCTTCTATTTTCATGCCAATCTAGAAATAAATTAATAGTTGTTTACTGATTTCATAAAAAATAAAAATATTTTATATCCGCGTTCCAACTTATGTTCTTTTTTATACTTTTCTCCATTATACTACTAAACCATATCACTAGAGTTTAAATTTTTATTAGAGCACAAACCTCGTCTAATTTTCCACAGTCTTGCAATTCCTGCAACTCTTTTGCAACATACTCGGAAAAATCTCGTTTCTTTGAATCAAGCTGTGTTTGAAATGCTGAAATTTGTCTACAGACAATATCAATCTAAAACGAAAAAGTTAAATAAATTATAAAGTAAATAAAAAAAATAAATCAAATAATAATAAAACAATCGAAAATACATAAATTAAATAATACTTCAAAATTTTAAATTTATATTTGGATTTTTTATACAAATAAAATTAACAAATTCTTCTTAATTGGCGCAGACACCGCTTACGCGATTATAGCCGAGTTAACAACAGCGCGCCAGTCGTTTCTTCTTTTCGCTACGTGGCGCCAATTGCATATTCCAAGCGAAGCCAGGTCTTTCTCCACCTGGTCCTTCCAACGGAGTGGAGGTCTTCCTCTTCCTCTGCTTCCCCCGGCGGGTACTGCGTCGAATACTTTCAGAGCTGGAGTGTTTTCGTCCATTCGGACAACATGCCAGCGTAGCCGCTATCTTTTAAATCGCCGAACTATGTCAATGTCGTCATATATCATCGTTCCATCGAATGCGATATTCGCCGTGGCCAACGCGCAAAGGACCATAAATCTTTCGCAGAACCTTTCTCTCGAAAACTCGGAACGTCGACTCATCAGTTGTTGTCATCGTCCAAGCCTCTGCACCATATAGCAGGGCGGGAATTATGAGTGACTTATAGAGTTTGGTTTTTGTTCGTCGAGAGAGGACTTTGCTTTTCAATTGCCTACTCAGTCCGAAGTAGCACCTGTTGGCAAGAGTTATCCTGCGTTGGATTTCCAGGCTGACATTGTTGGTGGTGTTTACGCTGGTTAAGATTTTTTTATTTTGTAATCCTCAAATAGCGGATTAAATAAAAAACAAATAATACTACAAAATATCAGAAGAAAAACCAGACATTGAGAAAATGGCCTTAAAATGATAGAAGTCATATCATTTTTTAACTCTGATTTTTGGATTAAAAATTAAATTTTTACAATTTCCGAATTCTTAATTAAAAAAAAATCGCAACTTTTAACAAAATAATTTTTAACTCTGTTTTTTGCATTAAAAATTAAATTTTTATAATTTCCGAATTCTTAACTAAAAAAAAACATCGCAACTTTTAACAAAAAAAAAATTAATAAAATTAATAACCTAAAAATCAAACAAAAGGCCTTAAAATGATGGAAGTTATGTCAATTTTTAACTCTGTTTTTTTGTATTAAAAATTAAGTTTTTAGAATTTCCGAATTCTTAATTAAAAAAAGCCGCAACTATTAACACAAATAATTAATAAAAATAATAACCTAAAAATCAAAGTCACAAATGCCGTAGTAAAACATATTACGTGTTTTGATTAAATATACCAGTAACTTTTCACTTTTCCCTCGCAACAGTTCTCCCTATGAATTACAGTTCAACCAAATTATTTTCGTACCTGCACTTTTTCATTATTTTTCTCCCACAGCAGCATATCTTTTCTGGCAAGTAGTTCCTGCTCCTGACAACGCAATATCTCCAATTTGTCCATTTCTTCGGTTTCCAAGCGTTTCAGCTCATCAGTCAGTTTTCGCACTTTCGCCTTATATTGGTCATGCATCTGCACGCGCTCCTATTAAAATTATTGAATTTGTTTTAATACAAATTAAATTGTAAGTTTAATACAATTTTTTTTTAATACAATTGCATTTTTGTTGCCCATACTTACTATATTCAACTGTTTTAAGGCATTCTCGATGGTATCGAGTATTTTGCGATTTTCATCTTGTAATTCTGGATCATCGCGCGACATCGGTTTGGTTGGATAGTATTGGCGTTCGGGGCGTTTAAATGGTGACGCATTCATGCTACCGCTCATCGAGTCTTCTTCCGAATAAAAGCTGGAGGTAAGCAGATTCTCACGAGATGACGTAATCAAAGACAATCGCGACATGTCGAGTTGCGAGCGACTCAAATCTTTACGCAGCTTTGCCGCTTCCGCTGGATTGTTGAAACGGAAAATATTAGTTCGACCTAACAAGATAATGTCGCCTTGGGAAATATGGGTTGGCTCATCGATGAGGTGCGCATTGAGCCAACATTGTGCACCAGGATACGGATGTAATATTACAATACCCTCTTGCAACACAATTCTACAATGTTGTGCGCATATACCATCCCCAATAAGCTCTATATCTTGTGGAGTTTCCGAATCATCAGTACCAATTAGTGTTTCACCCTCCTACAAAGAAAGCAAATATAGACTAATAAACACATTTTGTACAAATAAATACCTTTAAGCTGTATAAGGTTACGCCGGTGGTGACATCGTTATGTATGCCGATGAGATGTGGCATTTCCGAGTCTAAAACGACGCCGAGACCGGACTTTCGGAGACCCAAACTTTTCTGCTCTTGCAAAATTGATTGAGCTTCCTTCCACTTTTCAGTCCATTCTTCGGTCAAAACCTTCTCTTGAGCTTCCTTCTTTTGCAAATCCTCCAGGACTTTCAACGAAGGCTGTACAGTGTTCTAATGATTATAGTTTTTAAATAGGAAAAATTTAAACGGTGCTGTTATTTTACACTCACAATGTCTCCATTCAGCATGGACTTAAGTTTGTTGATCTCTTCTCGCAATTCGCGTATCAATTTTACATTAGTATCTTCATTAATGGTAGGCTTGTTGATGATATTCTTCGCCCGATTAGCATAGCGCAATGTGCTTAGCGTTTCACTGTAGTTACAGTCGGCCGGTGAGAGTGCAGCTATCATAATGGTTTTACTATTACCTCCTAAACTATCCTTTAAAAGCCATGTGAGAATTGAATCACGGTAGGGAATGTATAAAACTCGTTTTGTCTGCGCAGGGCTACTCGCTAGCGCGACTGTTGTGGTGCTGGTTTGCTCGGCTAAGGCTGATATTACACTACCCAATGTCACTAAGGACTTATTAATGTGTGCACCCTCTTTAAGACGTTGGCCAGTGGCGCCAGTGGCATTCGCTCGTTCACTAAACAAATGGAAATGTATATTTGAAGATATATAATGGTATTAGTTGCCAAACTCTCAAAACTTACCTGCCTGCCAAGTCTACCAAATGGATTTTGGAAACAGTTTCACTCGGCATGTCATTCATAAAAACGGCTTGTACGAAAGTTATAGTGAAAATTGCATGACTGCGACTACTCGTATCATTCATATTTGTACTGGCAGTGGTACGCTGAATATTACCGCGAGCAATGCATTCCTGAGAGAACGACAATAATGATTTTTAAAAATATTGGTATTAAAATTTAATTTTTTTCAATTCAATTTCTAATGAAAATAGGTTCATTATATTCGGTGTTGCGGATTTTTCAACTCAAAAAATTTTAATAAAATTTAATATTTCAAATTTGAATTGTAATATTGATATTAAAAGATCAATTTTCAATTTAATTCTGGTTTTGGGACGAGAAATTAAAAATCTAATTTTTAATCTTATAATAGTTGGTATTAAAATTATTAAAACTAAATATTATGGATTAAATTGAAAATCTAATTTTATGTCCCAAAATCGAGATTTTCCAATTTAAATTTTTTAATTTATCTTTAACTTTTTAATCCGGTAATTTTTTTTAGATTTATCATATGGTTTGAACGCTACAAACTTTTATAAAGTATAAGAAGAATTACATATGTATATACATACATATGTTATGTAATTTACCTGAATTTCCTCAAAATTTGAAACGGCGTGTTGGGAGAGATTTTCGACGTATGGTCCCAATGTGCGATGCTCACGAACACGCAATCCGTGCCCAGCACTATGTGGGCCTAGTAAATCCTTCACACGTTCATTGTAAATTTCCAAATAACTGGCGTGAGTCTTATAGCCTGTACCCGACTCTTGACCAACACGCATGCGTGCGAACAGCTCTTGACATATACGTGGTATCAATCCAGGATTGTCTGGTGTACCCATCATGGTGAATGTTTTTCCCGAGCCAGTTTGACCATAAGCGAAAACGCATGCATTATAGCCTGTGAAATTTAGTACATGGAAATTAAGAAAAATGTACATAACAGAAAAAAATGTGTACGTAGGTAGGCGTACGTGTATATAGATATTTAAACAATTTTTGGGTTCACTTTAATACATATGTATGGCGAACAAAAATTGCAATCACATCGCGCAGCGTAAAATCTCCTCCTCGAATTGCGCATGCGTATTTGCCTTTACGCTCAAGTCATACATTTGTAAGTACTATGTACCATACACATATGTATGTATGTATGTTTATACATAACATATGTATATACATATAGGTAGATTATTTACAATATCAGCTTCAAGTGGGCCAGCGAAAGTGCGGAAGCATGGCGGTGTTTAAAACAACGCACTGAATCCAACACGCACAGCTATTTCGCATAGCCAAATATTGTAATGAATGGTATAAGCTATGAACGTGCATCTGTACATACATATGTACATATATACATACCTATAAGTAGGGTTGCGAATTTTTTAATTAACAAATTCAATTTTTAATCCTAAAACCGCAATTAAAAACTGAAAATTTAATTCTTTAATCGCAAAGTCAGTGAAATTTTCATTCATGAAATTTTGAGTCATTTGAAATTATAAAACTATTTTTAAGTAAAATATTCGGCATTACAAAATATAAAAACTAATTTCAACATTTAAATTAATTTGATTGCGTTTTGAATGCATTATTTGTAGCCCAGTATATATGGTACCTACCACTATGTGTGGAGACTTTATATTACAAGAAAGCTAAAAACCTTACCTAAATTACAAGTTAATAAGAGCCAACTATATGTATAAATTATATAATCGACAAATTTTCAAATGTCCCTTTGAGTCTAATAGCCAATTTGAAACGTTTTTTTTTCTTTTGGAAATCCTTTGAATCTTAAATTAAAAAGTACTTCCTAATTCGGAAGGACTGTTAGATGATGAGAGATCCCTTTCACACACCGGCATGTCTAACATTGCATAGTTAATCCTTGTTTATATAAATTTACACCTTGGTCTGAAAATTTGTTGGCCCTAAAAATTAACTCTTTTAAAAAGTAAATGTAAAGTTATCAAAACATTACTTCTTATTTTCAATCACAGGTTTAAATTAGCGACTATGTTCGGTCTGTAATATTTTTGTTGTGATAGTAATGCAAAATAGTAGTGGGATGACAATTTGTAGTTGTATAAAAAAACGCTACCTATTTTGAATATATGACTATTATTTTCTTGCATTAAAGGGCATGCTCGTTCAATTACATATTTAATAATTTTGATTAAAATAATATTAAAACATTTTTCAGCAATGTCTACCTAAAAAGAATGTTTGTATGTAGTTAAATGGCTCATAACCAATTTGCTTTGTTCTTTATGAAGTGGAAAGCGCAAAAATTTTCAAGTCACACGCTTTTTTATATTCAGGTTATTCAAGTACAAGAAATGTATATTTTACTTTTTCCATGACTGTTTGTTAGTAGGAGGAACAAGTTCATTACCCTACTTATTTGCCTTTTTATACTAGAAAGCTCTAACAAGATATAAAGTCGACAAAAATGGTTACGATGACTACATTCATTCCAGTTTTTTTTAAATATCTCTATATATTTTAAATATTATCTTAATTTCTCATCTAGTCTCCTATGGAATGGTTATTCTTTTTTGAATGGCGGCTAAATTCACGAAAAACTCAATCACGCGCTGTTGTTAATGATAGTATGATCTCATCAGAGAGAGAGTTTCTCCCCATTGTCATTGTGGTGCTACGAAGTATACGCTATCACCAAATTTTAAATAATGAGAGGTTTTAGAAGTACAATAAAAAGTAAAAAAATGACAATCAATACAATATTATAGATACTCAAATTAATAAAACATGTGTTTGTGAATACTTAATGCTTGTGTAACTATATATATACAAACATATATATCTATATAGAGCCCGGCATTTTCAAAATTGCAGAGCATCCACAGCATTGTGTAGATACACTGAATAATATATGCAACTTTCAAAATTAGTCAATTGGGAGAAAGGTTGAGAGAGTGTTTCTTGAATTCGGAAATTAAATTTCTAAACAATTGAAATTATGCGTTATTATCCACTGTCTAATAAAAAAATATTTTTTTAAATATTCTATTTCAAAATTTATTATAATTGACTACATTAAGATACGAAGACCAATCATATAACTTTTGTAGAGGTGTAAATATTCCCTTAATTATTTTTGAAATAACTCTACAATAGTTCCGACTATGTAGATCCGACTATAATAATGCCGGATTTATAAACAAAAAAATTTAAATTTATTAAGCTTTCATTCAAATTCCAATAACGTTTTTGATTACAGTTTGTGTACACATATACACATACAAGTATGTGTACAAACAATGGCGACAAATAACTTTTACATTTTGTTGCCATTTTTTCTAATATTCACAAGCACATTGGTTAAATTTCGACAGCGTACGTGCAGCGTGTGACTCTTCGGTGCGTTACATTGCAATTCTGTTCACATAGTTATGCAAT
This sequence comes from Bactrocera neohumeralis, assembly GCF_024586455.1. Taxonomy (NCBI): domain Eukaryota; kingdom Metazoa; phylum Arthropoda; class Insecta; order Diptera; family Tephritidae; genus Bactrocera; species Bactrocera neohumeralis. The sequence continues at coordinate 75,370,860 of NC_065919.1, read as the reverse complement.
TAAAATATAAATCACTGCTCCTTTCTATGTTCAACATTTGTTTTACTCACCTTCGTAAGCACAGTCGATGACATCTGTGCCCAGATCGCTGTAAACCTCCTCTTGCGTTGCAAAGTGACTGTCATGCTCATCAAATGACCAGTAAGAGTAGTCAAATGTGAAGTCATGATGATTATCGCGTCCAACGTCGCGTATGGATTGCAATTTTGGTTTTAAGAGGCGTGTTTTCTTACCATCCATTTGCACAATGAGCTGAGCATCCATATCGTTTTCACTATAATTAAACATGATAACTGGTATTAAATCTATGCAATAGCTAAACTTATATTTAACATATCTTTCACTTTTAAATAGTTTCACGTACAAACATATAAACAAACGTTTTTGCTATTAAAAATTTAAAAACCTTTAAGTACTTCATGATATTTACTTATATTTTTCATAGATTGGGAAAATTAGATAAATACAAGATAGCTCGCTAACTTCGGCTACACCAAAGTTATAACACCCTTTACTGGTGCATTTCTAATAGAATAAAATATTATAAAAGCTCTTTATCTTGATTTAAATCGGTCAGTTTGTGTGACAACTTTTTGTTATAGTGGTCCGATCAAAACACATTCTTTGGAGATTGTAGCGTTGCCTTGGACAACAAACTATGTCAAAGATAATTTGCAAAGTTTCTATACTAGAACTTGATTAAGGGTCTGATATCGGTGATTCTGACAAATGAGCACTTTCTAGGAAAGATTGCAGTGTGTGCATCATGTTAGTTCGATATTTTTAAAACTGGGGAACTAGCTCTCATATATGATATATCAAAAGCGGACATGTCTAAATAGATAAATATGTATAAACTTCCAAGGTTTTTTTCTTTGTGTTACAAGTTGTGTGAAAAACTTAATATATAAATGGAATAAATAACTTCGTTATTATTTTAATGAATCAATATAAAATATTTTTAAATAGGTTTTGGTGTTCTGAAACCAAATTTTTAATGAGATTTTAAATCTCGATCCATATCACCTGTCCGAACCAAAGGTTCTGTAGGTGTCAGTGAGTGCTTCGTATACTGAACCAAACCGAATTTACAAATATCTGAAAAATCGATTTGTTCAGCAACACAATCTATAACTAAACGTTCTATTTACATTTGTATGCTATGCAATTTGTTTTTATTTGAAACCCGTATTCCTCAATTTATAAAATATGCAGATTACATTAGATGATAAAGTTGAGATCTTACATCAATAATACGTCAATAACTATTACAAACAAATAAAATACATTAAAAGTTCAGAAAGACATGATAACCTAAATAAACTAAGCTGGTACAAAATACTTTTTCAAATGAGAACATAAAATGTTAATATGACTTTATCATGCCATACATGTAGACAAAAAGCGGAAATATCGCTATACAATTTTAAGGTAGAAATACGCTTATTTTTTTTCAAATAAATGTACAAATATGTATATTTTTATTAATATTTTTTTAAAGAATTATGTATATATAATAACTATTACTAATAGAATAAATCTGTAAGCATCAACACAATTTTTTCTATTAAGTTTTATTTAAAAAACATATGTTCCTACGTATGCTTTTAGTCTTAAAGATGTTTGTGTATACAAACCTGAAATACGTGCGGACAAACAAATAAAGTATACCTAATTAGCATTCACAGATTTGTTTCAGGTGTGCATTGGGCATGTTTCTCCGTTAGTAATGCGTTACCTAATTATAACCTCTATATTAAATTTTTTTTAATAATGACCATCGCAAGATTTATAATTGGAACTACGTATAAAAATTAGCACATAAGTATGTACATACGGGCTAGCTATGCAAATATGTAAATGAAGGTACGTACCGCGCATTAAAGGGGCGAACACGAACAGCAACCTTTAGTGACGACATCTTTGAGTTGTTTTGTTGTAGAAGATTCGGTTTCCCAAACAAGTTTACACTTCTCTGAGTTATTGCCGAATACGTATAGTTAAGAGTAAAAAAAAATAACTATACAACTTTTTTATAAAGTCTTTGAACGCAGCTCAACAAAATGTGGGTAATGATTAGGTGAAGATTCCGTTTTAAAGGCACAGTAATTTTTTTAAGGAAGGACGGTAAAATGGGTCTTGCAAAACCTGGGTTTGCATTAACTTTAAATCAATTTACATAATTATTGGCTTATTTTGTCAATTCCGGTATCAATAATGGTAATTGTAACAATCTTTATATGAATATTCGTAAGCATATTATTGTATAATCATTTGTTTTTGATTATTTGCTTATTGTTTTAAACAAAACTTTTTTACACTTGTTTCTTATATGTTTTAAATATATTTTGGTTTCTTTTCTCATATTTTGATTCTCTTTATCTACCCCTCCTTCGTGTGCTCTAACTATAGGCATTTTTCACAGATTCTATATTTCATCAACAAAATCGATTTAAATCGCACTAAATAATTTAGCAAAATATTTCAATATTAGCAAATCACATTCTACATAATTAAGCAACACAAAAGAAGCTGGTAGAAAAATAACTTTAACTTTTATTTAATGCAAGCCACGTTACTCCGCTATACACTGGCGTTCACCGCCACCCAAAAAATTAACTGACGATTCAATCGCGAAGGCATACACGATGACTATGCTCTAAACTTCCCAACATTCGCGTTGTACAAATGATTCATTCCGTCGGCTCCTCCGCCTCTTTGGATTCATTTCGGAAGCAAACTTCGCTGATATTATTAACGCCAATTTGCTTTGCATCTCTTTATATTTCTACTTGTCTACTCAACTTTTCGTTTTTGTTTTGGTTTTTGTTTCGTTGCGTTGTGTGCTGTTTTTACATTTGTTGACTTCGTCTGTACGCTAGAGTTGCCAGTAGCATATACTATTGAATATTTAGTATTTCTTTTTTTCCTCAGATAAATACTTTGGGGTAGTAGGGTTAATTCTTGTAAAGCAAGACCTATTTTTTTAATGAAATAGTAAAATCGATTTTTAAAAATACCAATGTTATATTGTATAACATTTGAAAAATAAAGAATCAAAATCTGACTGAGATATTGTAATTATAGAAAAGTTGAATTGCAATGGCCCTTTAAAGTGCCCATACACGAGCACACAAGTGCGTTCGATCGGTATGAATTCGTTTGCCCATACACGACACACAGATCCATTTTGCGTTCGTTCTTCACAGAGTTAACATATGCGCAGGCAAGCGGAACATTTCTTGGAATTTATTTCTAATGTAGCATTTTTATCTATTTCTTTGTATTTCGTTAATAAGTTATTCCAACTTTTATTTTTCTCAATTTTATTTTTATATTTATCACTTTTCGTTTGCCAAATTGCCAATTCATTTTTTATAAGATCAATAAATTTGATACGAAATCTTTATTATCTCTACTTTGAAGCGTGATTTCTCGGTTTTTCATTTTTACGATTATTCTTAATTGGCGGGCAGGATAGAAAAAAAACTAAACGTCGTATGGAATTAGGGCAAAGTTAATTATCATTGGCATAAAATTATCTTCTATTTAAACTAAAAAAAATATTAAGAAAATTCAAGTTTTAACATATTTTTAAACATCATAAAGTAAAATTTTTTTGGTCAAAAGCCACTATTTATTCATATTTTAAAAAAATTTTAAATTTTACACTTTTTTTTTGGAATTTTCTTAGTTTAACTATAAGATAAATTCATAAAAATATGCTTCTCTTTGAATTTTTTGTTTCCGATAGAAATTGCGACCTGCATCCTGCCCGCCGTCCGAAAAATGTACATGCGAGATGCAACGGGCAATTGCTTCCCAAAGGCAGAATATCAAAGATTTCGTATCCAAAAAATGTGTGAAAGATGTTCAATTATATAACTATAAAGCCTAGAAATTTCGCTTGAATCAATTATTTCTTTCCCTCCCAAAAAAATCTTCAAAAAAATCGATTTTTTGAAGCCTCGAAAGCAGGCTCTCCCTTTAACACTTGCCATTGTCCGCGATCTTCACTGTTCGGCGACACGAGAGAAATGAGATTTTGTGCGCAGACAACGTCATACACAATACACATGTTCGTTAGACAATCGCTTTGATCAGGTAACGCAGGGAGTATAAGAAAAACTTCGTCAATTTTGCAAGGGTCGACTTAAAATTAAGATACAATTTTCTTGAGATATTTATATCAAAAAAACCCAAACTCCCGCTTAACGATCCTTAAAGCAACTGAAGGTTTAAGGATTTACATATAGAGAGCAAGAACTTACAACCCACCGAGTGGCAATGATTAACACTAATATAGTATACGAAAATCGTATATTTAAGTTTGTTAGTCTTTCATATGTACTAGTTTAATAGTCAGTAATTTTTAAAAGCTGTCCCAACAACAAAGAGTATATTTAAAGATTGGAAGCGGACATTTTGAAATTTGGATCTTGTAAATTATTTGCATACTTCTTAAAACGTGTACCAATTTTATATTTTATGTGTTTATATACATACATTTATATGTGTATATATATATGTATGTATATTCCCAATTAAAGAAACTCGTGTGGAGCAATTAGCTGTTTTTTTGCAGGCAAGGAATTCTACACCAGGGAATTTAATTTTATTTTAAATTAATTGCCAAATTTGTCCCTCTACTGCTTTCTGAGTATTTTCCATAACAAACACATCTTGTTAAAAAATCTAAACAACATATGACCTTTGTGTAAAATATGTATATCAACAAAAGTAAGATGCTATATAATTATTAAAAGCAAATGCGGTTTCCATTACTAACACCCAGAAATCCAAAAATATATGTATATACTTTTACAAATTTATATTTTTTGATTTATATAATTTATATATTTTTTCCAATTTATATCTTTATGTAAAAATATATAAAGGTCCGAAATTAAAAGTCTCATTAAAGAAGAAAATAAATAGGAAGAATTGGAAAAAATAACAGTAAAATAAAATTAAAAGTCACGGTATCCAATTTCAATATTGTGATTCCATAATCCGCGCCATCACATATGTACATATGTATGTATGTATTTGTGTAATGTATTAAAAGAATTGGGTTTCAATCTCAAATATAAGAGTCATTTAATTTGTGAAACCATTCCAAAGCATATTCGTATCCTAAAAATGTTGCTGCATTTACGGGCATTGCACGAACCACTAACATCCAACTGCCACGGAATAAACGGCGCCATCCATATAGCTACAAGCGTACCATTATTAAATGATTGATAAAAATGTCCACAATTTTTTTTCGAAAAAGGCTTACTTTAAAATTTTTCACCAAACAATGCCTGATGTTACGGTATTGTTTATTACTCTCCGCTTGCATTATAGTCTTCACCACATCGAAAGGAATCACACACACCCATGAAAGAATGCCAGCCCAAGCGCCCGCCAATGTTGTCACAAGAAAGTCAACATTAGAACCTTCATTTGACTTTCGACGTTTACGGACCAACGGTGTAGTTTCTAGGAAATCAACAGTTTGACGGTACACCATCATATAAATACCGTAAGGAAACACATCGCTGGAAAAATCGAAGCATTAGTGGTTTTAAACATTAATTTAAATATATTTAGTTATTACCGACACATCATAGGTAGCAAGCCTCTGTACAATCCAGAAACTCCGTCAACTTTTATAACTTTTTTAAAAACACCCCATGGTGTTCGCCTTTGTCCGAAAATATATTCATTATAATCTACATGTGTGTAATACATTAAAGATACAGATTAATATTTTTTATTTTGAGATAAGCCGATCAGTACTTACAACAATGTGTCTGAAGTCTCACTTTGACCAACTCAATAGGACATGCTATAAAAGATTGCACAAAGCCGGCAATGGATCCAGCAATGAACATATTTTGATACTCCAACTGTTCGCGCTGATAATCACTGTGGCAAACACGGCGTAGTTGTCTCAAATGATTGCCATAGATACCGAAGAGTATTGAATTAATGGCGCCCGTTGTGACGAACGGAAATAGCATCCCTCTGTAAAAGCCATTTAACTTTAAAAAGTTTATTTGAATATTAAGCTTTTCTACTCGTACATATGTATATGTATATGTATATTTGATGGCAGATAGTAATTGCTGTGCACTTAAGTGAGCACAGGAACTTACCCCATTGTTACGATTATAGATTTGACGTATAGCCTTTGGTACTGATGAATTCGAAGCTTGTTGCCATGTTTTAATAGTGTCCAAAGGATGACCGATGAGAACTCCGCATGCCCCTATCAAATTAAAATATTTATTTAAAAGAGGTTTTCTTTCATTGTTACTCTGTTTTTGTATTATAAATAGGATTCGCCTATACTAATTGTAAAATATAGTCGTTAAGACTACATGAGAGAAAGTAAGCCCAAATCCTCTGTAAAGACTGTGTGAATTTTGACTATAATATACCCTGAACAGAGTATAATACATTTGCTATGAAGTTTATAATATCCAGGAGGAAACTTTGGAGACACTATAAAGTATATGCATACTATATAAAATACGCAGCTCTGCAAAAATGAAAAATATATCCAGGGATCCAGCGAATTTCGATGCTTCGAAGAGTCCAGATAACGATCTTATTCATGCAAATGTTGGATGTGCTCTTGTTTTTAAGATAATTGCATTGAAGGTGCTTTCCAAAGTAAACAGGACTTAAAAAAAAATAGACCAAATGGTTTTTTCGGCAAAATCAATTTATTTTATTCAAAATAGTCTCCTTCTGCTTCAATACAACTTTTTGCACGGTAAAAAAGCATGTCGAATCAGTGTTTTAGCTCGTTGGCCAGTATGACCGCCAGTATGCCGGTGCAAGCCTTTTGAATGGCCTCTACGTCTGCATAACGCTTTCCTTTCATGGGCAAATGCATTTTTCCGAAAAGGAAGTAGTCGCACGGTGCCATATCAGGTGAATACTGGGAGTGGTTAATGATTCGAATGTTGGATTCTAAGCAATTTTTGATCGTCAGTAAATTTGTGCGGAACAAACCGTGCACACACCTTTCGTAAGCCTAAATATTCAATCGATAAATCGATGTTTTGGAGATGTTCAATTCCATTTTCATGAATTTCAATGATGATTTGGGCTGATTTTTGATGAATTCACGCACAGTTTCGATGGAATTTCCGGTGATCACGGATTTTAGTTGGCCCACATGTTGATCGTAATTTATGTCCTCACGACCACTTTGCAAACGTTGAAACCACTCGTGCACTCTGCTACGGGATAGGCAATCATCGCCATAAACTTCATAAACTTTTTTCATCAATTGAAACGTTTCGGTAAAAGTTTTACCAATTTTAAAACAAAATTTAATGTTAGCTCTTTGTTCGAAGCTCATTTTCGCACCGACAACACAAACTACTGACACTTAAAACGCAATAACTTCACTTCTAATCAATGAAATGTCATGAAATTCTCACTGGACAATCAATAAATCTCAGCTACTTGCGAAAAATTTGGTGGAACGTTTTACGTTTCTTTTTAATCAAAAGTGAATAGATATCTAGAATTACAGACTACAAAATTTTCTGTTTTACCTAACGGAAATTTCGCATTCGTTTCTAAAGTAATTTCCCTACTCAGAAACAATGATATTGTGAAATATCCAGAATAAGAGGGTGAAACCAGGGTCCGTAATAGTTATGGGGAAATGAGCAATAAATAAAATTTAATAGCTATTGTTTAATTTATATTTTTTTCTTCACAAAATAATCCCAAAGGCGGGATTTTTTTTTGTTTACATACACATTAAGCCAGAAATGGGCCTCATCGCCAAACAAAAATTGGCTCAAAAATGTCGGATCTTCTTGGAACTTTTCAAGAGCCTCTAGAGCGAAGCGATGTCGCTTGGGAAGGTCGAACGGTTTCAGTTCTTGCACAAGCTGTAATTTGTACGCTTTCAATTTAAGATCCCGACGTAAAATGCGAAAAGCCGATGCGAATAGTACGCTCAGTAAACCGATTATTTTGACCATAAGTTGAGTGAAGCGCGCGAAACACTTTCTTCACAGAACGTGAATTTTCGTAATAAAGTTGAATGATTTGTAATCGTTGTTCAGGCGTAAGTCTTTCCATGATGAAATGCCAAACAATACTGACAAAAAAAAACATGACCGCATATCAAAAACTGTCCTCATTTCTAGGGCAACACAACCACTGTAGACCAGTGTCACAAACTGTCTGACATCTTATGCTTTATTAAATGCACGAGTGAAGGATATTATGCTTAGTTGCAGCCGTACGTCTAGTAAAAATGTTTTCATGTTTTAGGTTTCCTTAAAGGTTTTAGAGCTTATTTAAAATTTACTTACTCTCCAAACTTTTACGCTTTCTAAACCGTATTTGACGGCTGGTTTACAATCTACATTTACTTGCTCCAGATTTCACCCAACCTATTTTTTCGAACCCAACCGTTTGTTTGGCAAGAAAAACAATTGCTTTGTATTCCCCGAATTTCTATGTAAAAAATTATTGTCGGTGTCGCGAGGTATATACATACATACATTGTACATTGTTTGTCATGGGCGTTTGAACTTGTGAGTTGTTTATAGTTAGTGTATTAAAAAATGTCAACAAAACAGAAAAAAGCATTGCAAATCAGATTAAATTTACGAAAAGACGCCACCTGGCCGAAAAATAGCTGAAAACCATTGGAATATGCTAAATCACAAAAGTCTTGGATGAATTCAGACGACTTCGGGAGGTACAATCGTTATTGTCCAAGGTGGGTGGTGTTGACGACCGCAGTAAAGACATCGAAAATTGGAACAATAATCAAAATACGGAAGACGATGCAGATTTCGAAGTTATCGAGGAGAATATGCAACAAGTGCTATGAAAACAATATTGATGCAAATCAGATATCACATCCTATTAATATGCTCACGAAAATTGTCGGAGCTATTACACAAAATTACACAAAAGAAAAGAAACAAACAAGTCTCGACCGCTTCTTTAAACCAGCCTTTACAAATTAATATGTACATGTGTATGTATAAGTATAATGTGAAAAGTACAAATCAAACCTATGTTTCTGTTTTTGTTGTTCTGTCCTGCCAATAAATTGAACATAATATAACACCAAAATTATGTTTATTTCCGAGTTTTTTTTTCAAATTCGAAAACCCTTTGGAAAAGGTAATATTTCGGAATTGTAAAACACTCTTGGGATATTTTGGTTAACTTTTTCGCGATTCTACTGTATTTGATTATGCCATAGACTGGTTTTGAAAGGATGGCTTACTGTAGATATTCACTATTTGTAATATTCTACAAATGCAAATTTAGACTCTAGTTGTTAGTGCGACCACCTACAGCGGCAATATTTACATACATATCAGGCAGATGGGAATCCTTATTTAATTAACACGAACTATTTGTAAAACATTAATTTCTAAGTGATCTGTGCATATGTACATTCATATGAACATAGCATACATTTATACTCTTGTAACATGTTGCCGCAGCGTATAATAGTTTTGTTCACCTAACGGTTGTACGTATCACCTAAAAGTAATCGTAATAGATATAGGATTATATATATAAAAGATCAAGATGACGAGGCGAGTTAAAATCCGGGATCGTCTCCTAAACCACTAAAGCTACAACGACCAAATTTGCCTAGCACAAACTCCTACCGACAGTGTGAAAATGGCCTCTCTCCATATAACTCTTCATATAACGGTACTGTTAAAAACTACCAAAGGCTCAAAAAATTAATAACTAAATACGCCAGAGAGATTAAATTTTACCTCCAACATGGTATGAAAGGGCTTTATATATAGGATTCGGTGAAAAATTAGACGATGGACGTGGCACCACTCACTTTTTGAAGCCTACTTCGTCCTACTTCCCCTATAGCACAATTTGAAATTCCATTTGATTCTTTCAGTTTCCAGTAGACAAATCAATAAGGTATTAAAATAACGGGATAATAATACCGTTAAAGTATGCCACCTTATGACCAAAAATTGCCCAAATCCAACCAAACCTGATCAATTCTCTAGTGAAGCCCAGTATTTATTGTATACAATTGATTTTCGGAGGGAATACTTTCCTGGTAATAGTAACTCTGTGCATCAAAAATGGGTTAAATCGAATGAATACTTCCCTGAGCCCTCATATACCCAATATAAAGATTTTCGTACTTCCGGGTGACTTTATACCGTATATATCGGCAAATATGTTAGTTATCTTAACAAAATTAAGGGAGCGTGTTTTACTCATAACAGTGTATCTTTATGCCTAAAATAGATAAAATAGAGCGAAAACTTGATCTAACCCCCATAAAACTAATATCGATTCGATATTACTCCCAACTCCCAAATAGGACACATAATGATTTTCGTTTTTCTAACAAACCTTATGCCGAATATGTCGGCATGAGTTGTATAGTATAGATATATATGTACATATATATATAAAATTGCTTAAATTCCGGTCCTCTGTTTGACGTTTTAACCATACCATAAAGTATTTCCCTGGCTTTGAATACTGCAAGTTTCAAGAGTGTAAAATGTTCCGTTGCACCCGGACTTAGCCCGTCCTTACTTTGTTTAATTCATATTTTCCTTTACAAGTGTGCACAAGAAAATCGCATTTCGAATTCTAGCACCTGTTAAAAAAACAACAAAAAAAACAATATTTATTTATGCGACGCGGCCACATGTTAATCAACAGATGTAAGTACGTAGGTAGATATGTATGTACATATGTATGTCAGTGTGGGTAGAAACCGCAATTAGAAGAGTGCCTCAGAGAAAGTAGGTTTCTGTTTCAAATGCCAAAAGATCAGGGGCGCCAGTCATGAACTTGAACAAGTGTGCAGGCGGATGAAAAGCGAATATTGAAAATACGATGCCCGAACACGTGTAGCGGCGATGGATCGTTTTCGGGAGGCTAGATAATTTTTGAATTTCATTAACTTAAGCGAGCGCATATGTGTGTATTTGTGGATGTAATGTAATTGCAGGTTTGCAATTTAATTGTTTGCACTCCTACTCACATAGATATATCCATATGTATGTATGTATGTGCGTTTATATGTACATTTGTGTAACGGCACATGTATTACATTGCATCACAATTTAATCAATAGCGAAAATTGTATGAATATCGGGCAATTCCAACAAATTAAATAAATTAGTAAGCAATTTATCGAATATAAATAATATTCAAATATTGATTATTTTACAATTTTACTCACCACCGACGCAACCAGCGCCAAAATCGTCCAATTTCATTGTAAGTGCGCTGTTGAGCAATTTCAAAATAAAATTTGCGTATACCAAGTAAAATCTTGTCTTTAGAACATCTAACTATTCCATAAATGCTGTCGCTTTTCCACTTTCACATCTATTACATATGTACACAGACTGACTTTCTACCATTAATTAATATTTTTACTTCGCTCCGATCCGATATCTGGTGTTATTTTTGCGCACAAACCTACAGAGCACGCGAATAAATGATGCACTGTCAGGTATTCAAGAGTGATTGTTGCAACATGTCAAATACAAATGCGAAATAAGCACAATGCATTTTTCAAACTTTCAAAAGCTTTGCAAGCTTAACTGCTTTCGCCGCGCAATATGTGATCAATTCGTTCTAATTTAGGAATATTTGTACACGATGCTGAGGCAAGTTTATTTTCTAATTTATGTATATGCCTCAATGAAACAAGTGATCAAATTTTTAACAGTTTAGTAAATAATTGTTGTTTGGCCCCTACACTCCTTGACTACAGCAACCCAAAACATCCTCTAACATCACAGTCACAAAATGACTGCAAGCTAGTGTAATCCTATCAACTCCCACCAGTATGACATTCATTTCAGAATACTAATATTTTGAGTGGCTCTGGGACTCCAATTTAAAAAATTGTGAGTTGAAATGTTAACGTTAACTATTCATACCTACGCTTTCATTCTTAGTACTTTTCTAAAATCAAATTAATTAGTTTTAAGGAAATTTTCCGTAAACATTTTTTATCCAGCTGATCGGGACACAGACCAACCAAATTAAAACATAATTTACATGGAAGAGAATGTGTAAAAAATATTTTAAAAATCAATAAGAATTTTGAGCTAATTTAAACTTATTAGGTTGGAAATTTAGTAAAGAAATTTCATAACCATTTTTTAACTTTGTGAATTTGAATTTTATTCTACCGTTTTTCCACTTGAATTTGAATTTTATGATCTTTATTGTATCATTAACTATATCATCATATAAAAATGAATTATTAATTCCTCGCATTATTAGCAACCGCCATGTACAGCTCAACACATAGAGGCCATTATCAGACACCTTTCAAAAAAAACGTTCCAAAAAATTGTGTTATATTTTTTTTAATAATTTTATATTTATTGTTGATTGATTTTCTCTTATGTGATAGGTTTCGCTTTCAGCAAAAACATTTTCAATCATCCATAGCTGGGATTCCCTCTTGCTCCTGTGCACAGGGTATTTATCTTCGATACTTTTTACTCGTTTGTTGTTAGTGGGCCTGATAGACCAGTTGTTTACAATGCTTTCATGTTTGATCTTCTTTACACGAATATATATCTTTTTTCCTGATTTTCCGATTTTTTATATTTCTTTTAGTACTAATCGGATAATTGTGTTAATATACATATGTATATATATTCTCATACTATATAATATTTTTTGCATTCTTCCTAGTATATCAATTATTATTTGTTATAATTGTTTGCGTAATTTTTTTTTAATTCTTAGTTTAACGTAACATACGAATATACTTTAAATTAGACTCTTGCTCTGTATTGTTATATTGGTTTTGTTCTCATTTTGCAATTTTCGTCTTTGCTACATCAACTTTATTATATATTTTTATTTTTTTCGTTCGTTTATATATATATTTTTTTGTTCTTAATTAAATTTACTGTTTCTATGTATATTATTATTTCAAACTCATAGCAAAACAAAATTGGTCTATGTTTTTATACGTTTTTTTTTATTTTTCATTTGTTTTAGTAAAAACACATTTACATATAAAACTACATACAACTACATACAAACATGTACAACAGAAAATTCTAAATATATAAGTATATATTTTTTCATCCTATTCTTCTTAATTAAGGTTCAAGGGAAAGGCTGAGTCCAACTTTTCCGCATTGAACCACTTATTCATGAATTTTTATGTCAACATCTACATATTTAATTAACCATCGAGGATGATCGATGATGCATTTAGACAACTTTCTACACTATGAACGTGTAAATGAGAAAGGATCAATGTGTCTGTGTGTGCCAGAGAATTTGATAGCAAAATCAATGGATAAGACGGGAAATCGAACATTTTTAGAAAATAGTAAGTTTTTTCTTTTTAATTGTAAGAACTTTTCATACCCGCATTTAGTACATGTGAGATAAAAATTAAATATTTGAAGTAAAAAATTCAATATTAACATTCACTTATTTGGTCTAAGGCATTGAGTGGCGTTCATCACCCAATGGCTAAGGCTAATCTGCGGTAGAAATACAGGACTAAAGCGCTACGAGGATCCGTTATTTAACGCTCGTTTTGTTAGAACTGAGAGACCAGGTGTCACATGGTTGAAGGTGTATTTGTCATGAGCATGAAGTTGAAATATGTGATTGTGTTGAGTCTAATTTGATCTGACTTCAAGTCCCAACATTTTTCAAAAATATAAGCATAATAAAACATAAGATTTACAAATATTGCTAACACTAACCAATTAATAAGAACTATGCATTTTTTAACGGTAAATTCTTTTGCTATAGACATTCGGATAAGTTCGAAACCCCATAAGAACCTGAAAATATTGAATAAATTTCACTAAAAACCTTTCTAGTATGCTTTCAACAAGTGTAATTCGCTAAAAAGTTAAAATAAATCACGAGAGCAATTATATATATTTTTTAACATTTTATCTTTTTCTCTCATATAGCAACAAATATTGAAAAAAAATGTGTAACCGAACAATGAAAAAATTAAGACTTGACCTGTTCGCAAGTTAACTTTTAAGAGCACTAAGACCCGTAATTAAAGAACATACGCCATTGTATATATACATAATTTTTCCTTTACATATGTATGAATTTAAGAGGGTATGTATTCACTAAACAAAAGTGTTCACGCGATTAACTGATTTTATTTAAACAAAATTAGTTGAGTTTGAGGTAGTACCGGTCGATGTGGTAAGATATGTTCATATACATACACACATGTACATATATACGGTATCAAAATCTGTCACTACCATTTGTTTCAACTGATTTCCTGGCAGTCGGCTGACTCAACCGAAGCAGACCCCGAATTATTACAGGCCAATAGCTGTCAACTAGTCAGCATTCCATAAAACTGCTTAGGAAATGACTTACATTTACATTAACCATTTATTAAAAAAAAGCAGCACACTTTAAAATACAAAAAAGGTAAATAACTAACAGAACAAACATTTGCAGCATTTGGCCAGCATAATAGTAGTTGAAATTAAAATGCCCAATATTTTCAACATTAAAATAAAACGTATTAGCAAATTTTTAACAAAAAAATTTATGTACACATGTAAAAACAAAAAAAGAAAAAACAATATAAAGCAGAAATGCAAGACAGTTTAAGCTACTGAGCACCTTTATCATAAATTAAACTTAAATTTATTTAATAAAAATGCATCTGATTTTTATGCTTGTTAAAAAATATAAGTCTAGAAGCACAAATACTCCTTGTTTTTCTACAAAAAATGTGTGGGTTACCGTTCTAGAATGGGACATGAAAGACAATTTTATCATTTATGTATACTATTGTTGTTGTTATTGTTATTGTATACACTTGGTCCTGCTTAATGAGTTTTCGAACAATTCCGCATAAAAAGAACTAAACTTTTCATCTATTAAATTGATTATAATAAACAACTTTTAAAAATAACTAATTATTTTTATGTTTTATTATGCCAATATAATCAAAAGAAATTTGAAGCTTAAAAATCATAAAAGTTATTTTTGTTGTTTTTTACATTTAAGCCCAAAACGAGTATCTACATACAAATTTACATCCCCTAATTAAAATTTAATATTATAGCGTACACTTTTGGTCAATTTAAATTTTGCACAAAGTGTTATTTATACATATGTTTATCATAATTATATATGTAGTTGTGTATGTACTTCTAGTTTTATAATATATGTATTAATTAGTAGTGTATAGTATTTATAAGATGTACATAATAATAACAAAAAGACTTAATGCAGAACTCATTAATTTGTTGCTTACACTTCATATATGTATGTATGTATGCAGGTGTGTATGTCTATACGTTATGTTTTACTTAGTTTGTTTTGTGTGATTTACGGTAGTTTTCAGTTTTACGCTTGACATATTAAATATTTTATTTTTTTAATTTAATTATATAATTTTATATATGTATTTATTGTATATATATGTGTGTATATACATATATAAATTTAGTTAGAACTATTTTGCTCATATTCCCACCCTTTACAAAATACATACATAGCTCTTACGATTTTACGATTTTGCATTTGAAAATGTTTGACGTACATACATAACTGTATTCGTTATTTGTTTAATGAAAATAGTGCAGGGATGATCACTTATTTATATTTTAGATGTATGCATGCAATTATTTTTTTTTTATCATCTCACTTTATATAATTCTTTGTTTTGTTCTTTTTTTCCTTTTTCTTTTTAATATTTATATCGAATGATTAAGCGTTTTATTCTTATGTATTCATAACTGCATTTCTAATAACTACCTGCATTTGTATTCAAGTGGATTTCAATCATGCCATTTCCAACTTCTCCACAACAATTCATGCACATTCACTAGTTGGTTTGGTATTTATGTATGTATATGTATATATTTATGTAACAGTTTAGCAAATGTCTACGCTTTTTCTTTTTTTTTTAGTTTTTGTATAATTTTCTCATTTTATCAGCATTTTTTTACCAAATAAACATATATAACATTTCCTCTTTTAAATGCCTTAATGTTACATTATTTTTGCTTACAAAAATTTGCTTCAGCTGTTTACTAAGGATTCTCTTAAAACTAGTTTGTTTTAACACTAAGGAGAGTTTTCCTGTTTTTTTTATGTGTGTGAATTTTATTTTAATATACTACATGAAAAATTCTTATGAATATTCTATATCGGCAAATAAGGGAACGCTTAAATATTTGCATTTCACACAACAAAAGTGTGCACCAGGCTTTAGAGCTCTAAAAGCCTCACATAAATTACTTATTTTACACGGATTAAGGCGACCAACTTCTGAGCATAAAATATAAGTATGTACAAGGTTGGGTGAGTTAAAGTAAAATTATTAATATTATTAGATAGCGTTTGCTTCACTTGCAAATCATAATTTTTCTTTTGCATGCATGCGTGTGTTTTTGCAGTTGTGTGAATAATCAGAAATTGTCGCTCATTATGCTTACAACTTAATAGAGTATGAAAGGGTTTAATTTAACATTTAACCAAATAAATACATACAAAAATAGTAATTTTGGATATTTTACAAATGTTATTTTCATAGTTTTTCATTTACAAAGCATTTGATATTTTTGTTTTATGAATTTGGCTGTAAACAAGGGAGTTTTTTCTCTCCTATTTATTCATTTCTTTCATAAAAATTTTTGTATAGTCACAAAATCGTATTGTTTTTAATTTATGTATGTATATAGTATTTTTCAGCGCATGCATTTTTTTCTAGGTAATTTTACTTTGTTTTATTCTTAAATGTTTTCTTTGCACTAAACCTCTAGTTTTTATTATTGTAGGTCAATTTATACTACGCTTGCCAGCTGTGTTGCTGTTTTTATATTTTTCAATTTCTTTCCACTTTAGTATTATTTAAATTTTGTGTGAAGAAATGTATAAATCATGTAAATATGTATGTATGTACAAGTAATAGACTCTATATACGAATATGTTTGCAAAAAAGTGAATTTTTTTGACAGAAAACAGAATATTATTCAAAATATATAAATATTCCATTGAAGAACTATCGGTCAACTATCGCTTTAAGAAATTACGAAAAAGTATGAAAGAGTAAAATTAAAAAAAAAAAGATGGAGCCATATAAAACAATTTGCAAAAATTTAATATATTATTTATATGTATATAATTAAAGTTTTGATAGTGCAACTTATTAGTGCCAGAAATTTAATTTTTACAAAACCAAAAATGCAAATTTATTTAATTAAGAAATACTATAATTACTGTATTTTATTAGTTCAGAAAACGCTTTAGCAACAATAAAATTCCAAAAATTATACCAATTGATTTTTTATAATAATAAAATTTTATCAGTAGTTAATGCATAGTAATCAATTCTCATGTTGAATTTTTAATATTAATTTTTCGCAAATCATAAATTATCGAATTTATATTTTTGCAATCATTTATGATAATAACCTATTTATATAAATATAAAGTAAATAGTTACTTGTTTTAATTTAAACTTGGCAAATTTTTAGTTTACGGTCAACAGAAAAAAACATATTCAAAATATTCACACTATCTCTTGGCATACCAATTCCTCATATTATTTCTGTTGCTACAAGGCATAAACAGCCAAAGTTCACAACCGAGTTGGCGCTACAAGTCCACGTCTTAACACAAATGTAACATATTATTTTTGTAGATTTGGTGCGAACTAATTATAATATAAGAAAAAATAAGTTGTTTTGGTGAGCAGCAAATTTACGTTTCTTGAAATTTCACCGTATTTGTGGTAACAGATTTATCGAATAAACAAATTTAAACAATAGTCGTCCTTATGGTGTTGTGGAAAGAGCGCTTTGTGCATACCCACACATTTAACCATTAATAATTGTATATAATGTGAAGCTTAAACGAGTAAATATAATAAATGAATAATGTTTTTATTATACATGTGTATATATGTATGTATATAATTGTTATGTAATTTATTTTTTAATACGAGAAACCAGAAAAAATTACACTGTGTAATTATTTTTTCACATATAATTCATAATGCACAAATAATTCCAAACACTCTTAATCTGATCTCGTTGCTATTTTTTTAACTAGAAGAAAAGTGATATATTTTAAATGCATAATTTTTAGCAACTTTAGATATATATATTATTTACTAATTTTATTATTGCAGTTGAAATTAAACTTAAATCATATGCCATGTAAACATACAACATGATTAAATTTTGTTAGATTAAAAATTAGAAAGGAAAAATCTTATATTAACTAATAAATTTTAGTACGAAATGAAATGAAAACAAGCGCGTACAAATTAAATATGACTGACTTGGCACGTACGCTTTCTGTTTGTCTGTTCTATACATATAAATGTTATTTTACTGCTATTAAAAGCTGCAGGTGCGAATGTATGAATATGCATGAATGTGAGAAATATAGCAATATTATGTTTTTTGTAATTATTTTCATTTTGACATACAGATAAGTTTTGCATTAGGCCTTACCAAATCTATTGCACTCATACAAACAATATCAGCTGTCAAGTAGACATTGTTTTTTTCGCTTATGTATGTATATATAGAATATATACCTTTATTGTTATTTTTCAACTGTGTAAGCTTTTTTCGCACATGGATTTTGTTAATCGGTGTTTTCTAGCAGTCGTTCGCAACTGGAATCTCGGTCACATAAAATCACGACTGATCATAATTTGTATGTGTTTTTATGAATTTTCGCAATAACAATCGTTTTTTAATACTTTTATTGAGTTTTTACACCATTTTTTTCGTTCAATTTGTTTTATACTGTTAAATACGCATTTGTTTTCTTTTTGTTTTTTCTTAATTAATGCGTGTTGATTGTTATGAATGTTTCAATAAAAATTAATCCCATTTTTTACTTAATAAATATCCCTAGAATTTATTGTTAAAGAACTTAAGTTTACACATACGAATATATCCAAGCAATATACTAATTTGCACAGAAACCGTTGAGGAAATTAAGATTTACTCTTAAACAAATCATAAAGAAACACAATGGTTATTACTACTCATCCTACATATAAAGAATATTTAAGTTTTATTTTTACTTTTGAAACCTACAGAAATGGATTAGTTCGAACGAAATATTGGTTGTGAAAAAGCATATAAAATGCAATTCGCTCAAGTGGCATTTTCGTCCAACTAGCCAGATAGTAGAATTATAATGAACAGGACGAAGTGTTTTCGTTAATTCTATAGAATTGGTATTATTTAGGAGAAAGAATTGCTGTTTTACAGTTAGATTACAGTTTCTAGCATTTCTTCACTATTTTATTAGCATTTTCATCCTCCTCATATACTTGTATTAATTATTTTATTTAGTACTTCTTTTTTATCGTAAAATAATAGGTATTTTTATATTCATAATATAATATTAATTATGCTTTTCATACGCTTTCCTTTTGTTTATGTAATACCACGATCCCAGTTGTAAGTGTACTGCTTTTCATCCACATTGTGGCGTACATTATTAACTCCCGGCATCTGCGTCTATTATCAACATTTAGCTTCTACTTCTACATCTTATTGTAATGATGCCGGTGACATCATGATGGTGAAAACGCTTTCATTTGATCATGTTGGTGTAGTGCTTTTGTTATACTTTTGTATTTTTTCTTTATATTTTTTCGATAGGGACTTCAAGTTTACTTAATAATATTCTCCTTTTTTGTGGCTTACACTAAGTTATAGATGCACAAAAAATGCCAAGCTCCTTTTTGACTTACAACACCAAAATTTCCAATCATGTTTGAACTGCGCTAAATTATATTATTAAGTTGATTAGCATTACTTGTGTTTTATTTGATATCCATTTCAGTGATCGCCTCATAATTTAGTTATCTGCCTTGTCGCCTTTTACCTTGGCAAACGCGTTCGTACCGCTGGCGTTTACTGAGGTTCCGCCGCTTTGTGCACCGCCGCTAAGTAAGGCAGGATTGTTGTCACCAGAGCCACCACCGCTTCCACTGTTTACAATGCTAGCATTCGATTGTTGTTGATAAGAGTTGATATTTTGCTGTGAGCCGGCGGCACTGCCGCCACTAATACCAGCTCCTAACACCGAATTAGCCGTTGAGGTGCCAGCGGCACTGCCGCTTTTTGCACGATTTATTTCAAGTTCATGTAATTTTTTCCACAATTCTTCACGATCACGCTCGCGTTTCTTCTCTCTGTAAACACACAAAATATTAATATTAATACATTTTTGATAAATAAACGTAAGCAGGTAGGATATGGGCATACTTTTGTCGTTCAGCTTTATAGCTAGCGGTTAATTCATCAAAAAGCTTGGAGTTCATTTCCATAAATGTCTTTAGCACGTTGTAAACCAATGCAACGATGGTCTGATTCCAATGTTCTTTACTAATTCTGTACAGTGCCGGAAACATAATCGGCATAATGACGGCGTTGTTCTCCTCGATCAACGACATTGCATATTCATTATTCCATAGGAAAAGCGCACGCTCGGCAACCTGCGCAAAAAAAATACATTTACAATAATTAGAATCAGTATGAAGCTTTTACAAGTTACATTAGTAATGCACACTTACTTGAAAATGCGGACTTGATACACATTTGGCGATCTGACGGAACAATGGTTCCTGTATTTTCACAAATTGTGGAGGATCAATGACATCTAAAATTTCCTCGATTTCGCCCAAAAACATGACCTCTTTTTGTGAGCATGTTTTTGGCCAAAATTTTAATAATCCTCGAACCACCGGTTCAGTCAGGTATGGATCCTTTTCTAGAAACTGAACGATGCAATAAGCCAGTTGAGCGTGATACAAACCAAGGCATTTCACTTTGTGCAGAGGCAATAGCACCTTCACAAGAAACTGCTTATGTTCGGCCTTCAGAGGCAAGGCAAAACCATTAATGATACTGCAAGCGATCGTATATACAATTAGAATTGGAATTTTTTTTTGTCTAAGGAGATATCAATACTTTACCTGCCCAATATTTCTAGTAATTCGCCGACGCCATTAAAATGCTCTGTTTCGTAAATAAAACGCAAAAAAATATTATTAATTTGTTTTCGTATAAAAGCGCGTAATCCTAAGAATTTTCCATAGATGCGATGTAAAACAGTTTTCAAAAAATCACGTTCACGTGGATCCTCAGAATCAAAGAGCTCCAAAAGCTGTTTTGCCATTAAAGAAAAGTTAAGATATAATTATTAGTTCAAATATATATTTTAAAAGAGCATAAAAACAAGAAAAAATGCTAGTTTCACAGGTACATTTTTATATCATAAAAGATTTTCAAAAAAAAAAGTTTTTCTTCAGGGACTTGAGTTCAATCAAGCATTTGTAAGATAACTATGTATATTCTGTAGTGGTCACCGGTAGGAAAAATGCGAGAAAAAGACGAGTACAAAATTTCTGAAAAATATCTCAAAAACTGGGAAACTAATCGAGTACATAGAAACGGACTTGGTTAATATATGTACATTGTAGGGTCTCCGACGTTTCCTTTTGAGTGTTACAAACTGTTCAGAGTATAACAAAATAATAATAATAAAAAGAAACATCAATTCATAAAGACATTGCCCATTGAGTAAGAGGACTTATATAAGTAGAAATTTTCAAATAGGCAGCTAAGACTGTTCGAAACTTGCTAACTCAAACTAAGTCGGAATTTAACCTACTAGAGTATTTAGGATAATTAACGTGATAAATAAGATTACAACATTAATGCCCGGAAATATGCTGTTTCTTAACAGAAATTATGCCAAGTAAATTAATCATTTCGCCTTAAGTGTAGTCAAGGAATGTGGATTCAAAAGTAACACACACCGATCGTTTCCGGGTTGTTTACATCATCGACTTCTTTCGTTGGTAAAAAATTTTACAGTTTATATATACATATTTCACCATGGTACGACGACAAAGTTTGTGTGAAATAAATTTTAGTTATGAAGTTTTTATAATTCCATATCATCTCACCTGCAAAACGAATTTCTGGTCAATTACACGTTTGCCTATGGTCGCTTGAAAGTCCTGCGATTCCAAAAAACGCAGGAATACTTCATAGACTAACTGCAAATGTGGCCATGAAGCTTCTAATGTCGGATCATCTTCTTCGGGATCAAAATCAGGGTTTTCACTTGGAGGCAGTGTGCGGAACAAGTTACAAGAAATCTAAAGCAAACGAAACTCGACTTAACACTTAATTAGAAGGAATATAGAATATTTTACATACCATTCGTATAATTTCTGGATACACAGGTTCCGTGAGTACTCCCCTGCCATGTGTTATATAATTGGAGAGGTCATTTAAAGCAGCTCTCTTTATTTCTTTCCCTTTTAAATCCGTTACTGGATCCATAAAATCAAAAGATACACAGCACTGACGTAATTTACGAATGAATAATTCTTCCTGTTCCAAACTCGAGCAATCAGCTAGTAAGTAGATTAAAATTAATTAAAATAGGGGAAAACTGTAATATCAAATAGCGAATTGAAATAAAAATATATTCACAAGAAAATTATTAAAAATTAAAAAAAAAGAAATTGTTTTTGAATTTAAATATTTTCGCATTTCCATAATTCGTATTTTACTATTTTAAACAAGAGCTCGAACCATCATCTTCTTTAATACTCTAGAGCACTGGTTGGTAAACTTATACATTCAAACGATTTATATTGCAGTATAATTTTAAATTCCAAAAATGTTGTAATCTTGCTACATTTATGAAAAAGATATACACACATTTACCTTTTAACGGCGGCAATTGTTGAAGCTCCACATCCTGAGAATTTCTATAACGTGAGGAACCCTGACTTTTTTTGCTTTTCTTCTTCAGTGAGCGTTTAGCGAATGGATCAATTCGATCAACAAATGTTCCCGATGACATTTTCTTGCCTTGTATTTATTGCCAGTTATTCGTCCTGCTTATGTTCTACTGCTGCTTTTACTCTTTACCCAAGAAAATTTAAATAAACGATTGCACGTTTTAGTTTATGACGAAGTATTAGTACGTTTAAGATAGTGAAGATATTTATACTGATGCGATCCCCTAAACACATGTACATAAATATGTTACAAATCAATATCTTACTGCTTTATGTTGTTAATGTCGTGGCTTTGCAAGCAAGCATATAGCTATCCAATAATCACCACCAATTCCTTTAGTTGAACTATCATTCGTTGACTTTTGTATTTAACGTTCTCAAATTTTATAAAACTTATAAATTCGAGTTCTGGAGAGTAATTTTTAACCGACTTTGATTCTTTATGCAAAAACTGTAAGCTTTAGTTATGAATAAGTATGGTAAGCGAGACAGAGATTATCTGTACAAAAAGAGAACAAAATCAGACCTACGTTTTATAATTTTTTAATGTTTCATTTATATATTACCTTAAAGTGGTGCGAATGCAATTATTTAAATAACTGCGTTTGTAATAGTTTTGTTGTTTGACGCGAGTAAGTGGAGGGAATTCTTCTGTTGCGTATCTTTTTCTTCTCTTTTTTTTGGTATATAATACTTTACTTAAGCATCTATGTTAAATATATTAATATATATTAAATGTGGGGAATAGTGCGAACCTTAACTCCGGATGAAATGGCACATTGAATGCAGTTCTATTGAAGCTTTATACTAAATTATTATTGTATTGGTTAAGTAAAGGGTTTTTTGTTTGTTATATATAGAATTGTTTGCCAATTCGGTACCTGCTCGGACACACGTTTACCTATAATAGTTAAAAATATTTCATGCATTCACTTGTTAAATTACTTTATTTCCACTTACTTGGTAGTATAAGACTTGAACCGTCCGTGTGTCCTTTTTGGAGATTTTCTAATTCTTTACTCACAATGTCAATACAACTTTATTGCCGACATTGTACGCATTATAATATCGGAACAGCGTAAGATATCGGTATACTTCTCAGCTAAATAGGACAAGGGAAACCATTACGACAGTACATCTCTGAAAGAAATAAACATTACATTACTGAAAATCATATTTAATTGTATGAAATTCCTAATGACATAAAATGCTATTATATTAACTGATTTGAATTATTAAGTAAAAGTTTAATAAAGTTTAAAAGATATGGTGAAGAATTACGTTCTTTAAAATACAAATAATACTATTTTTAATGAATATATTCAACATTGCAAGCACTCAGATTAATTTTGACCCCTTTTAAGAGTTGCAGCTAACTGGAGTAATCCGGATTAATAATATGAATATCATATTAAAGAATGAATAGTTAAATTTATATGTATTTAATGCTTTTAATATGCTTGTGCTCATATAATTAATTCATTCAGTACCTTTTTACAATATTAAAAAAGTGTACATTGCGCGAACAAAAATTTGAGTTATCCAAGAAACGTTAGCGATTTACACCGCAATTAAGAGCTTTACTTTCGGAGAGTTTTTTTTTTTTTTTAATTTTTCATTTCTTTCCAATATAGGTGTGCTCACATAATTTAGTTATTTTGTTTGAAAAGGGTAAATTGAATTTTTTTCGACACAGTTTTCATCAATATTGTTCTTTTCTACTAAAAAAAAAGTTATTTTAACTAAATTTATTCATCGTCGCCATGAGGAGGCATAAAACCAAATTAATAACGTTGTTCAATGTTATGAAAAATAAGGCTTTTGAAAATTTACGACATTAAAAGCCAAAAGAGCGAATTGGTTCCGTTTTTAATTTCCACAGAAATCAAGGCTTAAATAAAGGAATATGATGGTGAACAAATATCAGCGGAAATTGTACGAAGGCGACAGCCATGTTTCGAGAAAAAAATATTGAAAACGCGAAGCATTTTCTAAAGACCGTCTCTGGAAGGACTCTAAAGCCTGGAATTTTGTGGCGAGAATTTAACCCAAGAACTCTACAAAAACTGTAACAGTTGAAAGCCTGTTAATATACCATAAGTCCTAGCCAATGTGCTTCTTAGTCCAAACAATGCCGAGGCGATGTACTGAAGTGCTACATAATTAAAAAAAATCCAACTAAATATTAGCTTTAGGTGGGGTAAAATTTTAAATATACTATACACATACACATACGTATACTTCGGATAGTAATTAATTATCTGATCACAAATGGAAAGTACATTTTGAATGGACTAAGCAAACGAACGCAAATTTTTTAATGCTTAGTAAAAAATATTTATTCTGTTTTGGGCTGAATTAAAATTACTTCTAGGTAAACAGTGCATTCCGCTAATGCTATGCTGCTTAAAAAAATACGACATACTATGAAGTGTCAATTTAAATAAATTTTCAAAATGATACCAAATCGTCAGCATGAGTGATAAGATATAATTATAAATTTTATGATAGGCCGTGCAAACAGCCCAGATGCGATATGGCTATATTTGGTAATGTATGTACAATTTTTATATTATGTATTACATACAACAAATAATGTATTGATCTAATTCAAAGCGAGAAACACTCTTGAACATAAAATGTGTATGTTTATATATATAGAAAATAAGTACTATAACTAACTTTTCAAACATAACATAAGCATTAAAACCTAAGAAAACAAAAGGAATGTGTAGTTTACTACAATGCACCAGTGCTGTCAAATAGCATTCTAAACATGTATTTATAATATCTGGCATTAAGTTAAATTTTTTACAAAAAAATATATGTTTATCTAATTAAAAAAGAAGGAAAATATATAAATAAAAAAAAACTAAGATGTCCATAGGCATATCTTTTTTACTGCGGTAAACGTTTAATCGTCAACGTTAATGAAATTTATTTATATTTAAATATTAAAATATAAGGTTCGCGTGAGTTTTTTTTCCCTTCAATGTGTTACATACTGTACATATCCATAACTACATACATATATCGAAATATTCATATATACATATAAATGAGAAAACTATCATTTTAATTTATTACATTACCAATATTGATTTGAAATTACACCTTAATAAAATAAATGTATGTTTAATTGTTCGATATTTGATTTGCGAAGTAATAATATAAATATTTACACTTTTTCATAAGATAGGTGTTTCATAAAAAGCCAGCATAAGGAATTCAATATAATAGCTCTTGTTTGATGTAATGCCTTTCGGTTTATTTTTAATATTTTTGTGAGAAATTTTAATATTTCTCGTATCGAAATAAATCACGTACACATACTAACAGATTAATACACATTCACGAACACACTAACACACGTGCCTGCACATGATACGTACTCACGAATGAAAGTAAAACGACGAACGAAAGACGTAGAAACACGAAAAAATGCTACATAATCAATAATCTAAAAATAATTAAACTCAATTTAACTAGAAAACCCCTATTTTAATAAAACATAAAACGCTCGAAATTTTTACCAATGCACCTCACTTCTTTTAGACATAAAATTCTTACGTTTATGTTAAAGCTGGTTGAACTTCAGTTTTTGTATACGCATTGCTACAAAGCCATTTTTCACTTTGTTCGGCCTTTGGAATGCTTCACTTAAAAATTAACACTTATGCAGTTAACTAAACATTCAAATTTTGTGAGTTTTGATTTGAATAAAATAAAATGAAGAATTATATTTTCCTACACATTTTCTCTATTATACGTGAAAAGAGATTTACTCTTCACTGTTTTACCGACAATGACGACAACGATAGAGGAACCAAATTAATTTTTTCGTTCTGCACATGTGTTATGAGGCCTTTTCGCTCGTTCGTCTAATTCTTTCTCCTTCTTTCTCTCCTGCCCAGTATATAAAAACGAAAACTAAAAATTAGCTTCAATTCTCTTTTCGACTCGCTTGTTATTACTTAAAAACTAATGCTGCCAGATTACTTTTTATATTTCTCTGCACAAATTAACATATAGTCATATAATTTTGTTAATATCACCGACAAAGTGATAAAAAAGAAACAACAAAATTAAATTACATTGCCTATACACAATATGTTACTTTGTAGCAATATTAACATTATTTTAAAGTTGATCGATTTTTCATTGTTAGTAATGCACATACGTAAATAAAGGATATATTTTTATACTAGCACCCCAATTTTTCGTTACTTTGGATATTTTTACTCGCTTTCCCTCCATTTTGCTCGTTTTATATTGTAACATTGCTTTGTCCTCTTCCATCTGTCGGCGCAGCTCAGCGCAAAAATGCTTTTTCTTTTTATTTTTCTTTATGAAATACCCAGCATGGTAAGAAAAACTTTTAGAAAGAATCTCCCAAATTTAATTTCATTTCATAATATAAGAAGACCACTAAGGTGTTTGTTAAATTTGTTTACAATACATAAAAACAACTACGTACAAAGTAATATCCATAAGTGAACAAAATCTAAAAAAAAAAAAAAAGATTTCACCTATTATGCTTTTAAAATATATATGTATGTCATTTTCAGTATTGACGATTTGAACATCTTGACTTGATAAGTGTTGTAGATTATGAAGATCTTTTTGTTTTTGGCCTATATGCAGTGTTTATGTAAAAATATGTGTATTATAGGATTGCAGCTAATTAAGAAACATTTACAATAATGTTAAATAACTTCAAACATTTAATATGTAATTGCAAAAATCTGAATGTACCTATTAAATTATGACTTGTGGCACGAAAACCCCATGTTGTCTATATTAATGTACAAAATTGTGACAATTACCAAGTCAACTAAAATATGGTAGTATTTGAGAAATGTACACTTAACATCACAAGAGAATATCATCTATCATCTGAAATCATTGCATAACTCATTCTGTTTGGTAGGTATATTCTTAATTAAATTTTTTACATCGTTATATTAGCTTATTTCATCACACACTTTTCCAAAAAATTTTTATTTTAATTATTAGATTAGTTAAATTTTATATGATTGTTAATACAAAAACAATTTTAACTAAATTCAATCAAATTATTAGCTTCTAAAATCATTGGAGAGGTTTTTAGAATGAACAAGGATTTCATATTTAGACAAGGTAGAACATTTGCATATACATACATATGTATACATATATACATAAATATACATATGTTAACAAACAATTCATTGTCAGACGCATTGTAATACAATCAATTGGACTAATATATCTTTGTTTCTATTTCATCCATCTCAAAGTTCTATAATCTTTTTTCATTAAATATTATCTGCTCTCAATTGTAAAAAAGAGCGAATATTGTTAATACGAGCCTCCAACAAAGTTAATAATTTTGTTATTTATTATAATAAACTCTTAATATTGTTTTCTTTACTTTTGACGTTTTTCGATTCAATAATACCTGTTTGCCAATGAAAACGATTGATTTTCTCCTTTTTGCCGATTCCTCGTTGGGCGCTTCACTTCAACCACTACACACTTTAAGCAAATACTCAACCGCTCGCTTTTGCTGCGCAAATGTCATCAAATGTCAAAACGCCCGAGCGAAACGTTGAAACGGCGCTGCTGGCGACTTTAATTCATTTTTGATATAAACCGAAAGTTTTTGATTCCACACCTTTATGGCTGTATGTTTTAATACAATTTTTTTATTTGGTCTTAACGCAGCTAAGCGATTATATTATTTTACCAAACGTCTAATAATTTTATAAATTTCAATATTTTATATTTTCACAAAATCCTTTGCACTCTCGAGAAAATCGAAAGAGACACAACCTCTGCTACCGACGTCGTTAACGACAGCAACAATGCTGCGAAGTAGACCGAGCAACTCTGGACACCTTTTTCTTCCCGTTAAAATTTCTTCGCATTTTTCTCCGTGTTAGCACAATTTTTAACTTTTTCAATTCTCTTTTAGAGGCGATATTATGGAAAAATTTAACAAATTTCACCAAATATGTTTAGGAAAATACATCAAGCAACTAGTTTTACGATTTTATTAAACTTCGTTACTATAAATGTAAGAAATTACACGAATTTGCGGACAGCGCCTTTGAACGTTTCTACAAATTTTTCCTTTAGTTCACTCTGATTCAGAAATGGAATATATTGAGCTACTTTCGTCATTTGTGCGTACCGAGACAGTTCTTTGGTGAGTTGCAACAACAAATTGAGCTATTCGGACGGCCATTTTGTGGTGAGTTAAAGCTATTTTGAATAAGGTGGCCAGCTCAATTCCTAATAATAGTAAATATAATAACGCAATTAGGGCACACAGTGTTAACAAACGTTATTGCCCGTTTTTATAAAATTACAAATTAATTTATCTTACTATAAATTTCGTAATTACTATCTTCGAAACTAAAAATTATCTAATTTTTTATAAGTAGTTTGGAAACTTTAAATACAACCCTGAAAGTTCACCACAAATCCTTAGCTTTATACACCATAAGCCATGAATAATTTCTTTGTAAATTTTCAATTGTAGTGATATAAAAAGCAAAGGCAAAAATTAATATCATATACTCCCTAAAGTTAAATACAGTCCAATTGAATTGTAGTGAACTACACAAAATAATGATAAGCTCAAACTTCTTAGAATAGAGTTTATTAAAGAATACTTTAGCTGTGCAAACTAAATCTCAAGGTGAAGAAAGTTGCAAGGACGGGTCATGTCCTCTTTATCGGCCTCTGCAGAAAATGTATCTAGCGCCGGAGCAGGCGGAGGTATGGATCAAGGTGCAGGTGCATCAGACGGAAGCTCAAGTATGTGTCTGGAGTTAGCATTAGAGGGTGAACGGCTGTGCAAATCTGGAGACTGCCGTTCAGGTGTGGCATTCTTTCAAGCCGCTATTCAAGCTGGCACAAATGATTTGCGTACCTTGTCCGCGATTTATTCTCAATTGGGAAATGCGTACTTCTATTTAGGTGACTATACCAAAGCCATGCAATATCATAAACTTGATCTCACACTAGCTCGCACCATGAATGACAAGCTGGGCGAGGCTAAGTCGTCGGGAAATTTAGGAAACACTTTGAAAGTTATGGGTCGATTTAATGAAGCAGCTATTTGTTGCGATCGTCATCTAACCCTAGCGCGACAACTTGGAGACAAACTGTCAGAAGGTCGTGCTCTTTACAATTTGGGAAACGTGTATCATGCAAAGGGAAAACATATGGGTCAAGGTAATCCTGGCGACTACGGAGATGATGTACGCGAGGCATTGAGTAAAGCTGTTGAATTTTATCAAGAAAATTTAAAGTTGATGAGAGAATTGGGAGATCGTAGTGCACAAGGCCGAGCGTGTGGAAACTTGGGCAATACTTATTACCTACTGGGTAAGTTTACTTATAAAGAAGTAGTAACATTAATTTTATTAACACATTTTTTTATAAAATTTTATTGATCGTAGGTAATTTTCAAGCTGCTATCGAACACCATCAAGAGAGACTTTGCATTGCACGGGAATTTGGTGATCGCTCCGCTGAACGACGTGCTAATAGTAATTTAGGAAATTCACATATTTTCCTGGGACAATTTGAAGAAGCAGCGGATCATTATAAAAGAACATTAGCATTGGCCATCGAGCTTGGAGAGCGCGAAGTTGAGGCACAAGCATGTTACAGTCTTGGAAATACATATACTCTTCTACGAGAATTCTCAACAGCTATTGACTACCATCATCGTCACTTAGCCATAGCACAAGAGCTGGGAGATCGTGTTGGAGAAGCCCGTGCCTGTTGGTCTCTTGGTAATGCACATTCTGCTATCGGAAACCATGAAAAAGCTCTGTTGTATGCCGAAGCTCACCTTATACTAGCCGTTGAATTGCAAGATCCGATTGGAGAAAGTACGGCCCGGGTAAACATATCTGACTTGCGAAAATTGCTTGGATTACCTGATTCACCAATTGACTGTGAAGAACGTTCGATTGCGTCAGATGTTTCAGCCATTATTGATCAACGTTCCGACAGTTCAGGCAGTACACAAAGTCGTATGGTATGTTGTTTACAGATTTCCTACCATAAGATTTCATGATTACATACTAAATAAATTTTTCAGGTTCGTGTAAGGCGTCAAAGCATGGAGCAATTAGATCTAATTAAAATTACCCCAGATGGAAAACACGCGAGTCAAAGTAATATATTAGATGAAAAACGCGTTCCAAAAGGAACTGGCCCAAAATCTAAGGCACAGGATGAAGACTTTTTTGATCTTTTATCACGCTCACAATCAAAACGAATGGATGACCAACGTTGTTCAATTAAAATTGCTAGAAATCCACCAAATACATCAGCCCTATTGGCAGGTGGAGCATCTGCGCTCACATCTAGTTCGGGCGCCACGCGTAAGCCGTTAGCACAGCAAAACTCCATATCCAGCGGTAATGGTGGGGATGGCATTGTTGCAATTAGTGTAAAGCCATTCAGTAATGCGAATGTCCCTCCTGGCACCAATTCGGGCCACAACCACGGGCATGGACAGCTAGCACGCAGTGCTACTACTACTCAACAACCTGACGATGACTTTTTGGAAATGTTGGTACGCTGCCAAGGCTCCCGATTAGAAGAACAACGCTCTGAACTACCACGATCGAATGTCACCATGGACGTTGAGGCACCGACACGTGCTAATGCCGTCGCAGGTGGTCGCTCTGCAGTAGGAAGTGGTGGCGCGGGTGGCACTACAGTGCCTGATGAGGACTTCTTCTCGCTGATAATGAAGGTACAGAGTGGCCGGATGGAGGATCAAAGGGCAGCAATACCTGGTTTTGGTGGTTTTCCTCAACGCAATACAGGTAATGGCGGAACCGCAAGTGGTACTGGCGAGAAGATCAATAATAACGCTAATAATCAGAGTAAACCGTAAATGCTGCTATACATACTTATGTACATATGTAGCAACATGGTGGAAGTTATACGTAAAGCACATTTTCATCTCGATTTCTGATGCGTTAATTTCTTACATTTCTCTCTTTTTATTATATACGCGTAATACGTTATTTTATAAAATTTTAAGTTGGTTATCTCTCAAAGTAAGTTTTTTTTGATTTTTGATCAAATCGTTAATGCATTTCAAGAGCAATCATTTTGAAGCAGTCAAAACAAAGATTAATATCTCAAGAAGATGGTATACATATATCAGTATTTTACTGATACACATTTCTGTACGAAAATATAATAATTTTTTTGGAAATTATATGCAAATTTGTTTGAAATCACATTCAAAAGCACATTATATAATATTGCTAGATAAAATAGGTTTGCGAAAACATACATTTGTACACGCAACGTAATTTGCCATTTTTGTTTGAATGTTTGCATATCGAAAATTTACTCTTCATTTAATTTTTAACTCACAAAATATCCATACTCACAAAAAAATGTAATATTCCATAAATTACCTTGCATTTCAAAAATAGGCCCGATTGCAGCCACTTGTAGCATTTACTCATTCAAATCATACAAACATAAAACATTGCACAATATTTTTGACCATGGCTAGTTGTTACATGCATGCATACCTAAACGTACCCAAAAAAGTTCGTTTTCAGTCCAACCGTATTAAGTATTATGGAATAAGAATGAATCATACATTTAAAATGGAATTCTGAAACAGTATATAACATTTTGCAGCAAATATAATACAACATTTTTACAAAGCTGTATTGCAAGTTCACAAATTGACTACCATTTTATGAAGTATTTTAAATGAAATATTGTCAATACTATTAAGAATTTTTACAAAAAAAAAAACCAACAACAACATTCATATGTGTTTAGCAAACGCTCACGAAAATTTACGAGTTTTGCATACTTAAAAGCCAAATTATTGTAATATAAATTTACTAAATCTAAATAAATATTATTTTATCTAATAAATATTGTGTATATTTACAAGTTTTAAAACTGGGAATACGGGACGCAAATAATTCATTTACTTGATTACAAGCAAACGCTTGAACGCTCATACATATTAAGATAACCCTGCTAATGTTGTTGATTCATCAGGCAAATTTGGTCCGATAGTTCGAAAGAAAGTAATATCTCTTTGCAGCTTTTAACACATTAATATATATTTATTTTATTTAATTACAATACATTTTTAAAGTTTCCCAAATGTATGTCCGTTTCTACGATTTAAAGACTCCTTTACTGCTTCAGTATTTATGGTAATTAGAGTGGAAATCAACTATATGCAGGGTTGCGAGCTTTTCAATTAAACATTTTGGAAAATAAATTAGATTTTAAATTTTTAATTCCAATTTTGGGATTAAAATTTAAATTTTCAATCAAAAAGATTACAAATTATATAAATTAAAATTTTAATTAATAATAATTTGGGCTTAATTAATTATTAATTGAAATTAATTATTATATCAAATTATTATTTATGAAGTTAATTAAATAAATTATTTCAAATTAATTAATAATTAACTTCAAATTATTATTAATTAAAATTTTAATTTATATAATTTTTATTTTTTTTTTTTATTGAAATTTTAAATTTAATTAATTTCCAATTAATATTTTAACCATATAGTTTTTCTAATTGAAAATTGAAATTTTAATCCAAAAATTATAGTTAAGAATTGAAAATCTAATTTATATTCCAAAATTTTTGAATTTAAAAACTGTTTTCAATCCAGACTATAATCAAGGGTTAAAATTTAATTTACGATAAAAAGAGATATTGTAAAAAAACTTATATTATATTGACTAGAACAGAACTCAAATTTAAAAAATATTGTACACTATACAATTTAAGGTCCTACGCATTTACATATAATAACTAAATTGATACAACCTCCCTTTTCGTAACAGTTAAATTATTAAAAAAAAAAAACAAATCTTTCGTGCAATGCTTTTTACGTTTTATTAAAAAAAGTCTTAAAAATATAATCAAATTAAACATTATCAGCACTTTATAAATAATTAGAAATAAATACAGTTACACTCAATAAAATAACAAATATATACAATACATACGTATATGATATCGTGAAATACAGTAAACAATGTATAGGTGAATATATTTACAACATCTGGAGAAAATGATTATTTTCGTACCAACTACTCGCCAATACATATGCACAGTTATAACGGTCGTTGAAAATAATTAATTTATCCTTCATATTTATCAACTTTTTCACATCGAGGCCCCTCCATACCGTTATTATAAAATAAAAAACTGTCAGATTTATTGAAACAAGTTTTAGAATTCCTTATTTTCGTAAAGTCTTCTATATTTACCCTTAAAAATTAGTTTTTATTAATAAAAAGGCAATGATTATCTACTTCATATTAAAGCGCTCGTATGGGGGCTCTTAGATGAGCCACAA
Source organism: Bactrocera neohumeralis (assembly GCF_024586455.1). Taxonomy (NCBI): domain Eukaryota; kingdom Metazoa; phylum Arthropoda; class Insecta; order Diptera; family Tephritidae; genus Bactrocera; species Bactrocera neohumeralis. The sequence continues at coordinate 75,336,648 of NC_065919.1, read as the reverse complement.
ATACTCGAAAACTAAATAACAAAACATTTCCTTCCGTAATTATCGTGTTTCCTATTTCGCTGCGTTGATTGAGTCATGTTCGTGTGAACTCAGAACAAAGATCGGTGCCGTGTAATCCAATGCCTTATCACCACCGCCAATGCTTTTAGTGGTACTTTCTTCGTTATAAACTGGATAGCCGTAGTGATCGGTTAGAACCTTGTTGCGCTTCCCTCGCTTAAGCATTACATATACGACAAAGATACTGACTAGAAACGCCGAACTGGTTGCCATAATGAATAAAACCAACTGAATCGTGCTTTCATGTGAAACCGCTGTTGCAACAGGTGGATTCACGCTGCGGTGTATGAAGTGTGAGCGCGAAATATCCGGTGTGAAGTGACCACCTACCAAATTGAAGCGATTCGCATTTATAGCCGATTCAATAGCGAAGGCATAGTCGATTTTTGCTTCATTATGCAGTTCGAAGCGTACGATTACAGATCCATCGAAATTCTCTTGTACGCGTAAGTTTTCAACAGCGTCGCCAAGCAATTGATACAGCTCTCTACGGATGGTGTCATAAGCGTTGCGTATGTTTCTGTTTGTGCGATTGACCATGTGCAATTCAATTGCCACCGAGGCTATTGGCGTCTGCGGGCAGTTGCGTGTGCCCTGTTGGAACATATTGGATGTATCCAATTGGTTTCCGGCCGCATCAACACACCAACAAGTTTTGCTGTTACACTGCGTCGGAAGGAATGCACCGTGTTCATCGCAAGCTACAGGAAAGTTAGCAGTTTCAGCCAGAGCTCGGCAGCGTGTTGTGTTCACTGGCATGGGTTTCAATGCTTCAATACTAAGCTGAGAGTCCAACAGAGAGTTGGCTAATGCAAGTATATGCTCAGTAACGTAGGCTTCAGCGGCAGTGTTAGGCACTGCAGAAGCTTTTGTTCGCGCACTAATTGGAGTTTCATAATATTCACTCTCTACGGCCATATTATCATCCAAACTACGCCCTGCCCCATTTCTATTGCTATACATCTGGAAACCATCGGTAATGTCTTGAGTGTTTTCCTCCAACTCATATTCTTCAATATCGACCATTGTTGTCATTTGTCTGATCACTTCTTCCATCAGTTGGTCATCAACATTAAATGATTTACTTTGACGACCTTGTCGACTGTTGCAAATGGGCTCAATGTCACGCGTCAAAGTACCTTTGAGCGGTGCTCCTTTCTTGTCGGCACACCAACACACACCATTAGTAGAAGAAAACGCTTTTCTGGTACGTTGTTGCTTGCTTGCACGGTCCAAGTTGTTCGCTAGCGTTGTGGACTCTTTCTGGAGCGACGGCTGTGCCCCTAAGCATTGCACTGGACTCCAATGGCCGGTGATGGGGTCACAACGTGGCTGAAACCAGACAGATGTGTAGCCTGTATGCTGCGCAGCCAAGCTGTTCTTCAGCTTGAGACGTTCACACGACGTTAAGACTGAAAAAAGAAGATAAAAGACAAAGATTAGAGTCTATAATAGCCTTGTTTAAAATATTGTATTAGGAGATGTATAAATAAAACACCTACCTGGGCATACTGAATTGCAGGCTAGTTCGCTGTGAAATAGATTCTTGGTTTGACAATAGCTCGCGTCTAGATCTATAGTGACGGTTAAACATTTATTTGACTTCGGACTGAATCGGTAGCGCGTTATATTTCGTACAGATTGCATAGTTGCCAAACAAGTATTGTCCATAGATTCAAAACACACATCTCCTGCAAAATTTTGAGTTGATTTAGTAAGCAGCCAATATTCCTCGCACACACTCAATTTGCCTACAATGTCTAAAATTATTACATACATACTTGTTTTCGAACAGCAAACGCCGCGATGTGTTACCGGGTTCAATTGGCACGTGTGTGTCGTCGGACAAGCTTCATTGTCATTGTGCGGCCCGCAACTCACCTCAAGATCGCCCTGCTTCAGTGGACTTCCTTCGGGACAAACAGATATCCTGCGCGGCACACATATCGGCATTTTCGGACACGGTGTATCAATACACTCGACGTTGATCAGTTGACACTCCTCACTACTGGCGCAACTAATATCATCGCAAAAATCTCTACACTCACATATTGGACAACCATTTTCATCGATTTTATTGCCCGCCTCACACTTCTTATCGCACTGTGTTTCTGCGCACGCAAACGTCGAGTTCGTTTTACAAATTGGTATTGCCCCTTTGACTCGTGTACCAGCCAACACCCAACCATTGTCGTCAACGCACCAACAGTACCCATCGGGTGAACACTGCTTCTCATTCCATTTGCCAGTACGTGGGTCACACTGTGCAATATGCATTTTCATTGCCGGAATACCTAGTTCGGAGGCTTGGTGCATCTGTATTGTATTTAAGTGCTGGCAAGCCGTTTTCATTTGCGGAAGTACGCATTGCGTACCACAGCCATTCGAGCAGCAACGTTTATGACCCTCACAATGAGAGTCGGTACGACATTCATAAGCACAAGTATTGGCGTCCAAATTGTCGGGACCTGGTGGTACGAGGAATGGGCATTGACCGGGTTTACGTGGTAAGCAAGCGGGCACTGGTGGACAGTACTCTTCGTCACAAGACACATCGACAATGCGACACTCCTTTCCATCGCCACAAACAATACCATCGCATGGATCACGACATTGACATGCTGGGCACCGTGTGTTGGGATCCAGTGTAAAACCATACTCACATCCCATACGGCAAGTCAGATCCAAACAGTCAATAGATTCGCGTACTCTTCCACATTCGGTGTCGGTTAAATTATAGCCTCGGGTATTTGGTATTTCAGTACCAAAACTGTCGACACACCAACATTCCTCTACTTCGATGTTCACCAATTCATTGTCCGATAACGATTGTTTCGGTGCTGGCATAACTTTTTTGAACTCCACCTCAAAGAGTTGACCCAAACTTTGTGCCCGATCAGCACCAACATCAATCACTTTGGCATTACGACTCTGTATGGGCGCTGCGATGTGCACTTTTAGCGCGTCGTCGTTAACACGGTACAATTTCAAGCGCTCCACTTGTCGTTTCTCACGAATTTGCCTTTCATTCGCACTCTTCAGCAGCATTCGCATCCGTCTTATTGTGTTCTCTTCGAGAATCTGGCGCTGCTCAGCGCGTGTAACTCGAATTTTCTTCATCGTGCACTGGCGCTCCAAATAGTAGCCATCGTCCGTACAGCGCGGTGCTGGCATAGCCAATTGCATACCTTCTTCGGTACCTTCCATACGCTCGGAAAAGTCTCTCAAATACTCACACACTAAGAAATTTTTAAGTCAAACAAGTTTTCAAACGAATTACGAATGAAGTAGGTATACTTACTGGTTTGCTGGTGCTGCTCATCCTTGCTGAGAACCTCTTCTGGGATTGGACAGCAAACACTTTCTGTGTCGCGTGGTAATTTCGAACATTTATAGTTGTTCGGACACGTAATGCGATTTGTCATGGAACGTGACTGCTTGATTTCTGGTCCCTGTTCGAAGAACGCTGTTGGCTGAAATGCTCGGGATTGCCGCTCTGCCGATGAAAAATCAAAATTTATATATTTTTTGAAATTAAATTCTAAGTAATTGACTATATATGTAAGCACCTTCAAAACAATACATAACTTCGCCGGTTATATTATCTGCTAGTGGAGCACCCACGTCGCAAGGATTGGAATACACTAAATCCGGTTTACAAACAGGCCAAGAGGCACACAAAGCCGAACCAGACTCACATAATGGATCCGTGGCAACTTCACAGTGCGAACCGATTGCACACTTGAAGCCTTCACAAGGTTCGGAGCACTCACATGATGGACAGCCATTGTGATCGTTCTAAAAAAAAGAAAAAAAAAACATAGTTGATTTTCAAATTTTCAAATCTAAACTACTCTTGCAACCTCTTATGAACCCATTGATTATACTCTAATTTATTAAGTATGTTTTCTAAGGATTTTAAATTCATTAATCTAAGTTCAAAATACAATATCGTCTGTGTTTTCATTAGGAAAGCAAACATAAAGCGACTACACAAGCTGGTGCTAGAAAATATAGTAAATGACAACCGCTTTGAAAAATGCAATGTTCTAATGTAAATTTAATATTAAAGTCCAATAGAACCATAGCATATTAAAGAACAACGAGATCATAAAAATCTTTATCTACCTTAAAACCATATTCACAGACGGCTGCACAAATATTCGTATCACATTTTTCCATATTGAAACTTCTAGCCAGTGAATGACTAATCATATTCTCCCAACCATCACAATTGATTTCGTTTGCTGGACCCATTGTTCCTTGAATTTTATGACCAGTACGTGGATCTACACACCAACACACTAAACCGTTTCGGGAGCATTGACGAGGTGAGAATAAGCCTCCGGGACCGCTGCAATCTGGTTGATAACCGCGACCCTCACGTTCGTTAATCGCTATTAAATCGGAGAGTGCGCGAGCTTGATGACATGTGGTCACATTGAATGGCTGTTGACAATTGAATTGGCAACCTTTCGTGAAACAGCATTTGTCCATATTACCACATTCAAGATCGCTATTGCAAGGGGAACCGCACATATAACCAGTACGCTCACTGTATTCAACTTTATCTTGCGCCGGACAAATACCCGGTTTTGAGAATTTCACCGTGCTGGGACAACAAACACCATATTCATTACCAGTCTCCACCATACACTGATAAAGCGGCGGACATTGAGGCTTTCCCAAATCATTGCCACAGAGGAACGGTCGTATGCTCTCCTCAATGGCAAGTGGCATGCCAGCGGGACAATATGTGGACATAGATCGTGCTTTTTTGCATGTCGGGACTGGTGGACATGGTTCAATTTTACATTTCACCTCTTGTGGTTGGCACGATTGACCATTGGGACAAACCACATTTTCGCATGGATCACGGCAACGACAGACACTACATCCTGTGTCGAGATCACGCGCAAAACCGGCTGGACAGAACATACGACAGGCAGAAGCTGGACAATGAGACGGTTCGGCACAACGCACTCCCGATTTCGATTCGTTATGAGTGCCGGGTATTTCCATGCCATACTCATCAATACACCAACAATCTAGACCGGCTCTTTCGTTCCGACACTGGATCTGCTCAAAATCTCCATTTTTGCTACAGCGTGGTATACGAATCGCAAGGGCCCTTTCATTGGGAAATAAAGCTTTGGCACGCCTGGTCTCAACACGTCGTAGATGCTGGCAAGCTGTAAGGTTTGCTGAAAAGAAAATGTAGATAGAGTTATATTTTTATAATTTAAAGAAGATCTAAGGTGTAATCGAACATATTATACTTTCGCATTTTGAAGGGGATGACAAATTCCCTTTTTAAGTTAAAAAATATTTTGCTTGCAATTTTAAGAAAATACCTTACACACTGTTCAACAAATTCAGCATAGTCTGCTAACAGCTTGATAAAACTACTTTCATACATATTCGCCATTAAATTATATATTCAATACTAGCAGAGCACTCCATTTGCCATCCCACTTAATTAAAGATGACCTCATATAACATAGACGATGACCTTCGAACTTTTAATATTATGTATGTATTTTTATTCAATTCCGCACACGACCGTTTAGTAGGTAGCCAACTGGGCGAGAGAGTCGCGGTGCAATTTATTTCTTTGCATTGACTCTCTTGCCTCAATAACGCTTATAGCCGAGCGGCCTATGTTCACCGGGGATAATGTAGCTTCCCAACGGTGGAATAATTTTTCAAACCCGTCATGTAGTTTCGGAGGCTACGTATATTCGATTCAAACAATCAAATCCTTCCTCATAATAAAAATATAGATTATGCGTTTACTTAAGTATTGAACGTAATATTCGGTATAAAGCTAACCGAAATTTGATTTTATCAATTTTTGTATGTATTATTACCATAAAATCACGTCCTCTCTATATATTTATTGAACAAAATATTCGATATCAAGCCAACTTGAACCTGATTTTATTTACTTTATTTTATTTTTGGCACCAAGACGTATTATTACCACAAATTACGTTCTGTCTATATATTGACCGATGTATGTGGTATAGAGTCAACTAGAAATTCGAAAGGTACATAGTCGGTATATGGGGACTAGTGGAAGTATTGATGAGAGAAGAATATTATTATTGGGAAAATTTTCTTTGTGAGTTTCAACAACACATCTCACAGATTGAATGATAGTCTCGGTAAAAGGTCTGCTCTAGGCACCGAGATGCACTCTACGGAAAGTGGGTCTCAGCTTCTGAAAGATTGTGTACATTATAGCCATATTCGTTATTGGTTTAACCCCGAATTAGGATCTAATTCACTGCACAATACTTTTTCGTATATTCATTGTGTATATGTATATGTACATATGTATATAACCATTTTCAGAAAGATCAGTTTTCAGAAAGATCTATTGACCAAGAAATATATAAACATGCAAAACTATTCACATACATACACGTATTCATATTAAATAAATATGTACTACGTGCATATGTACATACATACATATATCATAGCCAACATAGCTCACCTGAAATGAAAGCGAAAATTGCTAGAATTGTTGTATGGGAAGTCAAGCGTATCGTTGCGACGTTGTTAACACGAACGACACCCGAAGCATCTACCACTGCGCATGCTAGGTGATATTACTACTTTTGCCCATTGACCGACTGACACAGTGCTACCTCATTGTTTCTTTTTGCTTGCGTTCTTTCATTGCTGACAGTGGGTACATACATACATACATACGTATGTATATGTTTTTAGCCAAAATCTTAACAGTTTATTATAACGGAAATGGCTACAGATACATCCACAGTTGGGTGAGATGTTTTGCTCACAATCTTTTATGCTCGCTTTTTCGCTGCAGTCCCAACATGTTCGTTCAGCCAGCGGAAAACAAACACGTTTGAGAAATGCAAAATCTACTTTGAATATACATATGTACATATGCCAATTAGTGTACACACTTCGAGTTAAATGCTTGGTGAAAAGTAAAGATGATTTCTTAGGTGGAAATTCATATGTATGTGTGTATGTATGTACATATGTATGTATATGTATATACATATGTGGTTATCACAATTTGACATAACGCATCGTAAAATTATAAAATCATAAATGTTTACACTTGTTGAAAAAAATTGTTGTTGGATTACATACAAAAATTATTTTACACAATTACAATTACAATTATAATTCTTAACGCTGTTTTCGGTTCGTTGTAAATTATAACTTTATGAGACTGTATGAAATCCATAATAATATTTATGTAGGCATGCCCTAGTACATAGGTGCAGGTATTTAATGCACATGCATTTAGTACTCACCATTCAATCGTTTTGACTCGGCTTCATTGAATGCGCATGCGCAAATACATGCAGTGAGGAGTGCAAGTTGAAGCAGCAGCTTTCGTTCATTCACCTGCGCCATTTTCGTTAAACTCAAAATTTGGCAACAGCATGAAACCACAGCGGCAGACAAGTTTTTCGCTTTTGTACACAGTTTTTATGTCGGCAGAGCGAATGAGAAACCACCAACTTTGCTCTAAAATCGCTTTACAGTTGTTTAGTTTTGAGCTACAAATACAATGAGAAGAAATAAAATTATTAAAAAATATATTTTTTTTTAATTCAAAAGATCATACAAATTTTTAAAGATTTTTTAATGAAAATTATACTTAAAATCAGCAGTATTATCTTAGTGTCTTAAAAATACATTACATAAAAAGAAAATTAATTTATAACCAATTTTAATAACTGAATAAAAAATTAGATATAAATTTATTTTCACACTTAAAGTAAACAATAATTCGGAAACTACAAGAAATTTTCGTAATGCCGAAGCGGCCAATCAAAACAATTTGGTTACGCATGTGGTGCTTACCATTGTGGGCACCTTAATGGAAGCACGTACATATGTTAGCATGTACAAATATACATACTTATGTATATAGTAAGTGATATGCCTAGAAATAAAAAAATATTCGGCCACAACTTCAGAGATATCCATACATGCGTCTTAGAGGTGCAAATTTGTGTCCATAAGTGGCTTGAGCGCTTCCACCACTGCTTGCATACTTACATAAAGATATACATGCATGCATACATATATTGCAAGCGATGATTAATCAGTGAGAGCAGAGATCGCTTTCACTTTAACAGCGGAATTCAGTTGATTTGTCGCACACAATACACTGCGAAGAAGAACTTGTGAAAACAGTTTGCGATTTAAGATTGAGTAAAACCAAATTGTCAAATACTATTACTATTAACTACCTATTTTGGAATCAGAAGACGATTTATAAGCTAGTTTGACATATAGGGGTTTCTATAAGAGCCAGGCATTATGACTGAAAATGTATGATTAATACTTGTAGTATAAAAACTACAATTTTCAAATAAGCTTCAGTGATTACTCGGTGGAAAAATTATCAGTGTTTTTTTTTAAACCACGCCATTTTTTAAATTCTTTATATTTGTCGAACGTGGATCATTGAACGGAAAATATCTTATTGTGCCAAACCTTATTCCTGAATATAGTCTTTTGTTGTTGTTGTGTAGGCAGAAACCTGCCGAGTTGACAGACCTTGGCCGGATAAAAATCTGAATCCGTTCCGGTTACGTAGACCCGACCTTTGTGGGAACGGTAACAGTATAGCCTTTTCTAGGCTCCGTCTCCCTTAAAAAGCGCTTGACGCCGAAATCATATGTATATTTAAAATTTCATTTTGAAAAAAAAAAAAATAATCATTTCAAAAATTTTCTGTATAAAAGTACATAGTGGGTGTTCATTGAGTTTTTTTATGCAAATGCATTCTCAATTTAAATGTTTAAGTACTGAAACCAAATAGTGTTACGCTCCAGTTACTTTTATGTCTAAAGGTTATACGAGCTTTAAACTTTATACTAGAATATAATGAAGCTCTAACCTAAATTGGTTTCTTTATACGCAATAATTTTTAAGGTTCTTGATTTTTATTGAAGAGAGCACCTTGTGCTACTAACTCCTATGAGTGTGTATATGTATATATTGACAGTTGTCTTGACCTTTCATCAATCATTTAACTTGACACTCCATTAACTTTGACACTTATGTATGCATGCGTAAATGTGCAGTAAATATTTTTTAAGTACTTTTACATAAGCGTATTTAGTATTAAATTATATATATATATCCCTATGTATGCACATAATATATTGCATGAATATAATTTTTGGGGTGGCAAGTTTTTCGAAATTTGTAACTCGAAGGCAAACCAACTAATCGCCTTTTTTTATACCCTGAACAGGGTTTGTATATATACGAACTAGTCCCTCAGTTTTTAAGATATCATTTTGAAATTTTGCAAACGCCATTTTCTCTTCAAGAAGCTGCTCATTTGTCGGAACTGCTGATATCGGACCACTATAACATATAGCTGCCATACAAACTGAACGATCGGAATCAAGTTCTTGTGTGGAAAACTTTCAATTTTGACGTGGTATCTCCACGAAATTTGGCATGGATTACTGCTTAAGGTAACAATATAATCTCCAAAAAAATTGTTCAGAACCGATTCCTATAGCATATGCTTCCATCCAAACTGAACACATAGTTACTAACAGAAATGCACCTGTGAAGGGTATTTAGCTTCGGTGTAGCCGAAATTAACGTTTTTTCTTGTTCTTTGCTTATTTTGTACAAATATTTGTTTCTTTTTGCAATGACCCTCCAGTGTTTCGATTATGTGAAACATGTCGGTTTGCTTTCATCCACAGCGAAGGCCGCAATTACTACAGAAGTAGAGAACTTTTTTTCAGTAACTTAGTAAAAAATTAATAACTGGCAAATTTTTTTTTTGAAGTTGTGTATATTCATTAATTTTATATAAATATATCCTCAAAAATTCAAATTATTTCATGCAATAATTTTCTTTAAACAAAATTCCAAAAATTCCCTTTATACAGACTAGGTGTGCCCTTTATTTTTAAGAATTTTGTTGGGTATATAAAAATAAAATATTATTGTGCTAAATACTTAAAAATATTTTCCTTGCAACTAAAAAAGCCACTAAAGGTGCCAGACAAATTTTCGCGTTTACTATTTCGTTGAGAAATTGTTATCCAACACTTGATTTTACCACCCTAATACATGTATGTAATAGCTTTAAATTTAAGTGCTTATGAGCTTATATCGCGTGTGGGTGGTTGTGTCTCAACATTACATAGATATTATGTTTACGTGTATGTACTTAGCGGTTCGCTAACAAAGTTGGTAAAAATCATCAATGCCCGAAATGTCTGCGGTTAGTTGCCCCACTTACGAAAGACGCATCAAGCAACTCGATGCCAAATTACGGTGTTTTTGGCCAGTAACCAACTTCGGCATTTCAAATACATACACAAAAACATACTTACAGCAGCTCTCAGTCAAGTGTGAACAAAAACTAGCGTACTTAATATTTTTTTCTTGATTTTGTTATAATTTTAAAATATTTGTTTTAGTATTTGTTACAACTTAATAAACCTATATAAACAGTTACGATCTAAAAATACCATATGGATTTGTTATTTTTATTGCCAAGTTTAGTTCAGAGCTTTAATCTTTCTCATTACTGTTAAATAAAACTAACAAAAATAAACTTATAACGACAAAGATGTTATTTCAGAAAAATAATTATTTTCTAATATTAAATATAGAAATTTTAAAAGAACAAGTTAGGAAGTGCTGAAATTCGGGTATATCCAACATTTCATATTTTTGAAACTTGCAAGAATGAAAGCCAGGAAAATACCTCCAGGTACATAAGTCCTGTTAATTATATGTTGTCTAGGACCAGTTTTCAGCTGATTTTATGCACAAATATCCATAGTTATAAGGAAAATACGCTCTCTCAATTTTATTAAGATAACTCACGACTGGCGCGTTGTTGTTAACTCGGCTATAATCGCGTAAGCGGTGTCTACGCCAGTAAAGAAGAAGAAGAAGAACTGACATATTGGCCTTATATGCGGTATTAAATCACCTACAATGACTTATATTAGGTATATGCGAGCTACAGGAAGTATTGACCCTATTCAAACCATTTATATAGACAGACATAGGTGCTACTTTGGACTGAGTAGGCAATTGAGAAGTAAAGTGCTCTCTCGACGAGCCAAACTCTACAGGTCACTCATTATTCCCGTCCTGCTATGGTATATGGTGCAGAGGCATACACGATGACAATATCCGATGAAGCGGCACTATGAATTTTCGAGAGCAAGGTTCTGCGAAAGAATTTATGATCCTTTGCACATTGACAACGGTGAATACCGTAGTCGATAGAACGATGACCTGTACGAGATATACGACGACATTGAGATGGTTCAGCGAATTAAAAAACAGCGATTTAGCTGGCTAGGTCATGTCGTCCGAATGGACGAAACCACTCCAGCTCGGCTATAACCGCTTAAACGGTGTTTACGCCAGTAAAGAATATAACAAAGTCAGAATAATGCCACATACCAAATTAGATTGAAATCGGTGGGGCTAGTCTCGAAATATGTGTTTTCACCTAAAAATGGGCATCCGATTTCAACTATTTTCACACTGTCGTTAGGAGTTCTTATAATATTTCCGCTAGATGAATTAGGTTGTTGTAGCTTAAGTGTTTTAAGAGTTATCTACCTTAAACTTATAAAACTGCGACGCCACGCCCACTTTTTCAAAACTTTTTGCCCACAGGTACCCCTTACTACTGCGATTCCCTGTGCCAAATAACAGTTCTATATCTTATATCGCGTACCAAGTTTCATCAAGATATCTCAATTTTTACTGAAGTTGCAGCTTGCACGGACGGACGGACAGACAAGAGTATAAGAATAATGACAAACCAGCATAGTTTACATCAATAACAGTCGAATTCAGGTATGAATAAATCAAACCCATATAAATTTAACTAAATTTTCTAAATATACAAACTTTCAATTTAATTAAATTCCCAAAATTAAATTTATTGCATATTTTGATAAGAAAATTATTATAAAAAATCCTATTGCGAATTACAATAAAGCTTTTGTATTCATGACATGTTATTTTAATTACGTACAAAATATGTCGTGCGATTAATATTCAATTAGCATCATATCATTTGGCGTTCAGCGCTTTACTTTTATGCGAAACACTACAGCACTTCCTCTTAAATTTATTTGCATGTGTTTATTCAGTACTTCATTCATTAAATACTATTATAACACACTGAATAAGCAAAATCTCCTCTTTGCGACTGACATCATACTCGTTAAACCGATTTCGGCTAGTTTATTTCTATACGATATGGAGCTTTCCTCTTAAAGCTTTCACAGAATGCCGCTCTGTAGTTTAATCGGATATACATTAGGTTCTAAATACGCAGTTACAGTTGCAAGGTTTTACTTTACATATCCAGCGTCCAGGACAGCGTCAACAATCTTTTTGCGATTGCGACCTACTTAACTCTTTACATGTACTCATGTACATATGTACATATGTATATTCGAACAACATAGTCCCTCATTTTAAAGGCATCGGTATTTGCTATACTAACAGATCGATGCAAGTAAAACAAGAAAAAACGTTAACTTCGGCTGCACCGAAGCTAATATACCCTTCACAGGTGCATTTCTTTTAGTATCTATGTGTTCAGTTTATATGGAAGCTGTATGCTACAGTAATCCGATCTGAACAATTTCTTCGGAGATTACATTGTTGCCCTAGAAAATAACCTGTGCCAACTTTTGTGAAGAGACATTGTCAAATGCAAAAGTTTTCCATACAAGAACTTGATTCCGATTGTTCAGTTTGTATGGCAGATATATGTTATAGTGGTCCGATATCGGCCGTTCCGACAAATGAGCAGCTTCTTGAAGAGAAAATGACGTTTGCAAAATTTCAAAATGATATCTTAAAAACTGAGGGACTTATTCGTGTATATACAGACAGACAGACGGACGGACGGACGGACAGACAGACAGACGGACATGGCTTAATCGACTCAGCTCAACATACTTATCATTTATATATATACTTTATAGGGTCTCCGCTTCCTTCTGGGTGTTACAAACTTCGTGACAAACTTAATATACCCTGTTCAGGGTATAAATATAGATCTTTTTATACCCAAAATACACAAATGAAGGTATTATAGCGACTGGGTAGACGAAACTGACATTTTTTCTTGTTTTTATTTAAATGTTTTTTATTTATGAATAGTTCTTTTGTCGATCGCTTAGAGGAGTTCAGCACTATCGTAAATTTATGGTATATACGCCAAAATATTATTATCAAATCCTGTTTATAATAAATCAACTTAATGACTAACGTGAAATATTTGCCAGAATATTGAATCCAGGTATTTTAAAATGTATATAATCAGTATTAAAGCTTTTAAGAGCTTATAATTAAAGAAGAGTATATTAAATAGTAATTATGTATTAATGATGGATTTAGCTTAAAGTGAAGCAATATGAAAAACCAGCAATCAATGGGTTTTCTCAGAAACGTGAATCAGTTTGGTTTTCGGGCCATACTAATATCAAAACAAAAAAATCAACAAATCAATTAAATGAAGAAGCGAACTCAATAAATAAAGGCACACAACCGACTATTATTTCGCGTTATTTTCGACAACATCTACTGTCACTTGCTATTTGGCTATGCAAACGGTATAGCAGCTGAGTGACCCCGATTTCGCCTTGTCCCATGCAAAAGTGAAGTAAACAATAGCTTCATTTTGCAATTACAAACTAGGAAGTAAAATTGAGGAAATGTATAGTGAAAGAAACACAGACACAGGTACACACGCGGAGAAAATACCGTCTTCAAGTGGTGTAGTTGACGGCATTAGACTTTTCACTCGTATACGAGTATATATTGCTGTGACAGCGTTCCATTAGAGTCTGCAAAAAGCATTGAGAAACATTTTTCTTACATACGTATACATATGTATGTAGTTTCAGAAAACAAAAATAACATAGTAGAGAAGACCAACACTAAAAGTAAATTTGTCTTGACGCTTATGTATACGTACATATGTGTGTGTGTTTAAGTGTGTATTTTTGCACTCGCATGTTTGTCTTAAATGTGCGTATGCAGAAATATATATGTATATACATACATATATGTGCAGGCATGTGTGGCAGTCCACGTTAGATGATGGTCATAGGATTTCCATTTAATTTCGTTACAACGCTGAGTACACTTGCGGTATATGTATGTATGTACACATGTGAACATACGCGTAAATATGTGTAGTTTAAACTTTGAAGAGTTAACGTTAATAAAATAAAAATTTTGCAACTTTTAGTCTTCTGCTTACGGGCGGCATGCGTTTCAGAAAAAAGGCATGCCGTTAATATTTTGACCAATGCCACCGGAATGAAGAGACAAACAAATATGCACTAGGTACGCCATATGTATGTATGTTCATCGGTGTGTTTGCGTCATGTGAGTGGATCGTGTACTCCTGGTTTAGTGGCAGTTAGCCAAAATACCGTTATGTTATATTTTTTCGCTGGTTAAGACAACTTTTATGAGGCAGAAAAGACATACTCATTTAGTTTAAACGAAGAAAATATAGTATACATATATGTATGTATGTATAAGGAATATATATTTTTAAATTTTAATATACTCATTTTTAGTAGAGGTCCGTTAATAAGCGCTTACGCATGAATTAACTACAAATGTTTGCATGCATTATTATATTATTTCTCAATAAGCTATGGGATTTTTAATAAATAAAAACAAGAAAAAACGTTAACTTCGGCTGCACCTAAGCTAATATACCCTGTGTTCAGTTTGTATGGAAGCTATATGCTATAGTAAACCGATGTGAACAATTTCTTCGTATATTACATTATTACCTTAAGCAGTAATCCATGCCAAATTTCGTGAAGATACCACGTCAAATGGGAAAGTTTTCCATACAAGCCCTTGATTCCGATCGTTCGGTTTGTATGGCAGCTAAGTACATGCTATAGTGAGCCGATCTGAACAATTTTTTCGGAGATTATATTATTTCTATGAACAATAACTCATACCAAATTTCGTGAAGATATATCATCGAAGTTTCCCATGCCAGCATTTGATTCCGATTGTTCAGTTTGTATAGCAGCTATATGCTATAGTTAACCGATCTGAACAATTTCTTCGGAGATTACATCGTTGCCCTAGAAAATAACCTGTGCCAACTTTTGTGAAGATACATTGTCAAATGTGAAAGTTTTCCATATAAGAACTTGA
The DNA here is from genome assembly GCF_024586455.1 of Bactrocera neohumeralis. Classification (NCBI taxonomy): domain Eukaryota; kingdom Metazoa; phylum Arthropoda; class Insecta; order Diptera; family Tephritidae; genus Bactrocera; species Bactrocera neohumeralis. The sequence continues at coordinate 75,321,372 of NC_065919.1, read as the reverse complement.
TTCCGATCGTTCAGTTTGTATAGCAGCTATATGTTATAGAGGTCCGATATCGACAGTTCCAACAAATAAGCAGCTTCTTGAAGAGAAATTGACGTTTGCAAAATTTCAAAACGATATCCTAAAAACTGAGGGACGAGTTCATATATATACAGACAGACGGATGGACGGACAGACGGACAGACAGACAGACGGACATGGCTAAATCGTCTCAGCTCAATTTATATATATACTTTATAGGGTCTCCGACGCTTCCTTTTGGGTATTGCAAACTTCGTGACAAACTTAATATACCCTGTTCATGGTATAATAGTAAAAGAATAACATAATTTGAGTTCTGTCTCATTCTCATTGAGCGAGTGGCAAAAACACTAGTTTAAAAAGCAAAATGTATGAAAAACAACTACATAAACTTGGCTACTTTTATATCGGGTTCAGCGGGTGTGTGTGTTAATAATGACTTTACATATATAGTTGTGAAAAATTATGTAAAACACAATTTTTAAATAATTTTAGTTAATTCAACAAAAATTTTCAATAAAATAGTAACCAACAAAAAATTGCTAATATTTGAAATCTCAGATGTTAGCGAACTTTTTGAATATTTTCAGCGAATTTTTTATTTCATCAGGCATTTTTTAACACTTGCTTTAAAAAAGACCAATCTTAGCCATATACTCGTACATACATATGTATTTATATTCATGAACCAAACTTTCTTGCTCCGAAAACTTAGAAAATAATGCAATACACGCTCACTTGCGAATAAAGAAATCTCTTCTATAAATAAGCATATATTAAGTATATATAAATATATATTTATTTATTATTATATGTATACATTTATAGCCAGAGTTGCGAATATTTTAATTGAAAATTTTTGAATAAAAATTAGAATTTTAATTTTTGATTTACTACTGAAGAATATGGCTATGTGAGAGTTTTAGTTCAAAATGCTAAAAACGAAGTACGGAAACGCGAAAATATATTCAAGTACACTTTTTTCATTGTAATTATAAATAATAAACTTGGGGTAAACATTTTTTTATTCAATCAGTTCAATCCGGTATTTGGAATTCAAATTTGAAAATTATTTTTAATAAAGATTTCAAGGATTACAAAACAAAATAAAGTTGATTTAAATGTTACTTCAATTATTTTTAATGCATTTTTTGCTACTACATTTTGACCAATTTAAAATTTATTTTTTTATAATAATATTGCATGTACTTGTTACATATAGAAGGCATATATAAATTTATAATTTCGAAATAATAATAATAGTTTTGAATGTACAGCAAAATTTTGAACACATTTCAATGCAACTTTTTTTAAACTGTGGCCAATTATAAATAAATAATATTCCAGAATTCAAAAGAGCTGAACTGGCTTAAATCGACTTAAGTAATTTTTTTATTATCCAAAAACATGAAATGTCTTCCGAAAAAGTTACATCACTTCAAAGGCATTGAAATTCAAAGAATTGTAAAAAAATTATCTATCCATCAAAATTTGCATAAATTATTTAATTTTTTTTTGTTATATATCAATCTAAAAATAGTAGATATATACATATACGATACATTAACATCAGGGTGTATATGTCTGGCAAACATAAGCCTGTATACATTTACAATTATAAAAACCACTTTCGCTGGAGCACACACAGGCATACACTCACACTTTAGCACAAAGACATATCATCTATAAATTTGTGTACATATAAAATATATATGTACATATTAGAAAAAACACACAAAATTTCAAATATTGCTTTAAAATTGAACATCCGATGCTTTGACGATGAAATTTATTTGCATTTCTTACGAAATTTATGCATACATAATCAACTTTAAATATATGTACATACATACATACTTATGTACATGCATATTTAAAACTTTCACGCTTTGAGACATTCGTTTGCTATTACAAAACTCTTACAATCTTCAATACCTTTTTTATTATTGTTTAAAAAATATACAAATCACTTTTATTATATAAAATATCTTTTGCGCACATTAACTTTTAAAGCTTATTTACATTAGTTTGCAATTTTTCATAACAAATATATTTAAAAAAAAACAGCAATTCGTTCGTAGGCACAATTTTAAACACATTTTCACACAAATTTATTTAATTTTTTCTCACTTAAATTTTAAATATATGTACATATATATATTTATATCAACGTTAATTTTGTATGAAGGCACCTACCCGCAGCTCTGTTGGGAAATCAAAAGACTTAAGACACAAACTCTCACTTTAACGCGCAACTCACAAATGAATGCCCGACACACAGCGCTGTGAAACCGTTGGCCAATTTCGATGTGAGTAGAAAAAATTCGTAAATTTTTCGTCGGTTTGAGTTGTGAGTTCGTCTCAAACACTTGGCGCTTTTTCAGCTCTCCGAACTTTACTTTCTTTACACGATGCTGCAGTTTTCTTTCACCGCAGTTAATTTCCGTTGTCTTTTTTGTATTTTATTTTTACATTAGCGCGCGTTGACAACCGTGCCGTACGGAGTTTAAAAATATACTGAAGCTATGCAACAGTTGGCTTGATATATTTCACAGAGTTAAGGTAAATTTAAAATGTTTTTGTAGTGAGTTATTGTTGTACACAAATCTTTGATTGATAGCTCTTGTCCATATCTACATGGATACAGTGCACAGATTTTATTCTTTTCCTTTAAATGAGTCACTTAAGAGATTATGGTTTACCCCAAATATAAAACAACTTATAAAGCAACAACAAAAATAATTAACATTGCGCAACTCATAAACATGATATGACCCCAACTATAACCTCGGTCCGATGTTTGTAAGCCAAATAAGCAGCAAATAACTACAGCGCATTCACAATGTTGTTTATCAGTTTTAGAAATATCTGGTGGGAATCTGGTGCAAACCAAGAGTTTGGACGACTATAGCATAAACGATTGTTCGGATCTATTGGTTTATAGTATAACTTTTCGAATTAAGCAGCCTCGGTTTTGAAAATTGACTAAACTTTTATTTGACATCGATGTACCTTTATTCTATTTCCGACCACTGACTTCCTTTAAAAAGGGCGTGGTCTCCCAACTTATGTTCTTTGATAATATGCGTTATTTGCTGCTTATAAAAAACTTCTTGACTTCAAAGCCACTTTCATCAGCATAAGGGGCATAAAAAAGTTCAACTTTAGCCAAGATTTGGCTTGAATTTAGATTTTTGAACAGATCAAAAAACAGGTAGAAGATTGTATGGAGAAATATAAACAGAAAATGCAAACAAAATTTGATATGGATGGGATCATTTGTCTCATAGAAAAAGTTCGGAAATTGTTGTTTTGAGAAAAACCCGTTTAATAGTATACTGCTAAAGTTGATTGAACCTTGCGGCTAAACGTAAATTTGTATATATTACTTTTAATTTATAATCTAACGAAATAGGAAAAAATCGATTTTTCTTTTTTAATTTTCCACTACCCCTTATATACTCTCTACACTCTTTGGGTGTTAAGTGGTGACGTAAAGCTAAATTTTTAAATAATCATCGCTGAAATCTGAATCACCAGTCACGAGAAGAATCACTATCAGTTTCTCCTCATTTTTATTAAAATTCTGTCAGAATTCCGCAGGAAAAGCAATTAAGGATTCGTGATGTCTACACCAGTCAGTCGACACGCTGTTATGACATGACATGGAACCCATGGAAATTTTGCCACGAAGAAGCATATTTAGATTTAGACTTAGCACAAGTTTTGGTTAACATAGGTTTAAGCGCCAGTATATAAATTTTATTATGATTTGAAATCTTTTACAATTTAAAGGTTCAAAAATACTTCTCTCGGGCAAGTAATATTTTTTTCTAGAGTTGTTTTATTACTAATAATAATAAAAGACACATAAAGTAATAGTTTTATTCATATCATATTTATATTTGAAAAAACATATGTATATTTTAAAAATACTTTTGGGCCAATAGAAAAAAGCTTATTCTGTCCATATGAATATAACGAATGTACGATTAGTTATCTATGTGTGTAAGTTAATAATTTTGTATGCATTAAGCATTTTGCCTGCCATTTATAGAAGGTTTGGATAGAAGTTTATTTTTCCTCGTCACTCCTAATGACTCTATTATGTTCAAACATATTTATGTGCATATATAGAAATACAGAAATCTGTTTATATATGTATGTATGTCTCCACAAATAACCCTCTGAAATACCGCCAAATCAATGCCAAAATATTTTCAATGAATTTTTTAATAATGAGTAAAGTAAATATCCGTTGTTTACTTACGAGACGCAACCAATGAATAAATACAATCCGGTTTTTGATTTGGGGCTTTGCAAGTGAATCACGAGGGCTCTAAAGAGCAGTGCGGAGCTTGTAAGCTTACTTACCTTAAAGTGATTTATATGTATTTGAATTTTTAGGCGACACATGTATAGCCAAAATATTTATTTATATATTGAATAATCAGGCACATACATATTGAAATTTACATACATATGTATGCATATACATATATTTACATACCTCTTCGTGAGCCAAATGAAAGCGAAGTTTATTTAAATAAAGCTCCCAATCATAACGAAATTAGCTTCTGAGTGTGAAAGAGAATAAAAACAAAAACAAATAGAAAAAACTTTCGTTTTCACCTCGATGACCAAGAAGCAATAAAACAGACATGAATATATTAACACGATATTATATAATATTTATGAATATCTATATGATTCGTACACTTCTGATTTAAAAAAAAACGAGATTTTGCTTATACTTGTATATCGGATGTACATTAATTTGGGAATATTATGATTTGAAGTTGATCAGCAAAACAGTTTCGGAGATATGAGCGTATTTGTAAGAAATAACGAGAAAAACTTTAAACGCGTTTTCCCGAAATACTGTCTTCAGTGTAGGTGTGGGAAATTTCTCCGAAACGGTTGGGCCGATCGACCGGTTTAAATAATTTTGTACGGTAATGATCAAAGGAATAAAACTTTGAAAAATAATTTAAATTTTTTAAGCCTCTCTGAAATGTAAATTTTTTCACGAAAAAAACGACTTTATTTTGGGATGCCGCCATTTTGTCAAAAACCAAACTTATACTAATATATAAATAGACAAATATGTACCATTTTGGTCGACAACTTTTTGCCATTTGAAATTTCGAAATTTCCAGAACGGAAGCGAGCGAACCATTGTTGTGCTACCCGAACTGATACAGCATCGTCTCCGTAAGCTTCTCAAATTTCATTGGTGGCTTGCGTGGCATTTTTACCTTTTTAATACAAAAATTTCAAAATATAGCGGATTTCTTCATTATTTTCTCTCATTTTTGAACAGCTGTAACTTTTTTCAACTTCTCCGAATTTATTTTTTTTGGTTAAATGAAGTTTAAAATCTCACTTTTCCAACACTTTATGGTATGACACAATGTGATTGGTTGGACTAGAGATATACGACTGCAACGACATCTATTGACAAAATACGAAAAGAGTTTTTCGACTGCCTCATTTCTCACCGCCTGATACCTATTTTCAAGGATCTTTCTGTAAATCAACTACGAGATACAGGAAATCCAAAATGAATCATAGTGTATTAAATAAAAAGTACATTTTTTTCGAGGTTTCCTGCTTTTTTTAAAGAATAAACAGAAACTCCACATTTAATGGGTAATTTTGTTTATCTCTTTTTGATGGTCCATCCGTTGAGATCAATTTTCTTTGTCGTTTATTAAGTTTGACAGGCACGCGTGATGTTCCAAGGCCTGAATCGAAGCGGGATTGTCCGCACAGACTTTAGTCTTTACACAACCCCACAGGAAAAAGTTTAACGGTGTGTTATCACAGATCTTGGCGGCCAATCGCCCGCCCCAAAATGTGAAATTATTTGCTCACTAAAGTAATCTCTCAATAAATCCATTGATTGATGCGATGTGTGGGAAGAGGCGCTGTCTGAAAACAAATGTCGCCGAGCTCACGAGCTTCAACTGCGGAGAGTTAAAAAATAAAAAAAAATTTTTTTTTAACAATTTCTCTCTCAACATAGTCAATCTTTAGGTCGGTACACTTGGCCTAACTTCTTTAAACCGCCGTTTTCAGATGGTTGGCAAAATAGACCTCGTTGGCGGCGATAACTCATTCATTTGACTCAAGTTTCTACACAGTGAGTGAAATCCACCTCGAATCGGCACAGTAGGCTCATATAACCGTTTTGCTATACTCCAAGAAATCGATGTCGATTACACATTGTGAATCTCAAAAAATTTCCAACCTGTAGAACATTCTTCGAATTTTTCGAAGTCTATTGTTTCGATCTTTACATGACCGTACAAAGCCTCGGCCCTGCGGTCATGAAGCGATAGTGGAGTAATCGGTTGAACCATCCTCGTACTATGTGTACTTTCTTCACAAATATATAGAAGACTGAAATGCATAGGAAAATTTTCCAAAAAGGCGATTAAAAACAAATGAAAAGTGTATAAGTCCACATTATATACATATGTACATATTAATAACTTGAACTTTTCATTCTCAATCTTGTGTCGTGAAGATACCTTTTATGCCAAAATTCTTCTTCTTCTTAATTGGCTAACGCGATTTCTTGTTTTCGCTACGTCACTCCAATTGGATATTCCAAGCATAGCCAGGTCCTTCTCCACCTGGTCCTTCCAACGGAGTGGAGGACTTCCTGTTCCTCTGCTTCCCCCGACGGGTACAGCGTCGAATACTTTCAGAGCTGGAGTGTTTTCATTCATCCGGACAACATGAACTGGCCAGCGTAGCCGCTGTCTTTTAATTCGCTGAACTATGTCAATGTCGTCATATATCTCATACAGCTCATCGTTCTATCGAATGCGATATTCGCCGTGGCCAACGCGCAAAGGGCCGTAAGTCTTTCGCAGAACTTTTCTCTGGAAAACTCGCAACGTCAACTCATCAGTTGTTGACATCGTCCAAGCCTCTGCACCATATAGCAGGACGGGAATTATGAGTGACTTATAGAGTTTGGTTTTTGTTCGTCGAAAGAGGACTTAACTTCTCAATTGCCTACTCAGTCCGAAGTAGTACCTGTTGGCAAGAGTTATCCTGCGTTGGATTTCCAGGCTGACATTATTGGTGGTGCTTATACTGGTTCCCAAATACACGAAACTATCTATAACTTCAAAGTTATGACTGTCAACAGCGACGTCCCCCTGCGGGTACGGGGGGACCCCTCCGGGTTCGAGGGGAAACCGAATATACCCGCGGTAAGGCATGCCTGTCGTAAGAGGCGACTAAGATCCTGGCCACCAGTCCAGGGCTGTATGGAAGCTCAACTGGTCGTAGCTTCGGCTACAAGGTCAATACCAAAGACTTACACCTGGTACCACGGGGAGCAGTAGCCTCTGGAGTTCGCTCCAGTCTGCTCATTGGGTTTGGCCCTTTGTGGAGATTCGTGGTGGCTGTGGTTAAAACCCAAATCGCGGGAAGAACTGACTTTGTCAGTCGAATGTGGAGTTGCATTGCAACCGGGTGCCGGACCCAAAGTACGGCAGAGGTTTTAGATGGGCCTAGAGCCCTACCAAGGTGGTTAGTGTGTCCATGCCACACTGCCGATTGGTACTGAAAATCGTTACCCAATTTTCAGGGCGCTGATCGACGCATTCTATTGATCCATTGTGCTTTTGAGCACCGTGGAGTTAAGCTGTCGCCAGTAGGATCCCACGTTAAACACTGTCACATTGTTGTCAACAGCGACGTGAGTGCCAAGTCGCGAGTGCGACGACTGTTTTTTTGATGACAGGAGATATTTCGTCTTGCCCTCGTTCACTGGCAGACCCATCTGCTTTGCTTCCTTGTCCAGTCTGGAGAAAGCAGATCTAACGGCGCGGGTGTTGAGGCCGATGATATCAATGGAGAATGGTTGTCATGTGTAGAAGTTCACGCAAGTGAGGAAAGTTCTCTGATCGCCATTCACTTGGGAGTGGCCAGAAACTATTCTTTTACATATGGCTCAAGCAACTCACGACTTCCGGTCTTTGACCAAGTATCCTCTGGGTAGCCTATGAACATCCGTTTGAAGGCGAGCTAAAGTGAGAAGGCGAAACATCCCCTACATAGGGTTGTGCGCTGGGTTTGGGACCCGCAACATAAAAAAAAAACACCCCCAATGAAAGGAAACAACGAGCCAAAATTACGCCGGAATAATTATATTTTCTTCAACTCAAACTGTCGATGCAAGACAAGATCTAATAAGATCCACTGGATCTTAGCCGTATAAATCTTAGACTATTGTATCAAAGCCATCGAACATTTGGTTAGGGTAGAAGGTAAAGAATAAGAGTTCTAATTATTTTTGTTATTTCCAAATGTTTCGAGAATTCAGTAGTGATGACAGCCACTAACCGAATATAAACCCTGAATGTCATGGGAAGAGAATGATGTAATTAAATGAAACATTTCAGAGGGCTGAAGCTTTCCTTTTAGAAAATAATTGGAAAAATGGAATTAGTTGTTTCTTTGAGTTTTTTGTGGTCTCTACATATGAAGAATCGATATCAAGATGACTAAAAACTAAACAAAAACATTTGTATTAGTGTGGTTTATATATGTATGTATTTCAATATGTATATACCCATTTCTCTTGTATTTGGTTAATTTTTAAATCGTCTTTTAACACAGATAATAAAACACTCTACAGCAAAGTTTATATCATTCATATTAGATATTTTACTTAGTATTTTAAATTTTTACAACTGATGGTGTGATTATAATGCAATCATGCATTCAAACAAATAAAAGATATACAAAAATAGGTTGGTTTAAAATGCAAGTTTCAAACTTTTAATAATGTCTTACACTCAAAAACATATAACTTATATTGCGTTATTGTATTAACTTTCTCATTATTTTTTTTTTTAATAATATTAATGTCTTTTTAGTTTGCCATTGAGTCTAGCAATTAAAATTGTAGCTATAATAAATAAATTTATGCCCTATTATTTTACAATTATTATTACTAAATGTAAGTGTAATTATTATGTGAAGTAAATCTGTAAATATGCCTTAGTACAGTGTTTTATTATTAATATAATTATGTATTTTGTATAAAGGCATTCATAATATTACTCCTTGAATGGTCGCTACACCGCCATACGCGGTTTTGTTCGATTGATGTACATTTTCGAATGCAGACCAAAGTGTAAACATGCATCCTCCTTGTATGTACGTAGATATATAAATAAAATACTTTTACAAATTTCGCTGTTAAACGTCACAATTAAACTTTTATAAGTATTATGTACAACTATCAGGATGTTGACTTTGTTTTCTTTTGGATTTTGGCTCTTTAGAGTGTTCTATTGAGGGTCGTCGTGGATTGCCCAGTGTTACGAGTGCACTGGCCACGGCCAAACCAGCTGACTGTCCTGCAGGTGCATGCTGCAATCCCCCTATAAATATAAACGTGGAATAAAAATATATATACTTATGCATGTACATATATTTTTAATAGTAGTGTTGGAATACTAACCCGTTGGCAAACGAACTAAAAGTGAAAGAACTGCCGCCCGGTTACCACTGCAAGGCTCCAGCGCTATCGGGCTCGGACAATCCTAATTAAGTTTGAAACTATTTTGTTAACAAATCTATTAAACTTTTTAAAATATTATATCCATTTACCTTTTTGCGCTTTTTAGTCAGATGGGTAATACCCTCCATTGTATGAGTTAAATCAATATTATCTCTGTTTTCGATTTCCACTACAACCTGTGTATAATTTTGCGCATAATGAAGAATTAGTACTACATCAATAATGTCTCATAGCTATTTACCTGGGAAAATGGACGGCTAGCCATTTGTTCCATTTCGACAAATAATCGTTGCCTTCTTCGGAACGTATCGTATTTTTGTTTTATTTTCCATAAAACAGCAGCCATAAGTAAAAGCAGCAAGAAACATGTGGAGAATGTGATAAAGAATTGTTGCAGATTCAGCTTCGGATATTGCGAAAAGGCTATCTGTATCCAAATTGGTGGCCGAAAATCATGCACGAACACGTAGAATGTGGTTAAAGAGCTGTTATCTTCCGGTGAATGACCGAAAGTGTATTCAGTTTTTGGAAATCGCTGTCTAAACGTTGAACAATTTATACCAGCATATAAGAATTTCTCTGGAAAACCAGCGCGCCTAACTGAAATGTCCATTTTAGCTGGTACACTACAAGTTATTGTAAAGTCTGCATCGATTTCGGGCTTTTGTGGTGAATTGCGAAAATTAATTTTTGTAAAATGTCTATCTTCCTTCTTGGAGAGATTGAAAGTAAATTGATAATCGATTGTAAGCTCGTAATAGCATGATGATTTTATGGGATCGCCATTATAATGATTCTGAGTATCGCATTTTTCACAATGATCACCCACTATGCCCTTGGTATTGCAGAAGCATTTTCCAGTGTCGGGTTGGCAATTCTCCCCTTGCCCATTGCATTCACATTTTTGACAATGGCCACCATTAATTGGATTGCCCCAATAGCCTTTGCTACATTTCTCACAATGATTACCAGTGGTCAGATTCGAGCATGGTTGTTCACAAATATTATTATCAGGACAATGTGAGTGTCCATTGCAATTGCATGGTGGACAAGATGTGAAGAACCAGTGATTTACTTGACACTCGCTCGCATCATACGGTGACAATGCACCGCCAGCAATACAATTGCCCAGACCGGTATTGGAGCCGTCGTCGCACCACCCACAGGCTGGATCATCTAGACATTGTGCACAACTATTATAGAATCCACACTGAGCGCTCGATTGTGTAGCAGTTGAGCGACCATTACCCGTATTGGAAGGCGATGAGCGACACTTGGCAGAGTGTGTAGTCCACTCTCGACACTGACCATAAGGAAAACTAGGCGTATACGCATTGCGATCAACACAGCGTTGTTCATTTTGACACCAAATGCACTCGTCCTCTGTACAATTGTGGCAGCTTGTTAATGTTGCACAGGGTTGTGGACAGATTACATCTTCCCGTGTTCGATTAAAATGTGGTATATTAGACAAATATGGCCTGCAACGATTGTGTTCAGCATCCCAACTGCAGGCAGCATTAGCCGAGCAGGCATGACAACTATGTAACTGCTCACAAACGGTAATAATCATGAAGTCTTCGGTTTTCTGACAATTTTCTAAACGTTTTATATTTGCAACGGGAACAGCTGCGGGCACAAATTGCTGTTGTTGTTGCTGCTGTTGCTGTTGTTTCTGTTGGTTGCTAGATTCATAAAATAATGTGTTTATTGACGTAGTCTCCCGACAACGTTCCTTTGTGCAGACACCATTCCCGCAATAGGTGCAGCCATATGAGTTCGCCACACAAGATTGACAATTGCTTTGCTCCTGGCAGCGTAGCACATCGTTTAGCAGCTCAGAGGTCAATGTAAGGCGACTTTTCGATGGACATACTACATAGTCATATTGCTCGCGACCGAAGATTGCCGAGCGCTGTACTTGGTTTATGGGAACGCATCGCATTTTCTGCACATCCCAAATACATTTCACACCTGGTCGACCGTTTGTGCACTTTTCTTGTTTTGTATAAAAACTACAATAGCCAGGTGTGAAACGCAACATATCGTTCAACAATTGTCCGTTAAAGCCACCATATATGTAAAGCGAGTCCTCGAAAACAACAGCACTGTGACCAAATCTGGATATAAAAGAGAAAATGTATAAAAATAAAAATAAGAAAAGATTTGAATTATACGATTGGTTATTGCAATAAAAATATGCTTTAAAAATATGTATTTTTTTTTTTCATTTACATAGTAACTATAATCAAGAGTTTGTAATTAGACAAACAAGAATTTGTGCAATTATGTATTAATCTTTACCTAGCTAGATCTGTTTGCAAGTGTTCTGGCATTTCCTGCGTATGCCACGAATCACAATAGACATCATACACCAACAAATCTTGACTATAACATTTTGCTCCATAGCTCTGAGAGGTATCATTATGAGTGTTGCCGCCAAATACCATCATGAGTCCATGATTAATGAAGTTAGCTGTGTGAAGTAATCGTGCACTGGGTGCTGCAGACAGTAGAGTCCACGTACGTGTTGCGGGCTCATAAGCGTATAATTTTGAGCTTAGCACCTGGCTTGACTCACTCTCCGATATAATGCCACCGTAAACATATACTTTTTCCGTCAAATAATCAAAAGCTGCACTATGTCCAAAACCACCTTTTACCACATAGCCGTAAGTCTCAATGATCTTCCATTCACGTGTACCGAAATTAAATTCTTGTACAGTATTCAGGTAACCATATTGTGGTGAATGTCCGAAAATAGCAATCATATATTGATAATTGTTTTTGTCGCCGAAACCCGGTACTAATGTTGCCGTATGACCTGCTACACGCAAAGGCCCACACATAACATACGACGTTAGACCCGTTGAGTTACATGCATCGCTTTTAACTGTTATATTTTCCCAGGTTTTAGCAGACACATCAAACGCCCATAACTCATTAGATACGCCACGACCCTCGATTACACCACCGTACATGAAAATTTTATCACCATACATAACGGTAGAAGCTCCATACCGTTTTTCGGGTACACTACCGCCACCCTCAATATGTAAGGTTTCCCATACATTGCCATTGAAATCGTATGTGGTCATAAGTTCACCACGCCCATATGACTCTCCACCAATTATATGAAGTGTATCACGCCATACAGCAGAACCGTGTGAAGCGGTTCCGGGTGGAGGGGGTGATTGTGTCGGATAAATTGTGGACCAAACACCAAGTGCCCTGAGTTGGCCACAATCATTTCCGCCAAAACCTTCATTACACAGGCATCTAAAATGCGACAATGTTTTAAGATGTTTTACAAAATAAATAATTTGTTTAAACTTTTACCGTTCGTCGTCTTCTTTGCATCTGCCCTGTCCTTTATCCTCTGAACAGCCATTAGGACATGCGGCTACGTCACAAGCCTCACCTTTGTATAAGTTATCGCAAATACAGTCTCCTTCACTACATCTGCCGTGACCAGAACATTCGAGCTCTAATTTGAAAAATGTATACGTAAAATAAGTATTAAAGTTAGAATATAATACAGTTACCTTCTGTCGCTGTAGGGCATCCATCCATCTTGTAAGAGAGATTGAAACCAGACATATTGTAAGCGTCATCACTGAAGAAATGAAGTAGCGCTGTACCCGAACGGGCAATTACTTGTGGTACTTTTCGTATCGCAAAATTATCTCTGTACATAAGCCCGCTAAAAATATAATTATATATACTGGTTATAAAATTCCTTTAATATTTTATAATTAAATTATCTTACCTAAAAACTGCTAAGAGAGGTGAATCTACACTGTCGCCATCGTAAATATACAAGTGATCCCAACCGCATTCCGTGGCAAATTCACGCAAATGAATTCGAATGGAAGGTGTTCGCAGCGAATTTGTGTGGGGATGTCGAGTATCAATCAGCCAACTGCACTTAACACTTACTGAGTAATTTCCTTGACCATCGTGAATAGTTCCAGATGGATGATATAATCTTTAAATAAGAAATGAATTAACATAAACTATACTTTTCAGAAACCTTTGTTATCTGTTAAACTTAAATTTATATGAAGTAGTGAAATATTTTTTTTTTTGCATTTGGTAAATACTTAGAACATACCATAAAAACATGAGTTGCTGTACCCTTTTACAAAAAAAAAAAAAATTGAAAGGTTTGTGTGATTAGCTTAATTATCACAAAACAAAAATTTCGATCATTTTATGTTACCCATCATTAACGATAAAATAAAGTTGAAGATTACAATCTTTTATTTATGTGCCTGTGTATACATATGGACGTAATAATTCAGAAATATTGTATGACTGGCACTTTATATTTAGGAAGCAGATAAGAAATTTTACTAATTATGTAAATATGTTAAATGTTACGGCTGTTAGAGAAATTGGACTTGTAATAAGTAAATGCTTGATTTAACACTTGCTATACAATAACACAAGTGTTATGCAGAAGCCAGAAAATTACTAAAAGACAACATAACAAACGAGTACTAATCAATAATACTATTCATAAGTATTAAACAAGAAACTAGGAGAAATGTACTTATTTACATAGTCAACAATATTTTTCGTTTTGAGTTATGTTATTACGAGACCTTAAAAATCTATATGTTTCCATAATACTTACCTCACTTTACCTCCACAGAACTGGCATTCTGGCCCTTGCCAACCATCAGCACATAGGCATTGCCCATCTTTCTGACACTGACCTTCATTTTGGCAGTGGTTGCCCTGAACTGTACAATTAAAAGCAGAAACTCGGCTCAATTCACTAAAACAGCCGTGGAAGATTAATAGTAGAAGAAGGAGTAGACATTTCCGCCGGTATTTCGCATTGAATATGGGAAAGTTCTGCGCAGGTGAAATTGATGCTACCATGACTGAAATGTTACAGTTGGAAGACGATAGCATGGGCAATCTTAAAGGCCTCAGCGACTTAGTAGATAAAAAAATATTTAAATCTGCCAGTGAATTTTGCTTTATTCTATCTTTATTTTGGGAACACCATTCCAACGGTGAATTCTGCGGCTGCAAATCTCTTCTGTCATTTTCAATCACTTTTTTCCTGTAGCATATGAACTGTGTCAAAGCCACACACATTTTTAATTTTGATTATTCTATTAAATTATTTAAAATTGCTCGTTTATTTTATTTTACAATCTTTCACTCACATTTTTTAAAATATTTTCAACAAAACTGTTAACGCCTTAAAAAACTAAACTAAATAAAAATGTTTCACGGATCCACCACCCCACTCTTTGTCTATGTGCCAAATGATTATTTTGCTTCCTTTAACTTTTAAATCACAGTTTACGATTCAAATACTATTTCAATATATCCCAACGAAAATTAAAACAATTCAAACAATTAAAATATTATTTATTGAGTCTAGTTTTGCAAGAACAATTTATTTTCAGACATTTTCTTTTCGAACTTTCTTTGACTTTTCCCTTTTGCAACAACAATTCGTAGTTTTGTACCTTGCCAGACCAATATTCAGCTCAATCTCAAGTACATATGTGCGAACAACTTTTTGTAATTTAAAAAACTATTTAAACACTTTGCATTTAATATGGAATATTTGAATGAATTTCATTTAAACACTCAATAGTTTCTATTTATTTAACTTAAATATAGTTTTTTAATAAAATCATGTGTTAAGAATTTTATTAATATACTTCTCGATAGGTAGCATCATTCTGGGGATTTAAAATGCATCCCTGTTTATTTCTTTTCGCTCTTCGGGTTTATACACGACTGCGAACTTTCTATTTTCTGTGATTGCGTTGTGTGCAGGAACACCTTTTTTCAAGAAAATATTAGGTTCAGCAAATTAATAAAGGTGTGTGATACCATAAAGAATAATTTATTGGAAAAGGTAAACAGCAGAAATAAAGTTAAATCAATATACGAACATCTAAAGTGCACAGATTTTTAGGTTTATACTAATTAAAAGAAGAAATGGCTGAAGTTGAGAAAGTTTCAGCTACAGCAACGAGCCTTCCTGAGGCGGCTGCTGCCACAGATATACCTTTATCCGAAATAGGCGAGGCAACCGGCAATAATGTGTTGGAGTTCGGAACTTCGCCAACTCAAGAACCTTCAAGTAACTCCCATCCCCATGATTCAGAATATGATACAGCATCAGATCTAGAAGGTGGCGGAGAAGAGTACGATGATGATGAGGATGATGACGATTTAGATGACGAAAGTATGACGGATGGAGAAAGCATGACTGACGATGATGATGACGACGACGACGACGAAGAAGATGGAAGACAAGGTAATATAAGTTTAGAGAAAGCAGAAATAGAAGCACAAAAGAAAGTAGATGAGGACCGTAGCAACCCGCAATATATACCTAAGCGGGGAACATTCTATGAACATGATGATCGTACTGCTGAAGTGGACGCCGATAGATCAATAAATTTGGATGAAGTCGGAGAAATGCAAGAAGGAGGTGTTGGTGGATCGAAACCACCACAATCGCCTACCATATCACAAGCATCGAAAACAATGAAAAAATGGCAAGCTGCTTCTGCTGTAGAACGTTGGAGTCACGATCGATTTGATGCTTCAGAGCAGGCTCCAAAGTCGCGATCTGAATTGGTTTCTGCATATGGGTATGATATTCGTACAGAAGATGCGCCACCACGAGCACGCCGACGCCGTCGGTATGGCCGTGGTCCTAGTAAATATTCTCGTAATTGGGAAGATGAAAGTGCTTACCTTAAAGCAAGTAATAAAGAACGTAAGCCACCACGCGCCTCAGACTTTCCAAGTTTGAATGAGCGCAGTGTTCATAAAACAAGAAAAACACCAGTCACGCGTGAAGAAAAAGAAAATAGAGCTGATAAACGGTCTAGTGCAGAAAAGCAAGTTAGTACTTCACGACCTATTCCGTTACAAGATGAACGCCGCGACGTCAAAGTTAGTAGTAGTAAAGGAAAAACTTTTAGTCATCAAGCAAACCTAGGAGGTCGGCAAGCACCAATGGAATTTAAGCAAAAACAACGTAATGCCCGTCAGATTAACAGTTCATATAAAGACTCTCAAAATAACCGCAACGATGGACAGTATGAACGAGGGAATAACCGGCATTCAGCTAACTCGCAGGCAAATTCTGGGATGACAGACTATAATCAACAAAAAGCTGGCAATGGCAAGACGCAAACACATTCCAGGTACTCTCAAGCAGAGGGTACGTATGGTGCGGTACCCATCAGTGGTGGTGGCAACAATCATCAATCTTACCAACAGCAAAAGCAAAAATCTCAATTACAACCGAATCAGCAACAATCCTCAACGGCATCCATACGCCAGCAGTCGCAACAAAACAGTTCGCCTACCACATCTAATTTATCTCAACGTCTGCAGCAAGTTCAGAATCGCAACGATCCAAGTCACGTAGGCAGTGTTCAAATGCATGCTCTAGCTTCACAAAATCAACTAGCTGGTCAACAAAAACAATTAGCTGGTGCTAACGTTGTACTCAATAATCAACAAGGTAATCAACAGTCTCAAGCAATACAACAGATATCGCAGGAACAACGCGGTCCACCAAAGCGATATTCAAGTCTTCGTCGTTCACAGCATGAAGCACAACATATAACAGATCAAATGCAGCAAATGCATATACAACAGCAGCAACCACCCATTCTAATGCAAGATCAACACATGATGCAAGCCAATCTTATGCAGCTTTATCATCAAGAAAATTTGCAAGCCATGCAAGCTTTGCAAGCTAATCAAAATCCCAGTCAACCACCGAAATCCACTTCGGGATATGCTTCAGTACCAACACCAACTCAAGGACCACCTTATGCTAATTCTGGGAGTACTGCGACTGCTCCGGGATCATTTTATGTCACTTCACCTGATGTATATACTGGTACTGCGGCAGCTAGTCCACAAGCGCAACCTCCTGGTCAATATGCGCAACCGGCACCGCCAAACTACCTGCCACCATCCTCAGCTACAACCCCGAACAATCTCGCCTATGCTGGAGGTCAGCCAACGGCAACCACGCCACAAGTGGCTGGGGCTCCTCCAGCTTCATTTGGGTCCACATCTTCTGGGCCACCCCCAACAGCGGCTACTGCTACGGGAGCTGCCACACCAAACGCCAATTCAAACTTTTCAAATTATCAAAATTACAATACCGTTGGTGGAACCACATATTTCGTGCCACCTGCACAGGCAACCACTCGTCCAGTGGTATTACCTCAAAGACGTCCAACTAACGCTATACCTATATTACCACCATCAGAGAAAAATAAGCAACGCCCCGTAGACGCGAAGGATGAGGCAAAAGCGCTTGCTACCAATTCAGCATCACAAGGTAATGCACAATCATCGGCGCCCATTGGGAGCGCTGAAAATATTGATCATATTATTGACAACATGTTTGTCCAACGTCCGGCTTTCCAGCCACCACAGCCACCAGCTAATCCAACTCGCAAAAGTTCCTCACCATCTTTAACTGCAGACAATAGCGGTGGAGATAATAGTAGTTGTGGTGGTAGCGGCCTGATCAATTCCTCACTTTCCGATGAGATGAATATTCCCGCAAACAGCGAAAAATCCTCGAACAATTCAGAGAATGGTCAATTGGAAAAAACTGTTAACAACCCTATGATACTAACGAAAGAATGAGTTTCATTTGTTTGGTCCGCATAAATATTAATTAGAAATAGCAAAATTTCCCAAAACTAAAAGAAATAACATATGTATATCATATCCTAATGTGAATTACTATGATGCGATTTTAAATCACCAAGTGCAAAATCATCGAAAATGCATGGAGCTTTTCTTCGAATCTACCATTGGGTCATGTCAAAGAATTTATAAAGATGCTTCTGTTTTATTGCTTAACTCTTTATTCTGTCAAAAGTTAATACGTATTTACATATGCATACATATATGTATATATACATGGATTTTAATCAATTAACTGTAGTTTTAAAGAATGTAGCAAAGAATTACGATATCTTAAAAAAATTTGTTATATGAAATATAAATTGTAATCTATAATTACTGTATCTATAATTAACTTTTTCTTCAGAAAAATACAAACACTTTATTTATTCAACCAATTTTTGCCGTTATTATGTTAAAAATATTAAAGATGTGAGTAATAAGTTTGAGTCGCGCGAATTACAGTGTCCGTATTTACAGTAAAATTTTATATTAAGAATAATCATATAAAATTAAATAAACGAATTACCGCTGTTTGTGATCATAATTTCCTGTCCGCAGGTGACTTTGTATTTGATGACCTCAAGATGCAACTAGTCGAAAGTTTTCCCCATATTAAAATTTTTAATGCAGATACGAAGCTTAACTTCATCATTAAAAATTTCCTTTATACTAATAACCTAAAAAAGTTAAATTTAAGAAATTACGCGAAAGCTTTCATAAGCCTAATTTGAAACTCTTAAATTACTATTCTTCCTTTGTTTTGTGCAATTGAATACCAAAATATTATGACTTTAAATATAAATATCATTTTATTATGCAATATTTTATTTGACTCACAATGATAAGAAAAATAACCTAAACTTGTTTTCAATAGTCTAAATAAAAAAATACCGGGTAACATGATGTAACTTTCACACGTACATAAGTACATTGTAATATGTTTAAATAATAATTTGTTCATGTTTTATTAAGTGATGTAATAAATCCTCACTGCCATACTGATTTTAAAAATTAAATATGCTCAACTAATTTTATTACGAAGATAGAATTTCACTAACTGTATACAGACTTCAGCATCCTCTGCACTATCGTGACCAGCCTCTGAAAATTCCATTAGATACATACAATTTATCATAGAGACGAAAATAAAATTATAAGTATTCACCATTTTCTTGAATGATCCGTTTTAAATTTTCAATGCATAAAGTTTTGAGAGCACGCTTCTTTGGCGGTCCCATTTTGTGTGGAAATAGTACCGACGTATCTACTACTACACTGTGTATCAGCTTTAAAGCCTTAAGATCGCTATCTAAACTGTGGCCGACTAGAATGGTTTTAGAATGAAACATCGACATCAGAATAGCTTGCACATCACGTAAGGTTCTTGTTTCGCACTTCAACATCGCCTCAGTAATCCCAGAATAGCTAAACAAAATAAATAGTTTTATGGACATTTCTGTATGTGTCACTATTACTTACACCGTGTTGTAATCGACAATTTTATTTTCTGGTTTAACTAGCGCATCGTACACTGTGCGTCCATTGATGTCCACAACTGTAACGCGTGTCAATTCTATGCCCATTGTTGTGTAGCACATTTCACAATCTAGTGCATAAATATCTTTTTTTGTCGGTATATAATCGCCATCCTTTTTAATTGTAGTAATATAGCCGGTAAGATTATCGTAATCTACATAATCCGCAACATGATAATTAGCATACGAGCAGCCAGGTGTACCAGCTGGTTGTTGACAACAACGGTGATGATTGTCGGCGAATCCTTATTAGGTTAATGATGTAGGTTAGTACTTGAATTTTTATGTCATATGAAATAAAATTATACCTCTACGATAACCTGCACTTTTTGGATGATAATTGCACTCATCCACACATATTTCATCATAAATTTTCAAATTGAACACTTTTCCGCAACGACTGCAATAACGTTCATCTGCATTGGGACGTCGCGAGGGCCTCGAACTGGTTATAATTGCAATGCCAGGACCGTTTCCAGGTCGTGGAAACCCATTCGATGTCAACTGCTCCTCAGTAAGACATAATTCGTACACCATATCGTATGCTTTGTCGCCAGGCAACTTATCAAAGGGTTCATTGCCATCGCTCGCATCACTTCTTCTGCATTAATTTTATAACGTCTGTTAACATGCTTCGTTCATATATATACACATATTGTATGATATCAAGCTTACATTTTTTTCTGCACACTCCAAGTATTCGTTTTGGCTAGTTTCCCAGCTAGTATGACTTCATGAGATAGCATCCTGTTGGTGTCGGCTGGTTTATTTCCAGAATCTTAAAATGAGTATATTATTCAAATTATTCACTTATTAAATATTAAAAAGACCAGTACCGGTTGCTTCCTTTCTTAGTTTATTTATGGCTAACAAAGCGCTACTTTTATAAATAACTGGCGTATTACATTTTTTTAAAACAGCTAGCTCTTCTGTTTGTGCCTGCATTAATAGTGGTAAGATAAAAAATAAAGCAATGCGTTTGAAAACATATTTACCCGTTCCCAAGCATCGGCCATATTTGGATATATGGCCAAGCAATGTTTTACCATCATTTCGTAATACTGCATACGAATATTAAATGATATTTTTGATGAGTTTGCCTCTAGCACTGGTGGTTTCGCGGGTTTTATCTAAAGAAAAATATATTATTATGAACATATTAATAAAAGTTGTATAACACAAAACTTACAGCTTCTTTTGTCGCCAATGCTGCGGTAATTTTGTGGGCAACCCGTTCACCTTTTTTGGTTGTTTGTGCTGGTGTAAATGCCGGCTGTTTCCCCGCTTTAAGCTCTTCTACTTTCTTTTTTGCCCGCTCCAAAGCAATTATGTTGGCGACGGGCGCAATGGTACGAGCTAGAAAAATAAAAATTCAAAGGGACTTTCAATTGTAATTTCCATTTTGTTAACTAAAATATATTACTTATACGAGGCGGTGGTGTTAAATAACTTTTTGGTATAAGTGGTGTTAGCTGGCTCTGGCTCTTTTCTTTTGCCTTACGTAAAGCTTCAGTTGCTTCCCGTACTTTTTCCTCAGCTTCACGTACCGCCGTTTCCACTACTGTAGCTTCCTCTTCTCTTTTGCGATGCATCGCAGATTGTCGATTGAAAATAGCCTATAATTGTACCGGATAATAAAATATAGCCTCTATAAGTCACTCATAATACTTTGGGATATTTGCTTACTTGCATGGCATTGCGTATGTGATCGGGTTTTCGCAATAAAAGAGGAGATTGTACTTTTAACTTGTCTGCGTTGTGATAAGCAACCCGCTTCTTTTGTAAGGAGTTGGTAACATATTCATCTTCTTGTGATTGGTGACGTTTCAATGCTTTAGATTCATTGCTACTCTTGAGTTCGCCATTATCTTTATGCATGGAAGCAAAATCCTTTTCCAGTTGTTCGTATATCATTTGACATTCCTTATTAATCTCTTCCGTGATGGGAAACTGCTCTGTACTTTCTGTTGATGTATGTGGTGAAATAGGACCCACCGGTGTCGATAATTTGCTGTCTCTGTTAATTTTATTTGATGAGCTGTGATTTGATTTTGAAGATTTTTTTGAACTACTGCGATGCTTTGAGCCTTCTTTAACTTCCGATAAAGTTGACGAAGGCCTACTCTTTGATGAAGAAGATTTTGATGACGAAGTATTCTTGTAGTCTTTTTCGTGTTTATGTCTTCTGTCATCTTTTTTGGAGTGCTCGTCGTACCTGGATTCCTTGTGTTTTCGATTTTCTGTTTTGTGTATGTTTTTATTTTCTTCTTTGGAAATGACTTTTAATCGACTTTCTTTGTTAAGCGATCTATCCTTTGAAACCGATATATCTTTAATAATTGGAGTTTCCTTTTTTTGTTTTATATCCTTACTACTACGTCGAGAACTTTTTTTCTCTTCATTGCTAATTACGTATTTTTTAGATATTATTATGTTCGCTTCTTCAGCATTATTAATTTTATTTTGATTATCTTCCTTTCTAGTATTAGATGGCATTTCACCATTTTGCCTAACATCTTTTACAACCTCAGTTTCTAGTATTTCACCAAGTTCGTTTAACTCCTCTTCACAATCGTCAAGATTTAAACTAAACAATTCATTATCATCATTTTTGCATGTTGCTGGAATATAAATGGGGGCACGTAATTCAAACCCTAAAGGAGGTTTTGAAGGGCTAGCATTTAAGGCTGGTTTCTCGGGTTGATACTCCAGTTTTGGTTTTGATTTAGTAATCGTTGGTAAGGGCAGCAGTTTTGGAGAAGGTTTATAGTCCGGCACAGACACATTATTTGTTGTTTGATTTTCATCTGAGATGTATGTAAATGTAATAAAAACTTTAATATTCATATAAAAAATACACACCTTTACGCACATGCTTAAAATGACAGTACGGCCTTTGGCAAGATTGTGTTCCAGTATTCTGATTATTGCTATTTGTTCCCGTAAAATAAGGACAAGGAAATCCCTTAAATAAACCAAGTGAAGGTAACATATTATTGCTTCCTTTCTTTAGAAAGTCATTGTGCAACACAAATATTCTTATTTGTTTGAGTTCATTATACCAGAAAATTACTTGTTCGCTTTAGATAACAATGTTACCGGTATATGAAAATTTTAGAATTTCTTAAACTATGTACAGGGTGGTGCAAGTTAAAAAAAAAATTTAAATATGGAATAAGGCTTTTTGTTCAAAAACCGTGAGGGCAATTTCAAAACATTGTTTTACTATTAGTAAAGTTATTTTATTTAAAGAGAATCTTTGTAATTATTTTCTAATATCTCGGAAATTTCGAACGTAGTAAATTTTGAAATATTAGTTACATCATAACCCTTCTTTCCAAACCATCTTTAAAAACATACGTACATATACATATGTAGGTGTAGGTATGTATATTGGCGGAAGTATGAAACTTAGGTAATTTCTATTAAAGTTCCCCAAATTTAAATTTATTTTTTAAGTTCTATAAGATTATTGTCCTCAATATTGTATCAATTTTTCATTCAAATCAATAATTAAGGGTTTTAGTATAATATCTTTTGTACAGATTTAAAAGCTTGTATGCAATGGTATATAAGTATACAACTAGTTTTTATGACAGTATTATCATCTTTAAAAGAAAGTGCACATTTATAAACATACTTAGACATGAAACTATTGCATTTACTAATGTAAAATATGAAGCCGTTCCAGTTAGTTGTTTACAAACATTCTTTCAGTGCGGTTGTTTAGTCACTTGTATACACACACTATGATAATGTACGGCTAGTACACTCTTTGTTGATAACTCTCTGGGCGATAGGGGCTTGTTCTTTATTTTTTTGAGTATTTAGCGGATCAAAGGTCATTTTTGGTATATGTACATGTCCACATCTATGAAAATTGTTTACGTTTGCTCCCTAATTGCTTCTAAGCATTTATTTTCACGTTGGGGTTGTGACGTACATATGCTAATGATTCAATTTTTTATTACCTGTTGGCAGTGGATTAAAAGAAGTAATGATGATTGTGCCAAATATACGAGTTTACATATTGCTCAACTCACTGTTAACGTTATCAATTTTAAAAACCATATTCGACTGTAAATTTAAACTCAAAGTCTACATATGTATGCGTGAATAATAGCCCTAGTAATTGTTTATTCATGAGATGAAATAAATAACATTAATTTACATATGTATGTATGTATGTATAGTAGAGTCGAAGGAAATAAGTATATCATTAATAAGCTTAGATTGTAGCTGCTCATGAACGTTTATTCTTTCACATTTTTAGTTCTTCTTAAGTCATGGATCGTGCCAGCATTTTCTTCCTAGATGAAGGCGAATCAAACACTTTCGATTTTGACGAAACCTTACCACCATTGCCACTACCAGACCTACACGATACATTACAACGCTACTATGAAACTATTAAACCATTTGGATCACCGAGTGAATTAGAAAAATCTAAGAGAATCATTTCTGATTTTGAATGTGGCATCGGCACTCAATTGCATAGTAAACTAAAAGAACGTGCTGCAGTTAAAAAGAACTGGTTAAATGAATGGTGGGATAAATATGCCTACCACATGTTACGTACACCACTAATTCCATACATCATAATGGCGATGCCTGTAAACTTAGAAGTTATAAATATTCCAGAGACACCTGCCTTCCTACTAAAGGTTTGTACGGTGGTCGGGTTACTTGTAAATATTCAGTATTTACTTAATACAATTTGTTACCGTTTAGAATCTAGCGCGAATATTGTACCATACTCTTGAGTTTTGGAATTTGTTACGGAAAGCAACAATTAAACCCCATTCATCACATGGTGGCAAAATTAAATATTCTTCAGCGTTATACAAACGATTTTTCTCGGCAACACGAGCTCCAGGCATAGAATATGATTACATAAAAACTTACTTTAAGCCAAGTATAGTATTTGCAGAAACCCCAAATCTTTATTAAACTACATCTAAAAAATTGTATTCTCTGTTTTAGTTAACGAAGGTACCACGCCATCTCATGTCGTTGTTTCTGGAAAAGGACGTATATTCGCCTTTGACGGTTTACATGCGGATGGAACACTAATTTCGCCTCAAGAAATCCTTATCGTTTTGCAGCGTATTCGAAGTATTTTGGACTATGAATTAATGGGCGACTGCGTCCCTGTCCTTACACATGACGATCGCACTACTTGGGCAAATGTTAGTAAATCAAGAATAACAGAAAATCCACAACTGAACTAAATTAACGAACATTATTGTAGAATTATATGCATCTTCAAGAGATTTCGGAGAAGAATAAGGAAACTATAGAGACTATAGAAAGCTCTTCTATAATTGTTACATTCGATGAAAATGAGCCTCATAGTTATGAAGAAACTTCGCAGCTTTGTGTTAATGGCGATTTTCACTCAAAATGGGGAGACAGAAGCAGTACAATTATTGCTTTCAAGAACGGACGATTTGCGTATGTTGGGGAGGTATGTACATACATGAGAAGCTTGCTGATTAACATATATATATATATAGTACTTATAAATATATACATATGTATACATATATCGGCCATATACATAAACACTCGTTTCAATTAATTAAATTATTATTCCTTTGTATTAAAAGCATTCAGCATATGATGGTACGTTTAGCGTGAGTTATGCACTTTTTGTGCAATTGAGTATGTTTGAAATTGCTGAGCCCGACTGGAGTTGCACAGACAACAGCACATATATTACATTAACTGAATTAAAATTTGACTTGGACAATGAACTTCAAAAGGAGATCGAGCGTGCAAAACTGGACTGTGATCAAAGGGTAGCTATAAATTTGAAACACAAAAATAAACTCATTTAAAAGAATTCATTGACTTTTGAACTGATTTAGAGAAATGACATTATTATAACGTATGATTATTTTAATGAATATGCAAAAGACGATATCAAAAGGTGGAATTTACACCCAGACTCCTTTGTGCAAGTTATAATGCAATTGGCATATGCAGAATTACATCAAGAGTAAGGCATATAATAAATAAAGATTTTTTATAATTTTTTTATATACATACATACATATGTACATATGAATATTCACAACAAAGAACTGCCGCAACCTATGAGACTGCTTTAACTCGCCATTTTTACAATGGTCGAACCGAGACTTTACGCTCTTGTACCACAGAGGTTGATAAGTTTATACAAATGGTGCGTGAAGGGAAGTCTTCTTCCGGAGAAATAGTCGCCGCCTTTCGAAGTGCTGTAAATAATCATAATCACATGATGAATGAAGCACGGAAAGGAAATGGTGTAGATCGACACCTCTTTGGGCTTTGGTGTATAGCATACGAAAATGGAATAGATGTACCAGAGATTTATAATGATCCTTTATATATAAAAAGTGGTGGAGGTGGGAATTTTGTTCTATCTACAAGTACATTGGGTTACACCTCTATTGTTGGATTTGTAGCTCCTATGACACTAGATGGTTATGGTGTCTTTTATTCAATAACCACAGACACGTACGTTTGAGACATTTGTGTTTCTTTCAGTATTAATAACGAATTGTAATTATTGTAATATTCTATTCCAGTATTTATATACAAATCACTGCATTTCGTGATAGCACCAAAACAAGCGCACACAAATTTAACGAAATATTCAAACAGCAATTTTCCAGAATTAAAAAATATTTGGAGGATAATTCTAAGTTGTAAAAAAATGATCTAAGACATTATCTTATATTTTAATGCTTTCATTTTATTATTTTCATTTTTGACTTAGGTGTACTTTAATATACTTGTATTTTTGAAATATTATTAAAAAACAATTTAAGCATTCGCGGCTGTAGTACGATTTCAACACTTGGGAATAATTTGGAAATATGCTTTATTTATACAGCAAAGAAATAACAACCATCCTGCAAGAGATTTTTGTTAAAGTTTCTATGAGTTTCTTAACACTAGAACACAAAGCGTGGTGTCCGAAAGCGAGCAACGCGATAGCCTCCATCCTTCCTCCGCGGCCTCTTTCATAGAAACTAAGAATTGCTGGAATAATAGTTTTTAACATGGACATAAACTCTTCAGATTGTTCTGATAACACTGAAAACTCGTTTAGTATTTGGCTTGATCATCATAGATTAGTCAAAAAAAGTGGAAGATAAATAGAAACAATTTATTGGATATGGCAGAAGAGTTATCCACATGCTTATGTATTTGCACCCTCCAGTTAGAAGGCTTACAAAAAATTCGCTGGAAATATGGAACGATTTGCAAACACAATTTCCTAAATTATATAAAACAACTTTCACTTGTTTACTAAACATTTCCTACATCAGTCCCATCCGAACGAATAAAGTTCTATTTTTGCAAAGCCTAGGAAAAGAACGTTGGGGTTGGAAAAAAACTAACAAATATTTATAGAGAATTAGTTTGGATTAACTTTGTTTGAAATTATTTTTATAAACTTAAACTACTAAATACCATAGTTTTTAATTCCTTTAATAAAAACGGTTAAACTTCAAATTTATTTAATATTATTTTAAAACTTGCATACATACGTATATTTCGTAAACATATGCAAATAAACAAATGTAACTTAATTTCCAGTTTTAAAGTATTTAAATACATTTTTTCATTACTTTCGGTAAAACTTAAACTTTCGATGAAACGATATTTTTATTTGTATCACATCCATGTTAAATTTCAATACATCATAACGACTAAAACATAGATGCTTAATGGACATCCCTAATCATAACCATAACCATATAAAACAGCTGATCGAAACAACACACGGGCAGCACTGTTTCCAATTAGTGCTGCTTTATCATAATGCCATCGCCATAACCATAATCATGCCTATCAATTTAATTCTAGTTATTGATTCTTGTGAGTTTCATTTTGAATATATTTCAATATAGTAACAATTTAACTTCTTTGTCACTGCTCATGCTATTTTTTGATTTGGCGCTTTCGAAATGATAACATAAACTAAGACTTAAAATATCAGCTATTTATAGCATCAATAACCGATTATGATGAATATCGTTACGGTTATGAACACTAGGCGTCTATAATTGAATTTTAATTGTCTTGAGAAATCACATCCTTATGACATTTAAAAGCAATCGATAACAGCATAAATATATCGTTTGTTTTGATTTTCATTCCTATAAACAATTGCAGACTTAACTTTGTGTTATAAACTAAATATTGTAATTTTTTTGTTTTCATTACTTAAATTAAGTATTGCATAAAACGTATATTAATTTGACAAGTTTTTCCAAAAAAGTATTTTGATGAGTGACAACGAGAAGAACATGTCTACCGAGGACGACACGGAGGAAAGGTACTCTATTATATTTAAAGTTTTTGAAGAGCAGTATTGATGTCAAAGATTTCAGCTTTTCGCGATTGCCATTAATAAAAACTCGTGTACGGAAAAACCTTGCGGAGTTGCGACATCCTCGGCAAAAATTTTGCGCTCGTTGGGAAAAGGATTTCCCTTGGCTGAAAGCAGATAAAGTAGACGAATCTGTGGGAATATGCACAGTTTGTAACAAACATCTTGTATGTAAGAAAAGTCATTTAGAGCGCCACCAAAATTCATATAAACATCAAAGACTACAGGGGTTTGAATCATTTGACACAGAATGCGAACCATCACAACCAAGTGCCCCAGAGTTTATGGAATGTGGAAAGTGAGATATGATACAAAATAATCTACATGATTAAAATCTAATGTTAGTTTCTTAGACGTGAATTTAATGGAGAGGAGCAGGAATTTAGCCAAGCCATTGAGTTGGATCCAGATTACAAAGTGGACTTTGACGTAAGTAAACAATATCACAAATCAATTTTAAACTTTACCATTGGCTATGAAAATATCACAGCATAACTACTGTTCTGCTTAGTTCATCATTTAAGATTCTAAAAAATACAGAAAATTTCAGTTTATTGAATTAATTAACTTTTGTTATAATTCAACATATTTAAAGCGAGATTCTGAAAAGCGATTCAAAAAACACTCTGCTAAGGATTTGAAAGCATCACAGAAACATCAAAATGCAAATGGTTCAGAATCTAATGAAAGTCATTCTAATAGGAGCTTCAAACTAGACCGTTTTAAACTGCTTAAAAGAGTTGACCGAGATCGAAATACTCTCAACGAATATTATTTGATAAGGAGAAAACAGCACTCTCCGCCTATACAACAAGCTAAGGATACGTTTGACTTATTTTTTGATAGTGTTTGCGCAACTGTAAAAACATTACCACCGAAGCTGGGGGCAGAAGTGAAGGGTAGAATTTCGCAATTGATAGCAGAGTTTGAATTACGTGCAATATGCGAGAGGGAGGCTCAAGAATGTAGTATTACAATGCCATCCACAACGACTGAAGGTGCCACAATGGTAGTAGCTGCCACCACAACACATCCTCAAGAGGTTACAGCATCTGTAACTCAGGAGTCAGCAGTAATTGACCCTAATACAGGAGTTCCACATATTGTTTACTCATTTCAAACAAAAACAAATGAATAAAACACTTTTTAAAACAGATCAGTCAAATATGATAAATAAATTAATGTCTTAAAAAAAATTTAATTTTCATAGTTGTCAGTTCGTGATAAAAACTACAATATTATCCTGTAATTGTATAATGAAATAAAAAATTATTTTAAGTAGAAAAGCGACTCATTTGATTAACAAAAACATTGCTAATAATTGCACTAAAGAAATAAGATTCAAAGCAAGAGAATCAATTCCAATGATTAATTAATTTTACGAATATATTCAAAATGTTATTTGAGGTCTGCTCGAATAGGTCGACGAATACGGTCTATGGTATGGACACAAAGGCTAAGAGCACAACCTACACGAAAATTTTGAATAACTTGCGTTGTTCTTAACGTAGTTATATTTTGCTTTTGTGGTGGACAAGTCAGGCGCGAAATAACTATATCTTTGTCAACTCAAATATTTTTTTTTTACTTTTACTTTATATTTTGTTGATCTAGATGTACATTCGATAAAAATTAGTGAAAGCACCGATTCGATTCATAACATTTTGATCATAATTGAGAAGTAACTATCGTCCCTAAATAAAGTACTGTCAAAAATTCCTAATGTCTAAATAAACACGGCGGCAACGCTGAGGGGTGTAAAATTCTATTTTGACATCGCGTTATCAACTAAATTTTCAAATGATCAACAGTATTATTAATAAATTAATTCCTTTTGCATTTTATTTATTTTGAACTAATTTTAGAACTTAGAGAGAATTTGACGTAAAGTTGCCGCTTTATTCCGAGATACTGCTTCGGTAATAACGCGATAACGTGCTGTTCAAAGCTTTATTTAAGTATGTTACTAAGTAACCTGAATAACAACCCTAGGTTAAGTCCCTGATTAATTATGTAAGAGTGACCATCGTCATGCAAAAATTGAAAATTTTGCACGGAATTAATGATATTATAGTTGTATGTTCTTAGGTATGAATATCAATCCATGAATACAATTAAATATTCATATTCCCGACATTTGCTTACCATTTGTTTGCAAACCATGACCACGACTTGAATGGAAAAATTGATTAAGACAGCGATCAAGTTCGAAAAGCGAGAGTGTATTCCAACTTTCTTGAACGTGTAAAATCCGGGTAACTTAAATACGTTCGACCTTCCGGTTCATTTTATCGATCAATATGTAAGATATATGTAAATAAAATTCAAAAAGAACCATTTTATTATAACAGTGTTTCCTCCGATTTGAACGCTTCCTTAGTTGCTTATTTTTTAATTCACTGAATTCCATATCATCAAAGAATTTTTTCAATCCTGTTTGCACAAATTAAAATAAAGTCGGGATTTTCCATTAGTGTAGCTCAATAATCCCTAGTAAATTTTGAAAAACCAGACGTCACGAGCGTGTTTATTTTAATCGGTAATCTCGATTATTAGTCAAAAGTTCTAAGTTGATGTGTGATATTTTTGCTCATAACACGCAACTTTTATTTTGTTCTGTACAGAAAATATTTCTTATCGATAATAATTGCTGTTCATATTGCCATAACAGACTGCCGACTGCGTATTGCTTATTTTTGGCAATACTTTTCTAAATACATTTTTTTATAAAAATATTTGTTCTATCGATGGCAATTTTTCAAAGTGAGTTTCAATAGAAATTTTTGGAAATAGTAATGAAGTACATGAGCACTTAAAAAGAATTGAAAAACAAGTTAAATTTTAATGATAATTATTAGCATGGGTACATGTCTGTGCAGAAATTTTTCTTTTTCGCTTCTCATTAAGTTTTGTCATCTTCATAATCTTTGTAAACGATTCAAGAGTTCAAACTCTCGCTTGATATGCCAGACGTTATTGTTAAGAAATCAAGTTACCATTAAAAATATTGCCTATTTCAACACAATAAATTTGAATTTCATATCAAATAATTAATGCCTGTGGGGATGCAGCGTTAGTACATCATGTTTTGAACTTAGGCGCCAAAGTTTTAACATATGTAAACCTTAACAGACTGTCGATAATTCTGTTGCAGATAATTGAGTAAGTAATTTACAATAATCTGGCAAGGCCTGTAAGCATTTTTGTATACTGTCTAGGCTTTATAGTTTGTCTCTGCATTATCCTTGTTTACGAAGTTTGAGTGTATTATTTGCTCTTCGTCCTAAGAAAAATATATTTAATATATTCTCAGGTGTTAGAATATATTAAAGAGATTTCTGAAATGTTATTTTATACTTTGGTCAATTAATTTTTATATTTTGGTTTCAAAAACTTAAATCGACGTTCAAAGCAAAATTGGCGGCAATAAATCCTTTTCAATTTATAAAATGGAGTTTGTGTGTTTAAGAAATATAAGCATAAAGGACGAACCAGTTGATTATACTGACAATATTGAAAGTTCAGAGGTGATGATTGAGTCTGAAGAACGCACTATAGTTGATGTAGATCCGATGAATTTGTTGGAAGCTATAGCTGAACGCTGTAGTGAAGACGACCAAGAAGTCAACGTGACATCAAATTGTGATGATGTGGGGTTAAGTGATAAGTGGAAAAATTGGATAAGAACATATCCCTGGTTGTTGCGTAGAACTGAGGGTAAACGCCTAGGTTTCTGCCTCTATTGTGGCAAGGATATGAATGTTGAGGGTGCTTGTTCTCTACAAAGGCATGATGGGGCAATGATACACAAAGAAAGGCAACATAACTATGAACAATTTTTACATTCTTGCAAGGAGGCCTTTAATGAGTAAGCACGGTGTAAAAACGTATTAATATCAATATAAAGTATCAATTTTTTTTTTTAGAGATGGGTTATCTGCCATAAAAAATGAAGTTGATGATTTTAATGCACAGCGAATTTCAACGGAATTAATAAGAAAACGTTTGGAAAGATCCAAAGATTTGAATGATTTTAACTGGACTAATTGGCAAAAAGCACACTGCTGGTTAGTACGTCAGAATCATGCTGATGAGTGCGGAACTAAGGGTTACTGCAAATACTGCAATTGTGTTTTCGATGTAGAATTTTCCCTCAATAGACAAAGGCACGAAAATTCTATTAAACACAAACTTAACGAGAAGATGTTTTATAGTCAAACGGTTAATGGAGAAAATTCTATTAATTTGGGAGAAATATGTGGAAATGGATTCGAGGCAGCAGGATACGTGGAAATTGATGAAAATAATATACGAATGGACAATCGTGCCAAAAAGTATTATAAATAAGCTTATTTATGCCGTAAAATATCTAAATTTTTTATGTTACAGTAAAGTGTTAAAGGGGCGCCTTTTCGATAAAGTTCCAAATTCTAGTAAGCAAAGGTGTTGTCGGATTTGCAAAGTGATAATGGACAAACATAGCTGCCGAAAACATTTAAAGACGAAATTGCATAAGAAGAACATGCACGCATTCGCATATAGTGCCAGAAAAGATAAAATGTATTATTTATATATTTGAATATTATGAAGTAGTCAATTTATTTTTTGTATTTTGTCTTTAGTAACAAAGCAAATGTCAATGATAATATGCCAATCGACTGGAGTAAATATACGAAATTTCATAAATGGATTTGTGCTGACCCAGATGATCCCAAGTATGCCTACTGTTCCTACTGCGAGAAAAGATTTATGTACGGCTTGTCAACGGTAAAAAAGAACCTACATGAAAAATCACAATCACATTGCGAAGCCATGAAGCGAAAACTAATAAACGGAACTCTGAATAACGAACTGGAAAACCAAGATGAAACTGGGCAGTTAAATGAAGGAGATAGCGTAAATTTTGACGCCGACGAAAGTGATCGATCAACAGTCGACAATGTCTTGAAACGGTATTTAAAATATAATAATAATTATTATTATTATTAAAAATCTCTTACATGCGACTTCAATATAGCAAACGAGCGATGTATACAGATGAGTGGTTTGAACTAAATCCATGCTATCAGCGAAACCAAGAGGATGAAGATTATATCTATTGTAAATGTTGTAAAGTGCAGCTCCTAATTAAAAACTTAAATTTAGGCAAACACGAAAGAGCTGAACGTCACAGATTTTCCAAAAGTGCTTATATTCAAAATACGAAGCGGGAAAAGCTAGACAGCAGTTTGTAAGTTCTTTATTGAATTATAATTATATTAACAATACACCAGTTGATAAATGTCATTATTTCAGAGAGGAGCCTAGAGAAAGCGTTGTCAACGTACCATGGATGCGACGAACAAAGAACGGCCAAACTTATTGTAAATACTGTCGTGTAGTTATTTCAAATCAGTATAAGCCTACTCTACATGAGAAAACAGAACGACATAAATTCGCAACTCAAAAATTTCTAGCTCGCAGAAATATGATGTTGGCGGAAGGAGATATGTGAGTATAAATGATAGACAATTTTAGAATCGGTATTACGTGTCATTTGACCCTAAACCTTTGGTCTTCTAAAGGTGAAAACGTTAAAACCGATACATATACGCATTAATATAATACATTCTTACTTTGGGTAATATTTTAGAATGAAAACCGAAAAGCATCAATTTAATGTTCCCCACGATGAAGGTGGAGTTAGCGAGGAAGAGGTTAAACCGGTAATGGATGCCGGTGGTAATCCACAAAATTGGCATAAGCAATATGTGTGGTTAATATTCAGCGAAACCGAATCACGGGAGCACTACGGTTACTGCAATTACTGTAAACAAAGCGTATTTGTACCCACTAACAAATTTGCGTCCAAACATGAATGCACCGCAATGCACATACGCGCGCATCTAACACGACAAAACGAAACAGGAGCATCACAAAATTCAAAAACGGAGGACACACCTACGCAAAGTAACGCCATCGGAAAATTTAAGTTATATAAATGGCTTTTAGCTGATCCCGAAGGCAATAGGAGTTTTGGATATTGCAAATACTGCAAAACTCGCGTTATGACTGAAGGTTTATTGGCATTAGCTCATCATAATTCGCGTAGTCATCGAAAAGCGACCAACAGTTATTTACAGAATCCGGATACTGAGATTGCCGAGGAGAACAATCAAATGCACATACTAGACGATAGGTAAATATTAATACCACAAATATGCTAGTAAATATTTTTGACTTACTTTTACTTAACACATTTGTATAAAGGATCCAGCAAACTATGGAAAACATTAATCCAGATGAATCTGGTTCCGAAACATCACTGGCTACTCGACTGACTAATGCTCATACCGAGATGCTTAGCTTGATTCGTGAAATGAGGGGTAATAAGACGCGACAGAATATGACAATACTATCCGGTCCATTGTCCGCAGCTGCATCCCTATCACCTTCGGATGCTGATATATGCTATTCACGTGTATCCGAACAGCGCAATGGCAAGCTGGAGTTCAATGTATTAAGTCAGGCTAAGCGTGAGCGAAACACATACGATTTATTCTTTGAGAGTATGAATGAAACCGTAAAAAGATTACCCTCGGATTTGGCGGCTGAGAGTCGAATTAAAATTATGCAAATTGTCTATGATTTGGAAATGCGCGCATTACAGCGAAACCCTCAATCAACACAAAGTCCGAATACGACACCGTTGTCGTCGCGCTCAACGTTGGCCATGAGGGAGCGCAGCGCTTCGGTTACAAAGCCGAATTCTGATTCGATCATTCCAGATAACAATGAGCAAAGTACAAATGAAACAAATCAGAGTGTTACCAGCGATGCGCCATAACTAGATTGTATATGCTATTTGCATTTTTTACATCTTTTTAACGTTTTTAAACATTAGTCTTTATTTTGATAATCAATTTCACAACTGTTAAGGAATATTTTCAGTATACCCTTATAAATATAATGTATAACAATTATAATAAATCATTATTGGTTATGAATTGATTTTGTTCATTAACATTTGTTCAGAACTAAATTTATTGTTTCAAGCAAAAAGAATACCTTTGCATTAGTATTTTTACTATAGAGGTAGTAGTTATTTACATTTTAAAAATTGCATTTTTAATTATCTACTTTGATACTATTATGATTTTAATTAGACATCCTTAACAGTTGTGATCATTCGTTTTTTTTCTCAATGCGAATTAGAGAAAAACATTTAGTACTAAATTTTAAGCTTCATTTATAATAGTTTTCATGTAGTAACGATTTTATGAAAAGTAAAACAGAAAAAATAAAAGTGTTACGTATATAATTCCTCCTTAACTTTGGCTAAGAGTAATAAATAACCATTTGGATTAGCATGAAAATAAGTAAAGTGAGTATTTTCTTTTATACCTAGTATCGGCATTTGACAAACTGTCTATCGGTAAGTTGCTGTTGGAGCGTCAGGAAGTATTCCTGAATTGGAGGAAAATTCCGTATCCGTTCCGGTTACGTAGACCCGACGCCGACTGTAGTGCGGTAACTGCAGTAAAAAGTAAAGCTCTTTGTGCATAAGAATTTTCTTTATAAAAACTAGACATACTACTGATCCTAATTTGTTCTCGGTCAAGAACTGTCAACTCGATTATTACTTCTCCATTTTGGCTTTATCTTCTGTTGACTAGAGGCAAATTTCTGTGTTTCATAAAACTCACATACATACATCGATAGTTTAATACTAGTAATTAATTGTTCAAGTAGAATAAATCACTACCTCTCTGGAATGCTGTTATTGTGAAAGCCATTGAATACAAGTTCGAACCCGTTCTAGTTACGAAAACCCGACTGTCTAGAGAAAAACTTCATCTTTAAAGGTGTATTTAGAAGTGAAACTAAGAACTTAGCGCTGTTGCTAACTTAATATGGAAATCGCGTGGTCGGGCATAATTTAAGCACTGATCATCGAAAAGTCGGAGTCATGCAGCCGGAGCAAAGTCACGATAAACCAATCAAGTCTTCAAGGACACAAGTTTTTCTAAGGGTTTTAGGACAGAACGAAATAGTGCGAAAGGATCAGAGAGCACACACAACGGATCTATGGTCGTGGTGTCTATCCTCCGCCATCTATCTACCGGAAACTAATAAACGCAAATGAAGAAACTTCAGATCTGTCACAACTTCGCCTTCTTCCCTCCTCTTTAATCCAAATATACGTTCGCTTCGTGTTTAACCCCACTTAAGCCCTTCACCGTCTCCTGCAGTCCGCGAGGTTAGGTAGGCAATCTAAATTTTTCGATATTAATATAGGAGTCGCTCTCAATCTGGTACTTTCAATGTTAAGAACCCTTTTTATTTTCTGTCCTGTTAGTCCAATATCGGATAAAAATCCGAGTCTGTTTTGGTGCACCCGATTGTCTTAGGAACAAACACAGGTCTTGAGAATCGCTGCTGAAAGATGGTGATGTAATCATGCTATTTTGCAGCCCTTGTCGTCGTCGATTTCAATGACTAATATGTACATATGTACTATATGTTTTATACAGAACTCTGGTATACCAGAAAGTTCAGTGAATGGTATTTTTATCGATTCCTTGGCTTGCATAGCAAATTAATTCTCAAATAAAATGGCTTTTTATACAATCATAAGCTGTTCGTAGGTGTTTTTGGGAAACATTGAGAAATACCTGCAAGACACTCGGAAAACATATACATACATATGTATGTACAATAGTTTTAAATATGTGTACCCCTAAAGAAAGTGACCGAAGCTAAATCCTAAAATTCAGCAATACTTTGGGCAGGAACAAAGATATATGGATGTGAACATACAACGTAGGAATTCTGGATTGTCTAGCTGAGTAGAAAAACGAGTAAATTCCTCTTATCAACATTACCAAGAAGGAAGTGCAATATCGCTCTGGCCCGAAATACAATTATTAAATTTATAAGAATGCTGAGCTTCAATGAGTCATTGTGAAAGCGTAGGCCAACAAAAACCATTGCTTTCATTACATATGTAAGTATGTATGTACCTATATTTATATTCTAATCCACATTAAGCGGAATATACTTTACGACTGGCTGGGACAAGTCGTAAGGAATGATATTCATCAAAGTAGAGGAAGAGAAAGGTCCCCTCTAGAGCCGAATCGTGTTCTCGGAGAATGTTCTTACAATAAGTCGTTGACCTATAACAATATACCGACGGAATTTCGGTCTCGACAAACTTCAGACGTGTACTGAATGCCATTTACAGTGGAGCTATTAGCACGTCCATTGACTTCCTTCCAGTTCCATTTCTTCCAATTCTCACAACAGTCAGTTGTTCTTCACACCGGAATTGACCCGCATTTTATTCGGCCAATGGCTTTTATTTCGAGGATCTAACCCCATATAGATAGATACTCCCTTCCAGTGATTAGCGATATTATATTCTTCAAAGCAGAGAAAGAGGAAGGTCCCCTCTGGAGGCGAATCGGTTCCTCGTAGAATATTCTTACAATAAGTCAACCTATAACAGTATACCGACGGAATTTCGTCTCGACAAACTTCAGACGTGTACTGAATGCTATTTATAGTGGAGCTATTAGCATAAGTGATTTCAATGACAGTTGATTTTGCACTTTATCCCAAAGAAGGGTTAGGTATTAGCTACAAAACAACAAGGTGGTATCTGCGTTGGAAGGATAGGGAGGTCAAAAACTTGGTAGAGCGTTTCGCGTTTGCCTGAAATTGGCGATAATTCCCATAGCAACAAAGCAGCCCTAGAATTATTTTGGACTCGGTCGAAATCGGTTACAGGACCAATCAAGACGCTGAGGATACGGTCAGCTTATTTTTGCCATCACAGCAAAGAATTTACGAGATGAAGATAAAGTAGGTGATACATATTTCCCAGAAATTCAATTATAGACATTTGATCGCGCAGCTAATCCAAAACTCGGAAACTTTTCGCAAAATTGTTACAGTAACAGATTACACACAGAAGGACCGCCTTTGGATAAATAACATGCAAAGTTGGATGATAAAGTTGAGTCCAGGTCGGAGACTCCAGAGAGCTTATTTCGGATAAAAATCCGGGTCCGTTTCGGTTACGTAAACCTGTCTTACTACAAGCCACACCAGTTCCAAGTTTAGCTCCTAAACATGATGGTGCTCAATGAAGTACTGTGAATAGTAAAAGATACAATTACTAAATTTAGGTACTCAATCCTAGAACCCAGCTCTATCACAAACCCGAGGCAAAATGCTAGAAAACCATCAGCCACCAAACCTAGAATGATTAATGGATAAATGTAGTTTCATTGAGAGCACCAAATTCAACAGATACCTTCTCATTTCGCTTTCCACTTTTTTATAACAAAAATAAAGCACTGACTCTGTTGTCCTGATTCCGAAGCGCTACCGATTGATTCATAGAAACTTTATTGGAGTAATCCGGTCAGCTACAAAATGTACCATACAAATCATTGTCACTAAAGTCTATAAATAAATCCATATAAGTACGTAGGCGTCTAAAAATGTTCGTCAGACAGAATATATTAGTTTCTCTCCAAGCAATGTTTAAAGAAAATGTTTGTGACTTAACTATATTTCAAAAAAATACTAACAAAACTGCATTGATGCATTTAATATAATTAAAACTATGATCTTAAAGTATAAAAAACGATTTTGTGAATTTATGGATATGAAGGATATTTGTACTAAGTACATAAATATACAATCATTGATCTAATTTAGATCTTTGAGAAGTCTTGCTACTACTTGTCGCCTCGGTTCCTTCTTTACTTGTAATTCTCGGTTGGTTGTCTACGACCGGCTCCACAACACATTCGGAAGGCTCAATCGTTATTAGTTCAATTTCACGGTTGTTGCCAAGCAAATGCGACGGATTGGATGAAATGTTCTCTTCTGGACGTTCATAAGCATTGATCGCAATCGCTGAAAATTCCGAAAGCAACTCTTTATCTGTAACAGTTTTGCGTGGTTTTTCAAGCTCTTTGCGTAGTTCGCCTGTCGTGCCAGCACCACTAGGCATAGCTGTACTTTCACTGCTATTATAATTTTTCCAGCGACCTTTCTTCGAACTCACTTGCTCATTAGCTTCAAGTGCTTCATCGATTGGTGGTCTGGCCGCATGAATGGGAAACACAAATTTAACATCTAGAAAGTCACATAATTCCTCAATACCATCTAATGCCTGCAATAGCTCTCTCGAGCTATTTCCTTGGATATGTTTTTTCATAGTGGCTACATATAATTGGAGTTTGTTCCGTGCTATGGATATTATCGTTTCGGCATTCCTTAATTCCAAATTAATCAGTTCTTGACTCTAAATAAAAAGAGAATAAACTACATAAGTTGTGCTGAATTAAAGATTAACCATCTAATTAGAACAAACATTTTTGGAAAGGCCTTCGGCGATGGCGCCTTCTTCATCAGCAACGTCTTTTCGTAACC
The DNA here is from genome assembly GCF_024586455.1 of Bactrocera neohumeralis. Classification (NCBI taxonomy): domain Eukaryota; kingdom Metazoa; phylum Arthropoda; class Insecta; order Diptera; family Tephritidae; genus Bactrocera; species Bactrocera neohumeralis. Next base: position 75,281,738 of record NC_065919.1, on the reverse strand, counting down.
GTGCCGCAGAGTCTGCAGCATTTTGTGCTTGTAGTTTTACTATGTGCTGCTCCATTTTTGAAAAATTATCACCTTTTGAAGTTGAACTACCTCTTGGTGATTTATTGGAAGACTCGGTATTACTAAAATTCGTACTACGTGAGTTTTGTATTGCTCCCTTTTGCTTGTTGTTCGTAAAATAGACAAACGCATTGATGGGACGTTCAAATCTTTTCGGCATAAGCATGTGCAATGCATGACGCAGAATTAAGTTCACATCGACGTTGGTCGGATAGCGCATCAAGTATGTAAGGCAGCTTGTTTGGTCGCTGAGCAGCAATTTGTCACGAATGCGTATCAGCATTGCCACTAGAATGTAGTTTGGTAAATCGAAATGGTCGCTATCTGCGAATATCGCATCCCAAATCACCAACAAATCGAGAAGTGCGAATTCTCGACCGAAGAGTAAACGAAGCCAACGACTACAAGAAAAATATATTACAAACATGTCAGAGTTAAAAACTTGCAATTCACTTACATTCCAAATATATGTAAAGGTATATCGAGTTTCAAAAGGTAATTGTGCAAATGCAAATCCTCTTTGGCAAGAATCTTCTCACGAATTGATATAAGTTGACTTATGATTTCTACACCGGTTCCCATGCCATGATTTGTCTAAAAGTTATTATTATAACGTTAAAGTTTTTAATGTTATTTACAAACTCACTTCACTTTCCGCATGGAAACGCTCGTGTGGTTGTGCGAAATTCTTTATCCGATAGTAAGACTCAATGGATGACATCAAACGGGAAAATAAAGAGCTAAAGAGTGATACAGCTTAAATTATTGAAATATTACACTAGATATCTATAGATGTAGTGTTTTAGAATACATACATAGTTATGGTTTAATGTCTGTAAAAACTAAAAAAAAATTAACATCGGTTGCACCGAAGCTATAAAGAAGCTTCGACATAAGAACTTGGACAGACAGATAGATAGTTGGACATGACTAAAATTAATGTTAATATTTAAATATAACCTTTTCGTAAAATGCACCCATGCTTAACATTAGGACAACTTACTAAGTATCAGCTTCCAAGTAATTTGGGTCCAGCACGTTTAAAAGAAGTTCACTAGAAGTAATAAGCATTGAGCATTTTTAGCATACACACATTTGATATTTTAAAGGTATATACCTTACCTCGTTTGATTTTGAGCTATCTCCGAAAAATGAAGCAGTGACTGTTGGTCGCCATAGAAAACAAATAATAGAGGTGCAAGGATTTCATGCATACCTTGCCGGTAGCACATATACGGATGTTCTCGTGCGTAATAGAAAAGAATGTTACACTGTGGAATTCATACATATTATTAATAATGACATCAATATAATTAATTTTTTTAATATAACAAACCATGGCATTTTGTATTAACGGCTTACGAAAGAAGTCCACTCCCGGGAAAGTTCGAATAACATCTTGACTTATAACAGCAAAAAGTTCTCTGTCGCTAAAATATTGGTTCCACACGCTCTATAAGTATATAAATAAAACTTATTACAGAAATGATAAATGGTAACTCATTACTTTCTTACCTCCTCCGATTGTGACAGTGGATTATCATCAGGTAACGTATTATCATGAGGGTCCTTTATAAATTCGTCTTTCAGCTTTTCGTACCTTAAATTAAAAATATTACGGTTTTACTTGTTTAAAGTAAAAATAAAACCAATATTACCTACCGCTTCCGTTGCATCTCCCTTTGTTCTTTCCAACTACGGTAATTAGGATTTAAAACTCGTAGCAATAATGACCAATAAATGCTTCGGAACTTTGAAACTTTTAAATCACCTTCTAATGCTTGCTCCCGTATATACTCGGGGTCTTCATCCAAAATTTTTAACAGATTATCCCATTCTTCCCTGTATACAATTAAAAAATGTAATAAAGGTATGTACATATATATGTAAATTATAGAACATTGAAGAGTATACGCCCTTTTATTTTTAAATTAATAAATGAGAGTTGAAAGTAATTTTGAAAGAAAATTGAAAGAAAATTAATCAGTTATTTCCGAAAAAGTAAGAATTAAATAAAGTCATTATTTAATCATTTGGAAGGGTTCCTTTTAATGTTTGTACTATGATGCATTTATAATCAATTTTATCAGTGCCCAAGTAGAATCATAGATAAGGTGGTCGACCATTATATATAATTACCTATACCGTTCCGCCGATGACATTGTGTCGGTTGTACTTAATTCTTGGCCTCGCTCTTCCTTAATATTTGTAGAAATTTGAGAGTTATCTTTAGGCATATATTGTTTTATAGCTTCAATGCCTTGAACATACATTTTCGAGTGAAGTTATAGAATATTTTTTAAACTATAACATGTTCCAAACGAAAATCCTATTTGAAATATGTTAAATTTAATCAAATTCACAAAAGATGCACCGACTAAAGTTTTGTTTTTATCAAATTGCAGTGCTTCGACAGCGTTGCCCCATTATAAAATTTTATTTTCGCCTGCTTTAAGTTAAGGTTATTAAGCTCATACTAAACAAATATTTTGTATTAACATCATAATTTATATATTATATTATATATACTAGCTTGTTATTATGGCCTTTAAATTAATTCGAATTATGCAAACATTAAATCACAATTGTTAGAAAAAATGATTGAAGCCGAGATGGCAGCATTATTTTGATATAAAAAATAACATTACTCGAAATTTGGTTTTGTTTATAATTAATCTTATTGGACATTTATAAAACATTTAGAAAATATTTGTTTAGGTTGATTGTTAAAATTTTCTATTAACGAATTTTATTGCACATTTTCAAACATCTGAAACTCATTCCCGCTTATTACGCCACATTTTTAGAATTTCAACCGATTTCATTCCCCACCAATTTACTTACCCAGTTTCCTTAATATCATTATATTGAGAGAAGTAAATTAAAATGACTTGAACAATTATGAACATAAATCACACAATATACTATAAAATGCAAACATGAGCATTAATGGAATACCCTAAAAGGTATTCTTAAATTATCTAATGAACAGAAAGAATATAAATGACCAAATAATTAAGTTATATCCAATTTTTGTTAGGGCTAAATGTGTGCTATTTATTCCTGAACATATTATCGAAAGTTTTCATATTAGATATTAAATCAAGGGGCGAGTGAAATTCTTTTACATCTAATGATGTTCGGCAGCTTCCTTTGCCTGGCTCTCGGCCCACTTCTTCTTGTTTTCAGGTGAGTTTGCTAAAATTAAAAAAGGTAATAAAACAAAATATTCATTCCGAGGATTTGTTTTTAACTCACCCAATTTGCTGATTTTATAGAAGACAGGAATGCACAAACCGAAGGCAACGAAATAGTATTTCCAGATCCATTGCTTTTGGATATAATGCTTCAGAGGGAATTGGGCAATTTTTGCACTGAAAGTATATGGATACTTCATTGGGCGTCCAACTTTCTCAACCGCTTTATCAGACATTGTGATGGTTCTGTCAATATAAATTTATAATTCAATATTTCTAATTAACAGTGCCTTTTATTTGTGAAAAAAATTATGTAACTTACAATTAGTTTTCAACAGGCAAAAAACACCAATCAGCACACTATGTGATTCCTCTTCTATCACAAAAGCCATATTCACGATGGTAGTTGTCAAAATGTCAGTACTGCCAGACATTGTTATGTCACTTACATAAATAATTTATTTTTCAATTAACATCACATATGAAAATTCGCGGAATCAATTTCAGAGCAACAAAAATTAAGTTTATACATTTAATTACCATAAAATTATTGCAAACAATACCAAGTCAGATATATTTCATAATGCTAGATATTGAAGAAATATGTGAACAAAGAAATATAGCAACACTACCAAATGAGAAATAGGTGGCTTCCTGTCTATTTTGTTTTTCCTATTTCCCGGTTCCGTTGCTATTTTTCATAATTAAACATTTACAAAAATATGAAAAACAGTTGTGTGCGCATTTATATGTGATTTTAACTATCTTATTACATTTCTTGAAATTTGTATTGTGAATTTATGAATGATTTCAACTTTACATATGTGTATGTTTGCTGTAGATGTGTATGTACATATGTAAGTATATTCTTATTTTATAAATCTGTATATTTATTATTATTATTTGTGCCATTTCAGATGGCTAGGAATTGTATCTGTATCTAAATTTTGTTTTCGAATGGATAAAAATGCTTTTTGTAGATTAGTAACTTTTTTTTGTTAAGTTTGATATTCATATAACAATAAGTAACTATATATTGGGCAGCTTTTTGTTTGCAAGGCGAAAAGCTTACCTGGCGAAGTTTGCAATGAAAAAAACTGAACGAGTTAGTTTGCAATTTTGTGATTCTAATGGAATTGCTGTTATGGAATCAGTTAAAATATTGCAAAAGAGCTTTGGAGAGTCTTTTATCTCGAGTATTTAGGTGACACAAAGCAAAAACTTTCTTGAAGTCGTCGAAAACTTGCCTCATGCGAGTTGTCCATTAATGGCGATGACATCGAAAAATTAACACACTACTTGAAAACCGCCAATTTGGCATCAGAGAGTTAGTAGAGAATCTCAACATCCCTTATGGATCGACTCCAAATATTTTGCTTAATGTTGTATGAAGTATGCCAATGCTGAAGTCGTAGCAAAAGTTTTGAATTGTAACTTTATTTACTCACCAAATTAAATAACCCTAAATTTCCTTAAGTAAATGCAATGTTGAAAAAAGCTTAGCTATAACCCAATATAATGAAAATCATTGAATTGTTTTGAAATTCATATTGGTAAAATACATTTATTGAATAAATCACGAATACTTTTCATGTACTCTAATTGTGCTGCATTCTTTGTATCTATTTACGAATGTACATATGTATGTATGCAATAATGTTTATTTTTTAATTTTTGTATTAGCAATGCAAGGTGAAAGTATTGTACATATTTCCTGACATATGTATAAATATATTTAAGACTCTTGTGAGTGTATGCGTTCTATTTTCATACTTTTGTATCGGTAATAATATATTGTACATAGTATTTAATTAAATAGTACCTGACTAGTTAATTAAAAACATTTTAGAAATCATTTGCAATATTACTTATTAACTAGCGCGATTTAGAATTTAATAGCAAATTTAGAAATTGCGACTAACTACATATCCGATTACGAAGCAAAAATGTATTTTATTTAAAAGCGTGTTAAAATTTATACAAACATTGTATTATAAAAAATATTTCACCCATTTTTCGAAAGGATGTACATATATTTGTTTGTTTCATTACATTTCACTCCATTGCTGCCACTTAAATACCATTTTATAAGAGTCGTTACACACCTGCAAACATGAATTTGCATGCCACTCAATTAAAGTAAAACCATTTTCAAATTAATACTTTAGTTTCGAATATATAGCACATAGTATATACATGGGCTGCGTATTTATAGCTATGAAAGTGCAGAACATGACACTTTTAAATCTGTACCTGAATGTAAAATATGTACGAGTATTGCAGACATTAAGTTCATTTATAATTCGTATAAGAATTATTCTATTTTTTGTGGTAATTAATTACGTTTAATATTTTCAAATGTTTGTATTATATTAATTATTATTTTTAAATAAAATGGATCGGAATAAGAGTTGTTAAAACTATCATTATAAAATATGTGTGTAAATACAACATTATTCAGAATGTACATGTATCGAAGGACGCAGTAAGTGTAAATCCTTGAAATAAAATTATTTATAAAATGTAATAATTATCAGAGTAGTTACTAAAAATTGTTTAGCAAGACAGATAAATTATGCAAATTGCTTTCGGTAGATATCAACAGGTGTAATTTTTTTGCAATACGTGATTTCATTTTTAAAATGTCTACTTCACTTAGGAAACTCAATGCGGTTGACGGACAAAATTTGAGATTCTCATATAATATTAGAAAATATTATTTTGCCGAAGCAGCGTCCAATTTATATTTTCATTATATAAAAAAAAAATAATAATCGTAATTTATGTTCTCATAACATATTAAAAAAAAATAATTATTTACCGTTAAATACCGTTTATTAAGCGTAAAACGTTGCAACTACAATTCATATTAATTAAAACTTAAATGTACTTATGTGAGTTATATACTATTTGTGCGCAAATCTATAAATTAACGGTAAACTACTCGTATATGTTTCTATTCTAGCTACTTATGTTGTTTTTTCTGTAAAAATAAGTTAATAAATGTATCTATGTATATTAACTACGCAAAAAAAAAAACAAAAAATAAAACGGATCGCTCACTCAAATTTTTAGACTTTGTTAGGCACTATAAATTGGTGCCATGAATTAAAATGTCTATATTGTCTTAGTTAAATTAATATTATTTTTTTCTAAGTATAACTAATTAAACAAAAATTAAGTTAAATTAATTAATCTTAATAGGAGGGTTTCGAGGAGATTATAGCTCGTTAGGTTTGGTAAGTGGATTTAAAAAATTAAAAAAAGTTGAAACTTCGCCAAGGTTTTGTGGGTATTTGAAAATAATTAATGACATTAATTTATGGTTATTATTGGAAAAGATTTATTGAAATAAATATATAATTTAATTTGAATGCATTTTGCAAAACTAATGCGAGCAAAATGAGAGGAAGATGTTTTAATGACTTAAGTTGTGACTTAAGTTTTTCTACTTGTTCGAGTGTGGTGTGCATCAATATGATGATACAAAAGGATGATCTCAAGCTGCTTCCGAGTAACTTATCCTAAACTCAGTCGGAATTAGTCGTAATTTGCCGAGGGACGACTACTTTTGCAACACTAAAATAGCTTTTTTTTATATTTTGACATTTTTATGGCTCATTCAAAGAACTCAATCGATATAACTCTCTCGAGATGTATGTATATCTAATCATACGCGTACACACATTTCAGCTGGAATGCCAACCTTCGATTAGCTAATTATATATAAAAAGAATTGAAGCGATTAGCAGAAACGATCCGTGTAAATTGACTGTTACAATATCTAATAAATGTATGTATGTATGTATAAGCTACATTCACCTAAATGTACATATGTACTATTTATGTCGCAAACAAATATTTGTATAGAGATGTTTGTATGTATGTATAATAAAACTTTAGGCCCCTTTAGTACGAGTATTTTACGCTTAATACTTAGAATCACTGAATCACTCTCGTTTATCAATAAAGTCAGACGACCAGTGCTTTTCTTCAATTAATTTATATATAAATACATACGAACATACATATGTATATGTGTATGTATTTTATGTATTTATTTCAACCGTTGCGTGACATTGGCGAGCGCAACAGCAAACGCTTGTAATGCCGAAAATGGATATTGAAAATCCAATGTGTATGCGTTTCCATCGATGCGTCCGAATTGCATTACCTGAAAAGATTTTCAATTAACAAATTTTGTAACTGTTTCGCTAACAATGGAAATGCTTTTATTTCGAGGAATTACCTGTTTGCCACGGAATTCAATTTGGAAATTTTTGGCTGACTCTTGTGTGACACGTCCCCCAAAATCCAGCTGATACACCTGACTTAGCTCATTCCACATTGGCGCCTTGTTGTGCATCACGAATTCTCGTCGAACTGGAGCTGGACTTGAGTAGCTCGAAGAACCATTCGGCTCTATTTTGCCACGTTTTAGCTGGTGGGAATAACATAATCATTGTGTTAACAAGAATGTTTTTGGATTGTAATGTATTTAACTGTAATTTTGTTAGGGTATATGAATGCAAAATATCAGAGATCATCAACATTGATGCAGGCGTTCTTTCATTTCGAATGTATGGTATATATATTTAAGAATATTCTTGAAACTTTCACATTACCTTTTTAGATATATTTCTCAGGTAATGACTTTTAAGCCACTCTGGAGAGTAAATTAAGAAAAAATAAGTCTATTTGGGAATCCGTCATTTTGCCAAATATCAAAATTTTAACTAGTACTTCGATCATTTCCTGTACTCGTCTATAGTAAAAATAAATTTTTTGGGGTTTTTGGATTTGAGATAATTTTCTCACCATCGGACACCGTTTTTGGAGCTCCGTCCGGAGATCGGTTATGGGATCAAGGGAATATAAACTTTTCAAAATGAATTGCCGACTATTAAATTAAATTCTGTAAATGCATATTATTTTTAATTATTTTTGAATAAAATGCCTGCTCGAAAAGAATTAAAAAACACGTTATATCTCACTTGAAAATGGATGTAACCCCTTAATTTAATGTCAGACAGATGTTAGCAGTCATGCCGTTCCCATCGCGCTAGGTTTAATTAGGAACCCAGAGTTTAATAGGAACCCAGATTTTTATTTTTAAGTTATTTTAAGGTTTTTTACACAACAATAATAATAGTTAATAATATGTGGAGTGAATAGCTCTTAAAATGTTTTAATTTTCGGAAGAGTGCTTACAATAAAGACTTGTAACCGAAAGGTCTCAGAAGTGTCAATATTATAGAAATCACACTTTAGTGCTAACTAGAACCCATATTTTCAATAGCAAAATAACTCATATACATACATATGTATGTGCGAATATGAGGGAATGGAAAGCTGTTATTTTTATCGGCAAGGCTCTATTTAACAACAATGAGCCCTCAACCATTGCTGTGTAAATTTGCCAATTCATCAAAATAAAAATTTAGTGGCCAATAATACATACATACATATGTACATGCAACATATTCTACCACATATATTTTACCTTTTTGTGAGACCTACACAAACACGACGTGTATACACTTGCTATGCATATACATATATTATATAAACATACATATATATGTATATACTCACCTTTTGTAGTAACTGTGCCTTTTGGAATGTTTCCAAATCACGATATTGCTTATTGTAACTGGCACCACCGTTTTCTTCGCCTGACCCATTTGTACCGTTGCCTTCGTCATCTGAACTTTCTATGAGGCATTGTTTTTTGCGATAGCGCCTATTTAGCAGAGGTGAATTCAAAAAGTGCCGAATGGGCGAACTACTCTGACGTTTGTTCTTTTTACTGACGGCTGGCGATGCTGGTGAGCTTCGGGGTAGGCGTTTTGGTGTGGCGGGCGGTGTGAGGCGGCCCTCGTCGAGGTCTCGTAAACGGCTGATTATGTTCTCTAGTGTTGTAAGTGCCTGTAAATTGCATACATATGTGGTAAATACATTTCGAAATCGTTTGAATAAATTTTATTCAATGTTAGATGTGTTCGTGTGAATGTACTTATGTTTTACAAGAGCGTGATCGATCAAGCAAATTTTAATAAATTTAACGAAATAACTTAATTTAGTTTAATTACGTAATAATATTAGAGCCCTGCACTTGTATGGTACGGTGCACTTATTCGGCGATTATTGCAACGAAAATCATTATATGTAATATATGGGAGTAGGGTTATCCCGATACAGATACATTCCATATAAAGTCAATAGGAAGTTCGAAACTTTTGTACTACGTTTATTGGGACTTGCGAAAGTTTTGACCCGATTTTACTAAGTTTTGGCACAGGGTTACATGCTTATCGAGAAAAAATGCTTTCTCTTTTTTAGAGGCTTAGTTCGATTTTTTTTATATGGCATGTCTTAATGAACTATTTGTGTATAGTTTTATTCCAAAATCCTCAATAGGGATCAGCTGAAATTTAAAAGCCCGATTTCAGCCATTTCTGTTCTGTGACATAAGGGTACAAAATAAATAGTGATGAAATAAGTTTCGTTGAAATTGGTCGAGTAGTTTAGGTGTTTGGTCAGTACAGTTTTAGTTGTTTATGAAATCTCGTTATCTTGATTATTCGTATACAACTATATAACTATATGAAGCAACCTGTTGCCTGAGTTTAATGAAATTAGTCGTTCTTCCGTTATTTATTGTTATATTGAGGTATACGGTTTCACAGATTCACACCCGGTGATGCTAACGCAATATTTTTTTTTCATACTCATACAGTGGTCTATTACGTACACATACGAATACATTTACGTAACTATAACAGTATTGTAATACCTGCGCTTGCAAGGAGACAGAGGCTTTAGCTTCCACCGGCGTGGCCTCAACAGCATTCCCATTCGTGCTGGCACATTGAGTGTGTCCCAAGTAATCGCGTTGATTTTTTACAGTTGCCACATTATTCTGGGCCTCTCTACGTCGCCAGCGTACCTCGGTTAATTGTTTAACGAAGTTAAATCCATTATCATTTTTACGACCCAGCAACGGTGTCGTGCTTTCGGTGTTCGTTTCACTGCTACTACCAGTTTCTTTGCTGCGACTTCTGATGCCAAAACGATGCTTTCGCGTGAAAAGTGGACTGTCGGTGAAGCTAGTGATTACATCCAACTTTTTCTTTCTCGGTGTTCCGCCCGTTTTACGTTGGATTTGTTTTTGCTGTTCCTGGCTCTTGTATAAACTTTCATAAATATGCGTGTTGGCTGTGAAGTCTTTCTTCTGTGGGGTGGACACTATACGTATTTTCTCTTCCTTCTTTGGTTGCTCGTCGACTGCAGTTTGGACTGGCTGGCAATGTTTACATTGTTCGTTGGGACTAACGCTTCGGTGACATTTAAAACATTTTGTTGGTTCAGTGGTGTCGGTGCCACTGGTTTTACCTTCAGCGATTTCCTGAAGTTTTCGTGGTGTCTTTTCGGGTTCTTTGCTGGTTAGTTTTGTTTGACTGAAGACTAATTCGCAGGAATCCAGACTCTTTGATTTACCCGATCTTTCCAATTTTGGTTTGCGGGAATCCTGTATTGGGAAATATTAAAAAAGATTTTAGATTTATATAATGTTGCATTGGCTGATTAGTTCGAGATTCGGTTAAATCAAAAGTTTTCTAAAAGCGGTTGTACTCGAAAAGGCGATGTAAAAGGTTTAAGAGTTTTTTGGGCATGATAAAACCCAAGAAAGAACTTTTTCTCAGACATTTCAATAAGCCAGAGGTTAGTATTTCGCCAACCCCTGTTAGAAAATTTTGTCTTAATATATCTTACCTCATTATTTTGACGCTTTTTTCTAGTCTTACGTTTGTCCACTAAGATCAAACGTTTAGTGGGTGCGTCTCTTCGCAGCGCCATTAAGGCTTCGTCGGACGGTGTAATAGCATCCGAGTCCAAATAACCAACACTACAACTTCTGGTAATCGAATCGGGCAGAGCAGGCGCGATGGACACTACTGTTATTGTGCGCTTCATTCGAACTTCGACGGGCGTAGAGGCGGGAGTGAAAGTTATCAAAGCTTGCTGGGTGGGCGATTGAACTTCTTCATCTATATACGAAATATCTCGACGTTTTGTATTGTTGTTGTTAATGGGATTATTATTCGCTGTGAAATTACTGCTACACGCTGTTGTTTTTAGTCTTGCATCCATGCGTTCAAGGTTCAAATTGAGATTTAAAGGTACTGGGTTGACATGACTGTTTGTTGACCGAATCATTTCGGGTAACAAAACATTCTTCACTTGCACAACATTGTTAGCGTAATCCGTATTGCTGGAGTAGGACATAACCGTAGTTTGACCATTGCCCGAAACAGCAGGACGTTCGAATATTATATCCGTTGGCGCGACGGCATTTTTCGGTGATTGTAACGTTGGAACCGAACCATCACAGTACAGTGGCGATATAGCGTGGCGTGACTGTGAGCTCGAGTTCGAACTAGAACGACTGTAGTTATTTTTGAAGCTACTATAGCCAGGTCCTAGACTGCTACGTATACCCGGTGTAGTGGCAGTAATATTCTTCGGACGCACCATTTTGTTATTATTTGATCCGTTTGTGGTGTGAAGTAAATTGGCGGTCGGTAGGTTGACTCTGGCGCCATTGTGATAGCCATTTACCTCTTGTGATTCATTTGAAGAATCATCATCATAAGATTCGGCTCTGGCCAGTGGACTTAAGCCAGTGCTGCCAATCGCACACTGTATACCATTGTTATTTAGTGCGTTTTTGTGTCGCGCCAATAGGTGATTAGGACGTGGTGACATTGGTGCAATAGGTGGGGATAACTCGTTGAGACGACGATGTGTGACTGCCGCCGTTGATGTAGCTCTCATTTGGCTCTCCGCATTTGTTAGTAAATTGTACATATTGCCATTGCTTTTACTGCCATTGTGTAGAGCGGCATCATCTTCGTCTTCGGAAAAAATGTTAGGATTAAAAGTTGGATCCGGACCCGAAGGAAAGTCGTCACGCAGTTCTGTTATAACTAGTGTCATTTGCCTTGGCTGCAGATGCAATAGGGACGTTTTATACGTTATTTGGCCTAAATTGGCTGGGACGGTTTTGGCAAGTCCATGAATTTTAAATTTGGTACCCCAAATATTTGAGGTAACCTCAACCAGTTTTTCTTCCTTTAGAATGTAAATAAAATCGGTTATTTTTTAGTGAATTATGGCAAATTAATTTCATGATGATGCTAATAGTTTCGATACATAAAATAAAACAAAAAAAAATCTTTTTGACGTCACTTCTGAGATAATTGAATGACGTCATATTAGAGACTGTTGTAAACTTTTCTAATAAAACTAAGGCATACAATTATACTTTTTTAAATGTGGTAAAATAATATGAAATATAGCCTACCTCAGGAAGTGTATCAACGTAGGCGAGTTCATCCAAGCTATCGGGATCAATGTTGGTGTTCACGGAATATTTTTCTCCATTGCTCTGATTTCGCTTTTTCTGACGCAATTTCCGATGACGTAATGGACGTGGAGAGCTACGGTAACGTTCTTCAAACTCACTATCAGAAGAATCCGTTCTGCCGCTTTGTCCCGTGGTTGTAGATTGGCTCGAGCCGGAAGAGCTTTTCCATTCTGGTGAGTATTGCATGAAAACCGGAGAATCTATTAATAAAAGTAACACGAAATGAAACAAAAGTTTATCAAGATAGATAAATGCGTATTTCTGTACACACCATTTGCTTGCGGGTCAAATATCACGAACTCTGGACGTATTTTCGAGGTGCGTTTACCCTTGAGAAGCGGCACAAGACCACCCAAATATTCCAAATAAAGTGTGTAGCAAATGCCTGTATTTTGGGTCGGATCCTCGTCGTGTCGTATCATGGTGCAGTGCAAGCGTGTCGAACACATTGGTGGCCGGGAGACGAACTCACGTACGGATTTAAGATCAGGTACACAGCACTACATATAAGAAAAGATATTTAATATGTGGCCCCAGTTGAAAAATTATCATACTTACTCTTATTGTTTGAGCAAAAAGATTGCCAATCAGACTCCTAATTCGTGACGGCAACGGTAGCAAGGGCAACGAGCGCTCTGAACCAATGCTTGTCTGTATTTGTAGGCGACATAACAGTTGGAGTGACGCTATACGTCTGGATACCCACGCAATGTGCACTTGGGTGCCAGTCGCAATGAACAGACGCTTGTCGTTGTGACCCCATGTAAGGGCCGACACCGTTGCGGAGGTATTCGGTAGGCGTGTTTGGTACAGTATTTTGCCAGATTCGGTGTAAAATTTCAATATATTTTGATAAATCGGCGCCCCTTGTTGGTCAAACGTGTTTAACGAAGTCTGCGCAGTGCCAGCAACAGCGAGCAATTCACGTGAATTACTCCATTCCATTACCATGCCTATGCTGCCGCTAAGCCCTGTGTTGATATGTGCAGGCGATACGTCATCGTAAGACTTTATCAAGTATATAAAGCCATTTTGAAAGCTAACAGCCAATACAAAAGAACGTTTAGCTGCAAGAGAAATCATGATATTGTTAAGTATCTGGACAATCAGCTCTCAAAGTACTTCACAACTTACATGCATTGGTAACACCTGGCTCGGATTCTTCACCCTCCTCCATTTTGAACTTCTCACATGACCACGCCATTGCTGTTATGCCAACATCATTGCAGAGCTGGACTTGCGACACCATCGCTCCATGCACGTCCATAACGATGATCTGGCCATGTGTGGTGCCAAAATATACTTGCTGATCGTCTGGTGTCCAAACACCGCATGTAATGGTCGATTCCAGATTCAACATTGAAGACCAATAACGCTGACCGGCTACCGAGCCTACAAGCACAAAACCGTCCTGATAGCAAATTAGCGCCATACGTCCATCGTGCGACCAGGCGAAATACGTAACCGGCGTATTGCGATCGTTAATAAGTTCGATGGACCAACGGCCTTCATATTTGATCCACACAAATATGATACCAGAACTATCACACGATGCCAATTTCTGATATGGTTCATTCCATTTCACCAAAATCACCTGGAAAGAAAATATCGTTTTACAAAAACATTTTGCAAACAAATTAAACAACATTTGGGCAGTTTCTGTTACAAAAGAATTGCCATGCCTGAGTAGCCTAACTTATGCTTCGTGAGAGTAATAAAAACCATTGAAATGCTCGTGTAGTAGTAAGCTTAATTGTTGTAAATATACTTACATCGGATCGATGCCCGCGCAGATTGTAATTGGTGCGTGTCGGAAAATCCAAATTTCTGCGACAATGTGAGGTTGTAAATGTCACGCCGACAATGCCGCGGATATTTCCGGTAGCCAGCCATCCTTCTTGGTAATAGTTTGTTCGATTCAGTTTCCAGCCTTCATCCTATTCGAAATATTTAAAGAAAAAGGGCGTCAACCCGAGGATCGAAATCCAAGCAATTTTATATATACCTATACCATATATAACTCATACAGATACATAAGTTTTGTTAAAAAAATGAAAATCATTATATTGTATGTGGTATATGGGTGTTGGGGTAGTATCGACCCGAGATTATATATTTTTCCTATGTCCCATACTAAAAAACCAATCATATTTAGTAGTTAGCCGGATTTTCGAAAATCTTGATATTCTTTTTGTGGTGCCTAGGTCAAGTTTTCGCTCATAACAGTGCGCATTTGCGCCGAAAATAGATCAATTTGAGCGAAAACTTGTCTTAGATCCGTAAGTTCGAAAATCTTTATACCAGGTATATGGGGGCTAAGGGAAGTATTGGCCCAATTCAACCCATTTTTCACATATAGACAAAACAAAAATTATGCACCACCTTATTTAACTGTCGGTTTTAAAAAGGTCTTAAGGTCTTTATGCCCCAATTTCTTAATTCTTCTAAGCTGTTCGAACATATAATTTCAAAAATCAAGCATTTGAATATAATAAAATTGTAAACTATTGTTAAGATAACTTTTAGAATATTTGTTGAATTTAATCGCATGAATCGAATATAAGTATTCGATTTTTCGATCGAAAATAAATAATGCATTTGGTGATCCCTGAATTTTCGACAAATGTTTCTTCCAAAGATATATTCGATTTTATGCATTCAGATGATTGAAAAGACATAGTAGAGAATAACGGATACACTTATTCTTCTTAATTGGCGTAGACACCGCTTACGCGATTATAGCCGAGTTAACAATAGCGCGCCAGTCGTTTCTTCTTTTCGCTACGTGGCGTCAATTGGATATTCCAAGCGAAGCCAGGTCCTTTTCCACTTGGTCCTTCCAACGGAGTGGACGTCTTCCTCTTCCTCTGCTTCCCACGGCGGGTACTGCGTCGAATACTTTCAGAGCTGGAGTGTTTTCGTCCATCCGGACAACATGACCTAGCCAGCGTAGCCGCTGTCTTTTAATTCGCTGAACTATGTCAATGTCGTCGTATATCTCGTACAGCTCATCGTTCCATCGAATGCGATATTCGCCGTGGCCAACGCGCAAAGGACCATAAATCTTTCGCAGAACTTTTCTCTCGAAAACTCGCAACGTCGACTCATCAGTTGTTGTCATCGTCCAAGCCTCTGCACCATATAGCAGGACGGGAATTATGAGTGACTTATAGAGTTTGGTTTTTGTTCGTCGAGAGAGGACTTTTCTTCTCAATTGCCTACTCAGTCCGATGTAGCACCTGTTGGCAAGAGCAATCCTGCGTTGGATTTCCAGGCTGACATTATTGGTTGTGTTATTACTGGTTCCTAAATAGACGGATACACTTGTGCAGGTCAATTAACAACTATATTAAAAATGAGTAGTCTAAACTGTGGCCCACTGAATCAACATTCAAAAATTATTTTCCTAGAAGCGGTTGCTCATTGGCATCGATTTTCAGGTGTTACATGGATTTACAGGTTTCAAAAAATCGATTTTTTTATTATTTCATTAAATTCTACAACACCTTTACTATATTTTCCTAAATTTTCAAGTTGATCCGAGTAATGGTTCCGGAGATACAGCCTTAAGATCTTGTGAAACTGAGTTTTTGAAGACGAACGATCTTCATGAAACTTTACACAGGTCTTTGAGATCCAATTCTTAAAGACTTAGACGAAGGATATTTTTTCCCTGTTTTTTGTAAAGATGTCTGCTCAAAATCCAATTTTCAGTTTTTTTACAAGTTCTAAATGAAGGTCTTAAAACACCTCTAGATGATCCTGTTAAGAGTTATCCTGACAACGCGGGCGCATCTTTTTTCCAAAGGATCTCCGAAAATGGCCGAGTTTAAACTATTTTTGCCAAAAATTTCAGAACTTCTTTGTTAATAGTGTATGTTTGTAACCACAAAAAATTCTAATAAAATATTTAATTTTTTTGTTTGAAAAAAGGCTATTATGTACCTGAAGAATCCCATGTAACCCCTCTTAAGGTACTCAGCATGCTCTCAGTTATCGAAATTTTCTCCTAATCTCTTCATATACCAAAATAACATTGTGTGGTTCGCAGGAAATCCAAGACACCCAGCTCCTATGAGCATCGCCGAAGATACTCATACACTTCCCAGTAGAGACATGTATTATAAATAAGCTACATAACTAGTTAATGGTCATGACAAACAACAACTTTTGCTAATTAAATTTGCATTTCCCGTTCCGTAAGGTATTGTGTGTGAGCTGAATTTGCTACACATACCGGCATAAAGTCAACTGTAAGTGCAGCTCTGTGTGTGTGTGCATCTATATAAATATTTAGTGTTTAAAAGAACCCCTGTGTACACCAGGTCGTATGAGCAACGCTATCATCACCTTGCATCTCACACCCTCCCCGCGTCGCTTCATTCATTGGCATATTTCTGCTTCTGCAACGCTCTCATGAAGGCAAAAGCTCTCACGTTATTTTTATACACGTTAAACACTTGAAGACACAACAGAGAGGCCCTTCGCAGGCAGTGTATAACAGGTGTGCGCTCTTCAGTGCATTAAAATGCTGTTTATGTACTCAATAAAGCGATCTTAATATTTTTCAAAACAAAAATATTTTTATTTTGACTTTGCACACAGTGTCCCACTAGCACGATACTATGAAGGCGCCTATTTCTTGTATTTATGTATGTATGCGTTTAAATAGTGTCTGCCCTCTCAGAGCGCTTCCCAGCACATATTCGCAGTGTCTATATTTTTACCTCTCCAGCGAATTTTGAAATTTATTTTCGAAATTTCGAAAGTATTTGGGCTCTAACGAAGGAAAGATTTTCAGTTGTAACGAACACGCCGAGCCAACTAGACGTAAGCGATCGTGTCGCCCAGCGTTCGCCCCAGCGCGAATATTTTTGCTTTCGGTCATAATTATTTAGATGTTTTCACAATTACGAAAATAAACCACTTTGTACGGGTATCTACGTGTTAGGAAATTTCAAAATTGTGTCATTGTACCCACAAAATTCGAGATGCGTCCAACGACAGTGCCGATTTGGCAATTTTTGCTAATTTTTGTCGCCGCTTCTCTACAGTCATTGGTCGAGTGCAAGTCTTTTTTCGGCATTGGTACACGCATCCACAATGATCAATTACTGCTAAAAGATGTACAAGAAGCCCGTTCGGTCGGCGTCGATAAGGGGCAAGAAGTTGGCTTTAATTATGCCATTCCAGAGCCCATAACTTACATCGAAATAGTTTCCGAGCAAGTAAGGTCACATTTTGGTCACCCATTATACGAATGTATCACTTCTAAATATATACACATTTGTATTTATGTAGTTTGTCTGAGTCTGTGTGTATGCGTACGTGTGTGTACGAGTGAATGTTTGTGCAAATTTCTATAAAATTCTAATTTCGAAACTATAGAGAATGTTTATGAAAATATGTACCCAAATATTTTTGTATATTTACAAATATAATCTTGGCAATTAGGCATCGCAAAAGGTCGAAAATATCGGAGGCGCTATTGCCGACATGTGCACTTTTATGCATGTGTACGCACACACACAAACACATATACGTGAATTTATTCATTGAAATTGCTATATATTATTCATACATATATTATTTACTGAAATTATAAAAAATTCCAACTTTTTTTCGCAAAGCCGATGAACTTCACATTTCCGTTATAATATTTGACGCGCGAAAACGAATGCACGAATATGTATGAGAATACTTGTATGTACTTACATACATACATACATATGTATGTATGTAAAGAAATGATGCTGTAACTGGAAAAAAGTCAAGTTCGTTAGTCTTGCAAATTGAATTTATCTACTTTTGTGTTGCAGATGCTCAAAAATGTTTCATAAATACTTCCTGTGGCTAGGCCGCCATAAATGATTTCGTTTCCTGTTTTTGCTTTCATTTCATTTGCAACTTTTTTGAGCAAGGTAAAAGTTGCACAAGTGATAGGATGCTTGGTCCTTACGAAGGCCGACTGATAAGAACGTAATATTTTCTGTCAAAAACTGATGTTTCGAACCAGGAAGTTCAACCGGCATTAAAAAAGACATTTATGTGCATGAATATGTATAAAATAAGAGGGAAAAACAAAGTATTGTAAAATTATTATAAATTAAGAATAGACTTTAACTTCGGCTGTACAGAAGTTACAATAACCTCCTAAGGTGTATTTCTTCTAGCGTTAAACGGTATAAAAAAGTTTTCTTTTGACTTTGATCAGCCAGTTTGAGTGATCCGATCGGAAGAATATCTTCGAAGGTTACGGCATTACCTTAAAATATACCATAACATAATATATACCAAATATCGTGCAAATATCTGGTCAAATAAAAAAGTTTTTCTGTGTTGCAGTTATATCCTATAGTGATCCAATATCCGTAACGATAAACGATCAGCTTTTTGAGAGAAAAGGACGCGGGCAAAAATTTGAGATCAATTTCTCAAAAATTGAAGGACTAGTTCGCGTATATATAGACGGACAGACAGATGAATATGGCTAGATCGGATCAGCTCGTTACGCTGATCATTTATATGTATATCTGCTTGTTACAATCGCCGAGGTTTCCGTCTGAATGTTACAAACTTTGTGACACACTTAAAATACCCTAATCAGGCTATAATTATAAAAAAGCATTACACTTCTAATAGGGGCCTTTTGCGATCGAAGGTTTTATAAATTCACCACCCTTAAACCGCTGAAGATATTTGTAGCTTGGGAATAGTGTTTTTTTAAACAAGAAAAAAAAATCTGTGAAGAAAGTCATGGCGTATGTGAAATATGAATACTGTATCTAGTCGGCTAACCTAAATATGGATATCTAAAATTGGTTTCTCTGGTAGTGAACGAGGGCGAGAAGAAATATCTCTTGTCATCAAACCAACAGTCATCGCACTCGCGACTAGGCTCCAATGTCACTGTTGACAGTTATTACTTCGAAGTCGTAGATAATTTCGCCTATCTTGCAACCAGTATCAACACCAACATTAAAGTCAGCTTCGAAATCCAACGCACGGACAGAGTAGGCAATTGAGAACTAAAGTCCTCTAATGACGAACAAAAATAAAAACTCTATCAGTCACTCCTTATTCCCGTCCTGCTATATGGTGCAGCGGCATGATCGATGACAACATCTGATGAGTGGACGTTACGAGTTTTCGAAAGAAAGGTTCTGCGGAAGATTTACCGTCCTTTGCACATTAGCCACGGCGAATACTGCATTCGATGGAACGATGAGCTGCATGAGATATACGACGACATTGACATAGTTCAGCGAATTAAAAGACAGCGGCTGCGCTGGCTAGGTTATGTCGTCCGAATGGACGAAAATACTCCAGCTCTGAAATTATTCGGCGCAGTACCCGCCGTGGGAAGCAGAGGAAGAGGAAGACCTCCACTCCGTTGGAAAGACAAGGTGGAGAAGGACCTGGCTTCGCTTGGAATCTCTAATTGGCGCCACATTGCAAAAAGGAAAAACGGACTGACACGTTGTTATTAACTCTGCTATAACCGCGTAAGCGGTGTCTACGCCAATAAAGAATATTACAAGAAAATAGGTTTCTAAAAGTTTAGTCATTTTGAAAAGATCCAAATACTAATAAGTTTGCTCGTTTTCTGTAAAGGAAAATAATTTAAATCTTTTTCTACAATATGTGTTCTCGTTGAATCATTATTAAATTTATAGAATCTTAAAGAAAGTTTAAAAAAATATATTTGTACATATATTTATGTTGTTTTTGTATTGTATTTATATCTTCAGAACGTTTTGGCCGATGTCAACTTCAGATATCAGGATAATTTGGTAGAAGGTAGTATAATTGCACTTAACAATGCAAACGCCACAGAAGCAACTGAGAGTATGGCACCATTTGAAGTGCAGATATCTATTTATGGATTCAATGATACTGTACTCAATGTAAATCCATCGTATATATTGAATAGAGATCAGCAATTCCAAGGCATACTTGGACCATATTCTAGCGAAGATTTTGACTATGAAATTGATGATGATGACTTTGAAGAGCCGGATAGGAAGAACACAAGTGAAGAAGCAGTAGAAGATGAGTTGGAAGAAGATATGAGCTATACCGATGATTTTGGAGACCCTGATAAAATAATCGAATTAGGCATGCGTCAACCAGGTATAACTGATATTATATTATCTAAAACACTTAACTTTCCATTTATGATTAAACGCGAAATTCTTCGACAGATGATTACCTCGTGTATGAAACATACCAGACGTCACAAACTAACTCACAGGAGCCGTCAAACCACAGCGTCACCTTCTATTATATTGACAGCAATTTCATAACCTATGTGCGTTTCATAATATTCGATGTAAGTTGACGTTTTCTTGTAACAAGCACAAAATTTGTTGGAATTTTTTTATGATTATACATTCTATTCATAGCACACTGTCAACAAGGCGTCAGACGATTTCACTCCACCAGTAGCCGTGTACACTCACTTCTCTCCCAATAGCCTCAAAGCTACCATCACTGACGACAACACCACTAACCTATTTGTGCAGATGCTTATCTATGGTTATCAGCCAGACGATCTTCCAGTCGGCTACAAGCCATTTTTGACGAGCGTTCTCGATTTTACAACCGAGTCACCGTTAGAGCGTTTGAAATTGCTATTAAACGCAAAGTTAAATAAAAATCTCGACGATTCGGAAGAAATCAATTTCGAAACAGGCGAGAGAAACTCATTGTCCAATAATAGTAGCACAACAGATGCGTCCACTAGAAACCATGTAAATGATTTTGCAGTATTCAACGTAATTTTGGTTTGTTTCTTAGTACATTTTAATCTCTTTGTATAAATAAGTCGTTACAAAAACAAAATCTAATTATAAAAGTAAAAGTGTTATGTGATTGCATGTATTATTAATATATGTATGTACGTATGTACATATTTTTATATTAACAAAAAACGTTTATTTGCGTTCATAACATATTCAACAACAACGCTGGGAAATTCAATGTGGAAAGGAGCTTGAGGAGGAAGAGCTGATGACTACGGTTATGTAATACTTTGAAATTTTTTTTTTCAATATTTTGATTACTTGTAACGATGACAATTGGGTTACACGAAAAATTGAAAAATATAAAAGACAGCTTTGGTCTTGCTATCTCGTTTCATCTTTGAGCTCAAGCCATTTGGAGTTCTCAATGAAACTAGATATGGTATGTCCGCTATGCTTTTTGTGGATAGCCCTTCAAAGTTTGGTGCTAAGTATTCTGTGTCTGGGTTGTGTTAGAGCTGGTTATTCACAGAGAAAGTGGAAAACTGTTTCTTTATTCCCTTCCAGTTTGCAGCTGCGACAAAAATTTTTAAAGAGCAGATCCATTTTTAGCGCGTGTGGCCCCGTTATAGTAGCTGTAAATTTGAAAATATTATCCCTTGATCTATGTGGCTCAAGCAGCTCACTACTTCCGGTCTTTGACCAAGTATCCTCTGGGTAGCCTAAGAACATCCGTTCGAAGGCGAGCTAAAGTGAGAAGGCGAAACATTCCCTACAAGGGTTGTGCGCTGGGTTTGGGACCCGCCACATAAAAAACACCCCCAGTGAAGAGCTACAACCAGCCTCGGATGAGAGACCCCCCTTTTGATGACGACCATGGCAAACGAAATAAGGACTACGAATTGAGGGCATGCACCTGGAATGTCCGGTCCCTTAATTGGGAAGGTGCCGCTGCCTAGCTGGTTGATGTCCTCGTGACAAGGACAGAGACGAGTAGGTCCTTGTGACATTTACTACAGTGGCCATATAAAGGAGCGCAAGTTTGGTGTAGGATTCGTGGTGGGAGAGAGACTCCGTCGCCGAGTACTATCATTCACTGCGGTGAATGAACGTCTAGCCACAATCCGCATCAAAGCGAGGTTCTTCAACATATCGCTGATTTGCGCCCACGCCCCGACGGAAGAGAAGGACGATGTGACCAAAGATGCCTTCTATGAGCGCTTGGAGCGCGCTTATGCGACCTGCCCCCGCCACGATGTCAAAATCGTGCTTGGCGACTTTAACGCCAGGGTGGGCAAAGAAGGTATATTTGGCACTACGGTCGGTAAATTCAGCCTCCACGACGAAACATCCCCAAATGGGTTGAGGCTGATTGACTTCGCCGGGGTCCGAAATATGGTTATCTGTACTACTAGATTCCAGCATAAGAAGATTCATCAAGCTACCTGGCTGTCTCCGGATCGAAAAACTACCAACCAGATCGATCATGTTGTGATAGACGGAAGACACATCTCCAGTGTTTTAGATGTGCGTGCGCTCCGAGGTCCTAACATCGACTCGGACCACTATCTTGTTGCAGCTAAGATTCGCACCCGCCTCTGTGCAGCAAAAAACGCGCGCCACCAAACACAAGGAAGGTTCGACGTCGAGAAGCTGCAATCACAGCAGACAGCCGAACGATTTTCTACTCGGCTTGCACTCCTGCTCTCTGAGAGCACTCGTCAACAACTCGGTATAAGGGAACTGTGGGACGGCATTTCAAACTCCTTACGTACAGCTGCAACCGAAACCATTGGTTTTCGGAAAGTGCAAAAGAACAGCTGGTACGACGAGGAGTGCCGTGTCGCAGCGGAGAGAAAACAGGCTGCCTACCTCGCAACGTTACGATCGACCACTACACGTGCGGGATGGGATAGATACCGAGAGTTGAAGAGGGAAGCGAGACGCATTTGTAGACAGAAGAAGAAAGAGGCTGAAATGCGTGAGTACGAAGAGCTTGATAAGCTGGTCGACAGGGGTAATGCTCGAAAATTCTACGAAAAAATGCGGCGGCTTACGGAAGGTTTCAAGACCGGAGCATACTCTTGTAGATCCCACAAAGGTGATCTAGTGACCGATGCCCAGAGCATACTTAAATTATGGAGGGAACACTTCTCCAGCCTGCTGAATGGCACAGAATGCACAACGCCAGGAGAAGGCGAACCCGATTCCCCAATCGATGACGATGGAGCAGACGTTCCATTACCCGACCATGAAGAAGTTCGAATAGCAATTGCCCGCCTGAAGAACAACAAAGCGGCAGGGGCCGACGGATTGCCGGCCGAGCTATTCAAACACGGCGGCGAAGAACTGATAAGGTGCATGCATCAGCACCGTGAAAGGAGAATCGACCACACCACCTCTTCGTCGATTTCAAAGCTGCTTTCGACAGCACGAAAAGGAGCTGCCTCTATGCCGCGATGTCTGAATTTGGTATCCCCGCAAAACTAATACGGCTGTGTAAACTGACGTTGAGTAACACCAAAAGCTCCGTCAGGATCGGGAAGAACCTCTCCGAGCCGTTCGATACCAAACGAGGTTTCAGACAAGGCGATTCCCTATCGTGCGACTTTTTCAACCTGCTTTTGGAGAAAATTGTTCGAGTTGCAGAACTAAATAGAGAAGGTACCATCTTCTATAAGAGTGTACAGCTGTTGGCGTATGCCGATGATATTGATATCATCGGCCTCAACACCCGCGCCGTTAGTTCTGCTTTCTCCAGGCTGGACAAGGAAGCACAGAAAATGGGTCTGGCAGTGAACGAGGGCAAGACGAAATATCTCCTGTCATCAAACAAACAGTCGTCGCATTCGCGACTTGGCTCTCACGTCACTGTTGACAGTCATAACTTTGAAGTCGTAGATAATTTCGTCTATCTTGGAACCAGCGTAAACACCACCAACAATGTCAGCCTAGAAATCCAACGCAGGATAACTCTTGCCAACAGGTGCTACTTCGGACTGAGTAGGCAATTGAGAAGCAAAGTCCTCTCTCGACAAACAAAAACCAAACTCTATAAGTCACTCATAATTCCCGTCCTGCTGTATGGTGCAGAGTCTTGGACGATGTCAACAACGGATGAGTCGACGTTGCGAGTTTTCGAGAGAAAAGTTCTGCGAAAGATTTATGGTCCTTTGCGCGTTAGCCACGGCGAATACCGCATTCGATGGAACGATGAGCTGTACGAGATATACGACGACATCGACATAGTTCAGCGAATTAAAAGACAGCGGCTACGCTGGCTAGGTCATGTTGTCCGGATGGACGAAAACACTCCAGCTCTGAAAATATTCGACGCAGTACCCGCCGGGGGAAGCAGAGGAAGAGGAAGACCTCCACTCCGTTGGAAGGACCAATGGCTTCGCGTGGAATATCCAATTGGCGCCACGTAGCGAAAAGAAGAAACGACTGGCGCGCTGTTGTTAACTCGGCTATAATCGCTTAAGCGATTTCTACGCCAATTAAGAAGAAGAAGAAGATCTATGTAATAAGTCCTTGATTCTAGTCATATCATATTTGGACCATATCTGTTTCGTTATCTTACAGTTGGTTATTGATTTCCATCTGCACTGAACTATATCTTAAAAGTGAGTATAAAGCTCTGTTTTGATCATTCCCAGCGGACATCGGATTCATCTAAAGAAGCTGCTAGTTTGGTCAACTCGTCTGCTTTTTCGTTACCGAATATGTTCCTCTGGCCGGGAGCCCGTAATAGGAACATATGGAGTTGACTTGCCAATAAGCTTAAGGCCTCTCTGAAAATGTTACGCTGGCATTAATAAGTAGCGTTGACAAGTTTAGCAGTACTCCCTGAATAACCGTGTGTATGGTTGCTTTATGTATCCTCCCGTAGTTATTCAATAGAGCACCACTGGCCCTCTCTATTCCTAGTACTTCCGCTTGCAAGATGAGTTTGGTAGTCGGATAGAGAGGGAGATTTCGCGATCATCGGAGTATACACCCGCCCCTACTCCGCAGTGCATTTTGGACGGTATTGATAGTGCATCATCCTCTCCTACTAAACCTCATCTCCATTTACGTCTAGAGATTATCCTCAACCGGAAGAGGCTATTGAAATCTAACATTGAAAGAATATACTATAGTCTAATATACTAATGTTTAGCTGGTTCAGGACGGCGCTATATCCATAATCTTTCTTCTTCCAACATTTTGATTGTGGTTTAAACGGTTACAAAAAAGTGTCGTGTGCGCCCTTTATTGGATTAATAAATACACCTAATTAACTATTTGAGCAATTTTAACCAAATTGCTTTTTTAGAATACTAAGTACGTGAAAATAACGGTTAAAAGTTGCAACATCACAAATATATAACACACTCTTAAAATGTTTTCAGTTTTGAGAGCATTTAATGTTCGGCTTCACCCGAACCTAAACTTTTTTGGACTGTTTCTTTAAAACAACGAAACAACTAATATGGTCCTCGTATATTAATTCAGCGAGACATTTGACCTGTTTCCAATTAGGAATTCAGAAATGGTGCATATACTTGTAATTCTGTACAGTAGAGCTTACCTCTGGAATATCATCAGGAACTTTACCCATCCATGAGAGCGACAGTATTGTGCAATCACATTTTGTATTCACACTCGGTTCGAAGTGCAGATGCATCCTGCCAAATCTATTGAAATAGGATTATGCCTTAAGCTCGAGACGAACTAAATCCACTTTCATTAGGGTCAACGGAAAATGAGTTCAAAACTGCAAAAACAAATAATAATTTCATCAGCAATGTAGGATTATTTTGTAATTAATTATTCGTATTAATATATTATATAATAAATAGTTTTATAAAATATAATAGATTTGCACTGCATTGAATGCTTCTTAATTCAAAAACTAAATTTTCATATTTTAGTTTAAAATCAGAATTTTTTTAAGGAAAAAAATTAAATTTGAGAACTTTTTTAAAACTCAGTTTTTTTTAACAAAAATCGAAATTTGAAAACTTTATTTTTTAATTTAATTTTAAGCATCTTGGACTAACAGTTGAGAAAAGAAATATTTACATATTTCTGGCTGAAACACTATAATTAAAAGCTATTGAATATAAATTAGTAAATAATGTGGACTTAGTTGAAATTTTATTAATAGAAAGCATTCTTTTTCAAAAGATAGCCAAAATGGTGGAACATGAAGTACTTGGGATTAATATTTGTTTTATTTTCCACTCCGGTATTTAAAATTAAAAATGTCGGTTTTAGTTTTTAGTCCGATTTTTGGGACTACCATTATTTTTTCAATTCGCTGTTTAGTATTAAAAATTCATTTATTTTTAATTTTTTACTTCGGTTTATGGGATTAGAAATTTAGAAATTATCTTTAAATAAGATAAGATAACAAAATAAAAAAATTTAATTCGAATGTTAATTACTTATTTATTAATTAATTTTTTGCAACCCAGCTCTTAAGACAAACTTCTTGAGTTTTTTTTTTTAATAATTTATCTTATTTAATTAAACAATTAAATTAAATGGAACTCAAATATTATGTTTATTTTTTACTTATAAGTTCAGCATACTAAAACAATGAAAAATTGTTATGAACTAGCTTTTAGTACTTGGTACTCCACAATAAATTTTTTTACTTTTTTATAATAATTTTTATTAAGTAAATAACGTTTTTCCTAACACATATGTATATTTGGTGACGTCAAGCTTTCGAACAAAAGTTATTTTTCTCTAATATGCCAAATTTATGCTAATTAAGTAACCAAATTTTTATTAGCCAACGATGGTGCTGGTGGCGCGAAATCCAATTTAAAAGGGTCGGAAAGTATGCTTATATAAATATAAGTGTACACGTCTCTATTTAAATATTATCTATTAAGTCAGAAATTAGGAAGTTTGGAATTTGCTTGTACTTGCATATACAAATAACACATTTACATAATTTTAAAACAATATTTTGTAAACAATTTTTTTAGGTTATATCTAAAGTTATGCAAAAAGAGCAATAATATTATATAATTAGTATGAACAAATGTATTTTTTACAAATTGACGGTAAGTTTAACAAACACGAAATTGACATTGAACGTACAAAGCTATGCATACATGTATGTAGCTCGTATTTATATAATTTCCTGCTCGTATTTACTAAGGGCTTAGTTCATTGTATAATTTTAGTACATGGGAAGGTGTAACACAGTGGTCGAGTCGACAATATCTAAAGGTGTTAAAATGATTCAAACACTTTTTCTATTACTAACCACTTATGTACGTATGTACATACACATTATGTGTATTATATATACAGTATATAAGCATGTTACAAAAAGTTTCCTAATACATGCATAAGAATGCATTAATGCATAGGCATACACACAAGCAAACACTTTAAAGGACACTTTTCATATAACTAAATTAAACTTACCTAATTTTTATGGTATTTGCGCTTTCCAGTAGTTGTTGTTGTGTTTTCACTTTAAGTTTTTATGCATTTAAAATGCATACAAAATCTACTTGTATTTTCATTTAATGTCTGAATGCAAAAGGCCCATTTTGTATGAAGAAAATTCAATAACTACATCCTAGTGTATGTATGTATGTGTGTACACATGAGTGTAGGGTTATTTATGCACAAGAACCGTTTTATGTTTGTACAAAACTCGCCACTCTCAATCCGTTTTGAAAAGGATGACGGATCCGCTTAGGCTTGTCTACACGAGGCCAAACTTCAAAAGACACTGACATCGTCGCTATTTTATTTTAACCATTTAATCCACCACACCTACTACAAATGTACTATGTACAATTGCCATTGATGCTATTGTTAACTATGGGGATGGGAGCACGCTTGCGCACTGCAGATATAAACACAAGAGTCAATGTTTGTAGGAAATGCTGTGTTATAATTTCCTATTTATGTCTGTATGTATGTATATTTGTAATATGTATGAATTTCGCTATTCCTTATCACTGTTAAACTGGTAAAGTGTCAAGTGTTGGCATTTTCATATTTTATTCGTTGTGAATTGAGCTTCTGTTGGAGGCAATTTGAAAAATCGATTTTCACTCTGAAGTCTTGAAAATATGTTAACGTTAAAAAAATTGTATTATCACTTATAATTACAATATTTGAATATTTGCATTAATGTAAAACTTCGGCACAACATACTATGTATATCATGCAAGAATTGAGACATAGCGATCCTCTTAATAATTTATCATTGTGACACATATATTTTAATTATTTTATAATTTTTCGACACACAATCATACTATTAAACTAATGTATAAATTACTTGTTAAAATTTATTTAAATGCCAACATTCGAACCGTTACAATATTCATGACTGTCATTCCGATACTGCAACTCTTAAGCTTTGTTATTTTCAATTAGAAGCAAATGTCAAGCTTGCTTACTGAGCTTTTATGAGTTTTTTTATTTATCTGTTTACATTACTGTGCATAAGTATATGTAACAGCATTTTTAAAACAATATTGAAATATTTTTTATTTTATTTATTAGAAAATAATATAATTATGTATGTATGTTTGTACTTAAATTGAAAATTTGTTAATCTTGCCGTGTTGGTTCCCTACATTGTATATACTGATGTGAAGAAATACTGTGCGGTTACCGGATACTTAAAAGACATGTTTATTTGAATAAAAGATTGCACTAAAACTTGGTTTTTTTTATTAACTTGGTTCTTTTCATTTAGTGTAGAGATATACAATTTCTTTATCATGTAGTTTGACTTGTTATGAATGGAGCTTTTAAAATTTGTTTTTTCATGCAGAAAATGAGAAAGTTCAACATGTGTATGTATGTACAGTTTTATTATACGCATATTCAATTAGTTTTTGAAAATAATATATTTTGTGTTACGCATTTTTCGTAAAGTTATATGAGCGAAGTATTTTTCACTAAATCCTACTCACAACTTAATAGAGAAATATATAGGCTGTTTTTGTTTTTTAGTAACCTACGCATATAAACAAAAAGTAAAATATTTCTTAGGCATCTATTATTTTCAACTTAGAGCTTCGTAATGATGCCCACTATTCTCCGTCGTATGATGTGCTGTAGTTCCATGTACCATTGTCGTTACTGGTTGATTTATAACGTATGCATTAGCGACGGCTCCCGGATCGGATGACACAACAACAGCAGTAGCAGTCGCTCCACCAATTGCAGAGGTATTGGCCTCATTTTCGGTGAGTGCACGTAATTCCAACTCACAGATCAATTGTGATACACGCATTTTAGTTTCGGCTATCAGTTTCGGAGATAACGCTTTAACACTGGAACTAACGCTTTCAAAAAATAAATCAACGTGATTTTTTTCTTTTTTCGGAGATTGTTGTCCCGGTGCTCCCATAAGTTCTCGAAATGAATCCATGAGATCGTTCTTATCTTTTTGTATTTGCATGAGCAGTTTCATTCGTTCCTTTTTAACACCGGCCTTTTTCGGGCTTCCACGTAATTTCTCTTGTTTTAATGCTGCATTCGCTGGTAGGGGATCAGTTTGACCATCAGCAGATGTAATTTCCTGTTTCAAAACGGTTTCTTCTGTATATTGGTCGCCTGGCGCAGATTCAGCTTGAACAAATTGAAACGCTGTTTCGGCTTCAGGTTCCGCTCTGTAAAAGATACAAAAGCATATTAGGGAAAGAGAAAATATTTATTACTTTTTTGTAACATACTCCTCAATAAATTCGTCAGTTGTGTCAGCGCCAAGTTCGGAAGCATCTTGGGAAGATGCAAGAGACGAATTAAACTTCTTGCGTTGTTGATAGTACTTGCTACGTTCCTGTCGAATGCTTAGATTCTGTCGTGCAGCACCTTCTCCTTTGCTTACGAGAATTTCCAAGTTGCGTATATGTTTTGTAGTTCGCTCGTGACGTTGTAGGTGGCAGCGGTTGCAGTCTAAGCGACATTGACATGCTCGGCAAAACGGTTTATTGGGATCATCTTCGCAACGTGTAAGCCACGGATTGAAGATATTCAGCCATTTCTGGCAAAACTTTTGGGCGTATTTTGGTTTACTTTGATGTTCCTGTTTTATGGACTTGCTTGTTTTCATTTTTGACTCTTTCCTATCAAGAAATGTTAATGACAGTTGGTTAAAGTTAGATTAATTGCTACCAGAAACATAAAAATATGCACAAACTTACCAATCCAAATCTGAAGAATCGTCAGTAAAACTCATACCGAAATCTAAAATATTATTTGTTAGTTATTACTTTATTAATTATAGTGCTGTATTTATTATAAAATCTGTGCGCGTCTTCTAAAATAACCCACAACAGGTTGCCATATTCCTAAAATTGAGAAATTATCATTCTTAGTCAGTATTAATAAATTCTTATTTGCAGCGTTTTCTAATGAATTTTTTGTTTAATTGGCAAAATATTTTTTTGTGATTTATTAATACATCCAAAATTAAAGATTTTGTTAATATGTATACAACTTCTTTATCTTATTTCAAGAAAATCTTTAAGTTTCCCAACACTTTCACTACAGTTGGCTGCTATTGTGAATACATTTAGAAAATGTCAAAAAATTCAGTAATAGAATGATCGGTAAAATAATTGGTATTAAATTAAGACTTGAAATAAAGTAAAAGGAAAAAATTATAAAGGAAAAATATTACTAAATTTAAACTTTGAGGAATAAAAATATAATGATAATTAATTAAAAAAATTATGTTTCAGAGTAATGCTTATAGTCTGGCCACACGCCATATTGCCATATGAAAATCAAAACAGTAGGAAACAAAGATGATAAACCGGATAGAAGTGAGATAAGCAAATAAAATCTGAAACATACTGGAGGAAGAATCTAAGTCGTCATCCATTAGTCAATTTGCAAACAACGAAAAAAAGTTTAAAAGTTCTTTAAAACATATTTGTTTCGTCGATAAAAAAGTGTGAAATGTCTAGAATACTTGCTGTGCCACCCAAAAAGCCGGCCGAGGTCGACATCATTAAACCGCTAAATAATCTCATTCAAAGCACCTATAGTGGAGCAAGTACCGAGGAAAAGGCCAAATATTCGGAAGCTGTAAATGAATTCTCAAAACAGCGCAACACAGCAATATGGAAGTTTTTCGAAAAATATGAGTCTTCGCTCGAGGTAGTTTATGCGTAAGTACATATATCTAAATAAATTAAATGTGTAATCGGAGAATACCAGTATTTGTGTATATGTATGTGTATATATGTGTTGAATAAATTAATTGAAGTCTTAAGTACCTTTGAACGATTTTGACCATAACAAAAATGAGTCATGATCTCTTTTATGACTCTTGATATTTGACAATACATATATAAAAAATGGTATGCGCAAAGTACAATGAACTAAATAGGTACATAATTGTTTATAAGTTGGTAAATAATTATATTGTATAGTTGGCTTGCTTACGCATATCAATTTTGCAGCAGCGTACACATTCCACTTTCAAAAAATTAAATACTATAATTGTTTGTACTTTTATAGTTACTATGATCAAATATGCTCTTTGGAAACCAAAATTCCTGTAAATGAACTTCAAATCCCTTTTAAATGGAAGGATGCATTTGACAAAGGCTCAATTTTTGGCGGCCGCATAAGTTTGAGTAAGTCTAACTTAACAAAATCTAACTATTGATATTTATATTTTACATTTATACAATTTTAGCTCATACATCACTGCTATACGAAAAGGTATGTGTGCTCTTCAATATTGCCTCATTACAGAGCAATGTGGCAGCATCACAGGCTTTGGATAGCGACGAAGGTTTGAAGCTTGCATTGAAACTGCTCCAGCAAAGTGCAGGTATATTTCAGTATCTTAAAAGTGCTACACCCGCCGCAATACCATCTGAACCTACCCCAGATTTGAGTCAGGATACATTGATTTGTTTGCAAGCATTGATGGTGGCGCAGGCCCAAGAGGTTTTTATTTTAAAAGCCATCAAAGGTAACAATAATAATGGCACTTTTTATGCTCTGTTTATATAGATATTCTATTTATATATATGTATTTTTTCAGACAATATGAAAGATCAAATTATTGCTAAGCTTTGTTGCCAGTGTGAGGAATTCTATGCTGATGTATTGCGCGCCATGCAAAAGGAGAGCGTGCGCAATATTTGGGAAAAGGAATGGATTCCTGCCATTGCAGGCAAACAGGCAGGCTTTCACGCTCTAACACACCTATATCAGAGTTTGGCATGTCGCGCTGCGAAGCGTATTGGCGAAGAAATTGCACGCTTGCGTTCGGCTGTTGAGTTATTTAAAGCGGCACAAACACGTTCTGGGAATGCTACCTACCTTGATGAGTACTTTAGTCGTGCCAGGCGAAACCTAGAGGAATCCACAAAGGACAATGAGTTCATATACAATGAAATGATACCAGATGTAAATTCCTTGCCATCACCCGGAAAAGCACAACTTGCTAAGGCGTTGCCATTGACCTCACCATTGGCGGTTAACTTTAGGGATATTTTCTCAGAATTAGTACCGGTTGAGTTACATCGGGCATTGACTGCATCCGACATGCGTAAGAATGAAATTGTGAATGGAGAAATAATGAAGCTTCGTGAGGCCACCCAGACCTTAAATGGCGTACTAGCTAGTTTGAATTTACCAGCAGCTATTGAGACCACCGACGCCGGCAGTGGTCTACCACCTTCGCTACGTGAAAAGGCTATCGATGTTCGTAACAAAGGCGGTATCGAGAGCATAAATACTTATCTAAAGGAACTGCCTGAGTTATTGCAACGTAATCGAGAAATATTGGACGAAACAGAACGTTTATTGGATGAAGAACGTGATTCTGACAATCAATTGCGAAACCAATTCAAACAAAAGTGGACTCGAATTCCCTCTGATAAGCTTACAGAAATGTTCCGGACAAACGCGAAAAAATATCGTGAAGTAATCACAAATGCTGTTGAAGCAGACAAAATTGTGCGTCAAAAATTCGAAACTAATCAGAAGGTAATTTTAATTTTATTAACTTATATTTTATATATTAATTAATTTTCTATTTAGGGCATAGAATTGCTTTCGATGGCTCCGGAGCAAATACAGGAAGCAATGCCCGCATCTGGAGGTAGCGTCGATCAGAACTGCAGTAGTGTGCAAAGATTGAAGAGTCTCATGGAAGCCGTGGAAACTATAAAAGCTGAACGTGATTCCATAGAATTGGAGCTAAAGTCGGCTTCATTTAATATGAAGGATGAATTTTTGGCAGCATTGCAAAAGGATGGTGCTATAGATGAGCCAGCAATATCCCTCTCCCGTATCGGGCAAGTTTTGAATCCACTGCAATCGCAGGTAAAGGAAAGTGTAGAACGTCAGACGACACTGATTAGTGACATTCAGCAAGCACACGAGCAATTCGCTTCTGAAACCGGTAGTTGTGGTAGTTCACGCGATAAGCTCTATCAAGAATTGGCAACCGCTTATGACAGTTTTATTGAGTTGTTGGGCAATTTGAAAGAAGGCACCAAATTCTATAATGACTTGACTGAACTGTTGGTGGTATTCCAAAATAAAATTTCAGATTTTTGTTTTGCGCGTAAAACCGAAAAGGAGGAACTTTTAAAGGACTTGACAACTGAGTCTAGTCGCCCGGCAATTGGTCCAACACCAACACTACCATCGCATTATTCGTCTACGTCAGGAAATGGTATTTTGTTCATTATATTTTCTTTGGTTTATTGGTGTAAAATATAATTTAATTAAATAGATGTAAGTCCATCCAGTTCAACATCCTCCGTTCCGGACGCTCCAGCACATTCGGCCGGAAATGTGCCCTACCCACATCAAATGCAAGGCATGCCGATGCCATATGGTGCCACACCGAACGTTCCATACCCAACATACGTTCCGCCACCAATGCCGCAAGGATTTAATCCGTATGCAACGCTGCCTTATCCAGGAAGTATGTATTATTATACCTAAGTTTTGTGCTTACAGACACTAAATATTTTTTTTGTCATAACATAGCGCCTTATCAGTATAGCGGTTTCCCACAGGGTCCACAGCCCGGACACTATGGCACTTATCCTGGCAGCTTTGCTCATCAACAGGGTGGCTATCCTAATCAAAAACCTCCAGGCTGGTAAAATGTGCGGTGCTCACTTTGAATCTCTTCCACAACTTCAATGCCTTGTTATACTGTACGTTTTTATTTTAATATTTCCCTAAATCGGTGGAAGGGAGTATTTTTTATAATTGTAAAGTTTTGCACTTCAATTCACTTATCGAAATTATTTAGTATTATAGTCCAAGCTTACTGCAATATTGCAAAAATAAATATTTACTCGTACACATACATATATAAATATATATGAAAATGAAATATTGGAAGCATTAATTAATAAAAATAAATAATGTTATTGGAAATGCATTTTTATTACAAATTTTAGTTGAAATATATTTGATTACTGTCTATTGCGCTTAAAAAACTCAATTTTGATTTGTTCTATAACCGACGGTGCACACACACTGTTTATCAGCGCTCTTTTAATATTACCTAAAGGATTAGATTCCTGTACATTGTTCGTTTGTGTTGCACTGAAACGTTTCGCATTTTGTTTAAGTAAAATTTCATAATCATTACTTTGCATTGGTGACACCCTTTCTATCATGCCTTTCGGCAAATCTTGAATTAGTTTTTCAGTTTCCTGTTCGCTTAAATATTGATAGGGATGTCGGGTTACACTAAGTTTGCGTGATTTCGGTGCAGAACGATCCGTTTTTAAGTTATTGTACAAATATTCTAAAATTTCAAATATTTCTGCATCACTTTCAATCTCATTCAACTGCAAAAAAAAAATAATTTCCATAGTTATAAATCGCTTTTATTTATATAATAACAACAAGTACCTGGTTAGGGTTTAGAATATACTTTTGTTCTTCTCTACCTCCGCTTTGTACGAAGCGCTCAATTAATATTTTAACAATGCACTCTTTTAATTGTTCTTCTATGTCATTTTCTAAAGGAATCCAATAATTGATGCTAAATGACACATCTACTGCTTCCACATAATGCCACCAATGTCTCGGCACGATTAATACGTCATTTGCATCTAATATGCATCGGTAGACTGATTCATGCAACTCTGATAAGCGCTGATGCTCTTTCGGACTTGGTGCATACAGATTTTCCTCGCAGTAAACACTGGACTCTTCATAAGGTACTCTTGTGCAAGAAAGAGGTGTGTTAGGGGGGAAAAGTATCCATGACTTTCTGTGCAATAAGTGTTGTGTTTCAAATTAATTAGTTTAAATATTTTTTTATAATCTTACCTTCCATAAACTTGCGCGACTATATTACATCCGTAGGTATCATAGTGGCAAGGGGTATTCGTTTGTGTAGAGCACAACCAATAATTACACTCGTTGGTAGTTTCGCTAAAACCTAACCTAGAAAAGTCAATACCCTGCTTAAGCGCATTTGGCAAATTCTTTATTCTTTGATAATTTAAACCAATCCAAAATTTATCAGTCGAAGTCTTTTGCTTCCCTAAAAATTGTGACAAGCTCATTCGTATAGATTCTCTGCAGCGTTCCCAGTGTGGCGTATTGTTTCCTTGATTACAAGGCATTACCTCGAATTCCGTCAATGAATTCACTTCTCTATCGTAATTTGCACACCATTCCTCCAACGATTGCTCAAAACAGTTCCAATTCATTTTAAAATTGCGAAGTACAAACGGTTTCCGGGCATTTAAAATCAGTGTACGTAATTTATGTGTTTCCGTAGCAAGGTCAAGTGGATTTTGCGCCATAGTATTTACTGAAAAATTAGTTGTGTTTAATAATAATGAAAGTAAATGGAGTTTTACACCAGTTTCTATTACTATTTAACTTTATACTTTATACTCTTACAAATTGACAAATGTACTAATTAGGTAATGTTTTTTTGCTACTAAAGTAGGATACAAGCGGATATAATTCATTGCTCTTATCTGTCACTTCCAGACAGACTTGCCACACAAACGAATACAGTGCAAATATCTGCAAATTTGCATCGAAATTTTGTATTACTGAAATCGTAAATATTTTTTTAATAGTTTTAATTAAAAATTATAAAAATAGTAGTAACTGTTAATTTAGGCTTTTAATTATAACATAATTAAAATAATAACGCATAATGGGCAACACCACATTGTACTTTTATGCGTATTGCGTTATCCCGCTAAATTACAAAGGAACGCTCAAAGATGCTCTGTTAAATGTAGCAAAGCAAATATTTGGCAAATAGTGAATTGTGATTTAAAAATTTGTTAAAAAAGCACATAAATATATTTTTACAATGAAAAAAGACTTATTGCATGAAATTGTTTAAATGTGAATATGGACAAATGACAGTCAGATCCGGTTCACGACTTCCAACAATTTTCATAGGTGCGAACACAAACATACGTACCAGATATTTTAGATGTATTAATAATGTTTAGAGATTACCAATACAAATTGAATGACCACCAGTTGAGGAAACTTCAAGGATACTAATAAGGTTTGTATTGAGAGTGCATATTAAAACGAAATGTATTTGATTGATGTTTATTGGTTATATTTATGTATAGATGCAATGTACATTAAAATGATATACTTAAAAATATCAGTGCGTAGAATTGACATCGTATAGACTTATCTAGTTGTGTAATACCTGCTTTAACCATATGTTTTATAATTAAAAGTACAAAAATATTTTCTTGAGCTTATGAGTTAAATATTCAGATGTACTTTAGTTGTCTAAATAGTCTAATGTTGGTTCATTAAGACAATACCTGGTCAAGCATTAAGTGCAATATATTAGTCAGACATTGTGAAAATTACAGTTATTATGTCATATGGTATGTATGATAAGTAACCTGTTTACTTCGTAGGACTGGTTACCGTTTTATGAAATTATGTAGATTGTATGCCAAAAATGACCTTGCCTGTGTAAGGTGTAATGTTTTATATATTCTTATTAAATTTGTTGTGAGTAAAATTTTATTATTTAAGCTCCTATTACTTGTTTAACATTTTGCTTTCAAGCATATGTGCAATAAGCAACTTGCATATTTATTTATGTAATATAAATTTCTAAATAGTATGCCTAATAGTTTCAATACTTGTAGAAAGTATATGTGTTTTAAAAACAGAAACAAATTTCGAAAGCAAAAAACTTACCATAGTTTAGTTGTTTTTTGGAACTGTGTACATTTATTTGTATTAAGTTGCATACAGCGTCTGCTTAATAAAATAACGAATTTTAAAATTTTATTTTTAACTAGAAGTTTAATATACCATTTACCAAGTAAGAATAAAATAGTAATTACCAGTTCTTTAAGAAGTTCTTCAGTGTAGTTAATTAGTCAGTCTCTTTTGATATTTAGAAAAATAAATCTAAGGTAGAGGCTTCTAAAACTTTTTAAGGAGCAAAGAGATTTTCCATTATGTTTGGGAAAGAAATACCGCCACCGAATTCCTTATCTAATACAGTTCAATAAATTCGATATGGAACTTTTTGTGCATTACTTAATTTTTAACTTATTGTTGTTGCTATCTTATTCGTAGTTTATCCGTATAACGCTTCAAATATGCATATGAATGTGTACATATGCCTTTGGGACCAGGGTGTTATATATAGTTGAACCATTATTCCTCAAATATTGCAGTTTGGTTC
This sequence comes from Bactrocera neohumeralis, assembly GCF_024586455.1. NCBI lineage: Eukaryota > Metazoa > Arthropoda > Insecta > Diptera > Tephritidae > Bactrocera > Bactrocera neohumeralis. Next base: position 75,243,626 of record NC_065919.1, on the reverse strand, counting down.
AAATACAAAATTAAAATAACAAAAATATTGTTGTCTTTATAACACTATATTCTTATAATTTATAGCTCTATGTTGGTTTTCCTTTATAACATAGAAACCCTTCGGCTTTCCGTTGCCCGAAAAATACCGATTAAAACTATTTTTCTTAACTGCTGCAGTGGGCGCATAATATGAGGGTGATTTATGCTTCAGAGACTTTTTATAATTCGATTTATACGATTTTTCAATGCTCTCATTTTCCCAGGGCTTTTGAAAATGTGAAAATCTCTTGAAGTTGATAACATATTTTTTGCCGTTGACATCAGTGAGTGGTAGTGGTTGTTTGTTTCCGATAATCTTCTGTAATACTGGTAGGTTCCAGTGGTAGATACGTCCCGGTTTGCCATTAGAGTTAAACGGAAAGGTCGACACCTGAGCAAATCGATTTTTTCTCATAAATACAATACATAATATTTATGTCCAATTATAATTATTACATAAAATTTTAATCTATCGCTTACATTCGTTTTTTGTGAGTTGTCAGTTATGCTATTGGCTTCGCCTTTTGGATTTGTGTAATAAACAAAATTCGGTGGCAGTTTTATAATGAACATATGCGAATCATCTGGAGACGAGTGTCGTCTTGATTCCACAGCTAGACGCTTTCTATGGTGGCTGTTGGGGGCTTTCACTTTGGTAAAACCAAGTTTCCTAAAAAAATATTTTTGGTTATATAAATTATATATACATATATTAATAATATAGTTTTAACTCACTTCAGCATCTTCTTGTTTAATGTATGCGAGTTTTTGGGCAACGTTTTGGAAGTATCCGAGTCATGTGATATAACAGTATCGGCGTTAAAACGTCGCTCCATCGATTGATGTCCATAAAGACGAGCTAATCCATTATTTTTCGTCTCCTTAGAATTGCTTCTTAATCGCAATTTACTTTTGTCTTTAGTAAACCAATTTTGCAGTACATATGCCGATGGTTGAGTCGGTTTTGTGATTTCATCTCTCTTACTGCTGTTCACATCAGTTTCACATTGTGCGAAATTGTTGAAAAATGCTAGACAGCATAAGCTGAAAAAATACATTTTAAATAATATTTTACTTTATATTTAAGCGTTAACACAATCGAAAATATTATAGAAAATTTTTATCGAAATATAATATAGGATACATTAGCTAGTTCTTTTATTGTTAGATTGGATTTCTATAGTCTTCAAAAGTGGTGCATTGGTAGATTTAAAGAAATTTAATTCAGAAATACCTGTTCTTAGCCGATCAAAAATCTATTTTGACCTATGTATATATCGAACGTACAAATTTTTGAAAATATTCTCCAAAAAAATGCAGTTGATTCGGTAAATAACGGGTGATCCAAGTATATCACTTTTTTCAATAGCCTTTTTTGACAGTTCACGCGTGAGTCGTGTCAAGCTGTCATGTTATTTTTGTTCAGTGTTGTTTGCCATTTCATCGTGGAAAGACTTACGCCTGAACAACGTTTACAAATCGTTCAACTTTATTACGAAAATTCAAGTTCTGTAAAGAATGTGTTTCGCGCGCTCCGCTTAACTTACGGTCAACATAATCGGCTGAGCGTACTATTTGCAACACCATCACCCATACTGAGATCCTGCTTTCATTACTGGATAATATTCTAACGAATAGATCACGTCTGTAGCTGAAGAGTTCCATGAAGATCCGACGTTTTCGAGCCAATTTTTTTTCATCAATGAAACCTATTTCTAGCTCAATGGGTATGTAAACAAGCAAAATTGCCGCATTTAGGACGAAGAGAAACCTGAAAAGATTCGAGAGCTGCCATTTTATTCAGAAAATCGGTCGATATTTCTTAAAAAATGATGCCGGTGACAAAGTAATCGTTATTATTATACGTTTGAGAATATTTCGGTGAGCAGATAATTTCACGTTTGGGGCCGGTCGATTGGCCATCAAGATGGTGGGATATCACACGGTTAGACTTTTTCCTGTGAGGGTATAGAAAGCCTAAAGTCTATGCGGACAATTCTGTTTTGATTCAGGCCTTGGAGCAAAACATCACGTATTTCATTCGTCAGTTACCAGTCGAAATGCTCGAACGAGTCATCGAAAATTGGGCTAAACGGATGGACCATCTACGTAGCCGCAGCCAACAATTGAAAGAGATAATGTTCAAAAAATAATTGTGAAAGAATTTCTTTCGAATGATAATAAACATTCCTCATTAAATTTAAGTTTCCACGTTTTTTCTTTAAAAAAGTAAAGAGCTTCGAACTGGATCACCCTTTAGTTTTGGAGATATGAGCATGAGATTTGTAAGAATTCTTTAACTTAGAGTAATCTGGTTTCAAAACTTTAAAAGTTGTCTTCCGAGTCGTTTTGACTCGTCCTTCGATTATTACCCCTCAATTATAATAAGAGTCTTTGGTAGTTTTTGGATTTGAGATAATTTTAAGCACAGAGTTTTGATCCCTGCTAGACCCCTTTTTTGGAGGTCCTCCTGGTGATTGGTTACAGGATCAATGGAATCCAAAATTTAAAAAAAATCGACAAATATTAAAATACATTAAATTCTGTAAATGTATACAGATTTTAATCTTATTTGATTAACGCATTAAAAACAAAATCACAAAAAAATGTGTTTTCCGATTTGCAAGTCTTTTCCTAATTGTACCTTGAATCCTTTAATAATACTTATATAATTTCTATTATAAAACTCTATATAACTATATAATTAATTATTATTACAAATTTGGAGAAAGGAATTTATATATATTTTCAAATATTTTATATATAAGGATCTGTTGATTTTTTATATATATACAATATATAGAATTACTATTTCATATATTTTTTATTAAGACCTATCAACTCTGCCTTTATTTTCATTTTTTTTTTTTGTATTCTATATATAGATGCATTGTTATATAACTATCGGAATTTAAAGTCATTTTGGACATTGTCCGGTCAGAAAATTTCCAAGCTTTAAGAAATAAGATAAAAGTTGTTCTAATGTGTTTGGTTTAACATTTTAACATTTTCAGAAAAATGTATGACAGTTCTTTATTAGAACTTGGTGGGTAAGGCTTTCAACAAGAATTTGCGGTTTTAAACTTTTCTTCAAAAAGTTTTTTCTGCTATTCAGCAGAGAAGAAAACGAATAGTCTCATCTAACTGAGCACCGTTACAACTTGGTGTAATAATGCACCAGAGCTTCAAACTACCGACTTATGTAAGACTTTCTGCCTTTCAATTTTTGTTTTCGGAAACTTTTAGGTTTACCCGCACAGTAACTGAGCTGCATCGCTTTTGGCCCATCTCTTGATTTAATTTCCATTTAAATAACAAGTATGAACTGCAATAGTAAATCTACTTAATCGATTTGATGAACTGCAAATGGCATGGTTCCAGTTGGGTGCCTTTGTAAATGCCGCTACTCTTAAAACACACACAGGCAAATATACATATATGTACATACATACAGCCACGAATGCATGCAATTGGCAATATATTTCTATTTAACAAATTATCAACGACCGCTGCTGGCACAGACCCAACATCAAGAATTCGTAGATGCAATAATAATGAAATACCTTTCGACGTGCTCAGCATACATACCTACACACACGCACACAGACACACAGAAATTTACGTGCAGATCTATGTAGGTGCATGGGTAGAAGTCGATGTAGTTCCAGAAATGCAAGCGATAAAAAGTGGGAACTTTAAATGAATTAAGCAATAAGAAGAAAAGGATAGTGGAACAAAAGAAAAACAAGTTCGCTAGCAAAGACACGGAGCAGATATCTACATATATACACACGTATATAAAATTTACATAGTTTCTTACATACAAATGCACGTTCTTACATTAGACTAGTCACTAGTGCATAGTTCTGGCAGTTGACTAGTAAACGGTGCTATGCTGCTGTTAGAACTCGTCGCTGATGAGGACCTATGTTCCATATTTTTGAACCATTTTTACTAAAAAATTTAGCTGGAAATGTTACAGTTATTAGCTTTTCTCTGTATTTTTTAAATATCTTTCAGTGGCTCAAAGATACTAGAAGTTTGGGATCACGTCTAATGGGGGACGAGAACATAATGCTGGTCTAAACGCGACTAACTGTTTTCGCTGTCAGAAATGTGGTTTCCACCCTTTAGAGAACATCCATAATAAATATTGAAAAGTGAAAAATTATAAATTCGATATCGGAGATCCTTAATACGCTATAGATGTACCGAATTCGATAATATGAATATTAATTTTCAAGGTCTGTGCTTATACCCGCTTTTGAATTTTTAAGGGGTTACATGGGTTTACGAGTTTCAAAAAATCTATTTTTTATTGTCTTATTAAACTTTAAAAAGCCTCTTGAATATTTTCCTAAAATTTTAAGTGGATCCCAGTAATAGTTTCGGAGATACAGGCTTGAGAACTTGTGCGCTCGAGGCTAGCTAGGCTAAGTTGGCGTTTTTAAACGCGTTTTCTCAAAACTGTGTTTTTGACTACTACTCAACCGATCTTCCTGAAATTTTACACAAGTCTTTGAGAAACAATTTTTAAAGACTTGGACGAAGGATTTTATTTTCGATTACAACTATTTGAAAAAAATGTCCCATGTAATCCCTTAAAAATTTGATAGGGTCGAATCGAACAAACAACTGGCATAAATCTAAAGACTAGTGCAATCTAATAGACCTGAAGTGTCAACATATTCACCTCCTCTAATATAATGTTTTTATTCCTTATGTAAATATATAATTTTCCAACAAACAAATGTTTTACAATAAAACAGTGACAAATTGCAGACATCTTCAATACATTTTATCAAGGCTTTGCTTGTTTATTTTTCGGTTTCTTAAAATTCACTCAAAAACCGACTGCCCTAATGTATTTTTGGCCACACGTAGGTATGTTTGTCTGAATGTGGGAAGACTTTTCGCCTCGATGCAAAATTTATAAATACACATACATATGTTTTTTGTGAACTCAAACATATATACATACTTCTTTACCCATGCATAAACGAGTATGTATGTTTGTATGTATAGCAGGCATCGCACCACCACCACTGCAGCAGTGAGTAGTAATAAATTGTGTGTGCTTTAAAAGAATAAACAAAATTTTTGCATTGTTAAGTCAACAACACAGGTATGGGCACACATGGGCGCTGGCATACGCTTTTCATACGCCGCTGTTATGTACGAGTATTTACCTCGAATATGAAAGAGAATATCAACATAATTTTTATTTTTTGACAAGCCACCATATTTTGTAATTTATGTTGCGATTTGGACTTGAACCACAGCTGAGATGTATGAAACGCTGATGAGCAAACAAAAAAGTACAATACAAAGCACATCCATACATACACGTACCTATGTAAATGCATTGGCCGATTTCCGTTGTTAAGGAGTGGAAAAAGTTAGTGACTTAAAAAAGGGTTTCTTTGTGGTACTTTTAAAGATTTGATTCGAAGAGTGACAGAGTTGAAATCATGGAAATCCAGGTGTGAAGTGGTTATATAAATAGTCTCTTACATTTTTTAGTAAATTTCGAAAGTTATTAAAATTCATGAAGAAACAGAAATAAGCCTTGATATAATTAATTTTTAGTCTTTAATAACGTTTGAAGGAACGAACTCTATTCCATTTCCCACAAAAATAAGTGACAATTTTTTTCAATAGTAGGTACTTGAGACTTTGGCCTCAACAACGGCGCCGTTAGTTCTGCTTTCTGCAGATTGGATCAGAAAGCGAAGCAAATGGGTCTGGTAGCGAACGGGGGTAAGACGAAATTTTTCCTGCCAGCAAGCAAACAGTCGTCACACTCGCGATTTGGTTCCCACGTCACTGTAGACAGTGATAACTTTGAAATGTAGATAACTTTGTCTATCTTGGAATTAGTATTAACACCAACAACAATGTCAGCCTCGAAATCCAACGTAGAATAATTTTTGCTAACAGGTGCTACTTCAAACTGAGCAGTAAAGCCTTCTCTCGACGAACAAAGAACCGTTCTGCTATAGAGGCATGGACGATGACAACATTTGATGAGTCGGCGTTACGAGTTTTCGAGAGAAAGGTTCTGTTGAAGATTTATGGTTCTTTGCGCATTGACAACGCCAAATACTGCAATCGATGGAACGATGAGCTATGCGAGGTATACGACGACATTGGCATAGTTCAGCGAATTAAGAGACAGCGGCATCGCTGGCTAAGTCATGTCGTCCGAATGGATGAAAACACTCCAGTTCTGAAAGTATTTGACGCAGTACCTACCGGGAGAAGCAGAGGAAGACCTACACACCGTTGGAAAGACCAAGTGGAGAAGGACCGGGCTACAATTGGAATCTCCGTTTGGCGCCAAACAGCGAAAAGGAAGAACGACTAGGGCGCTGTTGTAAACTCGTCTATAACCGATAAAGAAGAAGAAAAAGGTACTGACATATAATTTCTTCTCTTCCATATTACGGAAAAAAAGAAACTAAAAAGTGGAGCACCTTTCTAGTATTATTCAGAACGAGAAGTTTCTTGAGATACCTATAAACCAATTTTTTAGAGTAAAAAGTGAAATAAATAACTTATTCTTTTGACCCACCCTGATAAATATGTAAGTATTCATATGCGCCAACTGAGTACTTCATCGAATATTAATAAGTGCTTAACAATGGACAAAATGATATAAATAAAGTATAAAATGAATACAAAAGGATAACATCGATGTATCGACATGAATAGATAATTGTTGCTGGCGACTTCCACAACGCGAGCATCCAAAGGACTAAACATGCACACATATGTAGCTACATATGTGCATGTGCATGCATGAGTACTTATATTTTATATGCTTATGTATTAATTTATTCATTTTATATACTTGCTGTGTGGCATTTGCCAAGAAATTTCGGTTCTACATAAGGAGACAAAGGCATTTATGATGAGCTTACACACATGGCTGCATGTGTTTATATATCAAAATTTTCGCAGTTCATAAAAGCAGGAAAGGAGTAGGAGTGGTTGCACGCAAGGAATTTTTGTAGAATACAAGAGCACCACTTAAATTCAATGATAATATTTCAATTCAGCAAGATTTTAACTTTCCTCTCCTTCATTAGTTAATGGCGTGTGCTTTGATTATTTGTATCACGTGATCCCTTAGCCTGTTGGTTTGTGGTCAAAATGCAACAAGAAGTTTACCTTTTGTAATTCAATAACTCAGACAGCTTGAAATATTTCACTTTATGACTAATAGTTTCTAAAGACCGCCTCCAGACAGTAATGCCACTTGTCTTTCTCACCTTCATATGCATGTGTAAGGACGCATATATGTACGTATGATGCATTCTTTTGTGATGAGTTCGTTGCTGTAAACCTGATTTGGAATTAGCGATGCGCTATAGAGGCGTGTTCTTTTATCGCATTAAGGGATTTCGAGATCAAAGTCAGTTTGTATTAGTAAAACTGGTGTTAAATATGAAAGATAACCTATGTGAGCTTTCTATCTAATGAAACTCCGATATTCTGCATTTAATTATACTATTTGGTTGAGGCTAATGGTATCGCAGTTGCTTTTTGTATTATATTTCGCCCCATAAAAGTCTCAGTGCCAAAGTGTCAAACAGCTTATAAGTATGTAAAGAATAGTACTACCAAACTGTCATAGTTCTTTAGATTTCTCAAAATAATATTAAAAATTAGAACTCGAAAACTTTTGTATCAAACATAAAATAGAAAGCTCACAATTTTTAATTTTCAGAAACTTATACTAACATTTTTTAAATATTTGTAATTTAATAAGTTTAGGATCCGCTTATTAGCTTTATTAGAGACGCTTTGAATTTGACAGAGCGTTTTGCTTGCCAACTCTGGGAGAATACTCAGTACTGAGTCAAACAGATTTTGAATAAAAATATACTTATGTACATCAAAACAAAATTCTGAAGATTAATCAAAGTAATATCGTTACTTTGAACTCTTAAAGTTTTTTAACAATATGAAATGTCAAACTCCTATATTGAAAAGAGGTATATTTATATTCAGCTTTCCAGGTTTTAATATTCTCTTGCAAGTAAAAACTCCCCAGTAGTGTCGGATGAGGCATAAATGAAACAAGATCTTAGCTGGTTCGGGATCGCAGATTTAGACTTTGAGGAAATGACAAGTGGGTCTCCATTGTTATTCATTGTACTTGTCTGAAGATTATTACATTCTTTTAAAGTACTTCTGATTGATTTCATTTTCATAAACCAGGCTGCGTCTTCTTAATTTCCAAAGAAGTGACGTTAAAGGTGAGTTTAACGACTATGGGCACAGATCAGTAAGACTTTTTAATTTAATATTCGCTCAAAAGCTCATTCGTCGAAAAATTTTTATTCTAGGTTGGTATGACTGTCAGTGACATCTTTGCAAATCACATCAAATAGTTATTAGTGTTTAGAATACGCTTGTTTTCTGAAGGACAAAAAGTACATTCGGTGATTTTTACGACAAGTGAAATTATTAAACCAAGAAGTTCCATTAAATATTGTGTGCGGAATCAAATTTCTGGTACGGAAACGTAAAAATGTTGGAAAAGGTCTTAGGTGATAATTGCTTATCGCGAGAAAGTGTTTTTGATTGGTACAAATTATTCAAAGAGGGTCGAGAACGCGTTGATGACGAACCACGTCCAGGATGACCATCAACATCAACTGATAATCAACTCATTAATAAAATTAAAAAATTGACACTTGAGAATCGACAATTAACAAAGATATTAGCGGCAACGTTGGAATGTCGAAAGGATCAGTGAAAACCATTTTGAAAGATCATTTGGGTCCTAAGAAAAGTGAAAGCACGACTGGTTCAAAAATTACTTAATATTTTTGAAAAACAACGTCGCGTTACCGTCTGTGAAACAATGCTTTCCAACCACCAGGATGTCATAAAACACTTGTCGTTAGCTCCAAGACTCATCGATAGGCAAGGTTATGTTGACAGTTTCTTCGATTATCGAGGTGTGGTGCATTCCTTCCAATCCACTAAACTGTCAGTAAGGAATACTATTTGAGTGTTATTCGTCCGGTTGTTGCACCAAGATAATGCACTGTCGCATACTCTTCGTGAGTTTTTCGCCAAATTTACAACCATTATCGTGCCAAAACCACAGTATTCGTCTTCGTGTGACTACTTGCTATTCAGAAAACTCAAACGAGCGCTCCGTGGAAACCGTTTTGAGTAAATTGAAGCCATTAAACGTGAATTGTTACTCACATTAAAGGCTATTGTGGAAATTGACTGTTTCGATGATTGGCAAAAGCGTTGGTGCAAGTGTATTTGAGTCAATGGGGATTACTTTGAGATGGTGGGATAGATTTTTAAGAATAAATTAAGAATTTGAAAATTATCTATGAGCAAAGTCATACTATTTTTTGCTCAAAGTAGTAAATGGCCAAAAATCTCGCGTTTGCTACATAACGTGAGCATTTCACGCTAATAAATACCAAATGGATGATGGATCTCTTAAAAAGTTCGTTCCTGTTCAAGATGCATTGAGTAATTTGAATTTTGTTGTTAAAACTTCGACTTTTTGACTTAAGCACGATGAGGTATAGAGGTAATATTCACTTATTGTCTAGTATCTTAGCCTCATCCTCTTATAAATAAGGTTTAATTACTTTCCAGGAAATGTGGATATTGTCAAAGTTAGGCATACATTTTAAAAACAACAGTAAAAAGAGTAAAAGCCCTTTATGCAACACCTATGTTAATTCGTAATTTATGGTTCTTCCATTTAACAAGTGTTTCAATTCTTATTTGTCCTTTGTTGGGCTTTGAAATGAACTTAAGTTACGGTAATTTGAAACCATCACACAAGTCTTTTATGTCTTTTATTATGCCTACCTTGCAACAAATATGTTAACTTGCAACATTTTCATCATCTAAGTTGAACGAACTCTTTTACAAATAACATAAGTGCATATGTATGTGTGTATTACAGTCTTTATTCTGCACCGCACAAGTCTTGGCACACGCGATGAAGTTATCAGACAGCAAATTTGTCTATTGTGGTCAAATGAATTTATTTGTTATTGCTGCCGCACAAGCGCAACGCACACATGCACACCGATAAAAATAAATGTGGAATAATATATTTGGCGCTAAGCAATTTTTCCAATAAAAATGTTTTACAATTAATTTTTATAAAAAAATAAATTTCAAAAAATTATTTTTTTCGAACACATTAGATTATTCAAAATTTTTGATTAACATTTATTAATTATATTGTATATTAATTATAATAATTAACAGTCACAACCCGTCGCACTAATTGTTATAATTTATATTTTCGTTATTTAATTGTTTTTCTGCCTGCAGACAGCTTTAGCATGTTCTTAAGTCAACAGTACCGAGTTCATATTTGAATGGCAGGGCAGTCAATTGTTTTCCAAAGTACCGCACAAAACGCACGCGAAGAGTCGCCTCGGAGCGGTCAAATGGCAACGGAATGAACGTGATCGACTACAGCGGCAGCAGCTTGAAGCTTCTTGTAATAAAAGAACGCCAATGAATTTATTTAAATGCAACTACTCGGCAAATATGGCTGTGCGTGTGTGTGTGTAAGTATTGTTCTGCTATATCAGACACTATGTGAAGCACTAGTGCCGCTGCCAAAAAATACACTGTGGACCGGCTAGAAGTGTGCTGACTGCGCAAACGCCACAAAAAACCACTCGCACACGATAAAATCTCGGCAAAGACTGAATTGATGGCGGCGAGTCGTCACTGGATTTTAGCAGTCACCCATTGCAACATTTATACTCTGCTCCGTCATTCTTGGCCATCTTGTTATCATGCGGCTTAAAGGTTGAGGAATACTATGTGTAAGGAATAGTGGATAATAAAAAAGAATAAGTTCGCAATTGATGTGCTGCACGAGTGTTTCGGTGCGGCGCATTGTTGTGCGGTGTATGGTGTGAGGTGTCGTGTTGTGGTGTGCGCTGTGGTTTGATGTAGCGCACTCAAGCTTAAACCTTTAGAAAACGTCTTAAAATACATATTGACTGGTATGTGCAGCAAGTATTTATACAACCTCTAGGAAAAGCTGTGTAGTAGCCGAGACAAAATAACTAACACTACCAATAAATTATATGGTGTCCAATTGTCGGTAGGAAATTCAAGTGACAATGAAGTAATTTTTATGCCTTAAACCGAGTAGACTACGTATGCCATTAAATTTGTAACACCCGGAAGAAAACAACGTCTTCTACGGTTAGTGCCTAGTTTACGACAACGCGCCAGTCGTTCTTCCTTTCTGCCGTTTGATACCAATTGAAGAATCCAAGTGTAGCCAGGTCCTTCTCCACCTGGTCTTTCTAACGGAATGGAGGTCTTCCTCTTCCTCTGCTTTCACCGCCGGGTACTGCGTCAAATACTATCAGAGCTGAAGTGTTTTCATCCATTCGGACGGCATGACCTAGCCAGCGTAGCCGCTATCTCTTAATTCGCCGTTGCCAATGCGCAAAGGATCATAAATTTGCCGCAAAACCTTTCTCTCGAAAACTCGAACGCCGACTCATCAGATGTTGTCATCGTTCATGCCTCTGCACCATATGGAAGGACGAGGATGATGAGTGACTTGTAGATTTTGGTCATGTGTACGTCGAAAGAGTACTTTATTTCTCAATAGTCCACTGGTTCCAAGATCGACGAAATTATCTACGACTTCGAAGAAATGACTGTCAACAGTGACGTGAAAGCCAAGTCGCGATTGCAACGACTGTTTCTTTGATTAGGGAGATATTTCGTCTTGCTCTTGTTCGCAACCAGACCCATTTGGTTTGCTTAAACAACAACGTAGAAAGTATAAAATGCATATATAAATGATCAGCGCGACTAGCTGATCCGATTTAGTCATGTCTATCTGTCTGAAGGCCTGTAGATACGTTAACTAGCTCTCTTGGAGATATTGATCTGAAATTTTGCACACTTTCCTTTCTTCTCAATCCTAATTTGTCGTAACCGCCGATATCAGGTCACTGTAGGATATAGCTGTCATACAAATTGCTGATCAAGTTCTTATATAAATAACTTTATTACAACGCTACAATCTCCAAAAAATTTGTATAGATTAGACCTTTATAGCACGAAACTGCTAAACTGATCGATCAAACTCAAAATTAACATCTTTTTATACTTTTCTATGCTGAAAAAATTAAACTGGGAAAGACATTATTCCTTCGGTGCAGTCGACATTAATTACAAAAATACCTGAAATCGCGGCAACCGAGAAAAAAAATTTGGGGCATTAGAGTTTTTGGCAAAAATGCAAAGATTTTGAGATTTATATTACAAAACAGCTAAGTTCGCGGGGAACCCAGCACTGACAATGCGCATCGGGAGTGTGTCGTCTTGGACGCACATCTATATTCTTTACTATGTTTATGGAAGTTAGAGGAGAATACCAGTAATTTTTTGTAAGAGTGTTGGTACGAATGCGGCAGTGTGCAAAGATTTGTTTTAATATCTTTGTTGTTACTAAATTTGTTTAATTTTTTATATTGTATTATCGGTATTCTTGTTGGTTGGAAGTTGGATCTAAGTACGCATTGATAAAGTGCAATCGGTTCACTACGGTTCACTGCAATTCTTCTGAGAGTATGAACGAGTGAACCTTGTCGTATTCAGTAGATCGATTCCACTATAATTGAGGGCGCATTTTCTCGAATTTCGCAAATAAACTACTTCGGCTTAGAATTTTGGTTTTGCGGCATTTATCTTTCTTGTGATGGTGAAATAAATTTATCCAAAAAATCGAGTTGATAGTCAACGTTACTCATGAATAGACCCGCTTATACTACATTTCTTGTATTATCACCTCGAGATAGGCTCCTGGGCAACCGCTTAATCCAATTTTCCATTTTATAAGCCCCAGCTTGCCTTCAGTGCATTCATCGCACTTAGTATTTTTCGGTATTGGTCTATTGATACGAATGTTGCATCGACTGGCTTCATACCCAAAACACTAAGCAAAATATGTTGAGTCGATCCATAAGTGTTGAGATTTCCAGCTGTCTCTCTTATGACAACATGGTGATTTTCAAGCACTCTTTCCTTAACTTTTTTGATGTCATCGACATTAGGATAAGTGTATGGACGACTTAAATAAGGCAAGTTTTCGTTTATTTCGAGACCTTCTCTGAATGCTTTGTGCCACTCAAATACTGGCATTCGTGATAAAATAAACTCTTCAAAATACTTCTGGAGATCAAACTTTACACATATATATAAAAAAACGTTGCATCAATTTAAGAAAAAAGATTATAACAGTTCGATTTGCGCATGCGGTTTACGCGAACCAGTCCGGGTCATTTTTGATATGATATTAGATAACGGTAGCTCCTTTTCCATTCTGTTGGTATCGGCCTTAAACCTCACAGGATAGCCTGAAAGAGTTAAGAGAAGATTGATATTCTCTATTTTTTTTTTAATTTGAATTTTCTTCCTACATCTCAAATAAATACTTGGGGTATTCACAACGTGTCATAAAGCATCGTAAAATCATACATTTTTATACTAGTTTAAACTAGTTTAGATTGCATACTAAAATAAATACAACTCTGTACGCTATGTTTTCGGATCGTTATAACTTTAGGAATAGTTGGAGCAGATCGGCTGGTTGAATATTGCTATTATCTATATTTTAGTAGAATTTTTTATACCCTACAACAAAGATTAATAATTATCGCAGCTCAGCTTGACTCGGTAACCCTAGAATTAGCGATAATTGAAAAAAGTGACCACCGTTTAAGCATCGAAATTTAAAAGAAGATATGTTTTTTCAAACGTTTAAAGTAATCTTTATTATCACTCTTAAGGATACATTTTGACATTTTTTATATATTTTTTTTTACATTATTTCTTTCAAATGTTCGCCACTGATACGTTTTAGATTGTCTATCCGTTGAGTCCAATTTTCGATGACTGGCATTTCGCGTGGTAGCTGGCGAATCACGGTGTGATACTCCTATCACACGATCTTGGTGGCCAATCGGCCGCCCCAAAACGTGAAATTATCTGTCGCCGAGCTCACGATCTTCAATTTGAGGCATCAAATGGTGGGAGCGATGTGGCTTGGGAAGATATTTTGTCCGCTTTCAATTTAAGATCTCGACGTAAAATGAGCCAAGTCGTTCCATACGCTAGTTCGAGTTGCTGCGAGCGGCGCCGAATCAACTCTCCGCGGTCTTCGTGTACACTCTCGGCTACGGTTGCCATATTTTCACTGAGTTCTGGACGTGGTCTATTCAGTCGAATATTATCCTAAAATTAATGCTGGGTCTAAACATAGGTGATGGTACGCTCAGTCTCAGTATGTACAGAGAAAAATGAAAGCTTGCCGAGTATTGCAATTTTAACTTATTCAATTTTATTAATATTTACAATAATAAATAAATAAGCAAATATGTACCAATTTACGCGATTTCCTTTTGCAATTTTTCCGCTAGAGACATTATTCTATAGGTGTTAAACTTTCATCAGTGTAAATCGAAATTTCGAAAACGGAAGCGAGCGAACCATTGTTGTGAATTTAATTTGTTTGTTGGTTAAATGAAGCTATGTATATACTATATGGTATGACACAATGTCATTGGTAGCACTGGATATATACGACTGCAACGGCATTTATTGACAAAATATGAAAAGACATTTTTGACTAACCAATATTAGAGAGTGGTATCTACTGAGCGAAGGAGAAGAGTAATCTATCATGCATTGTTCCAATTAAAATATTTTCCCAGTCACTTTTGTTTTTATTAACATGCTCGTAAATAGTGTTAGATCTAGGATGATAACTTTAGTTTCGGTGCAATTTCAAGAAAGAGAAAAGAAAAGTGCGCTCACTCAATTTACATACATTTCGTACAATTTTACAGATAAATACAATAAAATTAAAGTGTTTATGTTTTATTAAAATTTGTAATTCATAACATTTAATATTCCGCTTCACTAGTGCAGGGGATAAATTAATACCAACATTCAATTACAGTAGCCTTTAAATAAATTATTTTGTAGTCCACCTTTTGGAAGGTACATTTGTATTTAATACGTGTATTTGAGTTTCACTGCAACAAGATGAAGTTGTGCGCTTGCCCCTGAGCGCTACTTAAGGTATTTTTTTCTATATATGTTTGTATGCATCTAGGTATAACTGAGTCCGAGGTAGCATTACAACGGCGATGGTCTTTATTCAATGTAACTGTGGAAAGAAATCGAAAAAATGACACGTTAAATTTATTAACTTCAAATAATAACTAAGAGAAGATAGAGTTACCAATTATGCAAAAAATAAATAAATTTGTGGTTATGTGTTAAAGTAGCTTAAGTTGAGTTATGACTTTATTAAAGTTATAAAAAAAATCAAGGGATGTTCATTAGCGCTACTTTTCGAAAAATTTAAAATTTTAATTTTCATATTTTTATTTATTTAAGCTTTAACACAACGTCGACCTTCGCTGCTTTAACATATTTCCACACATATTTTACCAAATAAATAATTATGAGGCACTTAAAATGGCATGCATTATTTTTGGCCGTTGGTAACTCTGGTTTTTTAGTTATAAATTGCATTAACGTTATCCAAATCCTCCAATTTCCACGCAACTCAACATATCAACTTGCACTCTACTCTGTCATTCGCTACACATTACTTCCGTTATCATATCATTCACTGTTTATTCACTGCATTCACACTCTTGATTATCATCTACGTTTACGCACACAATACGCATGGTGTTTGTGAATCCAGAGCCCTGTTTCCAGCCAGTAACAATAACCACTGCATCACCAGTTTTGAGGAAACCGTTCTTCTTGCCGACCTGCACGCCGAATTGCACACGAGCATCGACATCCTTCAACCAGTCAGGTTGAGCTGGTTCTATTAAAAAATAAAATAAAATTTAAAAACTGAAATATAGTAATGTGGCAGCTCTAGTACTTACCATTGTAGACGAGAGGTATGATGCCGCGGTATAAATGCGCCTGTCTAGCGGTTTGTGGGAAGCGTGTGACCGCTAGGATTGGGCAACGTGGACGATACTTGCTAATCAAATGAGCCGACTTTCCTGAAGTCGTGATGACCACAATAGCGGCGGCCAGCGATTTTGAAGCAGCCTCAACAGCAGCAATGGCCACTGCATGGGGCGAGTCCAGAGTGGAGGTGTGTGCGGCGCGCACTAAATCGGCAAACAAATTTCTGTGCCACAAAGCTGCCTCAGCCTCTTTGCAGGTCTTTGCCATTGTCAGCACACATTCGAGTGGGTATTCACCCTTGGCGGTCTCGCCGGACAACATCACACAGTCAGCACCATCGAGAATGGCATTAGCCACATCGGAGATTTCGGCACGTGTTGGGCGTGGTTTCTTCACCATGGATTCCAACATTTGTGTAGCGCAAATGACTGGCTTGCCGGCTTTGTTGCAGCGGGCGATCATCGCCTTCTGTGCCAAGAATACCTTCTCTGGTGGAATTTCAATACCCAAATCACCACGTGCCACCATAATACCGTCGGATGCTTCAATAATCTCATCGAGATTATGCATGCCTTGTTGGTTTTCAATCTTCGAAATGATCTTGATGTTCTTGCCTTCCTCACCCAAAACACCACGGATTTCAGTAAGCGCCGCGGCATTACGGATGAATGAGGCGAAAACCATATCGACCTTCTGTTCGACACCGAATTTCAAATCAGATTTGTCCTTCTCGGACACAGCTGGCAAATCGACGGGTACACCGGGCAAATTGACACCTTTGCGTGAGCCCAAAGCGCCACCATTCTCAATTTGGCATACCAAAGCGTTGCTTTGTACTTCTTTAACAATCAACGAGATGAGACCATCATCGACGAAGACGCGATTGCCTGGTTGCACCACCTTCACGATGTTGGCATAATCAACGTAGATTGTGTCTTTGTTGCCTTTCTCGAGGTAAGCTGGGTCGGTTGACAATTTGATGGTTTCATTCCTCTTCAATTCAACCTCACCAGTGCCGCTGCCCTCAATGAGGCCAGTACGGATCTCAGGTCCCTTGGTATCCAATGCAATGGCAATTGGATATTCATAACCAATCTTCGCTGAGTAGTTCTTAGCTGCGACGCGTACGTTGGCCACAGTTTCGGCGTGGTATTCGTGTGAGCCGTGAGAGAAGTTCATGCGCGCAATATTCATGCCGGTTTCCATCATTTTCTCCAACATTTCAACGCTGCGCGAGGCAGGTCCAATGGTGCAGACGATGCCCGAGAGGCGTACATGTGGCACCGCTGAGTCGAACTGCAAGCGGCACATATGATCCAAGTGAGTCTCAGCTTCGGCAGCCATGTTTTGGGGAACTTCGTTCGTCTGTGTGCGAAAAAGTTAAAGAGAGTTGTAGAACAAATTTGGAAAAATACTAGAAATACTAAATATAGTACTAAATATTTCTATTAGTTCAGTGGCGCAATTGGAATTGATTACACCTTAACACCATTGCACTTGTATTCTAAAGTTTTTATATTTGCTTATACTCGAGTTGTTTGTTATGGTATGTTGTAAGTCTAAGAAAAAAAAAATATGTGTGCATGTTGTCAAGATCGTGATTAATTTTATTTATAATTGTCATACTCGAGATTTTTATTATTAGAACTCTCATGCTTCCGCGGCCATCACTCATCGATTAATTCTGTTGAAACATCATAGGTATAATGCATAAGTATTTAATTTCAGTTTAATTCGAGGAATTTACTTTAATAAAGCTTGTTGTGGTTTTATCTATACACATAACTGGTAGTTTAACTAATACTCATATACGTTCGTTCGAGTAGTAGCTACAAGTGGTTTAAAATAAGACATATGTCTATATTAATCACTAAAGTTAGAACTTGAGTCCATTTCGTGGATGTTAGTTTTTAATTCAAATACTTAAAATGTAAATAGACAAATTTTTGGATCGACATAACCGTTCTTTACCTAAATATTGCATAAAAGAAATGTAAATTTGTAGATTTGGTATTGAAGCGCTGGGCTTATTTATTTTTTAGTTACCAACAATTCGGACTATTAAACTCTCCTCATCTAAATATCTTCCTACTTATGCAGCACTAATATATAATTGTACAGAAAGTTGATTCCTTATAAACCGCGCAAATGAAAAAGAAAAAAAAAATATAAGTGTATAAAATATGTTAATATTTATCGGACAGTTTGTTTGTTTGCTATATGCCATAGTTGTCTGATCTGAAAACTTTACTCACAGATTGTAACGTTTCCTTGAACCTAGAATTCATGCCAAATTTCGTGAGCTTATCTTGTGAAATAAAAACATTTTCCATAAAAGAACTATAGTTTGATCGTTCAGCTTGTATGAAAGCTATATCCTATAATACAAGTAGTTCTGTGGTGGCAGTAGAGACAAATGAGCAGCTTATTAAGTACATAGTGAAGCGAATTGCAATGAAAGTCATGAAATCATTAAAAATATTTTGAACCAATTAGATGTGCCTGAACCCCAAAGTATGGGTTATTAAACGGCGATTTGTTTTTCACTCCACTCTGAATTCAATCAAACACATATTAACCACAATTTTTTCTTTGGCATCTGATACCAAATTAGAATACAAGTTACATATCGTCACCTAAAATGCATAACGTAACATCAAAAAAATCAAAACTGAGTTTCCCTAACGATTCTCTGCTTCACACTGCATATATGTAGCATAGAATTTTCAGCTTCAGCTGCCAGTTATAACCATTTTATAACCAAAACTCAAATTTTGTTTCAATATGAGTTATTTTTATTATATCGTTTTTCCTTCGCCTTTAAAAAGTGATGTTACGTTATTTTGCATTTGAAGTCACGAAATGTATGTTAGAGAGTGTGATTTTTGGCTTTCATGAGAAATAGAGCAGGGAGAAGGGTGTATGTTTATGTACTATTTCTGCAATCAATTACTTAGGACTAGTTCGAGATTAGTTTAGTGGCATACTGAACTAGCGAAACTCTTGCTTTTCTATGATTTCGAAATATATTAATATTTGCACCTACATACCGACCTATACAGTTATATAAAAGTCTACAAATGTTTGTACAAAACTACTCCTCTCTTTGTTCTCGTTGAATGTTGGCTTAAACGAAATGTGAATGACTGCGCAAGCTCTTAAACTTTTTGTGGGGTGAGTGTTCTATGCAAAGAATTCACTATACGTTGATATATCTTATATTGTATATGCAATAGATCAAGTATAGATTATTAGCGAATTCGCAAGTGCTAGGCTTTAGCGGATGAAAAACAAAATGTTCTTTTAAATTTCACGAATTTCATAATGAAACTGCCCTGAAATTTGGCAGCACCTCAATTTGGGAAGGTCGAAACAACCAGCACGTCCAGAAAACTTAATTGTCTTATGACACAAAACTATAAGCTATTTATTTTCGCCTAAAGTTTCTAATTAAGCTTAGCTAATGAATATACGATAAAACTTTTGTGACGGATTTTGCTCATGTGCCTTTACGGGCATACATATGTACATGATAACATATATATACGTACATATGTATATGCATTGTTATATGTTCCAGCCGGCTTTAGCGCAATTCTTATACAAATTTACATATATGTATACATATGTACATTTATATACATATATGTATATGTATTTGTATCATATAATGCACCCAGTTGTTTAGTTTTTAAATATTATCTGATTTCCGAGCCAACATCTGGCGCATTTATAGTTTGCAATTTTTTTGCTTATGCACTTCACTGAAACGTAACCCACTTACATACATACATACATGCAATTATACGTATTTACATATGTATGCATTTTACGATTATTTGCCTCATAAATACTAGCAATCCGGTGATAATTCTCAAACTCACGAAATTGCATGACCTTAAGTCAAGGTCAATAGAAATGCAATTCTCGGCACTTCGTTGTAGTGTACAACGAAACTTACGCCTCGCCAACGCCGCCAACACTCATATTACGAACTGTGATTGTGTAATCGTGTAAATTTTGCGATTTTTCCTTTTTTACGATTTATTTTTGCATTTGTTGCACTGCAATTTATTATAATTTTTTTTTTTGAGAGCAAAATACCTTTAGCTTTGGTGCAACATCGTAAATTGTTGTATGAACCATTTTGGATGTTATACGTTGATTTAATAAAATACAGTTATGAAGTTTTTTGCGATTACGCTTAGCCGGAAATGGAGCAGTTGTCACAGTGTGTCTGCAGTTGCGGTAAAACTGATTATTTCCGTCCTTTAGTAGATGCGCAGCAAAAGTATAAAAAAAGCATTTATTAAGTTTAGTTATAAACGTAATCTTGCTTTATTATCGCCTTTGTAAATATTTTAGAAAAAAAATTCTTTTAAAACTTGTGTAGAAAAGAAAAAGAAATAGAAATTTTTTACGTTTTGACAACTAAAAGAATTAAATTATAATGACTGACAAATGTGTATAATTCAAGTTTTTTTAAATCACAGCTACCGTAGAACACCGAAAACGTTTTACAAGTGCACTGTTTAACTCGCTTCGCTCTACTACGATATGGCCATGATTACAAGAGCGTGATGAGCAATGAAAAGTCGCTTGAGACAGTTTAGCATTGGGGTTGGGGGTAATGAATCGTTGGGAAAGTGGCTTTCGGGCGCCGTGCAAAACCACCACAATTTACAACAATGTTTAGTCATATACCCATTGCATTGGTAATATCGAATATGTTCTACGTTACGTTAGCTTATTGTCGGCGCTAAGCAATTCGGTCAAAAGAGAGTGCAGGAGAGCGAGAGCGCCTGCGGCTGCGGATGCTTTTGCGCAGAGCAGAACTTTTTGTACCCTTAGTGAGTTCAAGTGGAGAGGAAATAAAAGTTGCTTCTACAAAGGAAAAAGATATGCACACAATTACATATTTACATACAAACAATTGTACGTGTAGATATGCTTGTGTATCTGCAACTGCTACTGCATGACATTTAGAATTTTCTGAAAAGTTTTGGGGTTGTTGAAACGTGTTTTGAGCAGTTCGCCTTTAAGAGAAAATTGTAGAGCTTTTTTGTAGGTAGTATGTATGTATGTATGTCGGTATGTGTTGTTGCTAGGACAGCTTTTTATGTGCATGGCTAAATGTTTAAACATACAAAGACATACGATGTATGTACATTTGTAGCTAATTTGTGTGTGTTTTAGCTATTATTCATTTATATCGAGTGATCACAATGCCTACAATAAAAGCCGGCTGATAAATATATAACTATAATACATATGTACATATGTAGGTGTGCTTGTGCACTTGCCAATATTATATTTTATATTTATTTATCGCTGAGTGGTATTAATGTAAATAACCTACCGAGATATGATCGGCTATTAAATTTCCTGGTGCCGAAGCTATAGTATATTACTACAGGGTGGCCAGATATGTTAAGATGGTAACGTCCGCTTGTGTATCTCAAAAACTATTTTTTTTAGAAATATGTATCAATATTGAATGTACATACTATGCATCCTTATTCTAATGTCCTCACAAAAATCTCAACTCTGACTATTGTGAGTTTTTTGAATTTTGTGAGGTTTACCATATTCTGGCGTAAATTCGAAAACCCAAATGCTCACAATTCTGTGATGTCTGAAACATTTGGTCAAAAATCAAAATTTTAACTCTATCATCTATTCATCTTTGTTATAACAACACATATTGTACATTAAATTCTGTTAATGTACATACATATACATATTTATTAAAAAGAAAAACAAGCAGAATACCTCAAGGAAATTAAATTATAATACAAATTATTTTATTTCGAAGAATTAAAATATTTTTGACATAAAAGACATCCATAATAGTCAATTAGTAAATTTTCATTATTATTGACAATCCAGTAATTGACTTTTTGTAATCATTTCTTTTGAGTCGTAAAGAATTATTTCAATAACAATTTTTAACAAGAAAAAACGTTAACTTCGGCTGCATCAAAGCTAATATACGATCTGAACAATTTCTTCGGAGATTACATTGTTGTCTTAAAAAATAATCTATACCAAATTTCGTGAATCTTGTCAATTGTGAAAGTTTTTCATACAAGAACTTGATTCCGATATCAGTTTATAAATGGCAGCTATATGTTATAGTGGTCCGATATCGGCCGTTCCGACAAATGAGCAGCTTCTTGAAGAGAAAATGACGATATCTTAAAAACTGAGGGACTATATCGTATATATACAGACGGACGGACGGACAGACGGACATGGCTAAATCGACTCAGCTCAACATACTGATCTTTTATATATGTATATATATACTTTATACGATCTCCGACGCTTCCTTCTGGGTGTTACAAACTTCGTGACCCTGTTCAGGGTATAATAAAAAGAAGAATTAAATTATCTTTATAGAGATCGGTAATGAGAACTTCTTTTTTCATCATGTTCTGTGTACTGATTTCCATGTAAATGAAGTTTATGCGGACGTCCAGGCCGAGTTATCTGTTCTTTTTCGATATCGTTCCGTACAGAATGAGCTCCAAAATGAGAATAAGTAAAATTAACAGCGACACCGGATCCCTCACATCAAAACTAGCTTTGTCCTCAACTAATAATCATTAGAACAACTGTGAACATCTGCTTCTTGGAATTTTCAACAATACAAAGTCTACAATGTAAGGGAATTTAAAAGTTATATTATTATACGAGAAATACTTGAAATCACATCCCAAAATTTTGTGATATATCCTTAAAGGATACTAACATTTTATGAAAAAACAAAAAATGATTTTTTCAAAATTTTTTAAATTTTATCCGTTCTTAAGGGACACAATAAAATTTGAAAAGAATATTTAAACTTTTTTTTTAATTAGGCTTTTAAGGTATAGCCATTCAATTCTAATAGCTCGATCAGTTTATCCCCAAATATCTTTAAAAAAATTTTTTGAATTTGCTGTAGTTTACTTATTCCACTCACTTTCAAATTTTTCTGTCCATACAATGACCAAACAGTTTTTTGTCCAAATAATTAAAAATCGGATTTTCGCAGGCAAAAACGAACATTATATGTAAAATTCAACTTGTTTTCAACGCCGCCATTTAGCATTGTGATCACTCGATTTTTTTCCCGTAGGTCATTGTACGATAATATCTATTAGTCAATTGCAAATCCGCCAATTTGCACCAAGTTTCAAGTTAATTTAATTTTTTAACATACATCAATACCAGATCTCAAATAATTTAATTTGTTTCAATTCATATTCGTTAATAACTCTCCAATTTAAATCAATTTCATATCATCTTCCATTGACTTTCACTTAATTTAAAACGATTTGTTATGACATTATATTATTTTGTCGCACCCAATTGTGATTTACTGTATTTCTTATGTACCTACATACACTTAATTTTGTTTATTAACTTTCAATTTGAGTTATTTTATTTACACTAGTTTATTATATTTGATGTATGTAATCTAAAACGTAGACATTTTGTTTCATTTATAATTTTGATTTTTTTAAATTATAAATAATAATATTTTATTTTATAAATATAATATAATATAATATATTTCACTTAATGTTATTAAATTGCATTCGTTTTAATAGCTCATTTTAGTGATATAATTCTCCCACATGTCTGAGAGAAAATGAAAGTTTAACAGCAACAACACTGACCTTAGTGATTCTAAATTGAATTCAGCATGCATTCGATTATATTATCTTGAGTTATTAAACCGAAATAAAGTGCTGATCTATGCCACGATTGAAAACAAAAAAAAAATGGAACGAGCATCGGCTGACATGTTTGTTTACTGGAAATTTTTTTTATGTCAAAATCAGCTGTTCTCCGTATGTCAATGCCTCATTAATTCATAAATTAGAGTAATTAACTGATAACAAAATTGAACGCCTGATTGTCATAATCAGTTGGAAAATATATTAACGTAGCACATTTTTATGTAACACATACAAATTTACTCATGTACATACATACGTAAGAGTATATAATATTATTCACTGTATAGTCTTAAAACGACCTTGGTTTTTTGCTTCTTGAGAGGGTTGACATCAATTGTGTTCCGAATATATACATACGCATATGTGTACCGTGTATGTACGTAACCACGTCACTTCGAATTAGGTACATTTTCTGCTTTGATGGAAAGTTTAGACACGAGAACAGCGCATGGTCATATGGAAGCAAGAGAAATGTGAATGTAGCTTTTAGAAAAAGTTTCCGTATGACTTATCTCTTTGGTAGAAAAAGAGCATGGCATGGCAGTGCTGCCAGATTTTTTAAATAACCATTGTGTAAGTTTATTTGTAAACTTATGGGGGATTTTGGACTTTTTTGTTTTGGACTTCTATTTTTGTTCTTTTAATGTTTAGTTTAGTATCTCATTTTGAAGGTTTTGCGCAAAGGGGGAGGGGCTTTCTATTTTTAATGAATGGAGCTGTTCTTTTGAATAAAGTGAAAGTTTTTCCATACAATTTTCACTAATTATTATAAAATTATTATTTTTTACGCGTATTTTTCAATGAATTATGACAAATTCAAAATTTGTATAATTAATAGATAACCCAACCAACCATTTATACAAGACCCTGAAAAGTGGGCAATATATTACGTCCATATAACGAAAATTTGGAATGAAAAATCGCGCGATTTTATATGGACGTATTTTGTTAATACTTTCAACCATCGATCCGAAACGAGTCCTATGTAAAGTAACCCAGATGTATATAAGACCTACCATTTTGAATTAATTTTTTTCGTTTGACAGTTCAAATTCAGTAAACATTTAAAGGAACAGTATAACACGTAATTTAAAGCTGTTTTATTTATTATTGTACATAAAATTGCAACTTAAAAATAATTTATCATTAATTCAATTAAATATATTTCAAAGAATGTATGTGTGTTATAAATTTTTTAGTGCAACAAAAACTTCAAAAGAAGAGAGCCATTGTTTGAGCAAATGTGAAAATGTGCGTTTTTTGCTTGCTTATATCTAAAAAACCAATTAACATTTAACAATAAATTTACATTTGAACCAAAGTTTAATTCATTGGCTATCCGTGCTATATAAATTTAAAAAATCCGTGCATGCATTTAAGAGGAATAAGCAATGAAAATGAGATACTAAAGTATACCCAAGTGAAAGATTATTATTTTTCTGTATTTTTCATATGACAAATTCAAAATTTGTTAATTTAGTATAACCAATTAAAAATATTTGTAGAAACATAATTTTTTTTTTCTGAAGTCAATTTAAATAAAAAAAATTGCAATATTTGCCATAATAATTATTTTCCACTCAAAAATAAGGAAGTACAATTATTAAAGTAATAACAACTGCTTGTTACAGATTTTTATATTTTTATGTTAGGCAACTCTGTTATAAAAAATCATAATTTTATGCAAAAAAAATAAATATATACATATGTATGTGCATAAATATGCTACATTAAGACAATTGAAGTATGTATGTTGCCGCAGTTGCAAGGATTAAAGGTATATACATATGTATGTATGTATGTATGTACATATTGTTTTAGGTTGCATATACAACTATACATATGTATATAAATATACGCAAATAAAGACATCAGTATAAAAAATCGTGTTCTTGAACTTGAACTGAAGTATAGGAAGCAATGCCAAAAACGTTTATTATTATGAGGTTATGTGCGTCTGTGTTCAAAATGGTAATACACGAAGTACCTAAGCGCGAAAGTATGTAAATTTAAAAACTATTATTTTTTTTATTTTTAATTATAAATTTGGAATTAACATTTTTTTAAACTGGCATTAGGGAATAAGCTTTTTTTATTTCTTAACACAGTATTTGGAACTAAAATTTATTTTTATATTTTCAATACGGTTAGATATTTGAAAATTAAATTAAGATTTTCGGGATTATAAAAAAAATTAAATGTTCATTCAATTATTAAATTAAATGATAATTCAAATATTTTTTATACATTATTTGCAACCCTGTAATTAAGGAATAATAGTGATTTATACCACAATATTGTTTCATAAAATGTAGTATTTAATCGCAATCAATTCAAGTAATATTAATTTTTTTGTATAAAAAAGTTTCATTGGCAACACTTGCATTCCTTATATTTTGTGTTAATAATTATTCGTAAGATATAGATTTTAAAACAAATTTCACACTTCGAATAATCTCTCCTAGCTGTGAGTCAATATTTTAATACGAAATGCTGAAATATGTATAATAAATACGTAACTACATATGTATGTATATATTCAGCAGCTGCTGGAAACTCATTGCGCATTTGTTGCACACCCCTGCACTGAGGCATCGCACACAGCTGAGTTGTGCCCGCTTCCAAGCGCGATGTTTTTGACTTTTATTTAACCTTTGCGCATAGGTAGGCATATGCGTTGACAGCTGTGGACGTTCAATTGTATGTACGTTACGTTGTCACGTGTGCGTCATGTTTCTCTAATTTTTTACGGAACTATGTTTTTTTTTATATACAAAAATGCTTATGTATTATATGTATATAATATAAATCACATAAAATTCAATTAAACACCAATAGTTTTTGCATAGCAATTATGCCGAAAAAGTTAGTCAAGTACCGGCAAAATCATGAAATTACAAGTCAAAGTCACACACACCAAGACACTTTCCAGTCAACACTCTACAATTTGTTTCACTTTACTAAAAATCACTTAATACTGGCAAACTTAAAGTCTTTACCAATTTGTCCAATTGGAATTGCGTAAGCATATAGAATGTAAAGTTTTTTGCTATTGGTCTAAGTGGGACATCTAACCTAAATTTACCTTAATTAAGTTATAAATGCAATTTGACAAAATGGTGTACGCTTGAGACCGGCTAATTCGTATTCAAAACCGGGAATGTGATTGCGAACTTTGTTGCTGCGATACTGAATCAACCACTTTGATCAAAAGCTGCTTGAGCACTGATTGGAAATAAAGCAGCGTAGCATACTTCCAAAGCCAGCGGCGCATGGAAACTTTACCAGTCTTCTATAGGAAAAAGCTACAAAAATGACTAAAAAGAATTTCTCACACACACACACACACACACATACATATCCATGTACTTGAAGCGAGATGGCGTGGCGGCATATATTTTTTGAGAGATTTGGGAGTATTTCCAACGAAGTATGTATGGACTGAGTAAATACTATGTACATACATTCGAGAGTCTATCGACAGATATGCGTGCTATTGACGAATCAACTTTATTGATTGCTTTATTACTATTTGATTAAACCATTTAACACGAAATTAGTAAGTTTTCGGAAAGTAAAATTATCTAAAAAGTAAATAAAACCGCTACATTTTTAACTTCAAATCAATGTGCAAATATTGTTCAGAGATAAATAATAGCACTGATTAGGCAGCAGAGAATTATAGTCTAGAAACGTTCTGTTATTGTAAGCAGCAATGTCCGGAGATTGCAGTATTAGTTAGGACAATAATTTGTTCTAAATAGAACATACAGATAATTTGCAAAAAAAAAAAAGTTTACCTTGCCAAAACTTGACTTTGAAAGATCACTCTGTTTGACAGTTATCTAAATGATATGGTGGTTTGAAAGTTCAAGCGATATCTCAAAAACTGTGGGGTTAGACCGGACCCAATCCGGAAAACAAAGTCTTCTAACGCAGAATAACTGTAATAAAGGCTACAAAGTCCATTCGGCTGAATAAGGATAAGCAATTATTTATGGACGACTGATAGCGTATCGTTTGTTTAAAGATCATGAAGATTATTGTATTTGATTGTTACCACGTCATGTTTGCGTTTTTCTTATCAAGTCTATACATAATCGTACGTTGTATACTATATATACCACTGTTAATCTTTTGTGTGTGTATTAGAGCTCCCACTCCCGGAATGTTTTCGAATTCCCGGGATTTCGGGATATCGAAATTTCATTTCCCGGGATTCCCGGGAAAAACGGGAGAAAATAA
Organism: Bactrocera neohumeralis; assembly: GCF_024586455.1. Lineage (NCBI taxonomy): Eukaryota > Metazoa > Arthropoda > Insecta > Diptera > Tephritidae > Bactrocera > Bactrocera neohumeralis. Next base: position 75,215,644 of record NC_065919.1, on the reverse strand, counting down.
AAATTGTTAATTATTGCCTATAAATTTAAAAAAATTAAATTAATTTTTTATTTCCAATCAGTTACATAGATTTAATTAAGTATGCCGATGTTCTTGGGTTCTTTATAATAAAAAAAATATTATTTAATAATAATTATTATTCCTTATAAATTGAAAAAAATATATAATTCACTTTTTATTTCGAACCAGTTACATGAATTAAATTAAAAATATACCTATGTATTTGGTATTATATATATATTATTTTGTCAAAAAACAAATAATAAAAATCACAGATCGATTTCTGTAGGAACTAATTTTAAATAGTATTTTAAAAATACAAGCGCATCCATTGTTTCATCGTTTAAACTAGATCTGATTTTAGTGCAAATGCGGCCAGACACTGAAAAACAACGCTCGCATTCGACACTAGTTGGTGGTATTGTCTTTAAAAAATTACAAGGAACCTCCAGATAGCTGCCAAGCCCGCCACCCCCAAGAAGTAAATTTATTTCCTGTGGTACCGCTTCCTCTACTGATAATGAGACATTTCTTTTTAAAACGCGAGATTCTTTGACAGTTTCTTGCAACCTTTCCTTAAACGTTTTTTCCTTTTCATTTTCGATTATTTTTAAATCGATATCGCGATTCTCAACATCATTAGTATTGTACTTTTTGACAATTTCTACAATAGTGTTTGTCATTTCTTCTAAATTCGGTTCATTTGTGGTACTTACAAAATTTCCCGTTATTAATAGTTTCAATATATTCGTGTATATTGTGCGCCTTTCAGAAACGCGTTTTTTAATTGATTCAAAAAGATTGAAAGCTATTGATAAGTCCACATTTTTAACTTCGTCCAGCATAAAATGTATCACTGCATCAGCAGAACAGAGGTTCATGTCACGGCGACACAAAGCTTCTATAACTAACTCTGCCGGCTTTAAAACTCTAATAATGCTTTTAATAATATTAAATTCAAAATATTCCAAGCAATCTGCCTTAAGGTCGACCATCGCTTGTTTCAAGCAAGACTCCAGCATATGAAACCGTTCAATCATTTTTAGTAAACTGTTCCACCGAGTCTGACAATCTTGGATGAGCTGCAACTCTTTGTTGAACTCCATTTTCACATATTTTTGTAAAATTTCATTCTTTTTGGGAGATTTTTGAAATGACCGTACAACGCTCCGAATTTTGTCTATAATTTTTTTGATATCAAATTCGTCTGTAAGTTCTCCACGTTCTTCATTATCAGCTAATTAAAAATGCCATAAAAATTGGATTTTCATATTAAAAAAATAAATAAATATGTCTACCTGTATGCAATCAGTTTGATCTCTCGTATCTTCTTCGGAATCATCATCTTCACATATAGAAATTTCATTTGGCTCAATTTTAATTTGTCTTTTGTACATCACATCAAGGATACCTGGCTGTATTCCATGTGCCAGGTACAGCTGTTGAAGTGGACCTATGCGTTTGCCAATTTTTAACATAGTTGAGGCACCATCAGTTATAATAGAAATAATATCAGTTGCTAAACTCAAGTCATAATCTACCAAACGAGATTCAATCATATCAATGCAGTATTCAGAACTTGCGGCACCTTTTATTCGGACGAGTCCCAAGTTCCATATGTTTTTTTGACCATGCAGTATTAAATTCAAGTAGCGTTTATTGGCCACAGAAGTCCATTTGTCGAATGAAATGCTAAATCTATTATTTTTCACTTTCAAATCTATTATTTCTTTCTTCACTCTTTCGCGACATTCTTCACAATATTCCATTACATATTTTCTGATTGTGGTGTCAGATTTGGGAACTTTAAATTTTCTGGCTTCAATACCTTTTCTGATTTGTTTTGATGCGCAATGGTTGAAAATGCTAATCCATCCACAGCTACCAAACTGGCCATAATAGCACGAATATTTTCTTCATTTTTTGGTGAAAAATGTGAAGTAATTTTTGCCACTTTCTTGGGAACAGCAATTGTAGGAGTTGCTTCGCGGCACAACTTTATGCCATGAACCTAAAATTATCAATTTCTCTACAATCTTATTTTTATTGCGGATTTATAATTTTTACCTTTAAATGTTCGTGTAATCCTTTTGTTGAACCACCCTTTGTTTTGAGGACTGCATTACATTTTTTGCACTTGGCTTCCTCTGAACTTGTTGATATTAGAAAATAAAACCATGTTGACAAAAATCCCGAATATCCCGGGAAATTAATTTTAAATCACGGGAGGAGTTTTAAGTCCGGGATCCCGGGAGTGGGAGCTCTAGTGTGTATGAATGCTTATCGCGGATGTATTATGGAAAATCGCCTGTACGTTTTGTGCTTAGCGCCGTTCATTGCTCATTGTACTCTATGACTTTCAATTAGCATCTCAAATTGTAACATATGATTTGCTTTCATGACGCTTAGGAATACACTGTGCTACAATAGTAAAGTTTCGATGCGAATTAGAATTTAGTATTACAGTAAAGTAACACTTGTGGTTTAAGACAACTTCGATGCCAATCAGAGAACTTTCCTCACTTGCGTGAACTTCTACACATGACTCCATCCTCCGAGACAAAGTGGACTAAAATAACCTTAATTAGATAGGAAAATTGTTGCTTGAATACTACGTACATTATACACAAAACATCAATAAATGAATCAATGATAGAGTGAGATTTAACATTTCTTTAAAGAGAAAAAAGTTTTGAGAGATGGTAAAGCAATCTGTCGTATAAATTATAATCGAGTTTCCAGGCGTACTAAACTATCGTTAGCATTATCGACATCGTTGCTTTAACCCTATTCGTACCACGTGCTTGTGCGGACGTAGAGTACCACGTAGTGACTTAGAGTCACCCGTATAAATAAAACGGCTTAAGTATTATTTAATTGGTTTTATTTCAATGTTTAAAGTAATTCATTACAACAAACATAAAATGCAAAGATATTTAGGGCCAATTTATTCACTCTCTCTAATGGAGCATTAAGTTGTAACGGAGAGTGAATAAATTGGCCCTTACATATATAAAAGAAACGAATTCATAATTAATATTAAACTACTAATTATTTTGCACACAACTCACGCATGTTATAGCCTTTTGCGAGTGTTCATTGCAAACATTTTTGGTGCAAATTTGGCAACATTGCATAGAAACCCTGCATTTTTTGTAGGGGCATAAGTGACATCGACGGCGAACTGTTTTGGATGGAGGCGGTAAACACTTCTTGGGGGATAATGATGTTGATATAGTGTCAGTGTTAACTGCTTTATTAGCATTTGACAATCGGCTTAAACTTCTTCTTTCGATGTTTGGTATAATTAATTCCCGGAACAAATCTTTGAAAAATAATTGAATCATTCCATTTTGGATATAAGGACAACCAAATTACTTTGGATGCTATACCAGCGGCGTCTATCAAATTGTAAAAATGAGCTACAGGCCATCTGCGAGTTTTTCTTTTGCTTGTAAAAGCATAGCACAATTGATCAAACGTATCTACGCCGCCTTTAGTGGCATTATAATTCAAATTTATTTCCGATTTTTTTGTCTCTGCGTCAATATCGGCAGTGTGGTGCATCGACGAGAGCAAGAGAACAGCTTTATTTTTTTTTTTTTTTGGGACAAAGCTTACTAGAGTCATGTTCTTTCGAAAGCCAAAAAGGTTGCTTCCTGCTTCTCGTTGCCGGGAAGGCAGAGAATTTGAAGGAATGCATGTTTTATTCTTTCGAAGAGTTCCAACACATGTAAGACGCTTTGATAAAAGATCGAGCGATAAATCAAAACTGGTAAAGAAATTGTAACAACAAATTGAAACAAAGTAATGTTTCGATTTGTACCCTCATAGAATTCACAAAGCTATTTGACAACATTCTGTGCCAAATTTGTCTGTCTATTAGTGCCTTCCTTACCCAAATAAGGTATTCCATGCAATGGATAACTCGTCTCACTGTCACATATCCACCAAATTTTCATTCCATACTTGTCTGGCTTTGCAGGCATATATTGTCGAAATGAAACACGACCTTGAAAGGGAACGAGCTGTTCATCGATTGTCAAATTGAAAGTTTTTTATAATGTGTCCCAAATATTTATAGCAGCAAATTTATCCCCCGCTCTACGAGAATTTCTTGTTGCTTTTTCATCAGCGCGATAAGTCAGAGGACCTGGTTTTTGACATACAAGCTCGGAAAAGTAATCTTCCATATAAAGGATCCCAAAACTCTTTGTAGTCACTTATTCCATTTTTTCGGATTCCTGAATCAATCAGTAAGCCTATGTAGGCGCGCATCTCAATTTCATCAGTTTGCTTCCGTTTTTGTTGCAGCTGTTCAGTAGCATTTATATTTGTGCAATCAACAATAATTTTCAGAACAATCATTGTCAAAAAATAAGGAAAATCCATCCGATGGAGATTGAATGTGTTTGCCTGGCGGCAAAATTACTTTGTGTACGCTTCCTGTCACTATGTTGTGAGAAGGTGTCTTCCGGGTAATATTTGGAAGTTCACTCCACTCAGTCCCGTCTTTACCAACAAAAACATTTACAAGAGATTCCACTTCTTCAGTATCTGATACACACATTTCATCATCCACTTCAGAAACAGTTTCGCAGCATTCCTCTTCGCTATCAGAAGACACTACATCTTCCAAGTCATCAACAATTACTGCACATTCTGCCTCATTATCACTACTCTCATCATCACTATTTGATATAGCTGCGCGAATTTCCATTTCTGCCAATCCTGTCCTCTTTGCCATTTTTCTAAATATTTCAATAATTTTATAACTAAACTACAGACTATAAACAAAATAAGTTTGCAAAACAAACCTTTAGTAATTCAAAATTTCAAGTATGTAACATATAACTGTACCAAATTTTCTTTACATAAACATAAACTGCTCCAAATATTACAACCTGCTGCTACGAAAAACAAATGTAACTGATTTTTCTCTGTTGTGAATGATACAAGAAGAAATTAAATAAATATGTAGTAAAAACATCAGCTTTGCAAATTATGAAGAACTCAACTTTTGCACATGTTGATCCGTTATCTTTATCAAAACAATGCTTTCATACAGTGACTGTAAGTCACTACGAGGTACTTTGCGCAGCTATAAACATAAATTTATTTTAACAAATATCTAAAAAAAACAATTTTATTATGAATTATGGAGTTTTTCAAAGGTGAATTATGATTGAACGAATACATAAAATCTTGCCCAAAATTAAAAAATATTACAACAAGTACATCAGTTTAAATTTAAAAAGTGACTCAAAGTCACTACGTGGTACGAATAGGGTTAATAACGATAACGAGGATCGCAATCAACGATGGTGACGTATTGCTGGTAGTATTTCAAGTTCGGGATACTATCGCAAGTCTTGAGAGTATGTGTTGTGTTTTTATGTGACATTGGCGTCTGCAACCTTGAATACTATTTTTATTCTCTATACCTATTATAAGATAACGATATCTATGACAACATCTAAATCATTAGGGATGTTTCGACTTCTGTAAAGACTTTTCCTAAGAATATTATAAAATTATATAGATATCAATCAATTATTAAATAAAGTATTTACTTTTACTACATCCCGTTTTGATTATTTCTTCCCAGTCATACTACTGTGATCAAATTGAAAGGTGAATTTTTAATTTATACTTCGCGTGTTTTTCGAATCGGTGTTTTTTTTTCTGTAAGTTGTTAGTACTGTTAGTGACATCTATGCTAAAATTCATACCAAAATATTCATTAGTATTTGAGATACGCGTCGTTTTGTGAAACTCTAAAAGTGAATTCTTTGATTTTTACTATGTCTGAATTTATTGAAGAAAAATGTGCTATAATGCACCATCTCATACTGCATTGGTTATTCGTGATCATTTCGCCACATTTTCAAGTGATATCGTGCCGCAACCACAGTTACCTTCGTGTAACTTCTAGCTATTCAGCAAATTCATATGACCACTCCGAGGACACCGTTTTGACTCAATTGAGGATATAAAAGCTGAATCGAAGAAGGCTCTGATAGCCATCGCGTCGGAAGATTTTTCCAAATGCTATGATAGCGGGAAAAATCGTTGGCATAAGTGTATTGCAGCGGGAGGGGCTTACTTTGATGAAAGATGAGACATGAGAAGATGACCACTCCGAGGACACCGTTTTGACTCAATTGAGGATATAAAAGCTGAATCGAAGAAGGCTCTGATAGCCATCGCGTCGGAAGATTTTTCCAAATGCTATGATAGCGGGAAAAATCGTTGGCATAAGTGTATTGCAGCGGGAGGGGCTTACTTTGAAGGTGATGAAATGGACAAAATTTACATTTCAATTTGACCACAGTTTATTTGTTCTCCCGAGGAGAAATTTTTTTCTTTTTATAAAATACAGCTGAACTTTCATAACTCGAACTTCTATAACTCGAAGTTCTTCATAACTCGAACACTTGAATTGATAATACTAGTCAAATTTCATACAAACTTCCTTGCATAACTCGAAGGCTCTCTAATTCGAAGTTTTTTGGTGGATTATGGTGAGTTAGGGAAGCTCAACTGTATTTCTATTTAATTGTAATGACCGCTCTTGATCAGTTTTGGATCTTCGGGTCGTCCCAGAAGTAACCAGTAGAAATTTCACTCTGTTTATATTGTGTTCGGTGGTTCAAGGGCCGATTCATATTTGTTTTACAACCGAGACGTATATATACGTAAACTAGTCTCTTAGTTTCTAAGTTATAATAATAAGATAAACTTTAAAAAGAGTTTTTAATAATCCTTTTTTCGTCCAAGAAGCTTCTCTTATGTTGGAAAGCCGATATCGGACCAATATATTAAATAGCTGCCGCAGAAACTGGATGATCAAAATCTAGACCTTTTTTATTTAAGAAATTATATTCTCGAAATTTGGCATGGATTATTTTCCAAGGTAACGCTACAATCTCCTCAGATCAATTGGCTAGTACTTTCGTACATAGAGTAGTTGCACTTCCACATTGCAGTAATATATCTTCGATTACATTGCTATTCAATTATTTGAGTTTCGAAAAACTTTTTAAAATATGAAAACGAAAACAAAATTGTTTACTTAAAATATCAATATTTAATATTACGAATCTATACAAAAATTTCAATTATTGTGTTCTTAAATTCAGTCTCCTCTTAATTTTTAACTTTATTATTTTGCGCGAACTCTTTCAGTAATTTAGCCAACTGCTCGGCTTCGGCGACAGTGATGGCGTTGTACAGCGAAGCCCTAATACCGCCAACTGAACGATGACCCTTCAATTGAATCATGCCCTGACTCTCGGCCTTTGCCAAAAACTCTTTTTCCAAGGCGTCGACACCCTCGCTGCTGCCAATGCGAAACGGTACATTCATACGTGAGCGCACACGCTTCTCCACCGGACAGCTGTAGAAGCCATTCGACTGCTCAATTACATCGTAAATGAGCTTTGATTTGGCTGCAGCTGTTTTTTCCATGCCTGCAATGCCGCCGTTACGCTTAATCCACTTGAATACCAAACCCATCAAGTAAATGCTAAAAATAATTAAAACAAAACGTTAATATTTTAAGAAAAAGTACGCAAAAGATATGACATACCAAAAAGTTGGCGGCGTATTGAGTAATGACGCATTTTTATCCATTTGCGCGAAATTCAAAACCGACGGTGTCTGCTTAATGTGCTGTCCGATGAGGTCCTCACGTACAATAACAACCGTCACACCGGCTGGTCCAATATTTTTCTGTGCACCGGCGAATATGAGACCGAATTTCGTGACATCAACTGGACGTGATAGGAAATTCGACGACATATCACAAACCAGCGGCACACCATTTGTAGTTTCGGGCACGAAGTCGAATTCGACGCCATCGACCGTCTCATTGTCGCAGTAGTAAATGTAGGAGGCATTTGGATCGAGTTTCCAAGTGTCTTGTGTAGGTACAGTGGTGTATTTTGCAGCTTTGGGTATTACCAAATTTACCTTGCCATATTGTTCAGCTTCCTTTGCTGCCTTGGCTGACCAAGAACCGGTCACGACGTAATCAGCGATACCAGTGCGTCCTATGAGATTAAAACAAACAGCCGCGAATTGTCCAGTGCCACCGCCTTGCATGAGCAGTATCTTGTAGTTTGATGGAATATTCAATAGCTCGCGTAGATCATTGATAGCTGTTTCTTGTATCGTTGCGTAGTTTGATGAACGATGAGACATTTCCATCACTGATATGCCGGTGCCATTGCAATTGAGCAAATTTTCTTGTGCCTCTTTCAGTACCTGGAAGCGCAAAGAATATTTAGTAAATAGTTTTATACGGATAAAGATCAATGAGTTATGAAGTAGGATTCAATGTTGCAAAAAATTTGAACTCCCAAACTGTAACTTGGTATTTTAATTTCACAAGTCTCAAGTGATAAGAGAACTTTTTGCACTGCTGTTTCACGAATAGATTAATACAAATGTTGTGCCCTCATTAAAAAAGATAGTGTTTATGTTAGTAAAGCGGTTTAAACTAACCTCCTCCGGTAATTTAGCTGGACCAGCGGCAAAATTAATGACCATTTTGAACTTTGCTATTTTAGGGATGGATTAACACTTATTCACGACTAAAGCGAAGAGAAATTAATTCGAAACAAACCACGCGAAAGCAACCTCGACTTGAGACTGAAGTATTTGGCGTGAAAATATACGACGATGTCTACGAATGCTGAGCGAAGCGATAATAAAAACCGGATTGTAATATACGTGAGCCCGCTTAGAACGATGTGGAAGTGAAACCTTTACATGACAACGAGACAACGCGGCTTGATAAGTATGATCACTTGTTTGGGTTTGTTGTTGTTGCAAATTGATAATACAATTAATTGGTGTATTTTTACTATATTTATTTGTGATATGTGCATAAGTACTTTGTTGTTAGTTTCATTTATTTTGTAGATTTGTTTTTGGAATGCAGGAAGTCGTGCATCAATTTGTTTTTGTTACAGTTATGATTATAAATAGGTGTATGTTGCATAATTGTATATGTTTATACTTGCAGAATTGAACCGGCCTCTTATTGATTTAATTCTCTTTCAATCAAATCAACTTACGATCGAAAATATTCATACATATGTATTTCTAAAATGAACCAACTCTTTTTTGAGCTTTTGAAGTACTATTGGTGGGACTGCATTCTTCATGTCATGGCACATGTATGCAAAACATACATATGTATGTATGTATATATCGGGTGATTTTTTAAGAGCTTGATAACTTTTTTAAAAAAAAAAAAACGCATAAAATTTGCAAAATCTCATCGGTTCTTTATTTGAAACGTTAGATTGGTTCATGACATTTACTTTTTGAAGATAATTTCATTTAAATGTTGACCGCGGCTGCGTCTTAGGTGGTCCATTCGGAAAGTCCAATTTTGGGCAACTTTTTCGAGCATTTCGGCCGGAATATCCCGAATTTCTTCGGAAATGTTGTCTTCCAAAGCTGGAATAGTTGCTGGCTTATTTCTGTAGACTTTAGACTTGACGTAGCCCCACAAAAAATAGTCTAAAGGCGTTAAATCGCATGATCTTGGTGGCCAACTGCCCATGCATCCCGAAAAATGCACTGTTTGGTGTGGTTTGTACGCTGGTGGAATCATTGGACCGTATTTTTTCAAAGATGCTGTTGGACGCAACGTTACGGTGAATGGCGATCGCTATCGTTCGATGCTAACAAACTTTTTGTTGCCAAAAATGGAAGAACTGAACTTGGTTGACATGTGGTTTCAACAAGATGGCGCTACATGCCACACAGCTCGCGATTCTATGGCCATTTTGAGGGAAAACTTCGGAGAACAATTCATCTCAAGAAATGGACCCGTAAGTTGGCCACCAAGATCATGCGATTTAACGCCTTTAGACTATTTTTTGTGGGGCTACGTCAAGTCTAAAGTCTACAGAAATAAGCCAGCAACTATTCCAGCTTTGGAAGACAACATTTCCGAAGAAATTCGGGCTATTCCGGCCGAAATGCTCGAAAAAGTTGCCCAAAATTGGACTTTCCGAATGGACCACCTAAGACGCAGCCGCGGTCAACATTTAAATGAAATTATCTTCAAAAAGTAAATGTCATGAACCAATCTAACGTTTCAAATAAAGAACCGATGAGATTTTGCAAATTTTATGCGTTTTTTTTTTTTTTAAAAAAGTTATCAAGCTCTTAAAAAATCACCCGATATAACATAATATTTTGATACTCCGGCAAAATGATTTAACATAGTAAAACAATATTGCACAGCTAACGGTTTTTTGTTTATAAAGAGGGATCCATTTCGAGGTTCGCGACTTTTTACCGAAAAATCACAGAAACTTTCGACTGGTAACTGGCGAATGACACAGTCAAGACGGTAGTACTTAAATACTTCAGAGGAATTTACATAAAAATTATGTGATGTTGCCAAAACTGCATAAAATAGAGTCAATACTCCCTAACCAGAGAACATAAAAACATGTTTTTGCATAAAAATTTTTGCGTAAAAACATGTTTTTATGTTCTCTGCCTTCTCTATACTTTAAATTCTCTGCTTCAAGCATGTGCGTCCCCCATAAAAAAAACCAATTATTTCGCTATGTGGAAAGCTTTCAAGCTTTTGTAAGGGAAGTACATGAGCTTTTGCTTTGTGGAAGGCAGCTTAATTTAGTATGAAACCTTGCTACAGATAAAACGTTAAAAAGACATGACATTTAAAAAACAATTCAGAAGTTTCGTTTTTTTTTCGAATAACGTTTTTAACGGTGCGTCAAATTTTCTTTGAAGTAAAAAAAAAATATTTAATCTTAAATAATATTGAGAAATGCGAGCTGACTAATGGTCTTTGGATTGTCGTGTCATTTCTGATACCGTAGACTCAGTCGTCGTATGTATGGAAAAATATCACATCAAAAATATATGTACATACATATATTCCAAAATTTATTTATGATTTAATATACTTATATATGTATAATAAAAAATCAAAAAACTAGCTCCCAATTTTATAAATTTCATTGTCTAATTGCTCTGAATAATGTTCATCATCTTCTTTACCGCCAAAGATACCGCGTACGCGGTTAATATAATATTTTATGTTTTTTGAAACAACAGAGCTCTTAAAGAATAAAAGTATTTTATAAAATTCGTAAAGAATGATTTCAAAAATTATTAAAATAGAAAAAGGTTTGTATTAAGGAGGAACTCCAGTCTAAAAATCAAAAATATCGACGGTTTTGTTTTCATGATTCAATAGTTTAGATATTCAAAAATATATCCCTAAAAGAATTATTCAAAATTCAGTATATTTTCGAAGTTAAAGCGTGGCAACTGGAACGTTTAACGTTCATATAAAACTTAAAACGCATTTTTCGCGAAGCTACTCACTCCATTTACTTCAAATATGGCATAAATATTCTTTAAATATTTACAAAAGAAGAAAATTTTTTTTTAATTCGACAAAGTTAAAAAATTATAGAAAAAATCGATCTTTACTTCTGAGACGACTACTTTTTGTTCTTGAAATAGCGACATTTCTAGTAGTCAAGAATCCATTGTACTTTTATTTTTCAGCTGACCAGAATGGTAGAGACCTTAACACGACTTTCTTCCCTTTATTTCAAGTATGAATAGCTCTTGGAATACCCCTTAATAAAACAATATCCCTCCTTCTTTATTCTAAATATATATTTACCGACTTTCTAGTAAATCTTATCTTTCTTTCTTCTCTTTGTATTTTGCAAGATTAAATTTGTTTGCGAGTAAAATATTTTACAACCTTAAACTCTTTTAATACTTTTCAAATTATATCGAAGTAAAAGAGAGTAGTTTTCGTTCATTCGAATTTATTTGTCAAGGTGCATAAACAATTTAGTTACAAAGCGATTTTTTGTTAATTTCACTTGCTTTCAAATTTTATTTCCCGACGCTACAAAATTAGAAGGAAGCCTAAAGCTTTCGCTCCATGATACTCTCACTGCGTAGCTTGTACCTTTGCCACGATGTCGCTCCAAAATATTGAATACTCCTTCAGTACTGTGCCACTGAAATGAAAACAAAATACACAACAAAATACAATATTAAAGCACTTTCCAACTTTTCTGTAAAAAAAATATGTAAAGATAAAAGTTGATAATTTTTTGTAATATAATAATAACCCTTTCCTTACCCTTAACACTTTCGAACCAACCGGATAATATGGATAGACTTTTTGAAAAGATTATTTGATAAGAAGCTTTAATGTATTCAATTGTGCCATTCAAATACTTGTGTTCGTGAAATCTTCAACGATTCAATAGACTTGATTGCATTGGAAACACAAAATTTCAAGCAAACTCGTTGTTAAACTTTTTGATGTTAAACATTTTTGATGGAGATCAAACTTTACGCGAATGTAAAAACCGCTGTATTAATCTAGGAAAAAGATATTTCAACAATTCGGTTTGCTCAAAGTTTAAATGACTAGTTCTGGTCTAAATTAGCTAAGGTGGTATTTTTTTATAAATGGATATTAGTACTTAAAAATAGCTCCGCACCAAAACTCCTAAGTGCTTGAGAAATGTTTTCTGCCGCTACAACAACAACAACAGCTTCTTAGACAACAAACGTTGTGAAGTATCATCATCAAGAATTGAAACGAAGAATATGCAAAAGCACTTACGCTGTCCAGTTGTCATAAAATTCATTAAAAAGTTCATATTAAAAATATGCATTGCCACTCAAATTCTATTTTTGCCAAAACAAAACACAGAAATGTATGCAAAATATGAAGTATTTACTAAAACCGGCAACCGGCGCAAACGAATAACAAGAACACCACGTCTAAGTGCGTGCGCGCATGCGTCTTTGTACGAATGCGAGTATGAGCACTTATGGGTGATTTGGGCAATCAAAAAAAAAAAAACATGAAAAGAAATCGTAAAGTATGGTTAATGAATCAAGCAATAAATATTTCATGTTGTGCAATATGGGTAAACACTAGCCGCATTTACTGTTTACCATTTGCTGCAAGATTTGCCGGCTTGCCACCAACTCTTTGGCTGCTGCTAATGCAAAAGGCAAGTAGGTCAGCATAGGCCGGTTGTTATGTCTCCTATGCTATCGCTATACGCGTGAATGTGTGGATGTGTGTATGTGTGTTTGTTCATTTGTTGGAATTACTTAGTCTACCAAAAAGGAAGTTTCTTGCAATTTACTAAAGCAACAAACACAAATGGCATATTTATGCTTGTTTATACCCTACATGTAATTGGGAGTTTACATGAAGTAGTCGCTCAGTTTTTGAGATATCGATCTGAAATTTTGCACACGTTTTTTTCTTCTCAAGAAGCTGTTCATTTGTCGGAACTGTCGATATCGGTTCACTATAGCATATAGCTGCCATACAGACTGACCCATCAAAGGCAAGTTCTTGCAAGGGAAATTTTTTTTATTTGACAATTTTGATTTTTTCTTCACGAAATTCGGCATACACTGTTATCAATCATGGCAATGCGATGATCTGCGCACATATTGCTCAAATCGGACAGCTATAGCATACATCTCTCTCACAATAAAGCTAAAAGCTCTCTTCATACCCCTTTTTGCTATAAGAAATGGGCCTATGAAGGCTATTATAGCTTCGGTGCAGCCGAAGTAAATATTTTTTCTTCTTTTGTATGAAATGCAATCATATTTGATTAAATCATAATAATCATTTTGATCTCTGCATCGAGAAGTTAACTAAGGCATTTGTTGAGATTTTTTTCGGAATACACCGACTCACTTCCAAGAATTGGGCTGAGCTTAAGTGCAGTTCTTCGATAATTTACTTCACGACGATTATAAAATAATCTCGGAAGCAAATCTTGTACTATTATATTATAGAAAAAAGTTCAAAATGGTAACACCTCTTCAACAAAAATTATTATTGAGTAGTATTAATTGAGTTCGTGGTCAGAGGAGCATGCTTGGCAATGAAAGAGCTTTCGAGTTAAGCTAAACTAGAGCAACTTTTGATGAACCTGGAATGTAGAAAATACAAACGGTACCTACCGTAAGAAGCAATCAGTGAAACCTTCTATCTAACAAACTAAACTATTTAGAACAAATGACGCCTTGAACATATCTAAGAAAAGTATATACAGACCTATTGGTCATAAACCCATTAGGAGCAGGCATCAATATAAGTTCTCTCCTACATCAGTCACCACCATAGTTGTAAACTCAAAGAAAAATTGGAAACTGTTCTTAATTTTGTCGGCGAATCATCAGTTCTTTTACATATTGGCGCAAAAGGCTTTTCGAACCTATGAAGTACTACAGTTTCTCCCCTAAATCAGTCAAGGAAAAAGGGAAATTGTGATTAAGGGATTGCATGGGTTTACGGGCTTAAAAAAATTGAATTTTTTATGGCCTTTTTAAATTCTACAACACCTCTAGAAAATTGTCCTAAATTTTCAAGTAGATCCGTGTAATAGTTTCGGAGATACTGCCTTGGGAACTTGAGCGCTCGAAGTTAGCTAGCCGTCTTTGAACGCGTTTTTCTCGAAACTGTGTTTTTGAAGTTGGTTGGCAAGATTTCTCGAGAACTACTCAATTGATCTTCATGAAATTTTACACAGTTCTTAACGACATGGACGGAGGATTTTCTTTCGAAAAAATAGTTGAAAAAAGGCTGTTTTTACCTGAGGAAACCCATGTAACCCCTTAATTTTTCCGGCGAACTAGCAATTCTTTTACATATTAGGTTTAGGGCTCTCGAACCTATAGAATACTAAACCTAAAACAGCTATCAGACACCGAGTTGGCCTAAATTAGCATATTATCCTTTTATCAACCTCCTTTAAATAGTTCAATAATGTCTATAAATATTTTGTCAACCAATCTGATCATTGGAGTATTGGCCTTTCACTGAAATTCGAGTATTTAAATACTACTAACACATTGAGTCTGCACGCACTTCCTTCACTTTACATATACATACACACATTTGCATGCAACAAATTGTATATATGTACATATAATTTATATACATACATATATTCCACAGATTTACATACCGAGTTTAAGCTTTTATGCTTATTTGCCGAAGTCAATCTCCTTTTCATATATCACAGCGTACAAAGTATGTGTGTACATTTGTGTACACAATATTGCCCCAACAGCTGTCGAAATTCCTAAGCGCGCCGCAATTAAAATGTGAAAAAGGCTAAGTTACTTACGTAAAGTAAACACGGCCGCGTTTGTTTTGTGGCGCCTTCCAAAACAGTTTCGCACCCAACTTGTCGCGATTGTCCGAATGCGTTATGGCTGAACATTCTGGTATAGTTTTGGTATTCTCACTTTGTATCCATTCACCAATCCATTCGTTGGAGTTGGCATCGCGCGCCTGCAGAAAGAATCCGCGGAAGGTGGACTTTTGATCGATGGGGTAAATCGAAACTGCAAACAAATAAAATAAAATATAAAAACGTAATGAAAACATTCATGCATTCGGTTATTTTCAAAGTATGGGAAACATGTGCGCACATTAAATATAGTCGGTTCTATAAATAGGTAAATACATAAAATAAATGCATATTTTTATATTTTTACTTGAGTATGATGGAAATTTATTTATGACAGTTGTGATGTACATATATACATATATATGTAGTATATTATAAATGAATATATGTACAATTTAATACGAATATGTGTGCTATGATAACTAAATTTTTAGCAACAACTGAAAATCAAATAATATTAGCAACAGTCGAAACTTTTACGGCAGCCGGCTAACAGAAAAATCGCAAGAAAGGCCACATCTACTATAACATTTCGAGTATGCTCGTGTGTGGCAAACAAATAAAATTTATTGTGAAGTGAAATCGATTGGTTTAAGAAAATGAATAACAAGTAGTAACCCTTAAAAAATAAAAAAATGATATAATAATTTGATTTTGGTCGGGAAGTTTCTGTGGAAGATAGTATAGGCAATAGCAGTCAAATCTCAACAATCATCAAATAAAATGGTTTTTCATGCAAGAATTTGATATTGATCATTCAGTTTGTATGGCACCTATATGCTATAGTTTTTTGATATCGGCGATTCCGACAAATGAGCAGAAAAGAGGGTGTGCAAAATTTCATCTACATATATCTCAAATACTGAGGGATTAGTTTTCATACATACAGACGGAAATGGCTAAATGAACTCAGCTGATCATTTGTATATGTGTGTATAAATATATTTTATAGAGTCCTTCGGATTGATACAAACCTCGTGGCATACCCTCTTAAGGGTATAAATACGAAACATATACTCTCTTTCGGTCTTAAGCGAGATACTAGTTTAAAAATACGCGATACCTAATAACGGGTGATCTAAGTAGAGGTTCTTTTTTAATATCACACGTTCACGTTCAGAACGCAGTGAAGAAAATATAGCAGCCGTAGCCGATAGAGTACACGAACACCGTGGTTAGTCGATTCGGCGCCGTTCAGTAAACCAGTACTTGTGATCAAATTGAAAGGTGAATTTTGCCCTTCTTCAAAGTAATCCCCTCCCGCTGCAATACACTTATGCCAAAGAATTTTTCAGACATCATAGCACTTTGAAAAATCCTCCGTCGTGATGGCCATTAGAGCCTTCTTCGATTCAGCTTTTATATCCTCAATTGAGTCAAAACGGTGTCCTCGGAGTGGTCATGTGAATTTGCTGGTTAGCCAGAAGTTACACGAAGCTAAATCAGGCGAATGCGTTGGTTGCAGCACAATATTAGTTGAAAACGTGGGCAAATGATCACGAATAACCAATGCAGTATGAGATGGTGCATTATCGCACATTTTTCTTCAATAAATTCAGACATAGTAAAAATTAAAGAATTCACTTTTAAATTCGAAAAACACGTAAAGTATAAATTAAAAATTTCAATTTGATCACAGAGTAAATTTAATTTTCTCTGTTTTTTTTTCAAAAATTGGGGAACCTCGAACCTTTATATAAATTTTGTAAAAACCTAAGCAACAAACAATCTTGCTCTTATCACTTTCGCACATTTGCCTCTTTGACTTTTTCAAACTAATTAATATGCAATAACCAAAGTTGGAAGTTGGATTTTTATTTCCTTTGACAAGATTAAAAAGTAGAAAAATGTTTACTCTATTTAAAAATCGCATTACACTATAAAAAAAATATTTTTCAAAAAAAGCTCGAATGAAAAGTCATAAAAAAGGAAAGATTTACATATTCATACCTAAAACACAATCAATAAAATTATTTAAATGTAAAGAAGACAACAAGTGTAGAACTATATTGGAATTTTATTAAAAATAAACTTTCCTTGTCAAAAGATAACGCAACAATCAACACAAAAAATACGAAGGCTTTTAGTTATAAGATTAGGATTACCATTTTTCTAATTTTTCAAACCCGGACTTAGGATTAAAAATTTTAGTTTCAAATTTAATCGGATTTTTGAAAATTTATTTATAATTTTTCTAACCGGTATTCGGGATCAGAAATTTTCAAATTGTTTTTAATTAAGATTTTCGAAATTTCTAAGTTAAAGAAATAAAAAAAAAGTTATTTAAATAATTTTTTAAATATGTACATTATTCGCAGCCCTGTACAGAGATCAGAAAGTTTAGAATTATTTTTAACTAGTATTTTCGAATTTACATCTTTTGTTTTTAGGTATTAGGATCAGATATTTAAAATTTTTTTTTTTTCGAAATTAAATTTTTTAAATACATTATTTGCACCCCTGCACAGAGATAATACTTAATTTTTTTGGTGTTTGGTGATTATTTTGATTACTACTTGTTTTATATAGTGCAACCGGTTATTGTATTGAGTGCAAAGTTTAAGGTTCTAAAGTTTATCGCTTTTAATAGCTTTCGATTATTTGAGTATTTCTGCAAAGATTGTTGCGTAAATTAGTTTATTCAAAATAGCTGCAAATTAAAAACTCAAGACAGTATCAAATTTTTGTTTACAAATAAATATTTTGGTGTGAGAAAATCTAGGAACAGGTGAAAGTTTGGGTGAGTACTTTATATTATATTTTATAGTTTTATATTTCACAGTTGCCTTTAAAACTTAAAAAAAAACTTCAATGAAATTTTATGTACATACATACATATGTATGTATATACATATGCATCGCGTTGCAACCTTAGTCACCTGAAATTGGTTGTCCAGGATGGAATGTTTCCGAATCGGCAACAACTTCGTACGGAATAGTTTGCCCGGGTTGTGTGCGCGCTTTGCCGTGATTCGGTTGATTCGCACGTTGTTTGACGCAAGTGTCGGCGGGCGCACCATCCGGGAAGGCATTCGTCAAGCACAAAAGTGCCATCGAACACCAAACAACACTGCACTTAACACTCATATTGAACACTAGCAACAGATTCCTTTCAAATTCAAAAGTTGCTCAATCAAATATTTCGAATTAGCTAATTTGTACTGTTTGAGACGAAATTTATTTCTTGAATCTTGTATGAAAGTTTTGAAATAGATAACAAAATCTTAAAATTTTTTCGCGCTTGTTCGCTGTCCGTTCTGCGTTAGACCGTATCTGATGTGTATCTGAGTAGTGGCTGAAAACCGGGCGCTTTTTAAGTCCAAATCCAAAAGTAAAGCGTATAGTTCAATGCATTTGCCAAAGTTCCAGCATTTCGGTGTGTTTGTATGCACATATGTATAAATGTATGTATGTACATATTTCAGTGCGTGCCGCTGCAAACTTGCGTGGGAACGCCTGAAAAAGTGATCGATGCTTTAAAGCTGCATATCGGTATGTATGCATATACCTTAGCTTGTTTGCTGAATGAAATGACCAGATCGGGAAAATCGCTGCTTAAGAGTTTTTTTTTACTTTTTTTTTTGCTAGAAATAGTTAATTGAAGCATGGTACTGTAATGCAAAAGTTAACAGAGACATATGTTTATATATACATATGATTGGATTTAGTCAGTGGTGTGGTTGAAGGGGATCAAAGGGAACATACTCTACAGATATAGCAATTGCTATATAAGGAAATAATGCTTACATATATACATATCTTCAATCTGGAAAAATTAATACCTAAAAAAGTATACACTACAGATCATGTTGTAAACTGCATTAAGTTTGCCACGAAGGGGCAGCAAACAGGACACGTCGAAAACCGTCGGCTTAAAGTATATTATTGTATGTATATACGAGTATAGTACTTTTGTATATACAAGGTGCATTCCAAAGTAAACAGGACTTTTTGAACCTAGCGCCCCCTGTCGGCGCCATCTATTATGGTGCTTTAGAATCTGCTACCTTTATTGATTGTCCGGTGAGAATTTCATGACATTTTATCCATTGAAAGTGAAGTTATTGCGTTTTAAGTGTCAGTATGTTTGTGTTATCGGTGCGAAAATGAGCTTCGAACAAAGAGCCAACATTTAATTTTGTTTTAAAATTGGTAAAACTTTTAGCGAAACGTTTCAATTGATGAAACAAGTTTATGGCGATGATTGCCTATCCCGTAGCAGAGTGCACGAGTAGTTTCAACGTTTTCAAAGTGGTCGCGAGGACATAAATGACAACATGTGCGCCAATCAAAATCCTTGAACACCGGAAATTCCATCGGAACTGTGCGTGACTTCATCAAAAATCAGCCGAAATCATCATTGAAATTCATGGAAATGGTATTAAACATCTCTAAAACATCGATTTATCGCATTTGACCGAACATTTGGGCTTACGAAAGGTGTATGCACGGTTTGTTCCGCACGAATTGATTGACGACCAAAAACGTCGTCTCATCGATTCACGCTTGTGACCGATTATTTGACAAAAATTACATTTTAACCATTAACCACTCCCCGTATTCACCTGATATGGCACCGTACGACTTCTTCCTTTTCGTAAAAACGTATTTGCCCATGAAAGGAAAGCGTTATGCAGACGTAGAGGCTATTCAAAAGGCTTGCACCGGCATACTGGCGGCCATACCGCCCAACGAGCTAAGACACTCGTTCGACATGCTTTTGGACTCTGCAAAAAGCTGTATTGAAGCAGAAGGACACTATTTTGAATAAAATAAATTGATTTTGCCGAAAAAACCATTTAGTCTATTTTTTTTTTAAAGTCTTGTTTACTTTGGAACGCACCTTGTAGTATATACATACTGTGGTATATATACATATATAGTCGCTCAGCTTTTGAGATATCGATTCGAAATTTTGCGCGCTTCCTTTGCTCCCAAAGAAGCTACTCATTTGTTTAACAACGAGTTTGAAATTTTGTATTTTCAATGGAAAAATAGCTACGGAGTCGTTACAAATGTAGAAGAAGTGATTTGGGTAATCTACTTCATCATGAAAACAAGTATTTGAGTGGCACAAAGCATTCAGTGAAGGTCGTGAAGACACCAAAAACCAGCCTCATGGGAATCGTTCAACCACCGCAGACAATGTTCAAGTGCCCATAAGACTAAGAACCGCTCGAAGTAATGAAAATATTGCGGCCGTTCAGGCAAGTGTTGCTGAAGGCTGCAATTTGTCGATTCCAAGACGTTCTCAAGAATTGGGGCTGTCACAAACCGTAACCTGACGGATTTATTCACGGTTGACCTTGCCTTGGAACAACTTGAAAACGAAATTTTTAAGAAAATCCTCTTTTCCGATGCGGCTCACTTCCATCTGAGTGGTGCGATAAATATACAAAACTGTCGATTCAGGTGCGAAAATAAGTCACAAAGTATTCATGAAAAACCAAAATTGACATTTTGGTGTGGCTTTTGGTCTGGTTGAATCAACGGTCCGTCCATCTTTCTAAATGAAGCGGTGTCGCAATCACTGTCAATGGAGAGCGGTATAGATCGATGATAATCAAACATCACGCGACCGTAAAATGGTTCTACCAATGTAGGAATGTTTTCTATCGATTCCGTGGTATAATGGATGGTAGCATGTATGTATTTACGAAAATATATTATGAAGCATTTCGAAAATTATAGTTTTGAACTTTAAAAAAATCAGATCAATCAGACGAGCTGACACTCTGTACCACCCTAATGCATTTAAGTTTAACGAAGTGTACTTTATGCAATTTAATTCATGCTGTGTAAAGCAAAATTATGTCAAGCATATTGAGAACAACAAACTCATAGGACCTCTTCTAACACGCCACAGCGCATGTCCTGTGAGTCCTCGCCGCATACGCTCTTAGTTAAGTTACGCCTTGTGACATTTACCGACGACAATCGGAATTTCGTATTTTTGTTTTGATTCAAAGCAACAACTATTATAGTGTTTTGCTAAAACCGAAAAAGCGGGATTTCCGATTTTTTAATGAATGAACGGAACTGAAACGTGAGAGGTGAAACAAACATAATAAATTTAAATTTTACGATTCGTGAAAAGAATAACCAGTAATCAACTGTAATTATCTTAAATTCGTATAGGGCAAAGGATCGCCAAAGCTGTAGATAAAAATGTCTTTCCAAATATATCAACTTTTCAAAAAAATATATATATACATATATATATATATTAATAACATTAACTACAGTAAAAACGGTACTGTGTAGTGTGGGGACTATAAGTTCTATAAATTTATTTAGAAGAAATAACTCATCAAAGCCTTTAACAGCGAAATGTACAAAGAGAAACAAAAGGGAGTAGGCTCTAATTGAAATTGAGGATTGGAAGCGAGTTGACTTTTCGATGTCTTCTTGCATTCTAGCGCAGGACCTTTGGACCTCCAGTGAGCTCAGCTGGTCAACGACCACAAATTGTGCGACCGTGAGATCCTCCAGTCCAGAGTGAATCGTAAGTGGTCCTCCGAACTACTGGCTCTTAGCAAAGTTCATCTCCTCGCAATTGTAGGTGTTCTGATTGAGCACTGTCCAATTACACGTGGTGTCCTATGCTCTTCGTCAAAGCTAGGGAGGCGAGTAGGAATCATCTTGCCACTTCTTCCACTATTGGCCGGCTTTTGCCAGACTGAGATTCATATATCACGGTAGACACATCTTTGGTGAACCAAGCGAAGTTGCTGGGATTGATATTAATCGCCTAAATAAATTTGTGGTAAGCTCGAAGTGCTTCGTGAATCTTAGGGGATGTGATGATACACTTTTAAGAGTTAACACAAAGAACGATCTACCGATTTTTGGACCAACCCTACCACCTAATCTAACCTCGGATCTAAATGTGAGAGACCTTGAATTGCAAGAACACTGCCTGAAGAAGAATTAAATATGTTTGAAAGGATAGTTGGGTTTATGATTTTGAATTCGTCGAGATTGGAATTCGATTGAATCGGCAATTCCTAAGAACTGATGTGTTAGAAACATATTTTTTTACTTTTAATTTAATAAAGTGTTTTTTCTGGGAAAACGAATGCTGATAATGTAATATGAATGGTTATTTTTCCGCGTTTACTGAAACTTTTCTCCATACCGGACAAATTTTCGCCTTTCTCTCTTAACTTCTATTTTCTACAAACCACAGAGCGGGACTCGCAGCACTACGCAGCGCGCACATGTGCACTCTCATCTAGAAATCCCTTGCGTGCATAAATTCCATAGCATATCCTACAAGTATACTTATATTAACCAAAAGCATCGCTACGAAGAGACGAAAGTAGAACATGGATTCGCAGGAGCTTGCGAATATTTCAAACGGCAAAGAACAAATCAGATCGCATTGTATTGTCAAGGAGCGTCAACTTGTCGCGAACTGTAGCGGATGTCCGCTGCCTATTGTTCAGAAAAAAAATAAAAGAATAAATTGGTATGAGTAGAGTAACAAAGTAAGCGCTAGAGTGCATTAACAAAGAAAACATTGAAGCATTGCGAATTGTTAAAGAACGAACAACAACAACAAGTGAATAAAATAAACGTGCAACGCTTGCGGCGTGAAATCTGTGCGATTTGTTGTAAAAATATTGAAAAAGGTAAACGCCCGTTTTGTGAAACGCATTGTTGTTGTATTGGAATATCGAAAAATAGTTTTATGGTTTGGATGGGCAGCTGAAATGCATTGAAGCATGTCAAAATACAACAATTTATGAAAATAAGCCAGAATCGGATTGAGAAAAAAATTAAAAATATTAAAAACATATACATACATATATAGTATATATAATACATATGTATATGAAATTTATTGAAATTGTGACTTGGAAATTTAATGCAAAACCAACGAAAGTCTCGTGCAAGGCATAATTTGTGACCAACAACTACTTAGTAGGTCACATATTGTCAATGCACGGACGTCTGTGTGTGTGTGTGTGTGTGCGTGCGTGTGTTTGTGTCTAGTATAAAGGCTCCTGCTTGTCAGCGGTCAAGCGCGATGCTAAAAATACAACAATAAAGGCATATTTAACTCGCCCAATTTGGTCTGGCTTATAGCGGTTAATTGCAGTAGTACATAAAACGTGCCCCCAGTACTTAACGATTCTGTCCGATAAATTTGCTCTGTGTGTGCGTGTATGTGTGTGCAGTTGTATGCATTTGTGTGGTTGTTGGTGTTGTGTAGTTGCAGCCACATGACTTTCCGCTATTGATACTATAATGTGTAGTGGTGACTAATATAACGGGAAATTAATCGATAAATTCACAAACAAAAAACAACAAAAACAACAACAACAAAGCGAGTAATAAAAGTCGCAATAATGCAGTGAGTTGGTGAAAATTTTTACAAACGTTTGTTTTTATAAGCAACTGCTTGCAATAAAAGCGTGTAAGTGCATATTAGCAAATTTTCATATTTTCATATATTTCTTGTATTGAGAAGGTAACAAATGTGACTGCAGCTTATTATTTATTGAGCGGTGGTGCCACATTGGCACAATTTGTACAAACGCGTTTGGGCGTAGTTGGAGGCTGAAGGCCAGGCCGACAGAACTACGCCGTACAAAGCAGTTAACGGTGTAGTAAAATTGTGTCGAAATTATGAAAATATACATATGTAAACATACATACATATGTATGTATGTATGTGCGTATGTGTATGCAACAAAACGACTCTTGTGTGTGTGTGTGTGTATACTTCATTATTTACTTTGGTTCGGCGCCTACTTCCGACTTGCAATGTGATATTGTTCATATTCGCCACTTTGAAAATTTTCGATGTGAAATGCATGAGCGTGACAAGCCACCGTGTGGCAGGACATTCCATGCGCGACAGCGATATGCGACATGCGTGGAAATTTCGTATCGATTCGTTTTATACGCTTGCTAAAGAGAGCGCTCACTCGCTCAGCTGCCGTTATAAATTATGCCATAATTATATGGCTTATATGTGTGTGTGTGTATATTTGCATATGTATGCTCCTGTATGTGTATGTGTGCTTGAGGCTATGAAATTTGACTTAAATGAAGAGTGGCTACCACTTCATCAAATATTATATATGTATGTATGTTTGCTTTCTTGTTTTGTGCTCAAGTGCCTTGCGAATTTATGAATAATAATATCGTAAACACACACATACAAGCACACACACTTGTGCATTTGTAGTTGTGTGTCGCACACTTGAGTAACTTTCCTTTGTTATTCTAATATTTTCACATCTGTAATATGTAAACATTTGTATATTATATGCCGTCATTATATATTATATACTTGTCGCTAATTATAACAGCTTGGGTCACTTGACTCGATAAAGTGGTCGTAAAGCATAGCAAAGCTTAAATGAGCATTAAAAGGAGCGTGATTGAGCTGCTAATGCATTATTTAAGGGCGCCAGGACTCTTTCATTCCAATTCAAATCAATCGCTGGGCAAATTTTCCGACTTCCTTGGTAATTAGTTCTGTTGGTATAGGACGAGAATTAAATATGCATGTACATACATATGTACTTATGTATAAGTATGTGTACATAATATTGTATTCTAAATGCGCAGCATATTTGCTTTGCATTAGATTGCGAAGATCTTTGAATATACGTTGAAGTAACAAGTAGAATTGTATATGGCACTTAGAAGAAACAAGAAAAATGCTTTAATACGCTTTAAAAGTGGGGAGGAGTACGTACTCTGAGACCTGCCACAGTTTTATCGGGACGGAGGCAGCCTGCAGCCATTTCTGCAAAGTATCTTACACGCATTTTAAGGTGGCAGAATACCTCGACCTCGAGCCCAGGCTTCAACCAAACCCAAATACATTAACCTGTTCGTAATATCTTTCGGTTAGGGGTTAATGGTCCGTAGCAGTTCAACAAGATCGGGAAGTCATTTAGCGTTACCCAGAATTCACCGCGTGGAGGCGAACCTGCATTACATCCCATTTAATTAGTTGACTATTTTCAAAAACAAACTACCATTTTATACTCTTGCAACGTGCAAGAATCAAAGCCAGCGAAATACATTAAAGTGCAACACGACTTACATAAATCCCGATTTTATCTATTTTTCTGGATACTAAATACCATGAATATGCCACATACTAATAAAATGTTCACTGAGATTCTATAAGGTACCTCACTTACTATTACCAATCATATGAAGTAAAGTCACACGGATGTTATATGTTTGTTATATGGGGGCTAGGTCAAGTTTTCGTCCAATTTTATTAATTTTAGGCACAAAGATACACTGTTATCAGTAAAACACGTAACCTCATTTTCATTGAGATAACTCACATGACCGATATATGCGGTATAAAGTCACCTGGAAGTTCGAAGATCATTGTTTTAGTTATAAGGGACCTAAGGGAAGTATTGACATGATTCAACACATTTTTGACACACAGACATACCATTGGAAAAGGATTCTCTCTGCATTTCACACATCACACATATCATGACCGATATTTTCGGTCAAAAGTCAACTACAAGTTGAACATTCGGTGCCTAGATGCTTGAACATAAAGAGGAAAACATAGCAGCCGTAGCTAAGAGTGTAAGCGCAGATCGCAGAGAGTCGATTCGCAGCAACTCGGACTGTGGTATGGAAAGACTATGTGCTTTTTACGTCGAGATCTTGAACTGACAGCGTACAAAATACAACTTGGGCAAGAACTAAAGCCGCTCGACGTTCCCAAGCGACACCGCTTTGGGCTCTTCAAAAGTTCCAAGACGTTCCGACGTCTTCGAGCCAAATTTTATTCAGCGATGAGGCCTATTTCTGGCTCAAATGGCATTTGGGACGTAGGGCAAGATTCAAGAGCTGCCATTACATCCAGAAAAGATAAGGTTTTGGTGTGGTTTGTGGGCCGGTGGAATCACCGGTGAGAACGTAATCGTCAATGGCGACCGTCAACGCCAACTATTGAGCTCAGGATCTCGGCAACATTTGTTTTCAACAAGACGGCGCCACTTCCCTCACATCGCATCAATCAATGGATTTATTGAGAAACCATTTCGGTGTGCACATAATTTCACGTTTCGGGCCGGTCGATTGGCCACCAAGATAGTGTGATATCACACTGTTATATTTTTTCCTGTGGCGATATGTAAAGTCTATGCGGGCAAACCCGCTTCGATTCAGGCCGTGGGGCACAACATCACGCATACCATTTGCCAGTTACCTGTCGAAATGCTCGAACGAGTCATCGAAAATTGGACTAATCGGAGGAACCATCTGACTCGTAGCAGCGGCCAACATTCGGAAGAAATAATCTTCAAAAAATAAATGCCAAATAACGTTCTTTCGAATTAAATTTGTAATTTCTTTTTTTCTATTAAAAGTAGGGAACCGCCTTTTATAAAAACTATGTAAATAAGTGAACGCATAAAAACCTCAGTGACCGCATTTCCATCGCAAATCGCTACTGAATCCCAACAAAGTTTATTCTTTTCTAAATCGGAGGGTTATCAGTCTTCTGCATACAATGCGTTAAATGAATGATGAGCACAATAAAAATAAAAAGTAGAAAACACTGTAAATATTTTCCTTAACGCGGATTATATCTTTTCAACTTTAAATACTGTGAATGCCAAACAATTTATGAATTATGCGTAGAGTACATAAATTTTACCCCAGAAAAACACAACAAATACTTATTTTCACTTGACCTCATCCTACGCACACATTTGGCAATAAATTTAAAAGTTGGCCTACGAACAACAAACTTGAAGTGATAATATCCAATTTTTTTGTCTTTTGGTTCAAATTAATCTTCCACTGGCGACATTTAGACTGGTGGTAATGACTTCAGAATTGTTGCACGTTCTCATTTCAATTGTTAAGGACAATTTTCTCAACTTTTTGTTGTTATTATGTATATTAATGTAAACAGTTTACTTGCGGTTTGGTCTCGCTCATTCTGACCGTCTACAGTACAAACAAAAATATAAAGGTGGGTCTAGCTGTAGGAAATTAAATCCGTCAAAATTTACTTAGGTAAATCGGATACCTGGGGCTACTAACGGAAATTACTTGCCGACAAACATTAGAAAATAGCTCGTTTTGCTTGGCCAAAAATAAAAATGGAAACAACAACAACTGTGTTAATGTGTATCATTGTAAACTGACACTATCAAGGGGCATGAGGATACCGTGTACAATGGCGGCAAACCAAACACGGGCGTCGCTACAGAGTTCTATGATTTGGTACAGTGAAGGTGGAAATTTGAAATTTTTTTGCCATGTTTTTGTTTTAAATGTATCACTTTTTTGGATTTATTTTAATTCTCAGAATAATTTTGTATTGGTTGGTGTGCAATTCATATTTAACGGTATTATTTATAGTAAAAAAGTTCAGTATATGTAGAGTAAAACTGTGGAAATTTACGAAATATAAAGATAGTTTTGTACAAATTGTAATTGAATTTGGTTTAGTGAATTAAAATTATATGAAAAAATATAAAACTATGTTATCGAAACTGATAACAGGCGGCATCTTTAACGGGTTGTATATAAAGGTTAACTTTGTATGTTTTTGACAACATAATCGCTTATTTTGACGGTTCGTGTTCGGCTTATTTTACTCAGACAGCTTCGCCAGCTTATTGGCAATCCGACCTCACGAATATTTCAGATGTTCTTGATTTTGCTATCTCGAAAGGTTTTAACTCAAGACACAACGTACTTTCACCTGTTTGGACGAACATAAATACTATCTGACCACAGCATAGTTCAGCTTGAAGTTAATACTACACATAGCAAGTGTACTTGGCAAAGAGGCAAACATTCTTAAATATCGTACATGGCTAGAGAACAATGTGTATACCAACAGCACCATTTGCTCTGACCAAATATTGACTATGCTGTGGAACCCCTGATCAGTAGCATTCAAAATGATGCCCTCGTGAGCACGCCTATTGCTAGATCCACAGAGAGCAACCATGAGCGAGACAGGCTTTCCTGGTTTGATGAAATAATGACAAAGCTGAGAGAGAAGATACGTTTTAGCATGCATGGTAAGTTAGCAGAAAGGCTTTCTGGAAACTACGCAATAAGTCAGTAGAAGTATATCTGGGTGCTGGTAGACCAGGAGATCCAGAAAGCAATAAACAAAAGAAAAAGCCGATATCCAGTTGCCCACCAATTGTCAACCGCAGAAGTCTCTGGTGCCGAACTATGGCAATGCTAGGAAAAGCGGATTACACATTTCGAAAACACCTTTACTTGTAACGAGTTTAGTGACAATTCTAGCATAGCAGAAGCCTTTTGTGTGCTCCACATTATCTACAAGGTTGACCTCTTAGTGTTAAAATATGATTCCATAATTACGATGACCTATGCGAATGACACTGCACTTTTAGTGTCGAGTAGCAATTCTACTGCCGCCTTCAGTAAACTGCGAGCGTAATTGAACGGCAGGCTCACAAAATGGTTATTCACATTAATACCGAAAAGTCCATACAAGTGGTGTATACCCTCAGCTGCGAAATATGTACTCTAGTGGCCTTATATGGACAGTTCCTATCAACAAACATAAGCGCAAAATACATATGTATCTGGGAATTACAATTCATAAAAGACGTACATGGAGAGGCGTCGTGAAAATTAAGAGAACTCAGCTAAGGTTAAGGTGTGCGCAGCTGTAGTGGCTCCTAAGGCCAAAATCACGGCTCTGCTTGAAAAACAAGCTACCACTGTAGAATATAATATTCAGACCGATCTGGTCGTGTAGAAGTGAAATCTGGAGAAACTCAGTTGCGCAATTTTCCTTTTTTAAAAAGATGGATTTTGGATGAGAATTTCGAACTGCGGCTTCTAAGCTTTCATTATTTTTCAAATTGTCAGCTAACAATTTTTTTAGGGTTTTCAATTATTTACCACATACTTAATTGACGGTAAATATAAATCTTGCGTTAATTACAATCTTGCCTTAACTTTGGTATACCTTTTATTTAAAAATATTCTCCGAAAATTCTAAGTTGATTCGGCAAACAGTTTCGGAGATCTAAGCGTGTTTGTAAGAATTTTGTAATTGGCTGCCAACACTTCAAACTGTTTGCTTGAAACGATGTTTACAGAGTCGATGAGAAAATTTTCTCCGAAACGGTTGGACCTAAAAGTTATATTTATCAGGTAATGATAAAAGAAATAAGATTGACAAGTCGTCAGATCATTACGTGCTTTCATCTACTACAGGAGAATTTTTTGGTTTTTGGATTTGAGATAATTCAAAGTAGAAAAATATTCACTACCGCCCGACGCCTTTTTTTTCGAAGTCCCTACTGAAGTTCGCTGGCGAGATCAAGGGAATCTATGTGGTTTTAAAATTAATAGAAACATACTAAAATGTACTGAAAAAACAACGGTCATCATCGGTCCATATTTCTTTAAATGCCGTTGAGAACGTAACCCTAAATGGCGACCTAATAACCGACTATTTGATGCCTGAAATTGAAGCTTGTGATCGCATCAATCAATGGATTTATTGAGAGAATACTTCGGTGAACAGATAAATTCACGTTTTAGGCCGGTCAATTGGCCATCAAGATCGTGTGTTATCGCACCGTTAGATTTTTTCCTGTTTGGATAGGTAAAGTCTAAGTCCATGCGGATAATCTCTCGATTCGATTCAGGCCTTAGAGCAAAACATCACGCACGTCTTTCGCCAGTTAACAGTCGAAATGCTCGAACGATTCTTTGAAAATAGACTACACGGTTTAATCATGTAAGACGTAGCCGCGGCATTTTGAATATGAATAAGATAATAAACATGTTCCATTAAATTTGAAGTTTATGTGATTTTTCTTAAAAAAAAAATAGGTAGTAGTAGAATCACGCTTTTTTCCTCAAATACATGTCTCTAAAAAACAAACAAAAATGCTTTTTTCTGACTTGCTAGTAGATATAATCTCATATTTAATCTTAGAATTATTTCATGTTTACTTATCGCATTCTCCACGAATTTGTTTATGAGCATAATTAATCGGATAAATTGGATCTGAACGAAGGGTTTATAACCTTTGCATGCTACTGTAAATTCCGACATAAAACAGAACTTTAAAAAAAATACAGAACAAATGGTTTTTCGGCAAAATCAATTTATTTTATTCAAAATAGTCTTCTTCTGCTTTAATACAGCTTTTTGCACGGTCCAAAAGCATATCGAACGAGTGTTTTAGCTCGTTGGGCGGTATGGCCGCCAGTATGCCGGTGCAAGCCCTTTGAATGGCCTCTACGTCCACATAACGCTTTCCTTTCATGAGCAAATTCATTTTTTCAAAAACGAAGAAGTCGCACGATGCCATATCAGGTGAATACGGGGAGTGGTTAATGGTTAAAATGTGATTTTTGGTCAAATAATCGGTCATAAGCGTCGATCGTTGATTCTGATTCTGAACAATTTTTGGTCGTCAGTCAATTTGTGCGGAACAAACCGTGCACACACCTTTCGTAAGCCCAAATGTTCGGTTAAAATGCGATAAATCGATGTTTTAGATGTTCAATTCCATTTCCATGAATTTCAATGATGATTTCGTCTGATTTTCGATGAAGTCATGCAAAGTTTCGATGGAATTTCCGGTGATAACGGATTTTGATTGGCCCACATGTTGATCGTCATTTATGTCCTCACGACCACTTTGAAAACGTTGAAACAACTCGTGCACTTTGCTAAGGGATAGGCAATCATCGCCATAAACTTGTTTCATCAATTGAAACCTTTCGGTAAAAGTTTTACCAATTTTAAAACAAAATTTAAAGTTGGCTCTTTGTTCGAAGCTCATTTTCGCACCGATAACACAAACATACTGACACTTAAAACGCAATAACTTCACTTTCAATGGATAAAATGTCAGGCAATTCTCACTGGACTGGCATCATCATGGGGGGGGGGGCACTAAATTCAAAAAGTCCTGTTTACTTTGGGAACGCACCTTGTATAGCGGGCATATTATATTACACTGTAGAACATTTTTGGGATTATTGTCTGGGGGGTGAGAAATTCCAAGTCAGGGTGATGGTACTAGGCCTTATCTTGATGTTTTTTCGCTTTGTTGTAACATTTTGACAAAAACGTAGTTTTTTTTTACAATGTTACAACTAAGCGAAAAAACATCAAGATAAGAAACAAATTTAAAAGGTCAAAAAAAATGACACATACGAACGCCAAACCCTTTGAGGGTTTTACTATACTGACCTAGTACCATCACCCTGACTTGGAATTTCTCACCCACCAGATTAGCTGTTGTACTGTGTTATATACATATACTTGTATGTACATATAAGTTTCATATTCCGTCTCACTTCTTTACCGATATTCTTCCAGGTTTTTTATGTGGCGCAACCAACAGCAGAAAATCTGAAAGCGGCAAATTAGAGCGTATCAAGTTTGAAAAATCGAACAGAATGGATGAGGACCACGACGACGACAACATAATATGAGATCAGATGGGGCTGTAAAGCCCCACCATAAAGCTTTCGTCTCCACTGCTCACGGCAGTCGTAGTAAAGACGCTAAACTATACATACGAAACAAATGTTAGCGAATGAATGTGAGGAAAATACAACGTTCGTATCAACCATTGTTATCGCTTCAAATAAACACTGTTGCTGCCGCCGTTCACACAACTGCCGCTTCTGCTGTTGCTGATGCTTTCGTGATCGTCGTCGTCGTTGTCGTTGTCGTCGTCGTCGTCGTCGTTGTTGCTGTCGCCGCAAATGTTGCCGTTATTGCTGATTATCGAACAGTCTATGTTACACTGCGGCTCGGACCGGATAGTAATAGCAAAGGGAATCGTAAGAGGCATACCCAACATTACAACAGCAACTACTTAATAATATTAATAACAACAACAAAAAGAAAAACAAAAACGTACACAATTAAAAACAATGCACGCCATTGTTATGAGCCGTTAGACGATCAAAACAATCGCAATGCTATTATAAAATGCGACGAGAAAAACATTCTAGAAAAATATAAATGTGTAGTTTGTAAAATTAACAAAAATACAATTAACTCTACGAAAGCTTTAACACGAAATAACGAAAACACCGATTTTAAGGATACTCGTCTAAGTGAAATGGCCAGCAACGTACATAAAATGGAAACGTCTCTGAATATTTCGCCATCGGTGGAACGCCACGACGCCGATGTCGATCGCGGCGTGTCCGTGTCAGGCAATTACAATCAGAATGTCACAACTAAGTCCAATACTAAAAGTAGTGCATTCCTAACGTTGCCATTTCTAACGGTTTTCTGGCTATCAATTTGTGGTTTCGCCACTTCATTATTCAATATTCAAGCGTTCGCCGCGAAAATGCTGCGCCTACAAGAATCGCTAGTACTGTGTGGCATTACGGGCAACAACAACCAACATCATGGGAAACCAAGTGGCGGCTCACCATTAGTGCCATCGCTGCTGACACAGTTGCCTGCGCGTAAGTCGTTGCCGACACGACTACCCCGAACAGCCGCGGCCGCAGCATCCACATC
Organism: Bactrocera neohumeralis; assembly: GCF_024586455.1. Classification (NCBI taxonomy): domain Eukaryota; kingdom Metazoa; phylum Arthropoda; class Insecta; order Diptera; family Tephritidae; genus Bactrocera; species Bactrocera neohumeralis. The sequence goes on along the minus strand of NC_065919.1, from coordinate 75,182,860 downwards.
ACTAGTTGGCAGTGACTTGTGCGCCAGTTCATTTACGTCAATGATTTCTACACCGCAAACACGTGTCCCTTTCACCATTTCGTATGTGTTCTATGCCATGTTCATCCTTTTCCTGTTGCCCACGGTGCACAGCGATGATGGTGACAATTTCTTCTTAGTCAACACTTTCAGCATGAGCCCGGAAACTACCACCCCACCATTCGGTGAGTAAGACTGCACTTTCTCTTATGTAATACTTATGATAATCTTGTAAGAGAGCATATAGTGTCTTGTAATTAATGGAACAACGCAAAGAAGACAATGTTTTATCAAATAAGATCATCTGCTTTGAGCCTTGAAGATAACATCCTTTATTTTCACAAGCTCTTAAGTGTTGAAAGGTGTTTGTAAATACGAGCTACAGCTTTTGAGAGCTTTTGCAATAGCTTTTGCGCTTTTTAAGATATTTTGTAACACACGCTTTGGTCTGCAAGGTAATGAGTATAGCCTAGATCTGCATTTCAGATAGCATTTTTATTATAAGTAAAGAAAAACTGCTGAGTTATGATTATCACTTAGACTAGTACAGCAGTGTTTGAAAAATATACCAAAAGCTGCGATCGGAAAAAGGAAGAGAAGGACGTGGTTGGTTGTTGTAGATCTTTTCTATAAGTACAATATTGCCATATCACTTTTATCTATAAGAGTCGTAACATTGCCGGAAATAAGTTGTTTATAACCATTAAAAATTCAACCACGCCTCTCCACTTTTATTTTCGACGACCTCAGATCGCCTGTAAATTATTTTACATTTAATGTTCGTTATTTTATCTTTCGTTTCCGATGGGTTTCTTCCTACTAAGTTTTTTTGTTACCAAAAACTATCTACCCTAGTCTATATTAGTTTTTTAATATCCGCACAATAGTTCAGAGATAGAGAGTGGGAAGAGGTGAGAGCTTTGCAGTTAGTTTTATGAAAATCGTTCTAATTGCTTATATTTGGAACTGGATTACAGTTACATACTTCTGTATACGGACAAATCTTTTCGTTAGATTTTTGCTGGATGTTTCTTGAGTTTCTCTTTCTTTAAGTATTTGAGCAGGAAGTACGTTAGTTTTTGAAGGTAAAATATTTTGTTTTGACTCCCCAATTTGGGTCGTGATAGCACTAGAGTGAGTTAGGGCGCACTTCTTCCATTTAAGGATGACGTATGATATGGTGTATGGTATATCTAACTCTTAATTCCTATCTGAAACTTTTCTATAGACTATAAAGAAAAACTTTTATCTATAGTTTTTTTTCAATTGTCGATATCACGGGCAATCGAAAGTGACATCGACATTATGGATATTGATATCGATACTTCTTAAATGCAACACAAACGACCTTCTTCGGACTAACGGGTTAAACATGGATGTGGAACATTACCATGAGTGAAATCATTGTCAAGTCTGTGGACTTCTAAGTGCGAAAGCCTTGAAAGTTAGGTCTGCCGGCTAGCGAAGTGGCGAAGTCGCGTTTTTGACATATTTAGCAGACAGATTGCCGACACTTTATTTGTTTATAAAAAAATTGTGCCATTTATTATTCATCGATTTCTTATGCCTGCCAGAACTATCGATATCGTGCACATATATTATTGATCCCGAAATAGCAGCCATCTCTAGGTGCCAAACAAATTAACCTCAAACACTCAGCACTGTCGTCGCTTTGTAAGGCATTCAGCGATAAGAGCAAAGTGATGGAAATTTCATAGAGTGATGCAAAGTTGGCAAGCTTAGTTCGAAAAAAAATTGGTATTAATTACAAAAACAATGCAGGCATGCTGTGAACAATTTTACATATGTATGTACACTATTGCGATAAGTAAATGTATAATATTAACAGGAAAAAATATTTAGTTTTCCTGAAACATGAGATTAGCTTATTATATTATAATACAGTAGGAAAAGTGGCGAGGATTATGGCGCCGGGTTTGGTTGTGAGCCACTTCGTGAGGGTACTTCAAATCATGTATCCCTGGCAGGCGGCCTAACGACTCGTAAGCTGAAGGTGTGGGTTCGAACTAAACGTGTTGTTCCCAGCAGGATAGTGTATAGAAAATTGCTGAGTAGTTAAGGCACGCAAACTCTGTAATTATTGGGGAGGAGTTGTTAATTCAATTGGAGTGTGGGTGTAACCCACTAACTATATAAATGTTTGAATTACATAGTTGAAATACATACTTCAATTATATACCTTATTGACATATGATATTTGCATGTGTAGAAGGCAAATTATTTACCTCCTTCTATTAATTTACTAATACAAATCAGTTGTAATAAATAAATTCTTGTGACAAATTGCTATAATTTACATTCACGAGTGTTTAGGGAATGCATTAAGTTATTAGAGAATTATTGCTAATAATTTATTACAAAATTAAAATGGAGGATTTGCGTATTTTTTAGATTTTTAAACGCTATAATAGGTTTTTAAGAGTGAAATAAAAATAATGAAATTTTAATTGCAACCAGTAATAGTAATAATAAAATTTAAAAAAATGTAAATCGGATTTATTTCCGTGGCTTGGCGTTTAGCTTCTCGTCTACATCCCCACATTTTCTTTTTTATAAAGCCGCTTTCGGTTCGCTCACCGTCGAAAGCTTGGCTTGGCGTTGATTAGCGCGTTGACAGTGCCTGGCATTTTTAGTACCAATTGGCAGTGTGGAATGGACACACCAAAAACCTTGGTAGGGTTCGAGGCCCATCTAAAATCTCTGCTGTACTCAGGGTCCGGCATCTGGTTGCAATGCAACTCCACACTCAACTGACAAAGTGTCAGTCCGAAGTGCTAGTCCGCATGAGCAGATTGGCCTCGTAGTCGAAGCTGCTACCAACTGAGTTTTCGTACTGTTCTGGACTGGTGGCCGAGGGTTAGATCCCATATGTGCATTACACGCACACACCATTCACACAAGAAGCTAACCCTAATACCCAGTTAAACGCCTTCGCCGTCTAAACAACTCACCCCCCAAAAAACTCTAACTGTTCGGCACTCCGACTAGTGGAGATCACATCGTTAATATCTCAACGTCCATCAGCCCAGCTAGTCATAGTCCATACCACCCAGATCTCTAATGTCCGACTACATCGGGCATTCTGCAATAACATGTACCCAGTCCTCGGCCGGCGTACCACGCAAACACCCTAACCTATCAAATAGGTGTCTCTGATGCAAACATGCGTTTAGAAGTTCATGCGTCCTAAGCAGAAAACTCAGACTCAGACAGAAGCTGCCTGCACCCTAGATATCCTTCCTTCTCCAAAACAGCATCGGGAATCCAATCATTTGGCAGGAATGATACACTCAAATCCTTTCATAAACTGTATGCAACAGCGCGCTGTATGAGTTAGATTGACAGTAGTACCAACTATATACAAGCATCGCAACTTGCTCCCATTCCAGTCGCAGTACTGCTGGCGACACAGCTTGAAAGATCCTTGTGCCCGCCGGAGGTACAGCCTCGTCTCCTACTAACTTTTGAACTCATGTGCAAGGGACTGGGCCGTTTCTTTTCTTTATCGATTTACATATTGAATTTTGGGATTCGGAGGTTTCCACCATTTCAAATTTTCGAAGAACATTCCCAAACATATACATTTTACTTGGACATATTTGCAAAAAAATTCCATTCTTTGTATACATAAGTGAATAAGCTTAAGGTGTTATGCTGCCAAAGACTCACTATACAGTTCTGAGTTTTAATATGACAAAAGTTTAAAGTCTTTTCAAAATGTAACGTAAACACCATAAGGCAAAATAACGCGAATTCCGAAGTCTTTTCATTACTCATAAAAATATGTGTGTGTATGTGTAATGAATTCTCTGCTGTTGAATATTTCTAAAGCTCTTTGCCAGTTTGAAAGATTTTCTTTGACCTTCTGGCATTTTTTTTTGATAAAGACGGATTTCTAAAGAAAAGGAAACCAAAAGCAGAGTAAAAGACAGCTTAAGGATATCAAATACAAAAGGATAAACAATGGCATTTATTTATTATTAAAATTAAGTCGACTCTAAAAAGCTGAAACTATCTCTAAAGCCGTTTTCAGTTTGTGAACAAAAGAAGATAAAAACGAAAAACAAGAAATAAAAAAACAACAAGCACAAAGGCAAGTAGTGGATGAAAGTAGAGCAACAATTTCCAGGTCACCACAGATTTGTATCTTTGATGCCACTTGAGCTTATACCAAGCCATATGCTTAACTGCATACACGCATGTGCCACATAACTGAATTTTAATGCACATTTGTAATTCAGCCGCACACATGCACACGTACACGAATGGATGGCGGTGTGGCTGCATAATCAAATATGCAAAACCAATGTAGCGTAAGACAATAAAATTAAGCTAAACCACTTGAAACTCACACATACACAGTTGCAGGCATGAGTATGCATGCGTGTGCGTGTGCGTGTGTTGTAAAAGCACCTTAAGTAGATGTTTGCATACTAAACGTACGGGTTACTAACCCACACACACACACACAAATGCGGTTGGGTGCATACTTCTGGTATTTGCTTTTGAATATGACACTATTGTTGCTGGTGTTGGCATTTTCGGAATCGCTGATGCTGTGCCTTTTTATAAAATTGACGCCATTGTTTTCCCTAGCGGCCAGCATGCAGCCCACAAAATGTCATCATCACTCTTTTTCCACACACACACAAGCACAGACAAAGGACAATAAAACACAAACACAAACACACTCAAATACAATATATGTGTCTATATATAGCATATGCATATGTATGTACATAAATATTTATATACAAATGCACATTTGCGCATGCAGCCCCTTGGGGCGCATTATGGCGGAAATAAAAAGTTCACAATATTACCATATGCACATATAAATAAAACACATATGATGCATTATGCATGCACTTTAGGGTGCGGCCACACATTCTTTTATATAATTTTTTTATATATTTTATGTGAAGCGTTTATTTTGGTTGCTCATACGCCGTGGTGTGCCGCATTTCCTTTGTTGACTGGCAGAGCCGCCTTAATGCTTATTTACATTGTTATGCATATACATGTGTATTTAAAAAAAATCATTTATTTGCTATATATAGTATGGAGCTACGACACACATACTTATATATACATAAATATATACAAATACATTTACATTTGCATTGTGCTGTGAAGTGCTTGCTAAAAATAGCAATATTTTGAGCTTTATTTATCTACTGTTACATTTTTATTCTAATAAGTTGCACTTTTTTCCATAGACTATGCCAGCCGAGGACAAAAGAAGTTCGGCGATAAGTGTGAGAACACATTGGAGTGCGGCTTTCCAGGTTCCATTTGTGATGCTAAGAAGAAGTCATGTCAATGCACTGAGGATTTACCGGTGACCAATCATATTGATAAATGTGGAAAAGGTTGGTTGGTTATTTATTTAAAGTTAATAATTTTTTACAAAATATCTTCTATATATATAAATGTATGTATATATATTCTTCGCAGTACTAAGAGCTGGCAAAGCACTAGTTAATGTTTTTTTATTTGGTATAAATAGTGGTAACAAATGGGCCGTTATATCATATGTTGCGTAAAACTTTTAGTCCAAAGGCATAATAATCCAAAGACAAGAAGATAAATGCCAATTCCATTGCGAAGATAAGGTTGCTTTAGCCTAATCCGTCGAATGTAAAATAAAGAGGTTTTTTTCAAGACTGAGCACCAAATTTTTTGAGGTTTATGGAGACACAATTCTGCGTTACACATAAATTGGCGTGATATAAGTTTTCTATATATGTATATATTGGGTCAAACTTGCATTGTCATTGCTCCAATATGATGAATAAGCATGGGGAAGAGTAAACTTTTACGTAAAATATGTCGAACTTGTGCTTGAAAAGTGTTTTTCATTAATATCAAGTGTTTCAGTCAAAAGCATTCGTGCTTTGGTGAGAGTTTATGGTAAACTCGGTCTAGCTGAACGAACGTGCTAAAGGTGGCAATTTTTGCTAGGAAGGCGAAAAACATCTTGGGCGGTAAAAAAAGTTTGAAGATGAGCAGTTGTTAAACACCAGAAGAGCTCAGAGAATCCTTCGGAGTCACTCAAGCAGCCATTTCAAAACGTTTAAACGCATCGGAATACATTGAAAAGATAGGAAATTAAGTGTGATATGAATTAAAACCAAGAGACCTTGAAAGACGATTTTGCTTATTGTTACTTGAACGTCACAAAAAACAAAAGTTTTTCCCTAGTTTTGTGACTGATGATAAAAATTGAGCTATTACGACCCTAAGCAATAACTCATATGTGAAATCTGGTCAACCAGCCAAATCTATAGCAAAATCGAATCATGACGCCAAATTAATGGTCTATAGTTGGAGGGATCGGAAGAGCGTGCTATATTATGTACTTCTAAAACCGGGTGCATTTCTATTCTAATAAGTTTCACTGTTAATGAGAACGCTACCAGTCGAAAAAATCCCAAATTTCCGACTACATCCGAGACAATAGTTTTTTATCATGACCACGTTCCACCTCATGTTGTAAGACTGGCTATAAACTATTTGGATGTTTCGCTTCACTTGCCGTATAACCCAGACCTAGCCACGTCTGACTACCATGTGTTCCGGTCGATGCAGATTAGGAAATGGGCAACGATACTCATCGCATCCGTGTGCAAATTTGAATTTATAATTGGGATTTTTTGCCTACGTGATGTTTTATCTCTAACTCATTCACCTAGTGTGATTCTTCAGAAAGAATCGATCGATCTGGCAAAGACATCAAATATGACAGATACACTGCTTTTTCTGAAATCGATGATAAAAAGCTGAAGAACCTTTTCGATCCATTTATTCAGACACGAAAAAAATGGCAGCAGAACTGAAAGATGACGAAGAAAAACCAAGAATCTGCGTCCGCCAAACAAAACGGGAACATTTCTGCGTGAGAACTTGCAAAGAATACTACAGAGTCTCAGTGTATATGCCTTTGTTGGATACAATCGGCGAAGATTTGAAGACGCGTTTTTCTAGAGAAGTATTGGATGGATTTCAACTGAGTTTGCTGCTCCTAGAAAAGCATGTGCTTTGAAAACCAAATAAATATTCTGCACGCTTTCTGCGACGAATGCTAGCTCGAAACGATCTTTTCCGACACTTCGCCTCATGAAAACGTGGCTGAGGATGAACAAGCTTCAAGATAGATTGATCGGCCTGGCGTTCCGCACACGCATCATGACATTGAAGTTACTGCAGAAGAAGTTCTAAAAAGATTCTCACAACTTGGTCCACATCCTTTTTTTTTGGTGAAATTTTCCTATTCCATACACGAACTGACAACAGTATTACACATTGCAATAAAGTACTATGTCACCCGCACGTCTACAATTTATAATGTGTTTTTCAATTTAGTAGGATTTGATATTAGAAGGTCGATTAGAAAATTTTCCACCACGATATTAAACTGCTATATTTAATATAATAATTTTCATGTTTATTTAAAAAAATAGTTTAAAAATAGCGCGGCCTCATTCCATAAAGTCATGAAGCGAAAGATCTCGCAATAAACCACTGATTCATTAGGTCTTTCTTCTTAGTGTAAAAAAATAGAGGAATACTTTAAACACCGAAAACAATGTCAGTTTTGAGAGTCCAACGAGGGTCACTATAGCCCTCAATTATTAGTTTAGCCTGAGTGGAAAATGCAGAAAGAAAATGTTCTTCAGGGGAAACAACGATTACTAAAGTTTACTTTCGGAAACATATTATCGAACTTATTGCCATACAAGCATATAGATTTTTATTATATAAAGTAAAACATGTTTTCATTTCAGAGGCTGCTGTGAATGAGTCTTGTTTCTTTAACGAACAATGCGAGGTAAAACACTATCAAACCGAATGCCGTGATGGACGCTGCGCTTGCCGTTATGAAATGATGCCCTTTTGGGGCAAAGATGGGACAGTCGAATGCAAGGGTAGCTACTCAAAATGAATATATTATTAGCACTTCACACTAATGCGATATAAACACTTTACACAAAATAAATTATTTTACAAAATGAAAAAGTTGAGGAAACTGTTAATTTTTTTTCCAAAAACTTATTACTCATTTGTTTCCTTCCCTTTGCTCTTACAATAACGAAATGCATTTAAAAATTAAATAAAATAACAACATTTTTCTCATAAAAATAGGGCGCGGCGACAAGCGTGGACCAGAGACCTATATCGATCCGGCAATGATTGGCGTACTGGTAGGAATGGCATTGATGTTTATTATAATTTGTGTCGTCCTTCGATTATTTAGCCAGTGAGTAATATTTCTGATACTTTCAATACAAAAGTACATATTTATACAATTTTGTATAAACGTCCACTTTCTAAGTGACCTTTTTTGGCATTTTTTACTAATATATAATTTTATTTGTTTTGCTTATTGCAATAATAATCACCAGCACCGAGAGCGATTATGTCATTTTCCGTTTGGGAAAAACTCTACCTATGTATGTGTTACAAGTTTTGTTAAATGTACACAATGCAAGTAAATCGATAAGAAAATCACTAAAACATAAAACAAAAGAAATGGAACATCTAACGAAATACAGTAAAGTACTCACGAGAGAGTGGAGAGACATTTTTAAAATGTACAACTGAGTGACCCAATTCAAGTCGCACGCATTCTTATGCCACTTGGTATGTATTAATGGTTTGAAATTTTCGCGTCAGATTGCGAGTAATTATTAAGTAATTACGAAGTAATCTCTTGCTTTGGCTTGACAAAAGCTTCTGAGATACCTTTGTTAAAGAGATTCCTTAAAAACCCACTTCAATCTATGAGCGATTAATTTCTTGGAAAGTTGAATGCTCTTTCCCACGCTTAGACTGTCTCAAAACTCTAGTTTCCCAAAGTTTCCCAACTCTAGTTTCTCAAAACCTGACATTTTTAAGGGGTTATACTACTATGAGCAAAAAATAGTAAGACAATGCTTATAATTTTAATGTCATTCATTTATTCTTTAAAATTTATGTCGTCCACCTCAAAGAAATTCCTCTTGGCTCCAACTTGACTTAGTGCCAACGTTTTTCCATTCCTCGAAACAGTTGTTAAAGTCAATTTCCGGAGTAGCCGCAGAAAACTGTCAGCATAAGCTTGATTTTTGACCTGCTTTGGTGTGTTTTTTCGGCTTCGGCTCACCTTTGCCACGATATTCGGCCCACTGATTTCTTTCTTTGGATCCACTTGATCCCATAACCGATCCCCAGCAGGACCTATCTTTATGTTTCAATGAAAGTTTGAAATTATATGTACTTGAATAAAATGAAAATCTTTCTATGAATCCCTCTCGGCGGCCGTGAATAAGGCAAACATGTTAATATTAACTATAAATCAATATTGTTTTATGCTTTTAGTGGATTAAATGTTATTATTGTTCATTCACGGTAATTTCTAACCTAAGTATACATACGTGTAATAGATAAAATAAAATTTTAGAGGAAAGTATCGTGGGCGTAGCTAAAAAAATTAAAAATGTTTTTTTGCTTATTAATTTTTTTTAAATTTAATATTATTGTTTTTCAGTGACATGTCTTAACTAAATATTATTTGTGTTGCAAAATTTGATTTTTTGTTTGTAATTCAAATTTAAAATTTTCCAGCTAAAACAGTAAAAAAAAATATATATAAAATTCGATGTTGCTATAAAAAATATTTTTTTTTTTTTCAAATTAATTGCTTTTTAGTTCTATTCCATCTATAACAAAAATTTCGGATTCAATCTGTTTCTGTATACTAATTTTCAACCGTTACAGAGCTAATTTTTAGCCACGCCCTTGCGATTACAAATAGATGTTTTTGAATTGACTACGCCGTGTCGCCTAGAATTTGTTGCAATAATTAACACAAATCATACACACACACATACAGATTTATAAATTGTATAATGCCAAGATTTTGAGTTCATCACATATGATTACACACATACCATACATACATAAATGCAAACGCTTTAAAATTTAATACTAATTATTTATACGAATTGTTGTGTAATTATGTTTTGAAAACCAAAACCAAAAAAAATTAAAAAAAAAATCACTCTTAAAATATAATTTGCTTGAATTGCGTTGATCGAGCTCGTTTTGTTTCTATTTCTTTTTGTTCTATTTTTATCATGATCCACCGTACCGACGTCCATCGTTTCCATCACCAAAAAAAAAAAAAAACAAAAAAAATATGATAATAATAATAAAAACAAATAAAACATTTGTTGTTATTGTTGTTGATGTTGTTGTTTAATAACACAAAATATACGCCAATAATAAACATTTACTCAGGGCACGTTGGCGTGAGAACCGGACAATTTTCAACACACCGAATCCACGTCTCATGAACGTATCGCTTTTGCGTGATAGCAAACTCTTGCACGGCCAGGAGCGACGCGGCTCGCGTATGTCGGTGCGAGCACCGTCGCGCCAGCCGAGCATGGCTTCGCTACGTCCGCATTCGCCGAATCCGTCGTTAGGTAAGACAGGTTTGTATCCAAAATACATACATTTCAACTGAAAGTTAAATGCCAAAAGCAACAAAAAAAGCTCAAAAATTAAATTAATTTTCTTAAATTAATTAAAATATCCAATTAAAAGTCTCTCCTTAAAGAATTTTATATAAAGAATTAAAGCTACGTACATATCTATATGTATAATTTGTATGTATGTGCCTCCTTGCAGTAAGGTTACCAGAAAAACACATCTGGTGTGCTCACAAGTCCTTGCAATATACGATTCGATCCAGAAATTTAACTGAAACTGAAATGGAAATGTTAAATGTTTGCAAAATATTTTCAGTTAAATAAATAGTTGGAATGGCTTTTTATGTAAAATATTCCCAAATATTTTGTAATTGTATCTTACAAGGCTTTGTGAATCAGCTACTTCAAATATTTCATATCTTCGTTGCGTTGTAACTAATTTTCAATTTATTTAAAATCATCGCTAGTTTTGCTAGATTTAAGTCATTTTTTGTTATAAGCCGATTTTGCTTTAATAATCCATAATTAAATGCTCATTGTATTTATATGTAAGATAATGGATTATTATAAGTATACTATATCGAAGTTGGACACGGCTTAGGAAAGGCTTTAACGTCATTTCTTGAGTTTCGGTATTCGGTTTTCGTTATTATTTTACATTTCCACTTGAAAGTTGACCGAATTATGTTTAAATTCGTAAAGCCAGATCAAATTTGATTCAGACGGACAAAAAGAACTAACAGTTTAACGTAATTTAACACAAATTTTTATTATTGTCTTAAAATTTGACGCTTTTTGAGCTAATATATGAATGCCAAAGCTTAATCCACTTCTTATAAGTCAAGGCTGCGATGGCCTTCGGTGTCTTCAATGAATTTTGGTGTTTTTAGTTTCGGTTAATTTTTGGTGCGCCATTAGCAAGGTTGCTGGAGAGTTTCTATGTCATATTCATAAATCCACGTCTCGTTACCACAGTAATGATGCGTTTGATGAATTTCAAGCAAATTTGTGTTAATTTTTTTCCATTGTGAAAATAGTCAGACAAATGAAGATTAAGCTTCGGACAAACTTAAAAAAAGATTGTACCAAGTTAAAAAATAAATTTTTTATCGTTTGATTTGCACTCGCCGGGCCGGTTCAAGTCGAATTTGATCAGATGGTGTTGACACTTCGTAAAGATCCATTTCGAAGTTCCCTACTTTTATAAAGAAAAACACAGAAGCTTCAAATTAAATGGGGAATGCTTATTGCCATTCGAAAGAACATTCTTTGGCATTTATTTTCTTGAAGATTATCTTTAAAATGTTGGCCGCAGCTACGTCTCAGATGTTCAATCCATTGAGTCCAATTTTCGATGACTCGTTTGAGCATTTTGACTGGTAACTGGCGAATGACACATGTAATATTTTACTCCAAGGCCTGATTCGAAGCGGGATCGTCTGCATAGACTTTATACTTTACGTTCTCATAGGAAAAAGTCTAACGATGTGATATCACACGTGGCCCAGTCTTATTTACACCAAATATCGCCAAGATCACGAGCTTCAATTTCAGGCGTCAAATACTCGGTTATCATGGCGCGTTGACGATCGCCATTGAAGGTTACGTTCTACCGATGATTTCACCGGCCCACAAAACACACCAAACCGTTTTTTTCTGGATGAAATGGCAGTTCTGGATTCTCTTCAGGTTGCTCTTCGGCAACTTTGCTTGTTTACGTACCTATTGCGCCAGAAACGGCCTCACCAATGAACAAAATTTGGCTCAGAAACATCGGGTGGGAAGCGTTGTCGCTTGGGAAGGTCGAGCGGCTTCAGTTCTTGCACAATCCGTATTCTGTACGTTTTCACTTTAAGATCTCGACGCAGATTGCGCCAAGTCGTTCCATAGGTCAGTCCGAGTTGCTTCGAACGGCGCCAAATCGACTCTCCGCGGTCTTCGTGTAGACTCACAGCTACAGCTGCTATATTTACTTGACCACCCACGTTTCTGGATACAAATTTTGCTAAGTTTTACTTTGTCGACGTTTTACTGAAATCTTTTTAATCGCGTTCTGTTTCTAGTCACCTTTTTTGTTTTTCGTCAGCTCATAGGTCTATTTCAGAATAAGTTGGAATTAATCTCCCGAATGGTGCCGTCACCAAAAAATGCTTGCATTTTTTTTTTAATTTTTCGATAGGCGCTGATTCTACTATAAAACATATACATACATACGCAAGTTCCTGAAAAGCCACATTAAACCGAGCCGCCGAAAGATTTCGGTTTCTGAAGTTAAGTACAGTCTATGTCTGTGTCCAACTTTGATTTCTATTTAATTACTTATTTATAATTTTAAAATATATCTATATACTTAAAATGGCAGTTCAGGTTTCTATTGTACCCATAAAACCGCAAAACAAGTTTTGGAACGATATAAAATATGTAATATAGTGGATCGAACGCAAAAATGTTTTTTTGATTTTTTGCGAAAAATCAATTTCTTACCGTTTTCGCTTTTGCCTCACTATGATTCTAGCATAAGTCTATTTAAATGTTGAAATCATTTAACCTTTCTACTGATTTTGTTTAGTTGAGGTTTTTGTCTAGACGATGTTGTTTTTGAAAAGCGATATGCAAGGTACTTACAACCAAAAACAGCATAAGTAGAAATATTGAATTTTTACTGAATCAAGATATTTTTAAAATAATAAATACTTAAGTAGTGACAAATCTTATCAGTTGTAACACATTTTAAATCTAAGTATATAAAAATCATCTCATTAGCATTAACTGACTAAATGCCGTCAATTGCAAATCGACTGATGTCTCCAAATTGGCTAATTCCATTGAAACAGATCACAAATCAGGGCGTATGACGCGCTCCAAGAGCAACACTCGTTCAAGTGACTCCCGTGTTAGCGACGTTTCGAATTGCTCGCGTCTGCTCGAGCATCCCCACACCACCATTCACGCACCGCATACATACGCGCCGTACACGCCGACCACACACACAACGTACCACCACCACCAACAGCCACCATCACCACAATCACAACCGCCAGAGCCGCCACAGTCCAATGCAACTGCCACAGCCCCAGCGAATGCGGATACCGACATCGAGACGGCTATGTGCTTGACCACGCCGCCAGCCGTCGCCATCAAGGCGAACAAATTCTGAATGAACCGTTCCAAATTGCCTACTCTAAGCATAACGATGGCTACATAAGCGCGAGTATGTGGGTCGAAGGCGCAGGCATTAGCTGTGCTCGGTATCCCAGTTGACAACAACACCAATAAGTGCATGGTGCGTTCATTTCCGCATACAGACACACACAGACATGTATGTTGTTTGTATGAAAAGCTAAGAATTATATTTGAATGTTTAGTGGACCTACTACTTTAGTCTTGGTAATCTTAGCTGAAACAAATATCCGTAGTTCTATTCAATATCTTCCAACTACACCGTACTAACTGCCCACTTACTATATACAATCCGTTATAAAGTATGTTTGTATGTAAGTGCATAATAACACCAAGTAGTTGCAACCGTAGAGTTCTTTAGTTAATACTCCAACACACACACACACATACAGATTTCTATTATGTACATACTTACATATATATGTATGGAACTTAGTAGCAGTAGCCGTTGATTATATGCCCAGTGACTATTCGCAAGTACTCCTTGATACAAACTATATACGTACATATATGTATACCACATGCATACAAACACACACAATATTTTTACGAGCGCAAACCTTACACTTTATATAAATATTATATATTAATAAGCTCATGCAAAACTGCAATAAACTCTTTAAATTACGACTCTCTAGCTCATAACACACAATATCCTAATAACTTGGATAAAAATATTACAAAACTTACAACATAGTAGTCATACTTAAATTTGGAACAGTGGTAAAAACAATAGAAAGCTAGTTTAGAAATGTGGAGCTGGAAGTGGATCACTCTCTTTGATGTCATATGATCAATGGCAGAAAAGACGATGACGTTGAGTTGTAGTGTTGGGACGCAACAGAAATCTATACGGATATATCTAAATTGTGTTTGATTTCGTCGCGAATGAATCTATTACTGTCGACACCCATCGAAACATTGAGGACATGAAGTCAGTTCGGAGTAACGAATCAATTTCCGTCAAAACGGCCTTTGTCTTCCAACTGAGGTTTCGAAACATATTCTTTTGATAAAAGCATATTGAAATAGTCAGTTGAGGGTGGGTTTGGTTAATAAGTCGTTCGAAAAAAGGGATCACACTTGGACAGCTGAGATAATGCTGAGCTGTAATATCTAAATACTTCTAAGTATTGTTCGAAAAGAGACACAGAAATCGACAAAGTTCTTTAAACGTGCACCAATTTGCTGAGGCGGCTGATATCAATTTCAGCTATTTCGTCAAATTCGCCGCAGGTATGATTGCCGAGGTGTTTCCACTTCAGTCTAGGAAAAGCAGTACAAGAAAGTGACTGAATATTTTCGCCTCATCCTTCTGCATACAACTTTGGGAATTAGCATTCGAACGTGTAAGTTTTTGATTAAAACAAGTCTTATCTACTGAAGCATGGGTTTCTGGAATATCAAAAAAGACGAAAAGGTATACGGAAATAGTAATTACAACGAAAAATATTTAATTATTCAACAGTATTTATCTTGCCGCCTTCAAAGTAATCCCCACCAGATGTAATATACTTATGTCAACAATTTTCCAGTAATCGGAAAAATTTTCATCTCCACTTTTTGTGATGGCCTACAGCTCCTTCAACGAATTTTGTTTTATCTCTTCGATCGACTGAAAACGGTTCCCCCAAACAAGCAAATTCCGTTTGGGAAACAAGATAAAATCACACACTGCCAAATCTGGTGAATACGGTAGTTGATCGATGGTATTCATTGCGTTTTTTATTCTTTTTGGAAAAAAATTCAGCTTTGTCGGGACGAGTTGAGCAAGAAACCGTTTTACATCTAAAATATCCACCAAAGTATCCACCAAAATCATTCGAACGGACTCGCGTGAGATCTCGAGCTCGTTGCCATCTATCTAACACTTAACTCAAGATTTTAAGCATCATATTCTTCACATTTTGAATATTTTTATCAGTTAAGAAAGTCGAAGATCGTTCAGAACGAGTCATTGTAAAAATCGCAACGCAATACAGAGGTATGGGGTTATATACAGTTAGAAGGCCGAAAAATTCCTGAAAAACTATTAAATTTATTTATCCAAAAATGTGTACACATATTATGGCATCTTTTAACTGTATTTTAAGATTTAGTATTAGTAAAAATATTTATTTAGGAACTACAGCTGATCTCCGCGAAAAAAGAGGTTTTGTGGTGATCACTATATCTCTGAACTGGATCATCTGAAAATAAAAAAAACAGACAGATATCGTTAAAGTAACGTTAAATCTAGTAAAGCAAATCAAAGTAATAAGCAAAATATATATTTTTTTTGACAAAATAAAGGGTAAAAAAAAAATAAATTTTTGACAAAAATTTCGGGCTTAAATCATTTATTAAAAAAATATTTATTGGTGAGATAAAATATTCGTTTAATTACTAAAAAATATATTTAAGAAGCACGTGTTTAAATTTGAGACTAATCGGTTTAAGCGTCTTCGGGTAATGCAATTCTGAAACGCTTTTCAAATTTGCGTGTAACTTCGAAAATATTTATCGGAACGATATGAAAAATATATGTACATTAAGAAAACAAAATTAAAAAAAAATCGATTTTATGAAAATTCTAACTGTATATGACCCCCTAATGCCTCCTTAAGAAAGGCAGTTTAGCTCTTATCTTAAAATACTTTATATATTGAAATTTTTTGAATAGAAATCCGTTAGTTTCTAGAAAAATGTTGTAACGGTAGTTGTAACTAAAGTTTTTAAGATGAGTTAAATATAGTTATTTGATTAAATTATTGCATGAAAAACCAAAATAACGAACGAGTGGAGCTAGATCGTTATGAATATGATACAAGTATGTTTGTAAGTAGAACTTATACAAAGCCAAACCGTTACTTATACTCACGTATAACTCTGATTTATGTATGAAAGATGGCATACTTTTATTTCTCTCGCCAAGTTGGCGGCTAATTGTTTCTATTGCATTCATTTGGAGCTTTCCGATTTGATTTTCTTTAGAACTTCAGTTGCATTCACGACCATAACTTTTTCTCTAACTTATTTGACGCTTTACATGTGCTGCGATTGCCGTAACTAATTATTATGCACAAAATTAGCAAATTTACAGCATTTATGCCAAGTGCAAACATGAAAAGAAGTTGCGAATTTGCTGATTTTGTGTATAATTTACTTGTTTTTCAATACAAAAATAGAAGAGTGTGCCTAGAAATGTGCGCTGTAAATAGTTGAATGTATGTATAATTGTTGTGACAATGTAATATACGTACTAAATAACTGTTTAACTGTAAAATATTTACTACTTAATAATTAAATATGCAATATTTGTATATAATAAATTGTTTTTGTACATTTGTTTGTAGCTGAAAGTGTTACCCCAAACTAATATAACCAGATTTATGCTTAACTCCCACACTTAATGCTAAATGAATACACACAACATTATAAGTACTTACTTTACTCATTGTAAAATTTGCTTTGTCTACCCGCGAGCAGGGTCACATTCGGGCAGCGCCAGCGCGAGCAACGCATCAGCCACGTCTATACGTTCGACGCGTAGTAATTCCGTGGCACCAGGCAATGTAGCTAATGTCGGTCAGCTGGAGAGGAAGGGCTCGCAGTATCACAATCAGCATCAACATCAGCATCCACATCATCAACAACAACAACAGCAACAACAAATGCCGCTTATCACCAATATCACTGCTAATCCAGCAGCTGAAAGTGTGGCGGTCGAGATTATAGTCCCGGAAAAGTGATTGATTGCAGTTGATTGAGGGAGAAACAAGAAGTAAAACACAAAAAATCGAGTATATGAAATATTAAAAATGCATGCTAATACAAATGAAAACAAAAACAAAAAAATCTAAGCGTATACATATATAATATATACACTTGTGTGTATGAAAAAAGTAAAAGAAGACAAATCAAAAGAAGTACTTGTAGTTGAAACTGCAAGCATGTTCAAAAAACAAGAAACAAAAACACACAGAAAAACAAAAATAAAATTACGTGCATATATAAAATTAAAACGAGAGTGATGGTTATAGCTAAGCACAAGTCAAGTAGTTGCAAAAAGCGTATGAGTGAGTAACACATATGCATTTGCTAAAAACTGCAAAAAAACGAAAAAAAAAAAAAAAAAAAAAAATAAAAAAAATTAATAAAAAAAGATATATTTAAAAAATTAATAAAAAAAAAATATTTAAGATACTACTTTATTTTAACAGCAAATAATGTCATACAAAAACGAAATAACGCAAATACACAGAAAAATGCTTTGTTAAAAACGATAAAAAAAACTTGCATAACAAATTCATATTTTTATTTCTTCTTCTTCAAAAAACAATTATTACAAAAAAAAAAATATACATAAACGCGTATACTTGCAGCTTTTAACACCAAAACTAAATAAAATAATTTATGTAGCAGATAACCGTTATACATATGTATGTAACAATACGTATGCACATATGTATATGCACATATAAAACACAAAACCAAATAAATACACCGTAACTTTAAGAAAAATATTCACACTGATTATAAAAAATAGTAAAAAATAACGCGAGTAATTTTAAAACGCAGATACTTAACCAAATTAAACGAAATATTAGCTTTAAATTCGGGCAAGAAAACAAAAAAAGACACATTAAACCTAAAGAAAAACTCTTTATAATTAAGTTACTTAACTATTATTTCGTGAAAATCGCATGAAAAGTATAATGAATCTTTCGCTGACATTCATCTTCCTATCCTAGTGATATTACAAATGTAAGCAAACACACACACACAGACACATATATTACAACAACATTTTTACACAATATTGCAGAGCTATCGTACACGCCAAATTTTTCTATATAAATTAATAAATAAAAAACAAAAACAAAACCAATTTTTTTAATAGATATACCATTGCATGTATGTACCTTAAAAACCGGCGGTAAGCACAATATTACAATAACCACGGTAGTTACAGAAGATACTAAAAATAACGATTAGAAAAACGAATAAATAGCATAAACAATAGTGGAAGAAAATAAAAACATAGCAAATCCTACACACTTAACTACAAACAGAACGAAACTTTGAATACATACCTAGCAAATTTTTCGGAATCATATTTTACAAAACCAAAAACCAAGAAATATGTAAAACAAAAAATAGAAATACATATGTAACTACGCAATACATATATACGCTATTTATTTTTAAACATACGTCTTTTGCGCAAATAGATTTATTTTTAAAATCAATTTAAATATACTTATGAAAAAAATTATAAAAATAAAGTAAAAAAAATACTACGCAAGCGCCATTTGTGCACCTTAAACATTTTTACTCTTAAAAAAATCGCGTACAACACTTTTAAACATTTAGGGACTTTTCATACACACAACCATACATACATACATACATATAAGATGGTATTCAAAATTCTAATATTCCGATAGAGCGTAAGGCGCATATTGAAACATTTCATATTCGAATAAAATATTTTCAAATAGATTGAACTAGCGGTGTAGTATTGAAATTAGCATAAAGATAATTAATTAAAAAAGTAAAAAAAAAAACAAATTGCGACTTGTGATTTGTGACGCGTTTAGGCCGAAAAAAAAAATATTAAAAACCATAAAAACCTTCGTAACAAGGCGTTATTAAAAAAAAATTATTTTAAAAGCGTACGCTTTATGAAAAACGTCAATATTTTGAGGTTATGCACCAACTACGCTGCAAGCAGCGCGTTGTTTTCATTTTGACGCTTATGTAATATATATAACATTTCACAAAAAAGTAAATAATAATAATAAAGCACAAACCGTTCATATTTGCAATATCATATTTCAGTTTCGTTACTGGCAACGCTATAACCGGCGAGTGAAAAATTGGGGAAGATTTTTTACTCGCATGTTAAAGCATGATTTTTTCAAAACAAAAACAAAACTGCAACATTTCTTGCTCAATTTACTATTACTACATTTGGCAAAAGAAATTTTATAGAAAACTTAAAATTTTAATTTTTAATTAATATACACTTTATTTTACCAGGCGCCTATTTTCTTGCATTTCATTTCAATTTCCTCTACAAAAATGCATAATACTCTAATCTGTGTACATTTAAGAACATGCAAACATATGTCAATACATGTCTGTATGTATATTTGCGATGCCTTTACATGTAACTATTAAACGAACTCGAAAACGTCTATATACATACATAATATTAAGTCATAGAAGTTCAGATTTATTTTCTATAAAATTACGAAAAATATTAGAAGAAAAAAATTGTAAATACGCAACGAAATCTCAATGAAAATTACATTCTTGCGTTTAATAAGCGCGACGAGTGGGCAAAAACAATTCCGATTTTAGAATTTGGGGAAGAATTTTAAAATTGCTTTGTTTTTAGTAGAAACGCCAACACATAAATATGTATATGTGAACACGTAAATGTACTATAAGAAAATTGTACAAAAAGTCTACTAAAGAAAAAATAAAAAAAAACATAGTAACAACTCTCACAAATGCGATTGCCTAGACGTTTTTAAAGTAGTTTAAAAATCGATAGCTTTTAATGCAAATATCAATATAAAAAGAAAAAGAAAAAGAAAAAAATACAGACATTACAGAAATATTATGTTATAAAATAACACACGATCTCTTTCTCTAAGCAAATCAAGCTTATATATATATACATGTATATGTTAAAAAGAATTTACATGAAAACGTGATGCAAATTAAATTAAATGAATACATACAAACACATACACAAAGCTAATTTCGTACATCTACTTATATATTACTTGTGAAAGAATGCTTTATTTACTTTATAGCATGTACCTAACGGTTATTAAAAATGAGTGCATATACTCGTATATAGTGATTAGCTATATATTTGATATATAACTGTAAACACATCTACACTTTGTATAACAAACGAGTAAAAGAAAAACGAAAACTTAAAATCTATCCATTTTTAATCTTTATACGAAAGCGTCTAGAAATAAATGATTGATATGAAAGTTTTCCAAATATTAACAATATAACCAAAAAATTAATAATAATTAGATAACATATTATCGTTTAGAAAGAATTTATTTACTATCCTTACACATCCCAAACATATTTATGTACGCTATATAAGTTCTATCCACTCTTGTGGCGCCTTGCAGAAAGTGAACGAAAATATTTACATTCACACGTACATACCATTTACATACATATATGAAAACAAAACTTATTAATTACACAAATATCTAAACATGCAAACAAATATAATATATACATACTTATACGCTAAATATATTGCATTCATGTATGCTTACACGCGTATTAAACACATATGTACATGCATAAAAATTCATGCAAAATATGTTACATACATATTGGCATACACCAACTAATGTGTATTTATATATGACAACCAAATGCCGTATCACAATCTTTAACAATGCATTACAATCAATTTAGTTCAAAAATATTTTACGTAATAAAACACTTTGTTATAGTTCTGTTTAACTTGAACGTAACGCAACACAGAAAATATATGTTCATCATATAAACGCATACATAAATATATGCAACACATAACTTCATACATGTGTACTAATAAATTGAACGATTTAATATATTATATTTGAACAATTTCTTCAACTGAAAAAAATGTTATTTTAATTAAATAAGAATTTGCAAAAAGCTTTAAAACCGCTGAATCAAGCCAATATCGGCTTTAGTTAAATTTTTAAATTTTTTGTTTCCAAACTGGTTATTTAATTTAATAATTTACATAAACAAATTACGCAGTACATCATATAATCTCACTACGTAATGCCATTCAAACCAATATACATACATATATTGACTTATGACACAATCACATATAAACAAAGTTTAGGAAATCGATCACTTTCTGAAAAAGCATACTATTCTAGCAGCATCAAAACCAAGAAGGAGAAAAATAAATAGTTGGAATCTTAAACACTTTATATTTAAGCAATTTTATTAAAATATATTGCCATTACTGAGGAAAAAAGTTGACTAATTCTCATTAACTTGGATGTATAGTAAGTATTTCAATATTATAAGACTTACCTACTCTAAATAGTATCTTGAATACAGATTTCAGAAGACTCACACTGATACTTCAAAATTCAGTGAAGCAACTGAGTATGCTCACAATAGAGCGCTGCGAACAAAATTTTTACACAATATTGCAGAACTTGTAATAATATAAATCTTACCTACTCTAAATAGTATATGGAAACCAGATTCTAGAATATTCTCAGAAGAAAAATTGTATGCTGATATGGAAAAAAGGCTAATTGCGTTGCTCAAGCTGGTTATTTTGGAAGTTCTCTGCCTTGTATAATTTAAAACGGATCACATTGAGCATTATATATAATTAAAATGGTATATTAATATGATAAATCAAATCGGCGAAAGCGGAAATTATATCCTTTCGGAAATAATAATCAAACACCAGTTTTTTTTTATTTTCAAATGTCAAAATTATTGGAGAGTTTAGTATTACCGTATTGACACGACTTTCAACTGCACTCTAACATAGTTGACAATAAAATTTATTTAAAAACCTCAAGAAAAGGTAAACTCATTATAAATTCCGAATATTGACCAACATTCGATTGCTAGTTTCAATAAACTCTCATATGCCGCAACTATATGTTATATGTAAATTAAAATAAATATTAACTGTTAATAATTGCCAACTCACGTGTGGCAGCACTCATTTATCACGAAACTCTCCAAAGCAAATGCTTGAACTGCATTACCATGCTTATGGGCCAAATCACGTATTGTAAAAGTATATATGAATAACGAAAAAATAAGCACTTTCATGTTTTAAACCACTTTTTAAAACTGGAAACTTTGAAATTTTTATATTACTAAAATTTTTTTATTGTCCACTGTCACAGCGGTCAATAAGCATCCTAAATTAATTCCGTGGCCTGCATTATCATTGAACAGCTGTGTGGTGTGTGCCGGTAGTAACGTTAAAACAGCTGTTCATAGTGAAATGTGAATTTTTTTTGTTGAATTTGGAGGATTGTTTATAGTTTTACTAATTAAGTTTCAAATATGGATGACCCGAGACTAATGGTTGACGAGGAACCAATCAGAAGAGTAAAACTATTCAATAATTAATAAATGACATTTTCTAACACTCGTCGCTTTGCAATTGCAGGAGCTGAAAGTATTTGGACGTGATGTTTCACAAATACCCTGCTTTCGTAATAGTTATCTATACGGGATTGGTGGTGGTGTAGCGGTAGGGATTGCTACCTTCCTGGGCACTTCGCGTACTCGGCTGTCGACACATGTAGGTTTTGGCACATTTTTCACCAGCACACTTGGCTATTGGCTGGTTTGCAGGTATGTTATTCAACAGTTTACGATAATGAAGTATTTATGAGCTAAAATTTTGATTTTTATATTCTATGCAATAATACGTCGTAAAGGTATCAATGGTCTAAAAAACGTTTTGAGTATCAACAGTTAAAGGAAGCTATGCGTAAACAGGGTCTATACGAGGGCACCGACCTCGAACGACAGTTACTGGAAGAGGCATAATCTGTCTATCTCACTTACCCGACAAAATAGATAATTGTAGCTAACTAAGAACGAATATGTACATAGATAATATTTAAGAAAATTGTTACTTAGCATTTGTGATTAGTGTTTACAAAAAAAAAAGAGCTAATGTAGTCCAGTTTTGTTCGCTCCTTATATAAAATGAGCTTGTGCTTGTGTTTTTCTGACAAAATTCTAACAAAAAAGTGCTTTTATTAATATATGATTTCTTCTTTAAATGCGTATTTATTTAAATATACAATAAACATTTTTTAAAGGAATTGTATTTTCAGTTCTAACAGATAAAACATAGTGAAAAATATTTTGTGTTGTGATCTGTTTTAAATAATATACTATCTAATAAAAGTAAAGTGTGATTGCGATCACTGTGCTACAACATACATAATTCCAATAATTAAGTATTATTGAAAAAAATAGCCAACAAATAAGATGTGATAAAATGTATTTTTCCGTTAGCAAGCGAAATTCAAAGGATTTTGTGATACCCTGAACAGAGTATAAAAAGTTCGGCCATAAGTTTCCTCATTGTCTGGTTAGCAGCATCTGTCCGTTAAGCTCTGGTTAAAAATATACTTCTTTACTGAGCGAGGGATTGTCGTTGAATTAACCACAACTTAATTGAGAGTTGATTGCTAATCAGACGACTCTGAGAAGGGAACGTCTTAGCTGTCAATCAAACCGAATTTCCGAATATATTTTTACCATATAAATCACCGTCGTTAAAATAAACTGAAAGCCTACTTCGGCGCCTTTGAATATGAAATTTCTTACAAGAGCTTTTGAATTAAAATTTAATATTGCAAAAAGTTTGTAATATTAAATTTCTAAGCTTACCTACCTATACAAATGTATGTATGTATATGCAGGCATGCATAATCTATTGTATATTAAACTGAACAGTTCCTGGTCACATCGTTAGCCTTACTTATTGCTTTTGCATATGCTTATTTAAAACTGTTACAATAAAGTAAAGCGCGTCAAGTTTTCCACTTTAATTAGAAAATTACAAAGTTTTTCAATTTCTTAAGGCTGCCGTGCACCTATCCTCTTTTCGTACCGCAGTACCTTTGGTAGTTGTGGCAGTTTGTTGGGCAGTCAGCAATCGGCTGCAATATGTTGCAATAGGGTGTTGTTGTTGTGATGATATTTATGTAAATTAGATTTAGAACATTCTTATCTAACCTACTGAGGAACAAGTGCAACCGATCAGGTTGAACCCAGTTACAGGTAGGAAAAGGAAAAAAATATAGCGACTTCAAAAGTTAAAAGTTGTATGTGTGTGTATATGCGTACATCTAAGAACTCATCTGTACATTGGGGACTAGCCACTTACCCACTTTTTATACATTTTACCACAAATCTGTATGTGTTCAAGTATAACTTGAGTAGATAACCATTACTTTCTACATACATACTTATGTATTTGTGTATGAAGGAACGCTTGCATGTATGTGTGTGTGTGTGTAGCTATGTTTATATGTATGTATATTTGCATTTTATTATCACGACTGCTTTATTGAATTACTTTTTGCTCCTTGTGACTTTTGTTATTTCACTTGTAGGTAACATTAAAAGCATTTTAGTTAAGAAACTAAGCATTAACATTTTACAACCGAAAATAAACAAGCTGCTAAAATACTACGTGAGAAATAAAAAGCGACATAATGAGAATGGTTGTAAGCCGTGCTGCATACTGAACACGAAGAGAAAACTTATAAGTACTCGCAGGATAGTTGTACGACTGGACTTTAAATAACGGTGATGGAACAGAAATTAGGTAAGGATGAGTTGTAATGTAATGAAAAGAGTTCAGAAGGCGTAGCTTCTTTATAATTTCGCGAGAACAGTGCACAATGCTGTGTCCAGGTTAACTCTAATTTTTGAACTTTATGTTAATATTAGGTTTAGCAAAAAGAAAAAATAAAATTCCATACTTAAAACACTTATCTAACCGTTATTTGATTGCCTGACTTAGTACCAGGCTCGATAAAACTCCCAACGCAAGCCAAGCGGCTGGAAATGTGAATATTTACTGCTGTTGTTGTTGTTGTAGCTGCAGAGTTTTGCCGAGTTGACAGTCCTTGTCCGGAAAATCCCGGTCCATTCCGGTTACGTAGACCCGACTCTCATGCGATCGAACAGTGTCTCGTTTATTCCGTTTCGCTAATTTTGATGTCGAAGACGCAACACGCTCCGGAAAATCAATTATCGAAAATTTTGATAAAGTTATGGAAATCGTTAACACTGACCCAGGAGTGAGGTTTTATTCAAAAAGAAGCCTGATGTATGGTGCCAAATAAGTTAACGCAATGAAAACCCAATGGACTTATGAAAAAGAACTCACTTACAACAACGTCAAACAAAAACGGTCGTGTCCGAATCGCAGTGAACCGATGTAAAAAGTGGCTATGGCAGGCTTAACGGTTAGAAAGATTTTGCTTTGTGTTTGGTGAGATTGGCAGGAGTCATATGCTACGAGTTGCTTCCCTACTGCCAAACTATTAGCTTCGATCGGTATTGTCTAGAATTGGATCGTCAGGAGGTATCAATTCCCCAGAAGCGTCCAGCTGTGGGCAAAAGGAGAGGTATTTTGTTCTATCAAGACAACGCCAAGCCACATACATTGATAATGGCTCACCAGAAGTTCCGTGAGTTTAGTTGGAAGATTCTTACGCATGTCCCTTATGGTCTGGAACTCGAACCAGGTGATTACTATCTCTTCCTGCCAATCACAAAAAATCGCCTCAAGAGAAGGTTGCGAGAATCGACTGCCCTCGGTTTTTGTCAATCGCGACGAGGATTTCTATGAAAGTGATATTAAGAAATTACCTTCAAAATGGCAACAAGTTATCGAACAAAACTGGGCATATTTGATCCTAACCAGATTCCCCTCTTGGCCCCAATACACTTGTGCCAACGTTTCTTTCAATCCTAGAAAAAGTTGCTGAGTCCATTACCGGAATAGACTTTAATGCGCATACCGATGCAAGTTTACTGTCTTCAATGGAGTGAAAATGGTTTCCCCGAAGCGGTCGGTAGAGTTTGTTGAATAGCCAGAAGTCACACGGAACTAAATCAGGCGAAAACGGTGGTTGCGACACGAAGAATCAATGCAGTTTGCGGCTGTGCATTATCGTGGACCGTCGGAAGGAATTTGGAGTGCAACACACCTCGTTAATCGAAAAAAACTGTCAACATACCCTTGAACGCCCTGCTTTGACATGGTTTCTTCGGCTTCGGCTCACCTTTGCCACGATCGTCTGTTTTCGGGTCGTAAGCATAGATCCAAGACGTATCGTGCCTTCACTTTTCTTAGGCCCAAATTATCTTTCAAAATGATTTTCATTGATTTTTCCGATATTTCAACGATGCTAGTAAGATCTCTGACTGTTAATCGTTGATTCTCAAGCACCAATTCGTTTATTTTATGTACATGTTGATCATCAGTTGATGTTGATGGCCATCCTGGCCGCATTCTCGACCCTTTTTTAATAATTTATGTATACCTATCATAAACACTTGCTCGCGACAAACATTTATCTCCGAAAGTGTTTTCTTACATTCTTTGTGTTTCGGCACCAGAAATTTGATTCCGCACTTGGTACGGACCCGTATTTTTAACTCGGCAGCATTCCTTACCATTTTTTTTGTGAAAAAAAGCCTTTCCAGTAGCTTCGAACTATTCAATTTTCATAGAACTAACATTTATGATGATTCTTATGTAAATCGTCTCTCAGCTGACCTTTTAACTTCTTACTATTAACTTTTTTACACGTAGTATACACATACGTATGCTGGGAGCTGTGTATCAGATTAGAGTTTCGGCTAAGAAGTACTAACAGATGGCAAAAGTTGAACAGCTTAAGTGCCTTCCTAAAAGATTTACTGTTATGTACACTAAGTAAAAGTAAAGTAACAATTACTCTTGAAGAGTATTTGTGTTTGGCTGGCTGTATATGCCTGTGTGAAGGTAGTAAACATCGGCTTGGGTGCACTTAGAGTCAGTTATTTGTGGCCAAAAAACAGTGAAGAGTGACCCTAATGGTGTACACAGATACATACAACACTTTTTAATATTCGCAGAGATAGCTGAATATATAGGTAGGTAGATATCATTATATAGTATATGTATATAGGTGTCTATACATGTGACTCTGAAACTCACACATAAAAGCAAAAGGTTTTCAAGGCTTTTACGCCTTTGGGACCAAATAAATATTCAAATTCTATTTTACTATTGTAGTGGTCGAAATTGTTGCTTGTGGTTGATGCGTGACGAAAGGATTCCTGAGTTTCCCACCTGACTTGCACATAATTCGTAGCTTTTAAAATCATTCGTCTAAAAAATGTTCGGATTTTAACATAAACTTACATACTTACAAAGGTAATACTCAAGTTAAACCATATCCTTATTTGTGTGTGCAAAAGTCGCGTGAGGAAACAGGCTTAAGTGGCTTGGAGTATCAACAGCCCAGTGTCCGCTATTGATGTTTTAAAGGATTACAAACCACATTGCACTTTTCTTTATGTTTCTTTCCATTTCCTTGGAAGTGTGCTGGTGACAATATTTGATATAAATAAATTCAACTGTCCTAAACTTAAATTCAGAGATACTTTAGTGAAGACTTGGATCAGTGTGCGGTGCCGGCTTTTTCTCTTCTGCCTTTTCTTCCTACACACAAAGGAGATGTCGATATGGGGAAGAGCGCAGTGAGTTTTTCATGGATGAATTGAAGCTAGGAGGAGTTAAAGTGGCGGTAGACGTATTTGATACGAAATACAGCCTCTTTAATGGAGGTGCGCAATCACTCCGTCAGCAGAATGCCTGTCGTCACTAGAACTAGCATTAAGCTACTTCATCATCAGACTCGTTTGGATGCCTGGTCATAGAGGAATCGCTGGAAACTGCAAAGCGTATCAGCTAGCTGTGCGCAACGTAATGCGACTGAGTTGGATATCCATTGGCACCTTTTGTTCTAGCAGTGGACCAATGGACTACGCATGCACTTGGCAGGCGCCGAACGACAACCTGTGCTACTGGGAGATACTTCTAACCTTGAGTAGAGCGCAAAAGATCTGCTGAAGTACTTGTTATGAGCAAAATTAATTTTTCCGCAATCGTAGGAGTTCTTACTGGACAGTGTCCAATTGGCATTCATGGGGTATGGCTTAAAATCTTGTTGGACGCTAGTTGTCATAGTTGTATGGAGCAAGGTGAAGTGAAAACATCTAGCCACTTTCTCTTCCATTGTCCAGGTGTTTTATCTACGACAACCGACCGCCGTTCTAAGCTATACAAGTGAGATATCTCTTAAGATAGACCTCTTAAGCTTACTTGACCTTCAATGCCGATACAAATATATTCGAAGAAACCACATATAACTTTTGAAGAAGGTTAAGGCAAATTACAGACAGTTTCGAGTTCTCATCGTAAACTTTACTTGGAGCCCTGTGAATTACTCTCTCATTAAATTGTAATCAAAACCGACCGATAAGCCAAGGTTTAAAATTGGAGTACACCATCTCAAGACTGTTAATTGTAGCCCTTGATTTCACATATCTAAAACACGTCTTAATTATAGCTTTTCCTCTTCGCTCTGTTACAAAGAACCAGTTGCTCTAGGAATATCTGACGTAGACAAAAAAAATCTATACTGATCGCCTTAAAAATAGGCTCATTTTGTGCATACCAACGCTTGATCCAAATTCCCATACACTTTTTATAAGCTTCCGCTGGGATGGCCTTCAGTGACTTAAGTGAATTTCGCTTTTTTCAGTTTCGGCTCATTTTTGGGCGCCATTCGCTAAATTGTTGGACAGTTTCGACGCCATTTTTATAAACCCACATCTCATCACCTGTAATGACGCGTTCTGTAATCTCTACTTGGTGTCATTTGTGCAAAAGATTCAGGTCAAGATTCATTGACACGCTTCATAACCAAAACATTAACCAAAATAAGTGGATCGATGTTGAGGTCTTTTGCTATCTTTTTGATGCTGACACTACGATTTTGGACAAGTGTTTCCATAACTTTTTTCGAGGTAGATGAACGATTTAATTAGGCAAGTTTTCGATTTTTCACGACCTTCCCTGGATGCTTTGTGCCACTTAAATAGTTGTGTTACTGATATTGTCAACTCGCAAAAACACTTCTGCTCTATTTTCTACAATTCCGTAGATGTTGTTCATTGGAAACAAATTATAAACAAAATAAATTTCTTTCTCTGGCAAAAATCGCCAAAAAAAACTTTTTTTAAATGGACTAGTCAATTTAGATCAGTTGTTATGTTAAATTGGTTGACGTTTCGCTAAAATGACGTCATACAAGTGTTAATATCAGAATTTTCTCTTTAATTTAGTAATACATCTTCAAATTTTAGATGCATTCCGCTTGACGATATGATAACACTGACATGCTTCGTAACCTCGATATTTTTCCCTAATGCGGGGTATTTACACTTTTTATTGAATACTCGTATAGCTATATGAAGAACATAGCTATCATATCATTGACATTATTCCTTTGGATATATCCATTGTGCTCAGCTACGTCGCTGATCGACCTTTTTTATCACATTATATTGTCTCATTACTCTCCTTATTACACTTGTTGGTGTTTCCTATGCGCAATTTCTTGCTTTCGTCCGCTGAAAGGCGCAATATGGCACGGCATAGTTCATCATCAATTTAGTCTTAGTTCGCCATTGTGAGTTTTTCTCTCGTTTTCATTTTTGCTTCGTTCGTGCTTCGGGTGAACGGAGTGTTTGTGTTGGTCCTCGAAATTACATTAATAGCTTTTTGCGTTGAACGGTTCCTTTGTACTCCATCATCGCGGCTGCCCTTATTGTAGACGTCGCCTACTTAAGTATTCATATTCTCCTTTCAGTACAAGTATTGTTGGCTTTGGCACAGTTCATTTTCTTGTGATTAATGTCGTCATTAACGGCAATTAACTTTCTTGTTTTAGATTTGTCTTTGCTATTTTTGTTTTCATGCTTCGGTTAAAATGAATTGAAGGTATTTATGCGAAATATTTTCATACTAGCCGACATATTTATCATTATGTTAGATCGAAGATTGTAGCATACTATATATGTGACCTTAAAGCTAGGGGTCAGTCACTTGATATCGGAAAGTTTTGGAAAATTTTTTGAATGATTCGTCTTCTCACTTTATAGTTCAGGTTAGGTTATGGCGTCCGAATGAATGGAAACACGCCAGCTCTGAGAGTATTCGACGCAGTGCCCGCCTTGGGAAAGAGTACGACTTCCACTCTATTGGAGAGATCAGGTGGAGAAGACCATGGCTACACATGGAGTCTCCAATTGGCGCCAAACAGAGAAAAGGAGGAATGACTGGGGCGCTGTTGTAAAATCGGTTATAAACGAGTTCCAAGACTACTCCTAAACTTGTTTCTTTGCCTTAAAAAGTTTGTTCCAAGAAACATTTTTTGGGGCAAAATGAAGTATAATTTTGAATTGCCTTACATCCCCAATTATTACTTCATTTATCACGAAACCGAAAGGAATTCCAATCAATTATAAATAAGAGCCATGACATAGCCGTGTTCCGCTATGACTTCAGAAAAATTAAAAAGAATAATCGCAAGCATTTGCTGCTTCTCTTCATCTACTGCCAAGAGAGTAATGTGCTAATGTCCGGTCCATCGAAAGTTTGTCATAATCCACGCAGAAAGTCAACAACGGCAGAGGGAGGGTGGACAGCTAAGATCAACATTCCTTGGAGGGCATTGTTGTGTTGACACACTCGCTACACACACCCACATGACAGAGTTATGGTGTGGGACTTTTTAGTAAAATGACGCTCGTGAAAGAAGCACCGCACGAACATATATGTATATGAGAGTGAGTATGAAATGCTCTAAGAATGCTGAGTGCGCAAAAGTGTGGGCATTTCAGCTGTTGCTGTTGTTGTCAACATTTTTACTATGTCACCCGACAATGTAGGCCACAGTAGCTTACAAAAGTAGCCGCTTTAAATGGTGAGTGTGGAGGACTGCTGCATTACAAAGGACATAAATCAAAAATGCAAGATATTCCGCCTCGACAGCCCATGGCGGACGTGCATGCATGTGTGTGTGGTGTGTGTGTGTATGAGAGTTTAACAGACCATTAGTCGCTTCGTTTCGCTACTCTATTCAACGCGAGTTGCGACCTTTGGCTGCACACATATTCCTACTCATTTCATAATTGCGGCCAAATGCATTCATGTCAAGTCAAGTAAATGAATTTGAGGTGCCACCAATTGTCGCCGCCCAGACGCGCCCCTTAATCAAAGTCTATGCGGAAAATTTTTGTAAAATAAATTATTTTCGCATATTTGAGTTCTTCTGAGAAGCGTGGAAAAGAGTTGACTTGAGGTGCTTGAGTGTTTGTTATATTGTTAATGAGCTCTCATTGTTGTTGTATCCGCATAAAATATTTCCAAAACTGCAAGTAGGAGCTCTCGGTCTGAATATGTAGATTTTTTGGTTCGAACTGATTACTTTGGTTCGGTTTTTGTAGCAATAGGAAAGACCTTTCCATTACAATGGATTGTACAAAACATCATATGTGTGTGAATATCAATATTTTACGAGGGAGCTTATACGAAAAGAGAGAGAGAGAAGAGAGAGGTAAAGACCTCCTTTAAATTTAAAAGGCTAAAGAGAGATTGAAGGATGGAGGGCCAAATATTCTCCGGATAGCCAAAAAATATACGTTGGAAGGCGAGCTAAAGTAAGAAGGTAAACCATTCCTACCCAGGGTTGTACGCTGAGTTTGGGACCACCACGTAAAAAACACTACAAATGAAAAGAAGAAAACAGCCTCGGAAGAGAAGAACGATGTGACCAAAGATGTTTTCAAGAGGGCCTGAAGCACACCTATGAGAGCTGCCTCGCCTCGATGTCAAAATCGTGCTTGGTGACTTTAACGCCACGTCGGACAAAGAAGGTATCTTTAGTACAATGGTGGGTAAATTTAGCCTCCATGATGAAACATCCTTAAATGGCTGACCGACTTCGCTTGAGCCCGAAATATGTTTATCTGTAGTACTAGATTCCAGCAAAGGAAAATTCATCAAGCTACCTGGCTGTCTCTAGATCGAAAAGACGAAAAGCAGAGGAAGACCTCCATTCCGATGGAAAGAACAAGTGGAGAAGGACTTGGCTACACTTGGAATCTCCAATTGACGTCAAACAGCGAAAAGAAGAACGACTGGCGCGCATCAAGCTACCTGGCTGTCTCTAGATCGAAAAGACGAAAAGCAGAGGAAGACCTCCATTCCGATGGAAAGAACAAGTGGAGAAGGACTTGGCTACACTTGGAATCTCCAATTGACGCCAAACAGCGAAAAGAAGAACGACTGACGCGCTTTTGTAAACTCGGCTATAGTCGGTGTCTACGCCAATAAAGAAGAAGAATATTATTAAAATGAACCTAGGACCGCAGACATGTACGATCTCTTGAAGTATTGATATTCTGACTTGATCGAACCGTGATATGTATAACTTAAAGGTCCTTTGATCACTTGCCATTTTATAAGAAGTTGCCTTGAGAGCTTCGTCAAAATACTGGTTCCATGCGGCTCACTTCCAAGAACTTACTTGGCAATTTAATAAGTACAAGTATTCTTCCAACAATCCCAATTTTAATACCAAATCCCCAAACTCAAACTTCATGCTGACTTGAACTCCTTGAAAATTATTCTCTGCCGTAGTTTTACGCCACAACAATCGAGGTTGTTCATTCGAAGTCTAAAATATGTTCTTTAATTAACAGGCGCAATGAAAACTTTTCGTGAGTGTTCGTGAAATATTTACAAATATAAATTGTACGAGAGTAGGCACAGAACGACAACAAACTTTATGGCTGGTTGCCACATAAACGTGCAACACATAGGGGCAGATACGAATGCACAGGCACGTTGGCAGGTAACTGCTCGTATGTATTCGTAATTGCGCGTTTGCATATTTATGCACATGATTTCA
This sequence comes from Bactrocera neohumeralis, assembly GCF_024586455.1. Lineage (NCBI taxonomy): Eukaryota > Metazoa > Arthropoda > Insecta > Diptera > Tephritidae > Bactrocera > Bactrocera neohumeralis. Next base: position 75,149,589 of record NC_065919.1, on the reverse strand, counting down.
GCACACAAACTCCCACACATATTTACCGCTTTAATTACATATTTACATGTGTTAATTTCGTGGGATTTCGCTGGATTAAATAGACAACTTCTTAGCCCGTGTGTCGTTTGAGCTCGAGAGAAATTAGTCCTTTAAAATTTCCTTCCAAGCAAATGCTTCGACGCTGTGGTGCGCGTGTGGAGTACTTACGATGGCCACAGTCACGAAGTTGTCGTCGTAATCGCGGTAGCGTCTTAGCCTAAATGCTTTCATAATGCTTGTAAGACATAGCTTTTGTATTAAATAAATGAAAAGCATATTTTTAGGCGCTATAGCGTGCGTACGGACGTGACAAAAGTTGCACACTTTTGCCATTAGCCAGCGCTCTTCAGCTACAGCGGTGGTCATATAATTAGAACGGACTATCAAGTGTTTACGTTACATGAAATTCGCACCACCAAATCGATTGGACAGACTGCCGGAGCAGGCGGATTTTTCAATACACGGTTACACCTTGGAGGCTTTTTCATCCATCTTGAAATTAATTAATCTAATTCGAGGTGGCAGATTTTCGCGAGGTACAGAAACTACCGTCCTTTGATGACTAAAAACATAGTAGTGGTAGAAGGCTTCCTCGAAGTCTGTGGACCATATCGTTTTATCACTGAGAGCTCCACCACTGTCGTGCCTATGATATGAGCTTAACATTCTAAGTTATATTAAATAGCGCCATAATACACGTCAAAGAGATGAGAGTCACTTTAGCTTTATGAGGGACTCAGTCCAACCCAAAGATGCTCTGAGACTCTACCCCTTCTGTTGCTGAACGCGGTTCGGTACTGCTAACTTTTACAGCAAATACCCCTTCATTATCCACAACCTGCGATCCGATCGGTTCCCTACAGCGCAGCACTTAGAGATTACCCCTAACCCGCAACCGGAATTTTGAGGCTCAAGGTAATACTTTCAAGTGTTTCCTTGGGACGACTACTTATCTTTTGCCCTTTCTGGAGCTGGGCGCTGACGGGATTGCTGAAAACAAGAATAAATTTTTCGACTTTACCCATCCGTCGGAACATGGAGAAGAATATTACAAATTAGCAAGATGTTAGACGTAGACTTTCATTATTCGAGTTAAGCATTCGTATTCGCCTACGAAGTGTCTCTCTAATTACTATTTTCAATTGTCATCTTGCGCTGTAGCAATCATTTTAAAGATATAACATAACATTCACCAATACTTGGGTATAAGAAAGCTCCTGTGCAAAGTAGGTACCGCGCGAGCTAACTTTTGACCAAAAAAAAAAAAGACGAGTTGATGAGACGCAGCAGTGTTTGAAGATGTTCAGTGTAATAAAGCCGAGTTTTTGAGTCGATATGTGACAGCGGATGAAACTGAGCTCACTCATCTCGTTCCAGGGTCCAATCGACAGTCATTCAGGGGATTGCCCAATATGAACCCACTCCAAAGCGTGGAAGGCGTCGTTCTCGAGATTTTGTCCGAGAGACTACTTCCTGTTCTTAGATCTCAAAAAATGCTTCTCCAACACGGTCCATATATATATGAAGAAAACTGTATTTCGTACTCCTATAAATGTTTGCCTAATTTTGCATGCCTTTTGGTATTTATTTATGATTCGGCAGTTTGCAGAAGTGTGCTTTGTTGTTGTTACTTGATGCAAGTGCTGAAAACTTTGGCACAACGATTTTGTGTAGGACACATGGGCTCAAGCACTACGCTCATGTAGCTTACTCACAGGTCTAAGACACACACACGCGTACACGTTCAGGAGCATAACGGAACACATATGCACATTTGCTCGCATGTTAACTTTGGCTCGGAGCAACGCAGCAACGGTGTCAACTTAGTTATCCGCAGAATTAGCGCAAATATGGAGAATATTTATCCCCAAATACATGTGTATGTATGTGTGTGTATGAGTGCGCTGTGCCTTGCAGTGTATTTAAGTTGGGAAACTACGTGATTTGATTAATACACATAAGTGGCATTTCATTGCCGGCGTTACACAAATCTTACCTAATGCTGCCATATTTTTGGTATACACGATTTATTTAAATAAAACCGTGTTGTTGGTGTTTTTGGTTTGAAGAAAAATAATGTTAGGAGTGACTTTTGCCAAATTTTTATTACCAACGGTCACTTCTTAAGACAAGAACAGGAATTGCATGGCTATGAGTCTACTTTTGCTTGTATCATTTTATAGGTTAGCTTGTACGAAAGGTTTCCAAGCTTCTCAGAAAGGGGATCTGCATGTCTTGGGCTTCTAAAGAACTCATCGAAAGATTGCTTACGGGCCTCATTTCAATTGACGCTGGTTTACTTGGATGTCCGAAGGTGTCCGATTTAAGCCTTGATCTTCTAAAGACGAAACTGTTCAGAACGGAGAATCGAGATTATGTGAATTTCTTCTTAACATTTTATACAAAATACACGTGAACATCGATTGCACAATGACAAATTAAAATTCCTAAAACTCCGAAAAGACGAACCTCGCTGAAAGTAAAGGACACACTAGATTTCCTCCGATTTAGACCGGGTCAGAAGGAATCCTTGGCGATAATTTCTTGATGTATTCAGCTTATCCAGAATTGAACCAAAAAGAGTCGAGTCGAGCTAGTACTCTATATATCAAGAACTGCTGGTCTACCTTTGCGACGATCTCGGTCACTGAGGTCCTTTCATACTGAGCAGTATCCTGGAGCAGTATTACCAGGTCTTTCCAACGAAGTGGAGATCTTGATATGCGTCGAATACTCTTACAGTTGGAGTGTTTTCATCCATACGGACGACATGACCTAGCCAGCGTAGTCGCTGTCTTTTAATTCTCTGAACTAAATATGTCAATGTCGGCTTATAACTCATACAGCTCATCGCTCCATCGAATGTGGTATTCGCCGTTGCCGCCGTTGGTACTTTAACCAACCATAAATCTTCCTCAGACCATTTCTTTCGAAAACTCGACTCATCAGATGCTGTCATCGTCCATGCCTCTGCAACATATATCAATGGGGGAATAATGAGTGACTTATAGAGTTGGCTCTTTGTTCGACGTGAGATGACTTTACTTCTCAATTGCTTACTCAGCCCCATCCATCGCATTTCTTGGACGGCGGTGATGTCAACCGGGCAGCGGCACGTTCCCAATTGAGGGACCGGACATTCCAGGTGCAAGCTCTTAAATCGTAATCCTAAATGAGTTTGCAGAGGTCGTCATCAAAAGGGGTGTCCCTTATCCGTTGTTTTCTTCCTTTCATTGGTAGTGTTTTTTACGTGGCGGGTCTCAAACCTAGCGCGCAACCCCGGGGAGGAAATGTTTCGTCTTCTGAAGGTGTTCTGGTTCAGGTAATTCGGTAGCTTGGTTTAAACATTTGTCGGACTATCTAAAAGAAGTCTCGAAATTCTATAAACAATAAAAACGATACTAGGTCTTAACCTGTCTCTCTTAGGTTTACTTGGTAAGCTTTCGCCTTGAAGCCACGGGGAGGATATTCTATATGTGACTGATTTATCTAACTATAGCACATATATTATGCAACTTTCATTAAAAAATTTGTAAGAAAAAATTTCAAAATTTCAATAATCTCGACTCGGCAATGCGTGCAAATTTCAAAACAACTCTCAGAAAACTGTTTGGCGGCGAAACTTTTAACGATGTAACCTCGAATTGCGAAATCACTACCTGTCCAAAGCGGCTTAAAATGTGAGTGCCGACAAATTATAAAGCAACAATAACGGCACTTTGGTTAAATGTAAATTTTGCGAAAAGTACGCATGCAAGAAAAGCGCGAAAAAACCAAAAGATTTGACAACTTTTCAGGCACACACACACACACACACACGCCCATATACCTCCACACGGAGCGCCTGCAATGCTTGAGTTTTTGTTGCACTTTGTGTATAAGTATTACGGCAGTTGGCGGCAGGCCTCCATACCAACAACAACGCCCCAATGCCATCTCGAAAGAAGAAAATGTTGGAAAAATGCACTCAAATTGCCGAATTCAATTTACTTGATAGGATCAAAAGGAATTTCACAGCGCAGCACAACGCAATTGGAGCCTTTGCCGGCGACGCAGAAATTATGCAAAAGAACACGCAAGTTTTTTGTTCAAGTCGCGAAGAATATACGCGCCGAGAAGCGTCGGAAAACGCAAGTTCTTTCACTAATTCGATTATCATTTTTATGATGGATGTTTAGCGTGTGGATATAGGGTTTACCAATTGGAACGGTTTGGTCTTATAGTTTGGAGTTGACTCCCGCAGTGGTGACTTTAAGTGGTCGTCGAAATTAAATATTTCCATCCCCGTTAGAGTTGTTTAACCTTATTTTGATGTTATAGGTCTATGATAATGGCTCTCAAGTGGCCTATTTCGGGTTCAGATTTATTCATAATTATATTAACCACAACGATGCTTCCGGAGAAAAATCGATTGCTTTTATATCTGTATTTATGGCAAACTGTACTTATTGGCAACCCCATTATGTGAATGTAGGTATATTTGCTTATCAGTTACTTACCATTTCTGACTTCTTATTGCCGTTAAGGATCTATGACATTTTTATATCTGCAGTAAGCTCTGGTGAAAGAAACAGGTTGATTTGCATGCCACTCCTGGTCCAGTGATTGTGCTCCCCAATTCACGCCAAATTTTGGTTAATTTATTTTTAATTTTGGGTAGTCAGATCTATTTTTGTCTTCTTATAGTTTCAATATATACTTATGATAATATGTGTACACTCACAGGAAAAATAATAGATACACCAATATTAAACTGCCTTATGAAAGCGCATGGAATGTTAGAAAACTGATGTAACGTGGTCACTGCACTGTCATTACGACCCTTTACAAAATACATTTGTTATATGGGGCAGAATTTGCCATAAATTCTCTTCCAAGTAATAATTTTAAACTGTTTTCAACAGCGCGTCAGTAGTTCTTCCTTTTCGCTGTTTTGGAGATTCCAAGTGTAGTCAGGTCCTTCTCCACCTGGTCTTTCCAATGGAATAGAGATTTTGCGCTTCCTCTGCTTCCCCTGGTGAGTACTGCGTCGAAAACTTTCAGAGCTCTTCGTTTCATCGAATGCGATATTCGCTGCGGCAAAGGACCATAAATCTTCCCGCAGAACCTTTCTATAGAAAACTCGTAACGTCGACTCATCAGCTGTTGTCATCGTCCATGCCTCTGCACCATTTAGCAGGACGGGGATGATGAGTAACTTGTAGAATTTGGTCTTCGTTCATCAGTAGAGGACTTTACTTCTCAATTGCCTACTTAGTCCGAAATAGCTCCTGATGGATAGAGTTATTCTGCGTTAGATTTCGAGGCTGACGCTGTTGTTGGTGTTAAGGCTGGTTCCAAGAGAGACGAAATTATATACCACTTCGAAGTTATGACTGTCAACAGTGATGTGAGAGCCAAGTAGCGAGTGTGACGACTGTTTGTTTGATAACAGAAGATATTTCGTCTTGCCCTCGTTCACTACCAGACCCATTTGCTTCGCTTCTTTGTCCAACCTGTAGAAAGCAGTACTAACGGCGCGGTTGTTATATCCAATGATATCGATGTCATCGGCGTACACCAGCAGTTGTACACTCTTATAGAAGATTGTACCTTCCCTATTAAGCTCTGTAGCTCGAATTATTTTCTCCAGCAGTAGATTGATGAAGACGCACTGTCATTGAACAGGCTGGGGAAGTGTTCCCACCGTAACTTCAGTATGCTCTGGGCATCAGTCACCAGATCACCACTGGTGGTATTACAAGAGGAATAATCAAAAGATATGAATAATTTTGGAAATTTCTCAAAATTAAAGATGTTACTTGTATGATCAAACTTTTCGTTTCGAGCCAAAAATCTTGTATATAAGATGTTGACAGCTGTTTAAACGTTAGAATTTTTTTCTTTAACATTTTTGTTTGATCACTTTATAAAAACTTTGTGTGAAAAATCACAAAAAAAAATAATAATGAAGTGTGCTTAATATTTTGGCCGCATGTTTACCAGGATTTTATTTCGCCAGCTTTGCAGCAGTGCTCACCGAATCTTATAATATCAAATTCCCTGGCATTTTATGCCATTTATATGTAGGTATGTATGTATGTTTATATATGTATATAAAGAAATGTATATATATTCAGCTACGCGGTCGGCAGCGAATTCATTGGCTTTAAATGTTGTTGGTTTTTTCATAACTATTTTTGCTGGCTGTATCCTTTCACTGCATCCTGATATAAATGCATACACACAACCTTGCATCCATATTACGCCATCACATTGCTGGCAGCAAAGATGGTTTATTTTCGTCTGCACTCCCACAAAATCCCTGTGATTTCATTCTAATAAGATGATAGATGCGATTTTGGAAATTGAGTTCCCCATTTAATTGAATAAGTATGGCAGCAATGGCAGCAATTATCTCCAGCGCTTACAGCCATCCACACACAGTACGCTTGTAAGTGAAGATTTCTTTTTATGGTAGTGTGTGTGGTTGCATTTGCATTTGCTATGTGCTCGCTGGATGCCGTTAGAAAGGAGTGAAAATTGTTTGGCAGCAATGAGATAATTCCAAATTACTTTGTCAGCATGACATGTTAGCAATTAGTTCCGAAAATCGTTGAGCAATATCAAATATTAGAATAAGTAATGGCATTTCGGGTAGCCAAAAAATGAAATGTGGAACTATTCCAATGCAAATCAATCCTATTATTTTGTAGTCCAGCTCAGCTAAGCGGCAATTTAGTGGACGAATTTTTCTTTATAGTTTTTAAAATTTCTTGTGGACACTGCAGATAATTGTAATGAAAACTTGATTTCCATTATGTATTTGTGAGCAATGATTGTTGAAATGGAGTCTTTAGACGTTTGGAATTCACTTTTTTGTGGAAACGACTCAAATAAAACTTAAATATAGTCATATATTATTATAATAATATCTAATAAAATTTGACTAGTAGCTTCTCTAAACTTCGTTCAAGCCAATACTAGCATGTGAACGCTTAACACAATTTGTATAAGCTTCGGCTGGAAGAACATTGAGTGACCAATAGACTCAAGGGAACCAAATTTGGTGAAAACGCTGGCTGAACGATACCTTTCTTATCGTGTTTGCAAAAAAGTCAGTCACAATCTCGCTAGAATTTGAGGACACCTTAATATTGTGAAAAATCCTTGAATTTTACGCCTGCAAATCTGGTCAAATTTGGCCCGACGATTTTCGAGCAATGCTGCTTTTAACTTGTTTGATGTTACCGACATTAAGAGAGTTGAATGGATATCATGACCCAAGTTTTCGACGACTGCCCGACCTTCACTGTGCTCTTTGTTGCACTCAAATACTTGAGTTCGTGTTCGTTTCATTGAAAATATAAAATAGTAAGCAAACTCGTTGTTAAATTTTCTGTTCGATGTTCGATGGTTAGGTTATGTTAAAAGGGCGGATTCCTCAACCTTACGCAGGAGATCACACAGACTGTTGTGTACATCCCTTTGCGACGCCAAACGCAAAAACTCATGTAGCTGGATATCAGCTCAGTTAAAATGCTCTGAATCTATCATAAATCTGCTTCAGTGTTTTATATTTATTTCCGCTATATCATCGGGATGTCTAATGATATGACATCTGGGAGTCTGACTGAACACTGTTCGGTCGGGATTCAGGCAGTAAGATTGAATATCTTTGCAGATGCCAGTTGCATCAGCTGCTTGGAAGAAGATGAAATATAATCTTCCGGCTTTTGCGAGATAAAAGCAAAATTATTCAGTAATTCAGGCAGTAAGATTGAATATCTTTGCAGATGCCAGTTGCATCAGCTGCTTGGAAGAAGATGAAATATAATCTTCCAAGCAGCTGATGCAACTGGCATCTGCAAAGATATTCAATCTTACTGCCTGAATCCCGACCGAACAGTGTTCAGTCAGAATACCTACAACCATTGAAAAGAGGATCTTGCTGAGAACAAATGAGTTCCCTGTATTTCCTGCGATTTACCCAGGGCCAAAAAGACCTTCCAACTGCGCTGCTGCTGGTAGTCGAACAGCGCTTGCTTATTTAGTCTGAGGCTCAGCAGCCCAATAGTAAATCACAGGAAGCCAAATCAGCTCTTAATCGCTCCTATACTGCTGTTATTGAGACAAGAGTGTCTGTCCTAACAAATTTCCTGCAATACCGCTGGGTCCAGACACCCAAACCAATCTAATCATGAAATAACTCGACATTATTTCAATAGTTTTGAGCGCCTAGTCAGAAAACTCAAGGCTAATATCGCTGCCTTAATTTTGCAGTGGCAGCCACCACCGCTTGGAAGCCGCTGCTGGGTCAGGAAGCCTAAAGCTGAAGCCGATGGACAGCGTACTAACCCACCAGAAAAGCACACCGGTCTCTCCTCCAGCTAGTCCAGACACAGTCAGGTTCAGCGATCTGGTAATCCAAGTATTTTCCACAGTGCTCAAGCTCGCAGTCATTTAAATGGCCGGATTCTCTTAGACAACTTTTTCTGCCAGATATTTTGTGGCTATTTCCACGGATGCTATACGCAGTCCGTTCAGTACTTGTTAATTTTTTCAAGAGTGTAATTTTTTCAGCACCTTCCACCAAACAAAATTCTGTAGAATTCGAATTATTATAGTGACAAAGTCAATTTAGCCATGACCGTCTGTTCTGTTCTGTTCTGTTTGAGTTTGGGTTTCCGGCTTACGGAATTCGTTTTTGCATCAGAGGCACCTATCTGATAGGCTGAGGAGTTTTTATGGGTCGCGGGTCGAGGACTGGGTATAGGATGTCTGACCGGAGACTTAATTATGGTACCACGGGGAGCCCTTGGAGTTCAGTCCAACCTGCCTATGCGGACTGGCCCCTCGGGGAGTATCGTGGTAGTTGTTAAAACCCGAATACGAGAATAACTGACACTTTGTCAGTTGAGTGTTGAGTTGTATTGTAACCGGTTGTCGGACCCAAAATGCGGCAGAGATTTTAGATCAGCCTCGAACCCTACCAAGGTGGTTAGTGGGTCCAATTCACACTGTCAATTGGTATTGAAAATACTTAGCATAAGGTCCGAACCGCCGCTATATCTAAGACCGGACTACTTAAGCTTTCAGCTACCATTACAAACTCACCAATAAAAAACAAGTTTTTGTAAGGAGTCTTTTGAATTTGTGAAGGACGTATTAGCTTCGGTTAAACAGTAAATGAATTTTTGCCACCAAAAAGCACCTTCATTCAACACTTCACCTGCCACTATTTTTGCCATTAATGATGCCGCCGCTAATTAATTAAAAAATTAATTACCTTCGCTGCCAACAAATGCTAATGTACTCTTTAATTACCAGAATTACAAATAAATAATAATCAATCACAATTACTATGAATCCTCCATACTGAGGTGCACCTGTGCCAGACATGCACACGCGCCGCTATTCGCAACTATGCGCCGCAACGTACGCATCTGCCTGGGAGCGTGAATCTCACGGCTGCTTTAATTGTAAGCCATGAATTTAAAACCAACGCCATTAAAATGTAATTAATAGTAGTTTACTTACAAACTTACACGTGCCACACGTCAGCCTGATTCACGCCATGCGGATCGCAACACTCGCCACCCCTTCGGTTGGCTGTTCGCTCGCACTTTCGCGCTGTCGTCGTCGTCGTGGCGTGTCACGGTCGAGTCAGAGGCCTGCTTATGCCATCAGTACGCGCTTAATTCGGCTGCGCTCACATTCCAACACTTTTGCAATGCGTTTGTGTTGGCTTTTGTAATTGTAATGGTAGTTGTAATTGCAATACTTAAGCGTCGAATGCCACTGCCGCATTTATAGCCGCAGTCGGTGTTTACATTTGCCGATTCGCTTAATAATTTATGACCGATATGAGGGCTTAACTGTAAGTTGACCTTTGTAGTGCCCTCGAAATCTCTTAAACATTTTACACGCTTATCCATAAATTGCAATGCAGTAGACGCGATGTGTTTAAGCGCCGCTTAAAAGAGGGGAGAGTAATGCGAATTGCCAATATTTACTGTTCCGTTAATTTAACGGTAATGTTTTTTAAACATTGATTTCCGCTATCAATATTTTAATCGAATTTACTGCGGTGAATTCAATTTCATTTTGCACTTTTTCCATGAGTCCGACGCGCTGCATTTTACAGCACTGTACATAGACTGAAAATTACGTATACGACATGGTGGGTCAATTAAATACGCGTATGAATACGAGAAAAGTTTGACTTCATTGAATTTATTCTTAAAAATGTTTTCGTAAGGTTTTTGGTTTTTTTTTTAGAAAATATTCACTTATTATATAGTAGTTATTATTAATATTGTTATTTTGGTATATTTATGATGGTTGTGCTTTGTGTCCTTTAGCATGTAAATGAACGCTGTGGGTAATCTGCAATAAAAAATGGTGTAGAAAATCTGAAGGAGGGGGGATTGTGAACTGAAGCCGCTCGACCATTTCATATCATCATAGATTTCTTCTTCTTGAAAAGGCTTCTATTGGGTAGTCGAAAAAGTCTTTTCGTATTTCTAGTCAAACTTCAACTTTTTTTTTCGTTTATAATGAAATTTAATGAATTAATTAAGTACCAATTTGGTCGACTACTTTTTGCGATTTTTCCGCTAGAGATATTATTCCATCAGTGTAACACTTTTATGGTTTCTCGGCGAAAAACAGCGACAAGTAATTTTCACAGGCTTCTCTTAAAGCCATTTTTACTTCATTAAGGGTGTTCTGTATTGAACGAAACAAATGGTAGTCCGATGATGCAAGGTTAAGGCTATATGGTGCATCAAAACTTCCCAGCCAAGCTCTCCCATTTTTTGTCGATTCATCAAAGATGTGTGTGGTCTAGCGTTATCCTGATGGAAGTCGAAGCCCTTTCTGTTGATCAGTTCTGGTCATTTTGTTTAGATTATTTGCTAGAATCTCATCAATTGTTGATGGTAAAATGTGGAATCAATTGTTAGACCAGACTGAAGCAGCTCATAGTGAATGATTCCTTTCCAATCTCACCAAACACTCAGCATAACCTTTCGAGGCGTCAATCCTGGCTTTGCGGCCATTCGTTGAACTTCACCAATTGGACCATGATATTTTACGCACATTATTGTCGTATTTGATTCACTTTTCGTCTACTGTTACCGTTCGTTTCAGAAATGGTTCGATTCCATTTCGTTTCAGCAAAGAGTCGCAGATGTTAATTCGGTCCATTAAATTTTTCACAGACAATTCATGTGGTACCCAAACATTGAGCTTCTTTTTGTTGCCAGCCTTTTATAAATGGTATAAAACCGTTTGATGATGAATCTTAAGTTCCTTAGCGACCTCATGACTGTTTACGTGACGGTCCTGACGATTATTTTCCATAAATTCATCGACTTTTTCAACGATAGGTCGACCAGAGCGAGGTGCATCTTTCACATCGAAATTTCCATAACGAAAGCGAGCGAACCAATGTTGTGCTATCCGAACTGATACAGCATCGTCTCCGTAAGCTTCACAAATTTCATTGGGGGCTTACGTGGTCTTCTTCTCTTTTTTTATACAAAAATTTTAAAACATAGCGAAAATACGAAAATACTACCCAATATATATTCGGTCTGCTGAGAGAGCGACTCTCTTGGTCAACGCTAAGCAGGATCTTATTGATGCCTAGACTAGACGCCCTGATTTTTTCCATTTCCCTGCACGTGCATAGAACCAAAACATGCGGAGTCCATATAAACATAGTTTTGAATTAACCGTTACATTTGCATAGGATAAATTACTGCGTAGTATGTGCAACATTGTCACTCTATCATTGTGGCCACAGCTATGCGCCAAGCTGCTAAGCAAACAAAAAAATATATATTTTCTAAACCTCAAAACAAAGTTGGCTGCAAGCGAGGACGAAAGGACGCACGAGTTTAGCTGCGGAGTAGAAAATGTGTAGGAAAAATGCGCTGTTTACATGCAAATTATATGTCAAAAGAATACGAAAATGAAGGTGTGGCAGAAATAGCGACTAGAAGAAATATTAAAACGAGCTTTGGAAGTGAGGATATTGCTTTGTAGCAGCGAAACTTTTTCTTGCTTTGCTTGCATGTATGTGTGTGTGAGCGTGTGTTTGTAGGTGGATGTGTGTGGGTGCGTGCTAGTGGTGAATCAATTGACTTTCGCTGTGGAAGTTTAGCAGCGGTATCACACACACACACAAACTCAACTTACTTACTTAGGCACCACACGGCACAAGGAGATGACGCGCTCCTTAGTTGCACAATCTATTAAACTTCGTTGCGTCCACGCTGACACCAAAGTAAATAGTAAATATTTGCATATTTTAATTATTAGCAGAAAGCGAAAATAGAAATAAAAACAAAAGCAAAAATAAAACTTTAACTTCGTTTGCACCGAAGCTGTAATACCCGTCACAGGTCTTCTGAAATAAAAAAGTTTCCATACAAGAACATTAGTTTGCTCCGTCAATTTGTATGGCAGCTATATCCTATAGTATTCCGATCTTGCCGAATTTTGTCAAGATAACTGGTCAAATAAGTCAATTGATTCCGAACGTGCAGTTTGTATGGCAGCTATGTTCTATAGTGATCCGAACTCAACAATTTCTTCGGATATTACACCAAAGTTTTAGACAATAAACTCGTGTCAAGTTTCGTGAAAATATCTCGTCAAATGAGAGAGTTTTCAATGTTAGTACTATATTCCAATTATTCAGTTTGTATGGCAGCTATGTGCTATAGTGATTCGATCTCAACAATTTCTTCGGATATTACACCATAGTTTTAGACAATAACTCAACATTTCTCTTCTGAGAATGGTAGTAGGTATAGAGAGAAGGACGGACAGGTAAACAGACAGACGGATATGACCAAATCTCTGATATTCAGAGTTTCCGACGCTTTCTTATGGGTGTTACAAACTTCCTGGCAAACTTAATGTACATATATACCCTGTACCGGGTATAACAAAAATTACTTAGGTGAAACCCACCGCTGTAGGTGCCAGCTGTTAGATGCAAACAAACATACTTTCCTTATCTTCCCAGATGGTTAGGTAACATGAGAGGCATGACTGATATACTCGTGCTGAAGTGGTGGCTGGAAGGTGGAGCGCCCTTAAGAACTGTGTTTGCAACTTTGTAAAAGTTCTGACAACATCTTACGACGCTACTATATTGTACATACACACCTACACACATATATAATGTATATAGTATAGCACGTTGACTGCTCTGTCTTCGTAATAGCTCAATAGCTGTTGGAGCTGAGAGGGCAGGCACCATTGTGTACTCAAACATACCTATACTTATATATATGCACTTCAGGTCCTTGGCATTGATTGCATTTACGTTCGTATCGGCACTGCAGAACGATGCCGTGCACTGGTGCAATGTCCCTTTGCCTTTGCAAGGACCTTCCTTGCAGTACGCCAACGTCTTCGTATTTGCGCGCACACGAAGTGCAAAGTCTGTTCTTCCTTCTGTGTGTTTGCTTTGCCTTTATATATATATATATATGTATATATATATATATATATATATATATATAAGATTCGTTGCTTTTTCATATTTTCCTTTTATTTATTCGAATGTTCTGTACACACATACTCCCCGGCGAATATGTGTTTAAGTTGTCCGCTCCATTAGAGCTATATGCGATTGTAGCAAACTTTGATTACGCTCGCGGAGTGTGCGGAGGCACTTCGGCGTACATATGGCAGAGCCAGCTGCCGCGCCACCGAATGGTTACTTATTATTGTGTATCTCTTTAACCCCTTGCCTTCTACACCTTTCGCTCCTGTCGGCATACTCGGCGATTACCAACTACTATTACGTTGTGTGTATTATACATGTTTGTATGTAAGTGTGTCTGTCTTATTGAAATTTTAAACTCTTGTGTTTAACTTAGCTTAACGATTGCGTTTTCCGGAGCTTTAAGTTCAAAAAGTTTTACACCAAATTTTAATTTACGATGATGTCTTGTTTAATGGTGCTCTCTTCTTGGCAGGCAATGTCAAATCTATGTTTATATGAGAAAGTACCTTGTAACATCTTAATCTGGCAGAGACTAGTAGTGTCCTCCAAAAGGCGAAGGCAAGGTGCATATATACTAATAAGAAAGGGTTAAGTACTGTCATTGTTCAATTTAAAAAGCCTGGGCTGTGATGGTCTTTAATGCCCTCAAACAACTTTGTTAGGTTGGCTCAGTTCTGAAGCGCCAGTTTCGAGTTATATATTATATTCCAGGCAGATCCACGAAAAAACAATAGTCCTCCTTGCAGTAATAGACATAAGAAAGCCATTCAATAGCGCCAAATAGGTCAATATGATAGACGCACTAGCAACCCGTTTCAAAAATCCCTCCTACTTTGTGAAAATGATTTGAAGCTATACAGAGAACTACTGAACAAATGAAAGGAAATTGGTGCAGACCAATGGAACGTCAGTTACGATGGAATTTTAAGTGTTGAAATGTCAGATCACTCCTACTTTCGGCGGAATTGAAATACGAATGACCACAAGATAACTGACGAGGAAACAAACAAATGAATGCTGGGAAGAAGTACGGCCTAACTAATAAAATATATATAGCCATGGCACAGTAGGCGAGATGTACTACTATTTAACACATATGGGTATTTCCATCGAATGCGGTATTCGCCCTAGCTAATACGTAAATGACCGTAAATCTTCCGCAGAATCTTTCTTTCAAAAACTCGTAACGACGACTCATCCGATATTGTCATAGTCCATACCTCTGCACCAAATAACACATCGACCTGTAGAGTTTGGACTTTGTTCGTCGAGAGAGAACTTTACTTCTCAATTGCCTACTCAGTCCGAAGTAGTACCTATTAGCAAGAGTTATTCTGCGTTGGATTTCAGCGTCGAAATTGTTGCCGGTGTTGATGATGATTCCAAGATAGATGAAATTATCTACAACTTCGAAGGAATGACTGTCAATAGTATGTAATGTGGGAGACAAATCACGAATGCAACGACGGTTTGTTTGATGACAGGAGATATTTCGCCTTGCCCTCGTTTACTACCAGACCCATTTGTTTTGTTTCTTTATCCAGTCCAGAGAAAGCAGAGCTAACGTTGCAAGCAGCTCTAAACTCTTATAGAAGATGGTACCTCCTCTATTTAGTTCTGCAGCTCAAATTATTCTTTCCAGGAGTATATTGAAGAAGTCACACGATTGGGAGTGTCCTTATCTGAAACCTCGTTCCCGATCCTGACGGAGCTTTTGGTGTTGCTCAACGTCAGTTTATACAGCCGTATTAGTTTTGCGAGAATACCGAATTCAGAAATAACGGCATAAAGATCCTTTTTGTGCTGTCAAAAGCAGCTTTGAAATCGACGAAGAGGTGGTTTGTGTCGATCGTCTTTTCACGGGTATTTTCCAAGATTTGGCGTATGGTGAATATCTGGTCAGTTGTTGATTTCTCAGGCCCAAGACCACATTGATAATGCACTATCAGTTTGCAAACACGCAGAGGACCTTATATGCGATGTTGAGTACGCTTATTGGCGCAGATTGTCTCCCTTTTTGTGGATTAGGCAAAGCACACTTAAAATCTACTCATCGGGCACGCTTTCGTCCGAGCATATTCTTCAAAGAAGCTGTTGCATGCTCTTTATCAGTTCTTCGACACTGTATTTGAATAGCTTGACCGGTTATCCATCGGCACCCGCCGCTTTGTGTTTCTTCAGACGGGTACTTATGTACTCACTAAAAAAATGGACTTAGACACAGACTACCCGACCCCGGAGATTTCAAGTCAAAAGAAGGTGAGCCAAAGTCGTAAGCATCTCTGGACGCAGGGAAAGTAGAAACTGATCTGCAAAAGGTCCATTTTGGAAAATTTGTTCTGAAGTAGATAGATGGATAAAAAATAATTGTGGTTTGTAGTTGTTTTGGTCCTAAAGGTCCAGAACTGATTAATTCCAGGAGCTTGCAGGGCGACCCACGTAGATGGAGGCTAGAGCCTTGAGTCTGCATCTACAACTTTCTGTGCAATCTCCTGTACCGGAGTTTCGTTTTTCATGCCGCGAAACCGGCAAACTGCGCAACACACTTTGCTCATGTTGGACAAGTGCTTCCTGAGCCTGCGGAATTTATCTGGAGGGAGGTTGATCATATCTCTAAACCTTACAACTTTGTAATTCCTCTGTAGTAGCTTGCTGCCAGTACGTTCTTTCCCCCACTTTCTCTTCCATGCGGAGCAACTCCTTTATGGTATGGAGCCCCACCGCAATGCATTGCTCTAGTCCCACGTCCTGGAATCTGGCGCAGGCCGGTCGAGTTGATCGTGCTCTGAAGTAATGGGAGCGCAGTCCCGCAGCAATGGAAATTTCTATGGTAGAAGGGGAAGTGTTTAGTTCCTCACTTACGACATCTATATATTGAGCGAAGAACAAGTTAGCTTGGTTTCATTTTTATTTACCACAATACACCACTTATTCCATCCCGGATTGTTTTACAATACACCAACAATTTTTTTGACACATGTCAATTGCATTTTATTTCAATTATCGAAATGTTA
This sequence comes from Bactrocera neohumeralis, assembly GCF_024586455.1. NCBI lineage: Eukaryota > Metazoa > Arthropoda > Insecta > Diptera > Tephritidae > Bactrocera > Bactrocera neohumeralis. The sequence goes on along the minus strand of NC_065919.1, from coordinate 75,133,044 downwards.
CAATTCCTTGCAATAAATAAATAAATAAATAATTATTTTTTTTTAACATTATAATTAACGTTTTGTTTGCTTTAAATAAATAAATAAATTACGATATAAATAATTGATTGTTCGGCAATAAATAAATAAATAAATATGTATAAATATTATAAAAAGCAACGATTCGTTGTACGCTTCTTATGTTTTTGTTTTTGTTTGAGTTTGTTTGAGTACACAATTGATTCCCCATTGAGTTATTATATAAAAAAAGTTTCACAAATATTTGGCAACTCTGTTCACATAACATTATGTTGCAACATTATGTTGCTTGCTTCGTATTTGCTGAAACGCTTAAAGCTACTTGCAACTTGGCCAAGTCGACCATTATTGGTCATTGCGGTGCTAAGGCGCCAATAAATAAATTATGTAATAAATAAGTTAGCACATTAGATTATCGCATAATTAAATAGGCACAAATTGACGTTCATTGTCTTAGGTGAATTATTACAAAACACTTCTTCCGCACTTAATGCTAAAATAAATAAATAAATATAATATTTATATTTAATAAATTAATAATTTTCTTTCAAATGGCATTTCTTTAGGGGAAAAATGGTTTAGTTCAACACTTTTCTAGCATTGATTATTGTTTTTGTTATTTTCTTGCATGAAAATACACGCCTTCTTAAGTTAATAAATAAATAATTCTTAAACAGCTACGAGTGGCATTGATTTGTTCATTGTCTTGCTGCTAAGTGCTTTTGTTCTTCATACAAAAAAATCAATAAATAAATAAATTAAATTAATTAATTAATTTATACACCGTTGTGAAAATTGTATTTCACCACATTATAAGCAATAAATAAATAAATAATTGTGTATAAAAAATATTATTAAAAATATTTTTTGTTTTTTTTTCATTGTAAAATGTCAATAAATATGTATATAAGTAAAAAAAACTACTTTCTGTTTTGTCTAAGACACTTTGAAATTGCATTAACCCTATAGCTACAATAAATAACCCACACCCGAAAAAACATATCCATTTACAATGCAAATCGCTTAAAACTACATTCACATAACATGCGCTTCAATAAATAGCTTATATATTTTGTATATAAATATACGTATATATTTCAATAAATAAATATTTAACACCTCCTTTGCTTAAATGAGCTAAGCAGAAAATCGGGACGTTCATCGAAAATCTTTTCTTTTGTTTATATATTTTTACATATTTATAATATTTTATCTCTGCATAAAAGTTTTTTAGTAAAAAATTTTCAAGGCAGCATTTCTATTATGTTTTTGGTACATACTAATATGGAAATCGCTTTATCTACGCTTTTCTGCCAAGCACATTTTCGTTGCAAACACGCAAAGGTGTCAAATACGACTCACCCTTTTTCATAACTTGCGATATCGCTTCAATACTTAAAGCTAAATTCTTTTGTTCATAGAACTTAAAGTGATATATCATAGATATATGGCTTTCCAGTGTTACCAAGGCGTGTTTTTCGAACGGTTTCATAATGGAAACTAGTTTTGGTAATGCATAGAGTAATAACTGAACTTGTGAAACACTTTATACTGTGCGTGATGCTTCAAGCATAAAGTGAACTTGTGAAACATTGATTAAATACGAGTACTTAAACAAGTGTCAAATTATTAACCGCATTAACTTCGGGTTAAGAAAATACATTTCTGTGTTTGCAATTAAGCTTTGTAGATTATAAAAAAAAATGTATAAAAAGTTCATACTCTATCTTATCTATTACCAAATTACTTTTTTACTAAGTTGTTGTTATAATAATATTGCTTTAAAACCGTTCCAACGTTGCCAATTTTCATACGCAGCAATACTAACAGTATTGCCGTAAGTTATTATTGGTCACTGGACATTTCAGAGATACAAGAATTATCAACAGCATTATTAAGCAATGCTGTGGCCTCTAACACAACAGCGTTGCGTAATTTTACAGGCACTTTCTTTCGTTTATAAATAAATAAATATTTTAATAAATAAATAAATTATTGAACTTCTTAGCATCCACGAATAAATATGTTTTCGTTATAATTTAAATAAATAAATAAATAAATATTTTGTATATATGTATATGCAATAAATAAATAAATAAATAGCAATAAATTATTGATTTGTCAATAAGGCCATTTCTTTGCCACACCAAATGAACATTGCATTACCCAAATGCCTTTTTTATTTTCTACGCGCCGCCTCACTTTCACATTTCTTCTAATTTGTGCTCTCCAGCTTACAACTGATAGGGATGACAGAACTGATAGACCAAACGTTGTGAGCGCTCGGTCTTCTTCATGATCCCCTTCTTATAGTACTGCCGTATGGAACGCGATAATTTGTCGTAATTCATTGCTGGTCGATTCTTGCGTCCGCCCCATAATTTCGCTACACGCACCGAATCTTCAATCTTGAATATGCCCCGGTTGCGGTCGATCCAACGTATGGCCGTGCCGTGTGCATGCGGTTCGGCGAGCAGTTCCTTGAGGAATTGCCACAGGTGTATGTGTGAGCCACCGCTGCGGCCGGTGCGCTTCGTGTCAGTTGATTTTGCTGTTGTGGTTGTTGTTGTGCCGGCAACAGCTAGAGCGCTTGTGGTGGGCAGCATATCCTCGTCATCTGAAAGTGCAAGTAATTCGTTGATTAATTTGCTTTAGTAGAGATTAAAGTGTTTCTTATGAAGCTTACCGTCGCTTTCTGCCGCATTGCTGTTGAAATGATAGCGCCACACCTCTAGCTGCGCGTACAAGTCGGAGCCGCTCTGAAATGAAAGAAGATAAGGAAAATTAATCAGTGCAATTCAGCTGCTGGTAAAAGATTTTAAAAGATTTAAAATAAAAATGTATTATTATACGAGTATATGAATTTCTCTAGAAGAACAGACGCTCCAGTATAGCAAAATTTTGCACGTTGAAATGTGTGATCAAATATAATTTAATGGCTACGTAAGATCTATATAAAGAACATACTAAACATGCAAGTATAGAGATCATACACAGTGCGACAAATCAGTGAAAACTTTAGAATAACTTCGACAAATGGCCTTGGCATCCATAGTATTCTCGGGTTATGATCTCCAGCGCCCTTTTCTTATACTCAGACCTCGTTGGAAAGTAAATAACGCTACATTGTTATGGTAATAGCCGTAGAATAATAGAAGTTTTTAAGACTAACTGAAGGTTTTAAGATCTGGAGCATATTCTTTTAGAACCTCCAGCGGTGATCTAGTGACTGAAACCCAGAGCATACTGAAATTATGGAGGGAACACTTTTCCAACCTGGTGAATAGCAGTGAAAGCACAACACTAGGAGATGTTAAACCGATTTCCCAATCGATAGCGATGGAGCAGACGTCACATTGTCCGACCATGAAGAAATTCGAATAGCAATTACCCGTCTGAAGAACAGCAAAGAGGCTAAGACTGATGGGTTGCCAGACGAGCTGTTCAAATATGGCAGCGAATAACTGATAAAGAGCATGCATCAACTTATTTGTAGAATATGGTCGGACGAAAGCATTCCCGATGACTGGAATTTAAGTGTGCTCTGTCCAATCCATAAAAAGGAAGACCTCACAATCTGCGCCAAGTACCGTGGGATAAGCCTACTCAATACGAGATATATGACGCTATTGACATAGTTCAGCGAATTAAGAGACAGCGGCTACACTGGCTGGATCATGTCATCAGGATGAAAATATTCCAGCTCTGAGAGTGTTCAACGCGGTACCGGCCGGAGGAAGCAGAGGAAGAGGAAGCCTCCTCTACGTTGGAAAGGCCAGGTGGTGACCATAACTGGCGCTCTGCTGTAAACTCGGCTATAACCGCGTAAGCAGTGTGGAATGAACAATGGCTTATAATCACCAACCCTTTATAGATATTTCCAAATATGTCTACTCGCATATATATTTATTATATTATAATAATTATTATTATTATCTAAATAATCGATTTTCCCGTGAGGCCATAATGAGGAATGCCAAAAACATCAAAGTCCATTAACTGTGTCTGGCAATAAAAGCCAACAACTAAACTACCGTTGCTAACAGCGCTTCCCTGCAGCCGCTGCCACAAATATATTTTCATCGTACATGTATACACACATTTGTATACATGCATATATTTGTATATGTATTTCATTTTGTATCGAAATTCGGCCTTGTCGCGACGAAAGTCAACAGCTCTCATTTGCATACGCTCAGTTAATACCAAAGTCAGTCAAAACTTAGTCATTTAATGTTTATGCGGTGCCATCATTACAGTTTCTGTTTTTATCTTGTCTTTTCTAAGAATTATGTAAGCGCCCAACGAATGTGTATGGCAGCGCGAGTGTACATGTGTGCGTGTGTGTGTATGTGTGGAAAGAGAGATGCCCGGTTACACAATTCGATGGCGACAAATAACTGGTATTAGCGGCGATTTTTGGAAGTTTAACCAAAAGAAGCACTTTGTTTTGATTGCAACTATTTATCTACATATATATGGTCATACGTATATATGTATGTATGTAAATAAAAGCATGCCAGTGGCATATTAGCTCGACCTTTGACCAAACCATGCTTTTATTGCATGTGAGCAATGGACTCTCGCGTAGGCTTAGCTTTTGGAAATATTTTTTGTTTGTAATTATTGCTCTCTTTTTTTGTTATATATTTTGATTGATAGTGTGCGGCTAATGATTATATGATTTTAACAGTAATATATTTATGTAGGTTTTCGTATATAAATTAATAAATAGCTGAGTTTTGTAATAATAGTGATTTCGAGCATTGTTTTGTGGCAAATTTAAATTGATTTTCGATGTGAAAATTAAAAAAATAAATATTTTTATATTTTTAAAAGTTTATATTAAGTTTGTAACACCCAGAATAAAACAATCAGCGTGACGAGCTGAGTTGATTTAACACACTTCCCTGTCTTCCCGAAAAGTTGCTTATCTTTCGAAACCGCCGATATCGAACCATCATAGCATATAGCTCCCATACGAGCTGACCGAATAAACTCAAGTTCTTATTTGAAAAAGTTCTTTATTTGGCAAGATATCAGCACGCAATTTGGCTAGGATTATTACTTATAATAACGGTATAACATCATAATCTCGGAAACAATTGTTTAGAGCAGACGCCACAAGCATATAGCTGCAAACTGACCGATTAACGTCAAGTTCTCGTATGAAAAACGTTTTTATTTGTGAAGGGTTTTCAGCTTTGGTGTCCTCGAAGTAAACGTTTTTCCTTGTTCTTCAAATTTAATAACTTCCAGATAACTAGCAGTTTGTTTTGTCTTGGGACAATTGTTTTTAAGACAATATATTAAATCATTTTTTAAAAAAACTCACTCCACATTTTCTGTTCGCTTAAAAGTGGTTCACAAAACTAAAGCTCATAGGTCAATGGGTTGTCTTCTTAGTGAGTTGTTCTCAGGAAAATCTAGTTCACGTATGCCGAGTGTACTTCATTTCCGGTCAAGAACTGGTAGTTTGGAAGCTATCTTTAAATATATAATATTTGAACTAAAAAAACTCTTGGCTCCAATCAAGTTTGGTTCTAATTAGAAATGTCTGCTGGGTGGCAATATCTCAAATAATTGGGAAAAGAAAAGCCACTACAACAATAACAAAAATAATATTCAATGCAACAACTAAAATTTCTAATTAGAAATGCTAGCTCCGTAGCAATATTTACAACAACAAAAACAAAAATAATATTCAATGCAACAACACAAAATTTTAGCAATATCTTCAAATTTTTTGGAAAAAGAGAAGCCCCTACAACAACAAAAACAAAAATAATATTCAATACAACAACACAAAATTTTCTTATTAGAAATCTCAGCTCTGCAGCAAAAATCACAAACAATTCGAAAAGAGAGTCCACTGTAACAAAAACAATAATATTCAAGACAACAACAAAAATTTTCTAATTAGAAATGTCAGCTCTGTAGCAATATCTACAATTTTTAGAAAAATAGAAGCCACTACAACAAAAAATTATATTGAATACAACAACAACAAAAATAATATTCAACACAACAACAAAAAAATAAGGAAAACGAAACTTCCTCAAAGTTAGTGCGGATTTTTTTTGCCGATCCGTTCACAGAGGAAACGTGATTTCAACACTGTTCCATAGAAGGTCAGTCAAGAGCACAGCATGTTTATGATGAGAACCCGATCTTTCGCTTATACCTTTTCTTTATATATGAACTGTAAGCTAATCTTTGATTTTTAAGCGCACACAGCTCAAATTTTCTTCTCTCACATATATTTGGACTTATTTGAAAGAAATGTTTTAGCATTCGGGGTTCTCTTTCCCGAATTTCTAATCTCTAAGCCTTTATTGTAGTATAAGTCAAAAAAAGCTTTTATTTTAGTAACACCTGTATTTTGATTAGGGACGACTCAGATATTCTAATAAGCTCGCAATATTTTGTTGCTGGGAGAACTTGAACTGAAAAAGTTAACTTCAAATATGTCCACACAGTTTTTCTTTATCTGACACATTGCAGAATATTTCTAGAATTTAATTCTGTTAGAGCAGTCTTTTTTAGGCTGAAAACTGAGCTTAAGCTTACAAAAAAGCTTTTCGGTTCGATATTTTTTGGAATCCGATACATTTATTTATATATTTAATTAGTTCTAGCTTAATTTTCTTATTTAACGGTCATTCTGAATGAGTGTTAACTGAAAGAACTCAATCAAAAAACAAGAAAGGAGTGACTCTCCCTTAATTGACCCACTCTGAGCGCCTAATGCAAACCTAATTGGGAAGAAGAAGCACAACAATTGCTGCTTGTTATCGATATTTGCATATTTCCCTCATTTAGATCAATCAACGCTGATTTACCCGTCACCGAAATCAAAGTGTTAAACAAAAGAAAGAAGCAACCAATGCAACCTATCTAACAACAACAACAACAGCCAATCAAACACGCACACTTGTAACAATAACAAAAAAAAAATCAAAAAATGAAAAGCCAAATGCAAACCAAGCCGGCGCGATGCCATTCAGCCGAGATTGCATTGATGGAATATTTTCATCTACAATTGACACGGTAACCAACAGCAGTACCGAAAAGTGCAACAGCAGCAAGCAGACACAATGCAAACGAGTAGCGAGTAACGAAACCCAAAAAACCATTAATATTGTGATATTTATAGACCAGCGCATAAGAGTGGGCCAGCAGTGATCAGACCACGTCGTCACTGCGCCGAATCGGCTGTTGTGGCAGTGAATGTGCGCCGAGGGGGCAGAGCGGGCGGTGGTGGGTCGAGAGTGGCCCAACAACGTGGTTGCCTACAAAACAGCCAAAGCGCCGAAAGACACGCAATCTACAATACGGCCCAGTGTTGTTGTACAACAACAACATATCAATAGCAGCAACAATCAACGAGCTTATTGTGTATATATAACTACAACAACCATAATGACAAAATCGGCTCACTTTCACCTTGCAATGTCGTTGCTGGTCGTTGGCTCAGTTACTTTATTTCCACATCGTCATGCGAGCCGTATTGTTGTTGTTGTCATTGCTGTTTCGACTGTTTGTAGTGTTGTTGTGCACCGTATTGTTATTGTTGCTGTGCCGTCCAACATGCAACTCGGCGACTTGTTTGTCTCTTTTCCCAAACAACTGAATTTATATTGTTGTTGTTGTTGCTGCCACTTTTGTTGCTTTTGCACATTATGCACAACGCATCAGCTTTGGGTAAATTATCACAATTCGGCGCATAATAATTTTCCAGCTGGTCGCGACGAAGCCACAGCAACGAACGGCCTTTCGGCCCCCTTTCGCCGCCAGCCGACGTTGCAGCGGCGCGATAGCGGCGACAGCTACAATTTCACTAAACAACCTTCACACTCGCGCATTCTTTTTCACCTTCGTCCATGACCACGGTTACTGATTTTTTCATTTCATCGATTGCATTTCTTCGGCGACGTCTGTCCGCTCTCAGGCTGCTAGCTTGCGATTGTGTCTGGCTGGTGCGCGGCTTTGACGTGATCATGGTCAATCTGTCGCCGTCACCGACGCTCCGTTTACTCTTCCTCTTTGCACTTTCAAAAGAGTGTCGTGTCGTCGATATGAAGTCGTTCTGGCTGCGATTTTGTTTTGATTGCTGCCGCGCGTTGTTGTCGTTGTTGTTGCATTTGCCGGTTTTCTTGTCATTTTCGACTTTTTGGTTTTTTTGTTTTGCGCAATTTTTTTCGCTTTGCTGATTTCGTTGATTTGGCTTATATTGCTGCATGTTTACCGGCCAGTGTTGCCATCTTTTTTAGAAATGAACATAGTATGAACTTAGTGGAATGTACCCTTTTGAGTCTTTTTTTCGTTTGGTTTTCTCTCGTTTTGTATACCTTGTTCTCTGAGATTTTGACTGGAAGGGTGTTTGAGGGCCATTGCTGAAGCTAAATTTTGAATATATGGTTACTCGCATGTGAGTTTTGAACTAAACTGTTCTTCTAGTATATTAATAGATAGTGGCAGCCGCAAAAATGGAAAGAACCGTTAGAAATTGTAAATATCTTCAGATCTCAGACCTTAAAGAAGAAGAAGTTAAAAAAACCTCAGGATTACTGTTGCGGAAGTTTTCTATTGAGTTTCAAAAGCTCAGAAACTTTCGAAAATTTTTGGGTTAGGTCAGTTTGGAACGAGTGCACCATTTGTGGGCACGGGTCTGAAAATCATGTAATTACCATTATAATTAATAGCACCCGCTATTTTATCGACGATTTTAAGAATTTATTTCAGAAATGTTTCAGTTTATACCGGTGGCAACACTCTTCAATACTTTGCGCAAGTGCAGCTCGTTTTAATTTTATTGTTTTTGCTTTATTGCCGCACTTGTTTTCCATAGCACTTGGTGCTAGTCACTTACTTTCGTTTGCATACCCGTTTATAGAACAAAAACAACAAGAAACAACAAGCAAAAACACATTTTCTTCAACAAAGCTCATTTAACGCGCCGCTCTCGCTCTCTTTCGCACGCTATCGCGCTCTCCCTTTGCCACCTTTGCCTCTGCATTCCAGCGCTTCAACTCGATAACTGTTGTTATTTTTACCATTAGTCTTCCTCCTTTCTTTCGGATCTTCCATTTGGTTAGTCCAAAAATAAATTTAACACATTTTTGTTGTTATTGCTTTTAACTAGTCACTCGTTCCACGCTCGGTACCGCGCACCGCTTGCCACTTGTGTCGGTGTTGTGGTGCGTTAAAAGCTTACTAATCGTTACTAGTTTCAGCGGTGTGTTGTTGTTGGTGATGGTGGCGTCTGAAGCACCTTACCGTTGCGCTATCATTGTTGTAGTTGTTTTACTTTAATTATGGCTTTTAGGCACAAGCGCTGCTTCTTCATTGAGTGAGTGTGCGTGTGTGTGTGTCGGGCTTATACGAAAATGACGTCAACGCGGTTACGAAACTTGTTTCTTCGATTCTCTCGTCTCTTCTTCGCTGGTTTGCTACTTTGTTGTTGCCTACTTATTTGTGTTTGTTTAATTTTACAATGTCCATTTTTGTGCAAAATTAAATTTTGGCCCCTTGATTTTGTAACCCATTCGTATTTGTTATATGAGTATTTGGAATTTGGTGCGACCACTTCGACAAGCCCGTCTTTCTTTCTTTCTCTCCTTGCTTTTGTTGCTGTTTTGCTGTTGCTGCTTTGATAAGCAGTGCTTTCGTCTTTTGTCCACCACTAAACATTATTGAATGCGTCTTCTGCACATGCCGCTCTGCCCGCCCGAATGTTGTCCAACTCGTGAAACTGTATTTTTGGGGCAAATGCATATTAAAGCTTACGGCATTTACGGTGCCGCGCACTAACAACAATACGAAACATTATAATGGAAAAACTACCTTGCATCTTGCTTTGGTTTTCTGTGCTCTACTTAACACAAGGGACGGCTTAGTAAACGAGTTGCGATTGCGTAAGTGAAATTCGTTTGAATTTGAATTTAGTTTTATTAAAAGTTATTGGCCCTAATAGCTTTTTTCGTATTTACCGTTAAACCGATTTTATGCAAAATGATTTTCGTTTATCGATAATTTGATTTTCTACTAAAAATCTATGAAAGCAATTTTTTCCGTATCTATCGATACATCGATTGTATGCAAAATTCTAAGTTAATAAATTTTTCGTTTTTATCGATAACCGATTCCTTTTTCGATAATTCGATTTCATGAAAAATTATTTTTAATTTAGCGATAAAACGATTGTATGCAAAAAATTATCTATAAACCGATTTTATGCAAAATGATTTTTAATTTATCGATAAATCGATTGCATGCAAAAATTCCAAGTAAAATAAATTTTGTTGTTTATTGATAAACCGATTTTATGGAAAAGATTTTTCACCTATCGATAATTAAATTTTGCTGTAAACGATTTTGCATTTTTCGATAATTCGCCTTTTCACAAAATGCTCTTGTTTTCCACTCACCTCTGGCACTCGTCGCTTAAATTCCTCCTCGCTGAGTAATATTAGTGCTGCACCATTTTCCGGGAATTTTGCCTCCAAATCTTCAATTTCTGGCAATTTGAACTGGGCTACTGTGGAACGTAGCCAAGAGTGTGCTTGAGATACCGACCAATCGCAGGGATCTGAAAAATAGACGAGAACATTAAGACTAAATTTTTTCAATGAGACAAAATTTTTCCATTAGAGACTCGGTAAAATGGGCGTAGACACGTTTTCAAAAGTAGGAAATCAATTGGAGGACATAAAATATGAGACTTAGTTAATTAGTACCTTTCACTGCATCAATAAAGCTTTAGAAATTTCGGTAGCCCTTTGATCAATTATTGAAGTCACATAGAGTTCTCAATAATACCAAAGAGAGACAATCTTTGAAGATAGATCGTACACCTTCTACGAACAATCTTTACTATGAAACGAGCTTAGTACTTTAAACTATGAAGAACCTAAAAGTGGAGCTCAAGCAATATTTATACGTAAAGTGCTGAGAGCCTTAATATAAATTTTGAGTTTATGGTATTGAAATCGCGTATTATTCGGGTCCACGGAAATTGGAATTCATTTACTTTGTTAAATTTAAGGTAAAAATTTTTTTAAGATCCCGTATTTACACTATAGGCTGTCAGAAACTGCTAAAGCCTCCGAACTTTGACTACTTTTTTGACGTATTGACTTCATCGAAGCACTTCGAATTAAAGTGGAAGCCTTAAGGATATACTTTGGTCTCGCGACTTTTAAATCTTTCCTAAAAGAAATATGAAACTGCTCAGTAAGCTTAAAACCAAAAATTATCAAGTCTATTACCGACTGTAAGGAACATTATCAAGTCTGTTACCGATTAAAGGAAGGAACTATAGTTGTATAATTGACGATATTATCAATAAATAAACCCTTAAAATCGTCCCCAAAACAAGAACTGAGTCTTCAATATATAACTTACCTTGTGATATCTGCAATTTGGCACAGGTCTCCACGGCCTGGCTCTTCGTATCCTCGAGGGCCATTGAGATCACTTGTTCGATATTGCCACCAACTTGATTCATGCTACAACCCATGGGAAAGTGGTTCTCTTCGAAGAACTCACGTAGCATTTGATGATCTTGACTTTTCTGTTGCTGTTGTTGCTGATGCTGCTGTTGTTGTTGTTGTTGTACGGGCATCGCTACCGACGGTTTCAAATGACATTCACTACTGCTATTGTTGTAGTCGTTATAAGCTGCGTTGGAGAACTCCTTTTTATCGAGCAACATTTTCAGATCGATCAAAGTCTCCACATCAGCATCAAGCGGTTCCGATTTAATATCGGGCCACGACGAATGCGGAGACGGAGCTTCACAGTTGGACTCTGGTGGCGATGGTGGCAGGATGTGCAACTCTTGCTTAATATTGCAGGCATCTAGCGAGGGATATGGCGATGAGGGGTGCAGAGATGAACGCGACGAGCTCAACGAGGAGCTCTGCGACTCGAAACAACCGGCGAATTGTGATTGCGGAAAACCGTATTCCGATTGAGCGGGACTCGATTGGGGTGAGGGATAAATATGCGGATACGGTGGTGGTGGTATCAATTGATTCGCCGACTTAAGCATCGGTTGCGATTGTGGCTCGCGCTTGATCTCCTCCGGCAGGGAGATAGTGGAACCGAACGACCAGGCTTGCTCGACTTTAATCTGTGGTGGTGTTAATAGGTTATGAAACGGCACGGCGGTTGGGGACAATGCGGGTGTCGTTGTTGGTGTAGTGGGTGTATTACAACCAAATTGATATACTATAGTGGGTATATTAGCGTTTGTTTGAGCACAATCCTGAGGTAGTAGTGATAGATCGAAGTTTTCGGCATAGGCGGCGAAAGGATCGTTGTAGGTGGTTGAAGACGACACAGACGAGGACAAGGACGCGGTTGCGTTAGATGGTTCGAGAAATGCGTTAGTGGAAACTTGTGCTTGTTCCACTTTGAGTGAAAGCGAGTGTTGAGCGGATGATTGCATCGGCGTTGTTGTGTGTGTAGTAGAAGGTGTTAGCTGCAGATGAGGCACTGTGGTGGGTGGCGCCAAGCAATTGTTTTGAGTTAACTGAAACGAGGCGAGCGAAAGAAATAAATTGTTGTAGTTGAACACTTAACAAAAGCACAGTTGGTAGGTTTTTCTAAATTTTTGCTTATAATATAATAATATATTCCAAGTGTTTATTATAAAGCGCTACGCAAACGCACCAGTCACGCACACTCACTTTTTTACAGCACTATTTTGTATATTATTTTGAAAGGAAATCTATTTTTAATCGAAATAGCTAGCCACTTGAATTGTGTTGTATCAGCAAAGGTGCGCGATAACCACAGCCTTGACTTCCGCGTACGTTTCCATCGAAATCAGATCAATCATACAGTTTAGCCATTGGCGGAGCGAATGCCGCTGAGCATACCGTCAACAAAGCGCGTCATTCTAAAACTAGTCGCTACAGCTGCTATGACAGCGCTAAATATTTCTGTAGCGCGCCGCACCAAACTGCTAAGCATACGATTTACCTCACTTAGCGCTGCCATTTTCCAAGCGTTTAGCAATGCAAATCGAGACGTTAGCGTGCTGGATAGTATGACGCCACAACGATCTATCGGTTGCGATCTGCGGTCGCGAGGCGACTCAGAGAAAATTCCCAAACGAAAATGCATTTGTGCATGCTGTGAAAGCCCACATTTTGAGTTGCTCAAAACACCCCGTCAAAGCGATTAAGCCCTTAACGTGGCGCGCTGTGTGTGTGCCTAAACACACACCCGCCTCACCACGTCCCGAACACTCGTAAATGTTAAGCATGCGCTTGCACGAAAGGGTGCATTGTGAGCGTAAATGCAAGCGCTGAAAGCTCGATGCTCCAGCCAAAGTAATGCTGGTTTGCTAAGCTAAACTGTTTTTCATTCGCGTCGTATTTTTAGCATTTCCGCGCATCAGCGACGCAAGGCGCTAGACCAAAGCTTGGCGCTAGTAAAATTGCATTTCATGCTAGAACTAGTTTGGTCGTATTTGCTAGCTTTTAAGCTATTGACGCCGTTCAATATTCTCTCCGCTTTGTTCTGAAGAGTTTCGTGGAAAAGCGCTCAATCACTGAACAGCATAAGCTTGAGCGCGCAGCTGAAAGCTAAGCTATTGTTGATATAAATATGTTATTAATTCTATTTTGATTTGAGGAGGGCTGAGTGTGTGTATATCGATATGTGCTGTTATACAAAATATGTATCTACTTTTTTTATTTTTTTATATGTATCTATTTATATTCTAATTGATTTTATGTAATTTTTTGCGCTGCTAATATGTGCTCTGAGAAGCGTGTGTACGGCGTTGAACAGTGGGTCAGATTCACATCAAATAGCTATTTTAAGTCAGCCTTAAGCGGCTACCGTGAGCGGAAAGACAGAGAAGGTGCTGGTGTAGCGCTACCTAGCGCTAGCACGTCAAAGCAGGCTGCGACGTTGGAAGTCACTGATATGAGTACATGCGATCAAGGAGGGGTGCCACCCACGCAGGAACTTCTGGAGGGGCTAGAGGACCCGATGGATTGTAGTGTAGACGACGGCGGGGATGAGGACCGGCTCTTCATTGAACCGATCCTGTAGTGGTCGTCAACGTATAATCTGGGCATCCTGCTGATCCAAGAGCCATGAGTCTATAAAGGGAAGGTTAGATGCCTTAAGATGAACGCCAATAAAGTAATCGAGATCAATCAACCCCGAGCTTGTGTGGTAGTCAGGTACAATATTGACTGCGCAGGCCAAGGAGAGTAAAGGAGCAGAATTCATGCTGGCCTCAGCTTATTTTCCATAATAAAAGAAGCATAAGGTTCGCGCTAAAACAAGTAGCTAATCTCTCCCAGACCTAATATCTGGAACGCAAACAGGGATATCTTCCGGGATACGCTAAGTAGGATCGTGAGCGGGGTGTGGTAGATTGATAACAGTGTTATGGGTTCAAGACTGGAGAGTAATGTAATTGTTATGATGAAAATAATAATTAGGCTTCAAGAATTGAAATTACATTCTTCACGATTAAATTTTTGTAATGGCAATCATAAAAAATACGATTATGATTACAGTATTTTAATAACATAATTAAAGGTTTACTTATCAGTAATGGTAATCATGAAAATAAAATTTTGATTACGTTTACAGAGTTGTAATTAATTAATGTAATGTAAAATTTTTACGATTTGTTATCATGAAAATTGTGATTACGTTTCCAGAATTGTAAATACATTCTTCACGATTAAATTTTGGTAATGGTAGTCAGGAAAATTACGATTATGATTACAGTATTTTAACAACATAATAAAAGATTTACTTATCAGTAATGGTAATCATGAAAATAATGATTATGATTACGCTTAATAATCATGAAAATAATGATTACCATTACAATATTTTAATAACATAATTAAAGATTTACGTATTTATAATGATAATCATGAAAATTATGATTACGATTACACATAATTAGAGACTTACCTAAAACTAACCGCAATTATGACAATTACGATACCGTTTACATAATGGTGATGAGCTAGTAATGGTTTCACAAGTTTTAATACTAGTATTGCTTGTATATGATTACTTAATAACAGTTTTAGTAATGTTGATCAAGAAAACTACAATGACGTTTCATTTCAGGCTACTTTTACAATAATGCAGATCACAAATACTGCAATTACGATTACATAACTGTAATTAAATAATGTAATTATGAAAAGTAATGTATCCCCTTTCAGCATAGCTTATAAAATCAGCCAGCAGCGGTAATATAAGTGGAAGTTAAAAACTTTGGTTTGCATTTTATGACCGCAATACAAACACTGTGCGCTATTAACATTGTGCTATTGTTGTTGTCATTGGTGTTTGTTTAGCAGTTGCCAGCGGCCGATTTTTAAACTGATTCGGGGTTTTCCAACGCCAAGCCAGTTTGCGCTCGAGCTCGATCAGCCGTGAGCAGCAAAAGCAAGCGAGCTAAGTTCTAAGCATATATGAGCAGCTTTACTCATACATATGCAGATATATACATATGTACATGTATATGACATGCGAGTATGTGCTGTGTAATGCCGAAGGCACTGGCAATTTTATTCGAACATTGTTTGAAATTTATATGCGCAAATTTACTTCATATGCCATATATGTATGAAGTATGTGTGTGCGTGTGCGCTTGTTGTGTATTAAAATGCAGACATAAATATGTAAATGCCAACTAGTCACGAAGTTATTACATTTTTTATTGTGCTACGCTGACTGAAAAATTGAAAATAAATAAAATAAATTCAACATTAAATAAAACGCTATAGAAATACGAGCACAACAACATGTAGGGGAATGTAGAATAACCCAAACGCTGGAAAATGCTAACGCTGGGACTTTACAACAACACGTCAGCGGCTGCTGGCTGCTGGCAGCTGGTAATTGGAGTACTGATGTGGGCAGATAAGTGGGATATGCCATGAACTGTGGCCGCAACCGTACCGATCGTTTTATTTTGCTTTGCCGTTCATGTTGTTAAACAAATACGAACAACAACAAAGCGTGTAACCGCGTACAATACAACAACAACCGCGCAGTATGTGTCAATTGTGCGGGAAAATTAATTGATTTTAATTTCTAAAAATAACTTTGCGACATGACCGCCACACCAGCGGCCAGGTCCCTCAGCCCGTTCGTCCGTCTGTCCGTTCGTCACACAATGTTGCTGTGCACAATGAAGCGTATTGTGTTGGCGCGTAAGAAAAAAATTCCTATTCGATTTATGACGTTTTCGCGTTGAATTGCGAATTTATTAGCTGCAACATTGACAGGTGTCGCGGCGCAAAGGCAGCAGCAGAGAAGAAGAATGACAGCAAAAAAAAGTGAAAAAAAAAACAAAACAACAATCACTATTAAATTGCTATTCACATGCTGAGTAGAAGCACACAATTGTTTATATCTTGATTGCTAGATACAATTGTCTCTTGCCTCAATTCGTTACGTTGACTTTACTAGCGGAGATTTAGAACATTTTGTATTTCGTGTTGTCCCGTTGTGTGAACACTTGGAAAACGTGAGTCGAGTTGGGTTTTCAGCTTCACACACGCCAAACAATCGTTGCGTTTGTTTGCGGGCATTTAAGTAAAGCAGGAAGTCCAGCGGAATTTCCATAGTGATCTAATTTTGTGCGCAATATGGCACGAACAAGACAAGGCGGGAGGAATGTTAAAAGCATATTTTTACAACATCAAGTGATAAAAAATGTTAACACTTTAAATTGATAGTTGTTTATTGGTGGGATACTTATTATATTATATATATATATCTATATTTTATTAACTTAATTGAGTGAGGAAGCCGATTTATATGACAAGATGGTTCAACCATTACTTTAATTGAGCCAATTAGTAAATGATCTACAAGTATATTGTTTTTAACAACATTAACAAATACTTTACCCACTTCTTATAGCCGGTTGAGTTGGTACTCTAATTACGTCAATTAGTGAACATTTAATTGAGTTAATTAGCAAATGATCTGTAACTATACTGTTTTAACCGCATTAGCAAATGTTATACCCAGTTTTATAGCACGTTTAGTTAGTCCTTTAATTAAGTTAATTAGTGAACAATTTAATTGACTCAATTAGTAAGCCATATGTAAGTATGTATATTGCTTTTAAATGCATTAGTAAATATTCTACCCACATTTTATAACCGTTTCAGATAATCCGCTAATTAAGTCAATTAGTGAAAGATTTAATTGAGACAATTAATAAACAATCTCTTTGCATTTTTTGCTTGCATGGTTTTAGTTTAGTTTACTGTTTAAATTAATACGAATGTATATGGAGATATTACCAATTAACTTAATTAAGGACTTTCATGAAAAAATAGCAAATTTTTTCAATTTCAGAGCTAAATTGCTTTGATAATTGAAAAATTAATATTAATTTTCGTTTGACATTTTAAATAAATAAAATTGTGAAACAATAAAAAAAAATTATAAAAAAATTTAATTAAAATTTATAATTTTTAATTTTTTAATTATTAATTTTTTAATTTTTTTTTTGTAATTAAAAAATTTTGAATTAAAATAATTTATTTAAAGAAATAAAATTTAACATTTTTTAATTTTTAATTTAAATTTTTAATTTCTTTCACTAAAAAAATAATTAAGAAAATTATAATTTTAACAAAAAAATTGTAATAATTAGAAAAAATTTAATTTTAATTTATAATCTAAAAACTACTGCATTTTCACAAAAATATGTCCTACAATTCCTAGTGGGTATGACGACCACGCCCACCATAGGAAGTTCAAACTATGTTTACGCTTTTCATAATACAAATAATCAGCACGTAAATTCCTTTTACATTCCCCTTCACAAGCACAGCACAGCGGCAACGACAATCAAGTTCGTTGCTTAAGTCTTTCGTTTGATTTGCTGAACGCCAAGCTAATTTCATTGATTTTGGTTGAAATTGAAATATTCGATTTTAATTTGAAATTCATTAATTCCAACAGCGCTCGATGGTCAGTTGTGGCAGCAGAAACCTGACTAACAAATAGCATACTTAGTAACTGAAAAGGCAAAAATGAGTAAGTAATCAAAGCAGAAAAACTCGCGATTTTAGTGCGAGTTGGAAATATAAAGACATAATAGAAATAAAAAAATTATAATGCACATTCTTGAGCATTGCGTTATGCTTTTGTAGTTTTCTATTTCGCCTTTAATTGAAATGTTTTTGTTTTCCTTTTCTGAAGGTCTTTGCATGACAAGTGTCTTTGGCCCCTTCGCTTGTGATTCATCGCTACGCCTTTGATAGTGGCAATTTCAAATGAAATATGCTTCAAGCATTGCACAACATACGCAAACGACGCATAGCATTTAAAATGAAAAATCAATAACAACAATAACAAAAAACAATAGCACTACAAACTCCAACTGCCTTGCTTTGCCCTAAGCGAAGGCCGTGGAGGGGCGCGAAACAAACAAAGTCGAAAAGCAAAAAGGCGAAATAACTTTAAACAAAGTAATAAAATAAAGAACAAATAGCTCACAAATGTCCAGATAATTTATGTGCATGTCAGCGGCCGCAGGAAAACACCATTTCATACTCGCCAGAGATATGCACTGGCAGCGGCTGATATCGCGCCGATTTTGCGCACAACCTCACATACACACATTCGTATGCAAACAAATATTTGCTAAGTACCAGCAGGCATGGCAACGCCCGGTGAAGGGTTATGCCATTCTCGTGTCTATCGGTGGCCAAATGCCCAGCGCAATGCAGCTCCGACCGTCACGTGCGCATGCGTGTTGACAGTGCCAGTCGCCGTGTGCTCGGCCACACGACCGCTTGCTGCGCATTTGAATGCGTTCTAAGTGAATGCCTTTACGCTTTTTCTGTCTTTCTGTTTTTTTTTGTTGTTTTTGGATTTATGCATATTCGCACACGCCTGCTTGCGCACTTCTAATTCTGTGGGCGTTTGGCTGCGTTGGCTTTGCGCTGCCTTCGCTTTACGCCGGTGTTCCCGTCAACGCTGCGTGACAACGTGCTTCGGCTATTTTTGCAGCGATCATTATTTTGTAGCGCATTGCACTCATTTTGTATGCGAAACTTTATGCTCAATCATAAACTGACGCAAGTTAAGTACTCGCATTTAAGTATTTTTCCCTATCAGCGCATTAAATCAGCGCTACCATTATGTGGTGGATTGTATGCACTTGTTGTTGCTGACTTTTTCAAAGCAAAATGCTGCGTTTGGTATGCGCCTTATTAAAGTGCATATAAAAGAACTTTAAGATTTTATGAGCCCAAGTAATGGCAAACACATGTAATCGCAAATTATTCCTCCATTATACTTCACTGCTTATTTAGTTCTATATATTCAATTTATTAAGGCGCTTACCAACCACTGCATTTTAATATATATACATATATGTATATATTATTAATTTCTTTGTTATTGTTGTGCATAATTTTGACTTTAAGTACTTCCTTTCGATTTTTCACGTTTTTCACAAATGTTTGGAAAAATTGATTGAATACCTGGTCTTATTGAAAAACTTCTTAAGGAAAAGTTATGGAAAGTAAAATTTTGTACAAAAAAGTTCTTTACGCTCATGTCATAAGGATGTTTTGTATCAGAGATGTAAGTGATTTGATAAAAAAAGGAAAGAAAATATGGGGTTTAATGAAATTTTTGTGATTCACTGAATTTATATAAATTTTTTACTGAAAGCCTTGCAATCAGCACCTCATTCAAAAGAAAGAGTTTATACAAAACTTTGCTATGAACTTGATAGCAACCCTTACAGAAAGATATTGGCACTGAAACAGTAACTGCATCACCTAGGTAAAAATAAAGCTCAGTAATATTAATCATAGTATTTTGTTTATACCCTTGATAGGATATTGTATATTAAGTTTGCCACTATGTTTGTAATATTCAATAGGAAACGCTAGATCCGCTATATATTTAATATATTTATATTTTTGGGGTCTATAGAGTTTCCTTTTGGGCAATTGTATGTATATGTAAATGATCAGCATGACGAGCTGAATGGATTGAGCCATGCCCGCCTTTCTGCATAGACGCAAACTTGTCCCTCAGTGTTTAAGATATCGAACTAAAATTTTGCCTGCATTCCTTTCTCACCAATAAGTCTACCGCAACGGCCGATGTCGTACCACTATAACATATAGTTGCCATACATAGTGAACGATCGGAAACAAGTGCTTGCATGGAAAATTTTTTTATTTGGCGAGATATCATCAAAAAATTCGGCATTTGCAGTCACTGAAGCTAACATTTTTATATGAAAAATGGTATGGTAACGCTAAACATGTTTAGTCAGTTTTTAACTTGTTGTGTTTGATTTAATTTTATTTTATAAGCAATGAATTAGTTGGCAACTCTGCTGCTCTGCTGTTTTATATTTATTTTCAGCAATTTGTTTTAGATGTATTTAGTACCTATTGTATAAAAAAAGAACAAGAACTAAATGAAATGAATTTATTTTCTTTTGAAATTTTTTTTTAAGGTTCACCGATTTCGGCTGCACTAAGAAATAGCACACTTTCGGAATTTTGTAAAAAAAAAAACTTTTATAAGAACGAATGCAAAAAAATTGCTATATTTTCATTACCAGGTTAATATTTTGTTGTACTATATAGCCCCGATTTTGTAAAACAGCTTGACATCTGTTAAGTAAGCTCTCCACCAGTTTCTGGCATCTACTCCGTGGAATGGAATACCACGCCTCCTTAATTCCAACCCCAAGATCATACGAATTTTTGATAATTTTTTGCCCGATCTTAACTTTTAAATCATTCCAAAGGTTTGCTATTGGCTTAAGATCGGGACTTTGCGCTAGCCATTCTAACACATCAATACTTTCGGTAGATAACCAATCCTTTACTGCGCTGGCTGCATGTTTAGGATCATTTTCATACATGAATATCTAATTAACATGTATTGATTCAAATGATAATGACTTCATTGTGTGTCTTCGGACAGCTTCGAGGGCAATTATCGGCTCCAAAAGTACTTCGTTATCTTTGTTTCTGATTTTCGTATTTTTGATGAAATGTGCTCAAATTAAGGCATTAGATAAAGGAAAAATAAATTTTATTTTTAAAAGTGAAGGTTAGGTCAGGTGGCTGATCCCTTAGCAAGGCGTGGACATCAGTAAAATTATTTATAACGCTTTGTGAACAATTATAGAGAAATAATATAACTTCTAATTTGCTTTAAATATATGCGCAAATACAAAAAACAAATATTCAAACAAAACTTTTTCTAAAAGTTACAATTTTCAATAACTTTCATTTATTGTGGAAATATTCTTAAATGAGTACATTTAACCAAATGTAATCTAAAAAAAAAAATCACAAACACTGGTTTCTTGTAAAAAAAAAAATTAAATTACTTTCTGTTTGTATTTTTGTGAATACTATAAATATCTTTATTTTTGCCATTCCTTTCCATCACATTACTTTTTGTTTACTTATAAACGAGTAAATCAATGTTGTATTGTTACGTCACTGTTGAACATACCTAAAACCAAAATATGTCAATTTGTAAACACAAAACTTTATTTGCAGAAATATGTTTGCCCCAACATTTCTTTACTACCTCAAAATCCCGAAAGATATTTGAATTGGAAAAATTCCCGTTTTAACTACCGCTTTTAATGACGATGAGATATTATTGGTCTTTATCAAATTGCCGCTGAGAGGAAAATCTATTTTTAGCTTTATTGTAAGATAAAAATTCGATGGATTCCCTTTGCTACCGTGCAACGAAGCATTCATTTTATAACTGGAAATCCCTTACGTGAGTGCAATTGAGCGCATAGATTTAGTCAACAATTACTATTTAGCGTTTGTTAGTCATGAAAGCTGATCGGTGGCTCTCATCAATTTAGAGTCAACTAATAAAAATTTTAGTTTATGTGTGTGTGTACCATAGTGTGTGTGAGACTGGAATATATTAAGAATGCAACTATAATTGAGAGCAATAATCCCAACAATGCTGTGGAAGAAAATGGGGAGCGCAACTCGGCTCGTTAAAATTGTATGACGCTCATTATTTATGGGATTTTCCAAATTTGCAAATATAGAAATTTATGGAAAAATCATTGCCTTAATTTAAATTTCTAATTTTTAGTAATTCGAAACGAAAATGAGTGGCTGCTTGGTGTAGACTCATTACCTCAGGTGGTTAATGGAATTAAAAAGAAAAACAACTTGAAGTTTGATAAAGCGCTTGAATAATGTGTATAAAGATATGTGGGATATGGGATATTTGCTCAATAATATTATTAAATTTTACATTTCTTTTAACTGATTGGCGGCAACGAAATTGTGTGGCGCAACAAAATTCCATCACACTGCTGGTGTTTGAGCAGTTAAAATAGTGGTTATGTTGTTGGAAGAAGCAATTTAAATATATTTTCGGAATATAAATATGCACTCAGGGTTTGAAATTAAATAGTTTGTATGTTACTGTTTTAAAACGAATATATTGATTTAGAGATTTTTTAGTTTAAAAAAGAAAAATAAGTTAATAACGTATGGATTTTAATCCAAAAATGTAAAAGTCGGCTTGCACTGAAAATTTTGTATACGGGATGCCACCTTTTTCAAATTTTGAACTTCTTACATTTGTGTTTCTTTCTGGGTTTTTAGGGATTTATAAGCGTTTTAAAAATATTTAAGAAATCCTACAGCTAAAAATTATTTTTGGTAGTGTTGCCACTTAAAAATATACAAATACTACACAATTTTGAATACACAAGAAAGGAAAAATATGTTACTACCGTATGAGTTTAATCAAAAAATACTTGCAATTGAAAATATTGGGATAAGGGTTGCCAACTTTTAAAGTTTTCTATTGAAAAACTTTTGTTAAAAAAAAAAAAAACAAGTTGAATAATATGTGCATCACTTCAAAGAGGCTTAAACCAGTTGAAAAAATATTTTCGGGGAGTGTTGAAACTTTTGTTTTTAAGGGTCTAAAAAGCGAGTCAAAAAAATTACAAAGAAAAACATAAAAAGCTGAGAAGGAAAACAAGTGAGAAAATAGGTGTTTCAATCCAAAGAGCTTTAAAATTGGCGATAATTTTTTTTGGGAGTGTTGCCACTTCTGAAATAAAAAACCGGTGAAAATAAAATAAAATGTATTTGCATCAAACCAAAGCGGTTTAAAGCAGCATGCAATTGAAAACTTTTTTGTGGCGCTGCCGCCTATTTAAAAGTTTTTTATTAGATATTTTTTATTAAAAATTTTTTTATCAAAAATTTTTTTTATTACAATTTTTTTTATAAAATGTTTTTATAATTTTTTGTTATTTAAATATTGTTTTGTATTAAAAAATTGCATCAAACTAAACGGTGTTAAGGAAATTTTTTATTGAAAATATTTTTAAGAGCGAATTTCCAACTGTTTGGAATATAGTATATATGTATGTATGATTCAAATTGTAAAATCAATACTAAGCTAGTCATATTAAAAGTGAAGTGTATTAAAAACTACAAAGAAATCAGGAGCACATTTATCGATCGCAGCGTACTCACGAAGATATTAGTTTTGCAAAACAAAAAAAAAACAATAATTTTTTTTTTTTAAATTTTGTGAGGAACAAAGCTCCAGCTCCAAGCTTGCTGTAGATTTATATATGTACTTTTGTTCTACAATTACCATAATTTTTCGAAATATGTATATACACCTGAGAGCAGCTTTACTTGTGGGAGCACAGCTGTACGTACTTAAGCAACAACACATACACACAAATATACATACATATGTATTACTGTAGTAAAGTATGTGTGGCGGCATTTGTGTCTGCTCAGAACATAGCTATTATGAAATCCAGTTTGTTAATACACCCACCACCAACAACAACACACAGCAGCAACAAAAGCAACAAAAAAAGAAGTACGAGCATAATAAAATCAAGCGCTCGCGCACGATCAAATAAATGGGTTTGTACGCGCTAGCCAACGAGCTGCGCGCATATTAAATCAATACAAAAGACAAGATATAAATAAATACAAAAAAATATATAATAAAAAAAAAAAACAAAAATAAATAATAATAATAAAAAATACAACAAAAAAATTCCAACACCATTTTGTCAAGTAAGCGTACACAAGTGTTTATTTACACATGTATTTGTGTGTGTGTGCGCCAACTTGTTTTCATGCTTGGCTTAGAACGTTCGTCAGTGATCCACATGCATAAATATAAATGAAAGATTATTTGCATTTGTTCTTCTTACATATTCAAATGGCGCTGGTGTTGTTGTTACTGTTGTTGTGCGCAGCAATTTGTTATAATTTCAATGCTTGTTTATTGCTCTGTACGCCTGTGTGCATGCGTGTGTGTGCACTGAGTTGGCTTTTTCTACGTTCTGCGCAGTGGCAACTGACCCAGCCCAACCCAGCGGCCGTGGCGGGCCAAAATCGCACCGAACGATTAGCAGCGCTTGCCTTTTGCCTTTTGTCTCTTGCCATTTGACGTTTGGCGTTTGTCAGTCGCCGCTGAACAAAGAATTATTAGACTCAACTTGATTTGTATTTATAATTCAACCTTGAACAGCTACAAGCAACTGGAGCCGTCGAAGTGGCAGCGTTGCAGAGAGAACCTGTACAAAGTTACAAGTTTTGTTGTTACTGTCGCGTTTTTTTTCACTTTTTGTGCCTTTTACTGCCTTTGGTAATGGAAATGGTAGCGTGAAGTAATAAAACCGGCACGAAGTGTTCAATTAGTATTGATTTTCAAACCTTTTATTATAAATTTACATTCGCAATTGTGCTGATTTAACAGTTAGCTTGTTAATTACATTAAGTGCATCGTACGCCGCTCCCTTTGGCGACGCTGAACCGCTCCTGCAACGCTCAATCAAGCATTTCAGTGTCAGTGGCGAACGCTTTTATCAACATATTCTGAAAGACTCGTTTATTTATGCGATTATATGTCAATATTGTAAATTTGAATTTCATATTAGAATAGAGCGGCGTAGAAAATGAACGACATGGTGGTACAGGGTGGTGCGGAATTTAATTTTTTAAACAGAAGAGGCTGTATTTACTAAATGGTTTTTATTTGTCGTCTAATAGTTATAAACTAATATGTGAGTATATACAGTGTCCGGTTATAACCGCGTAAGCAATAAAGAAGAAAATATACAGGGTGCATAAACAGTTTGAATTAGTAATTCTACATTGACAGCGGCGCGCAGTTGTTGTAATTCACGTATACTTTGCGTCAAAGTCTTTGCTCAATTCAGAAAACATTAACCGAGCATCTTGTAGATAGTAAATTGGCATTGACTTGTTCGATTCACCATTTCTCTACACGCAGTTTTAGTGGCTGCTCTCTTTCAGCTAATAAATTAATACTGACATGTTCCTTTCACCATGTCTCTGCCTGTGCGCTCTGCTCTTTAGTCACATATTTTACATGAGTAAGCAAAAACAAAGTTAGCGAGTTGAGTTTGTGACAAGAGAGCAAGCGTATACCTTACTCAAGTCGTATAAGCGTTATCTTTAATGCTACCAAGTTCTGTTTTAGATATTTTCGATCCGTTCTACTTTGCGAATAAATACGCTGGAGGAGGTATATTGAGCGAATGAGCATTACTTTTGCTAAGATGAACTTGCATATTGATTAGCACACATCTATTTGAATTTCTGTGAGTGAGTTATTAACGAATGAATGATGAGATTGAGGCAAGCCATTGAAAAAAACGGCCGGAACTGATCAACAGAAAGGGCTTTGTCTCCCACCAGGGCAACGTTAGCCAACACACATCTTTGATGACTCGGCAAAAACTGTGTGGTTTCAATGTTTTCAAAGTAGTCGTTAGGACATAAATGACGATCAACATGTGGGCCAATCAAAATCCGTGATCGCCGGAAATTCCATCGAAACTGTGCGTGAATTCATCAAAAATAAGCCGAAATCATCATTGAAATTCATGGAAATGGAATTGAACATCTCCAAAACATCGATTTATCGAATTTTGACCGAACATTTGGGCTTACGAAAGGTGTGTGCACGGTTTGTTTCGCACAAATTGACTGACGACCAAAAATTGCTCAGAATACAACATTCGAAGGACGATTATTTGACCAAAAATCACATTTTAACCATTAACCACTCTCCGTATTCACCTGATATGGCACCGTGTGACTTCTTCCTTTTCGGAAAAATGCATTTGTCCATGAAAGGAAAACGTTATGCAGACGTAGAGGCCATTCAAAAGGCTTGCACGGGCATACTGGCGGCCATGCCGGCCAACGAGCTAAGACACTCGTTCGACATGCTTTTGGACCCTGCAAAAAGTTGTATTGTTCTGTTTTTTTAAAGTCTTGTTTTCTTTGGAACGCACCTTGTATAAGTTGAACTTTGATTAAAAATACGAAAAGACTTTTTCGACTAATCTAAATATGTAAATTTTTTGAATTTCCAAGCACCGAAAACTGCCAAGATCAATTTTTCGCATTGAAACTAACCAATCAGTTTAAATTTATATTTTTTTCAAACTTTATTATTTACATTTGAATCACCCTGTAGAGATTTATGCATTTAGATTAGTTGCAAATCGCACGAGCCGCACACACAAGCGATAGCCATCAGGTAGCGCTCGGCCTGCAACCAGTTGGCCTTGGCTGCTGCTGTGGCGGCCAGTTGTTGGCTGTGACTGTTGCAGTGCCACCGAGCGGCTAGCAAACCAAGAATGCATGCATTTAAATAAAAATTAAAATTATATTAATTTATAGTCGCATTGCAATTGCGGCGATTTGCGCTTGTGGATGCACGAGCAACAACAAGCTGAAGCGTTTTGCTTGTGGCAGGTGTGCAACAGTGCTTACTAAAAGTCAAGCGACATATTTGCAATGTCCACCGCACCCTTACCCACCTCACTGCCAAGCCATTAAATCTCAATTTGTTCTGTAGCAGATCATTTGAATGCCAACTCTATGCTGTTGCTCTGCGGAGCGCTGCAGCTTTTTGCTAAGCGTTTGTGTTAGTGTCACCGACTCTGTGTGGCACGTTTCGGCAATAATCTGAAATAATCGCATTACAAGAAACGCCGCAGGCATGTCGCAGCTAACTTACATTGCTGCGCGCGGCTTAATTAATTAAAGCCGTGGGCACGGTGATGGCGCGACAGCAAAAGAACAATTGTCACTGCCGTGGTTGGTAGCTGCGCATGCGTGGGTTGTGCCGTTGGAAAAGTCACAAAAAAATAAGAATCTTATATAAATATTGCTTGGAATTATGCAAACATTTTAGAATCAAAGCACTTCAGCCACTCAAGTCAACTGAAACAACATCAACAACAACAAAGTGGTTATAAAGTTGTAATAATGTCGACGATTTATGTCTGTGTGGCGGCTAGCAACGCGCAATCGTGACTTGAAACTTGAAAAAATATTAATCTCAATTAAGCGACGACCTTTCGCGATTTCAAAATCAAGCCAAGCGCGCTTATAGCTGGGTCCAGCACTTATGTGTGTTTGTATGCATTTATGTGTTGATTTAGAATTGTGTCGCATGAAGTTTGCAACAAAATGCAGTTGCAGATTGCAACATTGTAACATGCTTCAGGTTGTCTGATTTTTTTTTTGATAAATTTACAACTGTTGACATTTGACAAATATATTACAACAAAAACTGATAAAAAATTCATATGGCGTATAAAAGTTCTTCAGTGGGTTTTATATAAGAATTTGAATAGAAGACTAACCGCCAGTTTGGAAAAAACATTGGCACAAGTGTATTGGGGTCAGGACAGATTACTTTGAGAGAAACGATATATGTAGATTTTGAAGAATTGTAAAATTGTGAAATTCATCAGTCATTCAGTCCTAAAACTGGTAAGAGTGTAAGAACCCATATTATTGAATATTATCTACTACAATTTATAGATAAAGAGCTACGCTGTAAGGTCCTAAAATTCCGTTTGCTGTTTAAGAATATTACCCTTCTCCCTCACTTGTTCAAAATCTTAAAAATTTCGTTTTTCTTATGGCATACGGAGTTTGTTTTGCGGTTGTTCTGACGTTCGTTGAAAGTTTGCGATACTCGAACAATATTACTAATCGAAAACTGAGTACATAAAGTATTTTGAGTCCCATAACACGGTACAACAGCTAATCTGGGGGGTGAGAAATTCCAAGTCAGGGTGATGGTACTAGGTCAGTATAGTAGAACCCTCAAAAGGTTTGGCATTCGTATGTGTCAGTGTTTTTATGACCTTTTAAATTTTTTCTTATGTTATAGTGAACGAAAATTGGGCATCAAATATAGTGTGTAAAAGCTGCTACAACCGTCTAATGGATTGGAAAAATAGATAATAGTGGTTCGCGAGTTATGTATGTTAAACTACGTTTTTGCCAAAATGTTACAACTAAGCGAAAAAACATCAAGATAAGGAAAAAATTTAAAAGGTCATAAAAAAACTGACACATACGAACGCCAAACCCTTTGAGGGTTTTACTATACTGATCTAGTACCATCACCCTGACTTGGAATTTCTCACCCCCCAGATAATAATCCCAAAAATGTTCCACAGTGTAATTTACCCGATTTTTGCATCTGAATTATAATCCTTGCTATATTAAACCAGTGCAGAAGCCTTTGGGTCCGTTTTTTGTTAGTAATGTATATATTTTTAATACCATCAGAAAGTAGAACACACATAGGACCTTTTTAAAAAATTGACGTTTTGACGCTAGAATTTTTGATTGAAAATTGGGCTTTTCTTCGATTTTATGTCGAAATAAGGTTTCTATATTAGGATCTTTAAATGAAAAAATGCTGTGTTTGGACATAAGAAATTAAGTTTATTCCAGGTTTTGTGAAAGATTTCGTTATACAAAGTTTAGAAAAAAAATAAAATAAAATAAAAATAAAAACCCAAAAATTTTAATATTTTAATTTTTTCACATAAATTTTGAGGTTATGAGAAAAAAGTCTGTATACAAAGGTTGCAGATCTTTTCATTAACTACAACTTTGTTCCATAACTTTTTTGTATATTACTCTTAGTTTTGTCGGAAATTGACTCAAACCACTTTTAACTGTTAAAATTCAGCCACGGCATTTCCCTTACTCTCCCCGACCACAAATCGCACGTATTGTTTTCTTTCAATTTAATATAATTTTTCGTTTCATTCGGTTCCGCCTTATTATGATTTATTTTTGCTCTTAAAAATTATTTACTCTATTCTAATATGATGCAGAAATGATTTCAAAAGCGATATTACAATTTGCTTCGAAGGAAATATGGTATGTTGAATGATTCTCCTTTTTATCGTCTGATTTTTTCTTGTCTTCATAGATTTAAACGTCCTGAACAGTTTACAACTTTATCGTTATTACGGAATTTATATAGATTCATTATATTAAAAAATTTTCCATTCATAACAGTCGATGGTTTTACAAGTCTAACCAGTGATCTACTATACAATTTTGCCGTAGACTTCTTTTTCTGAATGTTTCTACAATAAACTTTCGAAACCTCCAAATAAATCGAACAGTTAAATTAATGAGTTCAGACATTCTCAGATCCTTACAAAATATTTCAAATTATGTCTAGAAAATTTCTCAGAGTAAGCAGAGAGCAAATTAGTCATATTTCTTAGGAACAGTGTTGCGAACACACAAGTTCTAAAGGAGAGAGAAATGTTGATGGTTTTTGCAGTAGAATTAAAGTGGATAAAATATTTGGATTGTGAGTGGAAAATATAATAAATGAAAAGGTTTGAGTTTTTATTATAAAAACTAGAGATCCGAAAAAGATTAAGAAAATTTTAGGTTTCTACTATATTTTATAATACTTATGAACTAAAACTGTTTCGGAAGTCTCTTTTTAATAAAAAATTGAAAAAATTAATTTTCTAATAAAATATGTTGATGTAAAAGTTTTCAAAATTGGAATAGTATTGTTCACAGGCAAGTATAAATATGTATGTATACCTAAAAACATTATTGAATGTTTTCCTTTTAGAGGCGTAATATTTCTTTGGAAATCTGCGAATGGCTTATAAATGCAGAAATATTGAATATTTACTTATGAAAAAAATTCGTTTAACATTATAATTCCTCGTGGAATTCAAAAAAATCGTGAGTTGTTGCTATGCACATACATACATTTGAAAATATTCTTTGAAATTTTTAAGTTTATGCGGCAAATAGTTTCGGAGATATGAGCTTTTAGTAAGAGTTTTTTAACTTAGTGTAAGTTTTAATCCATTCTAAAATGTAAAGTTTTTCTAAAAAAAACGATTCTTTTTGGGAAGCCATCATTTTCCCAAAACCAGCACTTAACCGGTACTTAACCAGTACTTAGCCGGTACTTAACCAGTACTTAACCAGTACCTACCCAGTAATTAACCAGTATTTTTGTCATTACCTGTATTCATCTATTGTTATAATATATGTATATTTTTTTTTTGTTTTTGAGTTGGGATATTTTTAAGCAGAAATATCCTGCTCATTTTCAAGATGCTTAAACAGTTTTCGAAATGTATCGCCGATTATTAAAGTGAATTAAATTCTATAATTGTACTTTATTATTGGTTTTTAATAAAATTAACTACTCAAAGAAAACTCTCGATAGACACGTATTTCTTGACTTTCAAGTGTATAGAACCAGTTAAAAGAGAAAAGGGACTAAATGATATACCAAGGAATTTGAATTATAGGAAGACAAGCGCAACACTTTCTGAATAACTTTGCTTATTATGAAGCAATAACGGTTTTGTGGTGCAGATGCGAGAGTGAAAGAGAAAAAGTGCCTTAAATTTTAGAAGCAGCTCAAGGTAATGAGGTATATACATATGTACTCATATTACAGAGTGTTGACCAGTAATCAATTACTCAAAAACTTAAAGCATTCAGTGAGGGTAAATAGAAGTTTTCTTTTAGTATCTTTTGTTTTATGACACTTTAAGCACACTAGTTACAGCTCACAAACTCACGCTATATAATTTCTACAAATCAAAATGAGTACACCACACAAATTATAGCCATTCTAAATAGGTGGACGCATGCTAGCGCTTTTAAGACTGTAAAAGTAAGCAGTTAAAATTGCAATAATGAAAAACACTATAAATAAATACCACAAACGCTTTGTTGTTGCTGTTGTTGTGTTTTTCAAATATTACTGTCGCCACCTAAGAACAGATAAGTATTTATGTCATTGATTTTCCACTTGGTTTTTGTAGCTTTTGCCTTGCATTCCATAACATTTCTCCGCATTGATGGCAATCTACACACACACGCGCATACACACATACATACTCAGTACACACATTCATAATTACGGACAGTATTTATTTTATTACTGCCATAATGAGCGATTTTCACCCCATAATACAGACACCCGCTGTTGCCGCCTGCTGCCCGCCGCGTCCATAGTCCGTAGCTGCCAGCAGGCCTTTAGCTGTCGAGGCCGGACTGCCTACATGCGTGCACCGCACATGCCTAGTTGGTCCACGGATGGACGACATAGTTGACACCAGCATGCTTGCTTGTGGCCAGCAGCGCCGCCGTCGACAGCAACAACAGCATAGAATTAGAAAAGTAACACAAGCAATAAAACGAAAACAAATAAAATGGCAAAATGAAAAGCAAAACTGTTGCTGAGGGTCCAGCGCTGCGCAAATGACATTCTCTGTGGCAAGTGTGTATGTTTGCGCGCTGCTGGTAGGTACGCGAGTTGCTTGTTACAATAGCAAACGGTGCGATCGCTGACATTGACGGCCAAGTGTCAGATCGTTTAAGCATTTGCGCGCCAACACCGCACAACAGCGCGCCGAAGCGTGGCGCGGCGAGTGGGGGAGCGCAGCAATAGCAGCTAGTTCCAGAAATAGCGCCAGCCTTAGCGGCAGGGCGCGGGGCGGTGCAACGCGGCGCGCTAAATCAGCAAATCATGACGATCATCAGCAAATCAATCACAAATGGCCAATTCAAGTTTTTGTCGCCTTTGTACTTTGAGAAACGAGAATATCCTAAGTAGGTCTGCAAAGTGTCGCTTATATTGGCGGTGTGGCAGCGCTGCACCGCCACTAGTGCGCGCACAAAAACATGCAATTTATAAGAAGATGAGGAATGTAGCCGCTTTCTGTCGGCCGCGACGCCAGCCGCCGCCGCCGCGTATGTTCCAGTGGTGCAACGCCGCCACTAGCACCGCAACACAAGTTGCCTGGATGTGCGCAACAATAGCAACAACAGCGCGCCAGCAGCGGCAAAGTGAAAATGTCATTTCGCAGAATTTGCTAATTGTTAGAATCTTTCTGTTGTTGCTCGTTTACTAATGCACTCGCTATTATTATGCGCCATTGCGGCAGCGCACAACCGCACACACACACACATACATACAGCTACAAGCTCGTTGCTTGTCTGTTTGCTTGCTTGTTTGGCGGCTGTAGCTTTGGTATTTAGTAGATTGAAAGTTGGCAATAATTAAAAATAGTTTTCCATCTGTCGAGCTTAGTCTCCGCAGTCACCGCTCGCGCTCCACCATTCCGGTAGCTGTTGATCTAAGCGCTTGCAGAGGCGCTAGCAAAAAAATGCTCATCTGTAAACTTGAGTAACTAAATGCATAAATATTGTTGCTGTTGCGCATGTGTGCGCGTGTGTGTGTGTGTGGCGCGCTTCTATCACCGGGTTAAAAATAAATAAATTTCTATTTTCCACCAATCACCTTTTTTGTCATTAACAGAATTTTCGCTCTGCACTACATTCGAGGCATTCACTAACTTTTGATTCACTTACTAGCTTACTTAGTTGCAGATTGTCGTTGTTCGCTCTTGTTGTTGGTGTTTTCTGCGTAATGAATGCCATGCATTTTGCTTTCTAATGCTAGTGGTCCATATTTCTACCAATGTGGACTCTCCCTTGTTCAATAAAATGCAGCATAAAATTATGGCGTAAAATCTCTTAGCATTGCAACAATTCCACACACACACACACATATACGAAGTGGTAATTGTGGATTTAGAACACTAAAATGCGAATGCATTGACATCGCGCTTGAGAGGAGTAAATTCGACATATTTTTGTATACTGTATGAATGTATGTGTATATATAGATGCATATATATATACGTGGCTTTAAGTATTCTTTGTTGTTGTTTAAGGAAAACTATGATATATTGATGTTTAAGAGCATTTTTGATAAAAAAAAGAACATGCTCTCCATAGGTGGCGCTGTGGTAGTTTTCTCAAAAAATCAGATTTAACACGTGATTATGAGTTCATTAAAATATTTAAACAAAAAAAATTCGAAGTATTGGTTACCAGTTTGAGCTCTTAAGAACCCTAAGCCCTGGCTCAAAGGGTATCTAAAAAAGCAAAGTTGCCGCATTTGGGACGAAGAGCATCCTGAAGAGATTCAAGAGCTGCAATTTCATTCAGAAAACAGAACGGTTTGGTGTGGTTTGTGGGCTGGTGGAATCGTCGGACCATATTTCATCAAAATGGCGACCATTATAGCGCCATGATAACCGACTATTTCATATCTGAAATATAAGCTCCTATCGTCATATGGTTTCAACAAGACGGCGCCACTTCGCACACATCGCATCAGGCAATGGATGTATTGAAGAGATAATTTCACGCTTTCTGTCGGCCATCAAGATCGTGCGATATTACACCGTTTGACTTTTTCCTGTGAGGGTATGTAAAGTCTAAAGTCTATGTGCACAATCCCGCTGCGAAATGCTCGAAAGAGTCATTGAAAATTGAACTCAACGGATCTACCATCTGAGATGTAGCCGCGGCTAACATTTGAAAGAGATAATCTTTGAAAAATAAATACCAAAGAATGTTCTTTCGAATGATAAGAAACATTCTCCATTAAATTTGAAGTTTCTGCATTTTTTATTAAAAAAAGTAAGGAGCCTTGACATGTCAAATAAAGTTCGAAATAATAAGTATTTTTGTTAATACTTGTAAGAACGATTTCTTAAGCCACTCTGATGAGTTTGACAAAAATTTTGACTAGTTCTTCGAACAGTTTCTGTATTCATCTACTGTTAATGAAATGTTTTGTAGTTGTATTAAACGCTTCCCTCAAAAATTCTTTAGTGGGTTTTTGAAGTGATCCGAACAAGCTCGTATCGCAATTCTTTCATCCTTCGACTGTATTCCACACAATTTGTAGCACT
Source organism: Bactrocera neohumeralis (assembly GCF_024586455.1). Taxonomy (NCBI): domain Eukaryota; kingdom Metazoa; phylum Arthropoda; class Insecta; order Diptera; family Tephritidae; genus Bactrocera; species Bactrocera neohumeralis. Next base: position 75,098,870 of record NC_065919.1, on the reverse strand, counting down.
GCGTCGCAGAGCCTACTCGTGGCTGCTTTTTGTCTGCTCACATACGGATGAGTGGGATGTGGAATGGTCGAAGCTAAGAGGGAAAGTTGGCTTCTTCATCATCCAACTCGTGTGGGGGCCTCATCACAGCGGAATCGCTGGCAACTATAAGGCCGATGAGCTACCCAGAAGGGCTAACTTGTCTCGCTAACACCAGAATGAAACCGAGTTGGATCTCGATCGACGTCTTGCGTTTCTAAGCTGTTCAAGTGAGGTCCCTTTTAAAATCGGCCTCTTAAATCTAATCTAAACTAGTAAGAACTTATGATACGTGCTTTAATTTCGTCTTTATGTTTAGGAACCGAAAGAACAGAATGAAACCGAGTTGGATCTATATTGACCTTTGCGTTTCTAAGCTCTCCAAGTGAGATCGCCCTTAAGATCGACCACTTAAATCTAACCTAATCTAACCTAACCTAGTAACAACTTGTAATATGCGCCTTCATTTCATTCTATGAGTTTAGGTATTATCTCTGTAACTATGATTAAAACTCTTATAACATATTATTCTAAAATATAGTAAGATTTTAATTGAATTATCGTTTGATTTGAACCTGCGACCCACCAAAAAGTTGTGACGCACTCGTCTAAAACTAATTTTATTACTTAAGGTGCAGATTTGTACCACATTTATATATATGTATGTGTGTATATATACACCATATAAATACTATGTATTTGCTGCATATACACACAGTCATACACACATTGATTATAATATTTTTGTATGAGAGAGAGGTGTCAAGATTTGACTTCCAGACAAGTGATAAGGTGTAGGCATACCTAACAGCAGGGGTTATCAGCAGCTGAGCAAGATCACACATACAAGTACAAACAAATGGAAACAAATATATAATCATTTGTTTTCGAACTTAATTTGATGGTCGGTATAATATTTTCTAAATCTAATTGCTAACAAATTAAGATTATTAAAGAAGAAGCTAAGAAAAACAAATAAAAACTACGCTTGGTTAAGCAAGTAGTGTGAGTATTGCTTATAGCTAGACCTAAAGGTTTGATTAAGGCACCTATGTGTACGTATATATGTAGAATTGTAGACTTGGCTTACCTTATTCGAACTCGAATAGAACGTGGACATTTTCTCGCCTTCCATATTTTCGGCGTCCTCGTGCAGTTTTCGTATAATTTCTTTGTTGTTATTTTGGTATCAATTCCGTTGCCACTCGCGGCGCGGCAGTTTTGGGTAACGGAGCGCTATAAGTGACCTTGCATGCGCCCACTTTATGCGCCCACAATCCAACGAACGCTGAACTGTGGCGTGAAGCTGTTATCAGCTGGCGTACCGTTGTGGTACAATTCGAGTGCGACGGTTGGGTGTATTTCGAATGGCCGATTCCAATATTTATGAAATATATGTGTATGTATTTCTAACTAATTATTTGTGTTATGCGTGTGTGCAATGCAAGAATGACAATGCATTTGCGTTGGTCGTTGTTGTTGGCGCGCGATATCTGCCTTTTGGCTGCTATGTGACTAGGCGCATGCGTCGGACGCTGCGGGCGCGCGTTCGCTATCAGTGGCGGCAGTGTGCGTGCGAAGTGTTTACTTGCGCAGTTTTCATTAAGATTTCGACTTACAAAACAACAAAAGCTGTTCAATTGATAATATTTCAATAATTCGTGTGCTGGCTAGATGCGTGTGGCCGTTGTAGCTGCCGCACATATTCTCTGCTGATAAAGATGTGCGATTTCGGCTCAGTTTTGGCGTTGTAATTTTTGAATTTTGATTATTTTCAGGTCTCGTTTTTGTAAAAATACAACGCGTTGTTGCTAGCTGTTGGCCAAATATGCTTATTTGTAGCTTTGTATAGCATTTATGCGCAGTTGTTGTTGTTGTTTTTGCTATTTTTATTTATTAAATTTACGCGTTTTTTTATTTTTTATTTGGTGCTTCAATTATCACTTGCGCAACTCGCTCTAGTTAATCGCATTATTGTTGCTGTTGTTGTTGTTGCGATAGCTTATTTGGGCGCGTTACGATTTGCGCTCGTAATAATGGCACACACAAACACACCACACACGCACACTGGCTCGTACAAAACAACGGCGACTTGGCTGTGTATTTTCTTATCTCCGTTTTGTCGCTTCTTCAGTTGACTTTTTCAATTTCAATAATTACATACAATTTTGATTAAAAATTTCCTCATTAAGTTTTTTTTGTTTTTGTGATTTTCAAATTAGTTATTGTTTTTGTTGTCGCACGCATAATTCACCGTTGAATTTTGCACCAAATCGCAGACTCTAGAGAAATAGAAATGTTTGTTTACTTTTAGCGCACACTGTGCGTCGATCACTTGTCGCTCGCTGTCTATAATTTTCGAAAAATCTATAAACTTTTTAAACGCTTTTATAACTTATGTTACCAGTTTTTGTTTCGTACCTAACAACAATTATTTTTAATTTTTTTTTGCTTTTTATGTTTTTTAAAATGTTGCTTTGCTACATTTCGTTGTTCGTGTCTTCACTCAGCGCCGAATTATGCAAATTAATATTTTTGTAAAATTTTTCTCGCTTTTTTGTTGTATAAATATTTTGTTACTTGTATTATTTGCTTTAATTTGCACACCGTTTTTTGCTTTCGCGCAGCCCAACCGTTCGCTTTGCCTTTTCGCTCAAATGTGTGCGCTGAGATTCGAAAGATCGCATGTCTTACCTCATTCCAATTGAAAGTGGAAGCTTTTATTGCCAAACTGGTTTTGTGCAAAGAGTGTGTTGAGTGCGTTTTGTAAATAAAATTGGCGTTGCGCGTGTTACCAACACTTAATCTACACACACACACAGATACAAACAATTCAATAGCTGTAGCGTAGCGCCTGCTGGCTAATCAAGTGTATAGTTAGCAAAACACGCCGCTAGCACGCCAGCGCTTTCAACAGCTCTTAGTTGGTTTCAGTTTTACAACAACAAGCGTGTGGTGCAGAGCTTTTGATCGTCATTTCTTGCTATTCTCGTTTAGCTTTTCGTCACATTATCTGGATAGGCAGTAGTTGATGTCTAGCAGCCTGCATTGCTAGCAATATTGCCAGTGGAGACTACGTATTGCTTATATGTATCTAGTAATGTAACTAGTATTGGTTCTGTAAACATTTCGGAAATTTTTGGTTAGTTTCTTAAAGGCAATCTCTACTGACCCTCGTGCGCTTCTTCTTTATTTTCGTCGACACCGCTTTCGCGGTTATAGCCGAGTTAACAACAGCGCGCCAGTCGTTCTTCCTTTTTCCTGTTTGGCGCCAATTGGAGATTTCAAGTGTAGCCAGGTCCTTCTCCGCCTGATACTTTTAAAAGAATGGAGGTCTTCCTCTTTCTCTTTTCTCTACTTCCCGCATACTCTCAGAGCAGGAGTGTTTTCATTCATTCGGACGTCATGACTGAATGGAATTCGAGCTCTACTGGTCCAATAATTAAAACCCTATTGCAAAGTATTCTAGTTCAAACTTCAGTTGTTAGCCTTCATCATATTTCGGTTCAAAGAATCGTTTAAAATCAAACAAAAAAAGTCATTAACTCTTACATTTTAAGGGTTTATGGGCTGGAGTTTTCAAAACCTTTCTAATAATGTGCTCAAATGACATTCTGCAAAAATTATGAATTACTTTTCCGTCTTACGTTACAATACGAGTACCTTTCAGGAGGAGTGCATTCCAATAATGAAGTCTACGGGTACATAATAATGAAAACGGATGTATCCAAAATTTAGGTGTTCTCTTCTATCTTCAATATATTTAGCGTTTCTATAGCTCGTACATGATTGCTCGATCATTTTTCGCATTAAGTTATCATGATAAAAAAGCCTGCTCAAAAATATTGCCAAGAACAATGGCAATAAATTGGACAGCTGTTTGGCAATAGCTATTGGCTCTGGAGCTGTGCAGTGTCTGGAGTGTTAACATAGTTGTATGCTTGTGTAGTAGCAGTTGAGAGAGCGTTTGAGCTTGTGTCGTTTAAAGCTACGCTTGGAAAAGCTTAACGCAAAAGCTCTTTGTTGAGCTTTACATAGCATTGCCATTGATTGTGCTTATAAAAGCTCTGCTATATTACATAATAATTGTTTTGAATACAACTTATGATTGAAACACTGGAAAAAATTATAATCGATTGTTATTTTTAATTTTTAAATGTGATTTCACTATTTTGAAGTTAAAACACCTCCAAAAAACTATTTTTAATTATCAGTTATCTGTCCCATCTGTAGCTAACCACAAATAACCTGATCGTCTCTCCTGAGAACAAACTTATCCACAGATCTCGAAAAGTTCTAAAACTATATGTATGAGAATGAATCATCCCTACTCGAGATCAGCTAGCCCAGAAACGGTGTTGTGACTGCTCTTCTTACTGAGAAACTAATATTAGTAAAACAAAACTATATTTAAGCCACAGAACCTTGTCGGCAAGAGTGATTCTCCGTTGGATTTCACAGCTGATGTTACTGTTGGTGTTGATGCTGGTTCCAAGATAAACGAAATTATCTACGACTTCAAAGTTAGAACTGTCAACAGTGTCGTGGAAGCCAAGTCGTGATTGCGACGACTGTTTGTTTGATGATAGGAGATATTTCGTCTTGTCCTCGTCCACAACCAGACCCAAACGCTTAGCTTCCTTATCCAGTCTGGAGAAACAAAACTGGCGGCGTGGTTGTTGAGGGGAATGATATACATAAATATCATCGCCATACACCAGGAGCTGTACACTCTTAAAGAATATTCTACCTTTTCTATTCAGATCTGCAGCTCGAATTATTTTCTGTAGCAATTGCTTGCAGAAGCCATATGCTAGTGAGTTCCCTTGTCTGTCCTTCCTGATGCTGATGTAGCTTTAGCTTTGAGGGATACCAAATTCACACATAGCGGCATAAAGGCAGTTCCGCTGCCGTTCAGCAGGCTGTCGAAACGTTCCATTTATGACTTCAGTATACTTTGTACATTAGCAACGACTGGATCACCACTTTGGGTCCTACAAGAGTATGCTCCGGTCTTAAAACTTTCCGTTAGTCACCGCATATTTTCGAAGAATTTTGGAGCATTACACCTGTCGGTTAGCCTTTCATGCTCTTCATACTCCCTCATTTCGGCCTCTTTCTTTTTTGTCAGCACATGTGTCTCACTTCCCTCTTTAACTTTAGGTATCTATCCCACACCGTTTGTATTGTGGTCGTTCGCAACATTGCGAGGTAGGCGGTCTACTTTCTCTTCTCTTTGGCACGACAGTCCTCATCGTACCAGCTGTTCTTTTAATCTTTCCGAAAAGTAATGGTTTCGCGTGCAGCCGTTCATAAGGAGCTTGAAATGCTGTTTCAAAATTCCCTTATACCGAGTTGGACATGAATGCTCTCAGAGAACAGGAGTGCAAGCCGAGTAGAAAACCGTTTCGCTGTCGGTTGTGATAGTAGCTTCTCCACGTCGTACTATCCCTGTGTTTGTTGAGGGGCGTGCTTTGCTGTACAGAGGCGGGCGCGTATCTTCGCTACAACAAGATAGTGTTTCGAATCTATGTTAGGTCCTCGGAGCGCACATACGTCAAGGACACTGAAGATGTGTCGTCCATCTATCAAAACACGATCGATCTGTTATGAACATGAAACCAAATTAACTCCAAAATACTATTAATGGTTCTAAATATTTGAAGCTTTCACGTTCTGTGAACAGAACCTGCCTAAAAGTATGCTTTTTCAATTTAAAATTTAGTAATTAGAAAATTAAAGGCATTTCCGTAAGTCAATAGGTAATCACAAAGGAGACATTTCTGAGACATCGGTCCTTCGGAGACTCTATAAAATATAAATTATCAGCATGATGAGCTGAGCCAATAGCCACATCCATCTGCTTGTACGTTTGTCTGCATATATACGAAATAGTCCCTTAGTTTTTGAGATACCGAAATTTTGCAAGCGATTTTTTTTGATAAGCTGTTGAAACGGCCGATATTGGACCACTATAGCATATTGCTGCTATTCAAAGAGATCATACGGAATCAAGTTCTTGAAAGCAACCTTTTATATTTGTGAAGGGTGCAACCGAAGTTAACGGTTTTTCTTGTTTATTGCATTTAATTGCTTTTTTTTTGATGACTTACGGTGTAAATCCTAATTATACACCGGAGCCGCTACCGAACTGACATTTATATTTTTATACACCATTTTCTACAGAATTCAGTCTAATCATCATTTGTTTCGCTTATTCTTTCTATCTTCTTAAGCGGTTGGCAAGCGCGCAGCTCCAGAGCTCACGTAACCCAGCGACTAAGGTCGTTGCCACCGAGCTTAGCAACTGCAAGCGTCCTCCACCGTTGCACAGCAAGTAATACATGCATTTCAATCTTCATATTATTTCTCTGCGCTGCGATGACAATGTTATTTTGCTGCTGGTGGTGCTATCGATATGACTGCTTGAAAACTAAACCTTCCACTTCAGTGCATCCGACCGTTCGCCGATTCTTCTAATAACACAAGACATGCCACACTCGATTTATAGCAGAATTTATTGAAACGCATAAAGTACGCACACAAATCACACGCATCCACATACATACAACCAATACATATATACATACACACAAATACCAGCGCCGGTGGATGACATCTTGATATGCTCGACGTATTGGAACGGTGTGACAGCCATTGCAATCCTCAGCTCACAGTTGTTGCTATTGCTTTTGTGCTGCATGCTTGCATGTTTGTATTGGTGTGTGTGTATGTGTATGAGTAGTTGTTGCCGTGTTTCGCTGTCATACTGATTGAATTGTTGAATGATGCTCACTTATTTATGTGTAATAAAAATCGCTTTGGCGATCCCCCCCGCAACCGTCACATCAGCGCTCGGACCACAGCGTTAGTGTTATATCCTGCGGCTGTCACTCAATCGAATGCTAACACCATGGTGTGCAACGCAACCGTTCGCTCGCATCTTTCTCCATCTCTACGCTCAGTCGGCGTCCGCACATTGCGTAGCAAGCCGCAATCAAGTGGCTGCAACAACCACATCAAATTGCAAATGTCATTGTGACATTTATGTTTCATTGCACAATGACATCGATGCAATTTTTTGACAAGTCATAAAGAGGGTGATAACACCTTAGGTGTGTCCTTAATACTCGCGCTTGTATTCGTCTCTAGATATGTTTATTTATTTTCACGTTTCTCTTTAATTTTTTGCGACTGTCCCAGTTGAGTGAGTTCGATAGTTCGGAGCGTGTAAAAGTTCTAAATTACACTTCTTAAGATTCTTTCTTCGCCACTGGCTTAAAATCAGCCTTCTATAAAACTTTTTCTGATATTTTGAGGTACCTTGCAGTTTATTGGCCCATGAGGTTCTGTGAAATAAGGACACTTCAGTGCCATAAGGAGCGAAGTACGACCTAATATCTAGTAAAGCTCCTTTCAGTTATGAACTCATAGCCATTAATCTCCTAAGCTGCACGACATCAACATCATTCAAAATACTACAACATAGCTTTCAGAATGACAAAAAATTCGTCGGCTCAGAGCTATATTTCTACAGAACAAATAACAAAGTAATCTTTGTTGTAGCGAATAAGAGCCAATGTCAACCATCACTGAATGAGTGACGACTACCGCCAACCAGACGGCGTCAGCGTAAATCAACTTGATTTGTTGGGAGCCAGCGGTTCCAAAAGTGGTATGGTGCGAGCACCCTGAACAAAGTATTTTAAGTTTGCTACGAAGTTTATAACACCTAGAAGGAACCTATCGGAGACCCTATAAAATTTACATATACCATATTTTGTGCCCAAAAAATAAGGTGACATTTGAATTTAAACTGCGCACGTCGAAGGATTTAGAGAATTATTTTTTTTTAGGTTGGTAGTACTGTCAGTCACATTTATGTCAAATTTCATGTCAAAATATTCATTAGTGTTTGAGATACGTGTCGTTTTGTGAGCTGCTAAAAGTGAGTTTTTCGTTTTTGCGATGTCGAAATTTGTTGAGCAAAGAATTTGCATTAAATTTTGTTTACGGAATCAATTTTCTGCTGCGAATACGTTGAGGATGGTGCAGAAAGCCTTTGGTGATGAGGCTATGTCTAAAAAAAATGTTTACAAGTGGTATAGTGAGTTCCAAGCCGGCCGTGAACGTGTCGAAGACGAAGAGCGTCCAGGGCGACCATCAACCTAAACCGACGAAGCTCACGTTCAACAAATCAAAGATTTGGTGTTGAAAAACCGTCGATTTACAATTAGAGACCTTGCTTATAAAGTTGGCATATCGAAAGGCTCAGCCAATACCATTTTGAAGGATGTTTTGAGCCTCAAGCGCGTCAAATCTCGACTGGTACCAAAAACATTGAATTTTTTGGAAAAAAGGCGTCCCGTTGAAGTGTGTGAAACGATGCTTTCCGACTACCAGGGTGTCATGAAACGCATTATAACTGGCGATGAGACTTGGATCTATGCTTACGACCCCGAAACAACCGATCAATCGAGCGAATATCGTGCCAAAAAAGAGCCGAGACCAAAAAAATCGCGCCAAAGTCGCTCAAAAATCAAGGTCATGTTGACTGTTTTCTTCGATTATCGTGGTGTTGTGCATTATGAATTCCTTCCAACCGGTCAAACAGTCAACAAGGAATATTATTTGAACGTTATGCGTCGTTTGCGTAACGCTATCCGCCTAAAAAGGCCGGAATTGTAGAAAGACAATTCTTGGTTTTTACACCACGATAATGCACCATCCCATACTGCCCTCGTAATTCGTGATCATTTCGCCAAAAACTCAACCCATATCGTTCCGCAACCAACCGTATTCACCTGATCTGGCGCCGTGCGACTTCTGGCTGTTCACCAAGCTCAAAAGACCGCTCCGGGGACACCGTTTTTATACGATAGAGGAGATTCAAGCCGCAGCGAAGACGGGACTGAAGGCCATCCCGGAAAGTGACTACAACCAGTGTTTCGAAGAGTGGAAAATCCGTTGGCATAAGTGCATTGCATTGGGAGGGGATTACTTTGAAGGGGATGAAATTGATTGAAATTGATTTGGAAGGAATAAATAAAGAATTTTCAAAATAAATACAATGTCACCTTATTTTTTGGGCACAGTTTTTATGGGAAAATTTTCGCGTCTAAGATTCCTATTATTTCTTGCATGTTTGAGCAACAGTTAGAGTAATCGTTTAAGGTTAGATTGAGTGTCATCGGAAGTTCTGTTTTCCGGATATAGCTAGCTTCCGAATCAATGAAAAAACTAAGAAAAATTAAAAATTGATTTGTCATCAACTCGAAGTCACAATTTTGACACATTATCATATCATATTTTTTCCAAAAGTGCGATATACTATACTTGTATATTTTTGGCGACTGTGAGTTTTAATGTAGTTAGGTATTCTTGCTTAGAGCGGAAGCGCCTCGTAGGAGCAACAAGAGGTCATTCCTCAATTACGTCGACGACATCAAACAATACACCGACCAGACTTCGCCATTAAAAGTGGAGCCATCAACACCTTCACCGACTCCCTCTCAGTGAATGGTGTCCTTGGAGTCAAACCACCGCCCATTGCACACGAAGAGCTCGAGTTGCCGTGAGAAACGAAATTGATCCTTGCGCAGCTTCGTTATGGATACTGCAGATGGTTAAACTCCTATTTATCCAGAATAGAGCTCAAGGTATCTAATACATGTCCTGCGTGCAATGAGTCTCCTCATGACTCTGGCCCTCTCTTTGCATGCCCCACAAACGCTACTCATCGCACACCCCTCTTCCTTTCCGACTCCGTCGAAACAGCACGTTTCTTGCGCCTACCTTTAGATGACGTTGACGGCAACTTAGCTAATCCTTACCATTACAACAACAACTAAAAAATTACTCTCATTCGCCTATACAATTGGTGAATTGCCTTTTAAGTTTCCGAGAAGTTTAGGGCACGGCTACTATGAAATCATCCAGCAATTTAACTTACTCCTATCATAGCGATTGCAGTGTCTGCCCGTGCATGTATGTGTGTGTGTGTGAGTGAAGAAAAGAGAGTTGTATATAACAGCAGGAGACGATGACACTCGTTGATGTGATACAACATAATGCACTCCAGCAATTTCCAGTTATGTAATTTTAACACCAACACTCCACACCGCGCCGCAGCAGCGTGCCACATTTTTCCCTTTTTGACATGTGCGACATGCCCGTAATATTTATTGTGGAAACGAACGCACAATTGCAATAAGTCCCACGCGCTTGCCCCCTCACACCCCTTTTCGTGCGGAGATGGCTGAGCGGCCAATACACTCCTGAAGCGTGCGTTGACTTGACAGCAAATGAACTAAGCAAGTATTCCAGCGGGGCAAGGTGCTGCTATCAAATACCGAAGAAGGGCAGCGGAGTCGGATGAGCGGTGCTTTATGTGCGAAATGCGCCAAATTAAAAAATACCAACAACATTTTCAAAAGACGTGTGGGAATTCTGCATTATGGAATATTTCTATTTTCAAATCATTACAATGCCATACATTTGGGGGAACCTGCGAATGGCTGGCTTTTGTTCGCTTTTAATTTAGCACTTTGTGCACGACAACATGCATTCCGTGCGCAAAGCACTCAATCTCTTTCAGCTTTGTCCCCGAACAACAGATGGCGCAGACACTTCAGCAGAGCGGCGAGGAGAACAATCAACAGCAGCAGACCCAGAGCAAAGGCGCCGATCACATCCAATAAGTGGTAAGTGAAGAGGGTGCGAGGTGAGCGTGCGGAGCAAATGTGGAGTTATTGAAAATATTTAGAAAAGATTTGGAAAACTGCCTGAAGTCGCGCGCAGGTGGCTGTAAGTGGTGTGCGCCGCGGTGGCGTAGAGTTTATTCAGTCCAAAAGATTGCGGTCTCTAGTGGTGACATTAGCTGATCAAGCAAAAGTGCGCGTTAGACTCTGTGGACGGAGAATGTTTTAATATGAACTAATACAGCATAACTCCATTAAATATCCATAACTGAACTCACCTAACAGCGCGCCTATATTTACCGTTGTGTTTAATATACGTATCATAAATGGCACGCTGTAACCTCGCGGCAGTTAATTGGACGTCGAGTGTTAGCTGTATGGCATAGCCATCGGCGACTGCCGTTGCCGCATTCACATCATGATCGCAGAGGACGGGCAGCATTATCACTGGTACCGCATGATAAATCGCTTCGTACATGCTTAGTAAGCCCGCCGTGTGTGATGAAGGCTTTGAGACGCCGATGGCCGAGTGTGTCTTGCTGCGGTAACCAAGCGTTAAGCCGCTGACATATTGGCAGCGCGCACCGATGAGCCCATTGAGCAGTAGATGACACCCGTCGGCGCAGACGACATAAAATGCTCGAGCTCCTGCGGTAGTTTGTTGACTGGGTGACAATATATGCAAGCGATATCGGCTACATTTGGATATTTCTGTAGTATGAATGACACGTTGCGTCCCAGTATGTAGGGTGCTGCAAAAGACGGTCTAAGTAAGTTTGCAGTACAGCGTGTACTTGTGCGGTGAAATACTGGAATTATAAATAGTTTATATTCTAGATTTTTAGACTTCCTGCTCAAGTTTCAAATAGATTCGAAGAAGTATTAAATGGAAGGTTGCGATAACTACTGTTTTCTTCTTCAATTACATAAGAGATAACTTCACTGGGTCTAGAGGGTAGGAATGCCAGGTGAAAACTAACGGCATAACATATAGTTCCTCACTACTGAAGGTAATAATGTTTCCACTGCTTAAGCTAAATGACAACAGCAGCTTAGGAAGTTAATCGACTCCCTTTTTTCTGTAGGCGTCTGAAAATTTTCAAAAGTGTAAATATTTACTCATCTTATATAGGAGTTCCGCCGTGATATGTGTAAAAATATTTTGCAGGCGTTGCCAGAAATTCATGGAATGAGTCAATGTGATGAAAACATGCGGTGGGACACATTCGGATTGCCAGCCAAAGACAAGCTGCCCGTTGATGTACCTGAATGGCACGCCCAATCGATGTACTAAACCGAGTGCGCATTCGGGAAAAGCGCCGTCGAAAATGGTTAAATCGTAGCTTTTCGAAAGCAGCGAGTGGATTGTTGCAGTATCACTCAGAAGACTCCGCCAGGCCTGCGGGAAAGAATGTGAAATGACAACTGATCTTGAATCTTGAATTAGATCTTCACCCCGGCCGGATAGCGCAGAGCTTGCCACTGTGTTAACGGAAGTTTTCCATCATAACGCGCACCAACCAAATCCAAGTCCATGTTTTCTTGTATATAGTCAAAAAGCTGTCCTGGTGCCACCTCTTCTAAGCCTATGAGTACAGCAGCAGATTTAAAGCCACTGACAAAAGTAATTTGATGTTCCCTATTAAAAACAGAATAATAATTTTAAGTGCATCTGATTTTTTAATAGTCTTCAATAATTCAATTAATTCTTAAATAGTTTTGAATTACTTAACTAATTTTCAATTGCTCAATTATTCTTCTATAACTCAAATAGTTTTGAAATACTTTTTAATTATTCCACCGCTTTTCAATTACTCCATTACTTTTAAATTACTTTCTATAACTGAAATACTTCTAAAACACATTTTAATTACTTTTCAATTACTTAATTATTTTTAAATCATTTCCTTCTTACCTTTCAAATTACTTCTTACTTTTGAATTACTTAATTATTCTTCAATTACTTCCTTCTTAACTTTCCAATTACTTCTTAAATACTTTGGAATTACTCACAAAATACTTCCTACTTACCTGGGTATGAGTCCATGAACGGTATCTTATGTGACTTGGTGCCTCCAAGCGTTATCACTAATATGTTCGCAGCTTCGGTGTTGTTTGGATATAACGCAGATATCAGGACACACGCGATCAGCGGTAAAATACTCATTTTAATTACTTTTTTCTGGCACAAAAAATTCTAACTGTTGCGCTCAATCCAAACTAAAATCAGTAAATGATAAGCATACCGCTTATTTGGAGGCTCCAACCCTTGATTTATCTATACAAAAAGAGCAGGCACACGCGACACTTTCAATCATTAGTCATACGCACTGGCGCACACAACAGTTTTCTATTTTTACGGCAACGAATTCCAAATTACAACTTCTATAAATACATACATACAATTATTTGTTGGCAATATTTACTTCCGGTGGAAGTTTTTTCTTGTTTCTAAATATAAATCACAAAAATATTCGAGGTCAGGCAAGCTCATGTGCTCGTATTGCCTAAGAAGAAGTAATAAAGAATACTACATTAAGTCATAAATATGCTCGCGCACTTAACTTAATTGCCAGGTGACAGCGTCAAAGCAAGTTTTATATAGAAAAATTTGTATATCTGTTAAAACTATCCAATTATATTACATAACTACATGTAAACACTACACATAATGTGTTTCAGAAGCCAGCGTCAATTCCATTAAGATTTTCAATTGAAATATATAAGTTAAGTGATATTTTATTTATTTAAAAATACCCTAACACTTAGATCAAAGAATGAGACTGACTCTCCAGCCTTGGTCTTCTTATTAATTGCAATGAGTGATAAGACTTGTGTGTGTTCGTGCTCATGCCGGAATCGTTGAAAATTGTGAAGGTGATGAGCTCTGCTGTATCCATGCGGCCAATATGGTCAACCACAAAAACTTGCTCAGAATGAATATAATATGTCCTTTGAAGTACTTGCTTTCATTAAGGTTTATTGTTCTTTAGATATAGGTGTACTATTCGAAAAGTTAGTTAGAATCACTGCGGCGTAATGTTCTGGATTACGAAACTTTCTCTAAATCGACATCTTCTGGACATCACACCTTCAATGGTATAAGCAAATTGGTTTGAATAGAAACTGTTTGCCCCAACAGACCTGTGATCAAAGCATGTTTTCCATACTCCTACATTTGAGCAAAACTCCTAGATGTGGGTCAAGTCTAGGAGTTTTCTGACATCGCAATTAATTAATTGACAGCTGTCCAAGTGCTGGAGTTCTTTTATTAATTAAAGCCCATTCTTTAATCATGGTAAGAGGAAAAAATGGCTGATAGGTGATGTGTGATGAACTCTACTAATATCAATAAAAAGAAAAAAGAGGTAACCATGGTGTATGTCACAGCTAAAAATCGCCTGATCACAGGTTTGAAACTTTGAAAAAAAAAATTTTTAGTAGATGCCGTCGTCAGTGCTATAAAAATCCGTATTATTATGGGGAATAGCAATTTGTACTTCGATGATCTGGATAGCGTGAGTAGTGTATATAAAACATCATTTTGGATTTCTGTTTCTGAAAATCGGGGCACTAGGGGCGCGCAATGTTTAGGCAAGGTTCTCTAATGATTGGCTGCTAATGATAAAGCGGTGTTTTATAGACTTCTTCTTACATACTTGAATATCCTTTATTATATTATATTACCTCAGGAAGCACTCGGATTATATTATTGTTTTTTTTCAACCTAATCGTTTTTTTTTTTGATATTTTTTTTTTTTTGATATCTAAGACTCTCAAAAGTGGTAATAATGATCCACCTAGAGCGACAGCTTAAGATCGAAAATAAAGTAAGGCAGTGTGTAATAGTTTGACTATTTGTTGTAAAAAAAAAATAAAAAGAAATCTTAAAAGCTACAAGGAAAATCCCAAAATCGAGTTATTTCATTGACCTTCATCCGCACAAGGATATGTACACATACACACCATCTCAAACACATACATATAATACTTAATTTCTTTGATGAGGGTTCATGTTGTGTGCTCTTGTTTATGGTAATACATAATAAATGAACTGCGAAGAACTATTAACTGGACTTTCGACCGGTCAACTTTTGTTTCAAGGGGCGTCAAGCAGCTACCAGCCCGCCACTTACTCGCCCGGTTGGCCAATTAACTGGCACTTGGCTTTTATGCTGACTTTTAGAGACGTTCAACAGCGTTGCCACAAAATGTCAATTTTAATTATTTATATTCACTTTTCATATGCAAATACCAAACACTGTAAATTTCGAAATTAATTTCCTTGTCCATATTTTACACTCGATTAATTTGTTCGAGCATTATTATTTACTTAATTATGAGGGGCGATGTGCAAACAAGCTGAAATAATGCAAATAGCCCGCTGCTCTCCAAGCGGCAGCCGGCCAAGCGGGCAGGAAAACAAAAGCACACACGCATACGCATATATATGTATATATACATATGTATATAAGTATATAAACTTAAATACGAGTAGTTTCAAAGAAAATGTGAATATGAAATGATGAATTTCCACCAGAAATGCCAACAATTGCTCATTGAAATATTGAATAAAAGCATTTTGACATGTGTAATTATTCGAAATTCTCAGTATTCAAGCGCAATTATGACAGTTAAAAGTTAAGTTACAAAAGAATGGCTTGAAAAGCGTTAGTGAATCAAAATTTGCTCTAAATGTGTTATATTGACATGAACGGACAATAAAGTAATTGCAAACACTTAAATAAATAAATGAAGCATGCTGAAAATGTCGATGAATCTAAAATTTAATACTTTGATTTCGAAATTTCATGAACATTCTACTATGTTACTTACGATTACTTCTTCTTCTTTACCGGCGTAGACACCGCTTACGCAGTTATAGCTGAGTTAAGAACAGAGCGCCAGTCGTTTCTTCTTTTCGCTATTTGGCGCCAATTCGAGTAACAAAGTACAGTCAGGTCCTTCTCCACCTGATCTCTCCAACAGACTGGAGGTCTTCCGCTTCATATGATTCTGCTGGAGTGTTTTCATCCATACGGATGACATAACCTAGTTAGCGTAGCCGCTGTCTTTTAATTAATCTCTAGGCTCTATGTCAATGTCGACGTGCATCACCTATAGCTCATCTCTCCGTCTACTACGATATTCGCCGCTGCCAATGCGCGAAGGAACATAAATCTTCCACAGAACGTTTCTCTCGAAGATTCGTAAACGCCGACTCATCAGAAATTGTCATCCTCCATGCCTCTGCAACATATAGCAAGACGCGGGTGATGAGTGACTTATAGAATTTGGCCTTTATTTGTCGAGAGAGGCTTTACTTACAATTGCTTACTCAGTCCGAAGTAGCACCTGTTGGAAAGAGTTATTCTGGATTTCGACGACGACGACTGTTTGTTTGAAGACAGGAAATATTTCGTCTTGAACTCGTTCACCCTTAGACCCATTTGCTTCGCTTCCTTATCCAATCTGGAGAAAGCAATACTAACGGAGCGGTTGTTACGGCCAATGATATCGATATCATTAGCGTACGCCAGCAATTGTACACTCTTGTAAAAGATTGTACTTCCTTAATTAAAATCTACAGCACGAATTATTTTCTCCAGGAGTTAATTGAAGAAGTCGCACGCTAGCAAGTCGCCTTGTCTGAAAACTCCTTTGAAAACGAACGGTTCGGGAGAGGTCTTCCCGCTCCTGACGGAGCTTTTGGTATTGCTCAACGTCAGTTTATACAGAAGATGGAGCTATGTGTTCTCATGAGCGCCATTCACTTGGGAGTGTCCAGAAACGATTCTTTTACACATGGCTCAAGTAGCTCACGGCTTCCGATCTTAGACCAAGTATGCTCTGAGTAGCTATAAAATATCCGTTTGAAGGCGAGATAAAGTGAGAAGGCGAAGCAACCCACATCAGGATTGTGCACTGTGTTTGGGACCCGTCACTTAAAACAACATCCCCAAGGAAAAGGACAAAATAGCCTCGGATGAGAGATTCCCCTATACTCTTACTTAATGAAGAAAAACTCTCTGTTTAGATGACAAATTTCTTTAGGCGCTGTAACAAATTGGGCCGACTGCAACGAAATTTTGTTGCGGAACGAAATCTCGTCACGGTCGCACCGAATGGAATGGATCTTAGGAAAAGTTAAGTGCAGTATATTTAAACTGCTTAATGTCAATTCCTTTAATATTTGCTTACTATAAAATAAAATATTTGGATGTTGCCACCTGTGGTTAAAATTTAAGCAACTGAAATTTTTAAGAATCACTAAAACAAAGTGCGTTTCTCATTTTAAGGAAGTTTTCTGGTAAAATTTTTTGGAAAGAGTTGCCACTAGTTGCTAGTTTTTTTTTTACTTTTAATTATGTTTTTTTTTATTTCACTTTAATCCTTTATTGCAAAAATTTAAGAAAGTTTTAAAAAAGTTAAAACTTTTTTTAAATGTTTACATAACTTAAACGTTTGCAGTAACTTAAAATATTCATCTTAGCCAGAAAATGGAATTAAGTCGCGAACATTTACGCGTTATTAATCTTTAGATGTGTATTAACTCAGCAACAGTGCATGTTGAACATAATTATTTAATTATAAATTTTTCATTTAATAAAGATTCCAGATTATTCCAGGACGAATTTCGTAAAAGTCGTTCAAAATCAGTTGTTTTTCCGAAAACTATTGGTGTTATGCGCAAACTGGTATTGCAAGATCGTCTTGTAACCTATAGTGAGATTGGGCAACTATAGGCATTAGTGTAACCAGCGTAAATTCAATATTGGATGAATATTTGATTGCAGGAAATTGTTTTTTTTTTCATGTGGGATCCCACACAATTTGTCGATGACTCAAAAAGAAAAACTCCAGGGAAATGTTAAAAAAATACGATAGCGATGCAACGAAACACGTCTACGGCATCGTAATAAGTGACGAATCATGGATTTGCGCTTATAAGCCCGAATGTAAACAGCAGTCAAATATATGGGTGTTTCAAGATCCGCCGAATCCAACAAAAGTAACTTTTTTTGACAGTCTGGGTAAAATTTGCTGATACTTATCATATTTAAGCTTTCATTAAACAGCATTTAGTATTTAGTGGTTACAACTCCAGCACTGTCAGAAACAAAATTTAAACCTTAAGAAAACTAAATCCTTCCATTAAATAACATAACGATTGAGAACATCTGGCAATAAGCAACCTCTTATTCATTGAAAATTGTTAGTAAGTGGGTACACTTACCTTGCTTTATAACAAATTGTGGATGTAGAGTGATCTCGATTTTGAAAATAAGACCAGTTCCAATCTCCTTATTGCAGTGTTGTGGAGCTGCGTTTCAATGTTTGTTTTAGGTTAGGTTTCATTAGTCTGTTACGCCAATGAGTCACGCATGAAGCAGTTCTGGTGCTATGCGATACCAGATAGCGTTCAGTTATTAGGTCCATGAGGACTAGTCATTTTTTAGGATGCCTGTGCTTGGTGCCGAATTTTAACCGACTCTGCGGCCTCACAATTGATACCTCCTAACGTGTATCATAAAGTGGGAACCCTAGATGCTTACAGCGTAGTCACAAAAGACGCTCCACAGTTTTCCTGGTGCCTTGCTCTAGACATTTCTTGCAGTCTTCTCGATCTGTCAGCCCCATTCTGCGGGCGTGTTCCTACAGTCTCTTCTATCCCGAGCCAATAGGAATTTTGTGTACTTCTGATCTATCGTTTTGCACATGACTTTTGCTGTTTGGCACCCAGGTATACATTCCATTGGGTTTTGATTTTCTTTACCACGCTTCTGTCAAGGTCGTCTTATAGTCAATGATGTTGATCACATTTTCAGATATTAGCTGCTTGGCTGTCTACCCAGATGTTGACTTTGAATTTGCCTGCAGGGGCATTAGAGGACAACTCCGCGGCTTTAGTAATAGCAAAGACGTCTGCGTGAGATAAACCGTAGTGGTCCGGCAAAAAGGCTGCCTTATGCCTAACTCTACAGAGTATATTCGCGCACCAACTCAATCCTTCATTTTCGAGTCATACGTATAAATGTTTAAGGTTTTCCGCGCATTTTACTTTAACTTTACTTCAATTGTATTTTTTGTAGAATTACAAAAACATCAAAGTGCATACTAAGGACCAAGTAGAGCAAGCAATAATTTACTTATTGCAAAAAGAAAAAATCAAAAAAAATCTATTAAAGTAATTTATTGACAAAAAGCAGACGCCTCCTGCTTATTGGCAAGGAGAACTTCATAAACTTTGTTATTACCTGTCTACTCGGGTGACAGCAAGGAAATAGGAATATGATAAAGGTGGGGAACAAGTAATGATGCATAAATAAATAATAATATATAACAAGCTGGATGCACAGTTGGTTGCACAGTCGGTTTCAAGCTGCACGCTGTCTCTCTATACAGGTTGCTCGTAAGACACTTGGAGAAACGCTACCTGCTGCGCTTTTGTACGTCTAAGTATGTATGTACAACTAATATATTTTCATATACATAAAATAGAAATCAGGGGAAAAGTATATTGCTTCGAAATGCATGTAGACCTCTTCTTACGTTGCGATCAACTAAATACAAACCGTGTTAGTAAAAAAAGCTTTCTTTTATTAATATAGTTACACATTTGTTTAGGATCCAACGATTGTGAAACGTCAGCAACTATCTAAGACCACTGCCAGGCTGGGTTACGTTAGAGAGTTGATCCCGAGAGAGATCGAAAGCATCACCTTTGGACATCCCGACTGGTCTTTTGCGTTAATAAGAACTTTTAAAAATGGATGGAAAGGTCTTTATATGTATGTATATCTTTGAAGTTTTGGATCTAAGTATTCCAAAGTTGTTGAGTTGGCTAATACAGATTCTTGCCTGGTTCACCGAAGATATGACACGCAAAATTGCGGTTGTTTGAGTCGATGTTGTCCGCATTGTCCGTATTTGGTGGTTAGTTTTCCTAATTTCTTGAAAGACAACTGTCAAAAAAATGGTTGTGTACTACTGAGTATTTAATATTCTGCGATGTTCTGGTGGTTAAGCTGCGATATTTCCGGTTTTCCTGAAAAACCCTGAAACAATCATACAGTCGACCGCTGTTTACCTTCTGATTTTGGTTGATCTTCACTAAATTCGCCTTGGAGTGATCTGCGACTTCGATTGAATTCACCATACCGGCAATAAATGGCATTTGAAAAATTTAGTTAAGCTCATCGTTGCAGTGTTGCTGAGTTAATCCACGTAGAAAGTTGTAAAAAAAATAGTTTCGTGAAAATATTCGCTATCCAATTCCATTGTTTGAATGAATAAAATTAATATTTTAAGTTACTGTAAGCAACACAAATGGCGATCGTAAGTCAAAACGTTCCGGGTATGTATAAGATCAAAGATGTCAAATTTTACGATAAAGTTGTTAGTGGCCAGTTTGCAACACTAGGGTTGCCAAATCCCTAAATATACTGCAGTGTTCTAGTAGTCTGAATCTAAGGATCATGCTGAGTTGGTGACCAGCACCAAACTACCATTCACAATTGTTGTTTGTTAGAACTTTTTTTATAGTATGTGGAAGCATGGAAAGCCGGAGTGTGGAACTTTAATCCGCTAAACCTACCCTACTCCCAACTCAAGACTCTCCCTCGGATCCACTGGTTGAGTATTACTTACGTGTTTTTAAGTATTTAAAGTGCTTTATATGCAGATTATCTGCTCCTCCAAACCCTCCAAATCCATTAAAACTCCAAATGACGTCGCGGCGCCAGTTTTCCCTACTGGGTCGGCGCTCGGTTGCAAGGCGATGAGCGTGCATTCGAATTTGTCATGCTTGTCCAAGCTCTGATTTCCGTCTTTATGCTTGTATGCGTGTGTATGTGTACGTGAAATACAATGGAACTGCTCCTGCCGCTGGCGACTGGCAATTGTAGCCGTCTTAAGGCTTCTACAGCTTCGTCTTCTGTAGCACGCCTATTTATTTTGCATTTCTATGTAAACTAAATGACTATGATTGTAGTGGTGTTGTGTGTGTGTGTGTGTGTCTGCTTGCATGCTGTGTTTTATTACAGATAAATTATGAAATATGCTTGCGCTCGGCTCAGCCAAGATTATTCAAATACGCAAGAATGAATTTCTCTTCCCCCTGTCCGCGCACCGCCTCCGCCGCTTGAGTTGTTGGGCTGCGGCTAAGACATCGGCTTCTTTTAGAAAATGACAAAATCGCATTAGACGCCATCAAGTGTAAAATTTCTAAAAAGCTATAAATTCATCTTCATTGTCTACGTTGTGGATTTTCTTGAAATGTGCCGCTGTTGCAAGGCGCAAAGAGGAGACCTCTTTGAGATATCCACACACACGCGCACGCTCACATTCCGATATTTACATACCATTCGGCTGCCGCACAATCCGTTTGCTTTGACGCTGACTTCCATCGGTAATCCGTAGTTATCCAACTCGCCCAGCGTCAAGTCGTTACATTTAGCATAGGCCTGAGTGATTTGCTGGTGATGGGCCGGCTGGCCGGCTGGCTGGTCCGCATAATCAAGCTACAAAGGCGAATATTTAATTGAATTGTTAGCACAACAAAAGAGCTGAGTAGATGGAGAGCTGCAGTGGCGGTTGCGTGCGGTGCCTTTTGTCTGCTCACTCGGCCGCTGTCTTCGTTAGTAATTTTGGCCGGCTGTGCCCGTTATTATGCTATGTGTACCTCTGTCAATTGCATCAATACGGCCGTTACGTAAGAATTTGAAGCGTGTCATAATTTGACAAAAAAATGCCCTCCGCCATGTTTTCCATCATTGTAAGGCAGAACTTAAGCCGAACATTGGAGATGCAACAATTGACGAACCGGCAATTCACCACCCTTTTTTATTTTTTGCCAAATATTAATTTAATAATAATAATAACTTGTGGGGTGAGATCTCGGTGTCTTAATGTATAAAATTTGACAAAAGTGAATGCACGAATAAATTTGCCAAATCAGTGCTACATTGAGGGTCGTAAGAGGAGAAAAGACAAAGAGATGTTAAGGTACTCACGGCCATGCCTTTAAAGTTATGATTTATCTCTCATCTTTCTTTCACTACATTGCGCTCTGTATTGAAAATTTTCTGAGTACGACTGTGTCTCTCTATTTGCAGTGCTGAACAGATCTTTCTCTTATTTATTTCGATCAACACCTATTTTGATCTGAACTCTTCTGACTGTGTGCACACCGCCGTGGATATCGAATAGCTCGATTTTCATTGGGGCCAGTTCCTCGCTGGAAAGTAAACCGGTGGTTGAAATGCTGCGTCGTTATATTTGGAGTCTTATTACGTAATAAATTTAGTAGAGTTTACTTACTATGTTCTGGAATAATTAATTTACTATGGGAATGTCTGCAATTATGGGAGAGGTTAACTATGTAAGACGATAGTGCTCATAAGACAAATTTTAATCACTACAATTAGGAAAAGGCTGACTTTGCTAAGAACGAAAAGCTCACAATTCCACTTATAGGGATCGCCAAGCTCACATGAGACCTAGTTATCACAAGATTACTTATGGCTTACCTCGATCCTGCCACTGCGAAAGCACCAGTAGTTGGTAAGACATTTCCGAGGTCACACGTGGTTCAATTACCAAGTTAAAAGCGGAGATGTGAACCAAGGGATGAGTTGTTTTTCGCTGCTGGCTCATATATTGCGCCACTTTTGGTTCTTACTTATAAAGTTTTTTTTAAATAAAGTCGAATGAGGCTTTTGCTTACTTTTCATTGCGGGCGTTTTTTACGTGGAAGTCCCAAACCCAGCGAACAACCCTTAAGAGGTATAGTTCGCCTTCTCAGATTAGCTCGCCTTCAAATGGATATACTTTGGCTACCCAGAGGATACTTGGTCTAATATCGGTAGTCGTGAGCTACTTGAGCCATTTGTAAAAGAATCGTTTCTGGAAACTCCCAAGTGAATGGAAATCAAAGAACTTTCCTCATATGCGAGAATTTCTACATATGACTCCATCCTCTTAGATAAGTTTGTCTATCTTTGGAACCAGTCAACAATGTCAGCCTCGAAATCCAACTCAGTATAACTCTTGCCAACAGGTGATACTTCGGACTAAGTGGGCAATTGAGAAGTAAAGTCCTCTCTCGACGAACAAAGATCAAACTCTATAAGTCAGTCATCATTCCCGTCCTGCTTTATGGTGCAGAGGCATGGACGGTGACAACATCTGATGAGTTGGCTTACTAGTTTTCGAGAGAAAGGTCCTGCGAAAGATTAACGGTCCTTTGCGCATTGGCAATGGCTAATATCGCATTCGATGGAACGATGAGCTGTACGAGTTATACGACGACATTGATATAGTACATAGTTCAGCGAATTAATAGACAGCGGCTGCGCTGGCTAGGTCATGTCGTCCGTATGGATGAAAGCACTCCAGCTCTGAATGTATACCCGCCGGGGGAAGCAGAGGAAGAGATCAGGTGGAGAAGGACCTGGGTGCACTTGGTATCTCGAATTGAAGCCAAATTGCCAAAAGAAGCAAGGCTTTTGTTTAATCAACCGACTTTTATACTTACGCGGGTTGCTTTGTAGAATACTGCTGTACTTTTTACACTTTTTATTTTATTTATTTTTTATTACTTTATACTACATTAAATATCCTTGAACTTCCTGCACTATATAATATATATGTATATTCCGAAATATATAAACATATTTACTTAAGTTGAAGGATATTTCGCTTTACTTTTACAAGTATAGCCTTTTCATTGGCGAGTAATTGAATTAAACTGGTCTTAAGGAAAAGGTCAATTATTTTAAACTCTTTTAAAGCTAATAAAAATAGCTCCAACAAATTAATATGGCCCTGGAACAACATCTACGAAGTTCACAAAGCTGATTGCTGCTGCTGCATTTGAAAAGGAGCTTAACTTACTGCAAATACAGCAACATTTATAGCGACGAAAACGCTCCAATTGCTCGACTAACAGGTTTTACATAGAAAAATAACGGTACATATATATATTTTATATTATTGCGGCGATAAAAATCGCCATTTTATCACTGCTGACCTCAGGAAATAACAACCAATACAAAAAAGTAAAAACCGTAAAAACCGGAAAAATAAAAATCGTATGAAGAGAAGTGATGGAAAGAGCGAAAGAGTAAAATAATACAAGAGGTTCCACATGCAATCAACTCCTGTATTTCAAAGTATATGAAGTGAAAATGTATTTACATACTTATTCTATATATAGTTGGACGTTCTCTAGTACATACTTTATAGTTTCTAAGCAACTGAAGATTCGCAGTGGAGCGATATGTTCTTAAGCTAATACTATAATCCTCAGAGAGTAATTTTTTGTTCGGAAAAATGTGAATGCGGATTTATTAGGAACTTATTTGAAATTTTTGTGCAGTATTGTTTGGCATTTCATCATGGCAAGACTTACGCCTGAACAACGTTTACAAATCTTTCATATTTATCACGAAAATTCTCGTTCTGTAAATAATGTATTTTGCGCGCTTCGCTCAATTTATGGTCGACGTAGTCGGCCTACTGAGCTTACTATTCGCAACACCATTACTCATCTTGAGACCCTGCATTCATTATGCATGCAGTGAAGAAATCATAGAAGCCTTAGCTGGGAGTGTACACGAAGACCGTGGAGAGTCGATTCAGCGCCGTTCGCAGCATCTCGGACTGACGAATGGAAAGACTTGACGCATTTTAAGTCGAAGATCTTAAATTGAAAGCGTGCAAACTACAGCTTGTAAAAGAACTGATGCCGCTCGACCGCCCAAGAGACATCGCTTCGCTCTTTGGGCTCTTGAAAAGTTCCAAATAGATCCCACGTTTTCGATCCACCAAGATTTTAAAGTCAAGAGAGGACTTCAAGTTTTAATTCAACATTCTTTCAGAACGAATCAGAAAAATTGTATAAAACTTTCGTATCTACATATTTACTAAGCTCTTTCTTTTTCGTTCATTCAGTAATTCAAATTTGTAATTCTTATACGATTTATTAATAATTTTTTATTAAGTGGATGACATTTAATTTCTCAATTACATTTACAGTCAGACCATACTTTTAAAGGGATAAGGATATAATAATACGTAGAAGCAATTTAACATCGTAGAGCTTAAACGAGGGTAAATATGGATCCAGGAGTTCAGAAGTAATCACCCTTGGTTATTTGGTCATTGCCACACTTTGCTCTGTCCTTACTTTAAGCTTGATTTGGTTTTGGAACGGAAAGCCGAAAATTTAAGAAAGAACACGGACGTAGTTTTATTCATCTACTTCTGGTTTAACATCTTCAGATGAAAGTATGTACAAAAATCTAATGAAAAGTCGAACGAATTTACAGACAATTCGCAGTTCCTCCCAATTCCTCACACGGACTGTGAAAAAAATCTAAAAATACCTCTAAAGTCCCGAAGAGTTCATCGTTCTTGGCAGAAGATTTATGACGACGTAGTGCAATTCTCTGTCTATTCTATACCATTGCCTGACCGCATTGTTGATTTGATTGTGTGGTGTGTTGGTTGGTCCACCGCTGCATCGGTTGCCTTGCGGTTGTGCGATATTAGGCGGCGTTTGCCGACTTTCCGCTCGACGCCGCCCAGTGCAGGTGATGCTGAGATTGCAAATGCCAACTCTTTGCGTCCGCATGCCGAAGTGCCGTTGCGGGTGAAGGCCTGACCGACTGCCTAAACTACTGGCCGCCGCTAACTTCTTTAAATATTCCTCGCTGTGCTGGTGTGTCTACAAAGTAGCTGTATCCACTCAATTTTTGCTACAATTTCTATCAATTTTTAAAATTGCCGCGTTATAAAAGCACTTTGTTGCTTTGCCTCCAATTGGTGTAAATGCCGAGTGAAATCCTAACGGTACTTGTTACCTTTTTTACATGCCTTCTCGCATTTCAACCTTCTCCATTCGCTGGCGCTTTTGCAGGACGCGTCCACTGTGCATGTGTGTGTGTGTGTGAGAGTGGCGAAATGTGCAGGTGCTTTAGTTAAATGAAAATTTTTCACAAACTTCTCGCACGCCTCACTCCGACCGGCGAGCTCCATCAATACAAATTGAATTTTAAGTTTTTTCCGGTTTTCAATTTGTGGCTCCAACGTCAAATGTACGCCTGGGTGTGCGTGTATGTATGTAGGCCACACTCACTTTGGTCAGGTCCGCCGAGGCGTAACGGCAGCACGCAAAGGACTCCCTCGGGCTTTGGGGGTTGAGTGCGAAATTTCTATTTTACCATAAACGCGCATAGCCGAGCTGCCCACGTGCAATTTATGACTTGAATTAGCCTAATGTATTGGCACTGCCGCTCCGCCTCAGACCCGGTACTCCTCGGCCGGTGATTGTCGGAATCTGCGCGTGAATTTCGCTCGCCACTTTTATTATTATTATTCGCTGCAACAGTGAATTGATTTCGATGTTAAAATTAAATCGATAGGGAACTGTGTTTTGGCCGATGCAGCAAAAGGTGGCGTCGTAATAGCGGCGAAATCCGCTGGGACGTACTGATTTGTAATTTGATGTCTGCATTGGAAGCATTTAAATTCGAGGGTGGTTTGCATAATTTATTTCAAATTGATCGGCCCACCCGGGATGTGGGTGTTGCGGGTGCTCGCAGCTCGACTTCTACTCACATACACACATAGCAGGCTATACGAACTGATTAATAATAAATAAGTTTAAATACCACAATTAAAAAGAGTCTTTGGAAAAACAGACGTTAAGTAAGTGAATCAATGGCTACAGTTTAATTTAGAATCTATAGCTGGGTTTGTACTCTTTAAGTGTCGACATGTTTTCAAGATTTGTTGAAAGAACCGTTTAGAGTAACTTATACCAGTTCCAAACTGTACATATAAGCTTCAGCCAGTTTCTTTTTACTTTTCTTATTACCTGTTCTCTCCAGATATGAACCGGAAGTCATGAGAGCCTCATGAACTTCTGAAAAAAAGATTGAAAATTATTTTGTTTAATGCCGCCGAGTTGATAGTCCTAGGGCCGACTATGGTGGGAACGGCCTTCGCTTATAGCATGGAACCAAGTTTGGTCTAATGTGGCAATATGCAGACAATTTCTGTCAGTACTTATCGGGTCATCAGCAGGTAAAGATCCTTCTATTCTGATTTAAGAAATATTGTCGGTTTATCTTCCTCGGCCTTTCGAAGAAACTGTTTGGTTATTTCATACATTCTGAACCAAAGTCTTACAATTCTTGAGAGGGCTCTTTTCCTGACAAACTGCAGCCTTCTGATGTAGATTTGGTAACTGCGTTGATTATTTTTGGGAGTGTTGTTTAAAGCTTTCAGCACTATTTTTATCTTTAAGCATTAAGAGGTTGTCTCTTGTTTCATCGGAAACACTACCAAAGTTTTTTGACTATATTGTTTTATCTAACTAAAATTTCAGGTGGAAAGTTATCTTAAGAAGCGGGAAATTTTAATTGAAAATAAAATGTCAGAACCTCTTTGCCCCTCTAAATTGATATGAAGAATTTTACGTTGGGAGTATTTTCATAGATTAATTGATGTTTAACAGGTCAATAGAAAAGTCCCAGGCCTGATCTATAGATATCGGATATTAGCTTGTGAATTGTATCATTTTGAGTGAAGCAACTTTTGTTATTGTGAAAAAAACGGATAAAAAGGAGTCTCGGATGTTGATAAAATATTGCTTTTTGAAAGGAAAAAATACAGCTGATACAAAAATTAGGCTTGTCGAGTTTCCGGATACTGTTTAGACGTGGTGCAAAAGTGGTTGTTACCGATGAAAACAACAAAAAAAGTTCAGAAAACAATTTTGAATGGCCGTAAAGTGAAGTGGTTCGGTGTAACAGGTACTCTAAAGATATCAACAGAACGTGTAGATGATATCATTCACGACTATTTGATTATGAGAAAGCTTTGTGCAAAGTGAGGCCCGTGCGAGCTCACTTTTGGCCAAAAGCAATGAGGAGTTGATGGTTCGGATCTGTATTTGGAGATGTTGGATCTTAGTAAAACCGAGTTTAAGCGTCGATATCAGACAATGTATGGGATATGGCTACATCATTTTACTCCGAAATCCAATCGGCACTCTTCCTTGTGAACTACATATGATGAACCCGCTCTAAGGCGTGGAAAAACGAAACAGTTGGTTGGCTAAATTATGGCGTCCACGTTTTGGAATATGCACTAAATAATATTTATTGACTACCTTGATAAAATAAAGACCATCTACAGCGACTAGATCATTATTGGACCATTTGAAAGACGATCTCACCGAAAAGGAAAGTGCTGTTTTCCCCAAGACAATGAATGCATGGTGTTTCAAATCGGTGAAAACGATGACAAAAATCGATAAAATGTGTTTCAAATTGATTCCGCATCCACTGTATTCTCCTAGATCTGGCCTCTGTCGATTATTTGCTGTTCTCAAAGTATGCTCGCTGGAAAGAAGTTTTCGTCGATTGAAGAGGTGATCGTACAAACTGAGGCTTATAAAAATATGTTTTAGTATGGTAGGCCGGGAGCTTTTCAATTGACATGATATAGAGAGGTAGTATTGTTCTAAAACAACGATCATTGAACGAAGACACTGTAATATGGCATATCGCTCTTTGTATCCAATTAAGTGCGGCGCTCTCCATCGGCGGCCATCTGTTATGGTTAAGGGGTTAGGTGGTTGCAGAGGTACATAAAAAGGTAATTTTACGTTTTCTTTTTAATATGAACAGTCATATATTTAAAAAATATAATATGACATATCAAAGGTACATATTTGTACAATATCTCTTGAAATTTGGATATAAAAATGTTGAAAATTCAGCCGTTGAGACCTTATCTCCCTCGGTGTCGTGTCCACCGATTTCAAAAACTCAGTTTCATGAAAAACGTGTTTAAAGACGGCGCACTTAGTCTAGTTAGCCTCGAGCGCACAAGTTCTCAGGGCTGTATCTCCGAAACTATTACTCGGTTCAACTTGAAAATTTAGGATATTATTTTAGAGGTGTTGTAGAATTAATAAGACCAAGAAAAAAAAAATCGATTTTTTGAAATTTTCGAACCTACCTACCTCCTTAAAAATATTGCCAAAGTTGTTTGGAAGAACAAGAGATGGAACCCGCTATTGAATGTTCTTTCCCTGATCTTGACGTCAAGTCCCTAACTTAAACCTGCAGGTGTCATTTTAGCGAGTTTTATTTCTAATATAATCTTTAGAGATGTTAAAGCCTTAAAATTCAGACTAAATTCTACTCAGCAAATGAAAAAGCGCACACATCAGTTGTCTGCATGAAGCTTCTCAGTCAATATTTTAACTGACCAACAGTGTTGATTTTTGCGCTTTGCCCCACATGCCTACCTTACCCCAACACACACACCCCCTTTGAGCTCGCCTGGTGAGCAACCAATATACAAAATAACAAAAAATAATAATAATACACCAACAGTTACCGTTAAGGGTGGCGCAGAGGCGTTTCGCGTGCACAGTGCCCCCGTTGAGACTATGCGTACGCCAAATGCGGAAAGTTTTCTTGTCTCTGTTCGCCGTTGTTGTTGTGCACATTTTTTCACATTTCTGCGCGAACGTGAATAAGTTAGCTTGCACTTTGCTAAATTTTTGTATGGTTTTTAGAAACCGAATTTATGTTATTGCCAGCGGTCGGTTATTATACGTGTGCACACACATATAAGTTGCGGCCAGTGCCGTTATTGAGCCTGCTACGCGCCGGGCACTGGCCACTCACGGCCGGCGAATAGTTGCAAAAGTCGAATAAAGCGTTTGCGGTGCTGTTGGTGCACACTTTGCGCCCGAATTGCGAATTCTACGTTGATGTTGATGTTGCTGTTTTTATTTTTATGAGCAATTTCATTTTATTTTTATTATTTTTAAGTGGAATCATTTAAAAATGGAAGGAAATGAGCCTCCGGTGCAGGTGTGCTTGCGTGTTTGCCACGCGTTCAAAGCGTGCGGTTGGTTTGCCGAAAAAAGGTGGTTGCAAAGAATGCTCTATAGTTGATAAGCATGTGTGCGTATATATATGTGTGTGTATGCAGTTAGGTTAATGAAAGATGGTTGCACACTTTCACTTTAATTTAATGGTTGATCGTTCTTTTACGCTCTCAATGGGGGCCCCGCTTTTATGCTCGGTAACGGGTAGTGTCGATGTGAGTACCGTTATACCAGATATACATACTACATACATACACATGTATGCAGCATAGTACATATGCTGCATATTTAAATATATATAAAAGGTCGTTTTGGGAGTACAAATTTCTAGATAAGAACAATTTTTTCAGACAGTTTAAAATTGGAGTATGCGATATTTATATCTGAAATAAAACTGAGCGGTATCACACCTATTATATGTAGCATCGGATTAGTAATGAGAGAAGTTGGGAATTTGTCTTTTCGGTACAATTTTTATATTCAGTGGCGGAATCCTCTATCTGGTTAGCTGGAAACCTCGAATTTCCTTCAAACTTGGATATAAGTAACCCAAAAGCAAGAACTGTCAACTAAAAATGAATTGTGGAACGCTATATGCCGCTACAATTACAATGAACGAATAAGGCCCTTGCAGTAAATCGTTGCCTACATTTCAGCGCGTAAGAAACATTTACCAAACTAAAGTATTAAACCTGCCCGCAGTCGGTACAACGTAATCGAAAAATATCTTGTGCAAAGAACAACAGCTGACTAAAAAAAAATTTGCTGTATGTTTACCATTACAACAAGAATAAACGACAACCTACTGGTAAACTTAATCTAAATCTTTTCAGCAATACTATGGCTCTCATACACCTATATATGATATGTATACATATATATATGTATGTTCAAACATGCATGTAAATGCTCGTTCTAGTTTAATTACGAATATTCCAAGGTACATAATTCTTTAATATTCCAAGCACGCGACTACGCTCAGGAATTTTCATTTAAACGACGTCTTTCTTTTTTTTCAGGAGATTCAGGAATGTGTATGTGCTTACAGTAGAACAGTTAATTGTGGTACTTTAACATATACTTATATACGAGATATACAATTTTTAATAGAGCAAATATTTAATATGAATTTTAGTTGTTTTCGAACATGCAATGTATGTACCATAGGTACTAATGTGGGCAAAAAATAGTAAGACCTTTTAATTTAGCTACCGCGGGAAAACCAATTCGTCGAAATATGTGTTTTCTGGTTCGTATGACTTTCAGTAACATCTAAATCAAATATTACATCAAAATATATATTAGTGTTTAGTATACGCTCGTCTTTCATGCAGTACATAAAGTGCATTCGGCGATGTTTACGATGAGTGAAATTATTCAAGAAAGCAGTTCCTTTAAATTTTGTTCGTGGAATCAAATTTCAGTTGCCGAAATGTTCAGAATGCTTAAAAAGACCTTCGATGATAATTGTTTGTCGCGAACAAGTGTCTTTCATTGGTACAAATTATTCAAAGAGGGACGGGAACGCGTTGACGACGAACGACGCCCAGAACGGCCATCAACATCGAGTGATGATCAACATGTCACTTAAATAAAGGAATTGATGCTTGAGAATCAACGATTAACTGTGAAAGATTTCACTGAGATTGTTAGACTATAGGAAGGATCAGTGAAAACCATTTTGAAACATCATTTGGGCCAAAGAAAACTACTAAAATAATTAATTTTGTTCCGAAAAACAGCGTCGCGTTAACGTCTATGAAACTATGCTTTCCGGCTACCAGGATGTCGTAAAACGTGTTATTAATACTGATAAGCCTTCGATCTATGCTTACGACCTGAAAGAAGACGATCAATCGGCCGAATATCGTGCAAAGGTGAGCCGAGGCCTAAAAACCAGGTCAAAGCATATCAAAAACCAAGGTTATGTTGACAGTTTTCTGCGGTTATCGAAAAGTGGGCACTCCGAATTCCTTCCGACCGGCCAAGCTGCCAACAATGTCGTTACTGTGAATGAGAATTGCTAATGATAACCAAATAGTTTTGGCCCGAATTGGATGACATGGCCGTGGAAAATATATGGTTCGAACAGAACGACGCCACAAGTCACACAACGAATGCCCCAATCGATTTATTGAAAACTAAGTTTGGTGAACGTATTGTCTGACGAAATGGCCCAGTCAATTGGCCGCCTCGGTTGTGCGACTTGACGCCGTTAGACAATTAATAGGGGGTTACGTTAAGTTTATGGTCTATGCTAACAAGCCAGCGACGATTGATGAACTTCGTACGAATTTCGGATGTGAAATTGCAGCAATATCGGCCGATTTATGCTTGAAAACAGTCGAAAATCAGGTTCAGCGTCTGGACTTCTGCAAGCGTGCGCCTGGTTGTCGTGTAAAAGAAATCGAGTGTCATACATAAGGAGTCGAATATAATTTCACAGGAATAAATAATTTCTTTGTTTTTGTAGCACTCTTATTGAAAAACCCGTTAGTACGAGGTGTGTTCAAAAAGTATCGCGAATTTTGTGTTTTTTCAAAAATTATTTATTTATTCATGAATATCTATTTTGTCCCCTTCAAAGTAATCCCCATGAGATATTATACACTTGTGCCAATGGTTTTTCCAATCTTCGAAGCACTTCAAAAAATCATTTTTTTTATCTTCTTCAGCTCCTCCTTCGATGCCGTCTTTATCTCGTCAAGAGAAGCGTACCGTCGTCCTTTCATGGGCCTCTTCAGTTTAGGGAACAAGAAAAAGTCACAGGGGCCAGATCTGGGGAATACGGTGGCTGCGGCATCATTAGTGTATTGTTTTTGGCCAAAAAGTCGCGCACAAGCAACAATGTGTGAGCAGGGGCGTTATTGTGGTGTAAAAGCCAATTTTTGTTCTTCCACAAATCCGGACGTTTCTGGCGGATTGCTTAGAGCAAATTGCGCATGACTTGCAGGTATTATTTCTTATTGACCGTTCTTCCCTGTGGCAAGAACTCATTATGCACCACGCCCCTGCAATCGAAGAAAACTGTCAGCAAATCTTTCACATTCGACCGAACTTGGTGCGATTTTTCGGTCTTGGTTCGTGCGTCAGCTTCCATTGAGATTATTGAGCTTTGGTTTCCACGTCATAACCATAAACCCACGATTCGTCACCAGTTATGACCCTCTGGAGCAAATTTGGGTCGTCGCGGACAGAATTTAACATCTCATTAGTAATGTTCATGCGATGCTGTTTTTGGTCACAATTGAGCAATTTTGGTACGAATTTCGCGGGCGAACCGTCTCATGCCCAAATCATTGAGAAAAATCGAGTGGCACGAGCCAATCGATATGTTTAGGTCCTCAGCAACTGTTCTAACGGTGATTCGACGATTGGCCAATACCATTTTCTCCACTTCATTAATTTTTTCGTCTGTTGTTGAAGTGCTCGGGCGTCCGGCACGCTCTTCGTCGTTCACATCTTCTCGGCCTTCTGAGAACATTTTGTACCACCAATAAACGTTGCTTCGGTCCAAGGTAGCTTCTCCGTATGCCACAGTCAACATTCGGAATGCATTCGCGCACTTAATTTCGTTTTTCACACAAAATTTGATACAGGTTCTTTGATCCATTTTTTTGAATAGGTAAAAATCGAAGACGATCCAAAACACGTGCAAGCACAGCAGCGGTCAACAATTAAATGAACATTCAAAATGGCCGAGCTTGTCGGCATAAGTGAGAGACATGAGTACCAACATAACGCCATAAAAAAATCGAAATTCGAATATACGTAACCCGCGAAAATTAAAAATTCGCGATACTTTTTGAACACACGTATATATAACTAAATCAGAAAAGTTAACCGAGTTACTGCTTGCACCAAGAAAAAATCCGATAATTTTTTCTAACCATATTGTTTAATATAAAAACAGTCAAATCAAATTAAGGTCACTTAATATGAAGAAAATAGCTTTTATGAAAATATTTAGCTAGAATTTGATCGATCAGTTTGTATGGCAGCTAAATGCCACAGTCGACCGATCTGAACAATTTGTTCGGAGATTCTGCCCTTACCTTGAAAATAACTTATGTTATATATAACGCTGTTCATTTATATTATACTATGTAGTTACTTTGATATGTATTTCTGAGTGTGACAGACTTCGCAGCAAACCTAATACTCGCATACACTGTTTATCGTATATTTCATTTCTCTCAAACGAAACTCTATTTTCTCTTATACTTAATCGAAATCATGATACGAAACCAATTTCTGACAGCTTCATTGGAGAATGAGATATATTCTAAAAGTGAAAAAGCATCCCAAATAAATTAAATTCGAAATTTCTATTCTTGCTGCATGAATTCCTCACACCAAAAACACCGAAACATACACACACACACAGATGCACCTCTGTATTATGACACTCCCATTGTCGTTGCCTGCTCCTGCTGTAAAGTATAATTGAGTTATGTGTACAGTTATGCACTTCATGCTTGTTGTGTGTGCTTGTGTTTACAAGTGAACACGCTCGCACTTATGCTATTTCGCCCTCCCCCTCATGAAGCACCTCCATTGCCAACGCTGTTACAGAGCGTTTCCCTTTAACCTTCTTTTATTCGCTGATTTCGAAGTTGTGCGAATTACGTTTCGTGCACCCGCAACACCGAAATATCTGGCAATTTGCACAGCTCAATGCTTCAAACTAAAAAAAGGAAGGGGAGCAACAGACACAACCTTGCCTTTTGTCGCCAGCAGCTCGCGTGCGATGCGCTTGTGCATTTTGGCTTAATATTTCGCGTTCGCCGGATATTTTCCTTTAGCAAACTAACTTACACTATGAAGATGCTTGCGTAAATATGTGTGCGTGTTACCGTTATATGCGTGCATCGACTTAAAGGGGCGTGTGCATTTCTTTTGGGGAGAAAATGAAATCACAATAAGATTTTTACAGTTAGTTAAGTTTGCTTTCCTGCTTTTGTCGTCGCTTTCTTGTATGCGAAATTGCATGCTAGATTTAAGAATATATACAACAATCTTACGCGTTGGTATTAACGGGACTTAGCTATCTTAAAAATGTCACGCAACTTTTTGGGAATTTAATTCCTTGCTTATTTCATTACACTTTTTGTTATTTCGTGAAAAATAATTCAAATTGGTTATTCACCGTTTGTGTTCATACAACCTTGTGATATTTATCTAAGTCAATTTCTGTTCTGGGTTGCGTGGTGACTTCAAAACGAATCTCTACAAGATTTAGAAAAAATTATTGTCTTCACCTTATGTAACATATGAGGCCAAGTATAAGGAAATCTGTTATTTTTTGAATACATGACGATAATCTGTATTTCGCATTGCATTGGGTTCTGCTTGGTAATGAAAAGATAATAATTTGTAACGGAAAACGAATGTGGTTAATACATGGTGAGCAAATGCAAACTGCCAGCACTGACAAAGAGGGAGGTTTTGTTATGAGCTTGGTTGGATTGCCAAGGAATTACCTTTCTTTCGAGTCTGTACTGTCAATAATTGGAACGTCTGAAGTAAGAAATCGCCCAAAAGTGGTGCTTTGGCCAAAAAGAGAAGTATTGTGTTTCAGTGGAACAACGCCAGGCCACATATGGTGTTAGTGACTCTCCAGAAGCTCCACGAGTTCGGGTGGATGTTATTCCGAGCGGAGATCACAGCAAAATAAGAAAGTTTTCTATTGCTCACAACAAGGAATATATTTATATGTTCGGATATCCAAGCGACTTTGAAATTCACAAAGTCTCGCCAAAGATAGCAAAAGATGGCCTTAATTTCTTAATGGATCTAACATCCACGATAAACTTGTAATGGATTCCAGGGCATAATGATATCCCAGGCAACTGTGAAGCAATCGAACTAACCAAAGTGGGTACCACCCTTCAATGAGAGACTCTGTCAACTTTTAAATATTTAATCGACAAACATGTTATACATTTAGCTGAGTATCGGTGGACTTAACAAGCAGGCTTGCCTGGTATGAATAAAATATGGGCCGCATATACCGACCATTAAAATTCAAAGCGAATAGCTCGAGAACTCTAGTAGGAGTGATTAATAGGCCATTGTCGAATTGGCAGACATGTCAGTAGACTAGAAAGACCATATAAAGCCAATTGGAGAAGCTGTCAAGAGGTAGAAGAAGAGGAGACTATAAAATATCAAGGCTTTCGAAGGTTTCATGACGACGTTTCGGAGGTGGCACAGCGGTACAGTACTGGAAAATGAATAACTGCCCATATATAAATCATGCGCCAAATTTTGGAAAAGACCCGTGAACAAAGCATAGACACATCACCTCTTCGTCGATTTCAAAGCTGCTTTTGACAGCATGAAAAGGAGCCGCCTTTATGTCTGCGAGCCGTTCGATACCAAACGAGGTTTCAGACAAGGCGACCCGCTATCCTGCGATTTCTTTAATCTACAAAAATAACTCTTGCCAACAGGTGCTCCTTTGGACTGAGTAGGCAATTGAAAAATAAAGTTCTCTTTCGACGAACAAAGACTAAACTCTATAATTCACTCATTATTCTCGTCCTGCTATATGCTGCAGAGGCATGGACGATGACAACCTTGGCCTTAGAAGTGTTCAAGAAAAAAGTTTAGCAGAAAATTTTTGGTTCTTCGCGTATTGAAAACGGCAAATACCGCAATCGATGGAGTGATGAGCTGTATGAGTTATACGACAACATTGACATAGTCCAGCGAATTAAGAGACAGCGGCTACGCTGGCTAGGTCATGTTGTCCGATTGGATGAAAAGACTCCAGCTCTGCGAAGAAGAGGAACACCTCCACTTTGTTGGAAAGACCAGGTGGAAAAGAACTTGGCCACACTCGGAATCCCTAACTGGCGAAAAAGAAGAACGACTGGCACGCTGTTGTAAACTCGGCTGTAGCCGATATACGCCAATAAAGAAGAATAATAATTTAAATACTATTACTTTCGTTTCTAAATATCAAAAAAGTAATTCCAAACTATTTTTACTTTCAAATATTTAAGTCTTTTCGTTTGATAAACCTACATCGGTTTTCTCGGAAAGCACTATACGCTTACTGCAAAAAAATTGAGAATATAAATCTTCAGAAGTTACCGAAAGAGTTCTGAGAAAACACTCTCATAGGCGCTTAAGTAGGCTGAAGCAGTTTCTAACAATTGCCCCAAGTTATCGGAGAAAGTTTCATCGGCTGATAGGTATAACGAAATAAGAATTTAATTTTGGAGAATGAGGCAAAAACATAACTTTTTAATAATCTATTTTCGGAAATGCAAACAGCGCACAAAAAGCTTAAGACACTAGCTGAGATACACACACACATACACTCGTGCTGCAGTTGAGGGTAATAACCCTCATCATGCTTTATTAAATTGAGTCAAAATTTGATAACGGAAGAAATACACGCACAACTTCTATGTATTATGTGTGTGTGTGTGAGTAGGTGTGCCTTTGACAGCGCATGGAAAAATGAAATAAAGATGACAGTTGCAAAATATGGTGCGGTATGACAGCACAGCGAACTGAAGGTACGAATGACTGGGCTGAGCTGAGGCGTGCCAAGCAGTAGCTGCTTTACAGCTAACCGATGTTGAGCGTTACGCTCGCCGCACAATGTGCACCGCAAAGCTGTCCGTCCGCTGAGCGTCAAACTTAGCAAATCAATTCACTAAAGTGGTGATAGTGGTGATGAGGCGACGGTGGGAGGGTGGCGCAAACAAGATAATGCAATTCTTTCCGATTCTTAGCACACTTTTGTGCTTCGTTCAATGTTGACGGCGCATCCCCTGAGTATTTGCACGGTCGAGTGTTCATTTTGTTTTACGGCCCAATAATGACGGAGTCATTAAAGCTGCGCCGTTTCCAAAAATATTCAAAAAAAAAAAAAATACAAAATAATATTAAAATGTATAATAAAAAACTGCTGATGAAAAAGTTTATGTTTTTTGCTCATCTGTTTGCGCCTTTGTTTGCTTCGGTTTCATTTTCATATCTTTCATTATGATTATTATTTTATTTTATTTTTTCCGCTCGCTACTTGCTGGGCAAGTGCAAACTTTTTTATTACCAACACAAAACTTATAAGTGGGTTTAGTGAGCGAGTGAGTGAGTGAGTGCCAAAAGTGAGAACTGTTGAGCCTAATGGGGTCAGTTGTGCCCTTTTAATGGAACAGGTTAATAAAATTTCGCAACCTTCTCCGTTTGACAGCTGAAAATTTGAATTTATGCCTTTACGAGCTTTGACAAGTGAAATTAATGTGCACCAAGTAAATACCTACACACACGCAGACAATTTTCCGCGCACACACACACACACACACACACACCCACCCAACACACTGCCAAACCTTCATCGAGTTGCTATTGAGTCTTGAGGAACTTGAGCGCTCTTGTGCGCTCTCGAGCTGTGGCTGCGGTTCATTTATGCAAACTTTCGTGGATGACAAAATGGTGGTGAGAGGTGAAGCGGTGTCTTGAAATCTCATACCAAGAAAACCGAGAAAATGCAGGGTAAAGTTAAATAAAAACTTTATCATGCAAATTGGCAAAGCGTTGAAATTGACGTCAGAAGCAGTCGAGCAGCCATACTATACACACATACATGCGATATTTGAAATACCCAACTGGAAGTTGACTTCGGTTGTTAAAAAGTGCTTTAATGACTACTCATATGGGTTAACTCCCTAGACTCAGTTATTTTTATCATAGATACCTTCGAGTTTGCTGTTGCTTAAATCTGCCTTAATAATGGAGAAAGGGTGGGTGATGCCAAGTAATTTAAGTAAAAATCTATCAAAAAAAATAAAAAATTCTTCCCTCTTGTTGAGAGGCTTTATGCTTCGTTTGTATTTATGTTTTAATTAGTAGCTCAAGAATTTGAAAACCTCTAGCTAAAACTAATTTGAAGTTGTACTCGAGGTGCTTAGAAAGAGATAAGAAAGTAAAAAGGGTTTGAAAACGTAGTAGATGAGGGTGAATTCAATGTGTGATGAGCTAAAAAGTGTATCCCAAGAGAAAAACGGATGATGTTGGAAGCTTTAGACAAAGAAAAGATCGTCGAGCATGAAAATTTCTATTGGTTGACCTTTACGAAAACAAGAAAAATGTTAACTTCGTGTGCACCGAAGTTATAATTCCCGCTACAGGTGCATATAGAGAGATTGATAGAGTTGTAAATAAGGAGCCGCATTCCGAGGGACCATTTATCAGGAGCGCAACATGCAAAGGCAGATTAGTAGACACTGCTCTGCATACTATCGTGTTATGGCTTGAGGAAGCCATTAGGGTTAAAAAATTCGCTGTTGGAGCCTTCCTTGATATTGAGGGAGCTATAATAATGTTCTGTCGGAAGCAGTCGTAACTGTTCTGGACGGTCTTGCGGTTGAATCAAACCTTTAATACCTCATTTTTCTTTTTCTGAACTTCTGTGCGACAGAGTGATTGAAACGGAGTTGGGCAATGCACATGGTCGACGAAATGTGTGTAGAGGAACCCCACAAGGTGGAGCTCTCTCTCCTCTTCTATGAAACTTGTTCGTTGACGATCTGCTTAAAAAACTTGAGGATAGTGGCTCCCGGGTGATAGTCTATGCAGACGAAGTAGCACATATTATCAAAGGAAAGTTCCTGAGTACCGCGTACGAATTGACGCAAGGGTATCTCAGCGTCGTAACATATTGGGCGGTTGGAAGTGGTCTCGCCATGAACTAAAATAAAACCGAGATGGTTTTATTTACTAGAAGATACAAGATTCCGGTGGCACCGCTGCCGCAAATGGAAGACATCCGTCTGCAACCGGCGGATACAGTGTAATATCTAGGACTCATTCTGGATAGAAAGCTTTCATGAAATCCGAATACCGAAGAGAGAGCAAAACAGGCATCGATTGTCTTATACTGCTGTAGAGAAGCCATTGGTTAAGGGTGAGGTTTCTCACCGAAAGTGGTCCTCTGGCTCTACAACACCATAGTTAAGCCCATTATATTCTATTCTTTACGTGGTGGAGGACTATAGAAAATAGCACATTTGCAAAGAAACTCGAGAGCTCTAGTGCCGTAGACTTCGTCGGAAGGTATATGGCTGCGGCAGTTGCTATCAGGCTCAGAGAATCTGGGTTCCTAAAAGCAGACGTGTCTGAAAACTCGGAAATCCTTACACACTTTGATTTTATACTGGATCACTTTGATCATGGAGTTGCCAAATCGAACTCTGGCGACTTCTTCTCTACCTATATACCGGCGAAGGAGTTGTGGGTGGGAAGAAGCCATTTGAGGAGAGGGGCAGTGAGATGGGTCAAAGCTTGGGGGAAAGTTGGTGGAGGGGTTTCCTGTCAGGAGCTCTCTAAAAACTCAAGCTTCAGACCTCCTGACAATTGCAATGTTTACCAAGCCGAGCTTACAGCCATTGATAGAGCAGTAGATTTACTCCGGAGTGCAACCTTTTTCAAAGATGTGATCATCCACTCAGATAGCAGGGCGGTGATATTAGCCTTGAACTCATTAACAGTGCGTTCAGGGTTGATCAAAGAGCGCGAAAATTCGCTAAGAATAGCAACGAGTCTCTATGTGATAAGACTAGTATAGGTGCCAGGCCTAAGTGAAATCGCAGGAAATTGTAAAGCTGATGCAAGGTAAGGCACCCTACACCCGCTAACAGTAGAATGGGCGCGGGCCGGCGCTCTTTTATCCTCTTGTCTTCTACTACTAGATGGGAGGGCTCTGCGGTAGCTTGGCCAGCGCTGGACCACCATTGATACATGCACCGCAGGTATGCCTAGCCTCTCCCTAATTGTGGGGGTTTTAACAGGGCCATTGGCCAATTGGCGTCAATGATGTAAGGCTGGGAATATTACCAGAAGCCATCTGCAGAAGCTATATGAAACAAGACGAGGTGGAAATAACTCAATATTTCAAGTCAAGTCTTAAACACTTGTGAGTCTATACTTTCAGCCAAAATCCAAATCCTTCAAAGCGAAAATTGTGTTCTTTGCTGTAATTTTTTGTGAAATAGGATATAGTACATACGTGAATATATACTAAACACTATCAAGTAAAGATATTTTCAGCTCTGTTTTTGATTTTCAGGCAAAGCCGTTTCTTTAGTTTCAGCTCTGCATATATTTCCGCGGTTGATGACGAACTAAAAACATTACAACTAACAGTCAAATAGCCACCAACACGCACACACTTACACTATCACCTAAAGCTGCCGCAGATAGCAGAAATTGCGATGCAAAATACTAGAAAACAAAGCTCATGAAAAATGAACGAAATAAATTTTTCTATCTGATAATAAGAAAAAATAAAAGCGCTGTGTAAACATGAATCACCCTAATGTGTATATATGTATACTAAACATTATCAAGTAAAGATATTTTCAACTCTGTTTTTGATTTTCAGGCAAAGCCGTTTCTTTAGTTTCAGCTCTGCATATATTTCCGCGGTTGAATACGAACTAAAAACATTAGAACTTACAGTCAGATAGCCATCACGCACACACTTACACTATCACCTAAAGCTGCCGCAGATAGCAGAAATTGCGATGCAAAATACTAGAAAACAAAGCTCATGAAAAATGAACGAAATTGTGTATGCAAGCGCTGTGTAAACAATTCAAACGGAAGAGCCGGCAGCAAATCATTTTCCACGCGCGCAGCTGCAGCGTCTGTGACAACTAAATCAACGCTGGCCGCCAATGCTGCCAACGCGCTCGACAGCTACACAAAATCTCATTTTCTGCCTTTGCAGTTGCGGCGACATTCGAGCTGAGAAATCCAAGAAATTGGAAAGTGGACATTTGATTTCGAGAGCAACTTGTGATCCTTGGCTTGCGGCCCCGGGTTGCTTGCAACAGCGGTTGCATTACACGCCCGTGTTGTTGCTTTGAGTGTTGTTGTTGCGACCGCCAAGAGCTGACGCTGCCAACTGTCGTGCGCGTTCTGTTTGACTTTTATAAACTTTTAACGACTTCTGCGGAGCGCTTGTGGAGCAGCGCCGAGCGGCGGAGAGTTACAAACTTTATTTGTTTCAGCGTCCATTTTTTATTTATACTTCTTATCGGGTTTTTCGCTTTGTGATTTGAGCATGATTTTTGTGACTTCTTTTCGCTTTATTTTCTAATAAAATTTCTTTCTTCGCACATTTTTTTATTTGTCGACTTCTTCTGCACAATTTCACCGTTAGCTTGTATGCGCATGTGTGCGTGTGTGGTTGCGCCGTTCGTCATCATCTTGCGCTTTGTCGTGCGCTTTTTCTCATACTCCTTCGCGGCGCCCACGCTTCAAAGGTCCCGTGGCTTCTCTGTCGCTTGGCGTTGTTATCGGTCAGCGAGATTTTCTTGCTTCCAACAACAATGCGCTGCAAAGGAGCTTGCAACTTGGAAGCCGCGCGCCGCTCATCGATGATGTTGCGACAAAGTTGTTGGACTGTGGATGCCATTAAGATTGGCGCTCGGAGGCGCTGGTGGTGGTGGGAGCTTAGCGCCGCCTTTGACTGCTAACATTTCACTTAAGCGCCGTGTGCGGTGTGCGCTGTGCGCTGTGTGGGCGGCGGCGGCTGCGTCTTGGATAAAGTTTTAATGTTCTCGTGTTTGATCAAGTTAATTTAGCAGGAAATTATAATTGTTTTAAGTTTTCATGTGATTTTTCTCCGGACGTCTGAAGTTTTGCTGATGACGGCAATAAGTCGAATCATCGTCGAAGTAATTTTTCTTGCTTGTCGCTCATCACAGTAATAGCTGTAATGCTGGCAATTGAATAGTGGCTCACTCGCCCGCCGACGACCACTCATATAAACCATGTAGTTCGTTGAGTGGTGCACAGCGCCGGCTTGGCCTTTTACTCAAACAGACTTTTGGTTGGGGGCGAAGCAAATGACGCGGAAACTTTCAAAACATTAAAGAGGCCATTTTCATAGTTATTTATCGTATGCGTTGTTTTTCGAGAGTCTGCGAAAGTTTTGCGTACAGCGTTTTGTAGATTTGAGTAGATAATTTGGTAGATTTTCCCAAAAATCACTTGTCATTGCTCTTAAGAAGAAGGCGTCACTTCAAATTGTATTTTTATAGAAAAGTTATCATCAGTCAATACTTTTTT
Source organism: Bactrocera neohumeralis (assembly GCF_024586455.1). NCBI lineage: Eukaryota > Metazoa > Arthropoda > Insecta > Diptera > Tephritidae > Bactrocera > Bactrocera neohumeralis. The sequence goes on along the minus strand of NC_065919.1, from coordinate 75,056,138 downwards.
AGTAAAATATTATACCTTTAGGGAGTTTATAGTCATGGCTCTAAAATTCAGGAATTTTTGAGAACTTTGTTCTGTTGTTCGTCAAAGCGGAATAACACTGTAAAGCCGATCAACTTGCTATAAATGCCAGCCTTACCTCAATTTCATCTGATGGAAAGCGAGTTGGAACTCCGTTATTCTCTTTCTCTCTCGCGCTGGACTTATGTACGCGCATGTCAACAATCATAACCTTTGCGACTGCTAGATCTTTCTAGCCTGGAGTGAACCGTAAGACCCGGCCCTTTGAAATACTTGCTCTGTCCAATAGGCTCACAGGCGATGTGGCTTAATATTTTAGTCAAAACTGCATGGTAGAAGGAGAGCTGGGGTCACCTAGGTATTTTCTTCTCTATTGCTCATGTTTTGAGTGAGGGACGTTGAAATATCTCGGTAGATACGCCTTCAGCAAACCAGCCTATCCGGCTGAAATTGATATTAGCCGCCTCAACATATTTTTGTTAAACTCAAAACGCTGTCCACTACATATGAAGTCAAGATCAATCTTATGATTTTTCTTGACCTTAGGCTATGTTTCTACGTCTACAACTAATATTAATTTATAATACAGTGCAACAGCTAATCTGGGGGGTGAGAAATTCCAAGTCAGGGTGATGGTACTAGGTCCGTATAGTTTTTTTGTTTTTTGTTAATGCTTTGCGGTCTTCAAAGCGGCTAAATAAAATATATGTGATTTTTGTGCGATTGGGACACACGATTTTCCGGTGACCAATATGCATGCCACGGATGGAAACTCAGAGAGCACAGCTTACAAACGGTCAATATTATTCGTGAGCCTCTAGTGCCGAAGGAGAAGATATTGCTGCCTCCACTGCATATTAAACTCGGAATTGTTAAGAATTTTATAAAAAAAAAAATATGGTACAACTAAGCGAAAAAACATCAAGATAAGGAAAAAATTTAAAAGGTCATTAAAAAACTGACACATACGAACGCCAAACCCTCTGAGGGTTTTACTATACTGAGATAGTACCATCACCCTGATTTGGAATTTCTCACCCCCCCGACAAGAATCCTAATAATGTTCCACAGTGTAATCAACAAGAAGAAGGTTTTCATAGGGACGTTACGAAAGTAGACCGACTGAAACAGCAGACGACACCATATTTTTCGGCGCTCTTTTGACATTTCTCTTCAGTAAAATTTGCCATTTCATCATGGAAAGATATACGATCCAACAACGAGTCGAAATAAGAGCGCTACGTACAACTAATGATCGTCATACTCATCCTGTCAGATCAATAAATGAGCGACTAGCAAAAAATATTGAATCCACATGCACAGTACAAAATGTTCACGTGTTAGTGAGACAAAGAAGTGCCCGTCGGTAATATTGCTGCCGCTAGCGCATTAATTGAGAAAGACCCAAATCAGTTTCTCAGACATCGTCCGCAAGCGGTGGGCATCTCTGAGACGTCGTTGTGACGAATTTTGCGAAAAGATCTACATCCTTACAAGATCAAATTGACGGAAGAACTGAGGCCGCTTGACCACTAGAATCGTCGTATTTTTGTGAATTTGGCTGAGCAACAACTTGATAATGATCCGGATTTTCATCGAAAAAATATCTTCGGCAATAAGGCTCATTTCGGCTGAATGTCTTCAATAATAAGCAAAGTATGCGTTATTGGTCAGGCAGCAATCCACACGTAATCCATGAGACACCATGGTAAACTTACGGTTCGGTGCGGTTGATGGGCCGTCGGCGATATTCTTCCGTTAAGATCAAGATTAGAGAGTTACTGTGAATGGGATTCGCTACCTCTCAATGATAACCAAATATTTTTAATCCGAATTGGATTATATGGACTTGGACAATAAGTGGTTCCAACAGGACGGTGCCACAAGCCACACAGCGTAGGCGGACAAATTCCGAAATATTAAAGGAAACTTATTATATAGTTTGGTGTTTAACATTAATCACCACTTGAATTTGACAAAAAATCGACTTTCTTGGTGTTTATAGAGACAAAGTTTTGGATTTGGCTTATACTTGTAATTAGGTATAATTCGATATCGGGTACTGTGATTGTTCACCACCAATAATGAGAACACTCGACTGCTGCTCAAAAACATTCCATTTGTAACACGTGTTTGTAGCGTCCCTTCTTGACCTTTCCTTGTATGTGGATATACCGATGTTGTTTTTTTAACAAAAATAACCACTGATATGCATAAAACATAGACTGATTATGTGGCACCGCAGGTTTATATTGACTTCTCTACGCTTGCCCTCACACAGTTTTTCAATGTCAACAGAAAATCATCAGTCATCATGCAGTTTATGTCATGAAGCGAATCAACTGTATGAATATATATACAAGTATGTCCACCTTGGTATGTGCTAACTGTCAAATGTTATAGCGGAGACTAAAATACGAGCGAACAAAACCAAATTGCCGATACTGTCACTGCATTCGTCGTCCTCTGACAATTGTCGGGTACGCGTCGGTGAACTGCGACCCGGGCTGGACCTCGCACATGCTGTCACAACTCCGATAATAAACAGTGACTCGTCGCTGTCTGCCTGCGTGCCTGCCTCAGTGGCGATACAAATGACCTGAAATGTCGAATATTCTGCATTTGTCTGCTTTGAATGGCGCGACAATGCGGCTGTTGGCAACCAACATAACGGCACAACAACGACGCTGATGCTTTCAATATTTGCCTTTCGCACTCTGCAACAATTGTTGTCTGCATTGGCGGTCTGTATTGAGTACTCCATGTACATACTAGGAGACCCGTTATATCTATGTTTATGACGCGATTGTGCCACGATGACCTGCATAAAGGCGGCCGTGCAGAGGGCGCGGTCACGCGTTCAATTGGCCCGGCCTTACTGTATAAATATTGGCAATGATTTCGCGTTGCATTGCGGTGTTGTTGTGACAATACCACACGCTTAAATGCGTACCGTTAAGTGCGTGTACGACGCCGGACATTGCGTTCAATGATCTACAAATTACACATGTCTACTAAATGTCAATACAAAGGTGTCGCCAGTAGTTGTTGCTGCGGGTTGTTGCTCCTCTTGGTTGGAATTTGTTTGAATGAATACGGGAACACCAAAAGAGCTTGTTAAATGCAACGGTATATTTATACGGCGATGAACTTAGTTAAATTTTTGGTGATGATTTTAACCATCAAAACCAGCGTTTATGGATGGTATGGGAAGGATGTTCACAACGGGCCTCCTAAAGGCCTATGTGCGTAGTATGTAGTCGATCTAGGTTGTAGATCTCTACAAGATGAATTTTGTGAAGAACGTCCAATAGAGACGTGAAATAGAGACAAATATAAAATATTTAAAAAAAAATTGTGTTCACATTGGATCCCACACAATTTTTCAATCGCTCGAGAAAGGCTCGTGTCGACTGGTCGGAACAAATGTCAAAAAATACGATAATGGTGCTTCGAAACACTTTTATGAAATCGTGATAGGTGATGATTGCTAAATTTAAGCGTGATTCAAGAAGAGCCGAATCCAAAAAAAGTTGTTCGCATTTTTTTTTGGAAAACTGGATATTTCGTAACCATACCACTGGAATAACGCAGAATAGTAAATTCCTAGTGGTGCAGAAGTGTAGTTCAAGAAATCAGGAAAACCAACCGCCGAAGACGGATTAATATTATTAACAGAAAAATATGCTTTCTGAGTTTCATTAAGGTACTTCATATACTATCACTAAAATATAGCTAGTGAAGTCAATCGGATGTCTGAAAACCCTAATGTTAGTTATATGGGGGTTACGGAAAGTTATAACCCGATTTTATCCATTTTAAGGCAAAACGCGCCCATACAATTTTATTTAAATATTTTATTTAGCAGATATTGGCAACTATTTTGGGTATAAAGTCAGGCGAAAGTTAGACAATCTTTGAGTTTGGTATAAGGGGACTTAATAGCATTCAACACAGCTTTGGCACACAGACCTATTATTTATTATCAGAAAAATTGGTTTGAATTTCAATTATATATTCCATACATTGACCGATAGTTTCCGTAAAAAGTCAGCAAGAGGTACGGAGGTTCAAATCTTCGGTATCTGGGGGCTTAACAGTTGTGGTCGGATTTTGACAATTTTTGGTTATAAAGTTGCACACTTCAAAGGCACCATTCGATTTATTTTGATAAATTAAAACTGTCTCCACTCTCAAAGGAAGAGTTGTGAAGATATCTAGTTTAAATTTGGAGAGAACAATTTTAACGTCATTCGCTACCGCGCTAGGAAAGCTTTTATTTTTTTCTCTGGAAATTTTTCTATGTTTTTCTACGAAAAACTGACGAAAAAAGGGCCAAATTCGATACTTTTTTATCAAACCGCCGCCATTTTGTTTTAAAAAACAGTGACTTTCCTACAGATTAATAATTTCTTTGACATTTTTGTTTTAGATCAAAATTGCGCCACAACCGTGGACATCGTACAGGACCCTTTTTTACGTGTCATTGCAATAATTTACTTAACTAATATACACCCATTAAATAAACATAAAAAAATATTTTGTATTTGTCATGTTTGTATTTATTTATAAAAAAATTGCACAGATTAGTTAATTTCAACACTAAAAAAATCGCGGAAGGTACCACTGAGACGATCCCTTAATTAGTGCTTGATTTGTATATGATATTTGCGAAAAAAATCAGATGAAATTCAAAGTTGTGTTATGTATGAAGTACCTGTGGTTCTAGTCCGATTTCGCTCATATTTATTCTTACCGTATAAGAATGTCAAGAACTTGTTACGTACTGGTTTAGGTTGAAATTGATCAAGTAGGTTCTGAGGTATGGAATTTCACACAAATGTCGATGGTCTTACGCCCATTGTATGATTTTGACACCGGATCCTATAAAGAAATTCCATGTCTTTGACGCATTTAGTAGTATTTTCAGTGCACCGAACTGTTGATTTTTCTTGATGAAATGGGTGCCCTTGAATCTCTTCAGGTTTCTCTTCGTCGGAAATCCAGCAATTTTACTTGTTTACAAATCCATTGAGCCAGAAGTGAATAAAGCGAAGCGATGTGCGATGGGAATGTTGAGCGGCTTCAGTTCCTGCACAAGCTGTATTTTGTACGCTTTCACTTTAAGATCTCGACGGAAAATGCACCAAGTTAATCCATACGTCAGTCCGAGTTGCTGCGAACGGCGCTGAATTGACTCTCCACGGTTTTCGTGTACTCTATCAGCTACGGTTGCTACATTTTCTAAACTGCGTGGTGAACGTGATCTATTCGGTCCCATAATGAATGTTAGGTCTCAAGATGGGTGATGGTGTGGAGAATAGTATGCCCAGTAGTAAATGAAATAATATAACATATATATAAATATATAAAGTGAGTTGTTCCCGTTAAACGTTTTAACAAGTTTTCAAATAAAATATAATTGATTAGTAAATTAATCACGCAGCTCTCACATACTTTTCATTTTAACTATGTTTAAAAGCTGCCGCAATAAATTAAACTTTTCTGCGGCATAAACATTTCCACACACAGATGTGATTCTATGTGTGAGTGCAACCGAAATCCCGGATGTTGAAATTACACTTAATTTATGTTGGCGCTTGCGTATTTGCTATGCGCGCGCGCCAAGGCCGAGGGCATTCTATCATTGCCGGTGACGCTGTAAATGTCGCTTTCAGCAGGTTAACTGTCGGCGACGCATGGTGGGCGCGCCATTCGTTTTAGTAAATCATTGGCGGGCGTCATTAACAACACCGCAACATTTTTTATACTTTTCGCCGCTGAATGTTAAAAGGATTAAAAAGGTAAATCAGGGGGCGCTGTACGCAGCATCGTTAGCAAATACTAATATTCAGAAAATTCAGATGTGTGCGTGTGAGTTTGTGTGTGCGCTGTGTTTGTGTTCGAATTGGCATGGAGGTGGTAGCCGCAGTGCGGCAGCTTGCGCGCGAGTGTGGCGGCGTTGGCGCAAAATGATGCCATCGGGAGGAGCAGCAGCTGCGGCAGATGTGGCAGTCGGTCCCCTGTGACCGATGCATGTGTAATCAGGACAATGAACGCACATGCACACATGTTTGTGTGTGTGTACACACATATTACCCTTGCGACAGATTCGTCAACAATGCCCGCGGCCTCAGTGCGTGCCCATAAGCTGAGGCTCATATGTGTGTAAGCGTGTGCGTGCGAGCGTGTGAGTATGCGTGCTTGGGCATTGGAGAGTTGCCACGCGAAAATTATGTGAAATTGTCAAGCATGATTATTTCCGTTTAAATTGCGATTTACCAACGTTTATCACAGCGACGCAGCACACACCAACACCAACGCGAATTCTACGCACACAAACAAACACATGCAATGGGGATAATTGTGGCGCAGATGATAAACACACACGCAAATATTTATATTTAGACACATGCTAAAAGGTTGTCTACAAATGGGAGTGGCATAAGACTCTAGTGAAAATTTGTGGGGTTTCCTGAAGTAATTAGTTACTTCCTGGACGCTTTGTGATAAGTTTGGAAATGGCGGAAGGCAAAAAGCTATTAATTTTTCGATAGTAATATCTCTGCTTTCCGCAACCGTTCATAATGTGAATATAATCCGTGCTTTCGTTCGTTCATCGATGCGTCCGTAACTTTGTTCGCCACTCCGTCTTTATTCATCCATCCTTCCTTGCATTCATCGTCCATATGATCGTTCATTGTATGAAACTTTAGTCTAATCATCTTTTCGTCCATCTAACAATTTGTCCGTGCATCAGTCCGTTCGTCTAAGCGCCCGCCCGTTTTTTAACAATGTATCCGTTCCTCGATCCGTCTAAATATCCACCCTTCCTTCCGTCTTTCCATTCAATCTTTTATGCGACCGTCCATCAGTCGATTATATTATATTTTCAACCATTCATCAATCAGTCCGTCTATGCGTTCATCAAACCGTTTATTCATCAATCCTGATCCGTTCAGTCGTCCATGCGTCTGTCCCTCTATTCGTTATGTGAAAATTCAACTGTTCATCAACGTCCGTCCAACCACTTTATTTATCATTCATCCATCCGTCTGCCTATTAGCCAGTATATTCGCGAGTTCGTTCCTCTATTAGTCGGTGCATGCATCTATCCTGATCCATTCAGTTTTCCATGTGCTCGTCATTCATGTACACATTATGTGAGACATCCGTCCGTCAATTTATCCACTTATCTTTCTATCCATATATCCGCCAGTCCATTCGTCCGTTTATCCATCTATTAGTCCGTGCACTCAGCCACCTCGATCCGTTCAATATTCCATCTATGTACATTTATCCTTCTGTGCATACAGTTCAGAATATAAAACTTGCGTTCGTCCTTCTTTTTGCTTCATTCGTACAGTCGTTTTTCAGTACATCCATTCATCCGTCCGTTAGATCATCCACCCATTCATCCATCCATCCCTCTGTCGGTTCATGTGTACGTTTATCCATTCAGCGTTCTATATTAATAAAAACTTGATTCATTCTTCTAAAATTAAAAAGAAGTTTTTATCTTTTTTTCGAAGATCAATAAAGCTGTCAAACTATGTACGAATATTTCACATATATTACGTAAGACATGTGGCAACACTTTTACAAATAGCTGAAGTCGGTGCAGCCCCTGCTATGGACACACAAATAGCTCCTATAAGACTCTTCTTCTTCTTTATTGGCGTAGACACCGCTTACACAGTTCTTCCTCTACGCCAACAGGAGATTCCAAGTGTAGCCAAATTCTTCGCCACCTGGTCTTCCAACGGATTGGAAATCTTTCTCTGCTTCCCTCGTCGGATACTGGGTCGAATACTCTCAGAGCTGGAGTGTTTTCATCCATTCGGACGACATGATCTAGCCAACGTACCCGATCATATATCTCGTACAGCTCATCATTCCATCGACTGCGGTATTCGCCGTTGCCAATGCGCAAAGGAACATAAATCTTCCGCAGACTCTTTCTTTCTAAAATTCGTAACGCCGACTCATGAGATGTTGTCATCGTCCATGCCTCTGCACCGTACGGCAAGAGTGCTGTTTTCATGCTGTGAAAAGCAGCTTCGAAATCAATCCTTTTTTCACGGGTCTTTTCCAAGATTTGGAACATGGTGAACATATGATCATGCTTTGATTTTCTAGGCCTAAAGCCACACTGATCCAATCGATATGTTGACAGTGGGCTTTAAGCTGTCCAAATGATATTCACTCTTGGAATCGATTTCTTAACCTAAGCTAACCTAACTCTCTCAGTGCTAATATTGGTTAATTAGTTATTTAGTTCCAAATACACCGGTTGCATTTCACGTTAGTTTCGAGTTTGTCCGATTAACTACAGGGTTTTCAAAATACATATGCTTCCTTCCATATATATATACATACACATAACATCCAAGTAAACACACACATTACCGCGCCTCTATTTACCGACGGGTGTGTAATTTCCCAAGGTATGCTATTTGCTTGAATCGGGTTACGTGCGTATGTGTATGTGGCCGCTGGTGGTTGGTCCACTTTATGCAGTACGGTGTTGGTATAAATTATTATTTGGTCATTATAAATTTTGTATGAAACCGCAAAATGGCGTTGTTAATATTATCTATGCGGCCGCGTTGGTGGCATCATTCATTCATTCATATGGCCGCTGCTAACTGCCAAGTGCCGATGTGTTGGTTTCGCGGGTTTCGTGGACACATATTTGAATACATACTATATTTGTGTGTATGTATGTGTGTGTGTGTGAGAGATGGTATGCGGATATGCAGAGGCTAGCCGCTGGCGGTGACAATGCGCGCTCCATTGGCTTATCAAACATTCGCGTGACACCAATTTCGCTTTTGGCGTACTTTTTGTCGCCTCCAAACACACGCACACACATGCAAACAGATATACATTGCTACTCGTATGCTCGCATGCCGAAAATGTGCCAATTGTGGTTGCGGAGAATTAAATTTCCCATCTGCGTTCAAGCTGCTTAAATGGTCTATTTGCGTTTTTGAAATATGCATAAATTAATGCGCAAAAATTTGTAAAATCCGCTTTCGTAAATAGTTCAAGGTCAAAATGAGAACAGTTTATTTGGAGTGAGACTAAAAAATCTTCACGTCATAAATATGTATACTTAAATATAAAAATGAAAAATTTTCTTTACTTGTTACACGCCTCGACTTTAGTGTGTACTTGAATCACAGTTGTCAGTAACTTCCATTATCGTTCGATTCGAACTCAACGAAATTTTGGTTAAAAATGGTTTACTGTTGATTCCCCAATCGATAATGACGGGGCTGACGTTGCATTGTCCGACCATGAAGAAGTTCTAATAGCAATTACTCGCCTAAAGAACAACAAAGCGGCGGGGACCGATGGATTGCCGGCCGAGTTATTCAAATACGGCGGCGAAGAACTGATAAGGAGCATGCATCAGCTTCTTTGTAAAATATGGTAGGACGAAAGCATGCCCAACGATTGGAATTTAGGTGTGCTCTGCCCAATCCACAAAAAGGGAGACGCCACAATCTGCGCCAACTACCGTGGGATAAGCCTCCTCAACATCGCGTATAAAGTTCAATCGAGCGTATTGTGTGAAAGATTAAAGCGCACCGTCAACAAACTGATTGAACTTTATCAGTGCGGCCGTAGACCTGAAAAATTAACAACTGATCAGATATTCAACATGTCCAAATCTTGAAAAGGACTCGTGAAAGAAAGATCGACACATACGACCTTTTCGTCGATTTTAAAGCCGCCTTTGACAGCACAAAAAGGAACTGTCTCTATGCCGCTATGTCTGAATTTGATATCATCGCAAAACTACTACGGCTGTGTAAACTGAATCGGGAAGGACCTCTCCGAGTCGTTCGATACCAATCGAGGTTTCAGACAAGGCGACCTATCGTGCGACTTCTTCAATTTGCTACTGGAGAAAATAATTCGAGCTGAAGAACTTAATCGAGCAGGTATAATATTCTATGAGAATGCACAGCTGCTGGAGTATGCTATTATTGACCTCAATATCTGCGCCTCGAATCCCAACGCAGAATATCACTTCCCGACTGGTGCTACTTCGGACTGAGCAGGCAATTAAGGAGTAAAGTACTCTCTCGACCAACAAAGACCAAATTTTACAAGTCACTCATCATCCCGTCCTGCTATATGGTACAGAGGCATAAACGATGACCATATCTGATGAGTCGGCATTATGAGTTTTCGAGAGAAAGGCTCTGCGGAAGATTTATGGTCCTTTGCGCATTGGCAACGGCGAATATCTCATTCGATGGAACTATGATCTGTATGAGATATACGACAACATTGACAGAGTTCAGAGAATTAAAAGATAGCAGTCACGCTGGCTAAGTCATTTGGTCCGAATGGATGAAAAAACTCCAGCTCTGAGAGTATTCGGCCCAGTACCAGCCGGGGTAAGCAGAGGAAGGCCTCCGTTCGTTTGGAAAGACCAGGTGAAAAACGACCACCGTCCAATTGACGTGAAACAGTAAAAAGCAAGAACGACTGGTGCGCTCTTGTAAACTCGGATATAACCATGTAAGCGGTGTTTACGCCAATAAAGAAGAAGATGTTCCTCACCATCAAGCACTTTTTTTCAGAGATCCTCATGGAGATCGGTTAGGTGATGAGGGGAATCCAAAATGTTTCGAAACTTATCACTTTATTATCTTATATTCTGGAAATGTAATTATTTTTAATTATTTTATTAAATTAAATACGTTTTAAAAATATCCTTAAAAAACAGGAATACTTACAATTTCTTCGATATTCGAAAAAAAATTTAAAAATCCTTATGCTTTAACTAGCGAATCAGACACAAAAAGAATGCATTAGCTTGCTTTAAATTTCTGTATAGGGGCTCTGAAAGGTACTTCGTTAGGAATCGAAAACGCCAAAAAAAGATTTTAAACACTTGACTTTGCAAATCTTAGTGATGTTATTTTTAAAAACAGTTATGGTTTCGACTGAATTTTTAATAAAATTATTTTAAATATATTTTACAAGGTTTTTCAGAATAAAGAGCGAAATGACCGCAATAACAATTCCAATTATTTATAGCAAGAAAAATAACTATTCCGGCAATTGACCAATTTAGAAGTTGGAACTTCGCAGACGGTTGACAACAAAATGCAACACTGAGTGGATTTTACCGCAATCGAGTAGGTCGACGCTGGCAAATCGTTGGACAACTAAACTTTCTATTAGTTGGATTTGTGCAAATGCCAATAAAGTGGTTGGGCGAGTGCTGTGGCGGCAGCGATTACTAAGCCAAATTGCTCGCTACATAACCTCAAATTTGACACGAGTGTTGTAGTTGTTAATTTGTTTGATTTCAATTGAAAAACAAAAAATTTGCAGGCCATCCATGACAGGCTACATTGTCGATTAAGGTGCCAAAGGAAGTAAAATTAGAAATAAATAGAAAAAAATGGAAAAATGGAAAGCGAAAGAATCGAAAAATAGAAACCGGAATAAATAAGTAAATAGAAATTTCTTTATGCACCAACAAAGGGAGCGCTGAAACCGATCGAAGCCAATCGAAGCGCACAGGCAGACGAAATGTTTATTTTGGTCTGGACTTGAGTGGATATGCGAATTCGAAAGAAATAACAGAGCATTTCTTGTTTTAACGTTTGTTGCTGTTGTGGGCGCAGTGGTGCTCGAAGACAGGTCCGAGTCTTAAGCCTATTTGTGCCCACTCATTTAATGCACTTTGGTTGGCTAAAAATACGAAAGTAATTTAAACACACCAAATGAAAACAATCAAGGCAAAAACAACAACAATCAAGAAAAAAACACGAAACAACAAATAACAAAAACAACAAATACAAAAGCAACAGGCAAATTGGGCAGTTTATACGAGCGCAAAGCGGGCATTTTGTAGGCCAAAAACTAGAGCAAGTACCACTGAATTACGGTGAGGAAGAGGGGGGAAGGCGCAAGGGGGTATGTGCATGTTGGCTATACCAAAGAAAAACAACATTTTACATTTAAGTAAACAACAACTACCATACAACATGCTACATGCTGCACTGCAACTTCGTTGAGGGACAAAGCAGGGTCGGAAGGGGTGGAAGTGGGGTGTTAGGGGAATGAGAAATCGAGGACGAACAGATTTACAAGGATACAAAACAAAATTGCATAGCTCTGCAAATAAAATAAATTTAAGCAGAAACGACGAGCAAAAAACACACTAAATAAATAGCAAAAAACAACAACAACAAAAAGAAGAAAATAAAAACGCTGCAGCAAATAAAAATAATTTTGGCCAGCAGAGGGGTACGCAGTCAGATATATATAAAGTAGATACACACATATATGTATAAATATATCAGCTGCCCTATATGTGTGTTAAATAACGGTAAGGTAGCTCGAGAGCAACGCTGAGCAGTTGGGATGCGCTTGACGTTGGCCAAAATTCTACTAACATGTGTGCGTGCGTGCGTGTGTGTAAGCGCCAGTCAATGCAGTTGTTGCGAGGCCACCGAGTGCGCTGCCGATTCACATGCAACCGCCTATAACTCACGAACTCACCCGCTTGCCACCTGGTGTTGCAACGTCGCACATAATTCGTATGCGTTGCAGTGTTGTTGTTGCTGTTGTCGATTTGCTATTTTCTCAACTGCAATTTGCGCTGGACGTCATTGAGGCATACTGTATGTATGTATGTGTGTTTGTAAGACAAGGAGCGGTAGCAATAATGTTGCAACGCTGCTTGGTAAGGATGAAAAATAAAACACAAGCAATACGAAAAAAAAGTTGTAACAACAACAACAAAAAGGTTACCAATTTAAAAAAGTGTTGAAAAAATGTGAAAAAGTGAGCTATGCAAACGGTAGTTAATTCAAAAGTTCCGACGCTACGATTTTCATCGTAAAGTGTTGCAATGTTGCACATACAATCATTTCCACAATCCCACATACACTCACACATACGTACATATGGCGCCTTGTGTGCTTATATATTTTAGTATACACATGTGTATAAGCGAGGTTATGCAGTCACATAAAGCATTTCGGCGGCAAACTCTGGACGGTGTCGGTTGGAGCGCGCAATCAACTGGCTGAAGACAGTTGGTGGGCAGCGCATTAAGAACGAGGTTGTTTTAAACTCTTTTTCGAAAATTTTAGTTTCAAATTAATGCTTAATATCATTCTAGAGATCTCAATTTAAAGTCGATTGTAATAAAAATTAAGTTATGAGTATTTTCGAACAGTAAAGGGTTTGCCACGAAGTTTGCAAATTCAAAAAGATACATCGGAGTTCGCAAAAAGTTTATATAGTATATAATTGAACAGCATGACAAGCTGAGTCGATTTAGCCATGCCCGTCTGTATATGTTATATGAGAAATACACCTTGAGTTTTTCTCACCGAGTAGCTGCTCATTTGTCGTAACAACATATATCGGACCATTATATCATATAGGTTAGGTTAGTATGGTAGACTAATAAGTCACACATAGCATATAGCTCTCATATAAACTGAACATTCGGAACCAAGTGCTTGTATGGAAAACTTTTTTTATTTTACGAGATAACTTCAAGAAAAATGGCCTGGATTGTTGTCTAGAGAAGAAATTTTTAAAATCGTCGTTGAATACTTTCAGAGCTGGAGTGTTTTCGTCCATTCGGACAACATGAACTAGCCAGCGTAGCCGCTGTCTTTTTATTCGCTGGATTATGTTAATGTCGTCGTATATCTCGTTCAGCTCATCGTTCCATCGAATGCGATATTCGCAGTGGCCAACGCGCAAAGGACCATAAATCTTTCACAGAACCTTTCTCTCGAAAACTCGTAACGTCGACTCATCAGTTGTTGTCATCGTCCAAGCCTCTGCACCATATAGCAGGACGGGAATAATGAGTGACTTATAGAGTTCGGTTTTTGTTCGTAGAGAGAGGACTTTACTTCTCAATTGCCTACTTAGTACAAAGTATCACCTCTTGGCAAGAGTTATCCTGCGTTGGATTTCCACTCTGACATTGTTGGTGGTGTTTACGCTGGTTCCAAGATAGACGAAATTTCGAGATATTTCGTCTTGCTCTCGTTCACTGCCAGACCCATTTGTTTTGCTTCCTTGTCCAGTCTGGAGAAAGCAGAACTAACGGCGCGGATGGTGAGGCCGATGATATCAATATCATATTGTACCTGCTCAATTAAGTTCTGCAGCTCGAATTATTTTCTGCAGCAGCAAATTGAAGAAGTCGCATGAGAGGGAGTTGCCTTGTCTGAAACCTCGTTTGGTACCGAACGTCTCGAAGAGGTCCTTCCCGATCCTGGTGGAGCTTTTGGTATTGCTCAACGTCAGTTTACACAGCTGTATTAGTTTTGCGGGGATACCAAATTCAGACATCGCGGCATAAAGGCAGCTCCTTTTCGTGCTGTCGAAAGCAGCTTTGAAATCGACGAAGAGGTGGTGTGTCGATTCTCCTTTCGCGGGTCTTTTCCAAGATTTGGCGCATGGTGAATATATGGTCGGTTGTTGATTTGCCAGGTCTAAAGCCACATTGATAAGGTCCAATCAGTTTGTTGAAGGTGGGCTTTAATCTTTCACACAATACGCTCGATAGAACCTTATATGCGATGTTGAGAAGGCTAATCCCACGGTAGTTGGCGCAGATTGTGGGGTCACCTTTTTGTGAATTGGGCAGAGCACACTTAAATTCCAATCGTTGGGCATGCTTTCGTCCTACCATATTTTACAAATAAGCTGATGCATGTTGTTGTTCTTCAGGCGGGTAATTGCTATTCGAACTTCTTCATGGTCGGGCAATGGAACGTCTGCTCCATCGTCATCGATTGGGAGTCGGGTTCGCCTTCTCTTGGCGTTGTACTTTCACTGCCATTCAGCAGGCTGGAGAAGTGTTCCCTTCATAATTTTAGTTTGCTTTGGGCATCGATCACTAGATCACCATTGGAGGTTCCACAAGAGTATGCTCTGGTCTTGAAACCTTCTGTAAGCCGCCGCATCTTTTCGTTGAATTTTCGACCATTAGCCATGAAATTTTGCCTGCATGACCGATATATTTATATTAATTGTAGTATGGTATAGTGGGTACGTGAGGAAGACTACAGGCAGATTATCGGGAGGAATATGGCAGGTGGGGTAGGACTTCCCATTTAAGCGCTTTTAGGTAGGTTTTAATGGGGTTTCCTAACGTGAGACCGAGTATTGTCATGCAACAAAATCATTTCTTCGTGCGTCTCCTAGTATAGAGGTTGCGTGTAGTTGCTTTGAAATAGTATAGCTTGGCGGATGACTCCCAATGTTGAATCAAGTTCTTCTTTTTGTTTACCACGGGTTTTCATCGAGCAATGCCTCCAATTCTCTTCGAAAGTTTTCGGTCTTTCTTCACGCGTACTCTCGTATCGAAATCACAGCCGACAAAACCAATGACGGCACATTGTTTCCCTTGGGACAGCACCTTCGTATCGTATAGGTTATGTTTATAACGTTTCGAATATTTCAAAATTGATCACCACTAACTACTGGAGCCATTTATTGCCAAACAGCGGAAATTTAGTTGCGCACAAGATTTGTATTGAAATACTTAAAAAATAAGTTTTTTTTGTCGGTCTGAGTCATATTTGATATATGATCTGATCAAATTTGACTCGGACTGACAAACAAATTTAACTGTAAAGTATTGGTGAATAAATTTGCCAGAACAAATAACATTTGTTTGTGTTCCATTTCGCTAAACAAATACTGTAAGCTGATTTAAAGGTGAGCGGCAATACTAGATGCCCGACCGTTTTGAATGCGAAGAACCTGAGTATAAAACAAGCGAAGAATGCAACATAACACTGAATGTGTGTGTGTGTAGGCATGTGTGCATGTGTGCATGCAACGGAAGTAAGTGTAGCATTTGCGCTGCATGCAGCAGGTAATACCGAAAGGAATGTTACGTATACGCCACGTGGCCGAGGCGCGAGCATGCAAGCGGCGGACGCCGTCACGGATGCGGATAAGGATACGAGTTGTTAATGCCCGCGGGTGCGCTTAGTTACTTGCTATTTGCCTTTATCTATTTCAACGTTTTTATTTTATTATTTTTCGTGCTTTTCGGTGTGTACATTCCGCTACTGCAGCGCTCAGCACTCCTTTGGTCACTGCGTTGTGTAGTAGTGAAGCGCGCAGTTGGTAGTTGTTGTTGGTAAGTTTTATTTTTATTTCAGCTATGCTAGCTACAAAGTGGCCTGAGTAGGAGTAGCGGTGGCCTCTAGCGATTTGGCAGCTTTGAGTTGCGAGAGTGCGGGATAGCAAGAGAGGAGGAGTGCAACGGGGTCGCGGGCACTTTGATAGTTATGGGGTCAGTAGTCAGTAGTCAGCAGTTGCAGACGTCTATGCAACTGTATGGGAGAGCATATATGTACATGTGTGTGTGGGTGTGTGTGCTATATCGTGCTGACTTGTCTCGCTCTTGCTGACGTTTTGGAAAGCAAAGCAGAATGTAAATATTAACAACATGCAACAAATAACAGCTTGCGACAGCAAAGTCAACAACAACAACTGCAGCATGAAGTTGAAATAAAATAAGTTAAAGTATATATATATATTTGTATATATGTACATATGTATGATTGCATGTATTTGCCATAAATTTGGCCACAAGCCAATGCATAACTTCTCACACACATCTTTGGCAAGATTGAAGTGTTCAACATGAAGTTGCAACTTGAATGTGACTCGAGTTGCTGCCGCCCAACCGCACAACCGCGCACCCTCCACAACTTATTGGCCAACTTTAACTGTTTGTCGACCCACTGTTGCACATGTTGCACCATTGTAAACGAAATGTTTCATGTTGAAGCGCTAAGCAAATATGATAAAATACATTCACTTCCAACTGTTCATGCACACACACACACATATGTACTTTTAATATACATCTATATGTGGGTGTGTGTCGCTCGCTTGCCGCTGACCAACGGCAATGCGGCACTTCACGTTGCAAGTGAGTGATTACTTTGTACATTTGAAATTTACGAGTAACGCAGCGCACACAAGTGCTGCCGGTGGCCGCCGAGGGTGGGCGTGGGTTTGTTGTAGTTGTTGGCGGGCTTGTGATTGCGCTTTATCACCCTTGCCGGCTGGTCTTTGTCAGCTGCCCGGAAAATGTATTGCAAACAAGCTGCTTGCCTTGCATTTCTTATAACGTTGCAGTATTGTTGTTGTTGTTATCGTTGAAGTAGCCACTTTTGCGTTTCTTGGCCACAACTGTGAGGCATTGTTGCATGGCAAACTTCATTGCAGTTCGCCACACACACACATATATGCATGCTTCAGTCACACACACACACATACATACATTTTATGAGTACGTTTGTGTGTGTGTAATCGACAATATGGGTGTTTGTGTGTGCGCTTGTTTTCTTTGCTCAAGACAAATTTTGCGCTACATTTATGAGCTCTGCAGTTGTTGTTGTGTTTGTAGTTGTAATTACAGTTGTTGCATTAAGTGGTCATTTGGGGTTAAATTTTCGACAGTGAAAATTTCTCGTAATCCGTAGTAACGGTTATAAAGCAATGTTGACATTGTTACCGCAATGTCTGCAGGTCAAAGAAACATTTACTTTTGCGCTTTAAATAAGCAATTAAGACACAATTTGTCAAATGCGTCCACTTTCGCAGATTTGTGTTAAGAATTTGGTCGTTTGAAAGGAAGGAAATCAACGAAAGAAGGGTCTTGTTTATATCTTTGCACTAGAATCATTATTTTCTAACCTTAAATAGACGCTACCTATACAAAAGTGAGTTAGGCTACAGGTATAGAGTGTGTAATCTCTTCTGCGGGTAGGTTAGGTTTGATGGCTAATCCAGAGACTACAGTTGGACTCCTATATGCAGACTATTGTTAAGCCATAAAGATGGTATAACTTCTATAAATCGAACTTATAAGTCAGCGAAGCGTCCTGTGGGGAATGAAAATTTGCTCAGGCGTTTAATTTCTATTCCCGCCAGTTCGGTAGAATATCTGAAGGTGTTAATTCACAAGGGCTTAAGTCTTAATCTCACAAATGCTGGACAATAAAAAGGAAGTTCTGATATCTTTCCATATTCTCCACACCCATGCAGTTAGCCTCTCGTAAGATTCTCAACATTATAGCATGGATGCCGATAGAGCGAAGACTGGTTAGAACCCCTAAAATTACGCAGAGTGTAGCCCTTCTTAGGAAAGAAAACTCCTTTGATCTTTTACTATTGCTTTTGAGCCAAAAAGAACTTGTGGAAATGTATGGACCGATGGTAGCTCAGCTAAGTATACGCGTAGTCCAGCCATCCAATAGTAGAGCACACGAGGAGTGGGGAGCACTGACCCATTTTCATTCTACTGATAGCCGCGATAAGGTACCCTTTCTTTCCAGCTCATCAGATTTACAATTGCATACGATTTCGCTGTAGCCTTGTATACATTGAAGTCTTATCACAAATTTACTCGATGCCATTGCTAACGAGGTTAGACATTCCTTAACCAGCTCTGAACGCACGGTTAGATATCATAGTTGATAGTTGAAGGAAGCCCTGAAGCAGTAAATCTACCACTAACTAAATGTCCGCAACTTCAGCTAGAAAAACAATGCAATAATCAGGAAGTCTGACTCTAGAGAATTCATCACAATATACCCCTTCACCAATTTCCTCTTAAGCTATGATCCATCCGTAATGAAGTTCACTCTCTCTCACCTCCATCGGCTTCCATTAACTCACAACTTCCTTACTGGTATGTGGGCAGAGAAAAAGACGCCAGAGTTTGGTTTGACGACTAGGTGATCGTATCAGGATTTCCGCATGTTCAGACATGTGTTCATTTAGAAACCCATTTTTTCTGAACTTGAAAGCAGCTTTCGCGATTATGAATCTTCTGGCGTATCTATGTATAATGCACCAAAATGCATGCTGGTCACCATAACAATTCACGATGCTGTCAAGAAGAGTTGCCTTTGTTCTGCTACTGTAGAGCCTCTCATGTGTCTAGCAGAAGTTCCTTTGCTTTCCGTTGGATACAATTTATGGGTTCAGAGGTTTAAAATAGGTTTAAGGATGGTCGATTAATATACTTTGGTTGATGTTTTCATTTCTTTCTTGCAAAAATGGAGCTTCGTAATGCCATCTTAACTTACTCTCTGCCGTAAAACAACAAACGAGAGATGGAGTTCCCTTTGAATCTTACAGAGGAGTTTCGATGTTCCTTTAAAGAAGCTATAAGCAGGCTGAGTCTTCTTCTTCTTTATTGGCGTAGACTGCCAGTCGTTTCTTCTTTTCGCAGTGTGGAGATTCCAAGCAAATCCAGGTACTTCTCCACCTGTTCTTTCCAACGGAGTGGAGGTCTTATCTTTCTCTGCTTCCCCCGGTGGGTACCGTGTCGAATACTTTCAGAGCTGGAGTGTTTTCGTCCTTTCGGACGAGATGACCTAGCCAGCGTAGCCGCTGTTGTCGTATATCTCATACAGCTCATCATTCTTTTGAGTGCGATATTCGCCGTGGCTGGAGTCATGTGTAGAAGTTCACGCAAGTGAGGAAAATTCTCTGATCGCCATTCACTTTTGAGTGGCCAGAAACGATTCTTTTACACATGGATCAAGCAGCTCACTACTTCCGGTCTTTGACCAAGTATCCTCTGGGTAGCCTAAGAACATCCGTTCGAAGGCGAAACATCCCCCACATAGGGTTGTGTGGGACCCGCCACGTAAAAAAACACCCCCAGTGAATAGCTATACCCAGCCTCGGATGAGAGACCCCCCTTTTGATGACGACCATGGCAAACGAAATAAGGACTACGAATTAAGGGCATGCACCTGGAATGTCCGGTCCCTTAATTGGGAAGGTGCCGTTGCCCAGCTGGTTGATGTCCTCGTAAAAACAAAGGCTGACATCAAAGCCGTCCAAGAAATGCGATGGACGGGACAAGGACAGAGACGAGTAGGTCCTTGTGACATTTACTACAGTGGCCATATAAAGGAGCGCAAGTTTGGTGTTGGATTCGTGGTAGGAGAGAGACTCCGTCGCCAAGTACTATCATTCACTGCGGTGAATGAACGTCTAGCCACAATCCGCATCAAAGCGAGGTTCTTCAACATATCGCTGATCTGCGCCCACGCCCCGACGGAAGAGAAGGACGATGTGACCAAAGATGCCTTCTATGAGTGCTTGGAGCGCACTTATGAGGGCTGCCCCCGCCACGATGTCAAAATCGTCCTTGGCGACTTTAACGCCAGGTGGGCAAAGAAGGTAACGATATAATTAGCCTCCACGACGAAACATCCCCAAATGGGTTTTCTCTTCGCCGGGGCCCGAAATATGGTTATCTGTATTAGATTCCAGCATAAGAAGATTCATCAAGCTACCTGGCTGTCTCCGGATCGAAAAAGTACCAACCAGATCGATCATGTTGTGATAGACGGAAGACACGTCTCCAGTGTTTTAGATGTGCGTGCGCTCCGCGATCCTAACATCGACTCGGACCACTATCTTGTTGCAGCAAAGATTCGCACCCGCCTCTGTGCAGCAAAAAACGCGCGCCACCAAACACAAGGAAAGTTCGACGTCGAGAAGCTGCAATCACAACAGACAGCCGAACGATTTTCTACTCGGATTTTAACTCCTGCTCTCTGAGAGCACTGTCAACAACTCGGTATAAGGGAACTGTGGGACGGCATTTCAAATGACTAGCTGCAACCGAAACCAGTCTTGCTGCCAAAAACAGCTGGTACGACGAGGAGTGCCGTGTCGCAGCGGAGAAAAAACATTTCGCAACGTTACGATCGACCACTACACGAGGTTTAGAAAATAGGTTGAAGAGGATGGTCGCATTTAGGCAGAAGAAGAAAGATAGAACTTTGGTGATCTAGTTGATACCCAGAGCATACTTTTATGGAGGGAACACTTCTCCATGCTGAATGGCAGTGAACGCAACAACACCAGGAGAAGGAGAAGATTCCCCAAGATGACGAGAGCAGACGTTCCTTTGAAGAAGTTTGAATAGCAATTGCCCGCCTGAAGAACAACAAAGCGGCAGTGGCCGACGGATTGCCGGCCGAGCTATTCAAACACGGCGGCGAAGAACTGAAAGGAGCATGCATCAGCTTCTCCGTACGAAAGCATGCCCAACGTTTGGATTTTAAGTGTGCTATGCCCAATCCATAAGAAAGGTGACCCCACAATCTGCGCTAACTACCGTGGAATAAGCCCCCTCAACATCGCATATAAGGTTCCATCGAGCGTATTGTGTGAAAGATTAAAGCCCACCGTCAACAAACTGATTGGACCTTATCAATGTGGCTTCAGACCTGGAAAATCAACAACCGACCAGATATTCACCATGCGCCAAATCTTGAAAAAGGCCCGTGAAAGAAGAATCGACACACACCACCTCTTCGTCGATTTCAAAGCTGCTTTCGACAGCACGAAAAGGAGCTGCCTTTATGCCGCGATGTCTGAATTTGGTATCCCCGCAAAACTGATACGGCTGTGTAAGCTGACGTTGAGCAACACCAAAAGCTCCGTCAGAATCGGGAAGGACCTCTCCAAGCCGTTCGATACCATACGAGGTTTCAGACAAGGCGATTCCCTATCGTGTAACTTTTTCAACCTGCTTCTGGAGAAAATAGTTCGAGACGTGGAAGAACTTTCTCTTGAAAACTCCTTAAGGGCTCATCAGATGTTGACATCGTCCATGCTTCTGCACCAAATAGCAAAACATTTGTATAGATTGATGCCAATTATTGTTAACCTAAAGCTTGGATAGTTTCTGTGCCTTTTGATGCATAAATATGAGTCGTCTGGTTCATGATAGAGATTAGAGAATAAGTGAAAAGGAAAAATATCCGTTCTAAACATCCCAAGAAATAAATACAACTTAAGGCTAGTTAACGCTTTTGCTAATGCAAATTCATAAATCTGTCCATTAAAATCATGAAAAATTTCGCATCCAAAGAAAAAAAAGGTAGAAAGTAACGAGTAACTGCTAACAAATGCACTTAGCGAGCGGAAATAGTCTGTGTGTGTGTGGGTGTATGCCGAAAACATAAATAAGTTCTCCTACGAGTAAGTAAGCATATCAAATTGATTGTCTGTATAAATGCTTGTGAGCTGTCGTGTGCGCTTCATAAATAATATACTTCCGTTTCCTGTGCGACGGCAATGATTCACCTACTTATGTACCTACGAAGTGTGAGTGGGTGGCACACCAAGCGAGAGAGTTATTTGCTCTATCCAACGCTTGACATGCTATGTACGGACACACACACATTCATAACAAACGACATCGGACTGCCAGAGTTAAGTAATTTTGATAAAATTTTAATTACAACAAACGAGCTGAAGCATTTGTCCACAGCTCAGGCATAAATTATGAATAAAAAGGTATGAGTTTTTTAAGGCTTTGGAGTTACATGTAATCCAACATATTTATGCTTATTTATTCTTATTATTAAACCAAACAAGGTTAATGGCAGAAAGGTTGACATTTTTACATACTTGCGATAAAATGCGAAATATGTCAGTTCTTGCGGGGACAGTGAGACTTGACAGAAGTACTTGTTATTTAGCTAGGTTTATGCGGATTTCGCGAGTCAATCGAGCTTGTAGCATGTGAGGAGCTCCTTTGACCGCCAGAATATATTTCTTGGGCACACAGTTTCCAAAGGTTTTGACACTTTTTCACGGATTAAAACGGATTTAAACCACTATTTGGTACCAATAAGTGAGGTGGAATATATAGTACTTGTTCTTCCTTTGTGGCACTACAACCGTGGATAAATTTGGGCGATAGCACAAAACTTTCTCGATACCTCTATCATTTGAGAGATCTCGCGAGTTTTACATCCCAAGTGCAGACAGATTTTGGTTCCTCAATTGGATGTGTGAGCGTCCTTGCTTCCGTTGCCCACCCATTAATCTTGCATCGAAAGAGCTTTTCGCAACTTCCAGATTGCAGATCAGCAGATGGCACCAAATATCTTGCGAAAACAATTCTCTCGAAAGCTACAAATGATTTTTCATCTCGGTACGTCATTGTCCATGTTTTCGTGTCGTATTGTAGGACCGGAAAAAGGAGAAACTAACCTGACAGTTCTGATGGTTGTGCTCAACGTCGTTCTTCATAACCGTATGGGTTTCCCTAGTATACCAAGTTTAGACACTGTGTCGAATGAGCAGCTCTTGTCACTGCTGTCGAAAGTGCCTTTGAGATCAACAAAATGGTGGTGAGTGTCCATTTGTTTGTCAAGGGTCCTCCAGGTCCTAGGTATTGTGAAAATCTGGTCTATGGTGGATGGAAAGCCACACTGCTAAGGTTCAATCAGTTTTTTTGACAATTTTCAATCATAAAATACTGTCGAAAGAACTTTAAATGCAATGTTAAGTAGGCTAATCCCTGGATAGTTTACGCAGAATGCTGAATCTCCATCCTAGTTGAAGGGTAGAGTACAGAGTACACTCATACCCCAATCATTGGACGTTTATTCATCCGACCAAAGCACCGCACTGTTGTTGTTGTAGCGACAGAAATCTGCCGAGTTGATAGTCCTTGGTCGAAAAAAGCCGGGTGCGTTCCGGTTACGTAGAACCGATTGTTGTGAGAACGGGGGAATGGACATCTATTTCATTTTGGTTTGAACCTCAGCTGTATTCTGGGTCCGGCACCGATCAGCGATGAGACACACCAACGAGTGACACAAAGCCAATCCTACTCTACACTAAACCATAGTTGCCAGGAAACTCGTCGAAGGGTCAGAATTACGTCTCCATTAAGACTTCGTACTCGCAAGTACTTCTCGCTGAGCACCCATTCAGCTCTTGACTGTTGACCTTTGTGGGTTAAACTTCATTCACTGACATCTAAATTTTCTTTGAACTTTTACTTTCATGCGGATCATCTTAAATGGTTTAAGAAATGCAACCCTGTTCAATATAAATTCACATTTTTACCTCCATAATTAATATTTTCTTTGAATAAATAATGCAGATACTTAATTTTTCTTCCGAGCATTGTTATTTCCATGTCACCACGCTTCCTTCAAATTTCCACACAATTTCTGTTTGCAGATTCACATCTTAGTCCCAGTCGCCTGCTTTCCTCTACGCGCCACCACCGTAACGCCATTAACTAAGCATGCAACCCGCCCTTCGCCGTTTCGCAAGAAGATGACTCAGTGCTGCTCTTCTCTTTATTGACTCAAAGCAGATCGAGCAGCTAATGCCGGCGACCGCAACGCGCGACGTAGTTTTTAAATGAGCGCGGAGGCAGAAACTGTGTTGCAAGTGCCGCTGCTTCGGCGCCGGGCAAATCGTTTGGTGCACAACAATAAACGGCACCGGATATAGGGTGCGCTCGATGCTCAGTAGAGCCAAACGTTTTCACGCTGTATGAATGCGGAAATGTGTTAGTCATTACTCAAAATGCGCTCGCTAAGAGTTAGCAGTAAAGCTGGTGGGTGCTAAGCGGAGCAACGCTGGCATCTTCCAAGGCATGCCTGTGTATGTGTGTGCGGCTAACAACCTCAACCGTTGCAGTGATTGCACGTTGCGCTTTTGAAAAAAGCTCCCCACAAGGAAGCAGCTATTTCAGCATTTATAACTGTAAATATATACATATGTGTGTGTGTGTGGGAAAAGGTGCATGATGCATTACCAGCGCGTTGCTTTCTTTAATGGCGTGAGAAATTTATGTTTGCGCAGGGCGCTGCAGCGTGTTGCAACACATCGTTGCCATGACTCAGCTCATGACCAGCGGATGCGGAACAAATGACGCGAGTTGTTGCGGTCCACCGCAGCTGTTGCAGTCGCCTGTCGTTGTGTTGGTCGCCGTCGCTATTACCGTTGCATTTGCATGAAGCGCGTTGCGGGCACAAAGTTGGGTATAATGGCGAAATGGCGCCAATGTGGCGAGAATAACGCTGCTGATTTCTTATTGTGTGGGGAATAGTTCGGTGAGAAACTGACTCAAGCTGGGGGCGCTTGATGGAAAAACTAATTGACGGTGCATGCTGAGGTATATACCTTCTTTTGGTAATTAGGTTGATCTCAGGGGGCGATGTAAATAATTTAAACAAATTGGTTTAAAAATTGTATAGGATATATCCTCGCTTCGGATATAGGATATAGGATATATGTCTCGATCCCTAATCTCATGCTTCAGTGACTTCTTAAAATTATCCCTTAAACAACATGCTACCTCTGAGCTGAAAATGGGGTTTCATGAGAATACTTTCCGTCTTGGATATGCATTGTAAGCTATAACATTACCTATGTAGGGTCGATCGCATTGAGGTATAACTGTTTGCTTTATTTATTAGTTTAGGTTTGTACCTCGACATATTGTATAAGACCAGACTTTATTAAGAAAGAATTACTCTAAGGCTTGCCCAGTATCATTTTTCATCACACTCTTCAAATCTTTTTAAATATTTAGTTCGCCATTTTAGAGCTAATTTCAAAATCCTCACCTTAACTGGGAAAAATAGGAACGGTTGCCTCTTTTCAGGCGAATTTTCACCAACAAAATCACTCGCCATAGACAGGAACAGGTAGTAATCACTTGGTCCGACGTTTTGCTAATGGAAAAGAGTTATGTTTCTATTGGAGACAGAAAGGTCATTGCTTTTATTTTGATGGTTCAAGTGTTGAAAAAACCGGTTCGCATTAAGAGTTTGGCTGTATAGGAACAGCTCTTAGTAACTAGATGATGCCAATCCCACTAAAGACATAGTAAAACCATCGCAGGAACGTCAATCCTGACCGAACCATAGTTTGCACCGACTCGACCACGGTAATTTTCGCTTGACGTAGTCGTAGGTAAGCCATTTTGTATTGCCCGAAACCATCCGATTTACGATATTCGTTTTCAACAATTAATCTTCCAGTGACCCGTACATTCTTTATATCAAAATTACCGAAACGGAATCAACGAAACCAAAAGTCAAGCTATAGATAATGCTAGACAGAAGCATTGGCGGTGTGTCAGCGTCTCTCTCATGCGTACTTTCCTGCATCGTTGTTACATTTGCTCATCCGGCTCGCATGTGACGATGGTAGTTTCGAGACCGTGTGCGTAAAAGGCATGTGCGCTTTTCTTCGTAGCTCTTGCTCAAGTTTGTGGCGTTGCTGCATGTCCTTAATGCAGTCCATGTCACTTTCATTCGTCTGTTAGCCCATTCCGAAATTAAATTGTATAACTTTTCCGTGTTTTATGTACTAGTTCGGTAGAAAGTTAGTTGGTTATAGTCTGGATGCAGGGTTTTCCGCCAGCCGCTACCTGCGGCCTCTCTATTTCTAAGGAAATTCTCTAACGCGATGTGGGCTTATTGCCTTATTTGCCGCCTGGCTATCGACGTATATATTGAGTTTTATTAAAGATATTTGAGAAAATCATCACTGAATAAGTTATTAAGCTGTGAATTCAGAGTTGCCAAGTAAAGTTTAAAAATTTCAAAATACATAATTTCAGCTTAATGTATTTATAATAGCTTTGTGTAGACAGTCCTCGATCTGCACCATACAAACCTTAATCCAATTGAAACTGAAAGTTGCACATAATGTATTATATTTGGAAGCATTGTCATTCCTTTCTGCTTGCCTCTCATAAATTTTATTACTCTTATTCCTCGTGACCGGCCCGACTGTTTTGGGATGGACGGAAAGTTGCCAAGCTCTAGCTCCGCACTATATTATATTTACTCGACCAACAGTTAAGCGCACTTCATTCCATGATTTATGGCGGCACACTGTACAATTTGTGCTGTAATTAATTTAAAAAAACTCTTAAATGTCTGCAAAACTTAATTTACAATGGCACATTAACAAGACAGTCGAGCCGAGGCGAGCCGATCCGTGCTGCATAACCTAAATAATGAGCGTAGAAAACGGCCGACAGGCGACGGCGGACGGCGGACGGCAGCCGAAGGGTGCATGATTAGTGTAATAAACATTTGCGGAACTGTAAATTGGAATATTCCGTGGCAATCAACAATGCAAAATGAGCGGAGAATGCTGCCATTGAAAAGCAAAGAACAACGGAAAAGGGAAATAGAAGAATGCAAAAAGTTGGCACCTTAAGCAAACAGTGACAGGGGGACGCATTAGGGGTGCGAGCACGGAATTATTTGTGGCACTCAACTTGGGTGGGGTGTGTGTAAACACAGCTTGAGTGGGTTGGCGACACGGAGTCGGAGAGCTCAGTAGTCGCTTCTAACCGATTTATGGTGGCAAGGCTGTGCATTATGTGGCGGTAAAAATGTATATTAAGCGCCGAAGCATGGCAGCGGACGGCTTAAGGGCGCGCGAGAGGCGGACTATGCGGCCGTCAGTCAAGGCACGAGCTATTCAAATAAACTGGCTGCCACCGACGCAGCTGGAATAGCGGCACACTCAACTGCCACGCCAAACAAAGCCAATGCACGCTCCGTTTTCCCCTCCCAAATGCACCCACACACATGAGGAACATGTGTTTATGCGGAAAAAGTCTAAACGGCATGTAAGCTGAATGCTAAATGCGGCAAGAACGGAAAAGTGTAAACAGTAAACTGTAAATTGCCAACTGTAAACTGTAAGCTGTTGGCTGCGCGCTATGAATGTGCAGCATTTTGCATTTTGTTGTGCGAAATTTGTTTTTCTGTGCGCCAACACGCAGTGTTGCACTATAAAACCTGCCGCTGCTGCTGCCACATGGTGGCGAGGTCATGGATGCATCCATTAATCAGAACAATTAACGATGATGCCGCACCGCTGCAAACGCTGTTGCATGTAGGCTGTGCTTATGCGGCGTGTAGGGGTGGAGTCGCGTTGCGCGCGCGTGTATGGTGGCGTGGCACGTCTCGAGTGCATATTTCACAGTCAGTTCGTGTGGCAAAAGAGTTCGTGCCAACTTGTTAATTAAATTATGCGTTTGTAGTGTGGCAAATGTGGCAAGTCCGATGTAGGTGCACGTGCGCGTGTGCGTATGTGTGGACGCTTTGTTGTTCAAGTGGTAAACAAATAAATAGTGGAAAAAAGCTACGAAAACGCCGTAAAAAGCGAACGGCGTAAAAAAACGCAAATAAATTTCTAAGTTGCACTCGAAAAGTCAAGCGCTCGCATTTGCAACTGCAGTTAACCTCAAAATGCTGTTAAAAGTGTTGTACACATAAGCAAAACAATAACAATAACTGCAAGTACAAAGCGCAAAAACCCACACACAACAAACAAATGCGAAAAACGGACCACGAAATTGCTAAGTCAAAAGGGCAGTGTGTGTAAAAACTGTAAAATAACTGTAAAAAGTGCTGCGCTTAAAGTTATTTATTTTATTTATGTTGTTTTTGTTTTCGCTCTGCTTGCAAATGTCGATTATTTATTAGCCAGGAATGTGTGGGTACACTGTGTAGTAAATAGGGGCATGCATAACTGTAAATTCGCACGGCCACTCTGGCAAAGGGTAGCCTTGACAGCAGTTTTTTTGTTGGCTTATAAATTGTTGCAGTCAGTCACAGGTCACTGTTTGACTACCGTTATCTCGCAAAAGTGGAAAACATATTTTATCAGCAAACATATAACAGTAATTGTTAACGGTAAATCTTGTTGAGGATTAGATTTGAGTCGGTTGTAGGTTTAGAGTTCTTAGAGATATTGCTTTATATATATTTATATAGCTTAATTTTAGAAACCGCCTTAAAAGACTTCGAATTAAGGGTAAACATAACAAATTTTTTACATCTGAATTTTTTCTCATAAAAGCCGTTAATAAAGCCTCTGGATTGTGTGGAACTTGTATTGCAAGTATTTTAAATGTTGGAGTGACAAAAAGTACTCGAAAACTTACCAGGTAAATGATATTTCAAAAAACTGTATTTTGCTATATTGCTAGGACTGTGCTTAATTCTTCTTCTTCTTAATTGGCGTTGACACCGCTTACGCGATTATAGCCGAGTTAACAACAGCGCGCCAGTCGTTTCTTCTTTTCGCTACGTGGCGCCAATTGGATATTTCAAGCGAAGCCAGGTCGTTCTCCACTTGGTCCTTCCAACGGAGTGGAGGTCTTCCTCTTCCTCTGCTTACCTCGGCGGGTACTGCGTCGAATACTTTCAGAGCTGGAGTGTTTTCGTCCATCCGGACAACATGACCTAACCAGCGTAGCCGCTGTCTTTTAATTCGCTGAACTATGTCAATGTCGTCGTATATCTCGTACAGCTCATCGTTCCATCGAATGCGATATTCGCCGTGGCCAATGCGCAAAGGACCATAAATCTTTCGCAGAACCTTTCTCTCGAAAACTCGTAACGTCGAGTCATCGGTTGCTGTCATCATCCAAGCCTCTGCATCATTTAGCAGGACGGGAACTATGAGCGACTTATAGAGTTTGGTTTTTGTTCGTCGAGAGAGGACTTTGCTCCTCAATTGCCTACTCAGTCCGTAGTAGCACCTGTTGGCAAGAGTTATCCTGCGTTGGATTTCTAGGCTGACATTGTTGGTGGTGTTTACGCTGTTTCCAAGATAGACGAAATTATCTACTACTTCAAAGTTATGACTGTCAACAGTGACGTGAGAGCCAAGTCGCGAGTGCGACGACTGTTTGTTTGATGACAGGAGATATTTCGTCTTGCCCTCGTTCACTGCCAGACCCAGACTGTGCTTAATTACCATGTGGAATATAAGCGCGATCTGTTAAGCAGTTTCATTACATCTGCTGCTTAAGTCGGTACAACTCAGTAGTGCGTTGTGATTTTTACAATGGATAAAAATAAAGAAATTTCGTGTGCGGAATCGTTGCGAATGTTGGAAAAGAGTTATGGCTTATTCTAAACCACAAGCCTACGAGTGGAACAAAGCCTTCAAAGACGCCCGAGAAATCGTTAAAGACATGCCTCGTTCTGGACGACCTTCGATCTCGTCAACTGATGAAAATATTAAAAAATGAAGGATATGGTGATTTAAAATCGTCAATCAAGAGTAGATCACAAGAGAGCTCGACATCTCCCGCTAGTTCGTTCGAATGATTTTGGTAGATATTTTGGATATTAAACGTTTTTTTTCCAAAAAGAGAATCGTAAGTAAATCTCCCGAATTGATGGAGAGCATTAAAACTGCCGATGGAACATGAGCTTATGCGCGCGATACGCAAGCAAGTCAACAATCATCGAAAATCACGCCAAAACCGCTCAAAAATCAAGCTGATACCCACTGTTTTATACGATATTCGTGGTTTGGTGCCTCATTAATAATTATAATAATAATTAACGGCCGGAATTGTGGATGAAAAATTCATGGATTTTACACGATGATAATGCACCACTGCATCGAACGAAGACTGTGACCGAATTTAAAGTTAAAAACGAAATGAATACCATCGATCAACTATAGTATTCACCAGATTTGGCCCGTAGGAATTTTTCTTGTTCCCCAAACTGAAA
Organism: Bactrocera neohumeralis; assembly: GCF_024586455.1. Classification (NCBI taxonomy): domain Eukaryota; kingdom Metazoa; phylum Arthropoda; class Insecta; order Diptera; family Tephritidae; genus Bactrocera; species Bactrocera neohumeralis. The sequence continues at coordinate 75,025,728 of NC_065919.1, read as the reverse complement.
TTGCCACTCCGTTTAATCCGTTTTCAGTCGATTTAAAAGATAAAAAATATCGCTGAAGGAGCTGAAGGCCATCCCGAAACAAAATGCTTTGAGGGCTGGAAAAATCGTATCTATAAGTGTATTACATCTAGTGGGGATTCCTTTGAAGGCTATAAAATAAATGTATGAAAACTTCAAAGTTGATTCATCAGCTGGCATTCATACAAGACCCAAATCGCTAAGGAACTTTAAATATACAAGTATAATATATAATGCGTCGTTTTTCCCATATGGTTTCAAAACATTTGCAAGCGATTCCGTTATGAAAAAAGGCTTCAGAAAATTCACCGAGTTCACAGTCACTGGTTGAATAGGAAGCCGGATCTGTTTCAGTTTCGTAGACCTAACTGTCAAAGTTAATTGAGGAATATTTTCTATAATTGTTTGCTTCAAATTATGCAATGTATTTACGGCTACGGATCTGTTAAAATGTAGCAAAAGTACCTTAGGGAGTCTGCTTTATCACAAAAAGAATTATTCAGTTAAGATCGAATACCTGTTGCATGCGAGACGATGACGATTACATCGAAAAACTTAAAGAAACAGTGCTTGAAAATGACCTTGAATCAGAGAGATAGTAGAGGATCTCAACATATATAGGATATGGGTTCGACTTAATACATTTTGGTTAATGTTTTTGGACATAGAGTGTGTCAGTGCTACAGCCGTACCAAATGACCTTTATATTTTGCAAAATTATGTAGAGTAGAAGCCAGCAAAGAATTTCTTGACAGCGTAGCTCAGAACCCCATATTCATCAAACGCATCACTACTAGTTACGAGACGTGGATTTATGAATATGACGTCTAATTTGTTAGACAATACAGCGAATGACGTTCCAAAACTTAGCCAAAAAAAAATGTATTAAAATGTAAAAGTATTGCTTTTATGTTCTTCAGATGATATGTATATACTATACTATGTTCAATCGAAAATAGATTGCATCGATCTCGATCATCCTAAGAAGTAATAATACATTACTGAACGGTATTAACAAATCTTCAACTTCTTTGGCCTCCATTATGGAAATAGCACGACGTTACGTTATTCCTTGTAATCTGATCAAAATATATTTGAATAATATTGGCATGGATGATTTGAGCTAAGAACCTTCCTCAACATTGATTTATAGAGTATTTGAGATTTTGCTATATCAGAAAAATAAAGCTTCTAAAAACAGAAAACACATTTTTGTATTTTTATGCCCAATATATACGGAGGAGGGTATATATACTAATGTATATGTATGTATATGTCACCAAGACGATTCAAAACCGATGTCAATATAATTCAAAATTGACAAGACTTAATTACAAATATGTTGTGTTTTTTTGTAGTTGTTGTATTAAGGTGCTTCAGAAGCAGTTCAGTTATACAGAGCATATCTTTAGAACATAACGATGGCTACACTATTGCCGATTGGACACTCATCTAACAGCAACTATCTAGCATCTTCTAGCGATTGAGAGTGTGTGTGTCAGTGCTGTTACTCAATTGAATGTGTGCTAATGTATTGCTTGCATGAACTGATTGTCAGGCAATGAATTGTTGATTTGAATGAGCAACAGTTGGCACAAAGATGTGGAAACAAGAAGGAACACTATTGATTGGCAACAAGGAGAAATATTGTTGAGCTTTGATGAAAACATCATTATCCTTTGGATGCATTCCAATTAGGAATCAGCTGACGAAGCCGCAGTCAGTGCAGTTGTAGGCTTCACGTTAGTTGAAGAAGACAAAAAAACGAAAAGAGCTTCATCAGTACACCTTTGAGAGAGAAAGCAAAACGAGCTTCACTGGTATATGCTTGGCAGTTGGCATCTCATAGCTTGAGATTGATATTTTCAACACTACAATAATGGCAAATATTAAAGGAATAAGATGGAGGATGAGGTGAAAGTTGCATTCGATTTCGGTTTGGTTACGAAAATTCGAACAGTTATAATGGTAAACCAAAAGCAAAACGTTCTAACCAAGTTGGAGAAATTGGCGGTGGTATAATACTAGTCCCTACTATTTTCACATAATTATTTTTATTTTTTAAAGTTCGGATGAGTTGGGTATTTTCGGAAACTTCCATCTCTATTCACATTGTAAATTTTTTCATAAAATCGCAAAAAATCGACGGTTTTTTATTCAAAGTAATTTTAAGCGAATAAATTTGGCTTTTTTCTGATGTCCTTCTGGAGATCAGCTACGGGATCAAGGCAGTCCAAAATTTTTAAATTAGATCATCGATTATTAGTGCTTAATTCTGTAAAAAAATAAATTTTTTTCTTACTTACACGAAGTAATACAGTATCTTTAAAACCAATCAAAAAAAATTGTTTCATTTCTAGAATTGAATCCGCATTTTTTTAGGTAGACCTAACCTTTAGAAGACACATGTGCAAATTATATAGCTGTCGGACTACTAGTATTATTTCAACTAGTGGACGAAATTGGTATTCAATCAAGCACATTTCGCACTTAAAAATATTTTAAATTTCAACCATTTCCTAGCCTTAGAATATGACATCTAACATGTCATATTGGACGAAGTCCGACCATAACTTATCAAGCCTCTAGATACCAAATATGTGGTTTTGAATGCTTTTGGCTGACTTTAACCGGTAAAAACGGCCAATCTCTAAGATTTTATAATTAAACTTAGAGGGCGTACTTTACAGGTAATGATATGCCCTAGTGCCTAGTATAAATAAAATAGGTTCTCATAGCACCAATGTAACACACCGATTTTCAAAGTTCCGGTTGACCCTATTTCTTTTACAACTATGAGCAAAAAATAGCAAAACTTTGTAAATAGTTTTAAAATTCTTAATTTATTCTTCATAATAGTTCCCCTTGGCCCAATACACTAGTGCCAACGCTCTCTCCAATCCTCAAAACAGTTGTTAAAGTCAATTTCCGTAATAACCTTGAATGCATGTAGTGATTCAAATTTAATGTCTTTAAGTGACTTAAAACGGTTTCCCCGGAGCTGTCATTTGAGTAGGCTGAAAAGCCAGATAACCCACTGATACTGGTTGAAAATTTGGCGAAAAACTCAGGATGAGTCAATGCAGTATGCGATGGTACAAAAATTAAGAATTGTCGGCCATAATTCTCACCTCGTTTTACGAATTTCTTCGCGCAAAGGGCGCATAATACTCAAAAAGTATTCCTTATTGACAGTTTGGCCGGTCGGAAGGAATTCAGTGTGCACCATACGTCAATAATCGAAGAAAACTGTAAACATAACCCTAATTTTGGCCTGCTTTGACGTGGGTTTTTCGCCTTCGGCTCACCTTTGTTCCGATATTCGCCCGATTGATCGTCTATTTCCGAGTCGTAAGCATAGATACAAGATTCATAGCGCATTATACGTTTCATGACATCTTGGTATTGCATTGTTTCGCAGAAGTTATTGAGACGGTGTTTTTCGAAAAAAAGTTTGTGATTTTGGAATCAATCGTGCTTTCACTTTTCTTAGATAAAAATGATCTTTCAAAATGGTATTTACTGGTCCTTTCGATATTCCAAAGATGCCAGTAAGACCTTTAATTGTTAATCGTTGATTCTCAAGCGTTAATTCTTTCTTTCATTGACGTGTTGGTCACCAGCTGCTGTTGATGACCATCCTCGACTCTCTCTGAATAATTTTTACAAATATAAAACACTTGCTCAAGACAAACAATTATCACCGAATGCCTTTTCCAACATTCTGAATACCATACATTATTATTTATTTTGATTTGCATAGACGCCACTGACAGTCATACTAACTTAAAGAAATATTTCACCGCCTGGGTTTTCGCGCGAATTTTAAATTAAAAAGTCTTACTATTTTTTGCCCACAGTCGTAATCTCAATAAATCTCAGGAAACCTTCTTTTTCTGGTAACAGTACATTTTCATTGCTAAACAATGGATAAAATCAGGGCAATAATTTCTCTAGCCAACACATACCAACCCATCAATCAATCAATGGTTTGGAACTTCAGATTGAATTTATACCGCATATGTCGGTAGATATCTAAGAAATTATAATAAAATTCAGAGAGAAGCTCCTCTCAATAGCAAGTACATCATGGCGCTAACAATGTAAGAAATCGTTTGAAAGCTCTCCCTAGCCTCCCGTAAATTTGAACTATCTAACTAATCTAATGATGTGTCGTAAAGCTCTGAATTGATGTCAATAAAACTAAGTGATCATATTTTCTGATCTGAATCATTTGTTGTAATATCAAAATTGGATAAAATCGGGTAATGTTACTTTTAAACTTTTGGTTGTCTTTATACTATATATATCAGTCAATATGTGAGATACCTTAGGAACATTAAGTATATGTATTACACTCTACTCAGCGTAAATATCAACTCAGTTTTCAATCTTAAAGTATTCAGAATTTGGCTTATGCTGCCGAACAACTTTGAGGTTAGTTAAAAAGCTGACATTAACCTAACCCTAATGACGTCTTTTGCGAACAAGAAAAATATTGTATGTGCAGTATATTCAATTACAAACTATATTAAGTCTGATTTTGGAAATCAATGTTCAGTAACCACTAATAAGTTCATATTTTAGTATTTCCGAAAGGAAGGCGAAATGGCTATGGCCTAAATTTACTCCTGCCTAAAACCACCAATGACAGTCAACATTTATGCAAGGATAATACATCTTTTGAAATTCGTCTTTGATAACTGGCTAGCATATATGTATAACAGATGTCGGCCGCATTCAACTGTAAATTTTCTAAAAACAGTGTTGTGGAAGTCATTCGAGTTTTTTGAATCTATTCACGCTTAACGCTTGGGTAATTGATAATCAATACAAATGAGGCTTAAGCTCTTTGGCTTTATTTGAAGTAAGTGACCCTTCATTAGCATTAAATATCAGAGCTTGCTGCCTCTTAAGAAAAGAAGAGCACTCCTCTCTTTATGCAAACTTGCAAACAAATAATATACATATGTATATATGTGCGATATGTGAAGTCTGTGCGATTAAGTATTTAACTGTACTTTGGGTTTAGTATGACCACAACTTTTATACAATGTTTTGCTAATTCGACGATCGCTCAGGCAAAGAGCGCTAAGCCAACCAAGTGTCCGTCTTAAGCGGAGCGATGATTCATTTACAAACCCCACACACACACGAAAGCATGGTGCTTCAAACAAATGTGCTTATGCATGTGTGCATATTGGCTGGCGCAAATGTTAATCTCAGTCGACGGCGTATCCGTTTCCGTTCTATTTTCCTAGCAAATCGCAAGGAAAACACATTTAATATGAATGAATTGACAGAACAAAATTAAATAAAGCAAGGCGAAGAGGCGCGCAAAAAGTGCAAAAACAAGGAAAGAAACCCAACTGACCGGCGCTGGAATAAAGCGCAAATATGCAGCAAGGGTGTGCGACCTCAGCGCTCCACTGCGCCGCCGACGACCCCGACGACGACAAGTGAGTGCCTTAGTTGAGCGGGCAATGCGGCTGTCTGTTGCTGTAAATGGCCATCAGTCAGTCTGGTTGACATTCTTCCACATGCTGACTAAAGCCATCCGCTTGTCTGTCTGTGGATGGTGAACGGTGGACGTCGGTCTCCGGCTCCGAGTGCAGTCCATTGACAGCAATGACTTTAATGCCACTTCAAATGACAGCATCCTGACAATGTCTACATGCAACAAGAACAACAACAACAACAGTGACGTGAAGCCGCTGACCAGCTGTGCCGGCAGCTGACTGCTGTAAGCTGTGCCCTGTCTGTCTGTCCTTTATTTTGCTTGTAATGTGCGGATCTGCACTAATTGTGGTCAGCACAAAAATATAATCGTAAAATGGATTTGCTGAGAACAATTGGTCATTGCATATTTATGAAAGTTTTGCAGCAGCTTGAGTGCGCTGCTATGTGTGTGTGTGTGTGTGAGTTTGCGTTGCTGCGCTAACGGGATATGTAGGATAAGTACGTTGAAGTGCGCCAGGAATTGCAGGCACTTTTTTTCTTTGCTTTTGCTTTTGTTTTTCATTCCTACTTTTCCTTTTTATTGTTGTTGTTTTTGTTGCTCAGCGAGCGAATATTTTACAATAATGAAATACCGACCGGCAGCTGCTGGCTCCCGTTAAGTGCAATCGCCGTTTGTTGTGTTGTGGCTCGAAGTGGTTATGCGACTGCAAAGTTTGGCCATCAAGTGAGCCTCAGCTCTTTTATTATTATTTGCTATTGTTGTTTTTGCCTCTCTTTATTGTTTTTCAGCAAGCTGCGCTCACTATATCCGCATGTTTTGTATTGAGCGCTGGAAATTGTGTGGATTATTAGTAAATCTCAATTGTGGCTGCGGTTTTTGTGAGTGTGTGTGTTGTTTTAACGGCATTTAATGTGCCGATTGTTAATATGACTTGGCTGGGCGCGGTGAGTTGGCAGCTTATATGAAAACTTTTTGGCCTCACATTAATATTGATGAACATTATCCGACACTTGTATCTAAATGTTCAGGTGTTTCAAAAGTGAATGAACCTCGGCTGGTATTGAACGTCCGTTATCCGTTGTGAATCCGATATACTCACTCAAACACGTGCAGAAATTTTAAATTAAAATCTGGGTGGTGAAATATAACACGAGGTTGGCAGACATTTTCTTTCAGGCTTAAAAAGTTGTGATGTGTTTTTAAATTTTGTTGAAATATTAGAAAGATTTAAGTTGTTACGCTTTTGAAATAAAACAGCAAATATCACTAATTTCTGTACCAATTACCCTTATGCAAACAAAAGTGGCCATTATCGTGGCTTACAATTCGTAAAGTGAATTTGTCAAAAAGTCTTAAAAAAGATTAAAATAGCTGTTTTATTGTAAAACCAAGGGAACAACATAAATAAATAAAGGTAAGAAAGTTATTAAAAATAAAAATAAGTATAATAATAATACAATAATTTTGTAAAATGCTGTTGCCTACAGTCAACATCCTGTAACAAACGAACCAGGACACTAAGGACTTTGACATTTTTATCACTTCATACTTGAGTTAAGACTAACATATATCTGTCCTAAAAAATGTTTAACTGCGCCCATTTTAATTCGAGCATGAGAGGGTTAAACACCTTTCAGAAAGTCCCTTCCAGTATGAGCAGTAAATTTCCTATAAAACTATAAGTGATTCGATTTTTCTATTAAGTTATAAAGTTTATAAGAAAGAAATTATTGTCCTAAAATAATCAACCTTGAAATCGGAATCGTAACAGGCTCTTCTTGTAGAGCATTATATTTCCTATAAAATCTATGAAACGAGAAATGTTTTCATTTCATGTAGTTGGTAGCGAAATTGGAAAATTGTAAGGCAGCAGAATTTCCAAACGAATATTTTTTGACCCACCCCAATGACCATGCTTAATTAAGGGTGAAAACTCATGTACCTCAGATAAAAACCGCCTTTTTTCAACAATTTTTGTCATATAAAAAATTAAATATTTTATTAGAATTTTTTATTGTTACAAATATACACTATTAACAAATTAATTCTGAATAGTTTAGAAACAATATTTTGAACTCGATCATTGCGACACGATTTCAACTAAAACTTCTGTGAAAATTTCGCGGCATTTTTTTTCAAATAGTTGTAATCAAAAGAAAATCTTTTTTTAGAATTGTATCTCAAAGACCTATGTATAGTATATAAAATTTCATGAAAATCGTTTGAGTACTTTTCAAGAAATCTTGCCAACCGACTTCAAAAGCACAGCTTCGAAAAAACAGGTTTAAAGACGGCACACTTAGCCTAGCTAGCCTCGAGCGCACACGTTCTCAAGGCCGTATCCCCGAAACTATTACTCGGATCAACTCGAAAATTTAGAACAATATGCTGGAGAGCTTGTAAAATTTAATAAGATATTAAAAAAAGTTAAATTTTTGAAACCCGTAAATCCATGTAACCGCTTTAAATTGTTTTAAAGCTTCTTAAGCTGAAGTTAGTGTCAGCTTTTGTACCTAGAACAAGCTTAGATATTATCTTTGTGCCGGCTCTGTAAACTGGTCTCTTGAGCAATAACTAATTCACACTGGTTTTTTTCAGAAGATCCAGCTAGAAAGATCACGCCAAAGATCTCCATTGGATGCCAACCGTTGGTAGGGTACATTTTAGGTTTAGGTATACATATAATTGCTATAAAAATTGCACCTGTGTTGTGTATATTTCTCGTTGTTTCATATAAAATCCCCACTGTTATGTGATGTAGGGTATAAACTCTTCTCATTATTTCGAATAATTGTTTGTGTCTTTATGAAGGCAGCACTGTAAGTTCAAGATTCGCCTCCTCTTTCGGCCATCATAAAGTCATTGTTGACAACAGATGAATCATTTGGCAGGCTAACTGTGAATGCACACAAATCAAATAACATATACAATATAACTCATTCGCTTTAGCCTCACCCAATCGGCCGATATTTGAATGTTGAAGCGCAACTAATCGCCTATGGCGAACTCCTCGTTTGTGCAGCAGCACCAGCTTATGCTTCGGCAGGCGACTGCGACCGCTTGGGCTCCTAATCAATTTATTCCCCAAGCACAATTGTGCCAAACCAACAAATGATTTGCAAAATAAATACAGAAGACATCCACTTGGCGCACCAAATTGCATCCTCTGAGTGACAAGTGCAACGGCCGGTGACGCGGCGGCGCGGTGTGGGATGTTGTGCTCTGTTCAATTGAAGTTAACGAGCGACAACAACGAAAGCTCCGCTCAACAATGGTCTGCACATAAAAGCTATAAATAAAAAATAGAAAATCAAAATAGAAAAAAGTATTAAGCACAAATGCGATTGACAAAGGAGTGAGGCAGGGAGCGGACACAGCGAAAATCATAAAATCCGATTTGCTTGGATTTGTGTGTTTGGTCTCTTATTCTCATTTGCCTTCACTTGCCGCCAGTGCTTTGCCGCTCCTGCGCTGTGTTTGTGTTTGTGTGTGTGTATGGCAGTCTATGTCGCTTGCCGCTGGCCGATCGCTCGTTGCCGCACAACCAGCTATTGTTGGCTGGTTGTTTTTCTAGGTTTTTGTTATTGTAAACAAGCATATATCCAATTTGATTCTTTTTGCGCCTTCACTGAACTGCATCTCCTCATAAACACACTCATTCGTTGCTTTTATTTTCCTGTGGTATTTTACAGTGATTTTTCATGTAAGCATCCTTGTTTGACTCCGTCGTGCTCAGCTCCTCGTCACTCGACTATTTGACTGTACGTCTGTCAATTTGCTCTGCATGCACACTGGCAACATTGATTCTGTGTGTTCTTTTTTCCGTATTTATGCTAGATTCTTTGCAAGTTCTTTGCTTAGTCATTCGTAGTTTCTTTGCTACTTTTTCAATTGTGCCACACGGCCACTCGCCTCCGCCCTCGTGAATACAAGTTTTTTTATTTAATTTTTGCATTTTTGTGTTTTTTTTTTGTTCTTCAGCTGCTCTTTGCTTCTGCTGATCTGTCGTTGTGTGGCATTTCGATTTGAAGACGTCCACTCGTCGCAGCGTCGGGTTGCGCCTCGACGACGCGCTCAAACAATTTCGCCTGCAATTTGCAAGCGGCTAACTCTCATGCTCACATGGGTGCCTCTATGCAAGTTCGTATACATGTAGGTAAGTATGCAATGCATATATGTACATACATATGTATATAATAGCCAATCCAAAGTGTTATGTGTTTGTCGTTGTTGTTGTTAATCCATAGTTGATCTGTTGTAATGTTATTTTCATTGCTTGCCACGTTGTAGTTGTTGTGTTTTTTCCATGCATTCGTTCGACATTTGGCATTTGCTACTTCGTCTGTTTGCGCTCTTAATCCCTGCTCTGTCCTTGATTTTTTCTCTTTTGCTACGGCTGATTTGCAGCATTGTTTGTCAGTCCGTGTTTGATTTAGTTGTGCACGCGGGTGCATTGGGTCCATAGAGCAATTCTGATTTACACTATGCACTCGTCCTTTGACATATCTCTTGGGATGGGATCCTGTGCGACCACTTTTCTTTGCCAAATATTCACTTCGAGTTAGCACCTGATTCTAGTACGTTGATTAGTCAATAAACTTTAAGCTGTGAACTAGTTTGTTGGTAATTATTAGATTTCCAAAAAATATTGTTTTATCTCTATTTTCAATTTATATTTGCTACCATGATTAGGAATGCATTGGGCTTTCAGAGCTTATTTTTAAAGTCCAAAAGTGTTTCAAAGTCAAGAAATTTGAAAATTTACTTTCATATTTCTATACTTTTGATATTCAAAACTAGCTCCTTGCATATCATAATCCTCAAATTCAAAATTTATTTTTTTGAAACTTATCCTTTTGGGAAATATCGAAATTCTGGCTTCTGGTCTCTAGAAAAAACCACATCAACCTCTAAATTGGTCACATTTAAGTAAAACTATTTTTGAATTACCTACCAACCAGAATAATTATTTCGTTAATTAATAAGTATGCGAACATTAATAATATGACACGGCGTATAAGTAACGTATGTATTGTATTTCGTTTTGGCAAATTTGATTGACAGTGCGGATACGTAACTTTTAGAAAGAGGTGAGCTTAGATTTCGCCATGGGTATTGTGAAACATTTATGAAAAATGTTTAAAAAAAAAGAAAAGTTTTAAAAAAATATTAAACATAAAATTCAAAAATTTTCATTTTTTACGAAGCCGCTGAGTGCGTAATGAAATCTGATCCTCGTGCTATAAAAGCTCTAACTTCGCTAAAAAATTGTCATATACATTAACTTATATTATATATAAACTGTACAAACAAACAAAACTTTATATTCTTTACATTTCAACAAATTTATACTCATTTTACAGCTCAATAATTTTTTATTGCTACCGACAACAACCCAGCAACACGTTCATACCAATCTACTTCTATTTCATTGCCATATTATCGATAGTAAATAAGAAGTTTTCCTTAGCTTGTCACTCGACTGTGACATAATTAAAAGAACTTTCAGCACAAACAAAGCAATTAAGAGAGCAGGTCACGTGGTACGCCAATTAAACTACACAAACGAACTTGTTTGATGGCAGAAATATTCGGAGCAATCTCGTCATAGCACTTGGTCTCATCAAGTGCCGGTCAATTTAGCTTTGAGTATCTAGGTATTTGAGGTCGAAAATATTTATGCTGGAAAATAAAGTTTATAACAAGAAAAAGTTGGTAAATAATAAAAATAAGCTGGTAGTAAAAGTGAAATAAAATTAGTTTAAATGTGCAATTAATGGTAATCATGCGCGTATTTGCTTAGATTATGCCAGTGACCGAACACAAAAATATTAAGCAGTTAGGTTTAAAATATATTTTAGCCTTGCAGCAGTTGTTTTAACTTCGTATTACTTTTTTACTAATTTTTACTTTTACTGATATTGTTCATCACTGAGTAGTTAAAACAACACGGCGTATGAGTAACTTAATTTAACAATTTGATTTGTTTAAGTTGTGTAGTTCCAGATATATTGAACGAAATACCTAACTATGTTTATATTTACTGCTTCCAAAATCATCTAATAATAAGAAAATAGCTTAACTTCGGCTGCTCCGAAGCCATAATACCCTCCTGAGTGAATTTATTATAGCATTAATATATGTGTAACTAAATCGGAAGATATAAACGGCGCACGGTTTGCAACCAACGGAAAAGGTTTTGCTGATTCTTTTTAGGCACGTGTATTGATATAAACAAATGCGAGTCAAATTAAGGCAATCTAGTATGATAAAATATATTTTATCTAGATTTTGAACGGTTAATTTGTATAGCACCTATATGCAATATTTGTCCGATCTGATTAATTTTCGCGGAGCTCGTCGCGTTGCCTTGGACAACAATTCGAGGCAAATGTTATGAAAATATCTCGGCAAATAAAAATGTTTTACATACAAGGGTTTGAGTTTTATTTTATCTATCGATCAGTTTGTATGGAGGCCATTTGCTATAGTACTTTGATCTGGACAGTATGCATGTAAATTATAGCGTTGGTTTAGGCAAACAGCCGTGCCAAATTTTGTGAAGATACCTCAAGAAATAGAAAAGTTTTCTATATACAAGTTTGACAGCTATACCTTATGACAAAAAAGTACTCGGGAATTGAAATTAAATTTGTCCTATAAATTTAAAAAAAAATATGTGTATTGCTAAGTTGGTAGAACTGTCCTTAATTACCATGCGGAATATGAGCGCGATCTGTTAACCAGTTTCCTTACATCAGCTGCTTAAGGCTGTACACCTAAGTAATACACAAATTTTGTATTTCTTGCCAAATTTCGTTTGCAGAATTATTGCGAATGTTGGAAAAGGTTTACGGTGATTCAGTTTTACCAAAACCACAAGCCTACAAGTGGTACAAATTCTTCAAAGACGGTCGAGAGATCGTGGAAACATGCCTCGTTCTCGACGACCTTCGATCTCTTCAATTGTTGAAAATTTTAAAAAAATTAAGGATACAGTGATTGAAAATCGTCAATCAAGAGTAGTTCACAAGAGAGCTCGACATCTCTCACCAGTCCGTCCGAGTGATTTTGGTGGATATTTTGGGCAAGAAATGCGTTCTAGCTCGACTCCTTCCGATAAAGCTGAGGTTTGTTTAAAGGAGTACCGTAAACAGGTATTTTTGGGCATGCTTGATCGAGCGAATTCCGATGCTACATTCATGGAGAGCATTATAACTGCCGATGAGTCATGGGTTTATAACTTTGACTTGCAAACAATCAACAATCTTCGAAATGGAGGGAAAATTCAAGGTGATCTTCACTTTTTGGAGTTCTATTTGGCCGCATTAAGGCATTTGCGCGAGAACACCCGTCGAAGACGCCCGGAATAATGGAAGAACAATTCATTGATTTTACACGATGGTAATGCAACATCGCATCGAGCCACGATATTGACCAAATTTAAAGCCAAAAACACAATGAATACCATTGAATAATAACCATATTCACCAGATTTGGATCCGTTTGATTTTTATTGTTCTCCAAACTGAAATTGATGTTCTGTGGAACTCGTTTGATAGAAGAGACAAAAGGAAATTCGTTGAAAGAGCTGAAGGCGATCGAAAAAAGTGTTTTGATGAGTTCTCTAAAGGCGACGAAATAAATATTGATGAATAATTAAATATTTTGCTTTTTATTTGGAATTTCCGGGTATTTTTCTGTCACCATGTGTACCCTTAATACAATTGCTAATGTAATTTTTTACCAATTGCTAAAAATTGGCTTATTTTAGCTGGAGAAATAAATAAACTGTTATCTTTACATTAGCGCCGTTATTTAGCATTTTTAGCATGATTCTTCGTACGACGTGAAAAGATCAATTTGGTTGTCAATCAATTTGCCGCGCTGCTGGAGGTCATCGCTGAGAGTGGCAGCGAGCAATAAGCATAAAATGTATTGCTGTTGTCCCACTGAGCCAATTTGCTGGCGATTTATTGTTGAGCTGCAATTGATGCATTGGCGTTAATCACACTTCAATACCTTTACCTGGAAATCTGCAAATAACTAACGCAATGGGAAGCAAATTGCCAACGCTACTTTGTTGTTGTTGTTTTTGCTGTTAGCAGAAATAAATAGAATAATTTCCTTGTCATGCAAAAAATAGAGTCGCAGTTTCTGCTAGCTCCACCTTCACTCTTTCCGCCCGCTTTGCCGGAAAACCCTTCATTTTCGCATTTCCCAGCGCAAGTTCTGGTCCATCACAGCCCGCCTATCAAGCCCAGCTGTGTTTGTTATCGCCGCTGTCATATTTGCTGCTTTTAGCTGTCACTCACCTGCAGCTTTGTGGCCGACGGCATCGAAGGTGGTGATGGTTCGGACCGGCGTCGCTCTCGAGTTCGTTTTTCGTTTAATCTCGACCTTTTTGGCGCTGCCTGCTGTCGCTGCCGCTGTTGTTTGTTGTTGCTGTTTTTCATGCAATAGCCGCGGGCGTAATGTAGGTTGTTTGCGAGGAGCAAAAAGAAACGGTACATTTTCCGTGCGCTGTTTGTACTGCTTTCAGATTTACGCTCCCCGTGGGAAATGTGTCAAGTTAACAAGCAACAAACACAAGAAGCTGCGCACCAAAGCGCCAACAAGAAAACAACAAAAACGCACAACACTAGTACAAGCTCAAAGCAAATAGTAGCGGTAAATAGAAGAGAAAGAACAAGCTTCAGCAAATATGAAAGGTCACTTTATGGGCAACAATAAAAATGGACGTCGAAATGGGGGCAATATGACAGCGCCTATTAGCACCGTTAATTTGCGTATATATATGTGTGTGTGTGTATGACGGTGTGCGTTTGCTGGCATTTGCGTGTTTCGGACGTGTGCAAAACAATTTTTTGTACTTGTGGTTTTTGTTGTTGTTTAATAATTGCTATCATTTTCTGGCCTGTGACCTTTTCACCCATCTTTCCGAAGTGGACACATAATAAGCGCTGGACACTTAATCAAATCGCTTTTCTATGCGAGCTCATTTATTCTGCTGCGTTGGTGTCGCGTGTGGCACGCAACATTTGCAAATTAGCAACTAAATGCGGCAGCAATTTCACGTTAGTCATTATGTAATAAATGAACAGATTTTCTTATCTTTGATTGCCGGAAGAAAAATTAGTTTTAATTATGTAATTGATTTTGCTCACATTGTTTTTTTGAGTGTATTGTTGGAGTGAAGAAGATCTTAGTTATTTTTATGGTTTTTAAATATAATTATTAATTTTATATTCATATTTATTTCCTTTAATTATTTATAAATGTATTTAAATAACTTTATGAAATATATATTTGCATATTTAAATATTTTTCAAGATGATTTGCAATAACAACAGCTGTACTCAAAGCTCCATTATTCTTCTGTTTTCTGTAGCAGGTATATATCTATATGGACCTTAAATCTGTTGCTGACATCTAAATTTACATTCTTTCTGTCTTTCCCAATGCTCTTAGAAATACGCTTCCCGTTAGAACTTCGCTTCGAGTTCATATGTCCTAGATACTTCAACAATCTTCTAGACATCGCATTGCATTCCGTCGTATGTGCGTCGATATCTCGGTTTTAGCTCACAGAAACGACCTATGAACAATCCACATAATATGATTAAGTTATTTTTGCCAAATAAAATAATATTCTTGAATTAGTGGTGTTGTTAGAATGTATATTTTTCTTGTAGTGTCTAATTTTGTGACTACTAAACCAGTGATTATGTTTGTTATATTCTTTCCCTCAAGAAAATATCAGGAATTTGTAAATAAAACGAAAATTTTTCAATCATCTTCTGAATTTATTTTATCGCCTTCAATGTAACATCCATTTGAAGCGATGCACATGTGCCAACGCTTCTTCCAATCGCCAAAACATTTTCTATATGCACTTTCCGGGATGGCCTTCAGCTCTCGCGCCGAATTTGTTTTGATGTCTTCAATTGAGTCGAAGCGTGTTCCCCGAAGTGGATATTTTAGTGTAGAGAATAAGAAAAAGTCACAGGGGGCCATATCAGGTGAATACGGTGCTTGCTCAATGATATTTTTTGAGTGTTTGGTCAAAAATTCCTTCACAATGATGGCCTTGTGCGATGGTGCGTTATCATGATGAAGAATCCACGAATTGTTGGCCCACAAATTCGGACGTTTACAACGGATTGCGTTTCGCAAGCGTCTCATAACACCAAGATAATACTCTTTGTTGACGGTTTGACCAGTCGCAACGTATTCATAGTGGACGACACCGCGAATATCGAAGAAAACAATGAGCATTACCTTCACTTTCGATCGGCTTTGGCGCAGCTTTGGACCGCCGTTCGGATGATTGCTGGTTCGTAAGTGTGTCATATTCGTAGACCCGTGTCTCGTCACCAGCAATTATGCGTTCCATGAAGATGGGATCCGAATTGGCTCGATCCAGTATGTCTGCAGCCACATGCTCTCGATACCTTTTTTGAAAGAAATTCATTTCTATCGGAACAAGTCTTGCAGCAACGCGTTGCTTCCCCAATTTTTCATGCATGATCGTACGTACGCTCTCGTGTGCCACCTTCACTTTCGTCAAGAACGAGACATGCCTTAAGTATTTTCATTACTTCGAGTGGTTCTTTGTCTTATTGACACTTAAACAATATATAAAGGAGATGTATGCTCGAAATTTTCAACAGTTCGACGATTACCGAACACAGGTGGACGATTATCACGACTATAAAATGGCAAAAGCACACGAAAAGTTGCAATTGGAGAACGATTATTTTGTAAACGTGGATCTTGCATATATCTTTCCATAAAATTAAAATAAATTTGTAAAAAAAAGTTTCGATCCTGATATACTAAAAGTCCCCGAAGCAACACTTAGAAGTAATATCATTCTTATTGGAAAACTCGGTATGCTACTGTGCCCAAAAAATATGACACTTGAATTTAAACTGCGCGCATCGAAGGATTTGGAGAATTATTTTGTTTTTAGGTTGATAGTACTGTCAGTCATATTTATGTCAAATTTTATGTCAAAATATTCATTAGTGTTTGAGATACGTGTCGTTTTGGGAGCTGCTAAAAGTGAGTTTTTCGTTTTTTGCGATGTCGAAATTTGTTGAGCAAAGAATTTGCATTAAATTTTGTTTACGGAATCAATTTTCTGCTGCGGATACGTTGAGGATGGTGCAGAAAGCCTTTGGTGATGAGGCTATGTCTAAAAAAAATGTTTACAAGTGGTATAGTGAGTTCCAAGCCGGCCGTGAACGTGTCGAAGACGAAGAGCGTCCAGGGCGACCATCAACCTAAACCGACGAAGCTCACGTTCAACAAATCAAAGATTTGGTGTTGAAAAACCGTCGATTAACTATTAGAGACCTTGCTTATGAAGTTGGCATATCGAAAGGCTCAGCCAATACCATTTTGAAGGATGTTTTGGGCCTCAAGCGCGTCAAATCTCGACTGGTACCAAAAATATTGAATTTTTTGGAAAAAAGGCGTCGCGTTGAAGTGTGTGAAACGATGCTTTCCGACTACCACGGTGTCATGAAACGCATTATAACTGGCGATGAGATTTGGATCTATGCTTAGACCCCGAAACAACCGATCAATCGAGCGAATATCGTGCCAAAAGAGAGCCGAGACCAAAAAAATCGCGCCAAAGTCGCTCAAAAATCAAGGTCATGTTGACTGTTTTCTTCCATTATCGTGGTGTTGTGCATTATGAATTCCTTTCAACCGGTCAAACAGTCAACAAAGAATATTATTTGAACGTTATGCGTCGTTTGCGTAACGCTATCCGCCTAAAAAGCCCGGAATTGTGGAAAGACAATTCTTGGTTTTTACACCACGATAATGCACCATCCCATACTGCCCTCGTAATTCGTGATCATTTCGCCAAAAACTCAACCCATATCGTTTCGCAACCACCGTATTCACCTGATCTGGCGCCGTGCGACTTCTGGCTGTTCACCAAGCTCAAAAGACCGCTCCGAGGACACCGTTTTTATACGATAGAGGAGATTCAAGCCGCAGCGAAGACGGAACTGAAGGTCACCCGAAAAGTAACTACAACCAGTGTTTCGAAGAGTGGAAAATCCGTTGGCATAAGTGCATTGCATTGGGAGGGGATTACTTTGAAGGGGATGAAATTGATTTGGAAGAATAAATAAAGAATTTTCAAAATAAATACAATGTCACCTTATTTTTTGGGCAGTTAATTGTCATGCTCCTGAGTATGATCTCTGCCTATGAGGTGATGGCGAATACTCTGCTTGGAAAATGCACGATATTTGCCCATGGGGATTTTCAGTTTTATTGTTGAACTCATACTACCCGCGCCGATTCCTTCTGTTGCCTAGGCAACTTTTATGTACCAAACCTGTCAAGGTGGTTTTATTTTTTCCTTTATCTAAGAATGATTCCATGATATTTGTTCTCCTAAAGCTTTGCTGAACTTGAAGTTAAAAGTTGTTGTCTTCGTTGTTTCATGTCTATTAAAATAGGATGAAGGAATTGTTTCTTTTATATCTGCTGCTTTTTTGGAAGAAACGATCCCTCGTTTTCCTGTTATATTTTTGATCATTGTTAATAGGGTTTTTTTTTGTAAAAGCTCCATAGTCGTCAAATACTTTCCTCATAAGAGTCGTGCGTGCACCTTTGTTAAGCAGTGTGACATCGAAATAGTTGACGAAATAGTCCTTAAAAATCGTAGTGTCGACACGTTGGCATCAGAGAGGTAAAAGAGAATCTCAACATTTTTTATAGATTAGCTTAACCGAAAATGAGAAAGGGCTAACAAATGGCGCTCTAAAAATGAGCCGCTTTCTAAAAACTGTTACAAAGTCTATCCAAAACCAAGATGATGATCATGGTTTTCTTTGATTACCGTCACACATTTTTATGTTATACTCACTGAAGATATTTTGACAAAAGTGCGCTATTTGTGTTGCTTACAGTAACTTAAAATATTCA
Organism: Bactrocera neohumeralis; assembly: GCF_024586455.1. Lineage (NCBI taxonomy): Eukaryota > Metazoa > Arthropoda > Insecta > Diptera > Tephritidae > Bactrocera > Bactrocera neohumeralis. The sequence goes on along the minus strand of NC_065919.1, from coordinate 75,007,292 downwards.
CCTCACCTAAAAAATTAAATTAAAACGCAAACATCCTCGCGCCATTTATTTTTCCAACTTTCGGTATGGAATAACTCAGCAACAGTGCAGCGATCAATTTAATTAAAATTTTGGCAATGAAGCTCCATCAGGAACCAGGACTATTGAAGGGTATGGTGAATTCATGCGAGGTCGTAGTTCACTTCAAGACGAATTTCGTGAAGGTCGTCCAAAATCAGTTGTTTTTCCGGAAAATATTGGTACTGTGCGCAAACTGATATGGCAACATCGTCATGCAAATTATCGGGAGATTGAGACAACTATTCGCATTAGTGGGGACATATATGTATATACAAACATTCAATATGGGACTAGGACTTATTCACCATGGATCCCACAAAATTCCTCACTCACTCAACAAACGGTTCTTGCCGATTGGTGGATCGAAATGTTGAAAAGATACTATAATGGGGCTTCCAGACATGTCTATGTTATCGCAACAGAGAATGAATAGTGATTGAATGGGTGTTTCAAAATGATCCGAATCCAATAAAAGTTGTTCGTGGTCGAAGTACTTCCAAGCAGGCATTTATAAAAACATTGGACGTGTCGTAACTATACTGCTAGAAGATCGCTGAAGAGTAAATTCTGAGTGGTACACAACCATTTGTTTTCTAGTTGTCTTTCAAAAAGTCAGGGAAACCAATCGCTGAAGACGGATCACTCTTGACCACCACACTGCGAGCGCTCACACATCGACTGAAACAACTTTAGTTTTGAGTAACGAACACAGCGATTTGATTGGTTATCGTCCGAATAGTCCTGACATGGCACCGAATTACTTCTTTGTATTTCCGTACGTCAAAAATAAACTAAGAGGTCAACGTTTTTTGACACTAGAAGAGGCGGTTGATGCACTCAGACCCTTGTTTTGGAAATACCTGAGTCAAATTGGCAAAAATGCTTCAACAATCTTTATGGAGAAGATTTTGAAAAGCAATAAAGGGATTTTCGGTGATTAACAGCTCGGATAAGAACACGAAAGGAGATTTTTCACACCACCTTATTCGACGGAGTTGGCCAACTAGAAAATAATTGCATACACTCCAAGCAAATGCGGATCTAAGGTCTCGAACTATTCTGTGCTGAGTGTGATCAATAAATTTATCGCTCTCGCAAAAAAGTTTTTTTTAATAAAAGCTTTCAAAATTGTCTTCTTTGTGTGGCGCTATGCGGTCAAATTAAAATTTTCATAAATGTAGAGTTTACAAAATACTAAATAATACTAAATAATACTAAATGATTTAATGAAATGAAAACAGCTATTTTACTAGCCTATTTAGCAAAAATGTTGCATAAATGATAGATTTCATAAGCAAAAAGCAGTGCTATGAAGCTTTTCACTGCGTTCAATATATTCAAATTACCGACGGCCGTCCGTGGCTGTTCGCCTTTCACTAAGTCTCCTCGAACAAGTGATGGCTTCGTAATTAATTTGAGAAAACAATTTAATTTCCGCACTGTAGCGAAGAATTTGCATCCACGACAAAGATGCCAAGGCCTTGCAATGCGCCTAAAAATATGCCACATAATTTATGAACTCCAACAAACTCACGAACACCTGCACACGTCGACATCCACATGCACACATGAGCTCGGGCAAACAACTTCGCAAAGATTGCATCGACGAGAAGCAACGAGCAGAGTAATTGCGGTGAAGGTGGCACAGTAAGAATTCCAGTTAAAACACCACAGTGTTGAGTGCACTTCAAGTGCGCATATGCACGTGTGCGTGTATAAGTGTGTGTGTGCCCATGTTTGGGTATGGGTGCCATTAAAAATACATGCTTTAGTTGGTGAACTTGTGGTTGCAGCAGCAGCAGCGGCAACAACAACAAAAAATGCGCCAATGCAAAATGTGGCGTTGCAAGTAAGTGCCGTTACGAATAGCGGAAGTGAGAACTTGAAGAGCAGGGCAAGTGGCCTGAATTGTGCTCAACGTTGCACACAATCGCCGACGAAATGCGCACACAGCTGAGCATTGCCTCGCGTAGAGCAATGTAAACAATGGTAATATTGTTGCAACACCCTCATGTGGCACAGCTGAGCATTACGTTGCTGCGGTTTGGTGTCTAATGCTTTCGTCTGTGGGCAAAAACAAAATAGCAACAACAAAAACACACACCGTCAGCCATTTGACCGCCGCAATGGTGGCGCACGTACCAAAAGCCCAGCTGCGAAGCGGCGTGTACGTGTGTGGGTGTTTGTATGTGTGATATCTTTATTTCTCACACATCGTCTGTGTGTGCATAGGTGCATATATTACTGTTAGAAGTTTTTAATGTGAGTGTGTGCGCGCAATTTTGTTACGCGTTTGTATGCGTGTGTGTGTAAGTGTGTGTTGCACATCGAATTTAATCTTGGCTTATTTTTTGAATAATAAATTTCATATGTTAATAAGAGGTTATGTGCGCTTGCAACGAACATGCCGCGTTCCCCATGGAGTGTCAGCATTTTCGCTTTTTCCCAAAGCCAACAACAACATCAGGAGCAGCATCAAGTACAACAGCTTTGCGGCATGTTGTTGCGGTGCGACTTTGCGGGCCATAGGACCAACATAATGGCGCTTCCTGCAGCCGAGGACCTTAAATAAACAATGCAAGTATTGTTGCACAACAAGCACTCAAGCATTGCAACGCACACACATACACACGAAAACACATTCCCACACATACATACACAAATAAACGCGCATTTACATGCACAGCTGCCCATTTGCCGCTTAAACGGCCGAGTTGCTGCAACAAACAATGCCACATATTTGCTTCGCTCGTCCGCCTCTCGCTCCTCGGCACTGTGCTGCCGGCCTCTCTAGCGCAGACTCAATTTCATTTACATACATTTTTATTTAGCGAAAGTAGTGTAGAAGATTGTGGCATAGTTGCGTTGCAGCCATATCGATGCCACACCTCTTCATACGTTCCAGTTAGTGTGCAACTAAATGGGGCAGCTGCAGCGTAACGACAAACATCCAAAGTATAGCATTTACATAAACATTTTTATTCGTTCGTCTAGTTTGGAAATATTGCGCAGAGATGCAGTTTTAAAAGTAGGTGCCAGCCAACTAATGCTTCGGTAGTGGTTGCAAGATAAAGTTTTAGGTAGGTGCACATGCTTGTTAATTATACCCAGAATAGGGTATATTAGGTTTGCCGCGAAGTTTGTAATGCCCCGAAAGAAACGTCGGTTACCCCATAAAGTACAACTTGTATATGTATGTATACATAAATGTTCAGCATGACGATCTGAGTCGATTTAGTCCCGCTCACTTGTCTGCCTGTTCGATCATATGAATTTACGCGAACTAGCCTCATAGTTTTGAGATAATAACCCAAAATTTTGTACACGTGCTTTTCTCCCCAAGAAGCTGCTTGCTCCTCGGAACCATTGATATGGAATCACCATAGTATCTAGGTGCCATACAAATGTCAAACATATCTTCATAAAATTTGGAAAGGATTTTAACCAAGACCATCGTCACCATCGTCGTAACATATTGTTCAGATCGAACCACGGACCAATATAGCATTTAAAGTGACCGACCGAAATTGAGTTCTTGTAGGCAAAACTTTTTTTGACTAGATATCTTCAAGAAATTTTAATGCATTTTGGTTAGCACAAGATCACCAAAAAAATTGATCAGATCGATGCCATATTATTAAAGCTGCATTAAAAACTGACCGGTCATAATCAAGATAAAGATCTTTATCTATCCTTTTATGCCATAAAAAATGCACCTGTGGAGATTGTTAGAGCTTCTTTGCAGCCGAACTTAACAGTTTTTCTTATTTAGTTGCATAAACACCACAAATATAACAAAATTAATCAGTATTACTACTGCGACCATAAAATTAAGTGAACTTATGACACAATATAAATTCCTTATTTATCCTTTGAAGTCAATTTCATCGCCTTCAAATTAATCCTCTTCCGATAAAACGCACTATTGCGAACGCTTTTTAGTACGCGAAACCGTCGAAATAGTTTTTTTTCCCGTAAAGCCTTCAAGACTTTCTTCGATTCGGTTTTTAACTTCTCAATCGTGTCAAAGCTGCGTCCTGGAATTGGTGGCGGAACAATATAAATCCAGTTTTCCTGAAAAAAGTCGCAACCAACACGACGTGATTTTGACGCCAATCGAGACGCTTTTGAAACACAAATCATTCTTCAAAATTGCTTGGACTGAGCCAAACATATTCGAACACTATTAGCATAGAGTATAGTTGTCAATCGACGATTTTTGAACAAAAAATTTTTGATTTTTCGGACATGGCCGCCGTCGGCAGAGGTTTAAGTAGTGCCTGAGCGCGTTGCGTCTTTCACGCGTTCTCGTCCCGCTTTGAACACGTTCCGCCACATACCATACTTGTATATTAGTTTTTTTGTGTCGTAGGCTGATTACTAAAGGCTTTCCGCAACATTTTCAACTTGTTCGCACGAAAATATTCGTTCCGTGTACAAAATTTGAGACCTTGAAGCTGTCTCAACTACTGTAAAAATCAAAAAAATATTCTTTTTGTTGTTTATAAAAAATGATAAAAATGTATCGAAAATAATAAAATCTTCTGTAAAACAGACGCTTGACAAATGTTGCAGACATTCCTATCAACCTAGAAAAAAAATTACCTGCCTGGGTATTCAAGTCTAAAAATAAAAAAATCGATTTATTTTTATATTTTCAAAGCTTAACAATTATAAAATATGCCTACAAGTGGATTTTTCAAATGTCAAATTATTTTCGGATATATAGGAATTTTATCGAAACTGTCTTTCTCAAAACGCTCCCCACAGATTCTACTGGATCGATTTACATGAAAGTTTTAGAGAGTCTCTCTTTTCGGCTTGCCTATGTCTGAAACTATCCCCAAATCTAAATTTCTAATTTTTTTTAAATTCAAATAGTCAAGAAAAGTGTTAAAAAAATGTTTCCAGTTAGTCAACATGTTTGAAACTCTTTTTTTGGGACCTTTCGACATTATTTTAATTTCATTTCTTGTTTTTTTCGTTTCTAATTGCTATGAGGGTTGAAATCCTCAGCAAAAAGAAAATCACACTGACGTAAATACATCTGAGTTAATGCTTTGTAAGACATGGCAATAACTTTTGTTGAAAGATGCAAATGGAAAGTAAAGCTACTGGATAGACATCTATGGTTTTGAACTTTCTATAGGTGTTTACAGATGTTTACAGTACATTTGAAAAATATAGCGAGACCGTTTTGTTAAAAATTTTATGTAAAACTAATAATTATTATACCCGTAGCATACAAATAATTAATTTTAGTCCAAATTCATAATATTTCTTTACTATAAAACTCTCTTGCAAACTGCTTTATAAATATACTTTAGTATATGACATAATATAAATTAAAACAATTAGATACATTATAATGACGGAATTTTTATTTCTTTAATTATTTATGAGACCGTTTTTTAAGAATCATTAATTTTTCATTGAAACTAAATATCTCAAAAATCCATACATACATACCTGACGCCAGCAGATGAATTTGTTTATGTTACATAAAAATTACGATAGCTATCGGTGAAATAACTAATCTTTCCATCAGATCAATTTTTTTCTAAAGTCAGTGGTAATCCTCGCTTTTCTTTCACCTTATAACCTCTACTACTGAAAAGTAGTTTTTATTCCAAAAAAAAGTGGTAATGCACATGTGCAAGTTATATCATAATTTTATTTTGTTTTCTTCATACTTTTTTCTAGGAAAGTGTCAGATTTACACCACAACCTTTTACGCTTCCCTCCCTTGCTTTCATTGAGCGCCGTCAACGCAGCTGCATTGCCGTTGTTACCCGGTGCTTGAGCTGCAATATTTCGTATCAAATTGAAGGAACACGTGTACACATCTGTTTGAACACCCATACACTCACACATGCGTGCCGGCACTTGGGTATAAAGTTCTCTTTCGTTCAGAGCGCTCATCAAAGATGATGAATTGTTGGATGTGGCGCTTGCATTTATGGAACCATCACTCAGGTGGAAGCTCAAATATTTGTGCGCGTGTGTGTGTGTATGAGTTAATATTTGTTTGCAGAATTTACATTTGCTCATATTTATGAATGTATGAATTTGTGTTTGCTTGCTTTTATAGTTTACCGTCGAATTTTCCACTTAAAGTTATAGTTCGTTTGGTGAGTTTTACTTTATTCTTTATTATACCCGGAAACAGTGTGTATTAAGTGCGCCACGAAGTTTGTCATACCCGGCAGGAAATAGCTATGTCAGAGATATCGACCTAAAATTTAGCGATTTTTTTCTCCGAAGGTGTTGTTCATAAGCCGGAACCGCCGATATTGGACAACTATAGCATATAACTAGCTGACACACAAATTGAACCATCGGCATTAAGTGTTTGTATGGAAAATTTTTTCATTTGACTAGACATCTTCATTGAATTCGAAATCCAGTATTGTTCAAGATAATTATACAAACCGAGAAAAAAACAGTTCAGATCGGTGCATTATAACTCATAGCTGCCACACAAGCTGAACGATCAAAATCACGTTCTTGTAAGGAAAAATTTGATTTTGTGAAGGGTATTAGAGCTTCAGTGCAACCGAAGTTAAGGTTTTATCTTATTTCATTTTAGTTTTGTTGTTGCAACTTGCAATATACTTCGTAATAGCTAGCGCCATCATACAAAAATTTTAGTGTATTATTGTGTGTGCTGTGAACCTTTAAGTGCTTTAAGCATAGAAGTGATTTGGTAGACAACATTAGTATGTTTTTGCACTCGTTGCCATGTCTTTAAGAAATCGATTTAAAATTGAAAATATTTATTTTCTGCATAAAATTTTTACTAAACATTATCTTTTCGTCTCTTTCCTCAGTTAAAACCAAATTGCCATACAAATAGATTTCTTTCATCTTTTTTCCGTCATCAGTGTCAAATTGTTCTCAGGTAAATTTGTTTTTTTTGTTTTTGCATTTTGACATCTGTCCAACTTTAATATTTTAAAGATTTTATGACAAGTTTTAGTTAAATTTTAATAAAGCAATAAATTTTTAGGAACGTAAATTTGCATTTGAAAATTTTAATTAAAATTAACATTTTATTCTTTCTCGAAACTAATTGCTGCCAAAAGAGTTATATGAATTTGAAATTGAATTTATTATACGAATTTCGATTTATGACACATGCATATGTCTTCTTGGTCTGACCTTGCTCTTTAAGATTCAAGAGCTGCCAATTATGGCTGAAGCCTTTCACACTTCAACATTTGTTGTATTTCTGTTATATATATATATGTATATATGTAAGTAATTTATAAATAAATTGGTATACGTATATGAGCATATAAAGAAAACAGGTTCAGGTTAAGGATAGAATCCAAGTTTAATATGAATGCCGGAGGGAATAATCAAAATTCCTGTCAAGCACTTATTTAGTACTCACATGTCGTTAGTGACTTAACTGCAGGCTAGTATAATAATCTGATATGTTTAAATCGTGCAGAAATCGTCTCGTACTGGCTTTGAAATACTGATCCAAAAAATTTTCAATTCAGAGCGCTCAAAAAAACCATTTCTTGTTTTCAATCATTGACAGCACATTGACTCGCTGAGCCTTGTAAACTCCATTATTTTAGTAAAGGTCATAAAAGGCATTAGTGGGCATTTTACAGGGAATTTAAGCTGCAGAAGCTATGTAGGATAGAAATGGTAGAACACCGGATATGCGATGGGGGTGACTCAACTATGGTAATGCCCGTCTGCTTAGCCAATTGCCTGAAAACATTTTTCATGTTGCCAGTTGTCAAAGAAATGAAACCATCGGAATGGAAGTTTTATTGACGACATAGTATTACCATGATGAAGAGAAGAGTTATATTCCGATGACAGCCTGTTCCTCCGTCTGTCAATCGAAGCGATAGCTTGAGAAAAATTCAAGACCCTTTTCTTCTTACAAAAATATATAACTTGCAAGTCTCTAAAGTTAAATAAACCAAACTCACTAATAACTCCTCCTCATACGCTGCTGAAATAGACGAAGTCAGATGATAACCAAGCCCACCTCAGTTATGTTGTTTTCATTATTTTGTCTATAATTTCGCTCAATTATGTCAATATCAGCGTATATCTCTTATAACACATTATTCTATCGACTGCGGTATTCGCCGTTGTCAATGCTCAAAGGACCATAAATCTTCCGCAGAACCTTTCTTTCGAAAACTCGTAACGTCGACTCATCAGATGTTGTCATCGCCCATGCCTCTGCACCATACATCAGGACGGGAATGATCTGTGACTTGAAGAGTTTGGTCTTTGTTCGTCGAGAGAGGATTTTACTTTTCAATTGCCTACACTGTCCGAAGTACTTTGGGATAACTAACTAAATAAATACCTCAGCAGTATTAAACCTCACACTCGAGATAGTAAAGAAGAGTTGCATAGAATGCATTGTGAAAATTGGATATTGGACTCACATATATTGCTCAATTTAGGAGGATATTTTAAACCTTAGATTTATATCAACCAAATATGTTGTTGCGTTCAAGGTATGTTACCTCTCAACCAAAAATTGTCGACAACGGACCAGAAACTTTCAAGCCCCCAAATACCGAATATGCCCATGTCTGAATTCATATCGAACATATCGATCAATTTTTTTAGGTAACACAACGAAACAGCCTTGTATGTTATCCAAGTGAGATATCTGTTAGAATCCACCTCATAACCTAACCTAATCTAACATATCGGTGAATTTGTGAGCTCTTGGATTGAAGTTCAAGGAAAGCTTCTTTATGACAACGATATATCCTTGAGTTAAAAATGGGTAAAAATTTAGTCATCGGAATGGAGGGGAAAAAACTGGCTGAAACCAAACAAACCAAGCCAAAGCCGCTCAAAAATCAAGGTGATGCTCATTGTTTGTCTCGATGTTCGTGGTTTGGTGGATCATGACTTTATTCCAGTGGGTGAGACGATCAATAAGGTATTCTATTTGGCCGTATTGAGGCGGTTGCGTGAGAACACCCGTTGGAAACGGCCGGAATTGTGGAAGAACAATTCGTTGATGCACCATCACATCGAGCCACGATATTGACCGAATTTAAAGCCAAAAACGCAATGAACACCATCGATGAACCGTGTTCAACAGATTTGGCTCTTTATGATTTTTTTGTTCCCCAATCTGTAAGTTTTGCGCCGTGGAACCCGTTTTCAGTCGATCGAAGAGATAAAACGAAATTCCTTGAATGAGCTGAAGGGCATCCCAAAAAGTGCTAATGAAAAATGTGTCGAGGACTGGAAAAATCGTTAGCATAAGTGTATTACATTTATTGGCGATTAGTTTGAAAGCGATAAAATAAATATTAATGAATAATTAAATATTTTGCGTTTTATTTACAATACCCGGGTACTTTTTTGTACCAATGTATGATTAGTTGCCATAAAAAAGATAAATCTGTTCTCATTAAAGGTCAAGGAAACCTCATATAATTGAATTTGCAAGGCTCAGGCCGAGATATACCGTACGCCATATTGGTATTGGTATTGGTTCTTGAGATAAGTGTGATTTGGTTATGGTAAAAATATATACACACCTTACCCATGTTTTAGGTTCGCCGATGTGCGAACTGCAAAAACAACAAGAAATTCGCAACACATTTTCAAGCATAAACCGCAATAATTCAATTTTCTATAATTTTTATTTTTTATTTAATCTTTTTACTACAAACTTTGCCAGTTAAGTTGTTGTTATTGTTATTGAAGTCATAGTTGTTGCTGCGATTGCTTTTGCCGATGTTGCTGCTGCTGCAAAACGTTTTTTCAGCCGACTTGTTATATAAATATTTAACTTGTTGTTATTTTTATGCTGCAACAACAACAACACCGCGTGTAGCGCAGCAAAACAGGAGGAAAACACACAATTTTCACATAATAAATGCAGCCGCAATACGGGGAATATATTGTACTGTTATAACAGTAAGTTAGACATGTCAACAACACACATGAGGAGCGAACAACATGCAAATGCCAACACACACATTGGCACACAGACACACGCACACATGCGCATAAGCTAAATAAATAAAATGGCAGCAAAAATAGCAAACTTTTTTTAATGAAAAAAAGCAAAACTTTGTGCAACTGGATATTTGGACGAATTGTGTGTTGCTGGTGTGTGTTGCAGAGAAGCGCTGCCGCCTCGTATTTTTATGTGTTCTTTCATGCATGAATGTTTGTTGTTTTAGTTGAAAATTAAAATTTTGCGCTGTTGCAACACGCATTATGTTCTTCTCTTTTTTGCTGTTGTTGCAACTCTCTCGGTATCGGTCGGCAGCAAGAGTGTTGAAAGCGACAGATTTGCTTGTAAATATTTAATGCCGAAAAACATGGAACTGCAAAATGTGAAAAAAACATTCATAAATAACTGTTGAATGAGTAGAAGAGAGGAAATTTTGGAAGAGACAAGGCGGGAATGTCATAAGACCTAGTTGAACAACGAAATTCGCGCGGTCGGCCGTTGAAACATGACAACAAATAATAGAAGACAATAAATTATTTAGCTGATGCAACTTGTTGCTGTCAACAATGTTGAACAGTATACATAAAAAGTGCAAGAACAAAAGTTTCTAAAAACACACTTGCCAGTTTAGGTCTCTTTTGACATAATTTTTGGCGCAGAGCGTGATTTGATCAACAAAAAATGCCCAAATACATTTTAAAGACGCACAAATCACAAAGCCATACATTAAATACAAATCAAAGTCATATTTCACACAGAACAGCTGTGAGCTTGTTGCCGCAGCAAATCGCAATTTCACAATTGTGGCAACGCCGCAACGCCAACGTGCGCCAAGCAGCGACACATTTATTGTTTCAATCCGCTTATTTATATGCATGAGCGATATGCTCATGTTTGTATGTGCATGTGTAATCCATGCCGCGAAGCGCTAAATCACCACATTTCGATTTTTATTTGCCCATAAATGTCTGTCCGAATCATCGCCTCCCCAGCTACCGCTGCAACCGACCGACGAGCGACCATAAATGACTTTTGTTGTGGTTGGCATTCACGCTGTTATTCTGGCGGCACGACGGCGTCCTCCTCGCCTTCACGGTCATTGTGTTCTGCGTTGTGGCTGCGCGTTCACCGCCAATATTGCCAATAAAATTCTTGTGGTTCTTGAAAAATATGTTCACAGCCGCGGGAGCACCTCATCTCGCAAGCGCCACATATCAATTGTGTGTATATACTTGTATATAGGGTTGTTGCCGCAAATTATTCTTGTTGGCTGCGCAGTTATGTGTGCGTTGCATGCACTGAACGGACTAACACCCAATCGATGAATTACCTCAATAAAATTTCCAAGAACCTCTGGAAAATGCATTTGCTTGCATTTATAAAGGGTGAGCCATTTCGAGGTTCCCTACTTTTTTAAAGAAAAAGCGCAGAAACTTAAAATTTAATGGGGAATGTTTATTATCATTTGAAAGTACATTCTTTGGCATTTAATTTTTGAAGATTATCTCTTTCAAATGTCGGCCGCGACTACGTCTCTGATCGTCCATCCCTTGATTCCAATTTTCGATGACTCGTTCGAGCATTTCGACTGGTAACTGGCGATTGATATGCGTGGTGTTTTGCGGCAAGGTCTGAATCGAAGCGCATAGAGTTCAGACTTTTCATATTCCACCTGGAAAAAGTCTAAAGATGTGGTATTACAGGATCTTGGTGGCTAATCGACCGGCCCAAAACGTGAAATTATCTGCTTACCGAAGTGTTCTCTGAATAAATCCATTGTTGGAGCTATGTGTGGGAAGTGTGTCGTGTTGTTGACAGCAAATGTCGCCAAAGATTACGAGTTTCAATTTCAGCGACCTTTACGCTATTGTCGGTTACGTTCTTGCCGGCATCATTTTTGAAGAACTATGGATTGATAATTCCAACGGCCAACAAAACACACCAAACTGTTATTTAAAATGACATGGATAAAATGGCAGCTCTTGAATCTCTTCAGGTTGCCCTTCGTCCTAAAATGCGACAATTTTGCTTGCTTACATACCCATTAAGCCGGAAATGCGGCATTTCGCTGAACAAAATATGGCTTGAAAACGTAGGATCTTGTCGGAACTTTTCAAGAGGCCATGAAGCGAAGCGATGTTACTTGGGAAGGTCGAGGGGCTTCAGGTATTGGTCAAGCTGTAGCTTTTGCGCTTTCAATTCGGTCGAGTATTATCCAATAATAAATGCTGGTCTCAAAATGGGTGATATTATTGCGAATAGTACGCTCTGTAGGCCGATTATGTTGACCATAAGTTGAGCAAAGCGAGTTGTTCATGCGCAAGCCTTTCCATGATGATATGCCAAACATTCAGTGTAAATAACATGACAGCTTGTCACGACTCACGCGTAATTTGACAAAAAAGGGCTTTGAAAAAATCACTTCTACTTGGATCACCCTTTATACATACATACCCATCTCCAAAGTTATTAAGACAGATTACAGGATGAGGAATGTCGTTTATTGGAAAAATATTACAAGCCCCATATTGGAGTGATTTTTAAAAGAGCGGGAGTTTTTTAAACGTGTTTTTGACAGTTTTTACCTTATTTTACTCACTTTTGTTTGACATTTCATAACGTTAAGACTCCCTCCGTAACAACGTTTGAAAATTGTGCAAGTTTATTACGAAAATAATGATTCACGCGCTCAGCCCAATATTCGGTCGACATAAGCGTCCAATAGAGTGCGTATTTCCAAAAGTCATGAATTGGGTTCGCACCATGTTAGCTATAGTGAATTATGTGAATCCTCAGGCACGCTGTAGGTGGCGAAAAAGCAATGCTATTGATGCTGTGGAGCAGAGTACCAAAGAAAACTCGAATGAGGTCATTCGCCAACTCTAGTGATAACTAGAGCTGTGCCCAATTGGCATTAGAAGATTTTCCAGAACAATCTTGATTCGCGGACTTATAAAATCGAACTCTGCAATAATTACAGCTAAACGATCATCAATGGCGGCGCACATTTTATAAGTGGGCCCAACCCAGATTAAAAAAAAAAATATTCAGCGACGAATATGACTTTTGGTTGATGTTTGGGTACGTTAACAAACAAAATTGTCGCATTGAAGTGATGTTAATCCAACAGCCATTACTAAGACGTTGTTACATGCGAAAAACGTCACAGTTTGGTGTGCCCTATAGGCAGAGAGAATCATTGGACCATATTTCATCAAAATCCATAATGTTAGAGTCAGTGGCATTATTCGCCTCTGAATTGGAGGATCTTGATATGCACGACATTTGGTTTCAACAAGACGGCCGTAGATACCACAAAGCCAACGAAGCAATCAATTTATTGAAGAAAAAAGGTCGTCATTTTTAAAACTTACTTGCGAATGAATGAAATGAAGAATGTGAAAACCACATATCTAAGAAACCATCTTTATAAGACCTAGGTTTCCCACTTGTTTTTATAAAGCCAGTTTAAAAACTTATTTTTGATCATGCGATAAAACTGTTGTTTTCTGTGTTATTGGTCAAAGCAGTCCGCTGCTTCCTTCAGACGATCGACTTTTACATTATAGGTTCGAATTAAGAGGAGAGCTGCTCATAGTAGATAATCCCCTGCAAACGCCTGTTGGAGAAGCTGTCTTAGTACGAAATATTTTCTTTCTGTCTTTTAAATTTCGCGGCTACGTATAGAGCGGGTGAAAACGACACCATGGATAAGACAGCCGGCGGAAGACCTGTGACGACGAATACTGATCAAATCATGGAAAACGTCGAGTTAGATCGGCATGTGGCACCTCATGACGTAGCACAGAAGATTGGAGTTAGTCACCAAGCCATTTTAATCCATCTGCAGAAGGCTGGGTATACAAAAACGCTTGATGTTTGGGTGCCGCATGATTTGACGCAAAAAAATCTTCTGGACCGAATCAACGCCTGCGTTATGCTACTGAAACAGAACGAACTCGACCCTTTGAAGCGGATAGTGACTGGCGAAGAAAAATGAATCAAAAAATGAATGACAATTTCAAGTGAAATCGGTCGTGGTCTAAGGCCGGTGAATCGTCCCAAACAGTGGCCAAGCCGGGAATGACGGCCAGGAAGGTTTTGCTGAGTGTTTGGTGGGATTGGAAGGAAATCATCTACTATGAGCTCCTTCCATATGGCCAGACGCTTAATTCTACCATCTGTACCGCTTGAAGCACTTCGTTGATGACTCGTCAGAAGCTACGGGAGCTCGGATGGGAGGTTTTATTGCATCCATCACATAGCCCAGACATAGCGCCAAGTGATAACCACCTGCTCCTGTCCATGGCGAACGTTCTTGTTGGTGTAAAGTGGAATTCAAAAGAGGTTTGTGAAAAGTGGCCGTCCGAGTTCTTCGCAAATAAGGAGGGGGGCTTCTATGAAGGGGGTATTATGAAGTTTCTATCTAGATGGAAACAGATTATCGACCGAAACGGCGCATATTTGAACTAAATCCGATCACTGTAACTTTATAAAGCATTGAATAAAGAGCAAAAACGCGAAAGGGAGATATTTGACAACCTCTATAATAGTTTTTTATTATTTGAAATGCAACAAAAGCAAACAGAAATTATTGTTAGTCGACTTGACGTAGCCCTGCAGGAAATAGTCTAACGGCGCAAATTGACTGCGCCATTTCGTGAGACATTCACCAAACTTTGTTTTCAATAAATTGATTGTGACATTCGCTGTGTGGCTTGTGGCGCCGTAATATTGGAACTACATATTGTCCAAGCATTCAATTTGGGCCAAACGTATTCGGTAATCATTGAGCGGTAGCGATTCCTATTCACAGCCTAATTCAATTTGATCTTGTAAGGATGTAGCCCAAAATCTTTTCATGATGAAATGGCGAATCTTGTTGAAGGGAAATGTCAAAAGAGCATGGAAAAATATGACATCGTTTGGTGTCCCTAACGGTCTACTTATGTAGCGTTCTTATTGAAAAAACCCATTAATTGCAATATATTTGGAATAGCATACATTTAGGCTGATGTCATTAGAAGAGAATGACGTTCTTTCAGCAGACTTTAATGAGTATAAATACTAATTTTCGCATTATAGACTGCTGACACCGCCACTTGCCCAATTCATTTCTCCCTCCAAACAAAAAATGAATTAACAACAACAAGGATTTTACTCATTAATTTACATTTATAATGATAATATCGACTTTATTTGTAGTTTTTAAAAATTTTACAAAATAAACAAATATTTTAGTTTTATGTATGTAGTATGTATGTCAAGATTTGCTTCATATATATGCATGTATTTATGTATGTACTCACTTATAGTTTTATTTTTGGTTTTTTTCTTTACTCACAAATACATAGATCTTTACGTATGTATATTCTACAAAGAAAGCAAATTAGTTGAAAAAAAATCTTCCTCAGATTTTGGTTTGCGCACAAATTATATACAAATAATACATAGGTGGTTTGTATGTATGTATATGTGTGTGTATGACTGCGAAAGTTTGTAGCTAATTACGCATATATAATTACAAATGAGTTACAGTTAGGTGTACATACAATACAAGCACATGTTGCGAGTTGAGTCTGCTCTCTTGACCTTGTTTATGGCTGAGTTTGGGTGTGTGTGTATGTGGATAGGGGAGAGGTACGATTACAAACATGTCTACGCTTGTATGCATTTAGTTTAAGGCTTTTGTTTCATTAGTTATGTAAGTATGTCTGTTTAAATGTGTGTGTGATGAATATGCCTTTCATGTTGTCTTTCATGTGTGTGTGACTTTATTTGTTGTTGTTCGTTCAGCAAATACGCGTAATAGCCAGTAGTTGCATTTACATAGCTAATGCTTCGAGCGCTTACTGATTTCACTTTTTGTTGTTGTTGCTATTTTTTCAAAAGCTAACTGTAAATAGATATCTCTCCATCTGCAAAGTGTGTGTTGACTGTCATTTAGCCGGCGCTTGTCGGTGTGTGTGTTTTTGTTATCAGTTAATCTATGTTTACTCACACATACATACATATGTAAATATGTATGCATCTAAATTGTTGCACAACAATCAATATTTAGATATCTGCATATAATTTATGACTAAATATGTATGTACGTATATTTTCATATTTCTCCTCAGTTGCATGTCTGTTCTTGTATGTTTGTGTTTGTGTGTGTGTGTGTCGGTGTGTAATTTCCTATGCGGGAATATGATTAAGCTCCCATAAAATACCGTTATCATAGATTTTCATTCATTTTCTTGTTGCCCAAATTATTTAAGTTATCGCAAATTTACTTTTTTTTTGCTTTTTTCCATTTTTCTGTTTGAAATTGTTTTTGAATTTTTTGTTTTAGCTTTTTATGTATTTTCTTATTTTATTTATTTCATATTTATTTAATATTATCTTTAATTTTTAGTTGTTTTTGTTTTTGTTTTTGTTGTTGTTTTTGTATCGATTATAATTATTTTATATTAATTTAAAGTACTGCTTGGCATTTCATTTACAAGTACATACAACAGGGTGTTCTCTAAACTACCCATATACTCGCATGTATGTATGTATTTGCATTTGTATTTGTATTTTGATGCTCTAACATCTCTTTAGCGGTTTTTTGTTTTTGTAAAAAATAGAAAATATTTTCAGTGCAGTATTGAAAAATGTGTGTGAAGATTGATAATTGCTTAACATTTGGAGAGCAGTTGCTTATTTTTAACGGTATATTAGCGATTTTTGAGTTCTTATTTTTGATGTTGGGTAATTTTTTTTTCTTTCTTTATTTGCTGTATATATATCTTTATGTATAATCCGCATTTCAAGCAAGTTCGCATCGCTAACACCCTGTACATATTACGTCGGCGCGATTCGCTCGTTTTTCATTTGTCTGCGCTTTTTGCTATTTCACTTCGCCGTTTTCTTGCTTAAGCGATATTTTTATCTAGATATTTGTTGTTATTCTTTACCTTTTATATATTTTTCTTTGTTTTTGTTCTTAATTTATTTTAATTATGTATATATCTGTACGTATTTTATATAATTCAAATATTTTGGTGGTTCAAACTGTTCACATTTCAGATTTTGTATATTTTTTGCGTATGCTTTAGTGTAATTTAAAGTGGTAAATTTTGGCCAAAAGTATTTCAGTGAAATCATTAGCGAAATAAAGAAAATAAATTAATTATAAATAAATAATAATTGAAATTATAAGTGACATTAAAAAATAAAATAATTAGTTTTCGAGATATTTGAGCATTAAATTGAAAACTTTATTTCATAATTAGGAAATTTTCAAATGCTATCATTTTCTATGCGACCCGCCGCAAAAATTACTTTAGCGGTTATATACCCACTTCTAAGTTTCAAAAAATCTATTTTTTTTATTTGCTTATTTACTGAGTGTTCATATATTTGAAATATGCCACAAAATTTTGAAGTTGAGCTGGCAGATAATTTCGGCGATTTCAGCCTATTTGTAGAAAGTTTTATCTTTGTGTAAGTGGCACTTAAAATCGTAAACAATTTTTTCGCGAAACGCTGTTTTTGGTGTCAGTGAGAAAAATTTCTTCGAAACGTGTTATGCGGATGCACTCGAAATCTTAAACTTACAGTTTTTTAAATATAATTGTTAGGTCGACATAGAAAGAATACGATTTTTAATAGAAATTTTGATTTTTTCAAGTCACTTATAATAGCTAGAGATACTTTTACGAAGGCCTCACCGCCAGACACCTCGTTGAGGAGGTCCTCCAGGATGCTGGCTACACAATCAAGAAAATCCAAAACTTTTCAAAATGAATCCCCGACTATTAAAATACATTAAATTGTGTAAATAAAAAAAATAGGTTGAATTATAGTATGATTTAAAATATTTTTCTTAATTCAAAGACTTTCATTTGGCTGTTTAATCAAAGACATATTTTGAAAGCTTCATATTATTTGACTAAGGATCTCATCAAAGTACTCAAAAGTTTTGTATATTTTAGATTAATAATTTTTAAGTATTTATACTAAGAAGAATCGTTGGCAACGAAATGTTTTTGATAATGAAAAAAAGAGTATTTGAAAATGAAAAAAAGTTTGAAATATAAAGTAATTGGAGTAAAAAAAACGAAAAAGTTTGAATATAGGTACACCCCAGCGATTAAACATCGAAAAACCTGATATGATCTAGTAAAAGAAAAAAAATAATGAAACATTAAACAAATAATTTTATATAACGGAACCAACTTTATATATATGGTAAATAAAAAAACATCATATGATAAATAAATTAAAAAATCATAATAAACAACTAACTTGTTAGTATGGCGAAGTAGGAAATTGAAGTCACATATATTGTATTTTTTGATAATGAAAATTTAATATAAAAATTTTTTTTATTTTTTTTAATTTTCACACATGAATATGAAATAAATTGAATTAAACACAAAAAATTAAAAATTTTAATAACTAAATTTAATCAAAAATTTATTGTTTTTATTTAATTAAATTCTTTTAATTAATACAATTTTTTTATTAATTTATTTAATAAAATAAATAATATCAATTTAATTGAATATGACATAAAAACTTAAAATTTTAATTAAGTTTTAGATTACCTTTATTTTAATTAATAAAATTGATTTACTTTTTTTTATTTTCACTCATGAATATGAAATTCATTGAATTTAACATAAATATATTAAAAATTTAATTAATAAATTAAGTTAAAAATTTATTGTTTTTAATTTAACTAAATTTTAAATTAATTTTTCTTTTAATTAATATTTTTTATTTAACATAAAAAAATATTAAATAATAAGTTATTTTCTTTTTTAATTTTTACGCATGATTAAAAAATTAATTGCAGTTAACATAAAAATGTTTAAAAAATTAATTAAAACATAAATTTATTTTTTTACGCATGCTTTTGAAATAATATGATTTAATAAAAAAACTTATTAAAATTTATTGGAAACATATATTGAACTTTTTTATTAAATCATACTACTTCAAAAGCATGCGTGAAAAAATGTAAATTTTAATTAAATTTTTTTATGTTGACTACAATCATTTTCTTAATTAAATTTTAATTTATTTTTTTTATTAATTAAATTGTTATTATATTATGTTTTTTATTTATTCCACCGTAATTATAAAATCATAATTTATTTTAATTTCAACGTATAATTATGTACTTAATTGAATTTAACAAAAAAATGATATTTTTTCTTTATTTACATGCATGATTGTGGAAATAATTGAATTAAGGAAAATTAATTAAATTTTGTTTTACATATTTTTTAAATCAATTATTTAATTGAATTAAAAAAATATACAAATTATTTAAAATTACCATAATTATTAGAAAAATATTTGTTTTTTTTTTAATTTTGCGCATGGTTATGAAATATATGAATAAATAGAAAGAAATAAATTTAATTAAAAACTAATAATAATTTAAATAATATATATTTTTTTAATCATCTTTAATTGCTGTGACCTTTATCGAAATATTAACAATTTCACCTTCTACATTTTTACAAAAAAAAAAAAAAAATACATACATACGATAGAAAGGTTTTACAAGAATGTCACCCTTTTATGTTTCTAATATTACACTTTAAAATTAATTACGCATACATGTTACTTAACCGCTTATTATTAAAATAGCAAAAAGCTTAAAAATTCTCTATGTTTGTATGTATGTATGCATGGCCGCAAGCAATTGTTATTTTATTTTCATTATATATAATAATATCAGCTCATCATAGCTAATATTAGCAGCGCTTGCATCGCATTAAGTTGCTACTAAGTATTATTTAATTTGTAGTTGTGTGGCAACATTTGCACTAGATTACACAAAAACGACGACACAGAGTTGCCAAACTTAATTTTTACTAAATTTTAATACTTCAATGTGCGATTGTTGAATTCAATTGAGTATATTTGTGTGTGTGTGTTATATGTATATACCTATGTTAAACATATACGTGTCTATATGTACATATGTATAAGAGCGCATTAGCACGTACATATTTTATTAATATTCTGCTTAATATTTTTTAATATTATTACATTTTGCATAATTTCCGCTAACAATAAATTAGTTTAAATTTTTACTAAGTTCTTCATTTACTCACCAATATGCATTTTATTATTCACTATTTCATTACGTACTAGAGTTGAATATTGAAATAACATTTTGCTTGGCTGTGTGTGAGTGATACTCGCTTCTAGCGCTTGTGTTTGATAGCGCTGCCACGCACATCAGCCTATAATCTTTCATATACACGCGCTGGTTTTTGCTCTCTGCTCTTTTCACTGCCTCTTAACCGTCAGCTTGACATTGGTTGTCGGTCTGATGGTGACAATATTTTTATTTATTTTGATTTTTTTTATTTTCTAATGCATATTTTTTATTAATGATTTTTTGTTTATTTTAATTTCTTTTATTTTCTAATGTATATTTTTTTATTAATAATTTTTTATTATAATTAACCTAGGTTTATGAGTAAAAATTACTTTACTATTTACAATTGAGGTTCTGTCTTTTTCGCATCGATCCTTTAAACGATCCTTCAATCAGCGCTTTTGCATTAATTTCACCTTTGTTTTTTACATTAAACTTTCTTACGAAGTGCAAGCAAAATTTTCAAAAAAAAAATTTCGTAATTAATTTCAAAACTCCCACAGCTTCAATTAAATATTTTTGTAAAACTTTCCAATCAACTAACATAAAAAATAAGATCTGCTTATTGCCAACCATAAGCTAATACTTTATGAATAGAAATCAGTTCATCACAAATCTAAGCTTATCATAAATTTCGGTTAAATAAAAATTTATGTTTACAGTTATAAAATTTTTAGCTTAATTTTAAACACATACCCTATATACCATCGCTCACATTTTGTCTTTCTACAATTAGATCTCTTGCTTTTTCTGTTTCTGCAACACTGCCCAACTTTTTCTTCCTTTCCATCTCTCTTTTACTCTCTATTTCTGCTTTAGTTTTACAGTTATAAAAGTAATCTGATTGCATAATATCAACTTTAGCCCCAATAATTAGGGATTTTGTAAAATTCCAACTCATTTTTCTCACTTCACCGGTCTTTAAAGCAGTGTTTAGACCCAAAAGCTTTTGTTGACTTTCACCAGCATGAGTGTCACAACTGAGAGCGTGGTGAGGCTCAAGCGCAGTTTGTGTGTGGCACCGCTGCCATAGAATGTGACACTCAGGTCCCGCATCTCATTGTCTGCAATGAAGTAAAAATGAGTGGATTAGTGTTGCACCAAGTTTAAAATGAGCACTCAAAATTATATAAGTATTATAGGAGCAAAAATGTTTCTTCGAATTATGTAGGATATTAAGATTTTTTTTATTAATATAAGTATGGTATAAAGAACATGCAAACTAATAAAATACTTAGCCCTTTTTATTTTATGAAATTTTTTAAGATAGTTGTTCATTATTTTTAAAATAAATAAATAATTATAATTTTTTCTTCAAGTGATACTCTCTGGCGCGCTAGTAAAGTCTTTAATCGAGAAAATTTGTATAGCATCACACCCTTTACAGCGCTTATTTTGCCAATTTGCTTATAGTTTCGTTGTTTTGTTTTATTTGAAGTTTATATATATATATATATATATATATATATATAAATAAATATGTATATAAATTAGAATGTTACCACCTGTTCGAAACTAGTAAGGTACAGAAATTCTTGAAATCAGGAAACAACACAATATGGGTAATTTTATAAAAAAAAACATTATTTTACTAAGTTATTTAGTAGAGTTGCCACCTAGTTAAAAAATTGAATCAATTAAAATTTATATAATAAAATATTTATATATTAAAATATTTATTGGAAAAAAGAGATGTGAGCGATAAAAAAAAAGTCTTGTAAATAAACTTTTATTTTTAGGGTTCCACGTACTTATGTATGTATTTGAAAATTTTAATTCAATATAATCAATAAAATAACCTGTTTACTAGTGTATGATTTTTTAAGGGTTGCCATCTATTTGAAAATTTTAATTCAATTTAATTAAAAAAGTTACGGTTTACTAGCGTAGAAGTTTGGAAGGTTTCAGGAAATTTAGTAGTAAAGTAGTTAAAGTTAGTGTAGTTAAATTTTTTGGGAATGGTTGCCACACATTAACAATAATAAATCAAATTTTATATTGAAAATATTCAGGCGAATAAATTCTTGTTAAAGAGCCGCTACCGTATAGATATCACATTTTATTTTGCTAACTTTTTCCGTAGAGTTCCCACCAATTTCAAAATTTTAAATCAATGAAATTTATAAAATAAAATATTTAATATAAAGCAGGCGCAAAGAGATGTGAGCTTTAGAGAGCGTTCTGTTAAATTTATTTTTTGGTGGGGTTGCCAACAATTTGAAATTTTTAATTCAAAAAAATTAAAAGAAAACTTCGGAAACTTTAACTCAATAAAATTATTAAAAAAACACCGTTTACTACCGCTGAGATTTAAAGTTTAAAGTAGAAAATATTTTTGAGTATAGTTGCCACATGTTAAGAAATTTTATATCGAATATTTCATTCCGAGAAGTTTGTTTAATTGAAAACCAAAGTATAAAAAAACGGCCTAATGAAAAGCGTTTTCCGATCCCAGTCCTGAAGCTTCATAAAATAGCTTTTATTATTCCATAAATAATGATTTAGTTGAAAATTTTTTCGATTTATAGAAAGAAGTGCATTACTTAAAAGTACTACTTTAACTGCTTAACTTATGCAATTGGAGATAAAATGTGTTAAGAAGCAAGAGCACATGCAGAAATGAAAAAAATTCAAAAAAGTGCATGCAAATGAGAAAAAGTTAAGACTTCGTGATGACGTAATAATTATAAATATTTTTATTTGAACTCGAAGAAAAAGTTGCACTTTCGAGTTATGTAGTTTACTGAAAAATTTGCATAACACGTTGTCACAATAAAAAATTAGTTTTCTGAAATTTCGAAATTTTCTTTGAGAGCCAAATTTTGAATATGAAATTAATTATTTTTATATTCTTAAAAATTATTAAATTTTTTTAAATGCTTTTTTTTTATTAATTATTAAAAATTAGTTTTTAATTTTTTTTTATTAATTTTATTTATTTATTTGTTTATTATTAAAATTATTTTTATTTTTTAAAATTATCTTTATTATAAAAACTATTTTTTTCATTATTAGAAAGTAATGAAGTGAGTGCAAAAACGGTGCAGTTGTTAAGAAAACTTTTCGGAAGTGAAACTAACCTGACGAACCGTGATTTAGAAAAGATGATAGATCAATAAGTCCATCTGAAATAAGGGGACAAATACCGTGAAATCAGTGAAGATGAACAAAACAAAATATGAAAGAGAGGCATAAAGGAAACCAATGAAATAGAACATATACATATACTACAGTGTGTGCGTGTATGTGTGAATATTTCGTGGTGTTGGTGAGTACATACATAGATATAAAAAACATAGTATTTAAAATTTGAAGCTCATTGTTAATAGACAATTACATTTTGAAACAAAATACGCTATAACAACAACACATACATACATATTTACTTTCATAATAATTTCTTAACATTCTTTTGTGCGCTTCTATGCTTTTTATTAGATAATCTCCGCTCAGTTATGTGTAAAAGCGTTAATGATTCCGGGAAGCATACTATTACGCCTAACAATTTTTCAAACGAAACTGCGCGTGTGTGTGTATGCTTGTGAGGGTATGTGTGCATAAACCAAGGTAACGGCTGGTGAAAGGTATATGCTGGGATATATGAAATTTATTTTTGTAAGCTCTACTTGGAGTTAGCACCGCTTATACACGTGTCAGACGCCCATCTACAACACCCACACAAACTCTTACCACATACAAATTTACACACCTACCTAACAGCCATTCAGTTTTGTCAGATAAGCATATTTTCACTTACACATATGCAACTCTGCGATAAGATGTAAGCATTCGAGTATAAAAGTGTTTGCAGGCCTTTTCTTTGCACGAACGAATACTCGCAAGAATCATTCACGCATTTCTTAGTTGGAAGTGTGCAATCTTGGCTTTGATTCCTCAATAGATAAGCGCCTTGTGCTACATAAAAGTATAGTGGTTATGAAAGCATTTCAAGTGTTAAGTGCGAATATTTCTTCAGTATGTTGCGAAAGCAGCTAAAGAGTGCTTAGGAGGTGTGAAAAGTAGATTTTACGGCGTAGAAAAGAAAAAAGTAAATGAGTACAAGTAAAACAGGAAAAAAGTTGGACCCCTCTAACAGATTTATATCCACTAATGAAAGCAACTAGCAAGTAGTGTTTTGAAATTTAAAATCGCAAATCATAAGGGTGCTCTTGGGTATGCAGTTCAAGGCAAGTGGAGATGTGTGAGAATTGGGCCTAATTTTTTCCTAAAAATTTCAGATGCAGTTGAAGCATGTTTGGCTTCTAAAATGGACTTTTATTGGCGTGAATCTTACAGGTTTCACCAAAAGCTTTTGTGTGAGACATTAGATCATAAACAAGTATGGCCACAAAAACTATTTTTTTTTTTATTTTGTCACAAAGCAATATTAACAAAAAAAGCTCTAACACATAATTGAATTGAACCAAATAATTTTTAAGCGGCCGTGTTAGATTTTAAACCTTGAGAATGAACATTTTTTTAAATCCATAGAATTATGTTCAAAATCTCCTCTGCGGAGCTAAGTGCAAACTTCAAACTTTTTCATAAACAATTTTCACTTATTTATGTTTTGGTTTAAGACTATTTAATTAAAGTTTTCATATTTCTAATTTTTCTTTCTTTTTAAAAAATAATGCACAGTCATTGTAAGGCGCTAATTGCACTGTATTATTGTTGTTGGTGTGAAATGAAAATGTTCCTGCTTCGTATTGGTATCAAGTTCCAAGAGCATAGTCCTTAAGTCTTTGCTCAGTTGCAGTGTCAGCATTGAAGAGACAGCAACAATTAGGTTGACCCAATTACGTCGCGGCAGAAATGTAGCCAACACTCATACACTGTGCTACAGTGTTGAGCAAAATAGAAGCAGAAGCAACAACTGTCGGAATTTATTTATTTATTTGTGGGAAGGCAAAATTTCTAATTTTGAGAGGTACGCTTAGTTCGCCCTAGAAAAAACAAGGCGATTTTGCGAGTATTGGGAATTAAAAAAAATATATTTTAAAATTGTAAGCGTAAAAATGTCCACCACTTGAGTGATTCACGCCTTACCCGTGGATGAAACCAAAAAAAATCTCCTACAAAATATATTGTCTGAATATTGACTTGCGGTCGAAGTAATTATAAGTTAATTAAGTTTTTCGTAATTGAAAAAAATACAATTTTTTGATATGTATATACAAGCAGTCATAGTCACTCAACTCGAGTATAGACCACATACCCTCACCCTTTATCTGAGAGAGAAGGTTTTAAGTCACGTTGAAAGAGGGTGGATGGCGCAGCACCACACGACCCACTGGGGAAACTTTCAACATCAACACGGACGGATGAAAAATGGCTGATGAGCGGGCACCGGAATCTATGGCGCTGAGCTAGACCTTAGGCGACCCTTCAAGCTGCCAGAGTAATGTAGTATCTTAGAGGGCGAAGTCTTTACCGTTAGAAAAGCTGCTGAGATAGAAATTAAAGTAATAATCTCACCTCGTATCACCTCGGAGAATGCCTTTCGAAGAAGAAAAAGACCACAAGGGTGTTCCGGTAATTGAAATAGTTGATGAGATTACCTAGAGTGGCATTCGTATGACTACCTAATCAAATCATAAAACACGATACACAATGAAATTTGCTCAAGGGCTGGTAGACGGATCTGGCTGAGGTGAAGCGTCGTAAGGACATGGAGGATCGTCACGATCATGTGCAAGAAAGCGGTAGGAAAACTCGCGTGCTGTTTACCGACAGTGTATCGAAAAGACTGCAGAACAGTTGTTGGCTTATTGACAGATCTCAACCAACTTGCGTCACCTGCCAGCCGAATGGGCATTATACTATGGATGTAGGAAGTGGAAAGGAGCCATGAGAGAGACACTGGAGCACTTTCTCTGCTTATGTTAGGCCTCACGTAGAACTCGGCTTAGATATATAGAAACTACGCAGTTCAAGAGACTGGAGGAAGTCTCAGAATTAGATATCAAACCACTGACAGCCAGTGTAACACACAAGTAATCTAAGCCAACTCGAGTTAAGTGAATATTTCCAAGATATATGTATAGAATTTGTA
The DNA here is from genome assembly GCF_024586455.1 of Bactrocera neohumeralis. Lineage (NCBI taxonomy): Eukaryota > Metazoa > Arthropoda > Insecta > Diptera > Tephritidae > Bactrocera > Bactrocera neohumeralis. The sequence goes on along the minus strand of NC_065919.1, from coordinate 74,981,054 downwards.
TGGTTTCATATTTTAGATTATTTATAGAATAGAGAACGCTGCTTATATTTCGCGCAATATTGTATATTCCTAAACCATGTAACAGTAAATGGAACAGTGCTGAACGAGCACAGTGTCAACTTGGCAAAGAACAAGCGAGGCGGTCATTATGCCGCACAGACGTAGTCAAATGACAGCGGCGAAATGAGTGAAGTGTGTGGGCAAATCATTGGACGGCGCTTCTTTTCTGACAAGTGATCACACGCGAGCGTTAAGTTTGTGTGTGCGAGTGTGAAGAGACTGAAATTATATTGCTACAAACCGCATTTGCACGCTACGCACACGGGCGAACTGTGATGCCGGCAATTGAGGACCCTCAAGTGGCTGCGTGTGCGCTTGTGTTCCATGTACGTATATTTGTATATATATATATATATATATATATATAATAGTGAATGTTGCAATCTCTAACAATTTATCGCATTTGACAGCGACGTCATCATCAGCATACACGAAGGATATACATAGCTGCTATCTGTATACATATGTATGTATGTATGTGTGTAGTGGCGTCAATGCCGCCCCAGTTGTTGTGCGCACAGCAGTCAAGTGCGCTTTCACTCGTCGAGTATTTAGTACAGTTATTTATTTATGCCAAAGAAAACAGTGGCACAAACGCTGTCAACTCTGCACTTCTTATCCTGGTTTCTTATCTTTTTCATTTCGATTTCAGGGCAGCTTCGCGACAGTTGCATTTGCCACTAATAAGTTTTGTGCTGCCAGAAAGATTACTCCACATGCAAGCAAAAGTGCAAATGCGTGTGTGTGTCAGGGCCATAAACAGTGAATGATTACTCGACACACTGCCACACATACGCGCGTGTGTATATGCACAGATTTAAGGTTGTAAAGCTGCTGTGGACACAACTGCTGCGATTGAGCCAATGCCACGCCGTGACAGCCAGCGAAAATGTCAACATAAATTAAGCAAAAAATACTTAATGATAAATGCTCATTTGTCATTATTGACACGGCTGATTTTAATTGGAAGCTTACCGTGGCCAATTACCATCAACTTTTGAGAGCAAATGATTTATTCGAAAATGGCGCTGAAACGCGGCAAAAGAAGTCAGTTTTTTCGAAAAAGCTTGGGATGCACGCTTGAAAGAAGTAAATATATATTTTTGGCAAGGTAAATTATGTTTGAACATTTTTAAATGAATATGTGTCTTTTGACAGCTTGAAGTTGACTAATGACAGCAGCTTTTGACAGCAGTAGTAGTTAAATTCGCTGCGCCACCGAACAGCGCATTGCAGTCGAAATGCAATCTCGGCAATCTCGACCACAGCGCAAGCAACAACAACAGCTGGCAGCCACTGCTCTTGAGTATCTGCTGGCCAAAAATCGTTTGCATAAGTTTGCAAGAGGCTATTCCAGGCATGAAAGGTTAGCAAGAAATGCACACGCTTATATTGGAGACCAAACCTTATGGAGAAAGTTAGCCACAATGGCATAGTTAGTTAGTTGGTAGTCTGTTAGTTTAATCTTTTTTATTTCTTTTATCTTCTTCTTGCTTATCTAAAAATATATGGCGTATTGAAATCCGGCAAAGATAGTTCTAAAGCACTTTAGCACCACTAAATATAATAAGAAAATATTTTTCTGAGTTTTTTTTATAAAATTTGGTTGGTATTTGATAGTTACGATAAATTGCTGAAGTAGCAATTTTCCCTCTAAAAAAGTTTTGAGGTTAGAATGTGCGTATTTTGGTATCGAAGGCATACCAGAGACACTAATTTTTACAGAATGAAAATAATAATTTTCTTGTTAATACGTAAAACCTTTAAAAAACGAATTAGAATGAGAAAATTGTGCCTACATTTAGGCGCAATGTATAATTTATTCTGATTTAAATTATTATAACTATTGTAAATTGTTTTTGAGTCTGATAGTAAGCTATATCGTAACAAAATAACTATAAATAAATTTTTAAAGATAATAAATAATAAAAGAAATAAAAATAAAGAGGAAGTAGAGAGTAATTTCTCCTAAACAACATCCTAGGCAACATTTTCCTTGTTAATACGCAAAACCTTTAAAAAATGAATAACAATGGGAATATATTACCTATATTTAGGCGCAATGAATAAATTGTACTGACCTCAATAACTATAACTCTTAATATAAATATTTTTGAGTCAGATACTAAGCTATATCATTACATAATAATCACAAATATATTTTTTGAAGACAAGTACAAAGCAAAGAAAAGTTATTAATTTTTCCTAAATATAGGCAGCAATTTCATGGATAATGCGTACAACCTTTATAAAATAAATTGCAATGTGAAAATATTGCCTACATTTAGGCGTAATAAAAAATTATTCTAGTTGGAAGGATTTGGAAGGATTATATTTGTTGTTAAATATTTTTGAGCCAAATACCAAGCTATTTATTTTTTACAAATTTATCTAAATGAAAATGAGCAGAAAGGTAAGCCATAATTGAGTAATAAATTCTCGAAGCCTTACTAGTATATAGAACAAAAGAAAGAAATTATTTCTTCACTCTTCTCAATTATAAGTATTAAGGGTTTGAGAATCAGCTTGAAAATTGGCGGTGGAACAAAGCTCTAATTTTTTTTACTTAAAAAAAATCTTGGTATATACAAAGATTAAATTGTTTCAGCCGACAAGCTTACTAGACTTGTTTCTCAGTTAAATTCCCTCCCTGCTAAATTGAAAATATATTCAATATCAAAATTCAAAAGCCACAAACTTTCCAACCGGCCTTTAATTCCAGCTGGACTCTCTGCCATAGCATACATTTAGGCAGATGCATATAACTCTGCATGACGAGAGCAAGAAACGCGCACAAAATAGAGATGGCGCTCGCAGCTCAATAGAACCAAAATTGTCCAGATGACCAATTCGTGGCCAAAAATTGTGAACTCGCAATAGTACTCGTTAGTTGTTCTTGCGCTGCCATATTTTTTTTTGTTACACATGGCGATTCAAAAGTCTGATAACGGTACCAAGTTTTGACTATTTCGCCTTCTTCATATACATACCCGTATATGTATATGGATAAGTTGGTGGGACTTGGTTAGAATTTTATGCGCGCAATAATATTTTGTTGTTCCTTGCTGGCCGGGGCTTTTGCTGCTGTGTTGTTACAGCGGCTGTTTCAGCTGTGCGTGGCCTAAACTATTATGCATTCAACGAGCATACTCGTAGGTACAAGCTAGCCGCCGGCATGGCTGCATTTGACTATTTTGTAGATTGAAAAGAGCGTTGCATGATGGTTTTATGTGGCAACGAATGCGTTGAGTGTTTGTATGTGTGCGTTGGATAGCTATATAAATTTATATACAAAACTGCAGATGACCTCTCATGGAATATTTGCATATGCGAAATTATTGTTTTCGTTGTTGTAGTTGATAAGCACTGTGGTGCATGTTTAGATTGTGCAGCGATCAAATATATGTGGTTTTTGAGGGGAAAATTGTGGATTCAAGTGGAATGTGTGGATCTCATCTACGAATTTGGGAAGATAGAAAAGATTATATACCAGAAAACAATCTAAATTATTATTAGAGCCTTTATTATACCCTTTTACCGTATTGGGTTTGCCATAAAATTTCTATCATCATGAAGGAAACGTTGAAGAACCAATAAATGGTTAAATTTGGTGAGATATCTTCTCGAAATATGGCACGGACTATTTTGAAAGGTAGTAGTACAATCTCTAGCCCAATAGTTTAGATCAGACCACTGTAGCTTACACCTTTCATACAAACTGACCGATCAAAACAAAATTCTTGTATGGGAAACTCTTGTATTTAACGAGATATCTCCATGAAATTCGGCACAGATTATGGTCCAGTGGACAACCGTGCAAAATTTTGCAGATGGAACCACTATGACATATAGCTGTCATACAAATTGACTGACAAAAATCTAAAAAAAAATGCTAACTGAATTCAAGGCATCCTTTTAGGCGTATAAGCTGCAATGTGTAACCTTAAAATATGTTGTAACTTACTGGTACACAAATATAAGAAAAATTGTAAAAAAAATCAAAATTCTAAATACTAAAGCATATTTTAAGGCACCCAAACTATCCCCTTTAAATTTATGTCGTAAATCCAGATTGGCTGTCGCCTCATTTTATGTACATATGTACACCCAACACACGAAATACAACACTGTAATTGCCACACGTGTGGCAGGTCACATTTTTTCCAAGCGATATGAAAATTTGATTTCTTCGCCAGTGAACTGTGAATATCGTGCAAGCAGCTCCCCCAACTACCTGGTGGCTTCTGCATTTTTGAATGGTTTACAACTCGTTAGATGGCTCGGTGTTTAGATCATAGCGGTGATTTCGATAGAATGCAGCTTGCGGTTGTCGTTTTTCGTGTTTCTATGTTTGTTGTTTTTGTTTTTGTCATTGAAGTGTAAAGGTGCTGGGGAAGCGAAAAAGGCGTGAAAATGTGCACGAATTAATCGTGGGCATTCTGATATAAATTTGCATTTTTCTATGACAATTCGGCACCGGACCGAGTATGCGGTGTGGGCGGTGGGGCATTTAAAAAACGGTTGAAAACATTTTTGCAATTTCACGTTACACAATTTTGACGTTTTCGGCGTGAATACGCTGAGCAATATGAAAATGCCGGGATTTTCGCTATAAAGGTGCACGCAGATTTGTGTGCCGGTGTTGCTATGGTTGGTTTTGTTGTTAGATTGCATGTAGAATTGCTTTTGTGCACTTTTCAATGCATACCTGTATACCTGCATGTGTGTGCATTTGTATGTATGCAAAAATGTTAAAGCCTTCGTGGCGGCTTATGATTTACTTTATTCATAAAATTGTTGTTGGTTTGCTGAAATATTGGCTCTATGAATTTAAATGACAGGAAAATATGGTTGAATTTCGGATCTTATCGCCTTTAGATTCGTTAGTGCCGCATGCAGAGCGAAAAGTATGTACGGTTGATGCTTGGATTTTAAATGGCGATTGAAAGCAAAAATAAATAAATTCATATTATTTTTATTGCAACTTTGTTGTGGCCTTAAAAATGCGAACTGATGGAAATCGCTGCATGTTTAAAATATCTAATCACTTTTAATAGAATATACTATGTACACAGCAAATGCCTATGTTTTTATAGTCATTGACATAAGATACTCTGTAAGGCTAGAAAATTAGTTGTAAGCTGTTCGAGGATATTTGAGTGTAGTAAACACACCGAAGGAAGTCAGCATTAGAACTAGGTATAGATGTTTTTAAAGTCTACACGTCGACTTGATAGATGGCGCGTCCTCTACTATAACTCTGCCGCCTATAACTGCTGAACTTCAAACAGCCAGGTGCGACAAGAGTTTGAATTCCCTGTGTATAACCCAAATACTGAATTCAACAAGGCGGAATCAGTTATATTACATTTTTTTTATAAAATTGTCGTGGCAGCTCTACTCAAAAACTTCCCTTCATTGATTTATAGCAAGGCTTGTTACACCCAGAGAGAAGCGTCGGCGATCCTACCAAATATATGTAATATAACTGATCGATTAAGCCATAATGGTCTGTCCGTCATTCTGTGTATACTCGAACTAGTCCCTCCGGACCGGACCACTATAGCTTATAGCTGCCAGACAAACTGATCGGTTTTTTCATTAGACGAGAAATCTTCAAAAAATGTTGTATGGGTCTAAGGTAATAATGCAATCTGGAGGATGGAGCCTGTGTAGAAGTTCACGCAAGTGAGGAAAGTTCTCTGAGCGCCACTTGGGAGTCGTCAGAAATGATTTTTTTTAAATATGACTCAGACAGCCCACTACTTCCGGTCTTCGACCAAGTATTCCTGGGTAGCCAAAAACATCCGTTTGAAGGCGAGTTAAAATAGGAAGGTGAATCCTCTTTTCGTAGGGACGTGCGCTGGGTTTGGGACCCGCCACGTAAAAAAAAGCTCCCAATGAAAAGACGACAACAGCCTCGGACGAGAGACCCCTTTTTTTATGACGACCATGGCAAATGCATTAAAAATTACGGTTTGAGGGCATGCACTTGGAATGTCCGGTCCCTAAATTGGGTAGATGCCGCTGCCGAGCTGGTTGATGTTCTCGTAAGAGTAAAGGCTAACACCAGCGCTTTATAAGAAGTGCGATGGACGGTAAAATGACTGAGGCGAAAAGCTCATTGTGGCATTCACTATAGTGGCCAAATAAAAAAGCGCACATTCGGTGTGTGATTCGTAGTGGGAGAGAAACTCCGTAGCCGATTCCTGGCATTCAACCCGGTGGATGAATGTGTAGCCAAATCCGATTCAAAGTGAATTTCATCAACATATCGCTGATTTGCGTTCACGTTCCAAAGAAAGAAAAGGACGATGTGGCCAAAGATGCCTGCTAAGAGCGCCCCTTTGAGAGCTCCCCTGTCACGATGTCAACATCGTGCTTGGCGACTTTAACGTCAGGGTGGACAAAGAAGGTATCTTTGGAAAAACGGTAGGTAAATTCAGCTTCCACGAGGAAACATTTCATCGACTTCGCCGTGGCTCAAAATATGGTTATCTGTAGTAGTAGATTCCAGCGTAGGAAAATTCATCAAGCTACCTGGCTGTCTCCGAATCGAAAAGCCACTAACCAGATCCATCATGTTGTGATAGACGGAAGTCACGCCAACAGTGTGGCAGACTTGCGTACGCTCCAAGGTCTTAACATTGATGCAACCGCCTCTCTGCTTTGAAAATGCACGGCAACAAACACAAGGAATGTTTGACGTCGAGAAGCTCCAATCACAACAGACAGACAGACGATTTTTTGCTCGAATTGCACTTCTGCTCTCTGAGAGCACTCATCAGCAACTCGGTAAAAAGGAACTGTGGCACGGAATTCCAAGCTCTTTACATACAACGAAACGAAAAAGCATAAAGCTGCCATACAAACTGGAGGACCGAAATAAAGAGACTATGCGGGAAACTTTTTAATTTAACGAAATAATTTCAAGAAATTAGACGTGGGCTACTACCTAAGGCAGTGATATAATCTCGGAAAATATTGTTCAGATCGGCCCACTATAATATATAGCTGTCTTACAAACTGAACTATCTTAATCAATTTTGTATGGAAACTCCGTTTTTTGTGAAGGGTATTCCAGCTTCGCTGCAACTGAAGTCAACGTTTTCTCTTGTTTTTATTTAATTTATAATAATAATTATGTATTTTTTAAGGTCATCTGGTTGTATAGAATTTAATGCAGTTTCTACCGTATTTCATTTAACCAGTAATTACAGAAAATACTTAAATTATTCCCCACCACTTTACAGCAGTTGGTTTTGTTGTTATTGTACGGCCACTTGAGCATTGTCACCGGCAATTTACAACTCAAATAAAATTCTATTTTCCTACTTTTTTCCACTAAATAACAAAGCAAACATTTTCTTTGGCTTGAGCTATGCTCAGTTCGCTTGCCTAACTGCTGTCGCCCACTCCCCTCCCCCTCCCGCTTCAACTTGGCTTGTCTTGTCTTTTGTTGTGACCCCTTTCTCCGCCGTTATTATGCTGCCTGCCCTGGAGGTGTGTTGTCATTTGCTGTTTTGCTGTCGTTGACACTCCAAGTGCGCATTGTTGTTGTTCTAAGTGTTGCATGATGTTAACTTTGCTGCCATTTATTGCTGCGTCTGTTGTTTATATTGTTGTTTTGCTTTGGTTGCTTATGTGCGGTGCTCAACTTTTTGCCTTCGGCTAAGCAAAGTAATCGAGGTGGCCAACACACGCTCGGGCCACAAGGAGCTGGAAAAAAATAATGCACTTTTTCGCAATTTATAATTTAAGAAGACGCAGCAGCGCAGTGAATTTCTTGGAAGAGTATTGAAGAGTTGTGCTACGCACAGCTGCGCCGACGCTTACGCATGCACGCGCGCTACGCACAAACTCCGTCACGCACACATATATGCTGGCTGCCTGGCTACTACACAAGGGAACACAATTATGAGAATCGAAGTGGAAGTAGAAGAGCAGAGAGAAAACAAGCTAAACAACCAAGAGTGCCTGTAGTGCCACTTAAGTCTCTCTATTTGCTTCTTTTTGCCATACCTCGGGGAATACAAGTACTTCAGGCTAGCAAATTTTAAATTGAAAACTTTTACTTGTACCTAACGGATGCACACACACACACGTGAGTATACAAAGTTACTTATATATTTATGTACACGAGCGCATTGTGAGGCAGCAGCGGCGTGGCGGGACACAACATCAATATCCAGCAAAGCAGGAAGAAGGCAAAAACTACTACAACAATGCAACAACAAATGGTAAAAGTTGTTAAAGTGTATGAAAGTGGCGCTGGACTTGTGAAATGTTGCTTTAACAAGCAACAACATCAAGAACAACAACAAAAATTGCAACAGCAACAACAGCACTTCGAGTTCTTGGGAAAAAGTAGTGCATGCAGCAGACGCAAAAAGCGGTCTAAGTAGACAAGCTGCTTCTTCTACGATTTCTTTGTGTAAACCCTGTCGCACAGTTGCCTGTTGCTGATTATTTTATGTTGTTGTTTTTGTCTTTATTTCTTGTTTGTTAACATTTTAGTCGGTGACTTGCAAAAAATGGCTTTTGTCAAATCTAAATTTTTTTTACTGCACAATAGCTGCACAGCAGTTGTATGCAGTTTTGACATTAGAAGGCTCTAAAAATTCTCGAACATCAGGTATGGTAATACAGATATTGCAAGATCACTTCAGTAAAACATGTTTCTAAAGAAAAAAAAAATTATAAATCTATATAAAAACTATTATACTCTGTAGCAAGAGTATAAAAAGAGAAAAAGATATTTTGGGTGTGTGTTCTTCATAGACAGCACCGATTTCGATGAAATTTTAGGACGATCTTCAGTATGATCCAGGGAGTGTTCCTGTTATATCCTTGTTTTGTGACGATCGGAATTTTTTTAAAATGTTTTTAAATGAACTTCTCCTTGCTCCTCGCAAACAATATTTCAAACTCTCCACATTTGCTTGCAACAATTAGATCGCAGGCAAGAAAACGCCTCTGTTCATGGAAGTAACGACGAGTTTGTGCGGAAACGGGGCGGAACAAAAAGTTGAGTTCTGATAAAATATTGAAAAAAGCAAATGACTACTTTGTGCGCATCGGCACGAAATTGACAAAGTTTCTATGAGTCGACAGCTCGCGACAATTTCGTCTATGGTGACACTTTTGTTCATTTTGCAGTGCTTTTTTTTTTGAAAATTGACTTATGCCCTTTTCATGTAATACGATTTTTCGATTGGGCTGCTGTAATAAAGGATTTCGTATAAGTGACAATTTTATATAAATTCTATAATTTAATACCATAAATAGAGGAAAAAAATAAATTAAAAAAATTTTGAGAGTCAGCAGTAAGCCATGTTGCCACTTTTCTTTTCTGAAGTGAAAATGAGAAACTCTTTAACTTCTGGGTAACATGCAAATAAGGGTGAAAGAAGGATTCCCAGCTTTTTTTATAATGCTGCGTATTATGAATATGCCAAATGCTAACTAAATGTTCTCTGATATTTATGAAGATACCTTACATACCATTACAAATCGTACGGAGAAAAGTCTCCCAGACATTGTGTGTTTGTTATACGTGGTTGGGTTAAGTTTTCCTTCAATTTTATTAATTTTGAGCAGAAAGATACATTGTTATCAGTAAAACACGCTCTCTCATTTTCATAGAGATAACTCAGATGTTGGCCAAGACATTCGGTATAAAGTCGCCTGGAAGTTCGAAAGTCGTTGTATTAGGTATATGGGAGCTTAGGGAAATATTGACACCATTGTTAGGAAAAGCTGATTCCTGAAATTCATTTATAAATGTCATACATTGACGGATATATTCGGAAAAAATTCAACTAAAGATACTGGGTCCAAATATTCGGTTCCTTGGGTGTTGAACAGTTTTTTTGGATTTGCACAATTTATAGTCAAAACGTGGCTTTCTTGAAAGGCATTATTTGTGAAAAGTTTTATACTGTTATATTATATGTTTCTTGAATTGATTTTGTGATCAAATTTATCAAATGTATATTTTTTTAAATGTAATTGTAAGGGAGAGTTTTCCGCAATTATATTTAAAAAAAATCTGTATTTTTAACTCGAGATTTTGTAATTGAAAACTAGGAGTTTTTCCAATATTAGGTAAATATAAAGAGAGAAAAAATTTAATAATTTGATTTAAAAAAGCACAATAAGTTTAAGATAAAAAATTTTTGTACAAGATACGAACAAAATCTCAAAAACTAGTTCATCTTAATTTTTCACATACATTTTTAGCATACCGAAAAAATTGCTATATAATTTTTTTGCTTTGCCGGAACTCCAGATACAAAGTTTTTAACCTTCAACCACATTCCTCCCCTTCATTTTCACAACCTCAACAACCTCAAATTCCTCGGAAATAATCGTTCCCTTAACAGTTGCTACTTTATTTCTTCTTATTGTGTTATTTTTGTTTTTTTTTTTTTTTTCAAGAATTATCTACTTTGGTCTACTCCTGAAATATGAATGCGGACACTATAAAAAATGTATAGAAGAAAATATTTTTTGCTTATAACTGGCAAGAACGCTAGTTAACATACGTAGGGACAATTGACTAGAATATCCCCTTAAGTACCCATAAACTTTCTTTCGTGTTTAAGAATCTGAACAAATTTCCATAATCTCTATTTCGCTTTAATTGTGTATAACACCGATGTGAAATATTATGTATTATAAATATTTCACTTATATTGCAAAATACACCACAAAAACATTTTTAACAAAAGAACAAGATTTTAATAGATATTTGTTTTCAAGAATACCTATTACTGACTTTTTTTGGCAAGTGTGTTCTAAAATTCATAAAATATCTTGGCACATCGACAAACATTATCTTCACCATTTTAATATTCATTTATTTAAAGCCATATTTGCTGCCTTAATATATTATGAAAATATTTAAAATAAAAACGTAAACAAAATTAAATTTTAGACTGCTGTATAGACACGCTCCTCAAACCTCTAGCTGCACACCAACCACTTGTGTCTAAAGGTTCAGGAATTTTCTAAAAATAGATGCACTGAGTAAAAATTTGCGAAGTTTCTTTCAACTACAGACCAGCTAAAATCTGCAGGCAAATCCTCGTATCAGTTTGCGTGTCGCAAGCGTTGGTATTAAATAAGTCACGTTGATCATAAACTTAAGTTTAACCAAATCTACATTTCATTTGGCAAAAACGAAGCTACGTGCAATCAGCGGAAGGCAGAACGCAACACTAGCACGATACACAGCGAGTGACGCAGGCAAGAGTGCCACTAAAAGGCAACGGCGCTTTTTGCACCAAAGCGAGCGCCGAGCGGCGTTTGTAGCTTTCACTGTTCGGCGCTGTCGCTGCCAGCGTGGCATTGCATTGTGTATTTTATTGTCGCGCTACTTTGCAAAATGCACGTATCCTTTATTAAATTTTCGCCGCATTCCCACGGCGTCTGTCGCTTAGGCGCTGCGCATCGTGCCTTCCTTCACAGCGGCGCACGCACGTACTCAGACACAATAGGGAGAGCGAAATATGCTTATCCATTACCGTATAGATGTGGCACTGTGTGTTTTTTTTAGTTGGAAAGGGGCGAAGCCAGTCCAAAACACTGAAAACAGTGTCTTGTGTGTAGTGGAGCGCCCAGTTCTATTCCATTGGGCAGGAAATAACACTCGGCGTGACTCACACACACACACTCATGAAAAGCACAAAAAGTTATGCGTATGAAACACATTTATACACACATGCAACAGCCAAAGGCATACACCGAGTTTAGTTGCGTCGAACCTTCCACCCATCAAACTCCTCACGCGCCTCTTTCCGCTGTTTTCTGGCTGCGCCCTGCCTCGTTGGCAACTTTTTCGCTGCAGTAATTTCGTATTCTATGCAAAAATAGCATTTTGCATTTAAATCTACAGTTTTTTCTACACTTTACTGTCGCACTTTTTTTCGGTAAATTTTTTCTCAAACACTTTTCCACCATTTTGTGTTTTTTTCTTGTTGCGTTACGTTTACGCAGCCATTTTTTAGAGCACATACTAGGAAAATAGAGTATTTACCAGTTGCACGTCGTTGCAGCGTGTAACGGGGCGTATACGTAATTGATTTTCCAATGGAATAAAATGCAATACTGTTATGTAAGCAAAGCTACACACGTGAAATTAGTTGTATGCAGGTATTATTTTTATAGTTTTCTAAAATTTTTTTATTCGCACATATTTTTTATAACTTTTGAATATTTCAATGAGAGATTTTAAAATTACTTGCATACTAAAGAAATTTTGAGAAAGCAAATTTCAAATTAAATTTATGCAAATAACGGCAAAGGATGGGCTTATGCTTGCAATTTTTTGCCTAAATCATCATCCATTCTTTCTGAAAACAGCCATGTGATGAGAGAAGAAAATACTAAAGCTTTTAAATTTCTTTTCATTAAGTGTATAGATGAATTTCTATTACTTTTCTCTGACAATTAGTGTTCATCTGCTTTAATATACCGAAAATGATTTTGACAGTGTAATCATTACAGCCGAAATTACAAACCGTGTAAAGGAGTTATAAGCACTGACAATTCAGAAAAGTACTTTTTTTTAAGATCCATTTATTAAATATCATTTTAGTGTATTTCAGTAATAGACGATTCAACCCTAGGAAGACCTTCGAAAATACTATAATTGGCTCAAATAATCTCAATCAAAATACATGTGAGGAACGAAGAAGTAGTTGCAATTTTTATCTTCCGCTTAATTAAAAACAAAAATTGTTCTTTTTTGTGAAAAATCGAAAAACATATCAAAATTCTTATTCCTTCGACTTTACTTGACAATTTTACTCAAAAGATCGTGTGAAATTATCAAGTCGATAAGCCTAGTCTAGTTTGGATGAAGTTTTCCTCAGCGAGTCTGAAAACAGTGTTTCGAATGTGTGGTTATGTGCAAAAAGAAACGTGGTGGTCAATTGGCCCACATTTCAAATGTTCAAAGCATAGATTAAAATATTCCCCACAAAAAAGAAAAACCAAAAAAAAAACAGTGGCCACTTTTACCAAATTTGAATACTTTATTTCATTTCATCATGTTGTTCTTACTGATAGACCCTTGACATTCAAAAACAAATCGTGTTCTTCAAATTGACAAGTGGATATATTCCCTTAATATCCTTTCCTCGTGAACTCGGCGATAGTTGGCTTCAACAAGACGGATCCATTTTCCACACATCGCATCATTCCATGGATTTATTTAGAGAACATATCGGTGAGCCGATAATTTCAAGTTTTGGGCCAGTTGATTGGCAAAGATCACATCGTTAGACTTTTTCCTGTGTAGATATGTAAAGTCAAAAGTCTATGCAGATAATACCGCTTCAATTCAGGCCTTGGAGCAAAACATCACGCTTGTTATTTGCCAGTTACCAGTCGTTCTTTCGAATGATAGTAAACATTACCCATTAAATTTGAAGTTTCTGTGTTTTTTTTTTTTTTTTTAAAGTAGGGAAACTCGAAATGAATCATCCTTTAAGTAGATTGGCTATGAGGAGTGTAAATTTGAAAGGAGTCATAGTTTGTTTTTGAAATAATTTCAATATTAGCACAAGCAAAAATATATACTTCTGCAAATGAGCAGAATTAGAATATTGTAAACATGAAAAAATGCTTGTTTTTTACTCACACTGACTTCATTGTCTTTGTGGTTAAAGGGAAATTTTTTACCCACACTGACTTCATTGTCTTTATGGTTAAAGGGAAATTTCGAAATACAATTTACGAACTGACTGAAGAACCCCACAACATGGTATCCAACTTGGCGAGAGTCAACACAAGTTAAACTGCAGACGTAAACTTTATTAGGAGGTATAACATCAACCGTGTCTCTATACTATTTTGGAGCCTAACGTCTTCAGCCTAGAAGAAAGATTGCCAAAATTTGAGAAGAGATTAAGGTATCCTCACTAAAGGTGGGGTTTTGACTTTACGAAAGTATAGTCAAGCCAATAATGCTATATAGTGTATAGGAATAGAAGAGAAACTTATTTGCTAAGCAGCTTTATCGTGCCCAATGAGCGCCTCTCATCGGTACTGCGGAATACACCAACAATAGCACTTAATGCCATTTAACACATAACACCGATGGACGTTGCCGGCAGGTGTATTGTTGGATGTTGGGGATATGAAAGCGTCCGAACAAAACACGCCAAAATTCTCTACTCCTTCAATTGCATCTCGAAAAATTTGGATCACTGCTTCGCAGAGGCCAATCGCAGCGGTTCTATCTCTGCTACTATACCGACGAGCGATATGTGGATAGAACGGAGTCGCTGGAGAAAAGGAGCAGTGAGCTATTTTATGGATGGGTCAAAGCTAGCAGAGAAGGTTGGAGGCTGAGCTCTTCGTCAATCTTAGCTTTAGGCTAGCGGTCCCCTGTAGTATTTTTCAGGCTCCAACAGCAGAGCAGCTGACTAAATATGCGCTCAAAGGTAGCCAGGAGTATTTGTCTTCACTAGAAATAGCGTCTGTCACTTCATAATGATACTTATTTTTGGGCCTCGTTTTAACGGAATCACTGACAACTGCAAAACCAATGAGCTAGCCAGAGGGGCATCCTTAGCCCGCTCCCATCGGAATGGGACCGAGTTGGATCTCCATTGACGTCTTGCGTTTTAACACTTAACCGTTGTACCACGCATGCGCACCTCGAGTAGAACGTAGTTGATCTACTGAACTACTTTCCCTTTTTTCCATAGGAAAGTACATGTTGCTGCAATCGTTGGTTTTCTTACTGGACTCTGTGTTGAGGGGGGTGATGTGGATATATTCAGTGGAAAAGCTCCGTTATCTACCATTTTCAGGTTTGAGTTCGAAAAATCTCAGCAGTCTTACCTTCGGCGAACCCGAAGACAAAGCCGAAACGTTTCAAACCTTTGTAAGGCTCTTATGATATTATATATGTATCTAAGCTTAATTCAGTAAGAATCGAGCCCCTGTAAGGATCGATCTCCTAGCCTACCCTAACATACTTTTATTCAAGCGATCGCAGGTTGCACTATTATTGTAGAATATGTCAGTTTTTGCTTATGTCAGCCGCAATCTACACGTGTTAGGAGATAATATGAGTACAACACCAAATAAAATCCCTCCCTGAACAACACATTCACATACACAGTACCACGCACACATGAAAGGCAAATAATGGAATTGAATTGAAATGAAAGTCCGCACAAAGCGCCGAATAACGCTTGCAATTAGAATGAAAAGCTGAGCTGCTTTAATGCAATTAGCGATATAAATACTACGCAATGAAATGAAACGGATTGAATAATAAAGTGGGATAAAATCATTTCATCCAACGTGGCGCGGCACAATGCATCGCCAATGGCAACGCGCGGCAGACAAACGACTGCAGTTATATCAGTGTATTTGGGTGTGTGTGTTGGCGTGTGTGTTGGAAGTTGAAAGGAGACATTATAGCATGCTAGTAGCAATATACTAGGCGCTCATTGTTGTAGGGACTTTTGTATGATTGCGCACATGCAAAATGTTACGTATACGCCACAGTGCACAGAGTGGAGTTGGTAAATCTGAGAACAAACGAAAACGAAATGAACCAACTAAACTAACAAAATACCGCCAATGTGAGCGCTGCAGGCATTCGAATTGTTATTGCTATTGTAAGCATATGTCTGTATGTATGTGTGTGTGTGTGCGGGTCGGATGTGGCTGTTATGCGTGTTATTGGCTGTGTGCACAATGGTAAAAAGCAGCAGCGCGCATTACAATGAACGTGCCAAAAATTGTTAATTTGCTGAATTTAGCTTTGCCACACGCCCACACACACACACATATGGAAACACAAACAGGCACACATACGCAGCGGCAATTCGGCATGCTGCAACATTGGCTTTACGTACTTATCTACTGGCTTTGCGAGCTGCTTCGCTTGCAACCGCTTTTGCTGATGCATTTGTGCGTGTGTGTGACAAAGTGCGGTGGCGTGAGTTAGTGAGTGCGTGCCGAAATGACAATTTCACAGATCCATAAATAGTTGCGCAATGAATGGCAGTGGCAAAGCAGCGAAATGCAACGACAACAGCATGCAACATTGCCACCATTAACATATGGCTATGCAACATGCAAGCACACACACATGCGAATGCATAGTTTTAGCTTGTTTGTGTGCGTGTCTGTGTCAGTAGTTGTGCGAATATGTTGAGACTCGGTTTGCCTGTTTGCCTGACGCAAATCGGATGAATATTTAAGTGAAATCAAAATGAATGAATGTGTAACTCAAAGCAGCTCACATGACGCAGCGCTGGCTGCAGCCTTCTTCAGCTCCCCAGTCCCCGGCAGTACTTGCTCTTAATCACAAGCAGCTCCAAGCCTGGAGTGCCGTTGTGGGGCATGACATTGCTCTCTAACAATGCTTGCCACAGCGCTGGAGCTAGGGCGCAGAGCGCTGCAGTCTCCTCTGCCTTATATTCTGTCACTTTCCAGACACATGCGCATGTGTGTGTGTGTGTGTGCCGGCTTTGTTATCTGTGCGTGCATTTGCAAGATAAATGCAATAATATTACCAGCGTTGACGGGCACGTTTGCTTGGCCTTTGTCTGTGCACTCGCAGACACAAACACATACATGCGCACACACATACATATGTATATGAGTGTATACTCTGCAGAAATTTATTATTGCAATTTCACAGTAATATTACAATAGATGAGTAAATGCGTGCCAAGCAAAGCAACGCAGCGCATTAGTTGCACACACACAAATACATATAAATATATATATATATATATGTGTAATCTACTATGTGATATGTGTGTATGTGTCTATGCGCTTGGCATAGTTTTGTCAGCTGCTTTGCATTCTAATATTTTAATGCATTTAAATTGGAATATTTTAAACTGATTTGCTTTGCCGAACGCCCCAAGCGACGAATGGGCAAAAAGCGCTTTGCACAAAGGCAAAGATATTTCATTTTTGGCGTTAACATACTTGCTTACATTTCCTATATATGTAGATTGTATTCATATGTGTTCGTACGTATCTATGGCATTTAAGTGTTTGCGATAATGTTTATTGGCAAATTTTTGTGCGATTTATTTGTCAAATAAACATATAAGCTACACATAGAGAATTAGTAAGAAATTTTAGCTGGTGAAAAACTAATTTCCTCCATTTCTAAAATAAAATGTTAATCAAAAACTTTCTTATGGCACATATCTTAATATTCCTAATTAGGTGCATGGAGCATGGTGTATGGAGAGGAGGTTCCGCGGACGATATTGCTTTATTAGCAAGAGGCAAACTCAAGAATACTCTCTGCGATAACATTCAAAGGATATAATGCCAGCAAGGGGTTGGTGCAGTATGGTTTGCTTAGACAGCAACTCGTCGAAAACAATCATCGTCCCGTTTACTAAGAGAAAGTCCCTGCCAGGCATAAGAAGCTAAGCTCTTGGTGGCAGAAAGTTATAATTGACTAATTAAATTAAATATCTGGGCCTCACCTTGGATTTCACTCTTCTGTGGAAACAGCATGTGGAACTGATGCTCACGGTATGCAAGCTACGCACTATCAGGTGAATGCACACCATGATCGTGGGACCGATTGTTACATACGGAGTGGTGGTGAACTTCGAAAGCAAAACAGATTTTGGTAGGACTTCAAATTTCGAAATTACTCAGCTGGAGCATTAGAAGTTAACCTGGAACTCACACCGCTCCAACTGGTCATCAATCAAATAGCTAAATAAACAGGGTTTCAAATGACAGCAGAGGTGAAACATCACTGGCCCTTCTGACAAGGAACAGCATTAGCAAAAAGCAAACTTCATAAAGAAGTTTTAAGTTATCCTCGGCAGTAAGACTGACTAGTGTAAGTCCACGTTTGACCTATTGCTAAGGTGTAGCACTATTAAGTGGTACACTGACTGCTTGAGAACGGCTAATGAGCTTGCGCGCTTTGCAGCTGTTTACAGCATGGTAGGATTGTAAAGCTGCATACCTCAAATAAGCTGCTTCCCAAGGAAAAAAAGTGGGCAGAAAGAAGCATGGAAGCCGCAGGCAAGTTTTCTGGGTTTAATAGTGTAATCAGCCTCTCGAGAGACATTCCGGCTACTTTTAGCATTTCAAACTGCGCACTGTAGGCTCAAGAAACACCTATTAACCATTATAGCCTATTGTGCAAACTGCCGATTTCCGACATGGAATCTGATTCAACAACTCTAACAGGATATTGGAACTTATCAGTGTACTGGGCCTATGTATGTAATCGTTGTGACAGAGGGGAGCATCCACTAGACCTTGGATTGCGTTGCAAGCTTCACTTTACTTCCGGCTATGGTTAAGAACAATTTTTTCAATGTATATATGTATGTAGATAAAATCAAGAAATTTCATAAAATGTCTAAAATGATCGTCGTAATAAAATCTTTATAGATTACTTTTGGAATCGCTCAAGGAATTTCTTAAAACTTTTCATATTTATTATCTAGGTCAATTGCACTGACATTTTGTGCTTTCTATGTTCCATAACTACGGAATTGTTGAAAATGTTGCAGAAACGCTTTGTGGAGTCTGCTCTATCACAAATTTGAATAGCACAAAGCAAGATTGCGAAGTAATCCAAAACGACTTGCATGAAAGTCGTGCATTCGTCTATCGTAAAAGTCAGAAAAACGAAGTTTGCAAGTCGCTGTGTTGGCATCTGAGAGATAGAAGAGGAAGCCTGAACCTTTTGCAAAACCGACGTCGAGTAGAGGTTGCAACAGAGATGATTGACAACCCAGTTGAGAACACTACATTCATATAACCATTCATTACTAGCGTCTTAACGTTGGTTTATGAATACGTCGTCGATACCATCCAGCAATTTTGTTTCTTTGTCAATCCGGGTTAAGTTTGATATATGTATATAACTGTATTTAAGGAATTTAAGAAAATATCTGAGATGAGACTTAATTAGATCACTTTTGGAAACCCTCAAAGTAAGTTTGAAAAACCTTAATCACTTTCAATTTTTTTTATATATTTTATTATCATTCAGTTTTTATGCTTGGGTTATAGTACGAGTACAAAGCTGAAATTTTTTCACAACTTTTATAGATGTTTAAAATTTTTAATTTATTTTTGAAATACTACAATTGATTAAAACATGACTTAAACAACTGTTTCGAGGCTTAAAAAACGTTGGCACAAGTGTATTGGCGCCAAGGGCGACTACTTCTAGGGGTCAACATGTTTTGAATAATAAATTAAAAATTTAAAAGTTATGAAGAAAGTCTTATTATTTTTTGCCCATAATAGTAAAAATGTTTGACATGATCTGCTGTTTGTATTACTTTTGTAACAAAAAACAAGAAAAAATGTTAACTTCGGTTGCACCGAAGCTAAATACCCTTCACAGGTGCATTTCTGTTAGTAACTATGTGTTCAGTTTGTATGGCAGCTATATGCTATAGTCAACCGATCTGATCAATTTCTTCGTAGATAACATTGTTGCTTTAGGAAATAATATATACCAAATTTCGTGAATATATCTTGTCAAATGTGAAAGTTGTCCATACAAGAACTTGATACCGATCGTTCAGTTTGTACGGCAGCTATATGTTATAGTGGTCCGATAACGGCCGTTCCGACAAATGAGCAGCTTCTTGAAGAGAAAAGGAAGTTTGCAAAATTTCAAAACGATATCTTAAAAACTGAGGGACTAGTTCGTATATATACAGACAGATAGACGGACGGACAGACAGACGGGCATGGCTAAATCGACTCAGCTCGACATACTGATCATTTATATATATACTTTATAGGGTCTCCGACGATTCCTTTTGGGTGTTACAAACTTCGTGACAAACTTAATATACCCTGTTCAGGGTATAAAAAGGGTAAGAACATTGTCATATAAATCGAATCACAGCATCGAGTTTATGTGAAGATTTCAGTACTTTTCATTTTGGAAATATTTTGAACAAAAAGTGAAAGCAATAGGCAGTTTCGTTGAGAGGATTAAGAAGGGAGTACTATTTTAGAAAGAAAAAAAATTAAAGAAAAGCCTTAAGCTCTTGAGAGAAGACCGAGAAAAGACTTAAAAGTCACATTAGTGGCTTTCATATGCTATTAGAAAATTAAAACCAACAATTAATTTGAAAAAAAAAGTGTATGGTTGTGGAACATGTTTTCTTATTTAACCGTCTGAACACTTTGAAGGTCGCACAAAAAATTGAAAGGAGTTTTCAATAGAAACAAGAGTATATATATTGTATTTGTGATATCCACACGGGTGTGGCACCGCCCACTTTTAGTTGAAACCCCATATCTCAGGACCTACTCGATCGATTTCAACACAATTCGGTTGGTAATAATATACTGACAATTCTACATTAAAGTGCAAATTCAGACAAATAATACACTTACTTCGCATATAAACAATTTTAAATTCCATCAAATGTTTGTAATGTAAAGTCTTTTATCATATTAATACAAGTATTATATATTAAGTGTGTAAAAATTAAGTATAAGTATATGAATTTTTTTCAGTGTATTAAAAAATGTTATTTTGTCTATGTTAGTGCTCTGCATGTGCTAGTTATCAGCAACTGGCATTAAAATTTCTTAAAAATTAATATATAATCCCAAACGTTTATGCATGCAGGGATTTGCATATTTAATTATGTCATTTCACATGTATATATATGTGTGCATGTGTATATGTAATTGTAATGCAAGTGTGTGGTTTCATTAGTTTAGGTTTACTTTGTCAGGCAATTGCTTTGGTAATGTTCAAATTAATGTAATTTACAAATGGCACATAAAAACGGCTTTGCACTTCAAAATAATATTTACTTGTGCACTTTAGCATGAATATAAACTTAAATATAAAGGGTGTTTTTCTGTGGCGAATACAATTGCTGAGTGCAAGCTGGTAAATCTCTCAGATGTTTTTAACATTTATGTTTTTTGAACGAAGGAAACTTGTTACAAATTCACTTGAGCTTTGAAAATCGTGTTCTATTAAGTATAGGGTGTGCTAACTGGTCAGCAAACTCATGTCTCTCCGTTAGATTTCTTTAGAATTTCCTCAAAGTCTCAAAGTGTTTGTGATTTCAATCTAATTTGAAGCAAAAGTTCTATACTATTAAAAAAACACCCTTTATACACAAATAAATCTATATAGAGACACTTATTTAGGGCTATTCACGCATGTGTCTGTGTAGTTGTCTAATAATGTAATAAAATACGTTGAATGCAGCAATTTTCCACTTACCATTCGAAGATGTCGAGAAGAGGAAGCTGTGCGTCAAGTCACTCCAACCATAACGATTCCTGCAAATACAAATGTAATTAAAATGAAATTTAGCCAATGCTTAGCTATTTGCGTTACGGTTGCTTGAGTCCTAAAGTATTTCAAATACGTTCGAAAAGACAAACAAACGAACAAAACGAGAATTTGCAATTAATTAGAGAATGAAAATGTCACCTCGAAAATTATTAAGCACAGATGATTATTTGTGACAAAACACATCAATTGCATCAGTGCGTCAATGCAGCATGCGGCATGCGGCATACGGCAAGTGGCATGTGGCCGAGAGCAAAATACCTGCACGGACCGGACGGACTAAGTATTTGCATACAATTTGTTTGAGGGTTTGCATATCATGCCTCTGTAATTAGTTTCTGATTTTATTTGAGCATTGTTGGGCAAGTAAGACGCTTGCAGTATGCGAGTATCGAGATAACGAGAAATAAACAATTCATGAATTAAATATAAATTAGCATTGCCGAACAAATAAAGTGAAATTGGAAGTATTTCTGTGCCCTGAGGCCCTACATGTTTATTTAAGGTCATAATTCACTTATGCAATCCATACACATACCTAATTATATATTATTATAAACATGTATGTATATACAATATGCATATGTATACGTAAATGTTTATTATAATTATTTGCTTTGTATTACTTTGTTGCTGGATTAAGACTCAGTAGGTCAGTTAGGTTTGAGGACAAAGTTCTGCAATTTTTGAGCTTAAATACCAAAAGACTATTTATGTAATAGAGTAACATTTAATCCATAGTTCAAAGTATTAGTGAAAAACTCATTTGTGTAAAGAAAACTATATACGAAAGTTATCTGAGAAGTTATATAATATTTGTCCAGAATTGTGAGCATTTTGGTTCGATTTCGACAAAAAACAGTCAATTTTAAAATTCCTTCTTTTTAAAAGCTTCAACCAGAATGAATTTTAATTTTCTAGAGGTATAAAATTTTTAACACATTAAGCTACAGGGTGGACTGTTTGGTGGAAAATTGTCCACATATCCAAGCAGCAATAAAAGGTTTCTACGTTTCTGATGAAGCATTTGATGTTATGCGCCAAAGTTTATCTCCAGCGCAGTAAATAATGCAAGGAAGGCTTTAAGTTCCACTCGACTTAACCATAATTTGGGTTCCAGTCATAAGAATATTTTTGAAAAATCAAACCAGGTGGCTAAGTCAGCAGCCTCTCTAGACGAATCCAAGACAGAAACAATACTGTATCCATGAGAAACGCATAAAAACTCAACTAGCCCCAGCATTGAGTAGTGAGGCGATGTGATCCCTATATTTGGACACATGGATCTCAGGGCCTTTATCCTGCGTCTGCAGACTGCTATGCAGCCAATTAGCAGCTGTTCTGAAGTTTCAGGCTCTCTGTCGCAGAACCGGGAATTCGCGCAATAAGCTAGGCCCCATTAGCAACTTGGCATGGCGCAGGCCTTGGAGTTGTTGCCAAAACTTCCCTGCCTACACCTTCATCCTTGCGAAGAAGCTTCTTAATATTCTAAGGACTAACCAAAACATGTTAGTGAATGCTGCGGAGCGGGCGGCACTCAGATAAGGTGCACTTGGTTACGTTCCGTTAGGAAGTTTATCTCTATGTACAAACTTATGGCAAAGACTTGGCTTGAAAAATGCTCGATAAATTTCCCATATGTATTGAGAGTTTGGTACGTGATCCTGCAACTCCTGCACCAATTCTCTACACCGTCGGTGTACCACTTGCTTGTACTATCTCTCTGAAGTAGCTCGAGAGTGAACTCATTCCATTCAGTCTTGCTGCTAAGGGTAACTTTGAACATCTTGGTTAAGTTTACTCTTTCGGTAATGCTGTCCCTTGGGAGAAGGACTAATTGTATTACACCATTTAAGACACCACAAAATATTTGACCATGTTCGTCATCTCTACCTCTCTGCCCCCAACGTCTCATAAATGGGACGGTGGTCATCTTAGAAGCAACTCGAAGGGAGCAAAGATACGGTGTCCGCTGGCAATGTCCACGAGAGCCGGTGTAGAAAAATAGACATAAGTATGTATAACAATGTCAAGCGAAAACCGTTGTGGTCGAATCGTGGAAAGAATTGACAATTAAAAAGGTATTACTATGTGTTTGGTGCTGCTCTTATAAAGAAACACTCTCAACTTTGGGCCTTTACTTTCATAATTGTGGCTAGGTTTGGACAATAAGAAAGAAGTTGTGTTCTACCAAGGGCACATACTTTTATAGTGACTTGCGCGGGTTTACGGGTGCTTAGGAAGTTCTTGTGTATCGGATTTATAGTCCAAACCTCACATCGAGTGATTACTATCCGTTTCTGTCTATAGTGAATGATTTCGTTTTAGAAATATTTGCCACGAATAAAGCTTGTAAACGGCAAAATAGGGACGAAATAAAAAATTTCATTTTACATCTTTACATCTTTTTTAGCGTCCTATTTACGCAACATTTCCGCCTGTTGCACGGCACCTATCAGTTTCAATCAAATTCAGCGAGCAATCAATGAAATGCCCCACGGCAAACCGAGCGAAATCTTGCACTAAATCAACGCGCTACGACAGAGATTCCACCAAAGTGTAGCGCTTAGCGTGTCATGTCGCCATTGTAACGGTTATTGCTGCTGTTGTTTACGCTGTTGTTGTCACGCTGCTCGCTTCAGCTACAAAAGCAATGGAACAGCAGTGTGCGCTAACGTTGCAAATTGTTAATGTGGCAACGCGAAAGCTAACAAAAGCTGCTGATCAAGAGCTTGAGCATTATAAACTATCAATTTGCGCCAATAAAAGCGGTGAAGGGGAAGGTATTTCCGGCGTCGCACGTAGTCGGAGCTTATAGAGCAACAACAATAAGAGTGAAATGGGCAAAAGTGGTACCAATAATAGGGAAACAGCTGTAAAGTGACAACAAGTCGTTGCACGTATATTGAAAATTACAAAAACAAAAGCAACAGCTGAACATTGTTTTTGTCTTAGACACATACACTGAAGTATTGATTGCGATATCTACTCAAGGAGTAGTCAATTTCAGCTGAACTGAAAAGCAGAACTTAGAAGAGAGACAAGTAAACTGTTACACCACACCAGTGGCCATAGAGTTGTGGCACAGCAAAAGACTTGCTCTGAATGCAACACGCGGCAGCTGTTGGAAGGATTTTACAAACAAAATGCTTGTCTCGATGTGTCTCCCTCATGACGCTAGCTTTGTACTCACCTTGCTTGCACAGTGGCCTCGTAGTGCTGGTCCGGATCGAGTCCGCGTATCATATAACTCATCCCCTGGGTGTAATGATGTGACAATGGCATCGCAGCGAGCACCACATCGCGCCAATCGTTACGACCCCAGTGCATCACATTGCCGTAGCTGCTGAGACCGGCGCCCAAACCGCTGCCAAGACGATGATTGTGCTGGCTGCCAAGCAAGCCGCCGCCCATGCTGCCACCACCGACTCCGCCGCCACCGCCACCGCCATACATCTGCAGCAGCGTCGAGGAGGATGACGAGCCGGTGTGCGTATCGATGGAGTTATCGACCTCGTGTCCTTGCGGCAACCTTCGGAAGGACAGCTTGTACTCTTCGATGGGTGTGTGTGAGTCCACGGTCCAAGAAATGTTGTATCTGCAAGAAAGACGAGACGAGATGTTAGTGAAAAGCATAAGAAAAGAGAAGTTGTAGTGCTGTATATGTATGTGTGTGTTTTCATGTGTACGTCAGCGCACACTAACGGTATTGTTATGCATACAAACTTGCAATCAAGAAATGCCGTTGATCCACTCAGTGGCGTGTGTATATATGGGTATGCCCAAAAATTGTTGTTGTTGTTATCGCTGTCATTATGTGCAACATAACAATCGCATTGTCGAGCTGCTGACTCAACAAGCGGACGAACGCGGGCAGCAGCGAACTTAATGAAGTTCCCGCTTCTATTGGCGAAACAATAATGGCCGCCACAAAACAAGAACAACAACAACCACCACCGAGGCATTTGACTGCAGTATCACCATGTTGACGTCGAGCTGATGTCGAGAAAGTCATTCTCGCAGCGCCGCAGACAGCAAAGTCAAGCGCAAATTCCCGCTGGCAAATGGTCGCCAAGACGCTGAGCACAAGCCGGCGCATGCCGCGAGGGCGTGTGGCGGTGGCATAGTCAATGTTTGCATTGTTAAGAAGCTGAAGTGCGAAAACAATGACGCTTGCAGGCGGCCACATGCCAGTGCATTGACTTTGTTGCAGTTGCACGCAGAAGTGCTGCGGATAACCGAACAGCACACACACACGCATCCACATTCAAAAGGCAGCGCACTGTACTTGCGAACTGGTTTATGCGTGTGTGAGGAGAGCAGCTGTGAGTTTCAGTTAAGCGCCTCAAGTAGCCGCCCACTTCTCCTTGTAGAGGTTAAATAAGCAATTCGACTTCAAGTTAGCTGAGTCGTTTGCTTGTTGGCAATTTGTTGCATGCATAATCCTTTACTCTTGCAATCAATGCACACAAAGTTCCCGTTAGCTGATTGACCTTAGTTTGTGATGGCTTAAAAAGAAGGGAGCAGGATGTAAGAAAGCGCTCACTTCGCTCGGATACGAACATTGTTTCTGAGAAATTTAGTGAAAGTTGAGCTCCCTCTTTAATTAATTGATCTATATTTAACTCACTTACTTCTACTAATTATGCAAGAATATTTACTAATTCATCTCTTCAGTCGTGTGCTATGTTCGATCACAGCGGAATCGCTGGTTAGAGCAAAGCCGATAAGCTTTCTAGGTGGGATACCCTTTACCCAATTTTATTCGATTGAAACCAAGTCTGTTTTCCGATGGCTTCTGGGTTTTGGCGTTGGACCTTAGGACCTCTAGTAAGCTCAGCCCATAATGAACCATTTAGAGGCCTCCGAAATACTGAGTCTTGGCAAAGTCAATCTCGTCTCAATTGTTGGTCTTCTGAGTGAACACTGTCCAATAGGTTTACACGCTGTGTGGCTAAGTATTCTGTCGGATGGAATCCTCTTGCCACTTTCTAATAAAATGCCCGGCTTTTGGCAGTAGGGATTGAAATATCTTGGTAGATATGTCTTTAGATAACCTTGCGGAGTGGCAGGGGTCGATAAAAACTGACTTAATGAAATTATTGTAAGATTAAAACGCTTTGGCGATCTATGAGATCTATCTGTCCAAGTAAGATCCATCAATTTCTTTGCGATCTGACCTTACTTTTTATTAATAGATCTGCAAACTCATTTGTAAATATGTTAAGACCTTCGATTCATATTTTCGTGTCTTGAACATATTTTAGATATCTCAACTGTGCCATCTAGAAAGAAGGTTCATATGGGATTACGATACCTTTCCACCAGCCACATTTTCCATTTGATCAAATTTGACTCGGACTTGTCACAAAAACCGAATCGATAGTAACGATTTTGCTAGATTGGTACAACCCCTGTTTTTGTTTCTGTGAGGTTCAATCTTCATATGTGAATTAGTGTGTGATTGACAGTAGTTGGTTTACGACGCGAAAAGTTTGTGTGGAGATTTTGACTAAAAAAAATTTTAAGAAAGTTGCTTAAAATTGTGTGTTTTCAATTTAACACGAACACAAGTATTTGGGTGCCATGAAGCAAATGGTGAAGGTTTGTGAAGTCATCGAAAACTTGTCTCACACGAGTCGTCCATCCACTTCTGTTAACTTGTGTTAAGGACGATTACATCGAAAAATTTTAAGACATTAATATCTTTAATAGAGGTCACAACAGAGCCACCTTTACAATCCGAGAACCCTGCATTCATCAAACCCATCATTATTCGAGAAGAAAGTGGCAATCTAGCGAATGGCTTGCCAAAAATGAGCCGGAACCGAAAAAATCAAAATTCGCGGAAGACGCTGAAGACCATCTTAGTCGGAGCTTATAACATGTGTATGGAAAATTGGCTTAAGCATTGGCATGCATGTTGGCAAAGGAGTTTATTTTGAAGAATTAAAATTTGTAATAAAATACGTAAATATGTATGTTGTCCATCAGTCCCCGTCAAATTTGACCAGAGGACACTGAGCGTTGTCTGTAAGATATGGAAGTAGTTGAAAACTCGCCAATAAGAAATGAACCGTGATTGGATTTTTTTAAGGAATAAAATTGATGATTTTCGGTCCCAGTCTTAATTTAAATACCTCTTGTTTAGATGTTAAGGGTCATTTCTAGTTCTAATTCTATATTCTCGAAACAAAATTTGAAAATTGTCTTCAAAATCATGTATCTACTGTACATATACATTGCTTCAACTTAGTTTTTCGATAGCCGAAATTTCAAACTTTACCTTATATCTATATTTTCAACTTCGGTATTCAGAACGAAACCATAATACCCTAAAACAAAACAAAGTTTCGAGTTCGAAATATATGCACACATACATATACATGTATATCATTTATATAACAAATATAAAGGTCTAAAGATTTTTTTCCTACCTGCCACCGAGTTGGGAGAATGAAATCAATTTGATTTTATGCACATTGTCCATTGGCTTATTATCAAGTTATATTGCTGTCGCTGCATTTATTGCAACTCAAGAAATAAAACTTAATGTCACGCTGGTGTAATAACATTTTGCGAGTATTACAAAGTCTCCAACAACAAAGGAGTGCGGCCGGAGCAAACCAGCACGATAGCCACAGCGCATAATTTGTAAGCAAAACGAAGTTAGATGCGCACACAAACGACAAAGGAGCATAAAAGCAGTGATTGTCTGCAACAACACAGGCAACTTAACGATTTGCCACACGCCAGCAAACGAAGAAAACTAAGCAAATGTGAAAGAACTCATTAAAAGCGTTCGCAAGTGCGCCGAACTGCCAGACAACAGTGTGTGCGTGTGAGTGTCTTGAATGCTACGTGGTTGCAGTGAAAATACGGTTGCACTGCTTGTTTTTGTTGCGCACGCTTGCCACATTGCCGCAGACAGTGACGCAACGTCGGCGCTCAACCGTAAACGTCAACATTAAGTTGCACAACTTCATTTTTCTTCAGTTTTTTTTCATGTTTGCTCAGCAGACTGCTTCAGTCGCTCCAAGTTACTTATACGCACCGGTGGTTGGCATGCGGTTGGTTGCAACGACCGTTTATTGTTGACGGCGTTGTTGTCGTTGTCATTGTCACCATTGCTGCATCATTGCCGCTGCAATTTACACACTTTCGATGCGCTTGTGCGTGAAATGTGCGGTGAGCAATGAGTTTTGCAATGAATTTCAGGGAAGCTTTCTGCTGCGCTCAGTTGCATGCATATATTAGTCTAGACAATCATGGCATAAGTGTTAGTGAAAATTACTTCGAAATATTTTTAAAAATATTTTTTTTTTAGATAAATTCGCGTTTTTATAGCCTGAACAGGGTATATTAAGTTTGTCACGAAGTTTGTAACACTCAGAAGGAAGCGTCGGATAGCCTATAAAGTATATATACAAATGATCGGTAGGTTGAGCTGAGTCGATTTAGCCATGTCCGTCTGTCTGTCTTTCCTTTGTATATATACGAACTAGTCCCTCAGTTTTTAAAATATCGTTTTGAAATTTTGCAAACATCATTTTCTCTTCAAGAAGCTGCTCATTTGTCGGAATTGCCGATATCGGACCACCATAACATATAGCTGCCATAGAAACCGAACTGAACTTTTATTTTATCTCTTCGAACGGTTGTTAACGGGTTCCACAGAGCAAAAATTTCAATTTCGGGAAGAAGAAAACATCATGATTTTAAATTCGGCTACAATCGTGGCTTGATGCGATGGCGCAATATCATCGTGTAAAATCCCTGCATTTTTCTTTCACAATTCCGGTCGTTTTCGACGGATGCTCTCATGTAAACGCATCAATACGGCCAAATAGAACACCTTTTGACCATCTCACTCTCTGGATTATATTAATGATGCATCAAACCACGAACATAGAAACAAACATGGAACATCGCCTTGTTTATTGAACGGCTTTGGCGTGCTGGTTTTTGTTTCGGCTCATTTTTTCCTCTATTCCGTTGATTGTTGACTTGTTTGCATGTTAAACTCATAAACCCATGTATCATTGACAATTGTTATGCTCTCCATGAACGGGGATCGACTCCAGCTTTATCGGGTCTGGTCGAGCAAGAACGCGTTTCATACCCAAAATATCCACCAAAATTATTCGAACGGACTCGGGAGAGATGTCGAGTTCTCTTGGCATCTCTCCAACACTTGCCGCACAATTTTAGAGCATCATATCCTTTACTTTTTTAATATTTTTATATATAATGTTCCCAGAGTTACACTTTATTATCATTTCACTGTATAAGGTTTTCCACAAAAATTCCTAGTTTATTTGCTTACTTCAAATATTGAACTATAGCTTTTGGTTATCGCATTACTTCGATCTCCATAAAGACGTTTATATAATGGCTGGTTGTTAGTGTTGTCTCATACTTCTTTTCTAATGAAACATTGGTTGCAACATAAAGTGTAAATTCAGATCCGTTTCACACAAGTGTAAATATATTTCAGCAATAGTTAAAATCCACGAAATATGTTTGTGATATTTTCTTTGGTATAATTAAAAAATTTAAACGGCTGGCGACTCTTATCGCAAAAAAAATCAAAGCTTAAAATAAATTGAATCAAAAAATATAAATAAAATAATTTTCTAAAAGATGTCTTAAGAAACTATTTGTATAAACTTACTGTTTTGATAGTGCCACAACTTTTTCTAAATTATTTATTTCCAATAGTGACACGACAAATTGTCAGAATTTCGATTAACATGCAAAAAGTTTGCCAGCTCGTATAGTGAGACTGCTCCTACCTGAGAAACTATCGTCATTTGCCTGCAGAAATATATCTGTGTGTATGTATAAGTTGCATATGACCTTTGCCATGACTTTAGTGTGCTAATATCAATGCCGCTATTGCAACATTTTACTGTCTGCCAATTTTATTTTATTTCACTTTATTTTATTTTATATTTTTTGCCCGACAGTTGTTAATAATCATTTTTATTGCTATTTGCTAAGTGCTTCAGAGCAAAGGTTTCAGACGGCAGAGCGATAAGTTTATATACTCCGATTTTTACGCTGTAAGTTGATAATTGTGCGGCAAATATTCGTTTAAAGCGATATGTACATATACATTAGAAATATATTTTCGTAGAAATGTCAATTTTTCATAATACCAAGCGAAAAAAAATTAATTTCTTTTACCCCGAATTAACACCAACAACAACGTCAGCCTCGAAATCCAACGCAGAATAACTCTTGCCAACAGTTGCTACTTCGGACTGGGTAGACAATTGGGAAATAAAGTCCGCTCTCGACGGACAAAGACCATACTTTATAAGTCCCTTATTATTCCCGTTCTGCTATATGGTGCAGAGGTACGGACGATGACAACATCAGATGAGTATAAGTATTGAAATAAGTTACGCATATATTTTAGATCCAAGAATCAACACTAATATATTTGCTGCCAAAAAAGTGACGTAAGCTTAGGCTTAAAGCAAGACCTATATACTAACCATTGCTTTGGTTTACTATACCAAACACCACTTTTTCCCCCAACAGTGTATTAAACTTAATTTCAAGCACTTATATTATGTATGTAAATAAATATATTCCGACATTTTTGCTTCGTTTAGTTAGTAATGTGTGCGTTGGTGCGTGGCGTATGAGTAACTTTTAATTAGAAGTATCTTTTGCACAAAAGTTTATCTCTGCTTTGTATATTGACACTCACTCATTAATTAGCATATGTTTACTACGCACTCTTTTCCCATATATTTTTGCACATTATTTTGCCTTTTATTTTGCCAGAAAACTTAATGCGTAAACATTTTATTATTACACTGCTATGCTGCTCGCCTCGTCGCACTCGCTTAAATTAGTAACAGAATTACCCAAGTAATTGGCAAAGCGTAGATAAAACTAACTGCGATTGGTGAATGGTATTGGTTTTTAATAAAATCAGCTTATAGCCGTAATAAAAGTGAAATGCTTCGGAACCAATTGAGAAAATTCTAGAGAAGCATCGGATGCAATGCGTTCGTGCTCAAATTTGATAGAGTAAAATAATGTTGAAACTATAAATTGAGGCATTAAGAGTTGTTGTTTAGTATAAGTGGAGTATTATACAGAATTTTAAGTAAAATAACTATTCCAAATGATACAAAAGACCTATAACATCACTGATTTTAATTTCTGTAACTTTAATATTGAACGTAGAAATGGCAAGCCCTTTTCTAAATCTTTTTAAATTGGGACTTGCGTAGACAACTTTGGTATGATACTCATTTTGCAATAATTAGTCTAGGTGTCCACATTTATAGAAACCATTTTAAACAATTGGTAATTCTTTTAATAATATATTTGTTTTTATTTTAATCAGAATAGCTTATTAACTTCTCATGAACTGTTTCGTAAAGTAATAACTGGCTAGTCTCCACAAAAAAATAAAAAAATAAAAAAAAACAAATAAAAATTACAGGCAACTACTTTATATTGGTGGCAACGTTGTACGCTACTGCAATCGCATACAAACCCGAACAACTGAGAAACATGCAAAATCGATAAATTAATTACGATATAATATCTTGGCTTTTTATAATTTCATCTCATTGGTTACACACTGAACCTATCACAAATCTGCTTAGGTGTTTTATTTTATTTCCGCTATTTAAGTATGTTTTCGCCTCGACTTATCCTAGTCAAAAGGACCATGTGACCTCACAGCCGCTTATAGCCGACTAGCGCTTTCCAGTAGTGAACCACAAGTAGCCACAGTTATTGAGACCTAAGTACCCATCCTATCAAGCTCATCAGCCTTACTGTTGCCTGGAGTACCGCTGTGGCCAGGCTCCACAACTATTCTAATTATAGAATAACTCAATGCTAGAGATAGGGAATGTAGAAAGCATTTCATTAGTTTTGAGCACAAAGTCTGTGAACTTAAGCCTAATATCGCTGCCCTATTATGGGAGTGGTTAGTCATCACTCTAAAGGAGGCTTACCAATACAATATCAGAATGCACCTATGTACGTATTCAATTTCATTCCGATATATCAAAAACTGACTGAAAAATTTATTTTAAAAACTGCTTGCTCGAAACCAGTTTGAAGCTATAGTCTCTTAGTCAAAGTTGTTCAGAATGATACGCAGAACATTTGCCGCTTACGTGATTTTTCATTTTTTCTAGCTCCCTGGAAATCAACCCACTTTAATCTAAGTTCGAAGAGTATTGGAGTCTGAGGGCAGCTGTTGCAGCCATAACTTTACTTCACGGCTATGTCCATCGGTGCCACATGAAGTAGGACAATCAGTGCCATAGTTGGTATGGTTCGTTGTGGTGTCATACTGATGAGAGCAGTCCGTTAAACTCTCGCCATTTTTTTCGAAGGCTTCTACCAAATAAAAGTTCAGAATTCCGAACATTCCCAGTGGAGGTTTAACTTTCCTTTCATCTCCACATATATTGAAAGAATTTAAAAAATTACAAACAAATCTTAGACAAGAATATTGTTAACTTCCGCAAAAAGAAGTACGGCTGGAGCAAGTCTTAACTAAAATTTCACAAGAGATCGCTGTTTTGCCGACGATTAATGTATAGAAATCGTATAATCTTGGCATATATGTATCAATAGTACATATATTTAAGTAGTTACAAGTACATATATGTGAGTGCGTATGTGTGTGAAGGATTTAATGCCAGATGGTACTTTTAACTCAAAACTTTTGTGGCAGCATCCTTTCTTATCACTTCCGCTTTACCATCGTAATGAGTTCGTGAGCAGTTGAATTACCTTAACTCCAGCACAGACGCACACACAAACAAGCGCTTGCTTGGAAAAACTATGGAGTAAAGAAGCGCAGTTAACTGAAATGCGCTTAAATTTACGAGTATTAAGCAACGCACATAGCTTTTGGGTAAAAGTAGTTGAGTATATATATACACATATGTATATATGAATGTATATATATGTTTGTGCCTGCGTGTATTGATGTATGTTTGTTTGCGTTTGCGTTTATGCGCCACTTACCTGTCCTTATACTGACTGACTGGCGGCGAATTGAAGACGGCAATGTTTGGTTTCCCGCTCAGTTGCAAAGTTTTCCGTGCTTTACCCAGCTGATTCTCGGCCACACAAGAATAATTACCAAAGTCCTGAGGATGTACTTTCCGTATAATCAGCGTGTGACGTGAGCCGCGATTCTCCATGATGTGACGTTCGGTGGTGTCCAGTTGCATGGTGTCCTTGAACCAAAGCACCTGCACAAGTGTAAGCAATATCGACAGCATTTGGGTAGCATTGTGGCATGTGGCATGCAGCAATGTGGCAAGTAGATGAAATTTTCGCGGAAATTTTAAGGGGTCACAGGATATTTTGATTAAAAGAATGTTAAGTAGAGCGCAAATTATATTTCAAGGGAGGGAATTGCATGCGAATATTTGCAAGGAGGCGCGCGTTAATAACAGCGCAGTATAACGGTGTTGCAAAGTTGTGCAAAAGCAAGTAAAGGGCAACAAGGAGAAATGGAAATGCGACAGCAAGTGTGATGATTAACGCGGAGTTGAAAGTGGGGGTCAAAATGTTGGTTTGTTTAATTGTAGATTCGCATATTTGAGGGTGTGTGAGTGTGGGACATGTAACCGTGCCACAATTTAAAGGTGTTAAGTAAATAAATGCAGGAGAGAAAATAATAAACACACGCGCAAGTTTCGGCGACAGTGTCGTAAGTGGCAGGTAGTGAGCGGGGTGAGGGAGTGCGATGTGAAAGACACCCGGAGCCAACAGAGTATTGTTTATGCGTGTGTGTGTGTGTGTGTTTTTTGGTTCACAGAAAAAGGGAGTAATCAAATTATGGTGATTTCGCCGAAGTACATAAAGTCAGCGCAGTGCGTAACCGAAAGGGTGGCGAACGCAAAAGATAAACAATAAGCGATATGAGCGCCGAGCAGTTGAAGTTGAGCCGGAAAATATGACAATCGCCAAGCAACCGCAAACATGGCGGCGAAGGCATATCGTGTGTGACGCGTGAGTGTCCACAAACACATATGGCGGGCATCATATGTGGGCGGCGTACAGCAAACAAGCAACAGAAGTGAGCAGCGTGCGATGAACGGTGAGTGGTGAGCGGTGGCGCGGATTAACGGTAACCGTAAGTAAACACATCGCGTTGAGGCGCATCACGTACGCGGCCGTCAAGTGAACGTCAACGGCAATCAACGGCGCGCGTGTGTATGTGTGTGAGGCGCATGGCGGAAAACATGTGGCACACAGCCGGAAGGAAGCGCACACATACGCAGACATATAAACATGGCGGGCAGATTGGCGCACGGATGAAGGGCGCGCGGAAGTACAGATGGACAGGTGAGCACATACAGACAAACCGACAGACGGACACGCAGACGGTGCCCGATTGCGGCGGGAGTATGAAAACAGCAGGTGTGCGAAATGTGGGACAATAATTGGGCGGCGCGCGGCAGCAGATGGCGGCGCCAAATGTGGCAGATAAGCGTTGGCGGGCGGCAGCGCATACATGGTTAAAGGATAAATAAACAAAAAACGACAAATGATATAAAAATGAAGCGCAAAAAATATTAAAAAGAAAAAAAAAAAAAAAAAAAAAATGAATGCGAAATACAGCGGTGGGCGCAAAATGTGTACAGCAGGCGGAAGAAATGTAATAATTTCGTTGTTGTGTGACAAATATGCGGATAAAGTGGCGGCAGCGTGTGAGTACGTGCGTTGTGCATTTATGTTGTACGTATTGTTGTTGTTAACGGGGTCCCAGTGGCGTGCGCACGTCGTGGCAGGCACGCATACGTTCAAGACGTTGTGGCAGCAGGAATGATGAGCCCAAGGGTTCAAATTCCATTAAAATTGTTGTCAATGTGGGCGTGTGTGTGAGTGTATGAGTGTGTGATCACACATACATATGCGCGTTGGCGTGCACGCGCGTCAGTCCACATAGCGCACATTTTTGACGTCGCCCAACAGCATTTCATTTATTTTTTGTTTCACCCGTTGTAGTTGTTATTGTTGACATTGTTGTGACGTTTATTCCATTTGCCGAGGCACAGGTGTGCCGCCAACAAAAGCAACAATGCGACGTGCATAAAAAGCACAGCCAAATGTGACACAATCCCGGCGAGATTTGCATTTGCGTCGGATGTGCCGCGTTGGCGGACGACAGCGGCAGCAGCGGTGGCCATGGTGGCCAGGTGGGCAAAAACCCAACGGGATGTGAAAGCGCACACACGCACATATACAAATGTGCGGATGATGTGGCGTAACCGCATGGTCGCATAGGCGAGATAAACACGTTTGTTGACCGTATTCAAGCCGTGAGACCATTCATTCAAGCCATAAATTCACAAGCGTGTTGCAAGTGCATGTGTGTGTATGCGTGTGTGTTTTATTAGCAGCAAAAGTTGCGAGTTGAAGTTTCGCGTTGATTTTGATGAAATTATTTTATGCCAAAAATATACAGTTATTGTTTACATTGCCAGCCAGCCAGCAAGCCAGCCGGTGTTGGAGTTTGCCGTTGTTGTTTCAAGGCGTTTGTTGTTTAGTCCCAGGCGCGCGTTGACATTTTGATAAACGTTGTGGGCGTAATAAAAAAGCGCATAGCATGTAAATTTCCAAATAACGGTTTTATTCCCGGTTTTTAAAATTTGACATTTCGGTGGTGGTTGTTTGTTGTTGTCGCAGCAGGCAGCCGCAATAGTTGTTGTCAGTTGGATTGATTTATATGGTGAAGTTGTCATGAAAAGAGAGCGAAAACAAGAGCAGAAAAGAGAAACGAAACAAATTTGGTTTTAGTTAGTAAATATTTACAAGCAAAGTACGCAGTATTTTTAGGTTATGTGTGCATGATATTGACTTATTTAAGTAAACGATATATTTAGAAGTCATAAATACGTCGCTATTTAGTTAGCGTATTTAAATATTTATTTATACATGGATATTTGAAATGAGCGCTGAGTTTCGTTTTCAACATTTTGTTTTGTAATTGAGAGAAATTCATTGTGGTGTGCTTAATTTTTAAAGCGTTAGCTACAGTCACTTTAAAATTGGTGGTGTGCGAACATAAAGCAAAAAAGCAGGCTCTGTTATACATACAGCTATTGACAGCTAATTAGAAACGCTACATAGTTTGAAGTAAATGATGTTATTGATGAATAAATCACTTATTTTTACTGTTTTCTCCCTCATTTTATTGAAACTTACGTTAAACGTAAACTCTAATAGTAAAATTTTTAATTAAAAATTCCTTTTTTGAAGATTTTAACAAAAATGTGCAAAATCCACGATTTGAGTGCGACAACTAATTAGAAAGGAAAATATTTTATCAACAAAAAATTATGATATTACAAAATCTTGCTTACTTTCAGTTAGTATTTTGTTGGTTATCTCTTTTTTTTTTAATATTGCTTCACATCGATCTCGAATTTACGTTATAAGACTCTGACAACGCACCAATGGTGTAGCTTGCCATGCCCGTTCTAATTTCATCACAAAGGACATTCAAATTTGTAATATTTTTGGTACCTAAAGATTTTTTGACACCAACCCAAATGTGTTCTCTTCAGACCACTCTAAAACATTATCGGAATTTTCAACAAAAAACTTTTGTGTCAACTTTCCCGTATGCTTTGGATTGTTATTTTGTTTGAATTTCCATATAACAGGCAAATTCCTGCTTAGTCCATGGCAGAATGACATTTTTTAGAATGTCGTCGTATTTCTGCTTTTTTAACATTACATGAATCGTATGGAGCGGACCTACACCATTCCAGGAAAAACATTCCCACACCATGATTGATCCTGAACCATGCTTAACTACACGCAAAACATAGCGAGGATCAAATTCTTGATATATTGGTCGGCGAACATACCTTCGACCATCAGGATCTATGCGATTAATTTTAGTTACATCGCTCCAAACAAGAAATTGCCATTAATTTGTTGTCCAAAATCAAAAAGAGTTGGAAAAGTCTATGCTTTGTTTACTTTGAATTTTAGTCAGAAGTGGTTTCCTGCGCGCTGCCCTACCGTGGAGTCCAAATTCGACCACACGCCGGTAAATTGCTTTCTTGGATACTCGGACATTATATTCGTCTTGAGTTTTATGTGGAATGTTAGTGGAGCACTTTTTGGGTCTCTTCGGGCAATGGTAGTAATTCGGCTGTCTATTTCTGTTGAAGTTTTCAAGGTTTTTTCTTTGTGTGTAACATTGGTGATAGTTTTAAAATTCTTTTTATGCTTAAGGGCATTGAAAATAATTTGTTTGAGACCTAATTCAAAATTTCTTTGTACGTCTTTCCAGACTGACGAAGTTCAAAACTGTAACCAAGTAGGGAAGATGTACAGCTGCAGCCTTTTCTCATTAAAAAAACTTGAATAATATATTTTAAACCACAACTTTGAAACACATCCTTACCAGAAATCAGTAATATTATTAAAAAAATTAGCAACAGAAGGAATTTTAATTCTTTAAACAACTGTTTCTAATTAGCTGTCACACTTAATTCACCTTCTACATCGTAACGCATTTCCTATTTGGAAAAAAAAATTAATATAACTCCATAACTTTCTCCAGTGCTACCAATCACATTTTGCCACACCATATAAAAAGTTGAAAAAAGGTTACAACTGTTCAAAAATGAGTGAAAATTTTGAATAAATTCGCTTTATTTTGAAATTTTTTTACAAACAAGGGAAGAATGCCACTCAAGCCACCAATAAAATTTGTGAAGTTCGTGCAGCACAACAATCGTTCGCCCGCTTCCGATCAGGAAATTTGAAATTTCGATTTTCACTGTTGAAAGCTTTACACTGATGGAATAATGTCTTTAGTGGAAAAGTGGCAAAAAGGTGGTCGAGCAAAAGATTACATATTTGTTTATTTATTTATTAGTATAAATATAAAAACAAAAATAAGTTGACGTTTGATTAGAAATACGAAAAGACTTTTTCGACTACCCAATATTGCGGCTCCAATATGGATCCAGGCGCTGGGCATTACAGCTTTCGACAATAAGACTTATCAGTGCTTTCCGAACAATATCAAGCGATGCTGCTGAAGTTATAGGCAGTGTGATATCCATTGACATCTAGGTTGACAAATACAAGTTATCAGAGCTGTCTATAAGAGACAAAAGAGATGAGAGAGTGTAAAGCTAAACAATATGGCCGCAGCTGTGCAAATCTCACTCAAAGGACGGTGGACCCACAGACTGATACCGGACATCCACACGTGCATCGTCAGACGACATGTATACCTGGATTTCCACCTAACCCAAATACTAGGTGCACATGGTTGCTTTAGAAGCAGGTTTTACAGCTAGTACCGGTAAAAAAAACCTGATTATATTCCACCACAATTGTAAAATGTCTCCCAAGTTGGCGCATTGAAAGCATGCACCCCTATAATATTACTAAGCTCCCTGTAGCCTAGAAGTAGAAGCTTTTTAGTGCGTCTACAATCAACGCTACCCCAAGGTAATTTTGTGGTAAGTTGTGTTCCAAGACCTAAGGTGTTCCTGTATGGTGCCGTGCTTCAAATAAGTCTTGAAGGAAGGGAATAGTGTGGGGCAGCTTATGAGAATTGTGTTTCCAGTTACACTCGAACGAGCCATTACGCATACCATTTTATTTGTTTCTACTGCTATATGACCGGGTACCCAGATGATTCTCATCGTGTTAGCTATTAAGAGTCCAGTTATTGTTTGCTTCCATAATACATATACCGAAGTGGGGCTTAGTATTGGCGCTACGGATGGCCTTAATTGCCGCCTGGCTATCTACTAGAAGGTTTGTGGAACTGCTAATTAGAGCAGAAGCCCACTTGGCACCTTCTGTAATACAGAAATGAAAGCGAAGTGTCATTCATCGTAGGCATCCTTTTCTTGGTTACATTGCCAGCTTATTGCCGAGTTCATTAACAAAGTCGAGTATGATTTCTTGCCGTATTGACGACGAGTCAGTAGCCATCCAATGGCCTAAAATCTGGCTGCAACAGCTGGCTGGAATGCTTCATACTTCAATTGTATGTGAATTGGCAGGAGTCGAAGAGTCTTTGTCGAGTCCAGAGTCTTTGTAGTGGTAGTTTTCATTGCGCCCTTAATTCCCTGCATGTTATCCACCTTATATGTACGTATATTTACACTAGTGTACAGCCAATAGACAATGTGGGTTCGTAAACCTCGGAGTTTCAGATTTGTAAGCCCTGCGCTCAACGTGTTCTCTCTGGCGTAGTTTTTATCTAGGATAAATCCGAGAGCTCGAGAGTATTTTATTTTTTTTTGTCTTAAGGAGAGGAAAATGAACTGCGAAGTGTTCGTCGTTCTTGGGAAAAAATGGATTTCTGTTTTCTTTTTAAAATTTAAGTCATGATCTTCCGCCTAGTTAGCAGATATTCTACAGCCCTTTTTACCTATGAACCGGGATAGCCTACTAAAATTCATCCATGAACAGAGAGCAGCAACAGCGCTCGCGTAGCAGACAACCTTAAAGATCTGCCTGTCGAGGAAAAGTAATAATTCGTTGATCAAGGTGCCTCAAAGCGATTTTTATTTCTATATGTATGATGTTAGATATTGAGTCTATATGAAGCGTGAAAAATTATGGCGATCAAACTTGAACAATTGACTTTTCGAGAGCAATTATTTTTATATGTATCTTGTTTCCTTCTATGAGCCATATTCATTTAGTGTACTCCTTCACATTAACCCAGCTCTGCAGTATTAAATCGCATGAGAACAACGGAACTCCGCCTTGGCCCCAGTCCGATGTTATTGCATCAAAAGAGCTCTTCCTTGCAAACTATATTAGTCCTGGCACTAACCACAAAGCTTCGTTTTGTAAACAGGAATTAGATCGGTCGTGCCGAATTTCTAACTCATGAACTAACTGCTTAGTTTAAAATCGAGTAGAGAAAGTATTGAAGCAACTTGAGGACCGACGATAAAATAGACCGAGAACAAAAGAAACTTATATACAATAAATGAGAAAGAATTCTCTCTCTCTGAGAGAGCACATATCAGTATAAAAGTATGTCACTTATACAGCAAGGGAGTTACCCTCTCAGAGATACCCGAAAATTGTTGTTAAAATTATATTTTGAACAGAGCATGAAGTTTCTGGATATATAGTACATCTGTTCGCAAGAAGATTCTAAGACTAAACATAAGAATGTGTGAATAAGGTATTACAAGAAAAGCTTTTTGAATTAGTAGAGAACTCAAAACATTAGAAATCAGAAAACTCAGAATCTCCATCAAAAATGACAAGAAGATTTCAAAATCTTCAACAAAAGAGGTATTGTCTTGAATATGACGAAGGCGCTTACATTCTATAACCAAGTGCTCTCAGCTTATAAAGACAGAAGTGTGTCTCTAAAGTTTTCCACTCATCTCGTTTACAATAGAAAACACTAAAGGCATCCTCATTAGGAGCTAGATGGTAACTGGAGAAAAAGTCTAACAAATTTATACAATTAATTCCCAAAGAAGTGCTCAAGTCAATAAAGTTGTTTTCTAAAGCATTCAACCAATTCATTGACATAAAGTTGTGCTCATTAATGTGTTGATTGCGAATTGCTAAGGTTTCGAAGAATCAAAAGAATCGAGACGAAATCAAGAGAAAATCATTTAGGCGTTACCTGCCACTTAAACTTTGCTGCTGAGATTGATTTCCTGTGCCACAACCACTTGGAAGTAGAAGACACGATATACAACTTACATACATACATACACATAAATGTATATTTTATATACATATTACAGGGGTTGTTGTGGCTGTTGCTTGCTGACTTTTTTCCACGAAGGAATTCATCAATTACTGCCGTTTCTAATCAATCTTTCACACTTGCTTAATTTTTCACATTTCGTGCAAACCTTTGCATTCGCCGTCTTTTCTTTATCTCAGCTCATTTGAAGCATGGGCTGGGGGTTAGCACTACGTGTGGGGGCGTACATATGTATGTGTACGTGTGTGTTGCCGTGAATGCCTGCGTGTTGGCAAGTCGTAAGTGATTGGTGTGTAAGCGGCATTGCTTAGAAATGCTTTTCATCATCTCCGACCACAATCCGGTGCGGTGCGGCGATGATGACACAGCCGCTATTGCTCAGCTCAGCTTAGCACAGCTCTGCGTGAGTCGCTCATCAACGCCAATGGCAAAGCGATGTCTTCATCTATGACACGGCATGACAGATAGCAACTGGCGGCCAGCGACTAGCAGCCATATCGTTTGCACAAACTTCAATGAAACTTTGAGAAACAGCTTCCTGAGTGTGCGTGTGAGTGTTTTAGTGTGGACAAGTGTGTGTTTGCGTGTGTGTGTGTTGCGGTCTTTTGTAAGTGAAACGTGCGTTTTGCAGCTGAGACTAGCTACACAATAGCGCTGGCGGCAGCGGGTGAGTGGGCGAGTTGAACGAAAAATCTTAACTTGAAAGCACAACACACACATATGTACTTGTACATGCATATACAGAGAAGAAAAGTTGAAGACGAAAGCGCAGAGTGGCGCGCAGGAAAATTAGTATTGATGAGCAGCAAAGCGAAAAATACCAATCAGCACTAATCAGCAAATAAGAGACATAAAAACGAGCGAGTGTGAAAGAGCAGTTGGTAATAACAAAACACGCACACACACACACATACAGACACAAATTTTGAGTTAAAGGTGTGAGCTGAGGATGAAAGAAAAACGTTGTGCTTTGGCGAAAAAGTTATTGTTGGCTGGCGATGCAGAAAAACTTAAGCCAACATACACACATATATTGTACACGCACTAATACAAACAAAAGAAAACATACAGACACATATGCATACATACATATGTATATGCGAGGTTTAGTGCGCACACAGTTTAGAGTTAGCGCGCGCCAAATGAAAATGCTTGCAAAACATATTGCAACAACAATCGAAACAACAACAACGCAGGAAGAAACATGAACAAGCATAATCATAAAGTTGTGACAACAAACAAATTGCAAGCTGCGGTACCGAGGTGCTGAGTGGCGGAAAGTGCGCCGAAGTGGCACGTCTGAAGTGTGAAGTGCATAAATGAGGAGGAAAATTAAGAAAGAGGTGAGCAAAGGCTTGCCAGCAGAGCAGCAGCAACAAGCGCCAAATCAGTGGCGTAGTATACCTGACACCTCAACGCCGTTTTAACTCGCCTGAGTGCGTGGCTTCGTGCGCTCGAGAGCGTTTCGGGAAGTAGGTGTTCCCTCGTGTACGCCAATGTGGCAGCGATATTGGTGCAACGGTGTGCACACACGTACGCGGCATTCATTCAACTTTCTATCGAGCACGTACTTCATTTAACTTCAATCAGCAGCACCCGCCCGCACACACACATGCTAGCTCCCCCTTTTCGAAGTAAACGTACTGGCGTGGCGCACAAGTGAAATACAGTTTTCTTTTTATGCTGTTCGCTTTCTCGAGTGCACCGAGCAGAATTTAAAGTTCAAAAAAATCCGCTCGCATTTATGAAAAATTCTTTGGTGCACTCGGAAAGTTTTTGTTTTTGCAAGCAGCGGGAAAGGATTTACGCGAAGTGTTTGAAGCGTTTCACTACTTTGTTGTTAGTTGAGTTGCAGGAAATTGCTAACATTCTTATTTCGAAGGTGTACTTTTTATCACGCGTTTATTAATCGGAAGAGGCGTAAGTGAGATTGGCTTTGATATGTCCTAAACCAGCAAGCCTTATACCCTGCATAGGGTAAATTAAGTTTCCCGCGATGTTTGTAACAACCAAATGGAAACCAAAGGGTTTCTGATTTATCATATACATATACATATACATACATAAATGAGCAGCGTGACGAGCTATGTCGATTTAGCTATGTCTGTCTGCCTGTCTAACTGTCTGTCTATATATAAAGGAATTATTGTCTCAGTTTTTGAGATATCGTTATGAATTTTTATACCGATCCTTTTCTCATTAAGAAGCCCATTTGTCAGAATGCCCAATATCGGACTAATAGAGCGTATAGCTGCTATACAAATAGAACGATCGAAATCAAGGAATTGTATGGAAATTCAATTGAAGAGATATTCTCACAATTGTTCAAGATTAATTGCACATGACGACCATACAAACTGACAGTTCTTATTAGGAATATTTTGCATTTGAGAAGGGTATTCCGGCTTCAACGTAATGGTCTTAAATACTATATACACAAAAGGAGGTTGCTGATTCCTTTTCATTGGGGCGTTTTTTACGTCGCGGGTCCCAAACCTTGCGAACAACCCTGGTGAGGGATGTTCCGCTTTCTTACTTTAGCTCGCCTTCAAACTGATGTTTTTTGGCTACCCAGAGGATACTTGGTCTAAGACCGAAGTCGTGATCTGCTTCAGCCACATGAAAAAGAATAGTTTCTGACCACTCTCAAGTTAATGGCGCTTCTACAATTGACTCTATCTTTCATCCTCGATGGAACTTTGAGCTGTAGGATATATACGAAGACATTAACAGAGTTCAGCGAATTAAGAGACAGCGGCTACGCTGGGAGGTCATAGATGAAAACACTCCGGCTCTGAGAGTGTTCGGCGCAGTACCTGCTTACCCTGGTTTATTAGCACAGATCTTTCATGAATTAGTCTGGAAAACCATTAGAACACATAATGGTCATTGGACTAGTAAAAATTTTGATGTTTGACAAAATGGCGGATTTTCCAAAAAAAGTCGTTTTTGTGAAAAATAATATACCTGAATGAGGCTTAAAAATCGAAATTGTCATCAAAAATCTTAGTTCTTCGATGAGTGTCAATTGAAAAGTCCCGACCCACATGGACGACGCTCCTAGAATTAAATCAATATAACTTTTGGTTAGCCCTACCCTATAAGGCGCGTGTATAAAATTCACATTTGGAGATTCGGAGCAGCGTTTGGAGATGTTCAAGCGTAATAAACCCGAATTTTTGCGTCGATATGTGATAATGTATGGAACATGGCTTCACCATTTCACTCCGAAGTCCAAACGACAGT
Organism: Bactrocera neohumeralis; assembly: GCF_024586455.1. NCBI lineage: Eukaryota > Metazoa > Arthropoda > Insecta > Diptera > Tephritidae > Bactrocera > Bactrocera neohumeralis. Next base: position 74,936,697 of record NC_065919.1, on the reverse strand, counting down.
CATCCGAGTGGAATGAAATGAATTATTGGACCGTATGAAAAACGAAATCGCCGAAAAATGGCGGTATTTGATGAAAAAGTATGTGGTGTTTCACAAAGTCAATGCAACATGTCAAAAGTCAGTGAAAAGAATGGCAGAAATTCATGAATTGGGTTTCAAATTGCTTCCGCATTCACCGTATTGTCCTGATCTGGCCCACAGCGACTATTTCCTATTCTCAGATCTCAAAAGAATGCTCGCAGGGAAGAAATTTTCGTCGAATGAAGAGGTGATCGCCGAAACTGGCGCCAATTTTGAAGCAAAGGACAAATCGTAATACAAAAATTGTATAAAAAAGTTGGAGATTCGCTGTAATCGTGATGCATTGATAAAATTAACTATGATGAATAGAAAAAATTAATTTTTACGAAAAAAATGTGTTTTACTGTGATAGGCCGGGGGAAAATGTTCATACTAAAATATGTGGAAATTATTAAAATTATCGAAGTATTAACAAATTAACGATTTGAAGCTATTTTTACAAGACAGAAGTGATTTTAGCTTTAACTGTTTAGAATTACTAATTTATTAACATAAAAAAATTACACAATTCTACAATCCACCTTAAGCAGTGATATTAAGTCTTGCTAGAAGTCTAGTTAATTGCATTAAAATTAACGCGTTTCGTAATTTAACACTATTCATTTAACTTGCACTCTTTTAGCGTAGCGAGTGTTCCTTTCGTTTCAATAAAAGTGAATTTACAAGAGCACGAGGTATAAATGGAAACCTATGCGGCCAATCTGTGAGCTGCTCTTGGCCGTGTGCTCTCGCATAGCAAATGCTTTTAACAAAACGATTTTACGCTTCGCTGAAGGAAAAGTTAACGGTAACAATTAAATAACCCCACACAAGCACACTTGTATATGCGTATGTATGCATATAAAATATACATATAATACATACATATATGTATGTTGGCAAAAGAGTGGGAAAGTGAAATGAGTTAAATCAGAAAAATCAGTAAACCAAAGACTAGTCGACAAAGATGTATAGTAAATGCAGCAGAACAGTAAAAAGCATATAGCGAATGCAACTAAATGCATTAAGGCCAAGGAGAAATTATAAAATGAAAGTGATTTTGCTCAAGGATGATTAAGGTTCTTTTGTTGGAATTTACGAGTTAGCTCAAAATCACATTAATATGCAATCTAAAGAAGAATTCTTGTATTATTTTATATACCATAGTATGATATGTCAGTACGATATACAAATGTGTGTGAATGAAATGTCTGGTCAAGGTTAAAATTTTATAAGTAAACATTGAAGTAAACTAAATTTGAATCCAGGTTGTATTAAAAATCCATCTCATGAATATGTATTGCTTTGGGGCTATAAAACGGTCATATACTCAAAGCGGATTCACTACGAATATCTTTCAGATTACGAAACATGAAAGAGTTATGATTAAATAAATATAATAATAGAATTGAACAGAAGAGAGAGAGAGCGGGACCATTATGTGACTGAGTAAAAGTCATATAAAATTTAATCGAAATGTTTTGTGGTTTAGAAGCAAGGATAACAAAATCTTGTTGGGCCTCAATACAAGGTGCTTTCCAAACTAAACAGGACTTAAAACAAACAGAACAAATAGTTTTTTCGGCAAAATCAATTTATTTTATTCAAAATAGTCTCCTTCTGCTTCAATACAGCTTTTTGCACGGTCCAAAAGCATGTCGAGCGAGTGTTTTAGCTCGTTGGCCGATATGGCCGCCAGTATGGCGGTGCAAGCCTTTTGAATGGCCTCTATTTCTGCATAACGCTTTCCTTTCATAAGCAAATGCATTTTTCCGAAAAGGAAGAAGTCGCACAGTGCCATATCAGGTGAATACGGGGAGTGGTTAATGGTTAAAATGTGACTTTTGTCAAATAATCGTCCTTCGAATGTTGGATTCTGAGCAATTTTTGGTCGTCAGTCAATTTGTGCGGAACAAACCGTGCACACACTTTCGTAAGCCCAAATGTTCTGTAAAAATGCGATAAATCGATGTTTTGGAGATGTTCAATGCCATTTCCATGAATTTCAATGATGATTTCGGCTGATTTTTGATGAATTCACGCACATTTTCGATGGAATTTCCGGTGAACACGGATTTTGATTGGCCCACTTGTTGATCGTCATTTATGTCCTCACGACCACTTAGAAAAGGTTGAAACCACTCGTGCACTCTGCTACTGGATAGGCAATCATCGCCATAAACTTGTTTCATCAATTGAAACGTTTCGGTAAAAGTTTTACCAATTTTAAAACAAAATTTAATGTTGGCTCTTTGTTCGAAGCTCATTTTCGCACCGATAACACAAACATACTGACACTTAAAACTCAATAACTTCACTTTCAATAGAAGAAATGTCATGAAATGGATAATCGATAAAGATAGCAGTTTCTAACGCACCAGTCGACATATAGATGACGCCACCAGGGACGCTAGATTCAAAAAGTCCTGTTTACTTTGGAACGCGCCTTGTATTACAAACACTTCGAGAGAAGAGTGATAAAGGGGTAAGGTAGACAGGAACACAGGAATAAGCACCTACACGGATGGCTCGAAACTAGATAATTTGCCGTTCTAGCAAGACTAACCACTAGAATCACCTTTCGATTATCCTACCTCTGCATAGTCTTCCTATCGGATATCACAGCAGTTAAAGAAAACCTTCTTGTTCTGATAAGGAGTGTGCTCACAACAAGTAATATATTTATATATACAGATAGCCAAGCAGCTTTGAAATCAGGAAGGTTAGGGTTTAATCTTATATAGTAAAATAATACTTAGATCTCTTCGCGCATCTGACAACTTATTTTACCATAAATCTGCAATGGCTGCCACAACATAGCGATATACCTGCGAATTGTGTAGAAGATGAACCAGAAAAGAGAGAATTTATGAATTTATGACCATTAAATTTCAAATGATACATATATAAGAATTCTAGCAGGAGTGCAGACAGGTCGCTGTCTAATTGGCAGACATGCCAGCAGACTAGGAACGTCATGCAATGACTATTACAGGAAGCTGGCAAGAGGTAGAAAAAGAATATATATATTAATTACATATTCTATGCGAATTAAAGGCTTTGTATAGAAAAGCGTCAAAATTATCTGCCGATGGATTCAGGAAGGTGTTTCGGAGGTTGCACAAATAAAACATTTTCTCTTGATGAGTTAGGTTAGAAACACAGTGTGTTTTGGAAGGGACATTATAGAGTAAGATGATTTTAATGCTGGTGAATTCACAATGGATTTCCTAAAGGTCTAGGACATCAGACATCCCTTCTATCGATCTACTTACCCATCAAAATCTTTTAACACTGGAGAGTGCATCTTTAAGGGAAATACGTCCAACATTGTATAGTGAATATGCAAGCAGTAGTTTTTTATTAAAAGAAATACATTTTTGATATCTTTGATACACTTTCGAAATGTGCATGTCCTTACCTAATTTCTTTATTTGGTAATTTTATTTTGTGGCACATCGCTCAAAACCTTTCTACACCAAAATCACCAGATTTGGAGATTATACTGAGAGAGAAAGTATCAACATTTTTAAAGTCGTTAAAGTCAATCTCCGGAATAACCTTCATTGAGCGTAGCGATTCACGTCTAATTACTCAAAACGGTTTTTTCGGAGCGGTTCTTTGAGTTTGCTGAATACCCAGAAGTCACACACGGTTATTGCGGCACGATATTGATTGAAAATGTGTCAAAAAACTCATGAAGAATCAATGCAGTATGCGACGGTGAATTATCGTGGTGCAAGGCCAAGAATTGTCGGCACCAAATTCCACCCTCTGTTTACGAATATCTTCACGCAAAGGGTGCATAATACTCAAAAAGTATTACTTGATGACAGTTTGGCCGACATACCATACATAGAACAAAAAAAATTTTCGACGAATGTGTTTTTGTCCAGATTTAAATTAAAAAGTCTTACTATTTATTGCCCATAAGGGTAAGATCAAAATTGATTCTTTAATATACATATATTACGAGGTATAGTATTTATAACTATAACAATGGACTAAATATTTCGCAATCTATTCAGTATTTGTTTTGTAAGTTTATGTTGTAGCGCATCAAAAATTAAAAAAATCTAATCCAGTTCAGTTTATGAATGCTCATATAATATTTATACGAAAATGTGAGCGCGTGTTTTTTATGATATGATAACGTAAGAATGTAATTTAGTGTTTTTCCGCCTACATTTTGAAATTTAAAACTTAGGTTTTGTAAGTATAGACTACATATACTTGTATGCTTGTAGTATATGTCTGATACCTATCGACTTATAATAATAGAAACACTCGTTTACTATATATGTATATACAATAAATCCTGCCTACAAGGGTTGCCAAAAAATCAGCTAGAAATCTACGACAGCAAACTTTCAACTTCTTGCTTAAAGCCAGCTGAAAATTTATCTGTAACGGCACTTATCAGCGGCAAGATGAAGTTGTACTTACTTGTAAGTGTCAGCAAATCTAAAATGGGTCCATCAGATAATAGAAAAGTAGCACCATAAGCAAGTTCGTGCTTTAGGTTATATTAACAGCTTTTACCTACCAATACCTGAAGTTCTACAGCTTTATATCTGTATTTTAAAGTAAGTTTTGTTAAGATGAAAATATATTTAATTTTGCTGCTGCTTTTAATGGCAATTTGCGATATTTTGCTAAGCTCCACAACTTTTATAAGCACCGTTATGTTTTAGACAAACACATGCTCACAATAATTGCAAGCAATTCGCAGCTACTAATTGCTCAAATATTTAAAAGCACTTTTCCAGCAACACTGACACTTCACCAAAGTGCCACATGCAGATATATGTGTGTGTGTGTGTGTTTGTTAAGGGTTTGTGCTATTGAGTGTCAACCACGCTGCCACATTTGCCACACCGTACAGTTAGAAGTGTAGACTATAGAGCTTTAAGTGATTTTGACACTTGACTTGTGATCTCTGGATCAACGAAATTCAAACAAATAAGATTTTATATATGAGTTATTACCAACGTGCTACAAATCCACACACACCATGACACACGTATGTTTATGCAAGCACTTGCCGCAATCCGTATGTGGTCGTTGATTATTCTCGTCAAGAACAGTAACAACAATAATAGCAGACAAGTGCCAAAGCTCGAGCCTTCCGAGCCGCATAAAATAATAACACCTTTATGCCGCACCAAACTCTGCCGTAACGACGCTGCGCTGCTTTGGTGAAATATGCCAGGCAACGTGCAAGTCTGCAAGTCAATCAATCAAAGCGGCAAGCTGGTAGCCTGCCAACCAACCGACAAACTAACGCAGCAGCCAGCCAACAGCTCAGCCAGTCTGCCAGCCCAGCATTTAGTCAGCAAACGTCTAACTGTACTCTCGGCTCACAACGCCACACCGCAGAGCTGAGTGTGTACTCGTACACGCTTATTCATACGATTTTCATTTTGAATGGCTGCTCAAGTGTTTTCGAGTTGATTTACGTGCAAATCCATCAATTCATTAAAATATTAAAATAGCTCGGAGCCTCACACATACACACACACGCACATATACATACTACATGAATCTGTTGGTGTTTCTGCGGTGTACTTGGTGTTTGGCACACACTCTCACCCGTTCCAACAGCCGCTCAGCGCGTGCACCGTTAGGAGCTCGAGGTGCCTGGGAGAGTTCGAGGTGTCGGCGGACACGTCGTGTTGGCTGCTTAATCGATTTGCTTATTCGCCGCTCTAATTTGAAAATTAATTTGCAAAGTAATTTACTTCGCAGACGCACACACACACACATGCCGGCAAAAATATGCATGTGTGCAGCGCTTAAAAGCGTGTGCGGGCGAGGGATTCGGCTGCGGAGCTCATATCCGAAATGAGCTAAACGAATGCAAATTCAAATTGTGCTGTCAATCTCGCTCGTCAATGCAAATGCAAAATGTTGGCGGTGTTGATGGCCTATTTTGTAGGTGCGAAAGCATGCGGTAAATCATTATCATCGCCATTATTGTTGTTGCTTTAATGTGTTTTTGTGTTTTTAGTTAACTGACATTTTCGAGTGTGTCTCGCTGAGTTCATCAGTTCGTCAATGCTGGTGTGTCATCAGTCTGCGCGCATATGCTTTTTGGTGTCTGTGTGTGGTAAGTGTGTGCGAGTATGTGTGTGCGTGCGTGTTTTAAGTGCTTTTGACAAATTCGTCATTAATTTAAAGGCTTTCAGGCGGCTCTCATAATTGGAATTGCTTGAGTAGGCATCGACAATCGCTTCATAAGTACACGTGTGCCGAAATACGTATGTACATACATATTTATGTATATATTCGAACATCCGAAGCAAGTTATTCATAACCTCAACTTGGCTTGGAAGTCATAATCATATGTGATAATTTTGAAATTGATTTTATTGAGAGCTTCATTAACGACTTGGGAAATGTTATTAATGGCTTGATAACTGCAAATAGGTATAGGTTTTTATATAAAGCAACTGTGAAAGTCCCTGAACGGCCTAGCTGCAAGTTCATCCAGACGAAGGAGGAGAAGGAAAGTTCGATTATACTTCGCGACCGCAATTCACACAAAGCGGGTAGAGGAAGGAATTGCAGCAAAAAGACTGCGGTCTGTTGCAAGAGAAACAGCGGGTCCGACTAAAAGAGCGAGAAAAAAGTACGACGCTGTAAAATCAATCAGCTGGCTCCATCAGGAGAAAACCCTACAATAGATAGAGATACTTATCAATGCAAATTGTAGAAATACCGGTTGAGTAGTCGTTGGGAAGCTTGCCAACAAGACCTGGGGATCCTACAATATAGAGATACTTATCAATGATTGAGGTAATTGAAGTCGTTGGGAAGCTTCAAGACCTGTGGGAGTACTGCATCCTGGAAATAGTGAACCGCAGTTGCATTTCGTCCATTCCGAAAGTGAAGGGAGGATGCGGTGCAGTTCCTCTGTAGATACAATCCTGATGTCCTGACGGAAGATTGGAGGATGCTGAAGGTCACCAAATCCAGAAAAGAAGCCAAAATGACATCTCAGTAAACAAGTCGGTTGGGGATATATTATATAAAGGGTTCGGAAAGATGAAGTATGGGAGAGCCGGAGACTTATCTCGATCGCTTGAAGAAACCTGAGCTTAACAGAGAGGGTTCTTCACAAAAACTTCCATAAAGGCAAGGTCAGCTCTACTGAACTTTTTCTAAATTTATAGAGAATCGGCTACGATGCGGCTTTAGTCCAGGAATATACATATGATCTCTTTCATGAATTGAATAATATTTGCTACCTACTATATATTCGAGTGCTTCTTGTACTCGAATATTTAATTTTGGCTTTGAGTTCGTGGAAGGCTCTTAGAGGCAGAAAGTGCTTTCAATTCTAAGTACCACTTTTAAGAAGTAAAGTTATAGTTTATTGAGCTTAACGATAACCTTGGCACCGCTATTTTATGTTTCTCTGTACTGAGAGCGGCTACGCATAATATTATATAAAAGAACTTAAGTGGTAAGTAAGTTTCGAAATTTCATTTAAGCTTACCATAAATCAGTTTAAGATCTCGTCTAGCGTTTTCTGTTATCTCGTAGAAAGCTAGCGGTAAAGCATAAATTAAGAGCTTTTAAGCTCAAAAGACATATCTTGAGCCTTTTAAGGTCAATATATATACTCATGTCATAGCAAAACTAGTAGTAAATAAATTATGATTACCAACTAACCAGTAAGATCTAAGTCCACTGAATACGCGATACTTTCATATTCGAACCTACTTTAGAAGAAAATATAAGAAAAAAGCTTTAATAGAACGCAGTATTATTAAAATTTTTCCACTTTGAAAACAAAATAAAAAATTCTTCTTTAAGCATATACATACAAATATACACATACAAAAATATTTCCATTTCCCTTAACACCGACACTGGGCTGAAATTACGTCTGGGTCATTGAAAAATCGTCATGACTTCACATGACGTTTATACAGTACATACATACATACGTATGGCATGCATTTGTGTATGTGTATGTGCATTTGGCTTTCGTGGCTCAAGGGAATGCCGCGAAGTACAATATTTGCATGACCTTTCACGCTGTTTGCAATGCAATTTAGCGCTCAGGTAATTTACATAATTAACGGTAAAATAACACGCTCACCATGTTACATTACATTTGCCGATATAAATTGGTATATGTATGCAAGCATTAGGGTGAGGGAATTCATAAGAAACAACTATGCAATTGTTCAACACTCTAAGCTATGCTGCAGGTAGCGGTGAATTTTAATTGGTAGTAGAGGTGGAGACAAAAAACGGTAACTATTGTAAATAATTATCGTATATATGCATTAATATATATCAGTATATTATAACTGTTTAAATCAATTTTAACTAAATGAAAAAAATATAAATTTTTTCTATAAGATTGGTAAAAGTTTTGAAACTATAAATCTTTAAATTTTGGTTGAAGCTAACAGTACGATTTCAGTGAAATTCCCTAAAGCTTCTAAAACTTAAAGCTTACATTTTTTGTGGAAGCTCACAGCACAGTTGCATTATTATTTATACTTTCAGTGAGATTAGCAAAAATTTCGAAAGCTTATCCTTTAGTTTTTAATGGTACTTGCTGTGAATTAAGTGAAAGCTTTAATTTTGTATGCGAACTCACAGTATGGCTACAATTTAATTAGTATCTAAACTGTAAGTGAGATAAGTGAGAGCTGTGAAACTTGAAAGCTTAATTTTGAATGGAACTTGTAGTGAAATTAGTGAAAGCTTTAATTTTTTAATGGAGCTCGCAATCTGATTGTATTATAATTATTATTTAAAATTTCAGTGAGATTAGTGAGAGCTTCAAAAGCTTAAGGTTAGAATTAGTGAAAGCTTCTTAAGCATAAACTTTAATTTTCAATGTATGCTGAAATCAAATAGCATTATGAATATTATTCAATAATAATCAAATAGCATTATGAATACTATTCAATAATACGAGTGAAAGCTTCAAAAGTTAAAATCTGGTTTTGTTTGGAAGCTCAACGTCTAACTTTACTTAAACTTTTTAAGTTTAAAGCTTTACTTTCCAATGGACACTCGCAGTCAAATAGCATTATAAATAAACGAGTGAAAACTTTGAAAGATAAAAGCTTTTTTAGTGAAAGCTTGATGTCTCTAGATGATGTCGGAACTAACGTAAGACTTAATTTATAAGTTTTATTGTTAGTTTTTCAATTAATTATCTACCAGCCAAGCTAATTGTAAAAATAATTGGGCACACCCTAATGTGCTTATTTGTATTCATTCGCTTTACTCATTGCATATCTAAGTAAAATGTGAGAATTCATTAAAATTGTGCTCATTTCAAAAATGCGCTGAGGATATGCGAACGAATGCACGCGAGAAAACTGCGAAAAAGTAGTTTGCTTTATTTATAATGTTGTTTGGTTTTCGAGCAATTTTTAAAGAGGCCATAAATGCCTCCTAAGTAAGCGTGTGTAACAGAATTCAATTAAATAATAGGAACAATTTTTGTACTTAGGAAATGAGTTATTGATTTAAAATGCAAATTTGTGAAAGCTTCACAGCAGGCGAGATGTACTGTTGGCTATATTTGAAAAGAAAAGTTTAATTTTTATATGGGTAAAATAATTTGGGCACAGAAACTCAACCCCTCGGGCATGGACTATCACATTGTATACTAGCCTGTGTATCATTAACATAAATAAACACGAGCGTTATGCAAAGTGGACATGATGGCGCGCAGCAAAAACGAATGAGTCAATGCAATGCAATGAATAGTCGAGTGAAGGCAAATGCACAAATTGCATGCGGAAATGTTGTTTTCTGCAACGGAGCAGCAACAGAAGCGCTGCCACGCCCAATGTGACCCAGCGAAAATAAAACATTTGCGGGCGCGTAATGACAGCAGCGCGCAAATGAAAATTGCAAAATTGAATACAAAACACACACACATACATACACGACGCTGCTGACTAAAGTGATTCAGAGAAAAACGCGCTAATAAAGTGAAAATGGCGCATGTTGGCGCGCATAGCTTTCCCAGCTGGCTGAGCAGGGGATTTAGTGTGCATAATAACTTCCATAGAAATGCCGGTTTTTAGCGAGCGCGTTGCCTTTCACTCATATAATTTCGTCAATTGACATTTTTCTGTTTTTTTTTTGTTGCTTTTGTATTTTGTTCTTGTTTTTGGTTGTGGCATTGCCGCCCAACGCAATTATTTTTCCACACTTTCGCTGTAACCGCGCGAATGCAGGATGCATATGTACATATATGTCGCGTTGCTTGCATTTGCGCATGCAGTAGTATTAGTGTCGTTGTTGTTGTGTAAGCTTGAATGCAGCGCTCATATTCATTTTCATGACAGTTGTGCGACTCGCGGCTGCATACTTCTGTGCATTGACCGCAGACACGCTCGTAAATACCAATTTCAAAATGATGATTTCCAGCGTTGCCAACACCCAAACAAATACAAGCACACATACACATACATATATGTATTTATGTATATATAATTTTTTTAAATGCAATCGCGAAGGAAATAAAAACAACTGGCAAACATAAACATCGCATAAGCAAACAAGCATTTAAATGCGCAAAGTGGTCGGGCATAATGACACGAATTCCATCAACTAACGGTCGCGCTCAGTAATGAAGTAGCGGCGCGCATTTAATTTTTGCTATGCAATCAGAAATGAAATTTTTGGTTTTGTGGTGACTATTTGGTGTTAAGTGTTTTGGGAGTTTCAGTTATTAGTGTTCTCTTTTTAACACAAAACACTCTTTCAAATTGGCATTCAAATATTTTTATGGTTTAACTATATTAATAATATTATGTGGAATATACCTCAGGTTGTGTTTCCCCATGGACTATGCAGACCAGCATTGCCTCGTGTCCTTCGCCGGAGAAGACTATAGGACGTTCAACGGATATTTCTGGTGGATCTGAAATTGAATAAAGATTGTAAGTATCTTCTGACAGAGTTACAGATAGTAGAGATAGTTTAAAAGTAATATATTGTTAGTAATCGTACTTTAAATGAAATGAGCCTTCATTGCTTTATTTTAAAACTTTTTAATATTAAATATTTAGTTTTGTGTTTGATAGAAGTAGATTTTCCTGCTTTCTTTTGCTTCAACCTCCAATGCAATCATAACTTCAATGTCAATCTTAATCTCAACATCAATCTCAATCAAAAACTCAATCTTATTCTAAAATTCGAACTCAATATCAACATCAATATTAATATCAATATCAATATCAATATCAATATCAATATCAATATCAATATCAATATCAATATCAATATCAATATCAATATCAATATCAATATCAATATCAATATCAATATCAATATCAATATCAATATCAATATCAATATCAATATCAATATCAATATCAATATCAATATCAATATCAATATCAATATCAATATCAATATCAATATCAATATCAATATCAATATCAATATCAATATCAATATCAATATCAATATCAATATCAATATCAATATCAATATCAATATCAATATCAATATCAATATCAATATCAATATCAATATCAATATCAATATCAATATCAATATCAATATCAATATCAATATCAATATCAATCTCAATCTTAGCGTTAACCTTTAACTCTCAACTTCACCTTCAATCTCAATCTAACCTCAACCTCAACCTCAACCTCATCTATCAGCCTCACGTGTACATTAAACACAAACCTTAACTTAAATTTCAACCACTTTTTGAGCTGAGTCGGATTTTTCATTTATTTTCATACTTATTTACCATATATGTAATTTCTCTATTTTCAACCCTACCTCTAGAATGTTTTTACCTCTATCTCAATATATCTTCAAGGACATCTATCTCTAAACTTTCCATCCCTAGTTCACTATCGAACTCATATAATTTATTCTTTTACAACAACATCAAATTATACATACTTTATTCATATGAATAACCATTTTTCTCAACCCCTTCTCCATATAACCTCCATTAACCATAAACATTATTCCCAACTCCTTCTCAAGCTTACTCACAACACAGAGCTTAATTTTAATCTCAAACTTCAATATTAATATCAACAGTTCTATAAATTTCCATCTTTTCCTCCATTTCAAGCTCTTTTCTTGTTTCCATGTTCACCCTTTTTTCTCTCTCTCTCATCTTTCCTCACACTTGCTTCCCTTTTTATAATTTTAAGAGCCATCTATTGATACGTATGCTTTCATATCTAAATCTATGTACTATATATGTCAATAACCATATCTAAATGTCTTATTTTATCTCTCTCCCTCTCTTTGTTTATTGTTTGTTTCGCTATCAGAATATTAATTAGCATATTTGACTTTTTCTTATTATATATTTGAATCGCAAGTACTGTCTATATCACTTTCTTTCCTTATACACAATTACCTCCATAACCATTTCAATCTCAATTTCCACACAACTTTTCTAAAACTTTTCAGAAACCGAATACAGTCTTGAAGATATACTGCAACTCTGACTATTTTCCAATATATGTCTAGTAATAATTTAACCTAATAAATAGTAAAAATAGTAAAAATATAAATATTAAGCAGCAACGTTTTCTGAAATGAATCCAATACTTTCGGTCCGATTCGCTAATCGAATTTAACAGACGGCACTCACTCTCAACCAGTGCTGCCAAGGAGCAAAGTATTTACACAATTATAAACAGACGAATTTACACAGACCTCCATACTATCACTTGGACGAGAAGTATGCGTAAACGCATAACGAACCTCTGCATACGAGAGCGCATAAATAAATAGGAGAACTTTTCATTTGTGCTTGTCCGACGGCGAGTATTTCACCGCATGCCGACCTGATACTTCACTGTTTCGATTTTTTCTCGTACTATTTTTCCTTCACTACATTATATTGTACAATATTTATTAAAAGCGATTTTGTTCTGCTCTTTGGTTTCGCAACTTACATAGGACATGCAGGACGACTTGACTGGATGCCGGTTGACCGACGCCGTTGTTGGCTGTACAAATGTAGACGCCGCCCTTGTGCCGGTCCACGTTCTCGATCGACAGGATGTGCGAGTGCAGCTTCTCCTCGCCTGTTGGAGCAAATCGGGAAAAGCAATATAAAAAACGGGACATGTGAATAAAATAAATTTACTGCCGTGATGGAATAACTGAGTGATTGAATGATGAGAGGATGTGGAGTAGGAGGAAATGCACTACGAAAAAGGAAGTGGTCGATATACGAAGGATGCTGGCATTGAAGAATGTGGCATGGCAAGCTGTTGAAGTAAAAAAATGAAATTAAAACAGAAAAAATAAATAAATAAATAAGAATTAAAAAAATGGAATAAAGTAAATATAAGCAAAAAAGAAAAAAAATACAGGAAACCAAAAGTAGAGCGTAAAATGCATGCGAGCAGAGTGAGCACAAAACAAACAACAACAATGCACCAATTGAGCTGCGAGAATGTGAGTCAATAAAATTGAATGGCACTTTTAATTAAATCAACTGACATCAGTGCGCCTTCCACAGAAATATGACAGACGAAGTGTGCTTTTAGGCGCCGTGCCACATATTTCTTACTTTTATTGATATGCAGCGTTATTTATTTGCTTTTTGATAAATGCAGCAGCGTGTCTGATGCACAGAGCGGTGGTGAGGATATTCAAGCTCTATGCACCGTTGGAAGTGCGTAAGTGTGTACACAGGAAGCAAAAAATTCAAGTAACAAAAAAGACACTTCATAAAATGGAAAAAAATAAAATAAAAAATATAAAAAGTAAACTGAAAAACTATAAAAAATAAAATAAAAGTCCACAAAATATTTACTTAAACAATAAAAAGGAACTATGAAGCACAAAAGGGAAGCGCAAATATCAGACAGGAACTGCGGTGGTAGGAAGATGACTATGCAAAGTGTGTTTATTTGAAATGTTTTATAACTTATTCAAATCTTACCGTTGGGCAAAATATTATTCTTACGACTCCAAGTTACGTTCGGCGTCGGATTACCGGAGGCCGAGCACTCAATACGCACCGACGAGCCCTTTTTGACTTGCAAATGTCCGCCGGTGCTAATGTGATGGATCCTTGGTGGCACTGTGCGAAGGCAGAGCATGAAAATACACAAGCAGAACAACAGAAGAACATTAGAAATATGCAAAATAGGCAAATACAAGTAAGAGGCAAAAAAATAGAGCAACGTAGGGCAACGCAACAGGAAGTCATGGCGTATACGCAACAGCATTTTCCTACGATGTGTAAAGCAAATCAGTTGGAAAGGGAGGCGGTCGAGTGTGGCGATGACACTGGCCACATTCCAAGCCCAGTCCAGATAAATACAAATGCGTGTGCATTTACATTTTATTTGTGTTGTTGCTATTTGAAATTATTATGGTCAGCAGGTCTCCCATAGACAGCAATTTAATTCAATGTTTGGGAATTTCTAAACGCAACTAAAGGTTTTGCCGCAAAAGTCGTTTGCATTAAAGGCAATATTGTTTCCGGCCCACATAAATTCACAACGCACGCACACATATACAAATATACATACATACGAATATATAAATAGCTGCGCATGATAGCAGCGTTGCTTGTATGTGCGTGCAGCTGTTTGTTTGTGTGGAAAATTATTTTACAACTGTTTTCAAATTAAGATTTAAGGGAAATGTAAAGCCCAGTACAGCCGTTTAACAATTCCTGCAATTTCATGTAAATTACTAACATTTTTGCATAACGGTATCTGTGGGGTTTGTAAATGGCAAGTAGAAAAATATTTTACCCATTTGAGGTTTAAAGAGATAGAAATACACTATTTCTATGGCACTATGTATGCATCTGTACTGTTAGGCATAAATATGCGACTTATTTGAAATTAGTTCTTATTTGATACATATATTTTGAGCGAATTTTCGTATTTTTAACTATGTTATTATTTTGCTAATTTAATATTTAATTACCTTAGGGCTAAGCTAATATAAATATAAATTAGATTAAAAGACTAGCATATATTACTGCATATAAGATTGGCGTGGTTTCACAGCTAATTGTGAGTTAAAAGTACTAGCTCTTTTTGAAAATGTTTTAATGAAGTAATGAATTAGTAATGAAATAAAATTTCAAGAAAAAAAAAATAGTAATATGAACTCATGAAAATCCTTCTGCAGTGAAGTGTGTTGAAACTTGAAGTATGTATATACTTATCCAATAATTAAAATAAAAGTAAAGAATTAAAAATCTTGATAATTTTAGCTACATATAAGGGTACAAGAATACCCCCGTCTAGGATTTTGAAAAAATCGATTTTTTTTTTTGCATATCTTGAAAGTTTAGACTTTCCAAAATATGACTTTGGAAGGATTTTTCAAAATTCGACTTATTTTCGGAGATACAGACGATTTTGTGACGTGGCGTCCGCGTTCACTAGAATTGTTTCCTAAACTTAAGCGATACCCACGATTTCTCAGGTTCTACTGGACCGATTTACTTGAAATTTTTATAGAGTCTTCTTTATAAACTTGTCTATGGTTGGAACTAGCCCCATCCCCAAATTTTTATTTTTGTTATTTTTAAAAAATTCGAAATAGTCAGAAAAAGTGATCCAAAAAAAATTTTTTTCAGGCAGTCGCCATTTTGTGAAACAAAACTTTTCCCACTTTTCCGTAATTCCGGCCATTGCGACATTATTCTAGATTAATGATCTTTTTTTTTGGTTTCAGATAACTAGGAGTGTTGAAATCATGGGTATGGTCACGTGGAAATTTTTAGAGACCCCTCACTTCGTCAGCTCATAATTTTTGTTTTTTTTTAGTTTTTAATTTTTTTCTCCACTCTTCTAAAATTAACAAATAACTAATAAAAAATGGATAGTAAAAATATTAATTGCCTTTTTTTACGACATTTTAAAAATTACCTGAAATTCATGCTTCTAGACCAGTATACCCGCTTAAATAAAATAATATTTGCGTAAAGAAAATACTCTGAAATTTAATATAGCACACATTGTTTTTGTCATATGAACTTTTTTATGATTTTGGTTTAAGCTGGTGTACCCAAATTAACACACCATATATAATAGATTTATTTTGTTTCAATCAGCTTCACTCTACATATTTGTTTCTGACCTCATAACTGTCTCTTTCTTAAATAAATTCAATATACGACTGCGAAACTATAGCATTCGATTATCTCACATAATACAATATATAAATTTTTTACATCGTTAACATGCTAGTGAAAGTGTTTTTGTTATGTGTGTGGCGAATTAACTGCTAAATCTCAGCTTAATTCTATGTACGTAATTAATTGAATATTAAATATAAGAATCAAGATAATTTCTCTGTCAGGCATCTGCCATTTGATTTACCAATTATTTGAACACAACCAAATGCTCAGGCAAGTGATTATTATTTATGTTTGAATCAAACAAGCAAGTCCAAACATACTCCCCAGTAGCCAAATTTGTCTTCGGCCAACATACCTAACCTACAGAGTGCCAAACTGTCTGCGCCTAGAGATGGCAGCGGATTTGTATATACAAGTATGAAAGAGAAATTTCAGCGAAGCAAATTAAAGTAGGTCCACAAATACGGCAACTCATAAAGTTTAAGAGCTGTGAAGAAGAACTGAATGATCAGAAATGTGCAAAATTTTCTATGAAACCATATTCGAAAAATTTCAAAGGGTTAACTAATTAAATTATAAAGTCACATAAGGCTTTGGGGTGTAATATGTCGTCTTTAGAAATAAATTTGCTATATTCTCAATTAGAATTATTTGCGGCAAGTTTGTGTCCAGTGAGTAACGTACAAGGAGAAGATTACATCAGAACATTTATTTTATGAAAAAGCGCTTTCAAGGGAAATGGCGCGCAGAAACAATAGCAGATTATTGCTGGAGACTTATAAAAGACCTTTCGAATATTCACAAAAATCATAAGTATTTTTTTTAATATTAAGCAATAATTTCTTCAAATGTGGCTGATGTTTGCAATTTTTAAGAAAATATATGCCCTAATGTCACAAGAAAATGTGCTAATTTTTTTTATTCACATATTATTGTTTTGAAGCCTTAGTACCTTGAAAATTTGATAAAAGTTTTCATGTGACAAAACAAAGATAAACTGTTTTAACCAGTGATATTGTGGATATTTCTTAGGAAAACTGTATTTATTTATGTAAGGAAGAAAATGCACAGCTATGCAAATTGGGCTTCTTAATAAAATCGGGAGAGTGTCAGTATACTGAAACTTGGGGCCTTGGAAAGCCTTGGAATCGAAAAATTGCGGTCTTTAGCAATACTTGTCCAAATGGCAGCAATATTTTCATAACTTCAAGCGGTTCTTTCTCTTATTGGTACTTGAATATTAGGTAATGAAAATGCAGGGACGAAATATTCAACAGTTCGGCGAATAGCGAGCACTGGTGAATGATTATTACAACCATAAAATGGCAAAAACACAAGAAAAGTTGCAATGTCAGAACTTTGATAATAAAACTGAATAATTTTTAAATGGTATTTTCGTATATATCTCACCATTATTAAATGCTGTACATTATTGAATACAATGAAAGAAAAATTGCAGATCATGGCGTCTTAAAAACGGCCGAAATGACACTTAGATATAGTAAAGAACCCAGTATATCTATGCATATGCATAAGTATATACTTACATACAAGCTTATAGAAATTTTATGTAATTTTTAGTATACCGACAGGCTGACAGGCAGCTGCGCAGCTTTGCATGTGCGTGCCAATCACTTCTCAAGCACCCAAAATGAGCGCACACACTTGCAGGCGTAATCTTCTAAGGGATCATACGCGTTTATTTGTATTAGCGCTTATCCAACATTTACGACATGATAATTTATAAATTCTTCGAAATATTTTCAATTTTCTATATAAGGTTTTAGTTTGCCGTAGACACATGACATCATCTTCCTGCCACTCTGCCAGCTTGACGCTGCCAATCTGTGCGCTTCGCTGCTGCTTTAGTTCGCCTGGTCCTAGTATTTGCGATTTGCTTTTTCACTCCTTTTTTCTTTGTTTTGGGATTTTAGTTTGCTTGAAATTCTGAAACTAACCCCTCTAAGCTACGATTTTCCCCTAAGAACCAAAGTAGTTTAGTTAGGAAGAGTGAAAGAAAAGTAGTGTAGACCACATTGCCGAACATGCCGCAGCCGAGACAAGGCAAAGTTTTATGACAGGAAAAAAGTGCAAATAAATAGATTTTACTTCATTGTTATGTGAGTAGACGAAATTATGGAAATTTTGCATTGGCTTAGAGATAATAGAAAAGTTTATGTGAAGCTGATGGAGCAAGACAGCACAGGCCTTGCTTGTGGTGCACTAGAAGAAGGAAAGTTGTAGGAGAGTTGAGCGTTGCAACCATGCAAAGAAAATTAATGAATTAGTCGAACAGTTATGGTTTAAGAAATTTATTTTCTGTGTTGAAAAAGACGTTGAGTAAAAAGTTTTTAGTTTTAAAAAACTTTGAATTTTTCCCCCCGATTGTATCGGGTTACTCATACGCCACGGCAGCCTTGGTTAAGCGCTATGAAAAAACGATATACAAAGCCTCATAAAAAATTTTTCAAAAACCATTAAAATTAACAAAATTTATATAGTCGAGAATATGCAAGTTGCAGAAATTTGACGCTCTTGAGATCAAGCTTCTACACTTTCTTAAAGTTTTTTTACTTTAATGACAATTCAACAATAAAAACAAAATTATTTAAGCTTCGCACTAAAAATTACTTAAATTATACACCAAAGTGAACAACAAATACAAAAAGTACTAACAACAACACCACTACCATACAAACAATCCCACAAAGAGGGCACAGCGAGGGGCGCCACCAAAAATGCGGCGAACTGAATTAAACCGCATCGGCAAATGAAAATCATAATTAAAATGAATTTCCATTTGATTTTGTAAAGTGAAAAGTCAATAACATTAAATCAAATTTGTGTGCATGTACTTGCAACAGCAAATAAACAACGGCATTAATAAGCGAAACCCAACAACAAAACCAACCATTTGCGTGGTAACTTCCGAAAATGTGGTCTGTAGCGTGAAATACATCATTGTTCAGCAATAATGAGCGGCCGCAAAAATACCCACACACAAGCCTACATGTATGCCACATGTGTTGCAAATGTGTGCATGAAAATGCCAGAAATATTCGAAGCGCGAAAATTGATTGCAATGAGTGGAAAATTGCTTTTAAACAATTTTCAATGCATTTTTCGCTAATATAGCGTATGGCGGCAGGCTGAAGCGCAATATTTCAAAGTAAAAATCATTTATTTGAATTTGAATGTAAATTTCAACTGGAAATCTTCAAATTTGTTTCGAAATAGTTTAGCTCGAAGCAGCTCTGATCTTTTAAATTGTCACTTTGAGCACGTTCGCTAAGCGAGATCAAAATCTTGATGACTTTCAGTAGAGGTTTTCTCCTAGTGTTAGTGAAGAAGGATTCCTCATAAAAACACTTTCTCAGGCACACATATTCAGAATATTGGAGTTATGGAAAAATAACTAAATTACACCATCTCTTGCGAAAACACACGAATATATAATGTCCACAAGTTCAAATGAAGCTAGAAGCTTATGAAGACATACACTAGGCGGAAAAATTCTGCATACATGCTTGCATCCTCTTTTCTTTTGTTAAAAATAACTTGTATCATTGTTACGTCGCACGCAAGAAAACTTTCATATGGGAAGCCCCGGAAGTTTTTTCCGATGAGAGCCAGTTTTGCATCTTTGGAATCAAGGGGCGTATGATTGTATGGCGAAAAATGGGCACGTTACTAGGTAAGGAAAACTTACAGCCTATTGTGAAACATGGTGGTGGCGACGCAATGAAATGGGGTGCATGGCTGGTAATGGTGTAGGCCGGATGGAATTTATAGAGTCCACTGTGGCCAAACAAAAAAGAAATTTGAAGCAAATCGCAGAAGAATTGGGTATAGGAAATAAATATCTTTTCCAACAAGATAACGACCCGAAGTATATCGCAGATTAAAAATTTGATAACTTTACAACGCCCCCAAGCAGCTGAGAACGCCACTGCAATCGCCAGATTTGAATTACTGGAACGAAAAACTCGCTAACGCACAACTATATCAAAAGCTCAAGGATGTACTGCAGGAGGAATGGGCTAAAATCTCTTCGAGAGAAACCTTAAAGATTGTTGATCCAATGCCAAAACACTTCTCAGAAGTTTCAAAACGTAGGGGAGATCCAACTTTCTATTAAATTTTTAGAGCAACTCCGAAGAAAAATATCTTTAGTCGATTTTTGTACCTTGTACGCAAACTTTTTCTAAGGAATTTTCTAGTAGTCTTAAAAGGCTTTTTTCAATGAGTTGCTTTGGTTGGTACCGTGTACGCAGACTTTTTCTGAATATTATATAAAACAAGTTGGAAATTAGTTTATATGTCACAACTGCAAAATTAGCTGCCGTGAAATAAGTTCTTGCTCAATTTGCATGAAACGAATGCAGCATTTATAAAAGTTGAGATTAAAATTTATAAAACGTATAAACATTAACAGTTATTTGCGGAATAAGTCTAAAATAAGTTTTCATGAACTCAGTGAAAAAATGTATTACTCATTTCGCCAACTAAGCCAACCTCAAATAGTTACTATTGATTAGCGCCGCACACATATGTCTACGGAACACACCTTGATACTTCCATGGCCCCGTTAGCACTATGTTGATCTTTTGAAAGAAACTCATTTTAAATAATCTGGCAACACAAGGCCACACAGCAGTGCATGACACGCAATAAATGCGAATGGGCGTAATGAGAGGCGTGTCGGCGCATTCCACCACTTATTAAGACAGGTTGTCTGCAGTCTACGTTCATTAGCAGATTGACGTTTATTTTGTTTCTTAATTTTTGGTGGAAAGCACTGCACGCAGTTGAACTCATTCAAGTTTTAAGTTGACGCCAATTTGCATATTTGAAGAATTTAACTTTCCAAACTTTCGCAACTGGCTGGCAATTCAAGAGTTTGCGCTGCCAATTTCCAACTTTGGCTGCAGAATGATTCGCCATATACTTATAAATTTATATATATGTATATATGTATATACAACAACTGCATTGACATGCTGACTGAGTGAGCGGTTAGTGAGTGGAACGACAGGGCGTGGCATGCAATTATTGCAACATATGCTGCCGTCAAATGATAACAACTCGACTGTGATTTATGGTCTGTGGCTAAATGAACGAATGAGAAAACATGCCCGGACAGTTAATTTGCCACAAATGTACGCCGGGTCGGCACAACAACAGCAAAACTCAAAAATAATAACAACAAAAAGTGCAACACCAACATAAAAGCAGGAGCCCAAATCAGAAACTTACAAATATGTGTTTGCATGTGTGTGTGCGTGCCTTAAAAATAACGTACACATGTGTGCGTGTGTTTGCAAGAGCACTAACTACACCACAATCAAGCAGCCAGCACACACTTGCAACTACATAAACATGATGTAATGATGGTCCACTTGACACTTTGTGGATATTCTGACATAAATTAACAACAGCAATAAGCAAATGGCACAGACCAATGCAGGAACGGAGCCAGAAAAGGAGTGAACATGAGAGAGAGAGAGAGAGAGAAAAAGTGTGCGGGAGCGTGTGCAAGGTATTCGGCTAAGTCATTTGTAGGCCGAGAGTTGGTTCATCAAGCCGAACGGGGGTATTTGTTAGCGCACGATTGGGTGTGGTGTGGCTTAGCAGGCGACAGTTGGCTCTGGTTTACGTTAAATAACGGCAGTAATTAAAATTACGCAAATATGTTGTAAGCACAATTGAGGAATTTTACAGTTACATATGTAACGCTAGTAAAACAAGAGTTCGGAAGTTCCTAGCTGTGAAGATCCGTATATATAAGAAGGATTTATGCTCACTTGCCGTACATGTGTGTGCGCTTCAATTTATAAGCCGAATTATGCGAAAAGTTACTCCTTAACTTTGACTTTTAAAGGTCATAAATTGAAAGTGAAGAAGAAATAGAAATACATACATACACATGTATACAACTGTTCTTTATTGTTGCTTTTACATGATAACTCTTGGCATATATGTATGTAGTTTTTTATTTATTGCTATAAAGATTTGTTGTTTGTTGGGTTGCGTAGAGATCAAGAAACCCCAATAAGTATATAAATATAAATACATATATATTTATCAGATTTAAGCGATATTTTCTGGAACCTTGTTTTTGTGCTTAGTCCATGCATCTTGAGATAGAAATATATAACAAGAAATAATAAAACTATACATAATTTAAATGTTAAGTTTGGTTGATAAAAATAAATTTGTCTGTAAATTTTTAATAGTTTCTGGCTTTAACCCTTCTTTCTTACGATTGAAACTAACCCATTACTTTTCCTAAAAATTCGATGGAACGAGCTACCTGGGTGCAAAATTGCAAAAGTCATGAAAAGGTAGAGCGGAAGTACATAAAGTTTCTATTGGCAGTCGATAGAAGAGACAGGATAGGAACATGATCTACATACTAACTAGTCACTGTCTGGTGGTGACGCACGCCGCAGGATGGGGCTGGCAGATCGAGAAGACTGCAGGAAATGTGTAAACAAGGCACCAGGGAAACAATGGAGGATTTCAAGACTACGCTGTAATCATCTCGGGTTCTCACGGTATGATACATTGGAGGAGGTATTGATAGTGAGGTTACAGAGTATGTTAAAATTTGGGTCAAGCGCAAGCATCCTATAGGATTACAACTCATCATGGACCTAGTAACTGAACTCCATCTGGCATGGCAAAGGACCAAAACTGGTCTATGCGTGGCTCATTGGCCTACCTGATTATCTTAACATAACCTTTTTTCAATAAGTTTCCAATTACAAGTAATAATGTAAGCTTGCCCGTCTATATAATAAGGGGAACTAAATATTACACAGAAATTGTCGTAGAACTCAATAAAAATTGTAAGTTACGTATACGCACTGTGAGACAAATAGGAATCATTATATACAAACAATGTACCGGCAGTAGAGTTTAGAGCTTCTGGCGGTTTTGTCGGCACATACATATAAAATTGAAACGCTATTTCGTTATGTGCCCGCATAATGTCAGAATCACTGCACGGAAAAACGAAAAAAATTTGTGCAGCTATTCCTTAGACCTTTAGAAGGTCCTAAAGAAGGACTTGTTTGTAAAATCCCTGTCAATTTTGCACTGTAGGTATATATTTATAACTCAAAAATGGCTTAACCGATTTGGTTGAAAATTGCTCAGGAGGTAGCCTAGAACTAAGCGACGGTCATCGGGTACTTTTTTATCGCTTTATATTGAAAGTCAAAACATTTCATATATAAAATAATTATATTTCAAATCATTAGCATGCGTTTAATATTCATGTAGGAATCATTTGAATACTTTTTTGCTTCAAAAAACAAAATATCATCACATAGCTACTGCCTGGGTACAGTAATTTTTGTTTACATACATATACACATTTGTATGTGGATTATATGATTATTGTTAGTGAACAAGGCGGTGTTTTCTGGGCACTTCGTATGGAACCGGCAAGGCATTTACAATATCATGGCTACTTGGTGAGCTGATGAACGAACGATGAACAGACATTCATAACAGACCAAACAGATTGTGTAACATAAAAAAAATATATATATTTAGAATAACTACAGTATTGAGAAAAAGTTCAATCGTAATTTGAAAGGAGTGCATAATATCCTCAACAATAGCGCAATAAAGATATGATGCGAGTCTCAAATTTAACGCGCGCGAGTTATGGAACGTAATCCTTATAATAGTAATAAATATCAAAACAACCTTGAGTTTGAATACCACAACAACCTTATCTTAAAACCAAGCACATGTATCTTAGCAAAAATATATAAATAATCAGGTGGTGATTTTGGTTCGGAAATAGAAGAACGTCCTGAATGTCCAAAAAAGTTTAAAGATGAGAAACTGGAAGCATTACTGTATGAAGATGGTTGCCAAAAACTCGCGGAATCTTTTGGAATTACATAAGAAGGCATTTCAAATCGTTTAAAAGCAGATTGATACAGTCCAAAGTCGCATGGGCATTGGATTGATCAAATTGGTGGTGAAAACGCGATCTATTAGAACAACCTTATAGGCAAAACAAGATATGTGCAATCTTCCTAACCAGCACAATCCACGGCCAAACCGAATATTCTTGAAGCCTAGGCAGTGATATGTATTTAGTGGGATCCTAAAGACGTGCTCTGCTATGACCTTAGAGGTTCAGGACTAGACACGATAAAATATTTTTTCATCATGACCACGCTCAGCCTCGTGTTGTAAGAAATTTTAAAAACTATTTGAAAATTTGCGGCAGGGAAATGAGTCTCACTCGCCTCATAGTCCAGATCTTGCCACTTCTGACTGCCATTTGTTTCAGTCGATGTAGAAGACCTTCACTGGAATACGGTTCACATTAAGACAGGGTATCAAAAATTGACTTAAATAATTAAACTCTTGATGCAGAATCCGTGACTTGCCAGAGAGCTGGAAAAATGTTAGAGCTTAAGATTCGCAATACTTTGAGTAATGCTGTTGTATATGATTTTATTAATAAGCGTTCAAATACAAGAATGTCCACAGAGTTATCAGAAAAGCATTCGTTATTAAAGCAAAATACATCAAACGAAATCTATTTTTCGCGGTTATTTAATTAAACATTAAATGTTATCAAAACCATCTTATAACCACCGACTTTGCTTAAAATAATTATTAAATGCTTTTTCGAAATTTTCAAAAAACATTAAAAACTTCTGCTCTTTGAAGAAAAGCGAAAAAATTTGATAACAAAAGCTGCGCCAAATATCAATAAGAAATATTCCAAAGAACTTTCCAACTAAAATTGCTTGTAATGTGCGCCGTACAAAATGTATTGTTTGTGTTGCTGTTGTTGTTGCATTGTCGTTGTCGCACACAAATTCTCGATGAAGTTTCAGCTTGTGGTCCGGGAAGCTGCCACACTGACTCGCTAAGTGCTTGAGTGATTTTCGCAGCAGTCATCAAAGCAGTAAACCATTAAATTTGATCAATTGGACTTTTTACTTTTGAACTTTTGTTGTTTTTCCCAAATTTTGTCTCTTGCTAACGACATGACCAGACCGTGCAGCAGCTTACGGTTACGGGGGTGGCGACTCGCTGGTGACCGACCGCATTAGTTTGCTACTTCTAACAACCAACTGTCGCCTGCCACTCGGGCCGTCAGCGACGCAATTTTTTCTGCAGTAAATATTCATAAAGTCGATTGAGACGAATAAACTTTTGGAAAATGAATGCATTTTATTATTGACAAAGGCCAACCGCACAACTATACGCGTTGCCAAACTTGCCACAGACGTCGCCCGACCGACTGCATATTTCATGCGAATATTTTCGTTGCTGTCTGTGTCTATCGCATGCTGCTGGCATAGTTTGATTGGTTGTTGGTTTGCTGCTTTTTTGCTTTTGCTGTGCTATTATGCTAATAAAATTTGTTTTGTTGTTGTTGTTTGTGTTGTTTTATTAAGAAATTCATAAGTGTTTGCCAGACATTCGTCTTGCGCTTGTTGCAGTCACTGGCATTCTGATGGACTCTTGCAAGTGGTTTGGAGTAAAGTTAGGTTAAATAAGGAATACTTTTCGAGCTTTAATTTGGGAACAAATCGGCTGCTTTCGAAACGTATTATTTTTCCGTGCCTTCCATAACGTTTAATTTAAAGAAAGTTGGGATACTTCGGGCTAAGATTTCCTCCAGCGATGGTCGAACTTCTTTTCTGTCGCAGCTGATATAGATATTTGGCCACCTAACTCTGTACAATAACAACATAGGTTATGCTGGCCTCAGACCATACTTCCGGCAAAACTGGCGTTAAATTTACAGAAAATACTTAAATTGTTGTTGTAGGTGATAGGATTCTAGGAGTTTCAATTAGATCTTCGAAATTAGAAGAGATGCATATCTATATTCGCTGAAGATCTGTGGATCTGACCTGGCATGCACCATGCGCCAAATCTTAAGAAAGATCCGCGACACATACCATCTCTACCCACCAGTAACTGCCCGGGAGAAGCAGAGGAAAAAGAAGACCTCTACTCTGTCGGAGAGATCAGGTGGAGAAAGACCTGACTTGACTTGGTTTCTCGAATTGCCACGAAATTGTAAAAAGAAGGCACGACTGCCGCGCTCTTTTTATCTCGAGCGCGTAAGCGGGGTCTATGCCCCTATATAAGAAAGAGAAGTAGAAAGATGGATCTGAATTATCGAAAAACTCACTTAGGACGGTTTGAGGAAAAAATAACAGCAACAGTAACAATATTTTTACGCAGTGGAGGGATCTTAAGACTTTAAGTTTCACTCATTGTTGTTGTAATGCTATTTTAGAACAACAACAACAATATACTTATCTAAGTGAGCGCGGCGTTGGCAACTCTGCTCGGCATAATTAAGAAAAACTACCGCAAACAAAGTAACAACTTCATTGCCCTAGTCGGTGTATCAATAAAAAATGCGCCCTCCTCCCCCTCCAATTTCCACCGAATACACAAGTAGCGCTTTAAGTAATTAAATGTGCGACGGAATATTGCTACTTAAATGTTTAACAACGATTTTCGGCGTTTCCCGCATTTTCCCATTACTTTTATTTGCCCGATTCCCTTTTCGACGCTATGGTTCAGTTCGCTGCCCCATCATTTTCAGCGTCACCGAGCCGTGTCACACTCACACACACATACATGCGCATATTTCCACATTAACCGAACTTTGTTTGCTCGGTGTCCGGTCGTTCGATTCGCCGCTCGTCCAGCGCTGCCGCCGCCAGCAGTCACATCTTTGGCCATCATTAAACAATAATTTTATCTTTTCGCTACTTTTGTTTACAGTACTCATCTCTGAGTTGCTGTTTGGTTTTTGTGATTGTGATTGTGTCCCCATTGTTGCCGAAAAATTCCTACAGCGCAAAAACTTTTGTTGCTCGCCGACATTATTTTTTCATCATCAGTGCACAAACTGAAAGTAATTTACGCTCCTCATAAAAAGTCCGGCAGCACAAAGCAGAAATAGCACGGCGAATGAAGAGCTAAGGAGGAAATGAGCAAGACTTTCGCAATGAAATTCATACTCGTGCGGCGCTCAGCGCCCTAGTGGAGCTACCGAATCTAACTGCCCGCTTCCGTCAGTGTGTACGCTTGTGTGTATGTGTGTGTTGGCGATTTTTGGCATTATGGCGATTCAGCTGCCCCCTCTCGCAGGCGCGTCCATAAAAAGTTGAAAAACATTTGATATTCTTCTGTAGTTTTCTTTCTGTTGTTCACTCTTTTGTTTTCAGTGCTTGTTTTGCGTGTTGTTGTTGCCATACTCCCACATGCATGTATACGTGTTGTTGTTTATGCTATGGTCCAAGTTTGACAAAAAATATGATTATTATGTTGCTTAGTAGTTGTGTAAAAGTTCAATAACCATTACATTCATGGTCATTACATCGCGCACACAAACACACATGCCCACGCGCTCAGCACATGTGGAGTCATTCCGACAAGACCATCCGCGCTTGGCGTCCGTGTGACGAAGTTTTCAATAAACACGAATTCGGATGTGGTTTTTCGCTCCCAAGCTACTTTTATGTGTGTCTCTCTGTCTCTCTCCATGAAACTCTTCGTACATTGATGTGCATGTGAGTTGGACAGTCAGTCAGTGTTTGTCACTCCATTAAATGAGCATTATGTTGTAGAACTCATGTGTGTTTCCATTTTTTTTTAAATATTGCCTAGTACATATTAGACCTGTAAACTGTAGTACCTTTTGACATATTTTCGGTATTGAGACAGTTATAGATTGTATTACTCGTGCTTTCTTAATGAGCGGGTATTTCTCTCCATGTAGCGCTCAATAGTTTTGCTGTTCTTCTTTCCCTTTTTAAGATGCTGAGGATGCTGTTATTAAGATGCAGCTCAAAAGTCTAATACAAGTAAATCGTATGAGAAATTATGCCGTTAGTTACAAATTTACTAAATTTTTGCTTTAGAATTTATTCTGATTGTGCTGTGGGTGGCGTGCAGTCGCTGGAGAAGAAGCGCAGTAAACTTTTTTACTGATAGATTAAGGTTTTAAGGGGAGTATTCTTAAGACCACTAGACCACTGTGGTGCCTGTGAATCAGAACTGGCAGCCATCAAGATGAATTTCTCCAAAGTGCGAATTTTTGGGGAAATATGCATCTACTCCGATAGAAAAGCTACTACAGAAGTCTTGAGCTCGCTAACAGTGAAAGCGAAGTGATGTCGGAAGTTGTAAAGCCGGTGAACTTCTCAAAAAAGCGCCAAAACTTTCATACGAGCTCAGCAAGCGTTGGTCGCCAGTCAACAGTTGTGGGGTTGCGAAAGTCCGCTGGCTCAGGATGAAATATAAAAGGTCCATTGAACATTTATCTCTCGACTTATTTTGGAGCACGCTACTTGTCATAGTTGCAGAGAGGAAGATGATGTCAAAACATCTAGAACCGACACGTTCTACTTAACTGTTTAGCTTTCGCCAGTCTATTTACTACATATGTACTTTCTACGAATGCGGTGAATTGGCTGAAATATATATTGGCCATCTTAATAAATGTATCGTAATCTCTTGAAGTTTTGTCGATATGTGATTATATCTAGAAGTTTTGGGCATCACAACGAACAAGCGCCAATAGCATTCCAATTGGGCTTATTCGTTGCTTCACGGGTAATCAGCCTATTTACCTAACCTAACCATCCTGTTTGGAAGTAGAAGGTAATAGTACCTTCTGATTCTGAATGTCTGTTCTAGCACTACAGAAAACCAAGCTTATTCTTTAAAAAGTCAAGTGAACATAGGAATTTTCCTAGAAATAGTTGATCAGCTTACTTCATCTCATAACGAATAATTTTAGGAAAACTTCGTAGACAGATTCTCGTTGATTCGACTATACATAGCAAATAGCTGCCACACAAATTGAAAGACTGATTATTGCCTAAAGCAATGGCCAGATCGGATTACCATTGCTTATACTGCTATAAAAACGATCAAAGTTCTTAAAAGGAACATTTTGAAGTTTCTAAGGGTATCGCAGTTTCTGTGCAATCAAAGTTGACGTGTTTTCTTTTTTATTTTGTAAGGATATAAACCATATGTTATATAATTTCTTGTAAATGTTACTGCCGCTTAATCTCTGGCGGCGTTTTGGGTAGCGAAATGAGAGAAGTAACCGGTAGAAACCAATATCATCCAGTAGAAACCTAGCCTTGACTAATTTAGAAAATAAAAGTCTAATGAGAAGAAGTTAAGAAAGAAGTTTCGTAGATTATAAGTCTGCTTCACTAATTCTTAAATATTAGAAAGAAACCTTGACTGACTTCAGTAGTGGCCTTAGTATCTTTAAACTGGCATTAGAGACAAACGAAAACGCATAAATCCTTTAACTACATTTGGTTCAGGATAACCCTAATATGTCCACATTTATAGTACACCTGTATATTATACATATATTATCTTGCTTATCCAAAGAACTAGGGAAGAAACCCGTCTATTTCACAATTACAGTTAATAAGATGCCGGGTGTTAAAAGTATCTGACAATTAAAATATTTTCGCACTTCAATTCACTACTTTAACGCCAAGCGCAGCAGAAGGCAGCACAGATGCAGTGGAATATAGTGGAATCGTGGAGATTTGAATAGCGAAAAGCTGCTGATAAATTCATGCGCCGACTTTTGCTTAAAGCGCACAGCGAGCAGAAGTCATTTGCATGCAACAGCAAACGCTCGCAGCAGCTACGCAAAGGCAATTGCAATGGATACTTGCCGCTATTGTAATTTTGCGCGTGGCAAACGCATTAAATTCAATTTTCCAGCGAGAGCCAGTGCAGCGCCTGAGAGCTGAGGGTTTATGCCGGCGCCGTTGCACAGCTGCGGGCAAAGAATTTCGCCTAAGCTAAGAAGTTGAGCTGAGCGCGAGGCTTGAGTAAACGGAAGCTGAGGATAAGCATGTAACAACGACAACAACAACAACAACAATTGCCAAAACACTTTAATGCAACGAGTTTTGGAGCAAAGCGCTGAGCGCTCACTATCTGCAAGCAGGCACTTTTAGTGTTGTTGTTGTAAACGCTTATTGCTGTTGTTCTTGTATTGGTGTTTGCTGCTGGCATTTTGTGCAGTTTCTTTTATTCCTTGCTGATAAGCATGCCGTACTTTAGAGATTTGAGATTTTCGCCTTCCTTTGGCGTATCCGCCAGAATCTCCATGCAGCACTCTCCTCTCCGAGCTCCACTCGAAGGCAACTAAATGTACTCGAGCAGCTGCAGTCAGCAAAAGCAATGGAATCCCTGGTGTAGGCACTGAACACACATACACACAATATATTCGAGATTCAGGAATAAAAGAATGGGAATGAAGAGTTCTTAAGAAAATTGTGAGTTTGTGAGAGTGTGTCTGCGTGTGAGTGCACCGGGAAGGATGAAAATAATAAAAGGGAAAATGCCTTCGGGAAATATATGCAAATTATTCATCAATTCTGATTAGAAGTTTTACAACAAAGATGCTGCCGACGACGGCTCTAAGCACACACACGCACACAGAGACACGCACACATATATACAGCAACACATTGACAGCTGTATATATACTCGTATGCATGTAGGTATATATTTACCTTTTCCCTTCTTCACTTTAACTGTAAAATCCCAGTCAAACTCGAAAATAAGCAAAAATGTCTGATGTCGAGATAAAACGCCAAAGTGAGACGCAATGCGAAGCAGGCAAATGAGCAGAGTGGAAGCGTATTTTAAGAAGCGTGATCCTCTTTGATTGGGGTTTAAGGCTCTGGGTATACAAAGCCACTCCACCGCGCTGCTTAGCGACCATCTGCAGCACACATGTGTTGCCATGTGTGTGTGTGTAATTTATTGATTTCGCAATTTTTGCTGGCGGCATCCTGAAACACACACACACGCATATATACATACATTGAAGCTGCTAACGCATTTAAGCACATAAATGCTGAACTTCAAATATTGCTGCATTGACTTTTATGCGCCGTTGCCTGTTTCATTCTTTTTATGGTCATAAGTGGGGGCAAGCATCCCTTTGTCTTTGTTGCGCCCGGCGGCCACGTGGAGTGTCGTAATTCCCCACCGATTTGCCACATTTGACTGTTTATTATGCGGCTTACTGGCCAGTCTATTCACACATACGCATCTGCGCTGCTCATTTGCATAAGAAATGTGCGCCAATGTAATGATCGATGTGGTTACGAGGCCCCTGTAGGAATTGCTTGAGTACAGAGTGAAAAGCCAATATAATTCTCACATGTCTGACAGATAGATGGCGCCACTAGCATTAATTCTGCATGATTTTTAGTGAGTCCTAACCTTCAAAATCCTCGAGTATCAATTTGACAGCTCCCCAATTATTATTTTGTGAATTATATCATTTTGGGTGAAGCAACTTTTGTTAGTTTACAAAAAATAGATCAAAAGGAATTTCGTCTGTTGATAAAGTACTGCATTTTGAAGGGAAAAAATCCAGTTTAAGCAGAAACTTGGCTTGATGGCGAGTTTCTGGTCAGTGTCCCATGAAAATCAACAATCAAGGATTGGTATTCTAAGTTTACACGTAGTGAAATGAGCACCGAAGGCGGGTAACACAGGGGACACCCAAAAGAGGTTGCTGCCGATGAAAACATTAAACAAGTTAGTACTCTAAAATTATCAATTGAACGTTTATATCATATCACTCACTTTTGGTCAAAAGCAACGACGAGTTGATGATTCGGAGCAGTGTTTGGAGATGTTCAAGTGTAGCGCCGAAGTTTTGAATTATATTTGACAATGGATGAATCATAGCTTCATCATTTCACTCCGAAGTGCAATCGACAGTTATCCAAGTGGACTACAAACGATGAAGCCACTCTAAGGCGTGAAAAAACGCAACAGTCAGCTGAGAAGGTTGTGACGTCTGTATTTGACTACTTAAAAAAGGAAGGACCATCAACAGCGCCTATTACATAGCGTTTTTGGAACGCTTGAAGGACGAAAACTCCGAGAAACAGCTGCATTTGAACAAAAAAAAAACAGTGCAAAATACCACTAGTACTTAAAATTGTGTTATATGGTAAGTGGGCATGGTTGGTTACGCCAATAGTCCACTTTTTACATCGGTTCCAATAAAGCCCTGGCACATCGACACGGGCCTAGAAGTTACACGCCACAGACAGTGTTCAGTTATTGATTTATCGCGCTTTTAGTAGTTTTTAACGCTACCGTTATATGGGGAGTGGGCGGGGTTATCATCCGATTTCATCCATTTTCAGACTGTCGAACGTCGAAATAGTTACATAATATAAGAAGTTCCGCAAGCGAATTTGACTATACATATGTTCATTAAATCTATTAGAGGGCGGGACTATGCCCACTTTTATTAAATTGTGCCCATAAGTGCCCTTTGGTACCGCGATCCCCTTTGCCAATTTACAGTTCTATATCATAAGTTAGTGCGCAAATTTCGTCAGAAAGTGTGTTTTACTATCTGTCGTTGGTACTACTGGGTATAAATTGGTTTAATTGCCGACTGAGACAAAATGCTTGTGTTTCTGTAGAAGCGATTTCAAAAAGTTTGGTTTTTCGAACTTATCCCTAATTTAAAAGAACTCTCCGGTTTAATTATTGAGGTGACTTAATGTATGCAGGACTCTTAATGTAGTCCAAATACATGAAAGTTAACCATTTTATAATAAGACATATCTTTTCTACAGCTTCAGATGCAAAATCTTCTTTTTTGTACTTGAATTTTCAAAGTCACTGTATTTTCGAAACATTCGCACTAGCTGTTACGTAAAATCATTTACTGCAAATTGTCTTTTCTCTTTCTCTTTTCTCTCTGGGCAGGTATAATTTTTGCTTAATATTTATATACAATTTCAGTTATATATATATATACATATATACGAATAATAACCCATCGTTCCAAATTTATTGCGCATATATTAATTATAGATGGCTGGCATAATTTTCGCTTTCGTCGCTGAAATAAAAAAAAAAAACTCATTTCCTTGCCCACAACTACTCCCAAGTGGCATTTAAATGAAGTCGCCAACCGACGACTGCCTACTTGCTTGCGGGCATGGTCAAAGAACGCGAATACATATGTACTTGTAATTACACCAAATAGTGTTGGCCAGCGAGACTGCGGATAGCCTTTGGAGGGCACTAGGTGAAACCAGTGCTGGTGTGTCTTAGTAAGCTGAATCGATTAGCATAAGAATGAGCAGGAAAGTGCGAACGGAATCAATCTGCAGATGACTAGATTACGCTTAATCGGTGGGTCAATGCTTTATTAATATGAAGGAAATTGGAGAAATACTAGCATGTTTGTGTTTGTAGGTGTATATAGCTATATAGTGAACTTTTGTGGACTTTAATAATATTCTACTTGTTTTTCGAACTTTATTTTTGGAACGGATCATTCATTATAGGCTTAATTATGATTTCATAGAGACAAAGAAGTATCTATGTTGAAAATCCGCTTATTTTACCAATGGCTCGCCTGTATGACTTTTTTTTTTCAGAATAACTAAGTAAACAAAAACATTTCAAGTTCTTGGCTCACCATATATACCTAAAAAATCATTAAAAAGAACTTTTAACACTCATAATCAATCAATATCGTATTTTTTGACTTATAATTGCTTATATAATATTGTTATCGAAAATTTTCAAAATATTCCACTAACTCAGAGCCAATAACGAACGGCATGTGAAAATAATTGCGACGAGAACAAAAATATCAAAAGAGTCAGCGAAAAAGAAACGCTTTGACAAGCCACCATGAGATATTGCGCGAGCAACGCTGTGTTCATTAAATCACACTTTTAATTAACTCACCACAAATAACAACAACAAAAACAAATACTAAATTCCGCTTGTTGTTGTTGCGCTGCATTAAAAATGCAAACAATTTTCCACACACCGTTAACTCAAAAATATGCAAAATTCTAACAAATAATTGCAACGCTGAAACACGCACGCGCACATACACACACACACATGGATGCCTGCCAAGTTCATTATCCTTGACACAATTGCATCAGTTGATCGCACGAAAATCCAGCATTGAATGCTTGTTGCGCTGCATTTGTGCGCGCGAGTTCCATCAATATGACGCAGTCTTCTGGAAGAGCAAATATGCGCGGCGGCATAACGGTATGCATTCATGTGAAAATTCGTTTTCGAAAAATTGATTATCATATTTGTTTGGCTGTGTGTGTGTGTATGTGTGAGCGCGTGTGTGCACTTCTAACAACCAAATGGCGTTACGCGACTGCGCCGAGCGCGTGCAGCGGCAGCGATGTAGCGGAACTTGTTGACACACTTCCGGCGGCACTCATTCACTTGCCGCGGCAGATAGTGAGCATGCTGCAACGCACACACAGCCAAACATATGCACACATACATAAAATTAACTAACTGGCAAATGAATGCCGAATCGAGCGCACACGCAACGCTTTTCCATGCACAAAAACAATGAAAACAAATGGGAAAACAAAAACTTTAAACGCAGCAATAGAATCCATGTTGATATACATATATACTAGTATATATATGTATATGTGCGTGTATGCAAATGACTCTCGACATTGGTCGTCTCTAATTAGACGCAAAATATTGTTTTCTCCTTGCATGTGTGTGTGTGTGTGTGTGTGGGACCAGTTGTTGAGCTGCACTACCTTGTTCCGCTCTACTAAGCCATTATTGCATAACAATTGATTTATATTTACAGTTATACTGTTTAGAATACTTGTTTGCTTATTTCGAGCGCTTACCCAAGATCTCGACTGTGTGCGTAATTTCGCGCGGCTCCATTGTGGCGATCTGGCAGATGTAGTCGCCGGCATCCTGTGGCACTGCGTCACGTATCTGTAAGTTGAATCGCTCGGCGCGCGACACACGTGGATCCGGTGTTACCTTCACATTGCCGGCGGTGAGTATGGCGATGCCACGCTTCCATGCAACCACATAAGGATCTGGAAGAGTATTAAAAAAAATAATAAAAATAAATTTGATATAGATACTTGAGTTATTTACAGTTATTATATGAAATTACAAAAGTTTAGTAAGTACATATCGTTACCTAAAATGCAAAAAAAGGTATCATCAAAAAAAATCGAAATTGGCTTTTTTATTGTTTTTAGCTTCCGCTGTCAGATATTGCCAATATATAACCATTTTATAACCAAAATTAAAAATTTGTTTTAATAACACTGACCTACAAAAAAAATTGTTTGGTTTGGTGCAGCTCTGTGCGCATCAGTAGGCGGTATAGTAGGTAGGATGAACCATATTCCCGCTACTAAATGTTTTTTTTCTTCTTTCTTATGAACAAGAGCGGATATGGAAAATGTGACTTGTTTTCTCGTATCAACTCACAAAATACATCCAAAATCAGGTATAAAATCCTAGGAGTGTAGGCCAGTGTAATGGTGGTTACTATTATACCGTTTTTATTTTGCCATTAAACTTATGAAAAGTGATGTTACGTTAGTTTAGGTGAAGTCATGTCATTTAACACCGTTAAGCTATTTTTTGTCAAGACAAGTTACGCCAATGAGTTTATTGTGTATGTTGTTGGATATTTAAAATAACTTTTGAGTCACAGCCTTCTAAAATGTAGCCCATCAGTTCATCTTTAAACACGCTTTTCTAAAAACTACATTTTCCATATTCGTCAAAATCCATCAAAATCCAATTTTAATCATACGAAACGGTGAATATTTTAGGTAAAAATCTACCTTGATCCAGTAAATTTTTATATTCTCAAAAATCGCCTTTTTTAGGTTGTCTCACTATGACTATCGCCTGATTAATCCAATCTAACAAATATATTGTTTAGAAAACTATTTATTTGCTAATATTGCTAGTTGGAATCTTTTGTAACTTCACGGGGATCTCTCCATAGGAAATTTATATTCACACATCTAGTGCTACCCACATTAAAGGCAAATTGAGTTACTTAAGAGATCAATCCTACGAGCATATAATTTGGACATCTTAGTATGACAATCTTTTGTGATACCTAAAAACCTCTTAAATTCTGTCTCATACGACCCTTACATAACGACAAAGCGCTTTGAGCCTATCATAAGTTTGTTTATACAGCCAAAGGCTATTTCTACTGAAAGGTTAGAGTGCTAAGATTTTACATACTCAGACTTGCAAAGATTGGAGAATGGAGGAGAAAGTGCTGGGATGTTTCCAACTTACCCTCCTACAACCAACTTTGACAACGTCCGACAAGATTTAAAGCCTTACCGGATGAATGTCTATAGGACAATGTTCAGTAATAATCCCTACTACAGTGGCAAGACGAACTTTGCTAAGAGTAAGTGGTTCAGAAGATCTTTTGCGTTCAACACTACTGTGCTAAAAGGATATTGCAGTCGCATATGATCTGGTTGTCGACCAACGCACACGAGGATGATTGGTCCAATGCTAGAACCCAATATACCAACTGGAAATGTAACTAAGTCCCATTCCACAGTGAGCGACACAATTGTGCCCTCACAGGCTGGCTCGTATGCTTTGCAGTCAGCAGCGATTCCGCCGTGATTAGGCAATCAAACGAGTCTGAAGATGAAGTGGCTTGATGCTATTTCTAGTGAGGACATACATTCCTTGACTAGCTTTTAATGCACAGCTAGAATCCAAATACTTATCTCCAAGTAAGTGGTAGTTTATGTCCATGGGATTCAAATAAACAAAGACCGATATCGAAGAGGCAGATTCCATTGCCATTTTAATTTATACTCCAAGAAAATCTAGCAAGTGGTTATGTGAGCATCGAAATCGACTCCTTTCCGTTACCCCAACTCAATATCTCAAATATTATACAAGTTAGGGAGAGAGCTTAAGCAAAGCGTCTATAGCAGCAGACATCTCATTTCTGAGGGTTGGCATGAAGCGAAGTCTACATTAACCAACAAGAAAGTAAATTACTTATATTTTCAGAAATAAACAAAATGGTTGGAATCATTCGATAAAGGCTTACCGCGCATCCGACCAGAAATAGTTGTCATGTAAAAAGTGGTCATGAAGACGTAGATATAAGGAGCCAGCCTCCACCAAAATCGAAGTAAAATAAAAAGTTTAGTTAGTCGTTAAGCAATCTTACTGTATTCAATATAGAAGCTATTTCACTTAAGAGACCTCTGAATAAAAACATGAAAACAAACCAATCAACTCACATCGTAGTCTATCTCGGACTCCGACTCCTCCTTTTTGGCTTCATCCTTCTTTTCGACAGAAGCGCCAGCACCAGCAGCTGGAGTAGAAGACGCAGCAACAAACTTGCTGGGGTCCTTGATGAACTCCTTGATGGTAGCAGCCTCCCTGAAATCCACTTCGGTGGCAGCAGCAATAGCCAACAGATTCCTGAAACCATTGGCAACACTGTGTGGTGCCGAAGCAATCGTTAGGTAATCAATCTGTAACGATTGAGCCGTACACTCCAAGCAGCTGTGATGACATCTTTAGCGGAAGAAACTCTTCTGCGTAATACTTAAATTAGGGAATACTCCTGTCTCTTCCAAAGGAGTTTACAGGCGGTAATTTCTTTCGCAACTCCTGCATAAATACATCCACATTAATTGAGACATTTCCCACAAATGTACCGGCGAATTCGACCACAGTTGAGTAAATCCATTAATTAGAAGTTTCACACCAGCCGGAAACCAATTTTCCCCACCGCCCCCAATTATTCCTGTTGTCATATATGAGCATATGCGTGGTATGGTTCAACGCTCTGCTGTACCCCCCGCAGCTATGATGACATGAACTGGCAAAGAAACTCAATTACACTTCCACATGAAAACATCAATCAACAATTTCGTGATACAAAGGGATAAGTGCGGATGTTAATGGACACAGGAACACTACAAAGCACCCATACAGTCACACTTCAAACTCTAACCACACACACACACTTCCATATGAACATGAGCATACATGTAGTGGATTTGGCAAATAGGCACTTGATGTGGAGTGTGTATTGAGCCACGCTTGAAATGTTTGTCAACACGTAGCGAACGAACGAATAAACGAGCGATTGAATGAGCGAACGCATTTGCCAGGCAACAGAAGGAGCCGAGACACTGAAGCGGCGTTTCAAGCGAGTCAGCAGAGGAAGTCGCACATATGTATGTACATATGCTAACGCACGCCGAAAGTCGCAGCATCAGAAGCCGCAAAGTGAAGACGGACGCGCACTCTCACACACACTCTGCAGAGAGAGACCCTAGGCAGATATATATGTATTTATGGTAACTACGAATTAATGCAGCGCCGCAAGGGTGTGTGTGTATGTGTGTGTATGTGACAGCCTGCATATTGCTTTCTTCCAATAGCTCGAGTGGGCCAGCCTCCGCGGCTCAACCAATTCAATAGATTTTGTCAATTGTGGCTGGCTGGCGGCTGGTGGCGGCAGATCGGTGGCTGCTTTTCGGCTGTTATGAGCTGTTGGCTTAGCTATGCATCCGTTGCCGCGTTGCCGCTCTTAATCAGTGGCTTCCTTTGCAACGGCGCACAGGATGTCGGCGACGCGCAGCAGCGGCGAAGCGAAGTGTAATGTAGCGATCTTAGCCGGCGGCATTTGAAGGGCTGCTTGTGTGTTGTGTCGGTTGTGTTGTCTGTTTCGTGAATTGTTGAACTCATTAATTCGTGCGTTTTCAATTTGACTCGTCA
Source organism: Bactrocera neohumeralis (assembly GCF_024586455.1). NCBI lineage: Eukaryota > Metazoa > Arthropoda > Insecta > Diptera > Tephritidae > Bactrocera > Bactrocera neohumeralis. The sequence continues at coordinate 74,897,888 of NC_065919.1, read as the reverse complement.
ACGGCACTGACAATGCCAACTAACATAACACAATAACAACAGCAACAGCGCTGAAGACTGGGAACCACAACAAAAGGGCAATGAAATCAATAATTCACATGCTCGCAGCAAAGGTCGCACGCCTTTGACATTTCGGTCGGTTACACACGCCGGATGCGGATGCGAATGAGAATGCGTGTAAGTAGATGAACGGAATGAAGATACGAGTATTCAATAGAGCGAACGGACGTCGCAGATGTGAGTGCAGATAGAGCGCGTGTTAGCTTCAAGTGCTTGTTACTTGCTAATGAAGTAAGTCTATCATTCGGTGCGGTTAACGTTTCGTGATTGATGTGTTGTAATGGATAGTGCCATAATGTTATGAGTAAATATGTGTGTGAACCGCAGCAAATTGTTGAAGGGAAACAGGATTCGAATGAAAAACTAATGAAAAAAAGTACAAAGCTAACTTCAAAGGTGTTTTAATAGAGTCCACTTCTCCAACTTGCCGGCAAAAATGTATATGAAATATATAATGCAGACGGTAGCAAGAAAACTGAAGATCCAAACAAAAATCACCTGCACTTCTATGTTTCTCTGGCGAGTAGTTGAACTCCATGATGTTTAAGCTCAGAAACATATTACAGTGAGATGAAAACATGTCGCTTTTTGAAGGGTTTCTTTAGCCAGGAGTACCTCATTATTCTATTTGTGATAGATTAATGTCGAAGGCAACGGTAAAACCTTCTGGAAAGGCCACAATTTGGCCTTCTTCGCATAACACTCAAATGGTATTCTTTACAGACAGTTTCCCGGTCAGAAAGAACTTGCAGTGCACCACGCCCTGATAATCGAAGAAAACTGTCAACATAACCTTGATTTTTTACCTGCTTTATCGTGATTTTTTCGGCTTCGGCTCACCTTTGCCACGATATTCGGCCGATTGATCGTCTGTTTCCTGGTCATAAGCATAGATTCAAGCCTCATCGCCACTAGTAATACGTTTCATGACACCCCGGCGGTCAGTAGTGATTTTGGAACCAATCGTTTTACTTTTCATTTTTCGCTTTCACTTTTATTAGGCCCAAGTGATCTTTCAAAATGGTTTTCACTGATCGTTCCGATATCTCAACGATGACAGTTAGACCTCTGACTGTTATTTGTTTAATGAAACTCATTTATGGACTAATTTTACTTATCGTAAAATTCGCCGAATACACTTTACGTACTTCAGAAAGACAAGCGTATACTAAACAATGATTGAATGTATTTTCGCACCCTCCTTTACCACTGCTTTCGACGTTCAGCTGGCTGCTTGTTGTTCTATTTTGCTCCGTGGTTTTGTTTTATTTTCCATTTCTTTCACCTTTTACACTTATGAATTCACTTCGACGCAAAGTGATTGACAATTCTAAATTTGTACTCAATACTCAAGGCATGCATAAATTATTGCACAAACCCACCCACACCGCACCGTTATGACGCGACTTTTTCATAATGGAAACGCTCTCCCACTCCTGCTCTTAAGCAGCCAGCAATATGAATACGACTGTGAGGTGTAAATGAGTGACACGACAGCCACTTGGCTTAGCGCTGTCAACCGAGCTTGGCTGAGTGCTCGACACTTGGCAATCGAACACCGTCGACCCTTCGTGTAACGTGCTTTGCGTTCTCAAATGAGTGAGAAAATGGAAAAATGCAAATAATCTATTTAATTATAATTCAGCGCATGCAAATGAATGCATTGAGAATTTCATAACGACACCGCATCAATAATTAGATCGATTGTCATTCTATAAAGAGCAGGTGCTTAAATTTTCTTGTTGGAATATTTAAGTGGTGAAGTTCAAAGGTCTTGGTATGTGGTATGCTTTTGTTGGCTTTTACTTTCATTAAGTTAAATAAATTGGTCGTAAGTGGTTCGACGTTTGACAGGTGAAAGAGATTATAGACGCCGGTTTTATTTTGGTTAAAAGTTTTGATTATATGCAGTCTCTATTTTCTGTACAAAAACGATATTATTTATAGAGTACAAGTAATATTATCTGTAAAAATGTAAATAAAACTTAGGTCACTATTTTAATTAATTTTAATTTAATCCTTTCACAGCTACTTCTAACACTGTGAAAACGTGTTTAGTCATATGATAACCACGCCCACTACCCAGTAAGGATTATGCTGAACAATACCAAACGTGCGAAAGCTCAGTAAGTATGTAATTGCGTCAGAGACATACAATTTTACGCGGAAAATGGTAGAAAAGAGCTTCAAAAAAATTGGCATAAAAATTGGACAATGGGGGTGGCACCTTTGGGAAAAATCCTTTATCTTAGGAACTATTAAATCGTTTTCAACTAAATATCGTGTATGACATTATTTGAACTAAGGGTGAAACTAAGCTACTACAACGTAAACTTCCCATATACCACGTGTCCTTCCCATATATCTTGAATTACATACAATTATTGCAGTATAAATATGTAAATCGCGTGCCAAAACAGTTACTAAAATAAAACTTCGAATACTGTTTGTTTTTGAGGCATTTAATCTCAGATCCAAAAATGTTCAAAATCAGAGTTTGAAATTTCAAGTCCGCAGATACAGACTTAGTGGACTTCAGTGCCTATGACTCACCGAAGCTAACGGTGAAGTAAACCAATGAAAGCTAGGGTATATATTTTTCTTGAATGACGTGATGATAAAAATGTGTTTCGCCAGAAACTTTTGGACAACATAATCGGCTTACTGAGCCTACTATTCGCAACTCTATCACCCATCTTTGAACCCAGCTTTCATTATTAGCAGCCGCAGCTTAAAGTGTACACGAAGACCGTGGAGTGTCGATTTGGCGCATTATGAGATCTTAATTTGAAAGCATACAAAATACAGCTTGTGCAACAACTGAAGAAGCTCAACCTTCTCAAGAGACATCGCTTCGCTCTATGCGTCCTTAAAAAGTTCCAAGAAGATCCAACGTTTTCAAGCCAAATTTAGTTCAGCTATGAGATCCATTTCTCAATTTGCTCAATGGGTGTGCAATTAAGAAAAATTGCCGCATTTGGAACGAAGAGCAACCTAAGGAGATGAAAGAGCTGCTATTTCAGCCAGAAAAAGCAACGGTTTGTTTGGTGTGGTTTCTGGGCCGGTGTAATCATCGGTCCTTATTTCTTTAAATATAATGACGGTGGGAACATAACGCCACGATTTTTTTTGAAATATTATTTTTTTATAAAAAATTAGTTGTAAAAAAATTATGAAATATTAGTTTTTAATGTTTAAAAGCATTAAAAAATTTAATATTTAAAATTTGAAAAAATATTCTAGTATTATAAAATATTCAATATATTTTTACTTAAAAAATGCATTATTTCCGATAAAGGCTTAAATAATATTAAGTAAAATTTTGGAAGCTCTGTGTTTTCTTCATTATATTATACAAAATTCATAAAAATCTTAAAAAAAATTTACAGTCACATGGGGTGTCCCCTTGCCTTGTTCCGGTTTGCAAATTAAACATAACATTAGGCTGTCAAATATCTCCCTTTCGCTTTTTTGCTCTTTATTCAATGATTTATAAAAAGTGTTACAGTGAACGAATTTAGTTCAAATATGCATCGTTTCATGCAATAATCTATTCGTAGAAGCCCTCCTCTTTATTTGCGAAGCACTCGGACAGCCACTTTTCCCAAGCCTCTTTTGAGTTCAACTTTTCACCAGCAAGGGCGTTCGCCATGAGCAGGAAGAGATGGTAATCACTTAGCGCTATGTCGGGACTAAATGGATGCGATAAAACTTCCCATCCCAGCTCACATAGCTTCTGACGAATCATCAACGAAGAGTGTGGTCTGGCGTTGTCCTGGTGGAACACTACACCCTTCCTGTTGGCCAATTCTGGACGCTTCTGGTCGATTGCCTGCTTCAAGCGGTCCAGTTGTTCGAAGTAGATGGTAGAATTAGGCGTCTGGCCATATGGGAGCAGCCCATAGTGGGTACTTCACTTCCAATCCCACCAAACACTCAGCAAAACCTTCCTGACCGTCAATCTCGGCTTGGCCACTGTTTGGGACGATTCACCGGCCTTCGACCACGACCGTTTTCGCTTGATATTGTCGTATGTGATCCCTTTTCGTCGCCAGTCACCATCCGCTTCAAAAATGGATCGAGTTCGTTCTGTTTCATATCGCATATCGCAGGTGTTGACTCGGTCCAGAAGGTTTTTTTGCGTCAAATCATGCGGCACTCAAACATCTAGCTTTCTTGTGTATCCAGCCTTCTGCAGTTGTTTTAAAATGGTTTGCTGACTAACTCCCATCTTCTGGGCGATGTCACGAGATGCCACATGCCGGTCTAACACGGTTTTTTCCTTGATTTAATCGGTATTCGTCGTCACAGGTCTTCCGCCGGCTGACTTATCCATGGTGTCGTTTTCACCTGCTCTGAATCGTCAAAACCTTTCCTCCGCAGTTCAAAGTAATAGAGTACCATCCCTCAAAACACCAAAAATCTCACGGAACGTTTCTCTAGTGGATTTACCTTTAACGAAGGAAAAATTTAAAATATCGCGAATTTCGGCGTTAATGAACTCCATGTTTACACGTCTATAACTGTTGAACGCAATATCCAAACTATTCATGCATAGCGTCGTTTTGTAGGTTATGTTGAGACCTTTCAAATATGTATAGTATTGCCAGATACGAACTCTGTAGCGCTTTACACATGGCCTCGAAATTCAAAAGACAAAAAGGCGAAAGGGAGATATTTGACAACTTAATATATAACTGTGTTCGTGATAACTTTTAGCAAGCTAAATAGCTTCTGGCAATATAATTTTATCTATTTACTTTATCAGCTGTATTTTGTTAACCAATTACGGTGTTATTTATTCATAAAACTTGGAAACATAAAAGGTCTTTGACAGTTATGTTTGATCAGTGATATTGCAGAAATTTAATTTCCACTAAAAAAAAGTAGTAGCTACAATTTTTTTAAGTTGCAGGTAAGCCTTTTGCTGAAAAAATTTTCCAAGAAGAAGAATCTTATACTCAGTAAAAAATATTATTTCTCATTGAGTCTCCCAAGTTGCACACACTCCGCGCCTACAATTCACAAATTTGTGTTTTATTTTTCCAACGAATAAGAGAAGCCAATGAAATATATATATATATATATATGTATATGTGTGTGTGAGCGTTTGTTTGGGCTCATATTAAAGAGATTACTTTATGCAAATATGCAATTATTTCATATTTGATTTGTGGCTTCGCTGCTTTGATCAGAATTAAATATGCATGTGATGATAATGACGAAATAAAATACAGCATATGCAGGCATACATATTTAATAAGACAACGAGTGTATATACGATAATGTATGTATGTGTGTGAGATTTATGAGCATGTTTGAAATTAATAAAGAATGTAATTCTACACGCTTTTGCATTAATTACTCCCACTGCCACACTCAAAACCCATTGGCTATTCGATGCGTTAGGGTTCGAGGGATTAAGGAGTTACGGATGCAAGTTGTGCGTGTGTCAGTGGATAATGAGTGAACTGTGTATGTGTGTGTGTGTTTTGTGATAGCCATTACAATTAATTTCTTATCCTTGCGTAGAAGGCAACGTTTAATGAGGCATTCAATTACGCATTGCTCCAGTTAAGCGAATTTGTTGTTGATGTTGTTGCCGAACCGCAATACTTGCGGTTTGCATGAGTCTTCACGAGCCATTGCAATTGTTGTTGCTGTTGTTAAAAGTTATTGTTGTTGTTAGTAGTTGTTGTTGCTGTCAGTTGTTGTTGGCAGTTGTCTAAGTAGATTGACTCTAAAGTGTTGTTTTTGTTAAGATCAGACTTTGACCGGCGCCCAGCTGGTCGGAGACAACAGAGCTGCCTTTGGGTTTGCAGCCGATTGTATTATAGCAAATAATTATAGGCAACGGTAAATATATATTGTCCGTTAACGCAGGCAAACTCGAACGCAACAACAACAAAACCAACAAAGAGCTGTACAGGCAGCCTAAAACGACTCTTCTCTCGCCTCTCAGTTGTCTAACTTTAGCGCTCAACAGCTGTTTCTGGTTGCACTCTTTCGTGCGATAGATGGAATTGCATTGCTAGTTGTTGATGTTGTTGTCATATCCCAGCACTTAGTGCAATGTCGGGCAGGCGACAGCGTTTGACCACAGCACACTCATCAGAGCGCAGGCACAAAGTGCATGTTAGACAAGCATCGACTGCAGCTTCTTCGCCCTGTGGTAGCGCTAGTTGTCAGCATTGTTGTGTTGTTGCCATTCTAACGGGCGCTGGGAAGTTTGTGCGGAAACAGCTTTCGACATTTAAATGTTGCCTACGTAACTTAAGTGTTTCGGATATGCATAAAGCACACAAAAGCTTACACTTATACTTTGCGTATGTTTGTGCATACTGCAAGTGTGTGTGTGTTTGTGTGTGAAACTTCGTTATTTATATGTCGAGCACAAATTTGTCGGCTCTACGAGTGTTAGGTAGCTACGGTTGTGGCTTCACATGACTGCTTTGCTGCTCTTGTTGTCTTTTGTTGCTATTGTTGTTGTTGATTTTGTAACCGGAAGCTATTTAGTACACGTAATATGTTGCACAACAAAGTGCATACAATAAATTGGTGTTGCAACAACGTGTCCACACAGCGCCGTTCGCCGTGGCAGCAACAAAGTGCAATATATGTTGCATGTGTGCGAGTGTGTTGCAATAAAGACAAAAGTATGCAATAATAGTTGTAGGTAGTTGCAGTGAGAATAAATGAAAACCATAGAGCAACGCAAATCGCCTCAATTTCCGGCTTAGCTGTCCAAATACAAACTCATTACCGCGCACACACACACACGCGGTAGCTGACTTGTGCATGTATTGGACTTTTGTAATTTTATATTGAATTTAAAAAAATAAATATTTTTTATTTTCAACACCATTCAACCACAAATTATTATTTGGAATTGAAAGGAATTCCTTCGCTAAAGGTTACTCATACGACCTGTTGTACACTGAATGGAGTTAAAATACAATAATTAAAATTGATAAAAGTGTGGTGAAATTTGTTAATTTTTTTTTAAGAGTTTTAATTTGTGTTGATAAGGCTTTCTAATTTTAGTACTTAATAATTTCACCCTAAAAATCTTTAGTTCTCTGGAGAGCATTCTCAGGTTAGATATGTCCGTGAAAACAAATCTAAAGTACTGCAAACAAAGTAACACGAAATTAATCTAAAGAGGTTGTCAAAAAGTTAAATGAAATCGAATTTCATAGCAAATCAAAGCAAAATGAAATGAAATAACCGTAAAAATAATTATTGCAAAAATCAAAGCAGACTAATTTCGTGAGGAAACAGAAAAATATAAAAATAAATTAATATAAATAAATAAATAAACGCCTTGAAGCCTTCAGAGTAAATGCAGGAGAAGAAGACAAAGAGCGAAATATTTATTTATTTATCAATATTTGTGTTGTCGACGTCAAAGTAATCTCCACCAGTTGTAATACACTTATGGCAACGATTTTTCTAGTCCTCGAACTATTTTTTATTAGCACTTTTTTGGATGGCCTTCTGCTCCTTCAGCGAATCTTGTTTATCTCTTCGATCGACTGAAAACGGGTTCCACAGAGAGACAATTTCAGTTTGGAAAATAAAAAGGTCACACGGAGCCAAATCTGGTGAATACGGTGGTTGGTATTCATTGCGTTTTTGGCTTCAAATTCAGTCGAAATCGAACTCTTTTTCTGAATCACCTGAATAACCGTTAGCCTTTTCCAATATTCGCAATGATTCGGCACATGAAATTTGGTAAGGAATACAAAATTTGAGATTAATTCTTTTTTCAATATTTTTATCATTGTAAAGATCGCCACGCACTACTGAGGTGTACCGACTTAAGCAGCTGCTGTAAACAAACCTGTTGATAGATAGTGCTCATATTTGGCATAGCCAACTTAGCAAAATACATAGTTTTGAGTTATCATTTACCCGGAAATTTAATCACAATTTCTGAGTGATTTTCTTCACAATGTAAGTAAACACAAATAATTTTTGTAAAAAACGTCCAAAATCAGTTGTTATCCAAAAACTAATAATGCTGTGTGCAAACTGATATTGCAGTATCGTCATGTGACCTATTGTGAGACAGAGAGAAGTAAAGGCCTTAGTGGAACTATCATACATTCAACATTTCATGAACATTTGATTACAGAGAATTTTTTTCACGCTGGATTCCCAACAATTTATTAGAACAGTAACTACTAAGCGATAAACAACCATTTATTTGCCAGTTTACTTTCAGAAATCAAGAAAACCAAACGCATCGCAATACTCAAAGCATCGGTTTGATGAATCATCCACCGTATAGTCCTGACTTGGCACCAAACAATTTTATAAAATTTATTTATATTTATATAAGTTAAGATAATAAATTAAGATTTTACCGCGAACTTAGATTTATTGTGCCCTCACCTAAGTTACAACGACCCATCTAGCCCCAGCATATTGATAAATTCCAATATATCCCTAAGTGCTATTGAGGCGATGTGTTCTTTACGTGGAAACATGAATCCAAGGGCCTTTACCCTGCGTCTCAAGACTCCTATGCAGTCAATTAGCAGGTGTTCTGGAGTTTCATGCTCCCTGTCGCAGAACCGACTATTTGCACAAGTAGATAGGCCCATCTTTTAAATAAAATTTACCAAAACATGTAGCTGAAAGAACAACTTTTTAGAATGGAAAGTGTTTCACCAATATTCATTTTTTTAATTTGAAAGTTTCCTTTATGTTCTAAGTTTGCTTACATTTGTTGGAAAAGATGTGACCTTTTGTCCAAAAATTAGTAGAGCTTTGTAATATTTCTTAAAACCACGAAAAAACTTTTGGTTTAAAAATATTTTTTTTTCAGCATAGTTATAACTTCAAGATTCTTTAAGGTGAGACATATTTGTTGAACCCTCAGAGATATATTTAGATAGACCCTGAGAAAGTTGAAAGTTTTCCTTAATATTATTTAATTAAAATGTCAAGTGTCACTTTGGAAAAAATTATAGCTTAATCACTCGCATGCGCTCTGAAACACGTATGTAGTCTAATGAGAAACAAAACCAATCTCAGTCAGGACAAGCTTTTACAGTAAAATTTTAGTTGCCTTGGGACTTATTAACATTATAAAAGCTTCAGGTATGATCCAGACTTAACAAAGGAAAGGTTCATTGGAGCATTAAACCGAAAACAAAAAATCTGCTTCTATTTCTCATATTGATATCTATTGATCATAAAGATTAAATCACCTTTATTAATTCAAAAACTTTTTAGAAAATATTGTTTTCTCTCACAAAAAATATATTCTCTTTCAAAAATATTTGCAAAAAACTTTTAAAGTTCAAATATTTAGTATAATAGTGTGCCGTTAAGGCTCTTAATACATATGCAACTACATTTTCATGCCGATACCTGCACATATGCCAGCCAGCCACACTTGATAACAATGAGCAAATAAGTACTCGTGTACTTAAAGCTAAGCCGTTGCAACCAAAAATTGAGCAGACAACCAGCCACCATACACACACATGTACAGACCGCTATTTAAAGCAGTTTGAAACAACAACAGCCCGGCTGACCAGCAACTTGCACACAACTAAACCATTAACCCAACACACAACCGGCCGGGCTACTTACGACGACACACCTAATACCGAGCATTACTTGGTTTGTTTTTACCACTGACGCTTAAATTGTTTTTGTAGGGCCGGTAGTGAAGTGCTGGGCGAGCACTTGTCGGCAGAAGTGGGCGGAGCGCTGGTGTGGCAGACTTTGAGCGGAGTAAAGTGCCCAAGCGCTATCAGTGACCACAGCGGGTTGCAGCGGCCTCAAGTTGTCCTTTGGTCCCAAACACCACACACACACACACACAAACATACATACGAACAAACACGTAGCAATGCAAACAACTAAAACAAAAGCTTGAAAGGCAAGGAGTAATAGTAATGCCAGAGAGCAGTCAACTGAAATGAGTTAAGTTTTTCTGGAAGACTAGACAATGTACATAAAACGGTCTCGGGTACGTCCTGTATTCTTAGCCATGTTGCGGTTTCCTTTCAAGTTCTTAACTGACCCGTAAGATTTTTGTGTGGAATTATCATGTTTTGTTGCCAATGCTGGTGCTGTTGGTGTTGCTGTTGTTGTTTTTGTGCTTTTCGTTTGCTTTCGTTTTCGGTTTAATGCCCAGCAGCTGCAAAAGTCAACTCTAATGTATCTACTTTATGCATTTCCTCACATCACATGCTGCTTCTCATACGCACACAAACACGCGCACGCACACACAAGCACATTCATACATGCATACAAACACATATACACTTAAGTTCACGCATATGCACCAGCATGTTTATACAAATTTATTTGCATGTTTCTTTGCCCGCTTGTTTGTGTTCTTGAGCGCCTCCGTATGTATGTGTGCGTGTGTTTGTGTGTGTAAGGACACAGCACTGGACATGCTATTTGTCCGAGTGCGAGAATTTATTACTTTTTGAGCAGGCCAATATTGCTGCCAACTCCACGAAAGATATATGACTTGAGGCTAAATGATTTAGCAAAATGCTAGCGGTGGCAGAGGCGTGGAAAGTGGTAGGCGGACGTTGTCCTTAATGGATTTGCACTCTGTGATTAACTTATAAACTTCGAAGACGCACGCTTAAGCGGCATATGTGTGGTTACAAATAAATTATAGCAAAATTTTTGAGTTATATTTTACCAACAACAATATATCAAAATATGCGGAAGAAGGTACCAAAGAAATTTATGGTTTTATATTACAAGTGTAAATAAAATTTATTAACATGTGACGTTTAAATGCCGTTTGCTAAGGCTGGGTCTACAAAATTCAAGACTTAAAGAAAGTTAAAGACAATAAAATACTTCAACCTCAGCTAAGAGCTCAGCCAAGTAGATTTAGTCATGCCCGCCTGTATATATGCGTGCTTGTCCCTCAGATTTTGAGATATTGATCTGAAATTTTGCAATCATCTTTTCTCCTCAAGGAATCACTCATATGTCGGAAACGCCGATATTGAACCACATGGTATATAACTGTCAAGCAAACTGATGGACCGGTACCAAGTCATTGTAGACGAAACTATTTTATTTGAAGAAGTAGGTTCATGAAATTTTGCGTGGATTACTTTTAAAACAAACGGTACAATAATCAAAGAAATAATTTTAATCCGATCACTATAGCATATAGCTGCCATACAAGTTGAACGAAAGAAATCAAGTCTAGTATGGGAAACTTTTTTATTTGAAGAGATATTATCATGAAATTTCGCATGAATTACTTCTTGAGGCAACTGTACAAACAGCGAAGAAGTAGTGTTGATCGAATCACTATAGCATATAGTTGGCATACACACTTACCGATTAAAATCAAATTCCCTTAGGGAGTATTTTGTAATTGTGAAGAGTATTACTTTTCGGTGCAATGTTTTCTTCTTATTCCAGTTTGAGTTGAATCTGAGATGGTATTCAGAAACAGCAGCAAGATCTTCTGAGCTTAAGCTACGGTAGAATCTTTTATCTACTCTCTGGAAAACAAAATGCAAACAAAGAACATACTTCCGTTTACACTAACAACTAGAAAAAAAAAGCTTGATTCAAGATTTTCATTGCCGAAATGGTTAATAGGCTCTGCTTTAGACTTCTGACCAATGCCTCGGTGGTGTCTGAGAATTCCTGTCTCTTCTTCATTCGCCGCTAAATGATTTTAAACCAAAAAGGGGAGCAAATATCCATATGAAATGACAAAAATTTAGCCTTGTAATGGAAAAATAGTTCAGTTTCTGATCCTGACTCAATTTGTTATCATATTTTGTGCTCTGAAATCCAATTTAAGATGTAAGAATTTTTTGATTTCAGTGGAAATGAGCAAGTAGCACTCTTATCTGTTCCATATATCCCCCCAGCAACCACCAGTGTGTTGGATAAGCGCCTAACGGGCATATATCTAACTAATTCATCTTCCTTCAATATTTATAAAATAAGAGCATTTTGAAAGAAAAATCGTGCACTTATGTTACTATTAAAATTTAAAATTTAAATTTCTACGAATCAGCAGATCAGCAGCCTCTTTCAACCACTTCTTTTTGTCTCCTCTCATTTTGCACGCCCACATATGTGGGTCATAATTCAAGTTCCAGTGATTGCGTTACCATTTTATAGACCAAGTAATAAAATAGAGCTGCACATAAATTTAAATAGGTCATTTCCGTCCATACGTCATTCAGCGAACCGCCAACTGTCAATCACAAAGACAAGCACATCATCCGCGACTAACAGCGGCCATCGAATGTAAAAGCTCATTTCCCAGCACTTTATGCTACAAAAACGTATTTTCAGTATTTACGAGTATTTTTTGTCGTTGTTGTTGGGTTTTGATAACTCAGTTTCGGGGCTTTAATTTTTTTCGAAAGGCACTTTTAAAAACACTTTCAATTATTTTCTGCCGTTTAATGGCGCGTCTGAACGGTGTGTGCCTAGGCGAAATGTCTGAAGAGCGTCACTGCTTGTCAGCGACAAAATGGCAGAGTCTCTAGGTAACGCGTCTTAATGGCGCAGTGTGGGTTCCTAATTCACCTGTGGCTCTTTATTTACGTGTTTTATGTTTATATATTTGTGTGTGCGGCTAATAAGCAGGCCAAAGGAAACAAGTTAACGCCAAAAACGACGTGCCTGTACTCAACACAAAAATAAGCAGCAATAATAAAAAGAAAAAAACCAGCAAAAATTTAAAACGCTTTCATCAACCAAAATGTGATCTACTCTCGTAATAAGAGGCGTTAAATATGCCAAATTGCCTTTTTCGCTCCACTTTCGTAAATTTGGCTTTCACTTGCAGTTAACGAAGATGAAATAAAAATGCTTACCACCACATTGTTAATATAAAGTGGAAACGCGCATTATCTTTTAACAAGCAATTTTACGGTATTTTTATACACAGCACACACACGCATGCACTTACTTAAGTACATATTAAATCCAGTAACAATACAAATAAGCGAAAAGCCTTTGATGCATGCACTGCCTTTGCTGCCCGCTCACATCAATCATGTGCTGTACGTCAGGTTCTCAGCTTATGGTGCAATGCAAGCAACAATAAAGCATACACACATACACACATAATAGACTGTTAAAGTAAAGGCGTCCTTGCTTATGCTAATGATGCTCATATTCATAGTAAATCAGCGTTACCATACTTCAGGATCAGACCGAGTTATATGATTGTGTGTGTACACATACACTCACACGTCTACATACGTTTGTGTGCACTTTTCTCTGGTATCTAATTTACTTTATTCCCAATATTTACTCCATAGCCGTAATTTGTGATTTTGAGGTTCACGTTTGTCAGGTACAGTTAGTGAGGGCAGGTTTGAGATTAAATGTCTTTAATTTTCTTTTTGTTTGAAATTTAGTAGTGCACTATGCTGTAAAGTGAGGAGTTTTAATGATAAAAGCAGAGGTGTTCAACAGCACTTGATACTTCCTAAATACACATATTCAACATTCTCTAACAAGCATTACACATTCAAATCATAACTTAAAGCTGCTCGGTTTTGAAATTGTGATGCGCAGAAGGCTCCTCAAAATCGTTCATGCATTAGCGAAAAGAACTTAATATAACTGATAATAATACCGGTGGCAGTAGCTACTTTAGATTTTATTTTTCTTTTATCTGACATATATACACTCAATGCTTTGCCTTATGAGCGCTATTTGCGTTGTTTAGAGTAACTCAAAATATTTATCTCGGCAAAAAAATGGAATGAAATCACGAACATGGACTCTTAGGAGTCGTAGATCACTCTTAGATGAATATCATGAAGGTTGTCCTAAATCAGTGTGAACTTCATAAGTTCGGTGCTACTCGAAGAACTATGGAAGAGTTAGGATGGAGGTCACCCTTTTTTTGAAAGGAATTATGGGCAGATGGTCACGCGGCGACTTAGATAGATGTGTAGAGTAAATCAGAGTTGAGGGCACTTGCAAATGTTTTTAAAAAACTTCTGAATATTCAAAATTAGTTTAGTTGCCATTAAATATACACTAAGGGCGTAAGAAGTCTTAAAAACAAAAAAAAAAAAAACAAAATTATTGGTTGAAACAAACTGACTTCTACCTTATAAAAAAATAGATTTACCATATCCCCCTGGGTTTAAATTGAGTAAAAGGATAAACTGATCAGCAAGTTTAGGTCTATGGTGCCCTAGAGAAAGAAAATCTAGTAAAAGAGCCCATCAAGTAATACTCCGAGTAATTTTAGTTTTTGAAAGCAATTCCAACGATTCGTTCTACATTAATACTTAAAAAGGGAGAGTGAAAGAGTCTATCTTGTAAAGGCAGAGATTCTATGCTGTTGATTATAGAAGAATGAATCATTTCGAATCCTCCAAGGAAACAAAAAATAATCAATTGCAAAAACAAAAAAAAAAACTTTGTTTGTGAATTCCTGTCGCTTTATACATACATAGTGATACGAAAGAACATAGTCCTCATTAAGAAGATATTTGTATTTTAAGTTTATATAACGAGTGCTAATTTTTTACTGAAAAAGAGGAGAAGTGCATCGTACTCTCATATTAGTAAGCAAATAAATAAAAATAATTGTCATAAGTAAGCTGATGATCTTAGTCACTAATGCTGATACTTTTTGTATTGTTAAGTTTTAATTGCATTATCCTTTTCATTTATAATAATAATAGAAATAATTCTTATAAGTTTCTTTCTTGAAATTCTACAACATACTGATACAACTTACCTGTATTGGCAACTTCGCATGGCAATCTTATTGTGTCCCCAGCAACAAATTTGAATGTCTCCGAACGTGAAATGAACATCGGCTCATGCTTGTTCATCAAATTACTTGACGCCAACACTGCAAATGGAAAGCAAAACAATTTAATGTTGTAACGAAGATATTATATGTATATTGAATGCGCTTATGCTGCAGATAAACTGTTATTAAAACCAAATTTGCTTAAATAAGTTATAGATCTAAGGAAATGTCGGCAAAAACATATTTCTAGAAGCCATATTTAATAACTTAAAATGGAAAACAACGTATCATCAAAAAATGAGAAGTTGAGTTTTGTATTATTTACGATTTGTTCCGCAAAAACTGACAAATTGACTGAAGACCAAAAATTGCTCAGAATCTAAAATTCGAAGGACGATTATTTGACCAAAAATCACATTTTAACCATTAACCACTCCCCATATTCACCTGATATGGCACCGTGCGACTTCTTCCTTTTCGGAAAAATGCATTTGCCCATGAAAGGAAAGCATTATGCAGACGTAGAGGACATTCAAAAGGCTTGCACCGGCATACTGGCGGCCTACCGGGCAACAAGCTAAAACACTCGTTCGACATGCTTTTGGACCGTGCAAAAAGCTGTATTGATGCAGAAAGAGACTATTTTGAATAAAATAAATTGATTTTGGCGAAAAAAACATTTATTCTGTTTTTTTTCAGTCCTTTTTACTTTCGAAAGCACCTTGTATACAAAATGTTCAGCCTGATGAGCTTAGTCATTCCATATCCGTCTGTCTGTCTGTAAATACTGAGAAATCGATCTGAAATTTTGCGCACGCTCTTTTCTTCCCAAGAAACTGCTAATTTGTCGGAATCAACAATATCAAATAACTATAACATATAGCTGCCATACAAACTGAACGATCGGAATCAAGTGCTTGTGTGGAAAAATTTTACATTTCACGAGATATCTTCAAGAAATTTGGGATGGATAGTTGGCTTAGAAAATGGAGTAATCTGCAAAAAATTGTTCAAATCGGCTCACTATAGTATATAGCTGCTGTTGAGTAGATGCGCACTTCACCCGTAAGACACTTACCACTTTCTTTTACCTTTTTTTTTAAATAAAACGCCCGGCTTCGGTTATATTCAATTGAAGTTAATTTGTTATATTTAGATACTTGTATTTATTTTGTAAACGAAACTGATCAAACTTTGAAGTTGACCCTTTTGACCAGTGTGGTATGTGTTTGCGTGTGTGGATGTCCTCTCGCGTGTGGGTGGTGTTGATGTGTGGGTCCTGTGGAATGTGGGGTCTGTGTATGTGGTGTATGTGTAGTGGCATTAGGGGGGGCGGCTTATCTCATTTAGCCAGCTGCCATAAAACTGATTGATCAAATTTCAGATAAAGGTGCTTTTATACACTTTTATGTCATTAAAACTGCACCTGGTAAGCACTTTATAGCTTAGATGAACCGTGGTTAACGTTTCTTATTATTCAAATTTTGTTTATATTTTCCGAAATTATCTCAAAGTCGTATACACCACATTTATGCAAACAATTTGCGGGTAAAGTAAATTTATTTATAAACTCTTTCTTAACGACTTCAGAAAACATGAAACTTGCTATTAATTTAAAAAGAAAATAAAATTAGAATTATGCAATATCTTCATTAAATCCACAATGTCATTTATCAAACCGAAAACAGCTGACATCTGCGCTTATCTATGTATGCTTACGTGGTTAGAAAATATATAAAAAGTTAACAAAATACTGAAATGTGTCTAATGGGAACTTCATAAATATTTATGAACTATTTTAGTCTATGATTTGGCAAATGAGCAGCACTAACACACACACATTCATATACGCCAAGGTGACGCGCAACTGACTTAGTATTTAAGTTACAGCTGAAAAAGCGACTGAATCATTAAAGAACGCTGTGAATTTCAACTTTATATACATTTGAATGCTTATATAATCATCAGAGCCAAATATATATGTATGGATACTAACGAGCAAAAATGTATGTATCGTCTCAAAGGAATTAGCACTGCGACCAAATAAATAACTCTGCCGCATATATATACACATGACAAGTACAATTATACCAAGCTTAACTAGAGAATACAAGGTGATATGCACATACACACACATATACATACATACAAATGTATGACCAAGCACTTCACACCTAACATGACAAGTCGAATCGTTGTTAATGCCAGGAGCAACATGTTTATCAACGCCATTGTCACCACACAAATGCATGCGCAAACACATACACACATACACACACACACACACGTAAACACATACATGCACGCAATGAGTTTGCGCATATATTAACATAAAATGTGTAGGCAACAACAAAAAGCAGCAAAGCAGCCATTGCCAAGCGTTATCACCTCAAAGCAATTCACTCGCTGCCGTTATGCAACACAATCATTGTTGCTATGTCATCTAATTATGGTCCATCAGATATTGCAACCATGAATATATTAATTTTGTGATTTACGTCACCGTTGCAGTGGAACAATTCATCTTCAAACCAAACATACACACACACAACCCTCTAGCACTCACATAATACTCTTACAACCACAGAAACACAGAGGCAAACACTCACACACGCTTCCTGTCTGCTGCTGCCGTCTCGTTGGCAACATCGAGTGCATATTTTATAGATTATGCGCAAATCTACAAGCTACAGTCAGATTATTTATGAGGCTCGGTGGCACATTTCACAAATAATAATGCTCGTACGTAATTAATTCGTGTATGGATTTCGAGAAAAATAACATAAATGGCTTATGGCAGCAGGCACACACCTACACACACATACACTTGCAGGCATTTAAACACAAGTGTGTATGCGCACTCAATTGCATATGTATTAGTAGCCGTTATATATGTGTAGTGGTATTCACTTCAGCCGCCCCAACTGGCAAGTCTATTGAAACTCCGGTGCGCCACGACGTATGAGTGACACTTGTTTGCAACGTAACAGGCTGTCGAATAAGCAGTAAACCCTGCTGCATGATTAAATCACTTGTTGCTAGTGTTAGCATCTGTGATTATGCCACACCGTTCAATAGTTTGTTATGTTGAGCGTGTGTAGTTATGAGCCGGTGAACTGATTGATATTTGTATAAATATATATGTAATGATGTATACAAGCATCCATGGAATTGTGCGTCGATAGTGATTTTCACATGGAAGTAGCACAATATTAAATTTTTAAATTGTGAGTAAGCAAGAATTTAGTAAAATATATCACAAAGGCACCGAAAATTGAAATTATATTATAATTAAATAAGAAACAATTTTGAATAGGAAGTGTGTTTATTTTAGTATAAAAAAAAACTAATTTTAGAGAAATGTACAAAGAAATATAAATTTTAATGTATAAGCGGTTAAATACAGTTAGAATTTTCATTTTAATGTTCATATATTTAAAAATATACACAGAAAATTTTATATTTTCCCGTTGAATTTTTTCGAAGTTACACGCAAATTTAAAAATGCATTTCAAAGTGTATGTAAAGGCATTCCAAATTTTAAACGCATTTTTCTCAAAATGATGTTCTCAAAATCGGTGATCAACATTACTAGAAGACGGCTAAGCCTATTAGTATCAAAATTTAACACGAGCTTCATAAATATATTTTTTCTTACCGATAAATATTTTTTAATAACCAATTTAATGCCGAAATTTTGGTCAAAAACCAATTTTTTTTTGAGAAACCACCATTTTGTCAAAAAATCCTATTTTGTTTTTTCCTTTGATTAATTAGTACACTTAACATTACAATAACGAAAACTGTTTGGTTTTTAAATTCAGAGGATCCAGTTCAGAGATATAGTGGTGACCGCCAAATGCCTTAGCTACCGGAGATCAGCTGTAGTTCCTTTCCAAATAAATATT
The DNA here is from genome assembly GCF_024586455.1 of Bactrocera neohumeralis. NCBI lineage: Eukaryota > Metazoa > Arthropoda > Insecta > Diptera > Tephritidae > Bactrocera > Bactrocera neohumeralis. The sequence continues at coordinate 74,879,165 of NC_065919.1, read as the reverse complement.
TTTGCTTATACCAGGTCCTAAAATATATTTAAGAAACACCATAATATGTATACAAATTTTTTGATTAATAAATTTAAAAGTTTTCTCAGAAAAAAATTCTGGAAAATATACTTTTTTTCGGCATGCCCAAAGTTACTGTATGTAAATTATACTGCAGCCAATAGTCGCCACGACTAGGCCAGCATTCGAAATGGTGAAATTCTGGTGTGTTAACACTTTGCTTCAGAAGCTTAAGTTTAAAGTATATACATACATGCGAGTTGATCTACTTTAGAAAGTCAAGCTTCGAGTTTCTAAGATTTACCAGATAAAGCAAATAAGTTACATAACTTCTACTTCGCTTAAAAAAACTCCTGCTAAGCTTATTATAAATAAATTAATATTATGCTCTTATTTAATTATGACTAGCACTAAGCTGCATAAGATTGTTAGGTTAGGAATTATTACAAATTTATTTAAGCTGCGTCCTTCGATGGCTTGCGCAAAATATATGCATTTGATATGCAAATAGCAAATAGATGCCATCCTTCCTTGCAACTATCCGACAAATTTGACTTATTAAATCCTATTAAAATATTATAAATTATACGCATGCACACACGCGCACCGACACATGCGTATGTGTTGCAAATGAATCCTATTAGTAAAATTATAAATTCCATGGAAATTGTAAACGTTTCCGATAAGCCAATTCACTTTTATCGAGATTCCGGAGAATGTCATAAATTCTATTAGAAGCTAATCTCTTTAAGTTCATCTATTACAATTGCTGCCGAGCCGATGTGCATGTGTAATGTACATACTATATACTATATAGTATAACAATATGTATGTGTGGAAATATGAAAGTGTGCTAGTACTTGTATGCGTCTCTAAGGTGTGTGTGCGGCATTTACATATGTCGAATAAACAATTAGTTCACGCTCCGCCTAAAGAAGCCATTCATTTGCCGTAATGACCAGCTCACTTAGATTGGCTTATGCTGTCTGCAGATATTTGCTCATTAATGTAAAATTATGTTATTAATTTGAGGGAAGTTACTTGGAAATATGTGCTATTTTTTTAGAAGAAACTGTTTAGTAGAAAACTTTCATACGCAATACAAAGAATATATATAAATATAAGAAAAAATTTAAGAAACATTGAGAAGAGGCTGCAGACATCATACACAAACATAAGTGGCATTATTGATATTATTTTGGTTTTTTCTGATTCATAAAATCTAAAACTAATGCGTTTGTTGTCGATCTATGCAAAGTGTTTACTTACAGTTCATTTTATCATAAAACTAAAAAAAATTAAAATTAACGATTATTATTTTCTAACCAGAAAAACATTAAATCAAAGTATTATTAAGCCTTTTGCTGCAGATGCGCTGAGTTAAAAAAAAATCAGAAATATATTTCCATGCTCTATTTTCACCTTCAATAACACATTGTGCATACACCAATCATAAGTGGTCATAATATTTAATTGCATCTGTATTTAGTAATGAAACAATTATATAATAATGCTTATCACCAATTTATAAATTGTCCACATTTTGATGACAATTCTTTAGTTTTATTCCAATGATGATAATTCAAATCTACAAAAACAATTATTTTTTATAGAAAAAAATCATTAATTAATTTTTAAGGAAAGCTTCCTTGTTTGGCTGCTTTTACTCAATGCGCCCAAATGTAAGCAAGGTTTTAGCGTTGTTTTCATATATATATATTTTTTTACAGCAAAAAACAAAAACAAATAGTATTGGTTATAAAAGGGTTGATTTTTTAAGAAATATTGTCTGTGTTATGTAATAGAACATATGCTCGATTCAGAAATCTTTTAAAATTTCAGAAATGGGTAAAAGCAACTACCAATGAATCTGAAAATATAAAAATATGTTGAAACATTATATATACAAGTAAGTTTCATATTATTATGATTCCAATAAATTTTTTCCAACTCTGCTGTTTCTTTGGAGGTGTTTTACTGTACCATCAGGCGATTAAAGCTAAATTATAGATTAATAACATTACTCAGCACTCAAGTAGATACTTTCAAAGCAAATATTAAGTGTCATTCATTTTTGTTGTGCATTTTTACGCTGAAAACTGCTTTTCACAAGAATTCTCAAAATGGAATTTTTAAACCGCTGTAAATGAAAATTGCATTGTGGCCAAAATCCAATTGCTTTTGAGATGTGCTACTCAATTAAAGGCACTTCATTAGTTGCTGGTAAAAGCAAAAATGCAAATATCGAATTATACATATATACAAAAACTTACATATACATATGTACATAAATAAAAATGCACAATTTAACAAACAGATATGTTCGTATGTCTCAATAAATATGTTTAAATAAATAAGAACTGGAATTTATTCTCTAAAAAAATTGTTGGCTTTGAAGATAGGGGAAGTAGCGTTTTTCACTTATAAAAAAATAATAAATGTATGTGTTTGCATACTAGGGTGTCCATTATTTCCCAAGTTGATGCAATAGTTTATTAATGCTGAGTTGAGTCCCAAGTTAATATAATACAATGGTTAATAAACATTGAGTTGCTCATACGACATGGTGTACTGCGTGAAAACATTGCACTTGATGTATAAATTTGAATGCAAATTACTTCTTAAGTATAGTTTTGTTGAAAATATTGGCCAGACTTTTTCTGTAGAGTGGAAAATTTTGTACTTGAATATATTTTTTGAAAGTTCTGAGTTTACTTGCTTAATGCATACATATATCATAAAATTGTTTAAATATGGGAAAAGAAGCACGATTAAAGCAAAAACGTTAACTTTGGTTGCACAAATACAAAGGACTTCTTACAAAAACTTTGAGGTTAGTTTGTGTAGCAGCTATATAGCATAACGAACCGAGTTGAACAATTTCTTCAGGCATTGCACGATTGCCTTAAAAAAGAGCACCCAAAAGCGAACAACAATTTAGAAAATGACGGGCAGCCTAATGTGTGCTACATATATGTAGAGATTTGAGAAATATGTACATTTTCTTAACAGAGCGCTATGATTACTTTGAGAAGAGAATCTTTATTTGCTTAACTGCCAAAAAATTAAACAAATTGGACTAGCAAATTATTTCAGCCAAAAATCCTTCAACACAAACTCATATTTATATATATATATATATATATATGTATATATTTACTTATGCATATACATACATATATACGAATCTTCAATCGACAGTGTTTCTCGCTGTTACATATACCAACAGTTACCTTCAAACAAATCTCAGTTTAAATGTTTGTCAGTCCGTTCGTTCGTTTACATTCCTTCTGCCATAGAGCCGAGCCTTGGCAGCTTTACATTTTATCCTAAGTAAATTAATTGAATTGAGTTAAACTTGTTAAGCTTATAGCTGTCCATCTTGTTTTCATTATCGTCATTTTGACTTCAACTTATAGACAGCAATTTGTCGACGGCACAATCTGCAGTGTCTGCCCCGCGTTGGCCGTCTGTAGAGCGAGCAGCATTTGCATTAAATACCAATGTATATGAGTGGGTGTGTGTAAGCCTGCAGCAAAGACGATGGCTCAGAGGCCTTTTAATTTCTTCTTCATCAATTAGTTTACATATTTGATGGAAATGTAATAAATCTAAAGTTTTGTATGCAATTTATCGCCACAACAAGGCCGCAAGAACAACATACAACAACAAGCACATGCAGACATATAGACAGTTGTATGTGTGTGTTTATGTAAATGCATGGCGCAAGCAACTAGTGCGAACTGTAGGTCAGTGAGCCTTCTGTATGCAAACACACGCCTAAAGTCATGCTACAAAATCGTGTATGTGCAGGCAGTTGTAAACCGTAGTTATGCAAGTATTTGTGTGTGTGTGTGTGTGTGCATATGTAAGACGCAATCAACATTTGTCCGACAATTTTCAATATCATTTTCGAATTGAATTTAATTTGTCAATGACTTGCCGTTTTCTATGGCATTTCGTATACTAAACTGGTTAGCTAACTGCAAGCTACTACAGACACACACACACATATAATATATATGGCAGCATGTCTAACTTTGTTTGTTTTTGTGCCCACTTTCTTGGGCAATTTTCCTTAAATTAATTGTACTCGATTTATTTGACATAAATAAATGAGGAAATTGCGATTAGACTTGTATTTGTTGATTGAGAGGTGTTCTAAGGCGGGAAATAGTTAAATATCCTTTGGAAAATTGTTTTCGATTTCAAAGTGATTAATTTGCAATAAATTCGTTCGATGTCTAAATGAAACCCAAGAGCATGCTGTTAGCGGAGTGCAAGCATAATCAATAAAGCTACAACAACAAATGTGCGATTTCATTTGAGACAGCAAGTTGAAAGTGGATCAAGGCTGCGAAGATAATGAAACAGTAAAAAATTAACAATCTAAAACATGGAGTGTGCTTTCAAGTATTTATGTATTTATGTACAAATGAACTAATTTTGAGTAAGTACGCGAGTAGATAGTAATCATAAAAAAAAGTAAATTGGTGAAATAGCCGAAATATAAAGCTCTATTTAGCTGATCCAATTATATTTAAGCATATATTTTATGATCTCTATGGTATTATCGCTTCAAAAGGAGCTCTGAAAACCGTTTATAAGAAGATTGGAACAAATTTTGAGTTGTCTACATTTCCTCGTGACAGCCACGCAAATCTTTGGTAGTCCATTAAGCTGAAAGTTTAATGAAAAGCTTATAAGAAAGATCATGATTTATTTGTAGACATTAAAATTCAGCTAAAGTTAGGTTAGGTTAGGTAAATAGGCTGATGATCGTGAGACCACGAATAATCCCACCTGAACTGCTAGAGACGCCTGTTCGCTGTGATGCCTAGATTTTCTTAGTACGAATCGAAAAGACCTTATATATCTACAAAGGGCCCAGAGCCTGCTACAAATGTATTGAATTGTCTAATACAAGGTGCTTAAAGATAGCAGGACTTTTTGAATCTAGCGCCCCCTGAGTGAGAATTTCATGACATTTCATTGATTGGAAGTGAAGTTATTGCGTTTTAAGTGTCGGAATGTTTGTGTAATCGCCAAAATTAAATTTTGCGAAAATGCGAACAAAGACATCATTATAGAGGTCAAAAAGGACAAAAAACATTTTCATTAAGGTCCTTGTATTCAAATAGGCTTGCACCGAAATAATGCATTTACTGGCAGACCAGGTCAAAATATCGGCCAACGAGCTAAAACACTCGTTCGACATGCTTTTGGACCGTGCAAAAAGCTGTATTGAAGCAGAAGAAGACTATTTTGAATAAAATAAATTGATTTTGCCGAAAAAACCATTTGTTCTTTTTTTTAAGTCCTGTTTACTTTGGAACGCACCTTGTATGTACTCCAGCCAATTCGCTGCCTTTGCAGAAATTATGGCAACAAAGTTGCTTTGACTTTAATCTGGCAACAGCTGGATAGTGAAGGAGACAGTGCCTAGATGTTTTCATTTCATCTTTCTCCCTGCAACTTGAACAAGTTGCGTCCTTTAAATTTTTAGTATCACCAACTGAGTGTCAATCGGACAAGGTGCAGTTATTGCACCTTTAAATTCTGCTAAATCCAGGGACCCAGACAAATTTACTTTGGAAATAGCTTAATGCTTGAAAGAAACTACAGTGGTCTGGTTGTCTGAAACAAGAGTTATGGGTACAAATATTAGTCTATTAAGAATTGGCTAATATAAAATATGCCATCTATCTTAGACTTATGAAGTCTTGAAAGTCCTTAAACAGCTTATGTTTTTCATTTAAACTTTAACTCTTTAAGTCCTTACTCGAACAAAGACATTCCTTAGTAGACCGTTTTTTCTAAAATAATGTTTAATCCAAAGAATTAATTGTTTTCAATTTGCGTTCACTATTCCAAGCGAAATGACCTTGACTCACCGTAAATATCCTTAAGGAAATAATAAAGATTGTCGCCTTAGGTATCAATCGTACAATGTATGTGTGTTTGCGTGTGTGTGTGCACAATCAATTAATTTCAATGACACTTGGCCAGCGCAACACACTCCCCACTTTTGCCTTCAATATCGTTCACGATTTCTTACCATTTTTTTGTTGCTTTTGCTATCCAACAAGTTCCAATTTCCCTTGACATAGTTTGTTTTCTCTATTTTTTTTGCTGATTTTTCCAATTTTCTTCGCCTTGCAATAGACAAGCCAAATGCCGCTGCGAAAGCAGTGACAACGACAGCGACAGGAACAATAAACACAATAACACAGCAACAACAACAGCAGCCGGGAACATGTTAATACATTTAAGCAAATGTGTCAACAGGGCAAAGTGTCGTTTCGTGCTTTCCTTCGCAATTCCTCAATTACACGCTGTTTTGGCACAAGTCGCTGGCGTTCGACAAGCGACATACGACGGCCAAGCAGGCGAGCGGACGACATTTGCCTGTTTGATCTTGTGCGCTGTATTCCCCGGGTCGGGCGCGCTGACCATCTTGACTGTTGTGTTGAGTCAACACGCAGCGATACAGCGGCATTTGACATTGCCTTAGAGCGGCCAGGAAAGGAAAAAAAATTGGAAGGCGAGCAGAAAAAATGCGAAACAGCATGTGGGTGTGTGGCTGTGCGTACGCTCAAAGTGAAGTGTGCGCCAATGCCGTGGCTGCGTCGTGCTCGAATTGATTCGATTTCGCTGTGGGCGCAATAATGAAGTGTCAAACGTCGTATTTATCACCAAATATCGGGCCAGTGGAGTGGCGAAAAGGCCACTAGTATGCCACAGCAACAAAAACAACAACATGCATGCACACAAGAAGTAGTAGACTGGCAACTCACGCATGTGTTTCTATTTTTGTGTGGGTCCTGGAGGTAGCTTATAGCTGTATATGTGTGTATGTGCCTGTGTATGTGTATGTGTTTGTGTTTCTGTATGTGTGTGTGTGTTGCTCGTGTGTATGAGTGGCCTCAAACTAAGGATTTCGATTTTCTGTTTTGCACAATCTCTGCGCCGGCGAGTGCGTGTAGGCGTTGGAGGCAGCGGCTGCTCGAAGGCTTTTCATACCCTTTTCTCGCTTATATAGCCTTAGTTGGAAAATTGTGATTATTGCGTATCCGTTTTGTGTTCGGTTGCTTTCTTTGCTTTGTTTATTTGCCTTGTTTTTTGCTTCGAATCCACTTATATTGATCTAAGCCTCGCTGCTGTTGCCATTTATTTGTGTTTCTTGTTTATTTTTGTTGTCAAGAGTTTGTTATTCTTGGGTTCACCTTTTATTGTCTGTTTTTTCAGTTTTGTCTTTTCTTAGCTGTTAACGCATAATCCATTTTCCTTTTTCGGTTTTCCACTGCCGTTTATAGACTTTGCTTGCTTATTTTCTTATCTTGCAATTTTTACTGTCGGCGCCTGAGGGTAGGCTTTACCAGCACCAGTGACTTCAGTTTTTGCGTTTTTCTACTTTTCTATTCTATTTTTGTTTTATGTTTTTTCTTGTTTTCCCCTTCATTCTGTACTGTCTTTGTTTAGGTTGTTGACAAGATAAAAATGTCAACGCGTGTCTTTTTGCTGTCAATTGGTAATAATAATGAAATAATGTCAAATTAAGGCAGCAAACGGAAGTCGATAATTTGTGGATAAAGGCGAGATTATTGCGGCAAATATCTGTGTACTATTTATGTTTCAAAACACCTTTTGTCTATTGGTTGTGCAATTTTTCGTTTGACAATGTGCTCGCTATAGGTAATGGGCTAAAAATAAAGCACAGAATGCCTAAGTATAGAAAATGAGGACTAGTTAGATTTATTTCAGTTAAGGCTATACAAAAAAAAATGGATCACCCTTTATATACAAGGTGCTTTAGAAAGTAAGCAGGACTTTTTGAATCTAGCGCCTCCTGGTGGCGCCATCTATATGTCAGGTGCGTTAGAATCTACTCCAGTGAGAATTTCGTGACATTTCATCTATTCGAAGTGAAGTTATTGTTTATTAAGTGTCAGTATGTTTGTGTTATCGGTGCGAAAATGAGCTTCGAACAAAGAGCCAACATTAAATTTTGTTTTAAAATTGGTAAAACTTTTACTGAAACATTTCAATTGATGAAACAAGTTTATGGCGATGATTGCCTATCCCGTAGCAGAGTGCACGAGTGGTTTCAACGTTTTCAAAGTGGTCGTGAGGACATAAATGACGATCAACAAGTGGGCCAATCAAAATCCGTGTTCACCGGAAATTCCATCGAAACTGTGCGTGAATTCATCAAAAATCAGCCGAAATCATCATTGAAATTCAAGGAAATGGAATTGGACATCTCCAAAACATCGATTTATCACATTTTGACCGAACATTTGGGCCTACGAAAGGTGTGTGCACGGTTTGTTCCGCACAAATTGACTGACGACCAAAAATTGCTCGGAATCTAACATTCACATTCATGATTAAAGAGGACAAAAACTTCCTTTACAATATTGTGACTGGTGACGAAACGTGGTGTTTCCAATATGATCCCGAAACGAAACGCCAGAGTCCTGAATGGAAGGCACTGGACGAGCCGAAACCCAAAAAATCGCGCATGGAGAAGTCAAACGTGAAGATAATGCTGATTTGTTTTTGTGACTCCAAGGGTATTGTCCACAAAGAATTTGTTCCACCCGGCCAAAACGTTAATGCGGTATTCTACCTTGGAGTTTTGAAGCGTTTGCCGTATTCGACGTATTCGGCCCGAATATCGCGAAGATGAAAGTTGGCGTTTGTTGCACGATAATGCACCGTCTCATCGATCGACGCTTGTGACCGATTATTTGACCAAAAATCACATTTTAACCATTAATCACTCCTCGTATTCACCTGAAATATTTTCGGAAAAATGCATTTGCCCATGAAAGGAAAGCGTTATGCAGACGTAGAGGACATTCAAAAGGCTTGCACCGGCATACTGGCGGCCATACCGGCCAACGAGCTAAAACACTCGTTCGACATGCTTTTGGACCGTGTAAAAAGCTGTATTGAAGCAAAAGGAGACTATTTTGAATAAAATAAATTGATTTTGCGGAAAAAACCATTTGTTCTGTTTTTTTTTAAAGTCCTGTTTACTTTGGAAGGCACGTTGTACACTTTTTGAGATTATTGATTTAAGCAAAGGATTAAAGGAATATATTTTTTAAAAAACTCTAATTACTCAAAATACAAAAAAAATATAAAAAAACGAGTGCTTGAACCGAACTACTTTAATGGGAAGTGTAAAAATGAACACCCTCATCGTAAGATTGTTTCCATTTTGTTTTACAACAGACAGTAAATATTGATGTGACATAGTATAGTGCATAGAGTGCAAAGAAAAGATGACGATGGGAAGACTAGTCAGTGTCAGTTCAAAGGAAGGAGATATCAACCTTGAACTGGTACTCCTTGGCAGGTTTGTAAGTAACACATCTGAGCAAAATTCAAAATTAAATTATTTTTTCATTTCGTAATCGGTTGAAATTAGATTGCTATAACTCATAGCTGCCAAATAAGCGAAGCGATAAACATGAATATAAATATTTTTTATAACCCTTTATGATATAAGAATACATCTCTAGGGATATTATGACTCCGGTGCAGCAGAAATTGACAATTTTGTTTAGTTCTTATCTTAAACTCCAAATTCAATTTAAGAAGGCATTTTAATGAGAATTGAAAGGAGCGCCTTTGAAGAAAAAATTTGGAAGCATTGTTCAAAATTTTAAGGGCGAAATAGAACACGATTATTTAAAGATGTTATTATTTTTCATAAATGACAGTTAAGTGCTTTAATAAAAATGAAAAGAATATAATTGAAGGGAAAATGTAGTTAAACTCTTTATTCTTATTTGAGTTTTTTTTTTTTGCGGAAAGGGAAATGAAATTGTACAGAAAAGACTCAACCCTTGTAGAACAAGGTCTCCTTTTCCTACATATATTTCCCATAAATGTGCAATTTTTGAGACAAAAATTTATATAATTAACTTTTGAGGTTTTTTCCCTTTATTAGTGTTTCTTCTGTGTAGGTGAATTTGACAGAAACTTCCATATTTTCTCATAAAACTTTCAAATTTAGATTTAGCTATATTAATTAGTAACTTTTCGAGCGTGTATCACTCCTCTGAAGTTGAAATAAACAAATTTAAGATATCCTCTTTCTTCCACACAGTCAAAAACCTTTAAAGGTAAGGCGTATATACACACAGCAACAACAACACTACCAGTATTTATGCTTGTATTTGACTTACGCACAACTTTGCACTTCACTTGATGAAAATAATTAAATTTTCCCTTTATTACTCGAGGACCAAGCAAACAAAGCCGTTTGTCGAATTGTAGCCAAGCAACCAACCCGTCAAACGAGCGGCCAACTGCTCCTGGAAATATGCTACGTACGCTGATCTAAGAATTTAAAAAGGAATTTCTTAATGAAAATATCACAGCGGCCGCTGCAAACTTTACGCAAACAATTCCTTCTCCGGCAACATTTTCGCTCCCAAAGACAAGTAATTGAGAATGCGAGTGTGTGTGTGTCGCAGCAGAGAGGCGAATGAAATGAACTAAAAGACCGAAAAGAAAAAAGGAAAATGTGTGAGCAGAAAATGGCCCGCAGGTTTACCGCTAATGCGTACTCGGGTTGCCTGACTATGAAAGAGGCGTTGAGCAAATATAAAAAAGGGTTGCAAGACAAGCACAAACAAAAAGCGTTGTGGACTTGTGGCCCACTAGTTGGGCAGTAGCTCGTAGCCGAAATGACTAAATAATGAGAAGTTAGAAAAAAGAAAACAAGAATGACAGGAGTGAGTCTTGCATCTCAACGTCTCGAACATCTAGTTCCTGAATATCTTACAAAAACAAAGAATTCGACACAGCAAAAAATCACAAGAAAAAATGCGAGAAATTTAAGTTTGTGTTCCCCACAGTGACTGTGACTGCAAACTAATCAGTGCAAGGAAGAAGAAATAAATGAAATTCTCCCATCCCCACCACGCTCCATGCTGCAGGTTTTATTAAATTTGCGAGTTCATTGCACCCGTTGAGCTTTCATCGAAGACTAAGCATTTTTTGCACCGCCGCAGGCAACAAGTTTGCAAATAGTTTGAATATGAGGAAACTTTCCGGAGACGTTTGCTTTCTTATGGCAGCCTTTGTTCGCTCAAATATGGACCAAGCGGTACTGCTGACAAGTAAAGTTGGAAAAGTGTATACGTATGTATGTATGTATTAAACATGATTGTAACATCACAGCGCAAATGTATTGAGTAGAATAGATGGCGATGTATAGAAGAAGCTGCGCTCTGTTAAGTTTATAATATGTCGGCACTTCTCAAAGTATGTATGTGTGAGTATGTGTGCGTTCAATTGCAAATACATGTCAATGAATTAATTGTGAAAAATTAATGCATCAACCGCTCAGTGTAGGTGGTGTGGTCGAAAACTTAAACATTAAAGTGAGAGGAAAGAAGTGGAGAGCTCTCTATTCGTCTGTATAACTTATACAAGGTGCTTTCCAAAGTAAACAGGACTTAAAAAAAAAAACAGAACAAATGGTTTTTTCGGCAAAATCAATTTATCTTATTCAAAATAGTCTCCTTCTGCTTCAACACAGCTTTTAGCACGGTCCAAAAGCATGTCGAACGAGTGTTTTAGCTCGTTGGCCGGTATGGCCGACAAGAAAGAAGTCGCATCAGGTGAATACGGGGAGTTGTTAATGGTTAAAATGTGATTTTTGGTCAAATAATCGGTCACAAGTGTCGATCGATGGACGCCGCATTATCGTGCAACAAACGCCAACTTTCATCTTCGCGATATTCGGGCCGAACACGTCGAATACGGCGCACCAGACGCATCAAAACTCCAAGGTGGAATACCGCATTAACGTTTTGGCCGGGTGGAAGAATTTTTTGTGGACAATACCCTTGGAGTCATAAAAACAAACCAGCATTGTATTCCCGTTTGATTTCTCCTTGCGCGATTTTTTGGGTTTCGGCTCGTCCGGTGCCTTCCATTCAGCAGTCTGGCGTTTCGTTTCGGAATCATATGGAAACGCCACGTTTCGTCACCAGTGACAATATTGTAAAGGAAGTTTTTGTCCTTTTTGACCTCTTTAATGATGTCCTTCGAATGTTGGATTCTGAGTAATTTTTGATCGTCAGTCACTTCCAATCTATGAAATGTCATGAAATTTTCACTGTATCAGATTCTAACGCACCAGTCGACATATAGATGGCGCCACCAGGGGGCGCTAGATTCAAAAAGTCCTGTTTACTTTGTAAAGCACCAAAGCACCTTGTATGTTTGAGATATCAACCAGAAATTTTGCTTATTCCGTTTGCCAGCAATAGACTGCTCATTTGTCTGAACCGCAGATATCGGACCACTATAGCGTACAGCTGTCAAACGAAATGAACGGTTGGAAGCAAGTCCTAGTATAAGACATATTTTATTTCAGCTTTGAGATACCTTCACGAAATTTGGCACAGAATGTTCTTCAACAGGCAACGCTACAACCTCCTAAAAGATTGTTGAGATCGGACTTATATAGTACGTAGCTGCCATACAATTTGACCAATCAAAATCAAGTTCTTGTAATGAATATTTTGTCTTTTTACACTCTTGCAACCTGTTGCTATAGAGTATAATAGTTTTGATCTCCTAACGGTTGTATGTATCACCTGAAACTAATCAAGATAGATATAGGATTATATATACATATATCTATAAATGATCAGGATTACGAGACGAGTTGAAATCCAGTTGACTGTCTCTTTGTCCATCCGTCCGTCCGTGCAAGCTGTAGCTAGAGTGAAAAGTATGGAACTTGGTATGCGCGTTCCTGGGCAAAAGCCAAGAACGACTAACCGAGAACCTATAAAGAGCCATAATGAAGCACTAAATTACGATATAAAACTCTAATTTAGCGCAAACAATTTTGAATAAGTGGGCGTAGCAAACCCCTTTAATAAGTACATAACTCCAAAACCATTAAAACTACAACAACCAAATTCGCTTAGCGCGAAATTTAAATATTATGAAAATTCCTCTACCGACGGTGTGCAAATGGATGAAATCGGAATATAGCTTCGCTCACACCCCATATAACGGTACTGTTCAAAACTACTAAAAGCGGAATAAATAAAGGAATGACTACGCCAGAGACATTAAATTTTACCACAAGATGGTATGGGAAGGTTTTACAGGAGCCAGGGATAATATTGGAAGGTGGGCGTGGCCCCGCCCACTTTTATGTAAAATCACATATCTCGTGACCCACCCAACCGATTTCCACTAAATTCGGTACTTCGGTCTTCTCACATTGTTATGTAACAGTGCAAAAATGGGCGACATCGGACTGCAACCACGCCTATTTCCCATATATAACAATTCTAAATTCCATTTCAAACTTTCCAGTATACAAATGAAGAATCTTTTAACCAAATATTGCGTAAACCGAACCGAAGCTCACCCCTATGTACTAAATATGTGGATCCAGTCAACTATAAGCGTCTTTTATCCGAAATATGAGATATATAAATGAAATTTATGGATAATCCTTCTCTTATAATGGCATGTTTGTGCATTAAAAATGGGTTGAATCGGGTCATTACTTTCCTTAGCCTCCATATATCGAATATAAAGATTTTCGAACTTCCGGGTGACTTTACACCGCATAAATCGGACAATATATTTAATAAAAATAAAAAGAGAGTGTGTTTTTTTAATAACCGTGCATATTTATGCTCAGAATGAATAAAATCGCATGAAAACGCGCCCTAAACCCCATTTAACTAACAAACCGTATGTACATGAAGGTACTTCTAGGGTTTTAATCCTTGCAAGTTACAAGAGTTTGAAATATTCAGTTATATCCGAACTCATCTCTTCCTTGCTTGTTATTTTATAACTTCGGGCCAACAGAAGCAATGATTTTACTTAATTTTTGGAAATCAAGTATTGTGACTATACTCAAACACGTTTCATATTTCAACGCTATTTATGGGAAGGTAAAGGCTGCAAAACGGCTTAAAGATCCAAACAGAGCATTTTGTCAAATTCATAACTCTCAATAGACTAAGCAAAAATTTTGGCACATTATCTTTTTACAGTTATACCAGTTTGTCTCTGTGCCAAGATCTAACTTTGGATTTACATTTTTTCTCAATCAAAGAAGTTTTTATTGAAAAAGTTATATAAATTTTCATCTCCAATGAAATTTAGAAATAACGCTTACATACTTCATTTTCCAGCTTAACCTAACATCATCAATAATCTACACAAAAGCTGAAGAAAAAGTGCTCAGCCAATTTATAGTGTTTAATGTGTCTAAATTACAACTAAATTACAAAGTATCAGACTCCGATGATTCGCGGCGCTGCGGTGTGCCTTCCGGCCGCACTAAGAAATATAGCCTGACGGAAGCCCAAACTTTCTTCAAACAAATTCAGATGAAGCTGCAGAATGCCAATATAGAATGGAAGCAAAACAAATGCAACTGTTAACTAAAGAAAATGGCGGCGATGAATTATTCAGTTGCATTGAACAGCGGCAAATGCCATAAGATGAGAAATGAGACGTCGCTGTCGCTTGCTAATATCGCTTATATATATCTATGTAGATACATATGTATATATGTCTGTGTATACATATACATACATATACTAATAGTATGTATCTAGAAGCGCTTACACCAGCGGCGAGCATCCGCAGCCAACATCCGTCGCCATTATCCGCCATTAGCCAACGCGTTGATGACAGCAGCTGATTTGCCGAGCACGTCAATTGTGATAAAACTTTCAAATTGGCCAAAGCCACGTCGATTCGGCGATTTCTGATTGTGATGACGGCGGCGATGGCGACGTCGTTGTCGATTGCGCTGCCCGGCGACGGCCGGTGGAAAGCGATGGTGGCCGGCAAACGATGTCGTCGGTGACAACTTTAAGTGAAACGTGGCAATTTGCATAGGTTTGGCGGACACTAAGCCATACTCCCGCCCGCCGTTAATGGCAAAGCAGAGACCGAAAGTCATGAAGGTGACCCTATCAGGCGCTCGCCGGCACGTTTGGCCTTGTGCCTTCACACCATATTCGTTTGAGTTAGAGTAGAAAAATGATGAACGGCGCTTGATAAAGTTTATGCAACGTCGCTGTGGCACGCTGTGGTAATGTGTGAGAGAGTGTTTGATGGTGTGCAGCTGGCTTGCGAGCATGAGATTTTCGGTTGCAATTTGCACACGGCGCCCGCGCGCAACAAAATATGTTAGAAGCGACGCGTGCAGGGTTGCAGGGCGCTGGTGGTTGCACAGTTGACTGCAGACGCTGAGCGTAATTGACGATTAAATTGGCCGTGTTGGACGTGAAGAAAAGTTGAAGTGATCTCGGCTCACTCGACGCCTTGCAGATTTATTTCCGCGATTTTTTTTCTCCGCCAACACTTTTCACTCCGCCGGAATTTGCAATATGATGTTGGCGTGCACATTTCGCGCCGAATTTCGATGGCCGTCGAGTAAGTGGCGCTTTGAAGTGAGAATTAGGCGCTTATTGTGAGATTTAGTGGCGCCACGTCGTTGACTACTATCCATGCGTTGCTGTGGAGTGAATTTTTTTTATTTCAAATTTTATTCCTTTTCTCTCGCCAGTTTGTAAATGTGTTGGTGTGACAGCAGCCGCAATTTCGACGCTGCAGTGCAACAATTACGCTTGAGTGTTGCCATACAAATTTACGATTATATGTCTGTCGAGACTTTGTAAGTGTGCTGCCATTTGCGGCAATGTTGCAATCAAGTGAATGACGTGCAACACTGTCAGAGCAAGAAATTAACGAACGTATCTCACTGACTTCTGTCGAACTGCACTGCCGCTCCTCAGCTTTGGCCTTGCAATTGTGCTCAGCCACTTGACGCTCGTTGGCGTTCGGCTGAACTGAAGGACTGGCCACAAGCAGTAGTGGTTAGTAGAAGTGTGGAAAGTTTTTGGTTGCAAGTTTGTTGCCGCGTGTAATATAATTTTTATTTGGCTTATGATTTGATATTTTTATTACAAATCAAAGTGGAATGACAGAAATAAATACTTTTTGAGGTTATGAAATTATTTGAATTTTATTAGTTTTGGCAGCAGATTTCGTCGATCATGATAATTATTGGCATTTTGTAAGTATTAGTCGTGACAACCTTCTACCGAACGTAAAATCACAATTACGCTCAATATGTTTTTAAGTCTAGAGCGCCTTTAAATCGAGAATATTGGTGTTGATATATCATTTTCATGTATTTATTTCAAGCATATTTTACAGCAAGAAAGCTCTTTGTAAAACCTTTAATTAGTTAATAATTAATATTTTGCAGTGTATATTAGAAGATATGCCTCGGTGTGGACGACCTTCGACCTTTTCAACTGATGAATATGTTAAAAAAATGAAGAACATTGTGCTTAAAAATCGTCAGACAAGAGTTAGAGACCTCGATGATTTTGGTGGACATTTTGGGTAAGGGACTCATTTTTGCTCGACTCGTCGCTATAAAACAGAATTTTCTTCAAAAAGAGTATCGTAAACAGGTATCTTTGGACATGCTTGATGGTGCGAATTCCGATTCCACATTCATGGAGAGCACTATAACTGCCGATGAGACATGGGATTATGAGTTTGACATGCAAAGAAGTCAACCAAAATAGGAATGGAAGGAACAAAACGAGTCGAAACCAAATAAATCGCTTCAAATCCACTCAAAAATCAAGGTGATGCTCATATTTTTTCGATATTCGTGGTCTGGTGCGTCATGAATTTGTTCCGGAGGGACAAGCAGTCAATAAAAAGTTATATTTCGCCGTATTGAGGCATTTGTGTAGCACCATCCGTCGAAAATGGTCGAAATTGTGGAAGAACAATTGATGGATTTTACAGGATGATAATACACCATCGCACTGTATTCGCCAGATTTGGCTCGAAGTTCCCTTTTCTTGTTCCTTGATCCGATTATCTATCAAATGACTGACGAGTTTTTTGAACGCAATCGAACTTCGAAGCCTCAAAATTGAGTTGTTTTCAGTTTTTTTTCACGCAGAAGGTTTCAATTACTGCTGGACATTTTAGGTTTGGTACCTGATTGGTTCCAAGAGTTCCACTTCGGGATTGTGATAGAGCTGAGCTCTCGCCGAGGAAGTGTGGAATCGTTTCCTTAATCCTCTAGAGCTTATACCAGCGACAAATATTCTTATAAGGCAGTCTTACTTTAAGCGCGAAATACACCATTATAGCGGCTGTGAATCTATGTTTTACCTGGACCTATTTAATAATATATTTGGTAATTTCTGTCACATTTCGGTCATATCTATTTCGCTATCTCGACTTTTAGCTTTTTCTTACTGATAGCAGTTCTGAAAGTTAGTTTTAGCACTCGGGTATTTTAGACTACAAAATATAATAACAGTTTTGAAGAAGCGCCTGTAAGAACCAAATCCACCCATCAAAAGAAAGTAAGTAAACCAGAGAAGCTTTACAAAAATCACATCGCTTTTAAAGCGATAATGGTAATTTACTTTCGTTTACAAGTACCATGGCACGCCTCTGCATTAACTTGGTGCGAATGTAACGAATTGCTTTGCTTTGGGTGTAGGATTTCATGGGAAAAGCGAGGCTCATGAATATTTCACTCGCAATCACATTGTTTTTCGCAAACTTTCGAGATTGTTTTAACGTGCTCACGTAAACTTGAATGCCTGCTGCCACGACAAGCCGCACCGTGCCACGTCACGCTAATTCATGGCCGAAGCGCACACACACACATGTATACACGCGCGCGCGCACTCATACTCGAATGGCACTTGAGTGTTGCCACAGCTACTTGGCCCGTGCAGGCAGTCAAAGTTTCGCGCTTTTGCAACGATGAAGCCAACTTGCCGCACACACATGCAGGCAGCGCTACAACATCAACTAACACACTCATACAGCCATACATACACGAACATATTTGTAAACGTGTTTGCATGTAAGCTATTAGACTAAGCCGCTTTGTGTGTGCGGCTGAGTGTGCGTGTGTGCATGTGTGCCGTCCTTGCTGCATCAGTAAATCCTAGTTTTCATTTCGCCGAATTTGCGGTTGGTCTTGTTGCATATTTAAGCGCCACATGCCGCACAAACAGCGCCGGCAGCTGGCAACGTGCGCCACGGCGCTTCGTGCGCTTGAAAATTCAGCCCAACTCAGCTGCCACCTTGACCGTTACACACACAAGTACCACATATTGCTATGTATGTGTTTTGTTGTCTTTGTTGTTGCGCTTGCATTGCCATGGCAGGGTGATCGCCGTTCGCAAGGATAACCAGAAATTGTATGCTTTTAGCGAATAATATTCCCGAGTAATGCGAATTAGCTGGCCATGCTTGTTGTTTTTGTACTTATGGCATAGCCAACTGCTGGTCTTCACTGACCTGTGGCACGTTCAAAAATTCGCTCAATGCCAATCAAGTTTTTCGCTAATGCCGTTGTTGTTGTTGTTATTGCTGCTGGCGTTTTTCTTATGACAGTGATGTTACGCTCGCGTTGCCAGCGCTGCCAAGCGCAATGACTGATTATAACAGCGCAAGTCCGTGTTGTTGCATTGCTGGGGGAAGACACTTGTATTCGGCGAAGCTTTTACCGAAATGAGTTTCCACCGCAGTGCACATAATTACTTGAGTATAAATTGTTTAGTTGAACAACTTATGAAAATTTAACGCAATCAAAATTTTGAAGTCATCAAAACCTGCGTGCGTATTCGTGTGTGTTTCTGGAGGTGATGTTTTAATATTCCACTAATTATTATGTGGCCGATTGTGATTTATTTTAGTTGCTCTGCAGAATATAAATTAACTGATAATTGATTGCGACCTAATTGAATAATTAGCAGCTAATTTGACCTGATTAACAGTGAATTATTTAAAAGACTTAAACTGTGGCAAAAACCCTAAATTTTCTAAATCCATCTAGGAAGAATTAATTCTATTTTTCCAGTATTCTAAATACGGCTTAGAAAGCCACTGTCCTCATTCGTCTTTTCAGTATAAGTCATGCATTTCAAGCGTAAATAACAATACTTTTTTCCCACTCAAATATGCCCAACTTTATGCCGGAAAAAATGTTTTTGCAAAAGTTCTTTTTCAACATGAACGCTATGATATTTTGGTGAAAGTTTAAGGTAGTCAGCTAGCGTGAACGAATAGATAAAAGTTTGGAAGACGAAAAAATTCTAGGTTATCAGAAAAGTTTGGAGATTATAAACAGAAAACATTACTCCCTGAAGATTGTTGTTACACATAAGAAGAGTTCATGGAATCTTTGAGAGTCAGCCAAATAGTCCTTTTCTAAATGGTTAAGAGCAGTAAATACATTGAAAAGCTAGGAAATTCTGTGTCATATGAATTGCAGCAAAGAGACGTTGAAAGACGACTTACAGGTCGGGAATGCTGCTTTAAAGCTAGAAAAATAGTCATTTTCGTATCGGATTGTGATTGGTGATGAAGAATGGTAATAACTCATATGTGAAATCCAGCCAACCAGCCAGATCAACAGCAATCCCGATTATCCATGACGCTAAGGTAATGCTTTGTATTTGGTAGGATCAGTTTTGACGAATTGTGGTGCGAATTTCTAAAAATCTTTATGAACAAAGCTTGATCTCATGTTGTAAAATCGGTTAAAACCTATTTTGAAATCGGTGACTGGGAAGTTGTGCTTCACTCGCCTTATAGCCCAGACCTTGCCCCTTCTGACCTGCATTTGTTTCTGCCGATGAAGAACAGCCACATTGGAATACCATGGTATATATTTTTATAAAATAAACCTGTAAACTGTGAAGAAGGAAAAAAATGTACTAATATTTTTATGGACCCAATAGTATAAGTATACATATATTTACTTATATATATATTTAGTTTTAATTCCACCTTTGAAAAATGGCTAAAAAGTTTGTCGGTTATTTGAGGTGTCGTAATACAAAATAATTGAGGTTTTGGACTTATACCATTGGTATTTTGTGCCCTCTCTTCTATCACATATGGTCACAAAGATTCAGCACTGTGAACAATTCCAGGAGCTTGCTGGGCGCGATGAAGGTGATGTGCTCCCTGTCCATGTAGATGGATGCAAGGGCCTTAAGCCTGCTTCTACAAATCGAAGAACAATTTAGAATCATATAGTTGGTCTAGCCATAAATTCTGTTGTAAAGTTTATAACGTATACAGTGAGAACAAATTTGCAGAAAAAAATGCCGTTATTTGTATTGTCTCACAATATATTGCTACGGAGCATAGTTTTGTTGCTGTTGTCTGTTTGTTGCTTATTGTTGCTTGTAATTCCTAAAACTAATTAAGATTGGGTTAATATACCCTCTCCTAAGTTTCAAGCACCCACTTTGCCCCAGCATATTGATAAATTCCAATGTACTGCTAGTTGCTTATAAGGGGATGTGATCGCTATTTAAGAACGTGCATCCAAGGGCCTTTCTCCTGCGTCTACAGACCGCTAAGCAATCAATAAGCAGGTGCTCTGGAATTTCCGGTTCCATGTCGAAAAACCGGACGTTTGTTCAAGAATCTATGCCCATGTTGGACAAGTGTTTTTTGAGTTTGCAGTGCCCAGTATACAGCGAGACAAGGAGGCGAAATTTGTATCGGTGAAGGTTGATCATGTCTCAAAACCTTGGTAGGTTGTAACTGCTCAATAGTAACCACCCCGAGCGTCTAGTTCGTCGGCCAGTTTATTGCCGACTACCTCTTTAGGCCCCGATACGCGGATCAGGTGTACACGGTTGAACTCTGATAGGCGGTTCAGCCTTCCTATACACTCCTCCACTAATAGCGATTTGACTTCATAAGCTGAGATCGCTTTTAGTGCCGTTTGACTATCGCTGAGTGTAGGGATACGCTGGTTGCGATAGTTGCGTTGGAGATTAATTTCTGTACACTGACTAATTGTAAAGACTTCTGCTAGAAAGATGCTCGGAAAATATCCCATTTGTATGAACAGATTGGTATGCAGTACCGTAATTTTTACTATCGCCTTCGGTTTTACTAACCTAAAACAAGCAATAAATAGCCTCTAACATCACAGTCGCAAAATGACTGTAAAATAGTGTTATTTAAATAAGAATCTCTGGAAAATATTACATCATTTGTATAATGGAACAGTTGTCCCCCTAAACAGCTGATTATGACCGCCAAGCAACATGACCTTAATATCGCCCTTAACCTAAAATAAAACATCCATTTTAAGTTAAAAAAATCTCTCACGCGCCAAAAACATAGCCTGACATAACCTCTTTAAATAAACGCGAAGCTCATGAAAAAATTGTGCGCCTACACTTAAACCACACACTCTCCTTTATTGCAACCCAAACGCCAGAAGTTAGCACTCGCAACTTTACAGTTATGTGTGCGCGCTTAGTGACACCGAAATCGACAATGATAATCTCGTCGAAGCAATAAAACTGTCGACACTTTTAGCAGAACGCTGGCGCACAACTACTCACAATGCATGCCACAATTTGCCGCATACACTTAGATATGCTTGACCGGTTGACTGCTCGCCGGTGCGCCTCGAGGAGTTCAAACCAAAGACCAACGAGCGGAACCCTCGAATTTGACTCGAA
Organism: Bactrocera neohumeralis; assembly: GCF_024586455.1. NCBI lineage: Eukaryota > Metazoa > Arthropoda > Insecta > Diptera > Tephritidae > Bactrocera > Bactrocera neohumeralis. Next base: position 74,857,593 of record NC_065919.1, on the reverse strand, counting down.
AGCATTTCCGATTTTATCATCAATGAACTGAGCTAAGCGAGCGGAGCCAAAATGAAATGTAACACCACAACCATTGAAACACACAGACGCACACACAAATGGATATATATGTGCCTCCGAAATGAAGGTGTGCAGTCAGACCGAGCAATATACTCAGAAGGCAAATTATACGTGCGTGTGCTTGCGCCCACCGAGTTCGGTGTGAACCCGTGCCAGCTGTCATGTGTGGGGAACACAAAGTGGCGTGTGACATTTTTGAACTCGAGCAACGTGTAGTCGCAACGCGCCGGAGTTGCGGCGAAATCGGGCGCCAAGCATAAAAGAAGTCGACGGCAAAGCATTTATATGCCTGCTGTATGAGTGTGGCATACATTTAGGCGCGCGAATGCTCATGCTCACTGACTTTGGTCGCGCTGTGCCAGAGGTCGTGTGCTGCTTGCCCGTGTTGTTGTTGCTGCTGTGTTGTTGTCACTTAGGCGGTGATAAGTGTTTTTCGACGCGCGAACATGACACTTGCTAACGTATTTATTGCGCGCTTTTAGGCGCTTTGCCGTGTTTGTCACACACTTTGTACATTAGCCTAGCGGTATTTTGAAAAATTACTGAAAACATGTTGCCGCAATGCATGCGCGAAGCAGAAAATGACATGTTAATAATAAAAGGCGCAAAATGACGCGTGAGTTTGTCGCTGGAAATTCTCAAATCACTGTAATCACTTTAGCGGCGTTGTATGTGAGCGCGTGTAACGGTGCATGTAAGCACGAAAAAAATCAATCAAAGCCGAGGAAAATTTCGATTACGCGACATGATTTCTATACCATTCACTTTTATTTGCTTGGATCTCCTTGGCAGGCGCAGCGCTGCGGCGCGATTGGCATTCGAGTGCGGGGACACTTTTGGGCTGTCGATAATTTTTAACGACCCTTGTAGCGCCACAGCGCCATCGCGTCACCTTTGTTATGTGTATTCATGTCGCCGCACTGCTCTCTTCGCCGCTACCTCTTTTTGCCTCGCCTTTGGCACTTCTTCTGCTTTACCCTTCTTTCTTTGACCTTTGGCGCTGGCTTTTGTGTTTTTGACTTTGACGCTTTTATTTACATTCATACATTCATACATGAGCGGTTACATTTACCATTCACGACCATATGTTTGCTCACACGCTCATGCATTTGTTATAAATGTTTATTTGAACTCGCCTTTGTTGTTGTCGTGTGTTTGCATAGGAATTCGAGTGCCAGTGTTGTGAGTATGGCTTCGGGTTTTGCGGTGTCTGCGACAATTTTGCAAAGGAAATGGATTTGTAGGATAAATTGTTAAATAAAATTTTTGGAACAAAAATGACAGTCCAAGAGTTTCGGGATCCCTCTATTATTCCCTATTTCTATGGAGCTTAGTTTAATAATGTATTAGGGATGCCACTACCTACAAAAAACGAATAAAATTCATGTGGATATGACTACATTTTTGAACTCCTTCGACTTTTGTCGAAGTCCACTAATAGTTATTTAGTCGAAAAATAATAATGATTTGGTTTCACTGCTTAAGGTCTTTCACGTTCTCATAAAATAAATATATACAGATTTGATAGCGTCTCTTTGTTGGCTATGAGAGTGGTGAGAAACCAGAAAAACTATCGCTCAAGGCAAATACTGGCAGTTCGCCAATCGAATACGGAGGCATTAATAAACTTAATAAGGCACTTGGAGAGAGTTTTTATGAAAAACATATTTGCAACCGAAAAGACTACTTGTTGTTGGGGTGATTAGGTGAAGTAACTTACTGAAATATATAGACTAATAAAGAGAATAGGGTCAGTAGTGGTCTAATTGATCAAATTTGCGCTTTCTTTCGAGCTTTGGAAAAACTTCGAAATGACTTTTGGTTTCATTTTCTTCTATTTTATGATACTAGACAATTTAAAACATATAGTAGGTATTCTTCAGATGTAAGTCACGAGTAAACTATATATGTTTATTATATTTGCATAGCAACTCCAATTCAAAACAATCGGATACATAACCAGTGTATACCCGAAATATACCCTGGTTTTTAACTCGAAAAATGTTATATTTCGCCAAAATAATTCAAAATCATTTGAAGAATGAAATAATCAAAATTCGGGATAGGTTTGTAAATATCATTTGAAGATTGGAAACTGTGCATATCCTGGTTTTAACCCGAAAAATGTTATAATTTCGTCAAAATATTTCAAAATCATTTGAAGAATGTTTTCTGCCACTATAGTAACAACAAAAAAATAAAAAATCGAAATATTCAGCTTTCGGGATGGGCTTGTAACCATTAACGGGATTTTGAATTCAGTGCCGCAATCAAATTTGAAGCACAGATACAAACATTATACGTACATTCTCCAAAGGCGTGATTTTTGCATATATAAAATTCCCAGAGGCGAACAAAGGTATATTTATCCATCCACATGTACCACCCAAACGGAGAACATTTTCACATTTTGACATTTTGGCATTTTCTGCGTACGCCTCTCGGCATGCAAATGACAAATGCTTGTAAAGCGTTTATTCTTGTATTGCGAATGTTGCTGAAACCATGTAGCTCCCTCTATCCCACTTAAGCGCTTGTTTTTATTGTTTACAACATTTATTTATTTTTATTTTTTTTTTGCAGCTTCTTTGAGTTGCTTTCGCCTTTTTTTCCGTCAGCAGCCGCTGAATTGTTGACCCAACTTGCTGCTTGCCCATTCTTCTTCTTGGCCGCTGCTAATGCCGCACACATTCATAAGCTGCTCGAAGTCATTTTTTATTCGCCGTGTAATTCACTTTTGATTTGTCGTAATGCCGTTATTTTTTTAAAGCGCTTTTAATGCGCCACGTGCTTCGAGCTGTCGCTGTTTTAGCAATTGGTGCGCGGTGTGTGGCGGGTGTTGGGCGCTGCTTGTGTAAACTTTGCGTGAATATTTGAATTGGACGATTTTATTTGTTACTCCGATTCGGTAAACTTTCATTTTCACCGCTCTCACTTTCATTTGTTTAGTTTGCAAGTGGTTTTGGTGTTCTTTGTTGTTTTACGTTGGAAAGTATTTTTATTCTTTTGCAATTTTTCATTTTGATTTTTATTTCAATACATTTTCCATTTGTGTTTGCCGCTTGTTGCTGTTTACGCAACACCCATTTAGCGTTACGAATGTATCACGTGAGCGGCAAACGTGATTGCATTTACATGCAGGGGCGAGGTTTCGCATTCTATTTGAGTTTTTTATATTGATTTTTGTATCCAAGTGGTAATATTTATACAAGTACAGGTATATATATCTCAGTATATTTATTAGAATTTTTGCAATGGTGTGGCAGTGATTTGTTTCAGCAATTAATTTAAGAGTTCTTAAGCAGATGTTACCGTTTTTTTGTATTTGCTTTTAGCTCGTGTGAATCTTTGATGGGTGCTGAAGCAATATTGAGTCAAGAAACAAAAAAACTGTAGGTTTTTAGTACGCTAGAATCTCATCTTAGGAGGATGGAGCCATGTGTAGATGTCCACGCAAATGAGGAAAGTTCTCTGAGCGACATTTACTTGGAAGTGGCCAGAAATTATTATTTTCAAGCAACTTACGACTTCCAGCCTTTGACCAAGTATCCTTTGGGTAGCCAAAGAACATCCGTTTAAAGGCGAGCCAAAGTGAGAAGGCGAACCGTCCTACCTACCTAGTTTATTTCCTCGTAAGAGTAAAGGTTGCCATCACTGCTATTCAATAATTGCGATGGACGGGACAAGGACTGAGGCGAATAGGTCCTTACTACAGTGGACCTATAAAGGAGCGCAAATTCTACATGGGATTCATTGTTGGAGAAAGACTCCGTCGCCGAGTCCTGGCATTCACTCCGGTGAATGAACATCTAGCCACAAGCTGCATAAAAGCGGAGTTCTTCAATATATCGCTGATTTGCGCTCGGCGTACGAGAAGGGCGATGTGACTCAAGATGTCTTCTATGAGCGCTTGGAGCGCACCTATGAGAGCTTCCACGATATCAAAATTGTGCTTGGCGACTATGACGCCGGGGTGAGCAAAGAAGGTGTCTTTGGCACAACGGTTGGATAAATTCAGCCTTCACGTTGAAATATTCTCAAATGAGCTGAGGCTGATCGACTTCGTCGGGGCCTGAAATATGGTTATCTGTAGTACTAGATTCCAGCACAAGAAAATACATCAAGCTACCTAGCTGTCTGCGGATCAAAAAGCCACTAACCAGATCGATCATGTTATAATAGACGGTAGACACGTCTTCAGTGTTTTAGATGTGCATGCGCTCTGCGGTTCTAACATTGACTCGGACCACTGTCTTGTTGCAGCGAAGATACGCACCCGCCTTTGAGCAGCAAAATACAAAGGTAGGAAGGTGCGATGTCGAGAAGCTACTATCACAACCGACTGCGGAATGGTTTTAAACACGACTTGCACTTTTGCTCTCTCATCAGCAATTCGGAATAAGTTAACTGTGGGGCGGCATTTCAAGCTCCTTACGTACAGCTGTAAACGAAAGCATTGGTTTTTGGAAAATTCAAAAAAAAACAGCTGGTACGATGAGGAGTGCCGTGTTGCAGTAGAGAGAAAACAGACTGCCCACCTCGCAACGTTACAATAGAATAGAATAAATTGAAAAAGTTAATTATGTTTGGAGTGCTCTTTACTGGCCCGACTCCTTCAACATAAGAAACCATTATGGTATAAAACTTTGTAGCAGACGCACCGTGTGAAACATGGTCATTTCAAATGCTTTTCCCAAAAGTTTTTTTCTATACAAGAAGCATATATCATAAGCTTTTTGAGCTTTATCCCCCAAAGAACGTTGCAAACATTGCTTGCGCCCGTTCTTTGAAGCGTTTGGTAACTAGCTTAAATAGGAGAGCTCTTCTGCAACTCGAAAATAATACTTCTTTTCAAGAATTAGTTAATAATAATAATAACATTATGTAATTATTCCAATTTATAGTTGAAAAAGGTTTTAAAACCATTTACAATCACACATCTCTCACTCAATCAATAATTTAATTAATTTCGATGCTTCGCAAAAAAAAAACAAAAGAAATTGTCAATAATCCGCGAACTTCCATCAAATATGTAAATTTTAATTACCGTTCAATAGCTTAGTTGATTGCTCTTCTCACCGCTCAGTTAAAAAGTGGATACCGCTTGCAACTACCACTCTCTGTCGCGCACTTTATGACTGGTAATTTTATCCCCAACGCCAGTCATGTCTCATTTGCCATGCGACCTGCTGTATTTTATTGCTCACCGTAACGTATACGCAACGTCTAACTTTATTGCATTTACACATAAAATGGAGTTTGGGAGATAGCGGATGTGAATATGCGGAAGCATTTAAGCCAAATTTTCTGCCATTCCAATATGTTGTCTTTGAGAAGCCTGTTACTTCCGCAGAATCGATACTTTTTACATTTATTTACACGCGCTGTTTACTTTAGTTGTTTTAGCTGTTGTTGTTGCTGTTTTTATTGTATCGCAGACAAGTGAAACAGATTACGTATCAGCATAAAGTTGCTTTGAATTATTAAGTACGCTGCCGAGTTGCTTTTGTTGTGCTTTTATGACGCGAAATTGCGTGGTTTGTAAAGCTACGGCTTAGCGGCACGAACAAAGAAATGGGGAGAGGGGTTAAGAGCGCTGGCAAGTGTCTGGGGTGTGCGTTGGTGGACGCGATGAGCGATGAGTCGGTTGCAAACGATGCGTAATGTTTATTAAGTTGCCATTATTGCGCGGAAGCGAAGGCCCGCGACTCATGCCGGATGCAGCGCAATATTTATAAGTATGCGCGTGCGTGTGTGTGTATGTGTTTGTGCAGAGATTTAAAATTTATTTTTACTGCCGCTTCTTAATCACGCATTTTCGTTGACTCCTTTAAAGGTGCAAAGCGTTGAGGTGAATGTAATTTATTTATCTCTTTCTTTTCGCCGTTGCTTTTGTGTTTGCTGCCGCTGTCGCTGCCGCTGCCGCTGCGTGGGATATAAAATGATATAAAATGAAAATGATCGCTCTTATTATTTATTGCTAATGAATCTGGCGATTGCAGGGCCATAAAGCTAACGAACAATTTAATGAGTGGAATAATTTCACATTGGAAGAACGTTAAGATAATAAAAATGAAATCCCATCGAGCATTTTCGAAAATTCAAAAGCATACTTTTGATGATTATTAATTGAGTGGTTCATTTATGAACGCAGATTGGAACATCAAATGCGGAAATTTGATTTAAATGTGTTTCTAGGATCGAGCGGAATTTATGTGTTCATAGAGAATGCGCCACGTGCCCTGAAAGAAGTGAATTCGCTTGCGTTGCCAGGATATAAATAGTGACCTATATACTTCGGCATACACACACAAGCACATACACATTTAGCTGGCTTACTTAGTAATTCATTACTATAAGCCCCAGCCGACTCCATAGCTGGATCTATATTCATACAATCTTCAATATAAAGCTATAGAAATATGTATATATACAACCATATTGTATATTGCGCTTAGGTCCCCGCCATTCTTTGCTATTGTTATGCGAAAAGTCAAAATAATAAGGCACATTTTATTAAGCACATTACTTTTGCCGGCATTATTTATGAAGAGCTGCTTCTCTTCTCTTTCATTCATTGTAACCTTAGTAGCGAAGCATAGTTGTACCTGTATGTGTGTGTGTGTGTGCATTACCCTTTCCCAGAATTGAGAGCCAACAAAATTAATACCAAGGAAAATGTCATTTGCCATCAATTCGTTCATTGTACTCGTATTAAAGGCGCATAAAGCAGAAAAGCGAGGTTATGAACTCAAACCAAACACAGGGTGCTGCAAATAGCAGTACTTGCAAAAAAAGTGAGACAATTTGATGTGGTAAATATAAAGTGCTTGTTTCGGAATTCGTAAATAAATTTATTTTTCCTTATAAATTTATTTGCCTTATCGATCAAAAACAAAAAATGGTTAGCAACTAGACCCTTTGGAAAAACAAACCAGGCAATGTATATTACTAGAGATAAAAGGCTGAAATTCGACAACGTCGTTAGTTTTCATATAAAAAGAACAATTATGTAAATGTTACCATTATTGCTTAGGAAAAGGCCATATCAATAAATTTTCCAAATGTTCGTCTTTATTGTCGAAGCTAACTTCAAGGTCAATTTTAATTTTTAAAATTAGATAAATTAAACGAAAATACCATATAAAGATAGATTATGATAGTATATTTGATTCAAAAAAGTATCACAAGTACATAAAGCTTGCTAGTAATATGGGATCTAGGGCGAGTTTTCATCTGATTTTCGTCATTCTAAGCACAAAAGTGCACCGTTATAAGAAAAAAACGCTCGCTTAATTTTATTAACATATCTCATAGCTCATATATTGGCCGATATATGCGATATAAAGTCTCGCGGTAGTTTTTAAACCTTTAAATTAAGTATAGAGAGACTCAGAGATGTATTGACCCGATTCAAACCATTTGTAGCACACAAACATACTACTATCATCTAGGTTCGGAGGATTTCCGAGGAACCGATATTTTCGGTGAAAAGTCAACTATAAGCACTGGGTCCATATATTCAGTATTAGGGGCTTTATATGTGGTATGGGTTTATAATCCGATTCCAACTATTTTTACACTTTCGAAGAGATCCGGAAAATATTTGCTCTTAGCAAGTTTAATTGTGTGATCTTAAGTGGTTTGGTACATGCGATTTATTAGGGGGCAGGTCCACGCCCTCTTTTTAAAAAGGATTCCGCTCTTCACTGCAATCTCCCAAACCCTTATATTATTCTAAGCGCAAATATTATTCAATTAAATTTTTTTAAAAACAACGCATTTGCCATTTAATCATGGAAAGATATACGATCCAACAACTAGTCGAAATTATTAAAATTTACTACTGAAATTCGATGTCAGTAGCCTCAACTTTAATAGCGCTACATCCAATTTATGGTCGTCATAATCGTCTTGTCATATCAACGATTGAGCGTCTAATATGCGTTATTGGTCAGGCAACACTCCACACATACTCCATGAGTCACCATTGCATCCCGAAAAAATTACGATTTGGTGCGGTTTATGGGTCGGCGGTGTCATTGGTCCGTACTTCTTCCGTGATGATTAAGACCGGCACGTTACTGTGAATGGGAATCCTTACCGCTCAATGATAACCGAATATTTTTGTCCCGAATTTGATGATATCAACTCTGACAATATATGGTTACAACAGGACGGCGCCACAAGCCGCACAGCGAATATCACAAACAGTTTTTTGAAATCCAAATTTGGTGAACTTGTTATCTCACGAAATCGCCCAGCCGATTGGCCGCCTCGGCCGTGCGATTTGACGCCGTTAGATTATTACTTGTGGGGCCACGGCAAGCCTATGGTTTATGCCAACAAGATAACAAGATAATCTTTTAACCTAGATTAACACATTTTATATTTTGTACTTTTTTTCTGTACAAAGCAAGAGTAGAGAATTTTTTTTGGATAAATTCTCTTAGTAACCTAAGCAACTGCTGAGAAGGTGAAATTTAAAGTATTTGTATTCTCACATATATTATTAAATCCAAATGATATTGGACATTAGGGTGGTGAATAATATTAATTACGTGATTTTCACATATATTTATTATAAAAGCGTATATAAATTATAAACAACGAGCCGGTTGCCGACTGTTTTCGGAAACCCACAAGACTTAACAGCTAACCGTAAAAGTCAAAAATGCCGTTAGGGTTACACACATATAATATAATTACGTCAACATATGTATTAACTAAAATTTATCTTAGAGGTTTTAAAAAAGCTAACTAAATTGTGACACACCCTAATGTCAAACACAGATTTACAAGAAATATATGACATGAAAAGCAAAATAATTGTAGCGTGCATTCGAGTCCCACAACGGAAGCAGACTATAAATGAAATTTGCAATAAAGAGAAATGATAGGCAAATCTTTATATGACGTAACAACAACAACAATAAGATTTCAATAACAACCTAGCAGCAATGGCATGTGAAAAAGTGACGCAGATGACATAGATGACAGAGTAATATTCAATTGAAGGCCGTGCGCAACGACGAGAATAAATAACGGAAAATATAACCTATATTTTTATGTTCTACATAAGAAAGTAAAAATAACGTAAATGGAGAAATAAAAAACTGAAGAAACCAAGAAAGCGTTGAGGCGCACAACGCAGAAGACAACAGATTTTCATAATGGAATTGATTGTGCCGCATTAGGCGGCAAGTTCGTGTGTGCCGCACACATACACACCCACTCTCACGCATACATGGACACATATGAGTGTGGGCGCACTTGTCTCGCTAGGTCACCGAACGGTATCGGCTTGACAAGCGCGAATAGGCCCACAGTTGTGACAGGCTGAATGACAAGGTTAGCTAGAGAAAGCGTTGACGGGTCGTGTTGCTGGCGAGCGATTTTGATGATCATCCGCGGCCGACGACCTACCCACCCACAGGCCGCCAACCCGGCGACCGGCGACCCGTCGGTCAAACGCATTCACAGCACAACCAGCAGAAGTGATTCGGTGATTTGACCATAATTGACTGTCGCATTCGCAGGACATCAATCATGTCGGCAGTTAAGACAAAGCAAATCACACACACACACACATACGCAGATACGCAGATAGAAAAAGTGACAGAAGAAGCAACACAAAACGACGCAAGGAATTTGTCACACAAAAGGCAAGGCAAGACACTAATAGCTAGTACGAGCTTATATGTGTGGCGGAAATTGAAACGCGCAAAATGGATGGCAAAGGCCAACAAATGAATTCGGACGATAAGAAAGAACATAAAGGAAATTGAAGGCAAATTGAAATCATCAAAATGATTTAGTGTTGTCATTTGCCATTGTTGTTGTTCACGTTATTGTCATTGCAGTTGTTGCGTCCGAGCAATAAATATTTTTAGTGACGTATGTCGACTTGTCATTACGCCAACAGTAAATATTAATAACCTCCACTTACTAATACACATACACTTGTCTATGTCATTGTTTATGTGCGTGTGACTTAGGGAGCTTTACATCCTGTTATCTTATGCTCGGCGTAATAGCTCTGAAATTCATGATTAAATGACAATCATTTATAAATATTTAAAGATTGAAGTCCATTTATTAGGTGATGTATGCTACTTGAGTAAATTTAATGAAATCTCATATATTGGTGTTTACAGGACTTAAGACAAGAGAGGTTTCAATACAGACTTAGTAATATATAATATATTATTGGTTTAAGAGAGTTTCTACTAGTTGCCCTTAGCACCGACCTCACGTGCTAAGATAGTTACTGTGCTTTCATTATACAAATGCGAAGCTTTTGTGCTTTCACTGCGTATGTGCGAAGGTTCTAAGCGTTCTCTCTATATGTCCAAAGTTGTTAAGCTTTCTTTGTATGTATATTTAAGAAGCTTTTGTGATTTTTTTTCTTCAAACATAAGCCTTTTATGCTTTCAATGTATAGATGCGCAGCTTTAGTGCTTTCGCTCTATATGTAGACCAATTTTACTCATGATTAGCGCTAAAGAATAGCCTATTTAAGATTACATTAAAATAATAAGCTTACGGTCATCGCGAAAGTCAAAAATCACGACACAGGGTATTCTGAGGTAAAAGCAAGGGGCTCCAGAACATTTTTACAGCAATTTTATGAAGATAACCCATATACTGATCGATATATATAAAGTCATCATCATTTATAGTACACTAGCATACCTAGCCCGCTTTAAGTATACATGAACTAATAACTAACAAGACCACAAAAACGTTTTTAGTTGTAAATAATCTGCCATTTACCCTTAATCTTTTTTTTTACTTATATCCAAATATATGTACCAATGTACAGGCAAAAGAACAACTGTAGCGATGAGTAGCGTTGTGTCGCAGCGAAGAGAAAACAGAGTGCCTACCTCGCAACGTTACAATCGACCACAACATGTCCAGGCTGCGATAAATACCGAGAGCTGAAGAGGGTAGTGAGACGCATTTGCAGATAAAAAAAAAGAGAGAGGTCAAAATGCATGAGTACGAAGACCTTGACAAGCTGGCCGACAGGGGTAATGCTCGAAAAATCTACGAATATATGCGGCGTCCAACAGAAGTTTTCAAGACCGGAGCATACTCTTGTAGGATCCCCAAGGGTGAGCAATGGCTAATGCTCAGAGCATACTAAAATTATGGAGAGAACACTTCTCCAGTCTGCTGAATGGCGGTGAAAATATAACGCCAGGAGAAGGCGAACCCGATTCCCTATTCGATGACGATGGAGCAGACGTTCCATTGCCCGACCATGAAGAAGTTCGAATAGCAATTACCCGCCTGAAGAACACCAAAGTGGGGGACGGGATCTATGGTCCTTTGCGCGTTGGCAAAGGCAAATATCGAATTCGATGGAATGATGAGCTATATGAGATATAAGAAGACATTGACATAGTTCAGCGAATTAAAAGACAGCGACTACGCTGGCTAGGTCACATCGGCCGAATAGACGAAATGAAGAGGAAGACCTCCCCTGCTATGGAAGGACCAGGTAGAGAAGAATCTGTCTTCGCTTCGAATTTCATATTGGCGCCATATTTCGAAAAGAGGAAAGGACTGGCGCGCTGTTGTTAACTCGGCTGTAACCGTGTAAGCGGTGTCTACGCAAGTACAGAAGAAGAACCAATTCGTGGCCCGATTTCACACATTTTCAGCATTAAAGTATGGTAAATCCAGTATTATTCGAACACGGAGTTTTGCTAAGAAAACTGACATATGTATAAACTGATTCATACGGTTTAAAGTCAACCGTAGGTTCGAACATTTTTTTATTGGATACAAATAGTATATTGGGTCTACGGGTGTTATTGACTCATGGGCGTTATTTGGAGGGTGGGCTATCACTCGATTTCATCTAGTTTTACACTATATACATTATTAAGGGAGCGCTCCACGCCCACATTTGAAAAATGTCACATTTCATTTAAATATCTACTTTCTGTGGATATTGAGAATTTCTAACGGAAAAAACTATTGCATAACCTTTTGAACCTCTAATGGAAAGGTCATCTGTCATCAGCATAAAACCAACTATGGTTTGCGTACCTCATATTGCCATTAACCTGACTAACATACTCGTATTAGTTCAGCAACAACAAAAAGAAACAACTTGTTTGAATTTTCAATTTTAAATTGCCACTCAGATTTTGAGTTAAATGACTACAGTTACAATTTGACTGCCGGCAAATCCGTTAGAACAACAAATGTGAATTAAAACTAGCAGCATCACAACAACAAAACCGGCGCATATGCTACAAGTATAGAAAAAGCGCTTGCATACTATGTCACAAATAAAAGCCAAAACAAAACGGGATACAAACGAAAGCAAAAATCCACAAACACAAAAAAAAGGGAAAAACAAGCAGAAAAGTAGGAACAAATCTTTTGTTAGAGGCATTGCCGCTCAAGCCGAATGACGGTGTGTATTTGCGTAGGTGTTTGTGCGAAGCATTTGTGCAGGCAGGCGATAAATGGAGATATGCATTTACACCTACAACAACAACACACACGCAAGCGCTAAAGGACGGACAGACGGCTGGGCGCACACAAAACAAGCCCGCATCCGCATTGAGTGTAACAAATCGGATTACCTTGCAACGACAGCAATATCAATGGCGTCAACAAGCGCACGCACACACACACACACTCAAATATATGAACATATATGTAGCTGCATTTG